>NC_080793.1:47814910-49295535 GCF_028018385.1 Neofelis nebulosa
GCTGCGGCTGAGATCAAAGAGGTTTTTGCCTGCTTTCTCCTGTAGGGTTTTGATGGTTTCCTGTCTCACATTTGGGTCTTTCATCCATTTTGAATTTATTTTTGGGTATGGTATAAGAAAGTGGTCTAGTTTCATTCTTCTGCATGTTGTTATCCATTTCTCCCAGCATCATTTGCTAAAGAGACTGTCTTTTTTCCATTGGATACTCTTTCCTGCTTCATTGAAGATTAGTTGGCCATACATTTGTGGGTCCAATTCTGGAGTCTCTATTCTGTTCAATTGGTCTATGTGTCTATTTTTGTGCCAGTACCATACTGTATTGATGATTACAGCTTTGTAGTAGAGGCTAAAGTCTGGGATTGTGATGCCTCCCGCTTTGGTTTTCTTCTTCACTATTATTTTGGCTATTTTGGGTCTTTTGTGGTTCCATACAAATTTTAGGATTGTTTGTTCTAGCTTTCAGAAGAACACCAGCAGTCATTTTATCTATAGTTTTTCCATTGCTATCTTAGTCACGTAAAACTCTTCCTCTAGGATATCCCTCAGGAAGAGCTCATGAGTCCAAAGCTATCACAGTTTTTTTTTTTTTTTTTAATTTTTTTTTTCAACGTTTTTTATTTATTTTTGGGACAGAGAGAGACAGAGCATGAACGGGGGAGGGGCAGAGAGAGAGGGAGACACAGAATCGGAAACAGGCTCCAGGCTCCGAGCCATCAGCCCAGAGCCTGACGCGGGGCTCGAACTCACGGACCGTGAGATCGTGACCTGGCTGAAGTCGGACGCTTAACCGACTGCGCCACCCAGGTGCCCCCACAGTTTTTTATGTTAAAGCTGTTTTGGGGGTCACCTGGGTGGCTCAGTCAGTTAAGTGTTTGAATCTTGAGTTTTGCTCAAGTCATGATCCCAGCCGGGGTCATGGGATCAAGCCCTGCATCAGTCTCTGTGCTGAGTGTGGAGCCTGCTTGGGATTCTCTCTCTCTCTCTCTCTCTCTCTCTCTCTCTCCCACTGCCCCTCTCCCTCACTCTCTTGCTCTCTCTCTAAAATAATAATGATAATAATAATAATAATAATAATAAAACTTTTAAATGTTTTTTTATAGCTGTGATATACAGCGTGGCTGAATATTAATTTTCTCACTGATTTTCTTTGATTTTATTAAAAATATTGCTCCATTGTTTATTGGATAATATGTTTCTGCTGAAAAATTAGATGCCAACACTTTTTTTTTGCTTAATTACCTCATATTTGACGGTGAACCAAAGGGTTTTTTTCTTTAAAAACTACTTAAAGAAGTTAACTACTTAAAGTGGTTAACTACTACTGTAGGTCTTGTAGTTGACAGTGCTGGATTGATTTTTCCCACATACTTGATGGGAACATTCTTTTTTATTTATTTTTATTTTTTAAAAGATTTTACTTTTAAGTGCACTCTACACCCAACATGGGGCTTGAACTTACAACTCCAAGATCAAGAGTTGCACACTCTACCAACTGAATCATCCAGGTGCCCTTTGATGGGAACTTTCAATATGAAATTCAAGTCTTATTTTAACAAAGTTTTCTTAAGTTAATAGTTTTTTTTGAAATGTTCTTAAGTTATAGTTTTTATACTAAAAATCCAATTATTTCATTTTTCTTCTATCCAGTTAAATACTTACAAGATCTTCTTTCAGGTATTTTTTTTTAAGGTTTGGAAAGGTCTTTTATATCATCACTTTTTTTCTGACCCTTTACTGCACCTATAGCCCTATATCCCTGTGGTTTTGGTCATATCTCTTCTCCCTTAAAGCTAGTAATTTAATTTTCCCTTTCTGTAATGATTTTGCCTTATTCTTTAATTTCTTTCTTAGGTTTGGTAAGCTCTGATTTCACATCCTTCAGTATTTTTTAATTATTATTTGGAATTTTTTAAATTCTGGATTTGTGATGTTCTTTTATGCCTACAAGTGCCTAATTTTACTTAATTTCTCTTGGAGCGTTATGTAATAGCTTGCCTCTGATTCCTAGCTATTTTTAGTGTTCTCATTTGCAGAATTATTAAATTCTATTTCATTTTTTTTTCTTGTATGGACTTTCACAGATACTTGGCTCCTTTTTTGTTTATCTGTGTCGTATCACTTTTTTTAAAAGATAGGTGATAACATGTAATTCGGTGGGATGATCTCTTTGGTACTTAGTGCTCTCTTCTGAGCCACAATGAAATTAATTTTAGAAACAAGTAGTATGTTTTTACCTGCCTTTTTCTAATTTTTGATACTGTCTTTTTTCAGCATCTTTATGATATCGTTAGTCGTATTGTGGGTTTTTTTTTTCCCCCTCTTCATCAAAAGCCTGTAAAGAAGACCTCCCTTTTCGAACTGGGCTCTAGCTTTTCTCAGCGTACTGCCTTTCCAAGACTGTCACCAAGCTCCTTTATTTTAGCTCTAATGGTCCAAAAACAAACAAGTCTCAGGGCTCTTCTGAATATTACCCCAATGGAGATGGTCTCTCCAGGAGTGCTGCCACTCAGGTGCCGTTTGTGATGGGCCATTACCATGACTCCACTACTCTGCACACTGCTCTCTGTGCAAAATTCCCGGCTTCTCTCTGCTAGTGTGGACTCTGGTCCAGCTCTGTTGTTTTCAGGTATTCAGGTAGTAGTGCCTCCCGGATGTGGTTAGGCATGGGTGTTAGCTGGTTTCCTGTTCTCCAGGTAGTTTTGTAGCATTTTAAGAGAATACGTGGAGGGATTAAAATATAGGTAGCTACTATAGGTGCGACCTGGAGGCCGCACATGCATTTAAGTGATAACAAAACTCGATTACAGTTAATTTCAGAATCAGTAAAGATAGTTTTCCCATCTGATCTCAGTAAAGTATGAAATTTGATTTGTAGCACAGACAATATTCAAGTGAGCTCTGAAAAGACATTTTAAAGATGATATACGTGTATTTGTTTTTGGCCTTTCTTCCCCCCGCCCCAAATATGTTATTTTCTAGGTGTTATGCTATCATCCTGTAAACTTTTGAAGATACATTCTCGAGTTTATAACAGAGTGAGTCTGCTTATTGTATGGTGGTAAAGAAAATGGCACTAATTCCTTTAAGCAAGAAAAATTCTGCTAAGTAGGGGTGCCTGGATGGCTCAGTCTGTTAAGCATACGACTTTGGCTCAGGTCATGATCTGGCAGTTTGTGGGTTCGAGCCCCGCATGGGGTCTGTGCTGACAGCTTAGAGCCTGGAGCCTGCTTCGGATTCTGTCTCCCTCTGTCTCTGCCCCTACCCCACTCGCGCTCTGTCTCTGTCTCTCTCTCTCTCTCAAAAAATAAATAAAAAGCAAAAAAAATTTTATAAATCTACCAAGTAAAATTCTGTGAGGTAATTCTTAAATAATATAGGAAAATTATCTTTACAGAACTATTCTGAAGAAATTTTTACTCTATTAATGATGGAAATTTTAATCAGAAGTGGGTCATAGACTCCTGTTTTCTATGTTCAATATCCTAGATCTTCTCTGAGAGTAAAGGGCAAATTAACATTGTTAGAATATCTAAGAAAATGTGTGCTAATTTAATTGTCTCTACCAGCTCTCAGTCAGTTCATCTTTTCATACAGGCAGACATTTGATTCTTGCTTCTCACTTGGATTGATAACAATGTTAAAGAGGTTCAGTTTGCTTTCCAAGAATCATATTTTTATTACTGTCATTTTGTGTGACCATGGGAATTGAGGTGGAAAATTGTGATGGCTTCTTTAAGTTTTGTAATAACACAATACAGGCATTTCGTTAAGAGTTCTAGGAAGCTAATAGGTTCTATACAGTGTGCCTTCCACTAAGGTGCTAATTTCCTTGCCATCAGTAGAAAGAAAAAAGGGAATAAATAAAAGTGACATTCTCTTATATCCAACTGTTAAGCTATCAAAGGAAGCAAAATAAAAGGAAGAAATAAAGTACAGTATAAAAAGAGAAAAACACACAGAGTGATAATGAAATGAAGAATTATATCCTCACTTGGAAATTAGTAAGGAGAAAAAAGATGATGGCTGAAATTCATGTGAGCCTTGGGAGTCTCTATCAATAAGCCATAACAATGATTATGCTTGGAGAAATGCTGTACTTAACCGCTAAGCCCAGCACTGTGAAGAAATACAGATGTAACTTCAAAGCCACAAGTATAAGGGGGCTCCTAGCACTCCATAACACCCAAAAGTAGGTGTTCAATACATTTTTTCCAACTATAATATTGTAAAAAGCAGATATTATGCCCAGGGAGTATAACTAAATTTCCCAGTGATATTTTATGGTAAGTATGATAAATTATAAGATTTAGAATAACAAAAACCAGACAATATTCAATTAATCTATTTTTAAAATATTATATTTACTAGCTTAAAGAAAAGCACTAGAAGAAACATACCAACATAAAATAATCTATAATTCAAATGATTACTGATAATCATTAGATTTCTGCAAAACCAAGGTATATGAGTAAATCAAAAACATGTATCCCTCTTTACAGTCATTTATTTATTCTATTTACTAAATATATATTGAATGCCTATCATGTTTTAGGGATTGATCAATAGGGACACAGTAACAGCTTACGTGGAGTTTCTTCTTACACCCACCCAGTGGAAAATTTACAGAAAATGAAAATACACAAATCAAGAAAAGATAAACCAAACATATGCTCAGATGAGGATTCTAGAGTACACACAGTAGAACATATAATGGGAAAGCTGCCAATAGAATTATATTACATTCATGGAAGGCAATTTTAGGATTATCAAAGATTTGAATTTCTGATTGTCTAGTTGTAGGAAGATATTTTTTTATAGTATGCAATTGAGAAAGTATGGGTTTTGAAGTCAAACAGACACACATTCCAATTTTGACTCTGCTCTACCTGCTAGTTATTTAGAAATTTATTCAGTTACATTGAGTGATATTTTCCACATTGTATGGAATTTGTTAATATTTTTGATTATTAGTGTATTATTAGGATTAAATGCACTAATATGTGTAAAAAGCCTAGTAAAAAAACTAATTCTTTGTATATCTTTATTGTTAACTCCCTTCCCTTTGTTACTGAAGGTAAAAATATATAATACTGTAACAAAAGAAAGCATACCATGTTCTATTTACCCCATCCAATTGATTTCATTCATGGAAGTAAAATGTTTTCATGCTAAATATTACGTTTTTTCAAGAATTAGTTTTCAAAAGATCAGGGCAGCAGGATTTTATCAAGTAAGGTTGGAGTTCCAACAGTAGTGGTAACTGTAATACAACACGCCTCAATATTCAATGCAAATAATCCTAGTTCTTCAAATTCCATGTAAGTCATACTATCCTTTTTAAGTCATGAGTTACTAAAGGTCAGGGATCATATTATCTTTCGCTGTATCACTAAGTGGCACCTAGAATATATCCACGATAATGAAACACCGTATTATTCTCTTTTTTCTTCTGTTATATAAATGCATCTAGGTTTACAAATCATTGATTACATCGCACTTTTTCCATATACTACGGCAACGTGTCTATGCATTCTAATGATAACCTATAAAGAAAGTGTAGGAGAAAAAGTACTTTACTTATAGTGTTACAGTAAATTATTAGCACACCTCACATCTGAATTCAGACCCCTGGTGTCAGTCCTATCACATATTGGTAGAGTCTAGTGACAAAGCTGGAAACTTGGCCTAGAAATATGTGTAGATATTCCAGATTTGTTACTCTAGGCTTGGTGCCTTGTCAGAAAGACCTTTAAGCAGTTCAGATAGTTTAGGAAGGAGCAGTGAGCTGAAACAAAGCTGACAGATGTAGGCCACCATGTCCAAAATATCACACACCAGAGCACGAGGGAGCTAAAAGCCAGGCAAGCAGATGAGAACAAAAGTAGGCAAGATTCCGGATGGAGGACATTCACAGACAGTAAACATCTAGTGGACGGCACGCAGAGCACACATGAGGTAATGATCATGCAGATCCTGGTACAGACAAAACATGCGATCTCAACCAGGAGGATTCCTACTGGGGCAGGAAAAAATGTCTGGGCAGGCTGACAATTAATTCTCCAGAAGGGGCTTTCTGGTGCCTGTGTCTTGTTAGGGAAGCCAAATGTTCAGACACAACTGGGATGCTTTGAGCTGAACATCTAGCTTCAGGAACAAAGCAAGTATGAAACCTGCCTACGTTCTCTTACCTTTATTCCCGGAGTCAGAATTGCTTGGGGTAAAAAGAATTGTCTGCACGATTAGTTGTATTTCTTGCATCTTGAGGACCTGCTCTAGTTTCTTTATTTTCCTTAGTAAAGGTGGTTTATTTGACGAAAATCTCCATGATGGCATTGACTGAAACTTCCCCTTCTGTTCTCACTCTTTATTATGAGTGTCTCGTATGATGATGCCTAATGTAGTCGTCGCTCAAAACATTATTATTAAATAGAATAATTATTTTTGACAGGGAAAATCTCCTCTCATCTCTTGTATTTTCTGCATCTAAATAGAGGTCTTTGGTTGGCTTGAGGGAGCGCAAAATAGCTTTTTTTGGTGAGTGTCTTAGGTTATCATAAAATATTGAGTCTCTACATCTATTTTATTATTTATGCAGTATAAGTGCTAATGCTTTTTGACATGAAAGCTGAACATGGGGTATTCTGAGGCATAGAAAGAGCCAGGTGCGTTTATATCCCGCTTGGTAACAATATAAATATCAAGATTCTAAGTGTTCACACGCACAAAAATAAAAACTTTAAAATAGAAATTCCGAAGAAGTCCTGAAGTATTTTTATTCTATCTTTCTTAGAAAAAGGTGCTGTTTATTATGTTTGTGGATTGTTTTGATGATGGAAGGAGAGAGAGAATGAGGCAATGTACAACATAGGCAGGATTGTCACCCCTTCTTATGATTTATCTTCTTATAAGGGTAGAACGTAGGGGTGTAGATCTTACAAATACTATAGTAATATTCCAAAATATCATTGATTTCAATCTCTTTTTTAAATGTCACTCTGCTTCAATCAGTGAGTGAGGATGGTCATGCGAACAAATTAGGGACCAAATGATGCAACTTTCCAAAAAGAAGCAATCACTATAGGCTAAACAGATACACACATTTATAACCCAATGAGCCGTCTTGTGTTTTCTCTAACTAAGCACACAGAAATTTCAGGTGAAATGTTACAATATTTCTAAGACTGTATACTCCAACAAAATTGCTAAAATCGTAAGACATTGCAACCTGGACTGCTTGCTGCTTGCATTTAGGACAACACTTTGGGGTTTGAGATGATTACTATTATGTGTCAAGTTGGCTAGACCATCGTACCCAGGTATTTGGTCAAACACCAGCCTAGATGTTTCAGTGAAGGCATTTTTGGGGATACAATTAAAATTTAAACCATCAGACTTTGAGGAAGGAGGATTACCCTCCATAATGTGGATTGACCTTTTTCAAACAGTTAAAAACCTTAAGAGTAAATGTCAGGTTCCCAGAGGAAGAAGGAACTCTGTCTCCAGGTTGCCTTTGGACTCCAGTTATAACATCAATTCTGCCTTCAGTCTCCAGTCTTGAGGACTGCTCTGCATTTGGAGATTTGGAGTTGTTGGCATGTTTGCTAATGGAATGCAACATTTGAAAGACTCACAGATTTTTCTGTTATCACCGGTTCTTGGATATGAATCCTTCCACTAGTTACACTGACTCACTGTCCTTCAGGACTCTTTTTTCCTTGGGTACTTCTGGAAATTCTGACTGAACTCACCTTTAGCAAAAATTGTTATTATTTTGGGGGGAGTGGGGAGTCCTTACACTTGTAATTTCAAAATCAAGGAATCCCTATAAGCCATTTCCCAAGTTTTCCTTTCAGACCCTAAGTGTCTTTACTGGTTCCAGACCAGTTTTTGCCTTAAGCTTTTATCCTGTAATGAATAGTATCAATTCAGACCTCATGCTGAGGCATACCTTGGCATTTCAATTTTTCTCAGGCGACCCTCTTTCCTTCTTGTTTAAGATTCAGCCGATTTCTTTCACAAAACTTGTATTCCGAATGGTTCACAGATAAGTGGTCACAACTGTATATAATTTCTCTGAGAAGAAAGGAGGGGGAAAATGTACCACGCAGATACCAGGGTAAGAGGTCTAGAGATGGAGGGCACCGCAAGTCTAAAGCCCCGGGTAGTGTGTCCGGAGTGTCGGAAGAGTAACGAGGAGCCAGGTGTGGCTGGAGCGAAGTGGTACTGAGTGTGAGATTGGTAAAATGATGTCAGAAAGTAGTAGGAGCCAGTTGGTGTAAGGTCTTGTATGTCATCATTGTACACAAGGGTGGAAGCAGAGGGAGAAGGCAATGGCTTGGGGGAGGAGGGTAACGGTGAAAATGGTGAGAAGTTTTCAGAGAGTGGATATATTTGCAAGTTAGAAATTGCTATTGTGGTGATGGTGGGTTTTGAAAGAAAAAGAGGGCTTAGATTAGCTATGTGATCTTAGGTTAGTAACTTTCACTTCTGTAGGTCTGTTGCCTCATGTGTAAAATCCATTTTACGGTAGCCACTAGCTACATATGGCTGTTGACATGAAAATGAAAACTAATTAGGGCGCCTGAGTGGCTCAGTCGGTTAAGAATCTGACTCTCGATTTTGCTTCAGGTCACGATCTCGTGGTTTGTGGGATCCGGTCTCGTGGCAGGCTCTGCGCTGACAGCGCTAAGCCTGCTTGGGATGCTCTCTCTCTTCCTCTCTTTGCCCCTCCCCTGCTCTCTCTCCCCGTCTCTTTTTCGTCCTCTCTCTCTCAAAACAAATAAATATTTAAAATTAAAACTAATTAAATTAAATAAAACTGGGGCGGCGGGGTGGCTCAGTCCATTGAGTGTCTGACTTCAGCTCAGGTCATGATCTCATGGTCTGTGAGTTCGAGCCCTGCGTCAGGCTCTGGTCTGACAGCTCAGAGACTGCTTCCGATTCTGTGTCTCCCTCTCTCTCTGCCCCTTCCCCGCTCATGCTCTGTCTCTCTCTGTCAAAAATAAATAAACATTAAAAAAAAACTTAAGCTAATTAAATTAAATAAAAATTAAACATTCATTTCATGAATGGTATTAGGCACATTTCAAGCGCTCAGGAGCCACACGTAGAGAATGTTTCCATCACTGCACAGAACTGTTGGAATAGGCTGGACTAGACTATTTCTAAAGGTCCTTCTCAAAATTTAATAATTGAGTAATCCTGGTGGAAACGCAGTGGACTTGAATTGTTACCATCTCTCAGTTAACTCCTATTGGCCAACGCGCAGGCTGGTTTAGGTTGTCAACAAATGCTTATTACTGAGTTGAACCGAACTGAGACCAGACTAGAAAACCACACGTGGTATCTTAGCCACCGGAGCTGAAGGCCAGCGGCTACAGTAGCAAAAATGGGGTGGGCAGATGTGAGCCATCAAAAAGAAGGATGGTCAGGTCCTGAACACTGATTAGTTACTGGAAGCGGAGAAAGAAGCAGAGGACGAGTAGAAGTTGACAACTTTTGTGGAAAGGAGGAAAAAAACGGATGTGAAGAAGGAGCAGTACTTGACCACATGGGAAGTTGCAGACATGTACTCTGAATGCTAAAATCCCGTCTTCAGGTTTTATTGCCCTCAAAGAGACAAAGAAGAACAGAGCCAGAGAAAGAGAGAAATGAAGTAAAGCAATTGATTGATTCTATGGAGATCATCATAATTATCTGGAATTCCTCTCACTCTAATATAGTTACCAGGAAATACATTTCCTCCTGTAATGGGGCATTTGACAACCTACAGGAAGAAAATGTTGAGGTCAGCTTGCTGATCTCACTTCATTTAACAAAGTAGCAGTTCAGGCCCTAGTAATGACAGTTGTACTAACATTTTCTATTATTAGCAGATAATTACCATTTTTCCCCTGCTGATGGAGGGATAACTTACCAACCACGTAAGCCATTCCTCTCACTGCTCCTGTTTTGTTACACCATTGGCTTCCATATTAAGTTATTTATCCTAACTCTGCCTTAAATAATATCGATTTTAAAACTCCTTATGATCAGGATTCTACCTTAAAAAGGACTAAATTCAATACAAGAAATCTCTGTGTAGGTAGTTAAAAGGGGTGGCTGAGAGGTGGCAGGACACTTTTAGCAAAACGGTCTCCTTTGTACCCTTCATTTACAGATGGGGATCCTGAGATTCAGCAGGTGTAATATTTTACCCAAGGTCTATAGCTAGCTTGTGAATAGAAACAAAACTTACATTCTCTCGACATCCACTCACGCAACTAATTTGCTATCAGACTACTTTATCAAGGAGCCTTACAGATATCCCTATTATCACCATCTTATTATCACCACTGTTACACTTTTTGAGTGCTTACCATGCGTTAGTACTGTTCCCTTTCAAGTTTTAACTCTTCAGCTAGTTCCACACCACGTTTTGAATTAATTTCTTATGCATTAACTCACTTCCACCTCATAAAATGTTATGAGGGACATTCTATCATTATACTTTTAGAGATGAGGAAGCCGAGGCCCAGAGGGGCAGACACTAACGTTTAAGAATCTCTGTTCTGCACTTTTTTGCATATATTTGTAAGCTCATAACTTCCTTCACTCCATTTCTCCCCATTTTGAACATAATAATACCTTATTCATTTCTTGAGAAGAACAAGACATCTTCCCTGAGGCCAAGAAACTTACATCCTACTGGCTGACACTTTTATCTAAACCAATAATTACTGGTCCAGGATATATTTTATAACACATTTTTATTGAGTAAATAAATGAAATGCAGTAAATGGATCAACTCAGCAGCTGGGGAGGTGGGAAACGTGCCCTTAGCCGGTGCCTTGAAGGAACCGTTTACAGGGCTGGGAAGTGGGGAGGGGCCTTTCTGGCCCCAGAATTGTGAAGATGTGGCCCAAATTAGTTCATTGGGCAAGAGAAGCATTATAAGACATTTGGTGAAAGAGATGAATCTGGAAACAATTTTTGGTGTTTATTGTTCTTCAAATTTCTGTGTCTTTAATAATTATTCATCCCTCACAACATATAAGAAAATGTGTACATTATATAAATAATTGCCAAACTAAAGAGAACACTGATTGAATGTAACTACTTCTGTGCTTTTCCCTCAAATGATGCAAAGGTTATGTGTGGGAATATTTTAGTCTAGCAAACAAGGAAAAACCTTGGAATCCTGAAGCCAGCTTATGCATATCAGCAATAAATTATGCATTTCCACTTGGCATCTGTTTATTAAATAATTTATTTGGTTTAAATTTCGTCTTAATATCTTTGTCCAATAATTTATAAAATCTCCTGTCAATGAAATGAAACACACTAAATTCATTTTCTCTTTCTCCCTCCCTCCCTCTCTTCCTATTTCTCCCTCTTGTCTTTCTCTCACTTCTCTGTGCTCCAAGAGATGATGATAGGAGTTTGAGATACACCAAAGTGTTACTACTTCATCCTGTGTTATATAACAGTGTCAGAATAGATAGAATATTTTAGATGAGTGGAATACATGATTCATATGTTTAAAAGACCTGGGAAGTTTTTAACAGGGCTATAATTAAAAAAAAAAAAGAATATGACTTGCCTTCCTTCCTTTCTCTGCCATCTGCCCCCCAATCCTGTCTACTGATAATGGCAGAGATTGAGGAAAACACTTTCTCACAGAGATCGAGCAGGGCTCTCTTGTGGTCCACTTTTATTGTCTTGATAACCTGACATTAGGACACATCTTGTGTTTTTGGCCTTCAGTTTCTTTGAGGGGACACACACTTAGTGAATTGACTGCCAAGTAGTTTTCAAAGGAGCCACTGCGTGTGCCCTGATAGAGATAAGAGTACAGGACCCAAATGGTAAATGATGAACAATGGGGAATTCTTTTTCCCTTGCTTGTACTCTAGCACAGATTTGTAAGACTCATAATCAGTCTTAATTAATAGGTGGCTGTGCCTGAAGTCACAGTCCTTCCAACAACAACAAATTACATACACAGTTTATTAAACCTTTTATTGTTGATGTCTTTTTTTTGGTTCAATAAGGCACTCATCTTTTGGTATAAGCACCGAAAACATAGCCTGATCCATCACAAATGCTAAAAAAAAGAGTATTTGTTGAATGAACTAATGTATGAATAAACAAAGGCGAAATTCTTCTGTATCTTTCCTGTGTGATTGTTTTCATTATTTATGCAATGATAATACTTCCAGGTTTGATGAGGTTGATAATGATAGTAATAACAAAGCAAATCCCCTGCATTTTAGAGTGCTTTGCCATTTGCAAAATGTTTTCACATATAGTGACTTGACAATTATAGAGAAAGGAGAGAGGAGTTGAATTTGCTTACGTTTTATAGGTGGTTACTATGGGTATCTGCTATCCGGGTAGGTCTCTGTCACCAATTCTAGTGCTTTTTTGATTATTATACTTAACTGTGACCCTATGGTTCATTCTAAACCATAAGGTATTTAGGAGCAAAGTAGGTATCATGATATTAAACATCTAAGGTTTCGTTTAAAGAACACATTAAGAGAAAAGAGGTATTATCATCAAAAGTATTAACTGTCTACTTCTATGATGCTGTGTAAATGCTATGACAAGCAAATTTTTTAAAAAAAATATTTATTTTTGGGAGAGGGCAAGCAGGGGAGGGACCGAGAGAGGGGGACAGAGGATCCAAAGCGGGCTCTGTACTGATAGGCCTACAGCAGCAAGCCCAATATGGGGCTCGAACTCATGAACCATGAGATTATGACCTGAGCTGAAGTCGGACACTCAACCGAGCCACCTGGATGCCCCTGCAAATGTACTCTTTAACATATTCTATCACCAGGAACATAGCCTCAGGACAGACACAGAAGAATAAAAGAAAAGTTACATTTGAGAGCAGTAGTCATATACTTCAGTGTTCTCTCTCTGACAGTTTAATTAATATTTGGCTTGAGAAATAACTTGTTTAGTCTTAAAAGTTTAGAGCATTATTTCCTAAAGCATATTATGCAGGGTGGAAACTGGTGTGACCCAATGTGATCAACATGGAGATACGTTCTGTTCAGGAAAGGGCTTGTCCCTCAGCTACGGGAAGGGCAGAGAGCATGCAGTCATCAGACTGCATCTTGCTCTCAGTTCCTTCACGGTGAGCCTTGGCTGCAGAGAGCTGCCTTCTGGGTCTTCCTCTTCCAGTGACTGAGGTAGGGTAGGACACTTCCCCTAGCTCCCCAAATACCATCTCAGTATCTACATCAGAGAGCACAACCCATGACGCCAGCAAAATGACACCAGACTCCTTATTAAATGTTTGGAATATCATCCGAGTTTTCACCTCTGAAGTTCTTAGAGCCTATAATATGCCAATATGCATCATGAATCTCTGAGACCAGACTCTGCTGTGCAGCATTTTCCAAACTTGATCGTTAACATTTTTTCCCCCTAGGAACATTACCAGACTATTGTTCTGCAGAAAAATAGGTTAGAGAAATAGCACAGCACTTCCCACGGTCCATTGTAGGTTGATTTTTCAGTCATGAGCTCAGCTAAACATTTTTTAACATATTACATTTCCCTGTACCACCTGTTGGGGAATAATGAGTGTCTAAAATTTTCTTTCTGCTCATTAGAAAAATTGTATCTGGGGCACCTGGGTGGCACAATCGGTTAAGCATCTGACTTCAGCTCAGGTCGTGATCTCACGGTTCATGAGTTTGAGCCCCGTGCTGGGCTCTGTGCTGATGGCTCAAAGCCTGGACCCTGCTTCAGATTCTGTGTCTCCCTCTCTCTCTCTCTCTCTGCCTCTTCCCTGCTTGTGCTTAATCTCTCAAAAAATAAACATTTAAAAAATTGTATCTAACATTTTTCGATATACATCTTTATGAGCCCCACGGGAAACCTTCTTCTATACCTCTACCTGTACCTCCACCTTCTATATCAGTCCTATTTCCCCAGGATGAATTCAGATTCTCTGTATGTGCTTCCTCACATTCCCAGCATGCCCTAACTCTCTCCCACACCCCTCAGTTATAGCACGAATGAAATCTAGCTGTATTTACATTGTTTGTCTCTAGTACTATAATTATCTTAATTGTTATTTGTTAGTTTTAACTTCAAATTTACAGGAAAGTTACAAGAATGCTATCAAAAAATTCATATACCCTTTGCCCAGATTTACCTGTTGTTAATATATTGCCCCATTTGCTTGCCACATGCCCCCCATGTGTGTGTGTGTGTATGTATGTGTGTAATTATACGTACATATACATTGTGTATATTTTTTCTTGAAACATTTGAGGGTCAATTGTTTACGTTATGGTCCTTTACCTTAGATAATTCAGCGTGCATTTCCTGGGAGTAAGCATTTTCTCTTACCTACCAATAGTATAATTCCCATCTTCAATAAATGTAACATTGATCCAACAACTTTATCTAATTTACTGTCTGTATTCTAATTTTGTCCAGTAACGTCCCTTAGAGCATATTTTCTCAGTGAGCAGGCCCTTGCTGATCATGGTAAGATTAACAAAGACAGGAATAATAATTTATTAACACTATCAAAAGTCTGGAGTGAAATCATCACCAATTAGTCACTTTTACATGGCTAATCTCTTGTAATCCTCTCAGTAAGGCTAAAGTAGTCGTATCCTCATTCGGTAATGCCAGAACTGGTGTTTAGGTGACTTTACTAGGTTTTGACAGCAAATAAGAGATGACTAATCCATTAAACTAGCCTACAGAGACTTAGTCTTTAAAAAACAACAACAACAACAAAACCTTTATATTCAAATTATCTCTACACCCAGCATGGGGCTCGAACTCACAACCCCAAGATCAAGAGTTACATTCTCCACTAACTGAGCCAGCCAGGCACCCCTGACACATAGCCTTTTCATCTTTGCCTATGGCACAGGCTCTACTGATGTAAAAATATTCAGAATTATTTGGTAAGTCGACTGACTGAATGGACAGCTGGGTGAAGAGACAATCCCAAGGGACAGAAACAGATTCTTTCCCTCCAGATGCAGCGATGGCCTTTAGTTAAAGGAGGCTTGTATGCCCTCTTCTGTGTGTTTTCAGTGTTCTGGGGTATGATGATGATTATTTGCTGGAAGAAAAATATTTTAATCTTTGAAAATATCTCTACCAAATTGTGTTTCCTGAACATGCCTTTATATTTTATTAAGAATTACATTTCTTGACCAATGGATTAATTTAATATAATTGTCATGTTCATGTTTGGACATGCTCCAGCCCTATGGATAATAAAAGCCCACTAAATAATCCAAGAAAGAGAAAATAATAAAGTAAAATAGATCGGAGTAGGGATTAAGAGGGAACAAATTAATGAGACTACTACAGGGCGTTTAACTCTTAGAGATAGCCTTTTATTTTTACAAAGAGGAATCATTAAATATTTTAATCATGTGTACTCAAAGAATATCCAAGAACCTTTTAAAAGAGGTTGAAGCAAACTTACATATTGTTTTTTCTTAAAGGATCTGGAAATATAAATCAGCAGCAGCTCTTAAAGCGTGTGTGTGTGTGTGTGTGTGTGTGTGTGCGCGCGCGCCTGCGCGCGCGCGCTAAAATGGTTTGTACAAAGGACCATCATTATTGACGAGGTAACAATGTTAGTTTTGTGTCAGCAAGAGATTAATTTATCAATGGGTGCTATCTAAATTTCGAGAAATTCCCCTTCTGCTCCTGGTTCCAATCTGGCTCTGTATTTCTTTAAATGAATCAGAAGCTTTGAGTTCTCTTTCTATTCCAACCCAGAGTTTTATAAGAGACAATGAAACTACAGTCATTTCTCTTCTGCTCTGAATATGAGTAAATTGAATTCACGAACCCCCACTGTTGTACACCTCTGTGGCTTTGCCCCTTAGAAACAGCACTCAGGAGCTCTTGTTTTTGAGAGTGTTCTTCCCACATTCAGATTTGGGTACAGCAGGGGATGGAAGAAGCAATTTTCAGATTCCATGGTGGGCTGGATTAAATTACTCCACAGGCCATATGTCTGACAGACCCACTAGAGTGGATTAAGTGTTTTGCTTCCTCTTTGCATTTGAATATTTTTTTCATAAAAGAAAGAAAATGTTAATGCAGACCTAGTAGGGGAGAAAGAGACAAACAAACAAACAAATTCAGTTGGTGAAGAAGCATCCTGGTTATTTCTTGTTGTTGCACATCAGCCAGATGGATTTGAAGATGAAAAGGTTGAAGCAGGCCATTCTGGTTGGATTTCATTAACTATTAATATGTGTTCTCTGAAAGACCAAGAGTAACCAGTGGGTTTTTGGTTTGTTTGTTTTTAATTCCTTCCCAGAGGTTGATGGCCTAGTTGATTGGAATTTACAAATAAAAGAACCTAAATATCTACAATCGCATATGAATGGAAGATATACTTTGGAGCTAAAAAAGATATGAATTGTGATTCCCCAACCATATGAACTCTGACACGGTATTTAAAGCTTTGAGTCTTTCTTTTTCAATAGTAAATTGGGAATCATAATTACTATGTCACAGTCAATTTTTATAGATAACAGTAATGTGATTTATTGTGTAATCACTATATGCCTGGTACTTTTCCTGTTATTTTGCCCTCACACAGCACTTGGAGGCCTGTTATATTATTTGAGAAACAGAGAAATTGAGGTTAAATATTGTGTTCAAGGTTACACAGTGCAGCTGGGATTTGAATCCTGGTGGTTTTTTTGTTTTTTTGTTTTTTTTAACTCTTGAACACAAGTTCTCAACCACAATCCCATACTTCCACTTCTGTGGAGACTGAAAATAAAGCCTTAGGATCTTTGATGTTTGCTTCCTTTCTTTTATCAGATTTAAAATTTAAAAGGATGCTGTGGGGGTCAGAGCGGGGAGGAAAGCAAATACAACTGAGGAAGATTTTGAGATCTCTAGATGTTTCTGTTATCTTTTCTTTTCAACACCAAGAAAGGCAGTAAAAGATAAGTTTATCATTTATGAAGAAATAAATCTCAAAGAGCAATAAAGCATTTTCTCTGGGGCCCTTATGGCTGTCCAAGGGAATTGAATCTAAGGAGAAAAACCGAAGCATAGTAGAAATGGAAACTAATAGACTAAACAGAAATAGAGTTTGGATTTTTTAAAAGAAAAACACATTGATCATAAAATTGAATGTACTGATGAGTGCTCATGTTCTTATAGAGAAAGTCAGCCAACCCATGAAAGAATTCTCCATCGTGGGCACCTCCATTACCAGCACTGTCTATAGCACATCATGTTTCAAAAATGAACCTGATGGTGTCATTCAGACATGCCCTCCCTCTGATCACCAGACCCTTTGCGAAGGCAAATATTAAGTCCGATTTTTGAATCAAGAAAATGAGAGGTCCTCCTAATACTACATGAGTAGGTAAAGACATTGGTCACCTCCTGCATACTGCATCTAGAGTTTTGCTTTGCCTCTGACACCAGCTCTCACTCAGAGGGTATTGTGTCCAAGAATGCAATACCTGTTTTCAGGCTTCCCTGAAGAGATTACAGGGTCCAATACATGCACCTGATTAGGGCTATGTGAAATAAACACCCTTTGAGGTCTCTTAGCCCAGTGATGGGGTAAGCGACCAGCCTGAAGAGTGTGCTGCTGGAAATGCCACTAAGCAGAGCATCTTAGAGAACCATGTGCCCCGACTTCTGCTCAGCAGCAAAGGAAATACCAAATGAGTTAAGTTTTAAGCCATCCACAATTAGACTGTTAGTCAACGAGGCAGCTAAATGGGCAGAGACACTGACTCTACATGTTTACTGATTTTTACTTTACTACCAAATATCTTAAGTCTTCTTCCTTTGCTTTAAATTCTCATAACTGGGTTGAATTTAGACGATGGCAAAATGCTATTTGGTGAACTCATTGCTTCCCAATCTTTTAATATCATGGTGACCAACGCAGATGTTAGTATTAAAAAGAGTGCACATCGGTCCAGATGTCCCTCATGAAGCAAGCTGGGACGCCACCAGACGGGTTCATCAGCTGCAGAATGAACTGCATATTTCATATGTGGAGATTTGTGTTTGGCATGGTGTGTATAAGAGCCCTTCCCTGCTTCTTTCTGCCCCGGCCCCATGCCTGCCTCCAGCTGCCCCCACTTTTGGTTGAGCACAGCACTCTTTACATTGGAATGACCTTCCTGTGGCAAAGTCCTGACTTCCTTGTTTAATGGAAGATGTCTCACCTGCACTGAGCTGCTTAAGCAAGGTCACGTTGTGTGCACCCTTAAGGAAGAGCGAGGCCGGAACATTGCTTACTATTCCTGCTGCCTGTGAGGATTTCAGGGGTGCTGCATCCTTTCACTCTCCAAGAGTTCCTTGATGAGGCTTTTGGAACAGGTCTTAATTAAGCTATGGTTTCTGTCTGCCCCAGGCTGGTCGGTGGTTCCAAAGAACCACTGCCTCAATAGGAGTCACCGCGCCTTTAAAGCACTTGCTGAGCACCAACGTGAGCACACACTTTTATCAAACATCTCTTTTGCATTCCTCTAATGCCACCTTAAAGCCAGAGTACCAGTGTTGAGAATTAGCAAGTAAAATCAGCTCTTAACTACCTGTCTGTCCCATAAAGGATCCCTTGTAGTAAACATTCTGTAAAGAATAAGAACGGTGGCAGCTGCACAGCCACAGAACTTGAAACTGGTTCAGGTGAAAGAATATTTTATGAATTGCTTCTATTATATTATAGTAGGCAGTATGTCACCAGAACCTGACAAGGTTAGGAATAATCTCATAATTTACACTCCAGGAGAACTCCCAAAAGCATTTTGAGGTTGAGAGTTCATTGGAACAGAGAAATAGTTTCACTTACAGTGATCTGAGTTAGGGAGTTATAAATCACTGTAGAAATTAGCAGATTATTTTGCAGAGGATGTCGGTTCACTCTCATAATGGTTGTTAATAATATTTTTCCTAATTAGAAGAAATTATGTAGATAAAAACTAGCTAATTGGATATCACTCATAATCCAATCACCCAAAAGCGACCATCATAAATATGTTGAGCATTTTCTTCTAGCCATTTTCTATGAATGTATAAATGTATATACAACATTAAGATATATTGTTTGCAAGTAAAGATTCGAGTCACAAATTCCAACGAGTGGGAGGGGGTTTCCAACACCAACAGGCAATTCTCGCAATTCAACTCAATTGTGACCTGGTTTACCTGGCAATAGCATAAGATACCATAAGTTAAGGGCTCAATCCCACAAGACTGTCTCCTTCCCCACTGAACCCCCTAAACATTTTAAACACTAGTGGCAAGCCCAGATTATCACTTGTACTTCTGATCGGCCAGCTCCAGATGGAAGGTTCCAACACCCCCCCTCCCTGGGTTCAATTAATCTACCAGAGCGCTTCACAGTATTCAGAAACGTTTTACTTCCTGGATCACTGTGTAATTATAAAAACATATATCTCAGGAATAGTCAGATGGAAAAGGGGCACAGAGCAGGGTATGAGGAAAGAGCGCAGGGCTTCTATGCTCTCTCTAAGGGTGCCACTCTCCCCACTCTCAGCATATTTGCTGACACAGAAGCTCTTCTAACCTAGTCCTTTTGGGGGGTCTTATGGAAGTTTCTTCACATAGTCATTTTTTATCAAATTGTTGACCATTGACAGTTGAACTCAATCTCCAGCCCATCTTCCCTCTGTAGGTCAGGATGGTGGGACTAGAAGTTACAACCCTCCAATCACATAGTTAGTTTTCTGGCAACCAGTGCCCAACTTTAGGGCTTTCCAAAAATCTTTAATATAACAAAATTACCTTAGTATATCCAAGGGTTTTGGGAGCTCTGTGCAAGGAAAAGTGGATGAAGACCAAATATATATGTCTTATTAAAAGTCACACTGTCACTGGGGCACCTGGGTGGCTCAGTCGGTTGAGTGTCCAACTCTTGATTTTGGCTTAGGTCATGATCCCAGGGTCATGGGATTAAGCCCTGTGTAGGGCTCCATGCTGAGGGTGCACCTGCTTAATATTCTTTTTCTCTCTCCCTCTCCCTCTCTCTCTAAAAATCACACTATCACGGTAAGCTGTTGCTTTAATCTAATACATGTGGGTATTTCCCTTCCTTATTACTTGAAGATACTACTATGAACTGAATTGTGTTTCCCACAAATTCATAGGTTGAAGCCCTAATCCCCAGTGTATCTGGAAATACTATCTTTAGGAGGTAATTAATGTTAAATTAGGTCATAAAGGAGGGACCCTAATCTGATAAGACTATGGCTAACAAGAAAAAAAAAAAATAGACCTTTCTCTCTCTCATTCTCTCCCTCTCTGTCCCTATCTCTGCCACAGGAGGATGCAGAGAGAAAGTGGCTGTCTGCAAGTCAGGAAGAGAGCTGTCAACAGAACTTGACCATGCTAGCTAGCATCCTGATCTCAGACTCCCAGTCTCAAAAACTCTGAGAAAAGAAATTTTTGTTGTTTAAGCCACACTCTCCACAGTATTTTGTTATGGCAGCCCAAGCAGACTAAGACAAACATATGTAGAGTTTTGAGCCATCTTTGATCATCTCTTTTCCTTTTTATTTCCTTTTCTTCCCTTCTGCCATGACTACCAAACGCTATCCTGATATCCAGATATTGCATAGATTCTCCTTCTCAAAGAAAGACCCTTCCCCAGACTGCCTCAGGTGATGAAAGGGCAATCTTAGAACTTCTAAGAAAATGACTTATGTATGAGTATCTTCTAGATGAAATTTGGATCTTTGATGTGACACCTAAAATACGAGAGTGAGTCTGCTAAATCACAGAGGGTCGATGCTCTTAGCTCTTAGAAGCATACTTGGCAGATAAAGTAAGGTGTTTATATGTTAAGTTAAAGCATATTTGTTAGTTGAAGTATGGAGAAATGCCAAAAAATGTTACAGAATATGTGAGAAAAGAAATGAGAGTGACTTCGTTTGTGAAATCAGCCATTTGTAGAACCCAAATGGTGATTCTTTTTACAACTTTCAATAATGCTTGTGAATGATTGGCCATGGAGCCAAGATTAACCCTATACTATTTTATTAATTATGATTTTCTTACAAACAGACTCTTTTCCTATTTGTATTTCAAATATAAATTGAAATACATATCAACTTTCAATACGTATTGAAATGAGCTTGATTTCTTCAATTTATATCAAATGGCATTGAAGGGAAGCACTTTCCAAAATTTACTGAGAGAATGGTCAAAGAAAATCATGCTAAGATTTTTAAGCACCCAGAATAAGGTATAGGTATTATTTCTCCTTAGGATAGTAAGTACCTTAGTAGTAGGCCCATTAAAGGATCTGTTCCTAATGACAGTGTCTGTTTCTCAGACTTATACCATGAAAAACAGTGAAGAGAATGAACATTGAAGGAAATGCGGAGAGAAAATTAACTGTCTGTAGGTCACAGCTTATAAGGATTCCTTACATTAAAACAGAAGCTACTAAGAAGGATATCAAGGCAGAGTCCGCAGTCCTCAAAAGTTGAAATGAAATGGAATGAACAGACTTGTAGCTTGTAGCTTGTTAAACAACTTTTCCAACGTTACCCAACTAAGGACGAATCCATAACCAGAATTAAACTCTCCAGATGCCTGACTTTAGTTTTCTTTTCCCTCCACACAATGACAACCATAAAGATCCATATTTGCAAAGTGACAGTTTTCATTTGTAAGACTACATTTACTGAATACACCTAATCCTTAAAGCAAACTAGGACGAAAATCTAAAAACAAAACTGATTTTTCTTTTTATTTCTCCTCTCCCTTCCTTCTTTTTCTTTTTTACCCCTAGTTTTTTTTTATGCCAAAGACATTTATAGAGAATGTTACTTTCTGGGGAAAACTATTATACTTCTAGATGCCTTAGTGAATATTGGTTTATTCTTCATCAATTAATTTGGTTTCATAAGCACTCACGAAGGAATACAAATAGCACCTGTAATTTAGAATTGATTTTTTTTCCTGCAGTGCCTTGGCAGGGAGGGGGAAATTGAAAGAGTGGGACTATTTGGTAAAACTCTTTGCCCTTTTCTTTTTGTAAATGTTGTCTTTTTTGTAAATGTCAAGTCCAAATTATAGGTGAGTATTGGCAGAGTTGCACAGACTATCTGAGCCCCATTACAGCCTCTGGCATTTGTGCTGCTAAATTTGTAATGAGTTGCAGGTGTTTATGATTGAATTTTGTGTTGCTTTTGTGATTGGCTCACTGCTTCACAGTCCATTAAGGCTATGTTTTTTCTATGTTAAAATTGTGTGATGTAAAAATTCCAGTCAAATGATAAGGTAAATGGTGATCATTTTAACACGGAGAGAAAGGTCTGTATGCTTTAGACCAGTGTCAGTTCTCACATTAATGCATGGGGTCAGTCCTCAGTTCAGGAATATATCCTAAATATAATAGTAATAGTTTGATATATTTCACTGAGGACTGAAATTGGGAGATACCTTAAACTATCTTCTGCACTTGAAGTTCTCAGCACGTCAGCGAAGATAAGAATTGAGATCCTTGTTTAAAAAAAGTAGTTCTCTTGCCTCCTCTCCTTTCTCCAAGATTCAGATTCAATAGGTTTGGGTGTAGAAGCCAGCAATCTGTATATTAAAAACCAAGATCCTAGGTCATTCCTAAACAAGTATGTCATGTATGATGCTTTGGAAAGAACTATATCTGGTTTACTTCCTTTGCTTTATAGATGAAGGATAAAGACCATAGAGAAAAGATCTATTCATGTTTCCTGATGATTTCACTGGGAAGGCAAGCTTACTCAGATACCTTCATTCCTACTTCCGTGTTATTATTGTTTTCCTACTAGATTATCCACAGGCTTGACTGGGGGCTGTAGGGTTTAGTTAATTAAACTGGATTACTACAGAGGTAGCAAACACTATACTTGGTCAATCAAGTCCCTATATATAATCTGAAATATATATTTTATAGGTGTGTATGTGTATTTGTAATCTTCAAGGAAAATAAAATAGTAATACAGAACAGTTCATAGAATGTTTGATATGGAAAACATATTGTGTCATATGCTATCAGGAATATGGAGACTCTACAACTTTTACATACCTGAATCTTTTAGTATCTTACCTAACCTCAGGATCATCACTGATAATTATAATAGTAGCAACTATTTTATGAACCTTTACTGCACTCTTTCTAGGAGTATTTGACACATTATTTCAGTTTATTATCACAATAGCCTTTTGAGGCTGGCACAATTAGTTTTTACCTCCTTTTGACAAATGAAAAAATTGAGACTTGGAGAGTTTATGTAAGTTGAGTAATTTGTCCAAAGTCAAGGAGCTGGTAAGATGTGAAGCTGGGATCTGAACCCAAGAACTCTGATCCCAGAATCAGAGCCCTTGAGAGTCAATGTCCCAATGCCTGCCTGCCATGGATATGTAAGAACACCAACAACAGGTAGCTCATTACCAGGGACTTCTGCTCGGAATAAACACTTATTTTATTTGCCTCATCGGATTAAGTACTGCATTTTTAGATCATACCAGTGAATATATAACTGCATATATGTAAACTCATACCTGTAGCTTGATAAGCTGCAGCTATGAATAAGGATCAAGCACAAAGAAACAAATCTATGTATGTATGTATATGTGTATGTATCTATTTTCTAAATTCAGAGTATGTGCATAAAATCAACAGAAACACTGACAGCAAGAACAATAGCAAAACACCAGAACAGAAATTGTTTGCTGTATTTTATTAACCCATATTTTAATTAGGGGTACTTTATTTTGAATTTTAATTTTGCCTTAACCTTACTATCTCATTTAATTAAAACATTTATACGACCCTCATGCAAATATGTTAGATACAAGTAGTGTTGATTGAGCATCTGTTTAATGCCTGGTATGCAGTGAGCACTCAGTAAATATTTATTGAAATAAAGTATGTGTTAGGCAGTGTAGAAAATGCCACATACGTGGCACAAAAACAGACACATAGACCAATGGAATAGGATAGAAACCCCAGAACTAGACCCACAAACGTATGGCCAATTCATCTTTGACAAAGCAGGAAAGAACATCCAATGGAAAAAAGACAGTCTCTTTAACGAATGGTGCTGGGAGAACTGGACAGCAACATGCAGAAGGTTGAAACTAGACCACTTTCTCACACCATTCACAAAAATAAACTCAAAATGGATAAAGGACCTGAATGTGAGACAGGAAACCATCAAAACCTTAGAGGAGAATGCAGGAAAAGACCTCTCTGACCTCAGCCGTAGCAATCTCTTACTTGACACATCCCCAAAGGCAAGGGAATTAAAAGCAAAAGTGAATTACTGGGACCTTATGAAGATAAAAAGCTTCTGCACAGCAAAGGAAACAACCAACAAAACTAAAAGGCAACCAACGGAATGGGAAAAGATATTTGCAAATGACATATCGGACAAAGGGCTAGTATCCAAAATCTATAAGGAGCTCACCAAACTCCACACCTGAAAAACAAATAACCCAGTGAAGAAATGGGCAGAAAACATGAATAGACACTTCTCTAAAGAAGACATCTGGATGGCCAACAGGCACATGAAAAGATGCTCAACGTCACTCCTCATCAGGGAAATACAAATCAAAACCACACTCAGATATCACCTCACGCCAGTCAGAGTGGCCAAAATGAAGAAATCAGGAGACTACAGATGCTGGAGAGGATGTGGAGAAACGGGAACCCTCTTGCACTGTTGGTGGGAATGCAAATTGGTGCAGCCGCTCTGGAAAGCAGTGTGGAGGTTCCTCAGAAAATTAAAAATAGACCTACCCTATGACCCAGCAATAGCACTGCTAGGAATTTATCCAAGGGATACAGGAGTACTGATGCATAGGGGCACTTGTACCCCAATGTTTATAGCAGCACTCTCAACAATAGCCAAATTATGGAAAGAGCCTAAATGTCCATCAACTGATGAATGGATAAAGAAATTGTGGTTTATATACACAATGGAATACTACGTGGCAATGAGAAAAAATGAAATATGGCCTTTTGTAGCAACGTGGATAGAACTGGAGAGTGTGATGCTAAGTGAAATAAGCCATACAGAGAAAGACAGATCCCGTATGGTTTCACTCTTATGTGGATCCTGAGAAACTTAACAGAAACCCATGGGGGAGGGGAAGGAAAAAAAAAAAAGAGGTTAGAGTGGGAGAGAGCCAAAGCATAAGAGACTGTTAAAAAACTGAGAACAAACTGAGGGTTGATGGGGGTGGGAGGGAGGGCAGGGTGGGTGATGGGTATTGAGGAGGGCACCTTTTGGGATGAGCACTGGGTGTTGCATGGAAACCAATTTGACAATAAATTTCATATATTAAAAAAAAAAAAAGAAAATGCCACATACGATATCTGTGTCAATCATGGTCCTGGCAGGAAATAAATGCTCATCTAAAAACTAAGGTTAATTTAGGAAAGAACTATTTATAAAGATTTAGGCAGTGACGCATTCAGGCACTAACAATAGTGGGAAGGTTAATCGAAGGGGAGCAGAATATGCCACCCCAAAGTGTGCCCCTTTGGCATGTAGATTATTTTAAGTGGAAGTCAATCAAGACCCAGCCAACTCAAGAAAAACCGTTACTTCTCCCTTGACTACCTAAAGGAATTTAGATAGTGGGTCCAGCCCTGAAAGTGAGTTATTACCAGAAAAAACTTTTTGTCTGAGTGGCCTGGCTGTATGGTAGGGCAAACAACTAATTTTGTTCTTCTTATTCTCCTACGATTCACTCCTCTCCTTTCAAACCCCAGACCCCTATCTCTTTCCTTAGCTCAAGATAGCACATAAGCCTCAATTGCCTAACTGCCTTTGCATCTCATATTTTTATGGGGCTCCCATATGTTCAAAATTAAAAATTTGTTTTTCTCCTGTTAGTCTGTTTTATGTCAGTTTAGTTGTTAGACCAGCCAAAGAACCTAGAAGGGTAGAAGAAAAATTTTTCCAACCTTACACATTACTACCCCTGAAAAGGCAAGAGGGAGGAATAGAGTCCGCAGTGCCTGATAAGAGCTGGGTCTTGCAAGAGAGGACAGAAGCTGTTACCATAGTCAGCTGGTAAAGAAACCATAGCCCAACAGGAAGAAGATGGGAGGCCAACAGGAACAGGAAGTTCCACTCATTGTTGGGTCTCAAAGAGAAGCAAAGGAAAAATAAATCTAGGTGATGTGTGTCACAGATGCCAACCGCAGCAAACAGCAGAGTGGAGAAGGGTAGTGAATGGATCCAGGTGGAAGCAAATGGAGAATAAACTCTACATTATTGCGTGCTGTCTACTCAACAATAATGTGTCTTAGTAGTTTCTCCATTTATCTTTATTTTATTTATTTTTAAAATTTGTCAATGTTTATTTTTGAGAGAGAGAGAGAGAGAGAGAGAGAGAGAGAGAACAAGTTGGGGAGGGGCAGAGAGAGAGGGAGAGAGAATCCAAAGCAAGCTCCAGATTCTGAGCTGTCAGCACAGAGCCTGATGCGGGGCTCGAACTCGCGAACCATGAGATCCTGACCTTAGCCGAAGTCAGATGCTTAACTAACTGAGCTACCCAGGTGCCCCAGTAGTTTCTCCATTTAAAAGACAGAGGAGGGGCACCTGAGTGGCTCAGTCCCTTGAGTGTCAGACTCTTGATTTCTGCTCAGGTCATGATCTCACAGTAGGTGAGATTGAGCCCCACATTGCGTTCTGTGCTGACAGTGCAGGGCCTGTTGGGATTCTCTCTCTTCCTCTCTCTCAGCCCTCCCTTGCGCGCTCTCTCTCTCTCTCTCTCTCAGAATAAATAAATAAGCTTAAAAGAAAAGACATGGAAAATGACTCCGAGAAATAAAAAGAGTAAGTAAAGTTCATTTCGAAATGGTTAGGGTGAAACTTTTGACCTACAAAGATGCGATCCAAACTCCACTATTCACTGATATTTTTATTTGTCTAATATTTATCACAACAAATTTACATCAGCTAATATCTGGACACTGAGGAAAAATTTACTTAACAGGAAAGTCAGAGTCCATGCTCTCACTGAGATTGCTTTCTAGAAAATGAGAAGACAGAAAATAATACAAATGAATGGAAAAGATGGTTTTAGATGGGGATTAAGTGCCAAAAAGACAGTAAATTATGGTTGTCCTGTGATAGTGACTGGGAGAGACTACTTAGGATTGGGTGAGCAGAAAAGGACTCTCTGAGGTGAAACTATTTAAGCAGAGAGAGACCTGTAGGATATGAAGAGGCTATGAAGAGGGCAGCCTTTTAAAATCTGACAGAAAAGTGCTCCAGGCTGAGGGAACCACAAGCACAAAGGCATTAAGAAAGGAGCAAGCTTGGTGTGGTCATGTGAAGAGCAGCATAACAATGGCAAAAAGCCATGTGTTTGGAGCACAGTGAATAAGGACTGTGACACAGGAGGAGGTGGAGGGGAGATAACAAGGCCCTGGGATGAGTTTGGGTTGCATTCAGAGAACAATAGAACTCCTTTGGAGGATTTTGAGCAGGGGAATGATGCCATCTGATTTATGTTTTTAAAAGATCACTCAGGTTTCTGCATTGAGTATGGATTATAAAAGGGCAAGAGAACAGGCATGGAGACCAGTTAGGGTCGTAGCAGTGGATATGTAAGGACTGAATAGAATTGGGATGTATTCTTTTTTAGCGGCAAAGTTCTGATGTGAATAGTATTAAAAGAGAGAGAAATAATCACTACAGTTTTGGTTTGAGGAACTGGGTGAACGGCAGGGTCATTTACTGAGATGGAGAAGACTGAGATATTCCTGACTGAGAGAATAAGGAGTTCTGATTGGTGCATTTTGTGTATGAATGCTTATTCGATATCCATGTGGATATTTCATACACTCAGAAAGGTCAGTGCTAGAAAGAACATCCAGGGTCACCGGCTTATCAATAGATTTTAAAGCCATGGGGCTGGGACCAGATTGGGTTACCCAGACAGAAAGAGTGTAGACAGAGATGATAATGTTTACCACATAACTGACTCAGAATTAGAGTGGTTTTTATATACAGCATTCTTTTTGGAGCCCGAACTCCAAGCGATGGCTAAGAAAGATTTTAGTTTTCCCTAGAATGTATTTAGCCAGTATGTGGGTGATTTTCAAATTTCTTTATTTATTTTTATCATCAGAAATGTTTTGTAAGCCAAATCTCATGAAGAAAAACAGTGTAAAATTTATTGAAATATGAATTATACAAACCTAGGAGATGGGTACATGGGGTTTATTATAATGTTCTTAACGCTTTTGAATATGTCTTAAACTTTCTGAAAAGCATAAAAGAAGTTAAGAGTATAACTGTCCTGTTTGAACCAGGAGATGGACAATCTGAGGCCAGTCTACTTCTCTGCTTAGCTGCCAGTTTATAGAATTCCCACAGTTCCTCAGAACAAACTTCAAAATTTCTGCCATTGACAAATACTTCTGAAGTTTCTATGATCTAATAATTAAGTATAAGCAGGAATGTTGTGCAATCACCATGGAAAATACTTTACAATTACTATTTTGTGAATGCTTGTGACAATCTTACATGATGGATACTATGAACATCCTCATTTTGCAAATGGAGCAACTGTGGTTTGGAGAGGGCATGTAATTGGCTCAAGTTCAAGTAGCTGGTAATTGAAGGAGCTGTGATTCAAGCCCAGACCGCCTGACTTCACATTAATAACTACATTAATTAGAGCAGTTGATACTCAAGTTTACTTCAACAACAAAAATATAACAACCCCAAATTCAATCCTTTATTAAGGATGAGGATTTTCCAGTTAACAATGGTAAAGATGTTAAATTCTGTCTGTGCATTTCTTTACATCACGAACTCTCTCTGCATTGTGTTTTTCAGAGCCACAAGTTTTACTCTTCTCTTTCCACTTACAAAATATTAGTTCTGAAAATGAATGTCAAATAGAGTAACAGTGACTGGCATTTATTCCTAACCTAGTGACGGCAGAATATGAAAGTTCAAAGAAATGATTAATTAATTCAGTGATGTACCCACCATGTATATAGTAACACCGATTCAAAGATATTTGTACCAGGTTGCTTTTTCTTGACTAGACTATTATCACTTTATTTTAGCTGAGATTTATGTCCAAATCAGGGAAAACTTTGATCCTGATATTTTTTTTGGAGATCAAAGTTTCACATGTAACACCGCGCTTTACAAGGTCTCAATGCAAGGCATACTGTTCTGAAGTATGAAACTAATGTGAAAGAATACTTTGCCTTGGTGCTGGGAAATGTAACTATTAGATATTCAGGTTCTCCAGCAATCTATTGTAAATAATAATCTAGCTGAAATACAGAGAGAAAAGTGAATCTGTTATAATAGTACACTTCAATTCATTTCTTTCCATTTTCTCGTATTAGCCTTTTGCTCCTGAAGAGATGGGTCACCTGGTGTGTGCGTGTGTGTGTGTGTGTGTGCACATGTGCGTGTAAGTAAATTTGTTTGTGCATTTTATTGTTTTCTCCTAGGTTTTTATTGGGAAAAAGAATGTCAAAGCTATTTTTATAGTCTTGCTCTTTCTTTTTTTTTGATTGTTAAATGATGCAGAACATATATTATTATCTTTTTAACATAGGATCAATTCATGTGTAAGATCCAAGCAAATACTATAAACATCCTGTCACTTCCAACCTCACAGTTCCAGCCAGCAGAATGACTTTTTAAATCATGGTGATCACAGTAAAACTTTGATTCTTCAGTTGTGAAATGAAATAAAGAATCCCTTCCCATCTAAAATAATTATAACATAATTCTCTCTGAATATTGACTTTTGACATAAAAATACATATAAATAAATGGCATCTCTTGGAGTGCCTGGGTGGCTCAATTAAGCATCTGACTCTTGATTTTGGCTCAGGTCACGATCTCACAGTTGGGAGATCAAATCCCACATCAGGCTCTGCACCGAGCATGAGCTCTCTCAAAAAAATTAAAAAAAAAAAAAAAAAAAAACTTAAAAAAATAAAATGATACTTTCTGGTCTAAATGATTCTGTGACCCCTTTTTCTCTCAATTTATCTCTTCCTTCTTCCATTTTTTCCCACTCTATTTCTTTCTCTCTCTTGTCCTCCTTCTATTTGGTTCACCTTATATCTCTGTCTTTTTCCTTCCCTCTCTACCTCTCTCCTCGCCATCATGGTGTAAAGACTGAAGAAGGATAGATTTAACTAGTCACAGTAAGATTCGAAATTACTCAAAGATAAAATATTTTTTGTTATTCATTTTGAATGACAGTGTTTAATATGGTCTGGTTATACAACTGTCATTTACTAGGTCTGTGCTTAAGAATAGCACCTAGGAATAATTAATGAATAATGTTAACATCTCAAAGTTTACACTATTGGATGTAAACTACTATACCAAGAAAGCAGATCTGAAATTCTACTCCTTCTGACCTAGAGGTCTAAATTAAAGTAAACAGAAACCACCAAAGAATAGCAAACTTACCAAACAGAAAGCAGGTCACAACTTTGTCCCCAAATCTTTGAAAAGTTTTGTTTTAAAAAAAAAAAAAGAGGGGCGCCTGGGTGGCTCGGTCGGTTAAGCGTCCGACTTCAGCTCAGGTCATGATCTCACGGTCCGTGGGTTCGAGTCCCACGTCGGGCTCTGTGCTGACAGTTCAGAGCCTGGAGCCTGCTTCAGATCCTGTGTCTCCCTCTCTCTGTGACCCTCCCCCATTCAAGCTCTGTCTCTCTCTGTCTCAAAAATAAATAAACGTTAAAAAAAAAAAAATTAAAAAAAAGAAAAAAAGAAAAAAAAAGTAGTGTCTAACTATCCAGAGAAATATTTGTAGGGTTTGGTGAGGATATTCTTTATGCTTCAAAGACATGGTCAGAAGGGGGAAGGGGAGTCCATTAAATCCAGGAAAATCAAACCCATCTCCTTCAACTTGGAGACAGACAGATATAGACGATGGGTAGAATAGGTACCCCATTTATTAGGACTAATGTGGAAATGACTGCTTGGGGAAGGTAAGAGAAATGAAGAACTTTAACCCTCAGTGCAGTCTTTGTATAAGACAAAAGCATAGAGATTATTCTGAATAGCAGAAAAAATGTAAAGCTTAAGGAAACCTCACAATTAGAGTGCCCCCATCATAGAAAGTCAACGAATCATATTGTAGGAAAAAGAGAAGAGTGTGGGTCCTCCAAGCAAACATCTCTACAGTTGAACTCTCCTCTAGTAGACTCTCAAAGTGTCTTGTGATGTTTCACCATACACGTGTTGATTTAACAAAAGAAAAACAAAAGAAAAACTAGGATTAGTCAGAATCTAAAGATTAATTTGAGAATTGCAGTTCTTAAAGTATGTCATTGACGAATGTGGTATAATCTTCATTTATTTAGCTCTTTAGCTTTCATCATCAATTTTATAATTTTCTACATATAGGTCTTACATTCTTCTGTTGGATTTATTCTTGGATATGTGATAATTTTGATGCCTTGGTAAAAGGCATCTACTATGAAATGTTAGTTTCTAACTTTTTGTTAGTGCTGCACAAAATAAATTGTGTTGAACAAACCTATTAACTTCAATAATTCATTTTAATAGTGTGTCCATTCTTTTGGATTTTCCATATCCACTCATATCATCTGGAAATAATGAGTTTCATTTTTCCTCCTCAAATCCTTATGCCATGTTAGTTGGCTTGCTTGTTTGCTTGCTTTGCCTTACTGTTCTAACAGCATCTCAAGTTAATTATTGAAAAGGGATGGTGGTCCTAGATACCTTGTTTTGTTCTCTAATGGAAAGAGGAAATGTTCAGTATTTCCAATTAAATATGTGTTATAATATATGTTGTATATTTAATAATATATAATATAGATCCTTTGTGTAGAGTTTTAACCCATATTAAGGAAACTTATTTCTATTCTTAATTTTTATGCATCCTCTTTTTCACAAAAATATACTGAATTTTACCAAATGTTTTATCAAGCATTGGAACTGGACTCAGATATGGCAGAGATTTTGGTATTATCAGACTGACAATTTAAAACTGATAAAAATTCCTACAGCAGCCATCTGCGCCTCAACTCTTTTGGTGTGTAAATATTTCAAATTAAAGAAACATAATTTCTTTAATTGTTGTAAGACTGTCCAGATTTACTATATCTTCTGGTGTCAGTTTTGTTCATTTTCATTTCTAGGAACCTATCTTTAAAAATCTACATTTTAAATCTAGATTCAGTTATTCATAATATCATATTTTCTAGTTTTAATAGATATAGCACTTTTAGTGATGTCATTTTTAAATTCTTAATATCAGTCATCTGTGCCTATTCTTTATTTTTGTTGATTAGTATTCCTAGAAGGATATTCATTTTATTCGGCTTTTCAAATATCCAACATTTGTATTTGTTTACTCGTGCATTGTATATTTATTTTTATTAGTATTTTTATCTGTATTGTTTCCTTCATTCTAACTTTCTTGTATTTGATTTTCTTTGTATTTATGACTTCTTAAGTTGGGTACTTAGCTTATTTTTTCTGCTTTTTCTCTTTTTTAATATATGAATTTAACACTATAATTTTCTTCTAGATTTATATGCACCTTGGTTATCATTTAGTTAAAAATATTTTCTAGTCACTTGGGTGACTCAGTTGGTTGAGCATCTGACTCTTGATTTCTGTTCAGGTCGTGATCCCAGGGTCATAGGCTTGAGCCCTGCATAGGGTTCCGTGCTGAGCGTCAGGCTCTGCACTGACAGCTTGGAGCCTGGAGCCTGCTTCAGAGTCTGTGTCTCCCTCTCTCTCTGCCCCTCCCCCACTCTGTGCTCTGTCTCTGTCTCTCAAAAATAAATAAATGTTAAATTTTTTTTTTAATCAAGAAAAAAGATCTGGAAAAAATTATTTAAAGGTGGGTGTGACTTTTACTCTATGATTAGGAACACACGAAGATTTGGCCTTTGGTGGAATCCTACTTGCAACACTATGTCAAAAACATTATGCTTGATCCAAGATGAAAGCCATGTACTGACTGAACACCTGAAAGTCATCGTTAAATTAGTTAATTGAGTAATTTATAATTGATGAGTAGGCGGTAGTTAATGTGATGTAGCACTCTGAGGAGTTTACATTAAATTAGTGTTTATTTTGCTCAAGTACACCCATTAGTAATTCTTTCAGAAAGCCTCCATAAGGAAAAGACTTCCATCTCTGAGGGACTTTGCCCTGCTTCTAAGATACAATTTTCCACACTTACAGGTGAATGCTTCTTCTGCCTTACTTCTTGAGAAGCCAAACTTCTAGGCTGTTCTAAGTGCTATTTGTCAAGTTATCCTGAACCCTTTCAGAATTTCCGAGACCTTTCCGGAACTATAATATTCTTGCATGTTTTTGGCTACAGGTACTTTCAGAAATCTGATCCATATCTTTCTATCTTTTAGGAATTTCCAACGTTCTAGGCCTACAGACAGTATTCTCTGTATCTGAGTACTATTTATTAATTTTAAATAAATATTAATGTTAAGAATTTTGAATAGAATTTTGGCTTGTGTGTTCCAGCATTCATCTGGATCCATTCTCTACGTTTTTGCTGGGTGTTTTTTTGTTTTTTGCTGTTTCTGAGACTTTCCTAGTATCTCTTAATGAGAACTGCAGAATTTTCAGTGATTACAAAGACTCACTGTCCAGAGTAAAGTGCAGCTGGAGAGGGTGTCATAGAAATTCAAAGTGGTGAAGGGAACCATGATCTGCCCCCCGCCCCCCTCCCAATACTACTTTCATATATGGATTATTTTGAGCTGGAGGCCGTTGAGAATCGACAGTTGTAGAAAGAAGTCTTCTTAGACCTTCCCTTATCTTAGAGCAGAAACTTCTGAGAAATGAAGATGGCCATAAATTCTCTCTCCAGGGGGGGCAGTTTTGTTGCCATGAAAAAGTGGAAAGTGCGCACCAACGCGGGCTTGCACAAACAAACTTTACTAAATAACCTTTATCTTGCATTAGTTTCCCCCAAATAGCTGCCTTCCTGCCCCTAGAAGCTCAAAACCCTTCTCCTTTTTCTTGCCACTTCTCCACAAAGGTATTGTCCTTTGTTAAAAATGGATTATAAACCTCCAGGTCTGAAGCCTCTTTGGGGTTTTCATTTCATTTCTGTGATGCCTGACATATGCATATGAAATAACCATTTTTCTCTTGGTAATTTGTCTTTTGTCAGTTCTATTTGCAGGGCCCCAGGCAATGAACCTAAGAGGATGGAGGAAAAAGTTTTTTTCCAGCCTGTCAGAGGTGTATCCACAGTGTGTGAAAATACAGGTGCACTAATAAGTACCTACACCTTTGCCAAGCAGATGGCATAGTTATATATCCAGATATACACAAGAAGAAAGATAATTTTAGGGATGCCTGTGTGGCTCAATCAGTTAAACGTCCGACTCTTGGTTTCAACTAAGGTCATGATCTCACAGTTTCGTGAGTTGGAGCCCAGTCCGGGCTCTGTTAGCACGGACCCTGCTTGGGACTCCCCTCTCTCTCCGCCTCTCCCCTGCTTGTGCTCTCTCTCTCAAAAAAAAAAAAAAAAAAAAAACCTGAAAAAAAAAGAATAGATAATTTTAGGCAAGGAAAAAGAATAGAAATAGAATAGAAAATAGGGTAGGAAAATAAATGATATATTTAAGATTTAGTGGCTAGAACAAAAGTTCAGAAATAAAGGGGTGGATGAGGATGATAAACTAGGACCAAGCTATCCCGACTAAACCATGTCATTCCCTTGCATAAAACACTTCATTTCTTGGGGCGCCTGGGTGGCGCAGTCGGTTAAGCGTCCGACTTCAGCCAGGTCACCATCTCGCGGTCTGTGAGTTCGAGCCCCGCGTCCGGCTCTGGGCTGATGGCTCGGAGCCTGGAGCCTGTTTCTGATTCTGTGTCTCCCTCTCTCTCTGCCCCTCCCCCGTTCATGCTCTGTCTCTCTCTGTCCCAAAAATAAATAAAAAACGTTGAAAAAGAATTTTTTTAATTAAAAAAAAAAACAAAACACTTCATTTCTTATAAGCAACAAAATACTTGTCTGGTCCTTACAAGGGTCTGTATAATCTGGTCACTGTCAACTGTACAAGGCTGAACTTCCGATTTTCCTGCCTTCATTACATGGGATCTAGCTTATAGCTTTGCTTAGGGTCCTCAAACATGTTCTGCCCTTTCAAAATATCCTCATGACTTTGTAGATGCTGTTTCTGGGGCCAAATTTTTAAAGAAAATTTTTAGACATTTATTTATTTATTTATTATTTCAAAAAAATTTTTTTAAGCTTTATTTATTTTTGAGAGAGGGAGAGAGAGAGAAAGAGAGAGAGAGACAGAATGTGAGCAGGGGAGGCGCAGAAAGAGAGGGAGACACAGAATCTAAAGTAGGCTCCAGGCTCTAAACTGTCAGCACAGAGCCCATGACAGGGCTTGAACCCATGAAATGCGAGATCATGACATGATCCGAAGTCAGACGCTTAACTGACTGAGCCACCCAGGCACCCCAAAGCATTTATTTATTTTTGAGAGACAGAGAGACAGAGCGCAAGTGGGGGAAGAACAGAGAATCTGAAGCAGGCTCCAGGCTCTGAGCTGTCAGCACAGAGCCCATCGTGACCCGAGCCGAAGTCAGACACTTCACCCACTGAGCCACACAGGCACCTCTCGTGGGCCACATTTTTAAAGCCAGTTTTTCAAATCTCAGCCGAATTTTTACCTTCCTGGAAAACAATTTTGGGTCCCTGCCCTTAATCACTTCAGGAAACCCTATTATGCCTTCTGATAACACTTTGTGATTCTATTTCATAGTACTTAGCACAGGAATAATTAAATATTGCTTTTGTAATAGTTCTTTAAGGTATTTCCCCCCAGACAGAACAGGAGCTTTACCAGGTCAGGAACTATGGTTGTCTTCCTCACTGAATGAAGGTTATTGAGAACAACTGAAATTCCAATAGAAAGGAATTTTTTGAAACATGAAACTCAAACCAAAGACGTACTGGTAACTAAGACTATAAAAGTAAACATGGAAACTTGAAAATCAACCTCTTATTTATATATTTATCTTCAATGTACAATTTTAAGGTAACTGAGAGAGATGATTCTTATTTCAATTACAAACTTGAAAATCTTTTACCATGAATTTTTATAAATATGTTGCAGCTTTGTGTGGTAAAATACACTGAATTTAAGAATTAGAAGCCTGTATTCTAATTCCTGTCATTAACTGCATGACTTCCCTTCTCTCTTTATGCACCTATATTATTCTTAGGATATGAGGTTTGAATAAAACCATGTATATAAGTATATTTTTAAATATTTTATTATTTTAATATTTTATTATTTTAAAAAATATTTTAAGTACTTTAAAATATTTTATATTTTTAACCTATGTTATTATCACAACATACTAAAGTATTTAATAAATTGTCATCATGTGGAAAATTGGAATTCTGCTATCAATATCTTCAAACATTTCAGGTTTTTACATATGCTCTGACAAACCGTATGTTTGGATTCATAAATTAATGCCTTTATATTATTATAAATATATTTATAAATATAATGCCTTTTATATTATCATTTTTAGTATAGCCTTGAACCTTACTTAAAAATGTCTTGTCCCACCTTGATGTTTTCCAAAAAATGCTATCATATTGCCATTTTTGTTAGTTTAGGGGTTATTTTTGGAGTCTAGGGTATATATTCCTTTGCTGGTTCATGGCATATTACCCATATTTATGAATGTGAGTCAAGTCAATCCTAGGCATTCTTGTATCAAGATCCACTTTTACAGCACCAAAGATATCTTCTCTACATCCAGACCACACATCCGGTAAAGACAGTGGCTTCTACTAAGTGGACATTGATAAAGGTATGTTGACATGGGTCGATGGTATTATTTTTGGTTATTTTTTTCAGCTATTTACACAAGATAAGGAGTTTGTCCGCACACATCAACATCAGCCAGAAGGAAAAAGATTGTATTCCGGTTCTCACCAGAGTCCCTTCAATGAGATGTCAATCAAAGTACATTAGTGGAGTTGTCAGTACCCACATTAGTATTGAAATATGCGTTAAACTTTACAAAACAATAAAGACAAGCTGGAGAGGTCCCAGCAAGTCATTGATTTTAATCTTGGTCAGATTAAATACTCGTTTTGACAAACTAAAAGAAAAGATGCGTTTTAGGAAAAAAACCCGAACAACAACAAAAAAGCTCTTGCTTTTCAGTCCCTTCCTCTAAAGGATCAAAAGGGAGGAGGGACTAACAAGTGTTCTTAAATGCCACCTTAGTGTTGGTAGTTTGCAAATACGGAGCGTTTATTGTTTGATTTTTTTGCCTCTCCTTATAACCTAAGTTTGGCAGAAACCCTACAGCATGTTCTCAGGGAAAAAGAAAAAAAAAAAACTTAGACATTTCAACCATCTGCCAGATATACCTATCAAATTATTCATTTCTCAGGCTGCTTAAGGTTATTTAAATTCATAGCTTTTCAAACTACTGACAAGGTTTGCACACTGTGAAGAAAATGAATATTGTTAAGGGTTAAATGGACAGCTTCACACTTTAAATGCATTATAAATTCACCCCAGGCACTCTCCTACTGATTTTTCTCTTTATTATTTTATTTTACAATCAAGGACTCTTCATAATTGTGGACCACGCTGACAATCTGCATGACAACGGATGGATTCGAACAACACTGACCCAGGTATATACAGGACAATAGTTGCATCATACCACCGAGGAAACAGCTTTCACATAAATTTTAGATATACAACTAGAGCTTCCAGAAAGAAAGATACACAAAGTTGAATCCACATTTTGCCTTGCTGGGCATATATATCCTACTCTATGCAATTTGCATGACCTGACATGAAGACAGGCGAGCTCACCTTTAGAAGTGGTCATCATTAAAATGCAGGCTGTCCATCAAGAGAAATTGTCTCCCAGAAATCAATACCTTAAAAACCCTTGTGGCTAACTGTTCTCCCAGACACTTTCAAATTTTTATAATGCTGAAAAGTAGTGTGGAGGAAGTAGAGGTTCCATTTCTTTGATTTCTTTTTATCACATTCTGTCAGTCCTCGATCAAGTTTCATAACTCAAAGACATACATTTACCACCAGGTGTAGTTCAAAGAGATGTTGACCTTTGATTTACAAAACCCCTTAGATTTACTCTATGCTTTTTCTGAGAGAGTCTCTCCACATACCACCAGAATAATACAAACAAGGAAAAGCCTGCTGAATTCAGGACGACTCAGGATGGATCTGGGCCTTACTCCCCCTGGTGGCCAGTGGGCCATACTTCACCATCCTTCCTTTGCTTGGGTTGCAAACTTGGTTTGGTTAAGAGATTGCAAAGGATTTTCAATAAACTTTGATGCAAAGGGGCAGTCATGCTCTGAGCGTCTGACAAGTATTACATGTTTGTAAGCAATTATAATGTTGACACTGTTTATACTATAATAAAACCTTGCTCTTTCCTGTTAGACACGCTTGGCAAAAAACGTTCTGATCCCATCTAAGAACTAAGTGAGTCAACTGAGGCCAGTTACTTACCTTTTCTGAGTCCTGATTTTTCTCACCTGTAAAACAGGGTTAATAATTCTACCTAGGTCATAGAGTTCTTGTGTGCAATCAATGCAACGATGTATTATAAGAGCTTAGATCTATGATTTTGCAGTGCTGGAAAATGACAGTTGAAATTTAGGGCAGTGATATGGTAGTCGATATGACGATATAATTATATCAACCTAACGTATATAATGAGAGCTGATAGTTGTGAGGAGATTTCTGACCAGTTTTATGTAAAGCGGAGTTAGATTCTTAACTTGTGAACTATGAATATAGTTCACTTATTGATAATCCTCAAGTTCAGATATATAGAAAGTGGAAATTGTTTTCATTTTTCCCTCTTTCCGTTGAAACAGGATCACAGTTATGAAGAGCTGAGTCTGGGCAAGCTCACACAAGTCTGAAACTAAAATACTGTCCGTTTGCACTGAAAACAATAGAAAATTATGGAGTTGTAATAGCACCATTAAATCAAAATATTCAAATTTCATATAAAATATGCAGCGTTATATGAGATATTGTTGTTTCAGGGGAATGTGGCTTACCTAGAGGATGAGAAACAAGAAACGAGACTTCTACAAAGATTGGGGACATCTGGCCATTTGCATAGGCCTTGGAATTTAGAGGCAGTGGAACGTTCACAGATAGGTTCTGGCACCAAATGTCCTGAGTTTGGATTCTGGTTCCATCACCTGAGGCTGGTCGTGACCAGAAGAAGATTCCTAAGTATCTCTGTGCCTCAGTTTTCACATCGTCACTACAGAGATAATAATAGCTCCCATCTTATCAGGTTTTTTTTTTTTTTAGAAGAATACATACATTTATATTTTTAAGTGTATGAAAGAGAACAACAACCAATAATAATGCTAGCTAACCCTGCTGCGGTTCTTCCATATGCATTGGCTAATGGATGTTTGATGACACATTGAAAGCGTAAGCAATACGTTAGCTCTTTTTTTTTAAATATATGAAATTTATTGTCAAATTGGTTTCCATACAACACCCAGTGCTCATCCCAAAAGATGCCCTCTTCAATACCCATCACCCACCCCCCCCCTCCCTCCCACCCCCCATCAACCCTCAGTTTGTTCTCAGTTTTTAACAGTCTCTTATGCTTTGGCTCTCTCCCACTCTAACCTCTCTTTTTTTTTCCTTCCCCTCCCCCATGGGTTTCTGTTAAGTTTCTCAGGATCCACACAAGAGTGAAAACATATGGTATCTGTCTTTCTCTGTATGGCTTATTTCACTTAGCATCACACTCTCCAGTTCCATCCACGTTGCTACAAAGGGCCATATTTCATTCTTTCTCATTGCCTCGTAGTACTCCATTGTGAGCTGACTCTTCTTAAAACGTTTACACCTGAGATTATGGTTAATGACCACCTTTGAGAGAACAAATAGATGCTCTCTCCACCGCCCTTGAGCTTTAACAGCATACTTACTGTAAAGCAATAAGGCTTTGAAATAGGAATAGGCTTTGAAATAGGAATTTCTACACCTGAAATACTTTGTACATCGAAATAGATTATTGAAGGAGGTAGCGGAAGTTCCTTCTTTGAAGAGATTTAAAAATGAGATTGTTAAAGGTGAGAAAGAGGCTTTAGAAGCTGTTTATATCTGAAGGCCCACAGACCAAAGATTAGACTATCCGACTTTGCTCTACAAATCATCTTCAGCAACACAGAGAAGGCTGAAAGGACTTCGATCCCAGAACTGTTCCACCCCATATCCCGGGGCAGATACTAGGGACACAGACCCACATGTGGATTCTGAATATCCGCAGTCAGAGCAGAACATCAGGATGGTGGAGGCTGGGGAGATTCATCCCTGAATAAAGTGCATCACGTGATCGCAGGCTGGAACAGGAAGCAGTGTCGCTGTAGTACTTATCCATTTTATCCCATGTTTACCCTGCCCCAAGCCATAAACAGCTTAGAAAAATACACTCAATTCAGCAAGGTAAAATCAAGCTAAAAATAATTAGGTGAGCCTTTCTGGACGTTGGGGAGATAACTTGGTAGAGAGTCAGGGATGAGATGACTGCAAAAAAATATTGGCTGCGTCGTTCTGCATAATCGATAGAAGTGGATGCTGAATTTTCTAACAGCTATCAAAAGGTGGAAAACATGGTCAGTTACATAATTCAGAGGTCCGAAAAGTAAAAACAAACAAGCCAATAAAGAAAAAAAATAATGCAATTTAGATAAAGCAATACGATTCCTGTTTCTACGGTCCAAGAGGAAGTCTTCTTATGGATCCTCATAAAGAACTCACGGTGCAGGATGGTGAGAGACAGCCTCCACAGCAGCTTACCAGGGCTCACAGAAGTGGATTTTACAGAGCTGGCTGATTCTTACGATGTCCCTCAATGTTAGCGAATGGTGGACAAAACAAGCCAGTGTAATATGGTAATGATAACGAGACACCAGGCAAGGGTTAGTCTCTCAGCAAGTAGCAGGGCTCCAGTACGTGGCTGGATTATAGAGGCCATTCTCTCTTCCCTGGTCACAAGATAGGAACAAAGCAAAGGTGCAGTCCTAATCACATTAGGGAATTTCTTAGATGATAAAAATAGGGACTGAGGTAGAAGAAAGAAGACAGAGACCCAGTTATCTAAACTGGGGCACAAAACGAATTTGGTGTCTCAGGAACATTGCCTAGTTATAGACCTGAAAGACAGTCAAATCAGTGCGACAGATTCTAGATGGATAGTTCCACAACGGTTGGTTGGGAAGGGTCTATTAAAGCCATTCTGATTCAAGTGAGAGTAGGAGTCAAATAAACTTGGAGGTTGAGGTTGGGCAACCCTAGCTGGAAAAAGTGACGACATATTATTGTAAGTTTATTATGAGATTACTTGTTCAGCTTTTCTCTCAAAACAAATTGAAAATCTCCACGGACTCAAACAGAGAATATTGTAAATGGACATGAACACATTACAATTTTTCAGAAGGCAGTTTGAAGTTTCTCCTCTGTCATTAAGCTTGTTTTGACTACTCGTTTTGAATCTCCAATAACTTTGTTCCGACTCCAGAATGTGCGATTGTTTCAGAAACACTATACCTTCCTCATATCTGCATTTCTGTTATAATTTCAGTTTCCTTTGAAAGCCCTTTAGTCTCTACTTTTTGCTGCTTTATTACTTTCCTTTCCTGCCACCTCTTCAAGCTTTGACCATGTTATTCTTGCTCACAATATAGGACAATGAAATTTATTTATGTAACGCAGATGAAAATATTATTCATCAGCTTTCATATAATCATCCTCAATATTTTAATGATCCCCAGGTGCTTTAGCATATTGTGGTAGGCTGTACAGAAATTAAGTAATACAAGCCAATAGGTTCAACAATAAAGAAAAATAAGTTTATCTAACATATTGAAAAACTATTTATCTCTTCTGAGGACCGATTTAACGAAAACAAAATGGAAAACTCAAATAGCTATTTTGAAATTTTTGTCATTACATAGGTGACACTGGTAGCAAGGGAAATCATTTTGTGCTTTGGAAAACAATTCTCTGCCGCTACTTTTTTCTTCTTTGTGCAAGAAAATTCCCCCGAAGGTATACATATGAGGGTGAAGTTCAATAACATTTGCAGTTGCCTGACTTGGTGTCAGTTTGAAACTTTGGTTTTCTAAATAAAATTGACAAAGTCATTTATAGAAACTTCACATTTTTATCCTTGGGACTAATAGCCGCAGGGAACAGAGGCATCTAACCAGCAAGATAGAGAGAAAGGTCCACTGATGCTTTGTGATTTTTAAATGAAAATAATGGAAGATGAAAGCAAATCTTCGTTTTGCCTCCTCTGTGATGCCTAATAATTATGCTTGAGGAGATAAAAATACTCATTGAACAAAACATTTAAAAACTCCATAGGCTAAGCCATGCCAATGTAGGCTTACTACATTTCCTAAGTAATCCTTTCAGAAAAGGACTTTCTGCCAGACTTTTCCCTGAAAATGGCTTGAGTCTCGGCTATTTTTATTTTTTCTGGTAATTCATTTATTCAATACTGAACAGCATTTTACAATTACTATTATCATATTCAAAGAAGGCACTGTGGGAGATACAAGAAAAAGATGTGATGTCTATTTTGTCCATAAACAAGGGAAAATATGTGCTTACCTTTGTGACCTATGTACCTAGCATACTACTTGTCATAAAGTAGGCTTCTGAATTTTATTGAATTTTAATGAAAAGTCTCAGTCTATAAGGGACAGGAATTGTTATCATGTGCTAAGAAAAACCTGTAACCGTATGCATAAACACAATGAGGACACCGAGAAAGAAGTTCACTCTCCTACTTAGAGAAGTGAGGACAGGTAGCCCAGGCAAGATGGTGGTTGAGCAGAGTTTTACAGGAGGTGTAGGTGATTGTCTATGAGGGAACGAAGGAGAAGGTCAGGCCAGAGGGGACCATGGCATGCAAGATGCTTGTGTGGTGAGCCCATCTTGTGCTGTATGTGTCACTGACTTTTAAAACTTAGAAGGTTATCTTCTAGAACGAAATGAAAACAACAGCCTTATCATATTTGAAAAAAAAGATGACAGATGTTTAAAAATGGGGCTCCTGGGTGGCTCAGTTGATTAAGTGTCCAACTTTTGATCTCTGCTCAGGTCTTAATCTCAGGGTGGTGAGTTCAAGCCCCACATTGGGCTTCACGCTGGGCATGGAGCCTAAATAAATAAATAAATAAATAAGGACAGAAGCCGGGGCACCTGAGTGGCTCAGTCAGTTAAGCGTCTGACTTTGGCTCAGGTCATGATCTCATGGTTTGTAAGTTCTAGCCCCCTGTCAGGCTGGTGCTGACCCCTCAGATTCTGTGAGCCTGCTTCAGATTCTGTGTCTCCCTCTCTCTCTGCCCCTCCCCCGCTCGTGCTCGGTCTCTGTTTCTGTCTCTCTCTCAAAAATAAACAAACATTAAAAAATTTAAAAATAAATAAATAGTTTATAATGACTTAAAAAAGAATAAATGTGTTTAGTAGGTAATACAATATTCAAGACAATAGGAAAAACATAAACCAAAATGAGTGAGTTGGCATTTGCAAGCACTGACAAGAATTTTTAAGTTGTGAGTCCAATATTGGCTGGAAAAGGCAACAAAATGGAACACGTTTCTGGAAGAGATTTTGTCAAACTAACTTACAAATCTTAGACACATTTGACCCTAGCAATTCTACTTCTAGAAATTTAGCCTAAAAATGTAACTTAGGTATGCACCAGTATTTATACAACAGCATCATTAAATATTTATTTATAAAAAAGCAAATGCACATAAAATATCTAATAGTAGCAATGGTCAAGAAATTTAAACGTTTCCTCTAAAGAAAAATTATCCAGCACTTAAACATGTTTTTGAAAACATTTGATGGCAGAGAAGATTGCTCAAAATATAATATTAAGTGAACATGAAAGGATACACAAAAACATATCCAGGATGACACCAATATATTAAGAACAAATATATCTATTGCAACACCTATTCTATTCAGCCAACAGCAATGGTCTTGGCCTTGGATTGGCAACTGAACCCATGAGGCAAGATTTGGCTCCCCCAGCCCTAAGATTACATTATGTTAAGAAACGATATAAAACAGGTAACACAATAACCCTGGGTACCTAGAGATTCTCCCACTACCTACCAAAATTCTTCCCCTCTCTATAGGTACATACCACATCTCCAATCAAAGGGTGGGGTTTCATCCTTTCTTCTTGAATTGGACTGGACCTTTAAGTGCTTACTGATGTTCTGGAACTTTAAATTGAAGCAATATGAAAGCCTGGCACCTTATACTTCTTCCTTCTAGGAACCTGACTGCTAAGATGCTACATGGACAGCTTCATATGGTGAATCAAGGTGCCAAAATGACAACACCAGCCGATGAGCCATCTTGGCTGAAGCCGCATGGAGCAGAGATGTGCTTCCCTCCTTCCTTGTCAAGGTAACAGATAAATGGTGCCGATATAATTGTGCCACTAAGTTTTGTTACATAGCCACAGAAAACTGAAGCAAAGGACAATTCCCTAGTGGATTTAAGATCTAAATTTCTCTCACTGTGACTTCTGAATGTCCCATCCACTTCATCCGCTTTGCCTTTGGGATCTGTATGGACACAAAATTCTAGACTGGTTGGGCACCAGATCTGTAATATATTCAGTTTTTATGCCTTGGTTATGTGGTCTCTTGAGGGATATATGACCAATTTCATTCTCTAGAATAACCATATCTCATAAATATCACTACTCAGTAAACAATATACATAAATTTCAGGTGCTTGATCCTATACATGCTACCTTAGCCAGATTCTCATTTTTCTGGGATCTTGTTATACTCTAGTAAGTTCCTTGGATTATCATTAAAAGAGTGTTCAATCAAAGGACAAATCCTCAAGTGTCTTGAGCTACAGGAAGGCCACATACTACTATTTATCCTTTCTATCTAGCTAGCTATATTTACATTGAAAAAAAGACCAGAAGGATATATATGAAAACATACATGTGACAGTCATTGGATTGTTGGTGATTTTTATTTTTATTTATGTTTCCAAATATTCTATTTATTCAATATAATAATGTAATAAAACTTAGGTCACATTACTTCGGAAAATGCAACGGAAGCCAGTTTTTAGGCTTCTTCAGGTTCTTGCTAAGTGATCTCTCTAAGATAGAAAGCCAGATGCATTTTTTCAGGAGGGGGTCACTCCTTTCCCTGACCTTATATGTCTACATTGATTACCATCCAACATAAAATACTCTTGGGCTCTTGATCTGCCTCTTACTCCTATCTACAAATGGTGAGTTACCAAATTGGTAGGTTGGGGAAATATATCAGGCATGCATCATACGGACTTTCTGCCCCATTTCTCTACAGAGCCAGGAGGACAGCCGGAATATGCTGCTGTGTTCCTCCTTCCTGTAACTTTGTCTAAGTAAGCCCCTCTATGTGGGAATGCCTGTGCTGGTCTGGTACTGCCTATGACTGTGTATACAAGATGGACTAATTATGGGATTTCTTATTAGGAAGTCAAATATCTCCCCATATCTGAGTGACATTCTCCAATATAAACTTTAGCTCGGTGACCGTATATTTTGTTGTCCGTACTCAGAGAACTCTGAGAATGAAAGAAGGTACCAAACAGAATAAACACATATTTATTATTTAGGTAATCCAACTTTAGCACCTATAAAGCTGATATATGGATTCTGTCTGATTTGCTCCTGTGGTTTATTACTCTATTGAGTAAGTCCTTATGGATGGGAAGAGTTTTGCTATTTTTGGATCCCTTCAAACCCCAGCATGGATCATTTAAAAACGTTTCCTAGCTTTCAGAGCAATGTCTTCTAAAAATGAATTACCTAATTGAAAAAAATAAATCTGGAAAACTATACACAAAACTGTCAACATTTCTCTTCTTCAAAGGGTAGGATATTAGATTAATATATGCAGTGTTTGAATTTTTACCACTATTTCTTGGATAATCAGGGAAATGGAAATTAAAGAAAAAAATGCCATGACATCTGGTGAATATTCTGTTATGTAACAAGCCTTACACTATCTCACTTAATCCTATTAACAACATACAAAATAAGTCTTATTTCCCTGTCTTATTAATAAGGACACTGGGCCCACAGTCCATGTGGTTAATTGTGGTGTTATGCTGCCTTACTGTTTTAGCTCACGATGGCTGATAATTGAGCTGGGAATTGATAGCTCATTTCTCATTTCACTCTATGTTATATGGCTGGTTCATGTGTGAAGATAAGTGCACCTGAGCTCCGTTCTCAGAGCAGCAGTGAGCATTCATTTCTAATTACCAAGAATATCTAGCATCAACTTTCACAGCCCTAGAACTACCCCTTCACATCTACCAGTGGAAGCTTTACCACTTGCCTTCTACATAGTCCTCATATGATTGATTTGCATGTCTTGGATACAGCATTCTACGCATTCAGCCCTCTCTCAATTTTGCAATATTCAGCACATTTTCTGCTATTTTATTTTTTTGTTTCATAACTTACTGTAGAATCAACAAATGTGTGGATGCACATGAGTACAAGATTGATTAAGGACAATGTACTCCATTCAATTGTGTGTGCTGACAATTGGAATTAAATTTCACACCAAATCTTGTTTCGCATGTAATAACTCACTTATCTTTTTAAAGGAAAATGTACTTATGCTGAAAAATCAGCTGTGAATGAATTAGATTTAGAGAGGCCAGAATGGAAGCCTGTGAAAATGACTGCGATCTTTTGCTACACCAAATATGCATTGATTTTAAAACATTGGTGTTTTAATTAGCATTGAAATAATCTCAATATAAGAAACTGATCCTACTCTGAAGGGATGCTGTGTTGTGATCAGCTCTGAAAGTGGTAAAAATCAAGGAATGCAGCTGGGAGGAATGAGCGTGAACAGATGCTAAGTCAATAGGATCACAGTGCTGCCTGTGATAATTAGTGACTCATTCCATAGAAAAACTTTGGGAAAAAAATCTCAAATTGTTTTGAAAGTTTAATAATCATCTGTAGCACAAATTTTCATGAATATGTTAATATTAATTTTTGAAACAGAAATAATGAACTAATAGCCATCTAGATATTGCAGTCCCTTTAAGAAATTTGTATAGTAGGTTTAAGAATGATCAGTTGTGGGGCACCTGGGTGACTCAATTGGTTGAGCATCTGAATTCGGCTCAGGTCATGATCTCACAGTTTATGAGTTCAAGCCCTGCATCAGGCTTTATACTGACAGCCAGGAGTCTGGACCCTGCTTCAGATTCTGTGTCTCCCACTCTCTCTGCTCCACCCCTGCTCACACTGTCTCTCTCTGTCTCAAAAATAAATAAATATTTAAAAAAAAGAATGATCAATTAGATATTCAAAAATTTTTTAATGTTTTATTTATTTTTGAGAGAGAGACAGAATGCGAATGGGGGAGGGGCAGAGAACAAGGGAGACACAGAATCCGAAGCAGGCTCCAGGCTCCAGGCTCCAGGCTCCGAGCTGTCAGCACAGAGCCCGACGCAGGGTTCAAACCCATGAATGGTGAGATCATGACCTGAGCTGAGGTTAGACGCTTAACCAACTGAGCCAGGAAGGCGCCCCAGTTGTTAGATATTTAAAAAATTCTTATGTATTTCCACTAGAGATTATGACTAGCATACTTTGAAATAGTATTTTTCTTTAATGACTTACTTCTTTATTTAGTAAACAGGCGTTCAATGCGGATCGTTGTTGGGTACTAGTGTAGAACACAGAATGCGGCTAAAGAAAGTTCTTTTTTTTTTTTTAATGTTTATTTATTTTTGAAGGAGAAAGAGACAGAGTGTGTGTGTGTTGGGGGGGGTGCAGAGAGAGAGGGAGACAAAGAATCCGAAGCAGGCCCCAGGCTCCGAGCTGTCAGCACAGAGCCCGATGCTGGGTTTGAACCCACAAACCGTGAGATCATGGCCTGAGCTGAAGTCGGACGTTCAACCGACTGAGCCACCCAGGCGCCCCAAGAGAGTTATTTCTTATTCATAGGAGTTCTTGAAATTGGTGGGGATATAAGTATTGCCTTGTCAGGAAAATAAAATGTACTCTTAAATTTTTTTAAATTTATTTTTGAGAGAGAGAGAGGGAGAGAGAGAATCTGAAGCGGGCTCCAGGCTCTGAACCATCAGCACAGAGCCCAAGGCGGGCCCAAACTCATGAACCAGGAGATCATAACCTGAGCTGAAGTCAGACGCTTAATTGACTGAGCCACCCAGGCGCTCCCCAAAAATGTATTCTTTATGAATGGAAACTGCTTAGATTTCCCTAGGTTGAAGTAAAACTGAAACTTGTTTATTTCTAGAATGATTAGGCAACTTGAGAAAAATTGATACAGGATTTTCCTTCTGTGCAATTCCTACTAACAAAGGGACTAAGTTCATATATTCAATACCAAACATCATATATTAAAGTAGTAAAAGTTCACCTAGTGCCAGACATTTAAAAGTTGACAAATATTCTCACCCTATGAGCTACGGAGTAGACGGTTCACAGTATACGGTCAGTATGTGTTTTTTTCCCCCTTGTTCTCATGTCACATTGGTGTTTATTGTTTAGTACAGAATTTTTAAAAATATGATGGAAAAAAATGAAAGCATTCTCTTTCCCAGAGCATTTTACTTTAGTCTTAGATCTCAACTTTAAAAAAGAACCTTGACATAAAAATTATATTAATAATTCATGGACTATATTAATGGCTGAGTTAAAACTTTAACAAGTCAGTGTTACAAAACTGTCAAAAACGTAACAGCCCTGCCTTCTCTAATTTCAGCTGCTTCTGATGAAGCGTAGGGAAATGCCTTATTGGTGTGCAGTGTTACCAATTATCTGACAGAGCCAGAGTGTGTCTCCAGCTAATCAGAAATAAGAGTGCAGAATTAAATCTCCCGTGTGAAACTCATCATTTACATATTTATGATTCAGAAATGATAATAAGGCTAATGAGAAACTCACATACTGCCTTAAAAGTCAAGTCAATCTTACAGATAATTTTCAACAGATAAAGCTCCCAATACATGGTTGTTGAAAGATGACGTCTGCTGATAACAATTTCATTTAATTAAGCGTTACAAGTTATTTGCATGAACTTACCCGTACATTGTATAAGGGCGTTTGTTTTTAAACCGCTACCTTTGGGCGAAGAGGGAGGTCTAAGGTTAATGGAAATGGGTGTAATGTGGAGTTTATACAAACATAATGCATCGGGGAAAGCGGCGATGATATCTGCACGCATGCACACACCAACCCCAGCGCTACTCTATTCGTGTCCAGGAGGATCAAAGAGGAGGTGGTCAGTTGTAGTTTGGGAGGGGTCTTCAAAGCTGGTAAGAGCTCAGAATGGTGCAGGGCATATACATTTCTGAGCTGAGGCAATACGTCATGAACTTTGATTAAGCTCATGAAGTGGCACTACCTTCAGAGCCAGGGCATCTGAATATGTTCAAGGCCGCAACATCATTAACCAAAGAGGTGACAATGCCGCCACCCCGACGTGCACCCTTAGTAAGAGATACTTTATGCAAGTTATCAATTTGCTGATGCTGGCGGGTGACTCCTTCTGTGTATAACACAGGTTTTAGTTCTGTGTGGGCGTTCTCATCTGTGCAAGGATTTGGGCACACTTTGTGTAATCTAGCACGGTCATAGACCTTATTTTGAAAGCACACTTATGTTTTTTCCCACTGAAGTGGCTTTAAAATAAAATTAAGGGGGCGCCTGGGTGGCTCAGTCAGTTACGCATCAGACTTCGGCTCAGGTCATGATCTCACAGTTTGTGAGTTTGAGCCCCGCGTCTGGCTCTGTGCTGACAGCTCAGAACCTGCAGTCTGCTTTGGATTCTGTGTCTCATTCTCTCTCTGCAACTCCCCTGCTTGTGGTCTGTCTCTGTCTCTCAAAAATAAATAAATGTAAAAAAAATTTTTTTTAAATAAAAAATAAAAGTAATATTGAGTTGAAAGTTTTATTGCCATAAGGTGTGTTTATTTCTATTTTGCTTTCTTTTTAACTCTTTCCCTAAGGAGTTTTGCATAGAATAACATCTCTTTGTAGAAAAGTATAGAGACTTGGCACTTTTAAGCTCTGTTACAGCGCTGTTTCATGCCTCATTGGTATTAACATGAGTATGATTATAAAGTAATAATAACAATCAAAATAACAAAAGCATTAACAGTAGCCTATATGGTCATGGGCATAGTAGAGTTCAAGTACAGCTGTAGAAAAGTAAAATATCATCATGGCTTACACAGAAGCTCATCTCTACCTTGCTGTAATACTTTTCTATTGCTCCTTAAAAAATCTCAACAAGGGACGCCTGTGTGGCTCAGTCGGTTGAGTGTCAGACTCTTGATTTTGGCTCATGTTATGATCTCACAGTTCGTGGGATCGAGCCCCATGTCCGGCTCTGTGCTGGTGGCACGGGGGCTGCCTGGGATTCTCTCTCTCCCTCTCTCCGTGCCCCTCCCTCCCTCTCTCTCTCAAAATAAATAAATAAATATGAAAAAAATATAAAAAATCAAAACAAACAGTGGCTTAAAACAATACACCTTTACTATTTCTTTTTCTTTCTTTCTTTTTTTTTTTTTTAGTGTCAGAAATCTGGGCACAGCTTAACTTGGTTCCCTGCTCAGGGTCCTATAGCTGCACTCAAGGTTTCAGCTACTGCCGTGGTGTCTCCCAAGGCTCAACGTTCTCTTCCAGGCTAATATAGTTGTTGGCAGAATTCAGTTCCTACTGGTTGTAGGACTGAGGCTGTAAGCTCTTGGAGTTTGTACAATTTCATTCTTTGTGACCGTCTCCACTGGTACACTCTTCGTAGCTGTCTGCAAGTTTGAAGTCAACAGAAGTCTATGGCTCTAGTCCGCTAAGGTGGCATCTTATACGATGCAACCTAAGCGCAGGAGTAAAGTTTTATCGTCTTTGCCATATGCTGTTGGTTAGACGCAAGTCACAGGTCTTGTTCTCACTCAAAGGGATTATACATATTTGTGAATCATTTTAGGTGACCTTACAATGTGTCCACAAGTCCACTGTAAGGCGGCAGAGAATACTAGTTATGAATCTAGGCCCCAGCTCATATAGCCTCAAATATCAGGTCTATCATTTACCGGCTGAGTGACATTTGCAATGTACTTAACCATTCTGTGTGTCATTTTTTTTTATCTTTGAGAGAAGGCGAATGATGAAATATATGCCTAATATTGTCATGAGGATTAAATGCATTAATTCATTTTGAACACTTAAAACACCGTCTGGCACATGGTAAGTTCTCAATAATTATTACTGTTGCTGACTCTTACAGTGAAACAAACATTTCTCACTCCCAAATTCTTTAGGGAAGAGGCAGCACTGCATATGGAGATGAGGACAGTGACCTTCTAGACGAAATGACAAAATTCAGACCTTACCACAAGATTATTTCCCTTGAGATTACCATGATATCTATGACTCTAATCATTGAGATAATAATTTGTATTATATCCTTGTATCTTGACATTTGGAGATGACCTAGTGAGTAAAGTTTATCCCTTGAAACCTCCTTTATACTAAACATAGCAACGCCAGATAAAATTATAACGATGAATAAACCAAATGACCCAGGTAAAATAAAAAGAAAAAAAATGCCTATAACTGAGACACAGAAAAGAACAGAAATATTAAGCAACTATCATGGAGGGAGTGGTTCTACAATAAGAAGGAGGGAGGGATATCTAGGGTTTGGCTCATACGGGCTAAGGATGACTGAAAGCATTCTATGTAAAACAGAGGACTGAGGCCAGGCTAATGTCTTAAAACTAGGGACTGAGTTTGGACTTTTCCTGGAACCCTCAACTATTACAGAAGGTGAGGAAAACCAAAACCTGTGTCTATTTTTCCTATGTGAAATGAACAAAACCACACACAGACACACAGACACACACACACACAGACACGCACACGGAAGAGAGACAAAAGGAAATATGGAGAGCTTCTTTCCATCAGAATCTGAAAAAGCTCGCTTCGTGGATCAGTGCTGCATACACGACATTCGCAGTAACACCACAAGGCAAAAGAAACCTGAACTGGAATTATAACAGCACTCCAACTGGTTTTAAAGGTTAATTTGCTTCGAGTTAACTTATTCCTTACTTGCTGAAATAAGGCCCTTGATCTGTAATAGAACTAACTTACTTTCTTTGAGATTTGCAGACCACTAGCCTTGAGGAGTGAAGGACCAAGAACTTTCCCAGGACACAGGCTAGCAAGTCTGTTTGAAGCCACCTTGTCATTCTGATCAGCCTAGGAATTTTTTTTAAATGTTTATTTATTTTGAGAGAGAAAGAGAGCATGAGCAGAGGAGGGGCAGAGAGAGACGGAGACAGAGAATCCCAAGCAGGCTCCATACTGCCAGTGCAGAGCCCCATGTGGAGCTTGATCTCACAAACTGTAGGCCAAAATCAAGAGTCAGATGCTTACCGAGCCACCCAGGTGCCCCTAGCCTAACATTTTTTTTTCTTTCTTTTTTTTTTTAGCGAAACGCTTTTCTTTCTTTTAACTACCTCCCTTTGTGTATTTGTAGACCTTACCCAACTCTGCAGAAAGAACAGAGTACTCCTATACATCACGAAACAAGAACTGGACCCTCTTGCCCAAGCCTGGAGCACTGAGGTAACATCTGTAGCTGACTTCATTAAGTCTGCATATGATCAAGAAGTGCTGTGGGCCACTGCATTCTCTTTGCTGATGAGCTACCCTAAACCCATTAAAAACCCCTGGACCAGGCAGAAACCTCAAGAGTTCTCTTTTGGATGAGAGCCTGCCTTCTCCCCAGGTTGCTGGCCTTGTGAATAAAGCTCAAATTCCTTTCCAATCAAAACTTGTCTCTTGGGGCACCTAGGTGGCTCAATCGGTTAAGCCTCCAACTTCGGCTCAGGTCATGATCTTGTGGTTTGTGAGTTCAAGCCTCGCATCGGGCTCTGGGCTGACAGCTCGGAGCCTGGAGCCTGCTTCAGAGTCTGTCTCCCTATCTCTCTGCTCCACCCCTGTTCACGCTCTAGCTGTGTCTCTCTCTCTCTCAAAAATAAATAAACATTAAAAAAAATAAAAAGTAGACCCTTTTGTAAAAAGAAAAGAAAACAAAACAAAACCTTGTCTCTTGAGTAATGATCTTTCAGGCGATGGGCAGCTGAACTTGGGTTTGGCAACAGATTCATAAGATCTAGTTATGGGAAGAGGGACTGGATGGGTAGTAGAAATAACTGCAATATCACCTGCCCATGTGGAATAAGCACAGAAGGAGAGAGAAAGAGAGAGAGAGAGAGAAACTTACAAATAAAAACAAAAGAAAACCTCCACTTAAAATGAATTTGTAGACAAAAATGCTAAAATACATGAAGAAATATAGTGTCAAAAATGAAAAGCAGAATATGAATTCCCTACAGCTAAAATTAATTTCATGGAAACGGTTTTAAAAGTATGGAATAAATATTTTATTATGGCAAGTGAAATAAAATGAAGACCTGACTTCTGTAACAAGTATAAAAATTTGAAACAAAGACAACAATTACACAAAACAAGGTTAATAAGATATGCATTCACTTAAAATATTTGAAAATAAACATTTGAAAATGAAATATTATCTTTTAAAATATTTGAAAATAAAATGATATGTTTATATAAAAATTTTAAAATATAAAATTTAGAGTGAATACAGTAACAAAGAAATGATTGGACTAAAATGTATTACTGAAGCTTCCTAAAAACAAACCATAGAGAGATATTTTTTATATAAAAACATGGTAAGCTTTTTATTTTTTAATACAAAAGAACATTTAAGAGACATGAAGGATAGACTGAGAACACCAGAATTTATCTAGTAGGATATTTTGAAATAATGAATTGCAGACATAATGACAATATATATTTGAAGAAATAATTGCTGAGACTTTTCTAGACTTAAAGGGAGACAAGAATTTTCAGTTTATTTATTTTTTTAATGTTTTTATTTATTTTTGAGACAGAGAGAGACAGAGCATGAGCAGGGGAGGGGCAGAGAAAGAGCAGGACACAGAATCTGAAATCGGCTCCAGGTTCTGAGCTGTCAGCACAGAGCCCGACTCAGGGCTCGAACTCACTGACTGAGAGATCATGACCTGAGCTGAGGTCAGATGCTTAACTGGCTGGGCTACCCAGGCACCCCAAGAATTTTAAAAGTTTAAAAGTTTAAAAGTTTATTTCAAGTACCTAGCTGCATTTTTTAACGTAAAAGTAAAGGCATACCAAGAAACACTGTAGCAAAATTACAAGAAATGAAGACAAAAGACACAATCTTAAAATCTATTAGAAAGGAAAAAACAAAAACACATTCATGTGAACGATAAGTATTATTAGCAATAATAATTTCCCTAAGAAAACATTTTAGTTGCTTCAAATAATGACAGTTAACTGTTACATTGGATTTATTCTGTGTTGTAAATAATTTATATATTTTATAAGGTACAAAAGAGAAAACTGAGGCCCTGGGAAGTTAAACTCTCCTAAGTTTATATAGCTTATGTTTTTATATTTAGCTTAATTGTTATTTGACAGTGAGGGGAATTAATCTTTTTCAAGATACTGTAACAGAGAATTTAGCACTCTAGGTCACTCAAATAACTCATGAAATCTGCACTTGATTAAGAAGGTAAGTAAACTCAGGGGCACCTGGGCGGCTCAGTCAGTTAAGCACCTGACTCTTGATTTCTGCTCAGGTCATGATCTCACGGTTTGTGAAATTGAGCCCGACATTGGGCTCTGTGCTGACAGTGCAGGGTGTGCTTGAAATTCTCTTTCTCTTCTCTCTCTCTCTGCCCCTCTCCCACGTGCACTCTCTCTCTCAAAATAAATAAATACACCTAAAAAAAAGATAAGGAAATTCAGACAGCATATATAGGATATGAGAAAGAACTGAAGCATAGAACTTGACAAATGATGTCAGTAAATTTGAATAACTATAAATTTGATTTATAGTCACATTTGATTAGCTTTAAGCATAATAACTTTTCTGAGTTTGAAAAGTAAGATACAAACTCTAAATATTAAGATGTATTGATGGGGATGGTAGTTGTAACAAGCAATTAAGCATGGTAAAGTTTCCTGCCATATTGGGAGGAATACAAAAATATTGAATAATAATTGATTTTGTTAGATAAATATGCCAATAATTTATATACAATCATATTCTAAAATATATAGAGCATAACATACATGTAGTCTATATTTCATATATATTTTAACTTCCAATCTAGTAAATGGATAAAAGAAGTATATGGGTTACAGAAAATAATATTAATTTAATAATAGTAGAAAAGAAAACAACCATAAGAAGAAGCATAAAATGTAGAATAAAATGGTAGAAAAAGTTACACAATATCACCATAATAAGTGTAAATGGATTATATACACGTACACAATTACAAACTTTTTTGATAGAAAAGAATTTTATATAGCTATTATCAACTTTTAAAACATAATCAGAAATAAAGCCACATTGAAATGCTCCAAATAAAGAAATGAACAAAGATATATTGAATTAAAAAATGTTCAGAAGGATCTATTATCCCAATAATAATAGACAAAATAAAACTAAAACAAAAGTATTAATGTAGAAAAAAGATGGCATAATAATCAAATAAAAATTAACCTAGAAAACATAAGAAATTATGAAATTTTATGTACATAATAAGATAGTCAAGAAATCAACAGAGTAAAAATTGCAAGTATTGTAAATTCACCACACTCTGGTAAATCAAGTAGATACATGCTTGCACTCAACATATTTTTCACACAAAACTGACTATAATTTCAAAGAAATGATTACCCACAAAACACATTTTTTAACCATAAGGTAATTAAAATGAAAACCAACACTTAAAAGATCAGTTTAAAAAATAAATATGCTTCAAAACTTTGAAAGCTTTCAGAAATAACTGTTTCTTTGAAACTTGTTTGATTTTTTAAAAAAATCCAAATGCTAAGTTTCTCAGGATCCTTAACAGAAACCCATGGGGGAGGGGAAGGAAAAAAAAAAAAACAAAAAAAAAAGAAGTTAGAGTGGGAGAGAGCCAAAGCATAAGAGACTCTTAAAAACTGAGAACAAACTGAGGGCTGATGGGGGGTGGGAGGGAGGAGAGGGTGGGTGATGGGTATTGAGGAGGGCACCTTTTGGGATGAGCACTGGGTGTTGTATGGAAACCAATTTGACAATAAATTTAAATAAATAAATAAATAAATAAATAAAATCCAAATGCAGTATTTTATATTCAATCCTTTTCAATTTCATCTTATTAAATACGTGGCCCTTTGTTTCAACCTGACAAGATCATCTTAGATATTAACACTATAACCATTGTAATTTTTATTCCTTCATGATTGGTGTCACATTTATATTAATAAACATGTCTTCCATACATCCTTTGAGTCATTTATAAGAATCGGAAATTTGTTAACATGGAGGACAGAGCCTTAAATTCCTAATGTATCTAATTAGTGATGGAATAATGCATTAACCTCTCCAGATTATAGAGATTTGTATTTAAATTATCTATTTTTATTCTCTGATACTATGTAAGATAGTAACAGCTTCCTTCTTAAGTTTATCCAATGGACCTAAGATCTTTTTTATTTATCCATAACAAGACAGAGAAAACATTGATAAATTACAAAACAAAAAAGACTTTTCTAAAGGCTTAGAAGAGCAGAAAAGAAAAAAAACAATGACACATGAATCCTCTGAATTGTAGGTATAATATACTTTGAGGCATAGGGGTTTCCTTTATTGACACAACACTGACTTTCCAGGTCCTAATCTTTCTACTCATAGGATAGATAATAACCGAAACTTCACCTCTAAGGAGTGTCCTTAGACTGGAAGATCCATTAGGGAAGGCCAAGCAAGAGGAAAAATTTATCACAACCACCATTTGTGGGCAAACTTTCTAATTGTGTACATCTCATCAAGATAGCTGTATGATAAGAGACAAAAAGAACAATAATATTCATACCAGAAGAGTTCCACTCATATGGTCATGGAGGGAATGGTTCCAGAAATACACTGCAGTATTTAGGTGTTAAGTGGCTTGGGTACCAATTCTCACTGGTATCAGCACTAAACTGTGAGTTAGAGCAATCTCTTCCCTTCTCTGAGCCTCAGTTTTCTCATCTACAGAATGATGGGGTGGATTTTTAAATGGGGTTTCTTCTTTTAAAAATTTTTAAAGTTTATTTATTTTGACAGAGAGAGCCAGTGGGGGAGGGGCAGAGAGAGGGAGAGAGAGAATCCCAAGCAGGCTCCATATTGTCAGCCTGGAGCCCTAGGCGGGGCTTGAACTCATGAACCGTGAGATAATGACCTGAGCAGAAACTAAGAGTCAGACACTTAACCTACTGAGCTGCCCTGGTGCCCCTGTAAGGTTTCTTCTTGCTCTCATCTTTTGCTAGGCTATGATCTCTCCCATCCATGCCATCTGTTCAAATCTTGGCTCCGGGTAAAACTCGTAAAAAACTATTTTCTCTATATATCTCAACCATCTAGAAAAAAAATCCTTTTTTTTTTAAATATCTTTTGGCAGAACTATCTCATTTGTTTCTAATTTAAGCTCATTTTCTTCCGCCTTTCGTTGACTTAGGTCTCCCTTTTCACGGGTGTCCCAATTGTGTATCTGGTCTCTCTGCAGTAATGTTCTAGCCAGCTGGCTTTTTTACTTTCCTGGTAGAGAGTTAATTCCTATCTAGCCTCTTAGCCTTGGGAGGCACATCAAGATATCCTTTTATTGCTTGAATCTTCTTCATGGAGGATGTTTTCTGCTATTTTCCTAAGCTGACTGAAGGTAAGTCTTTAGCCAAATGCAAATATTCCCCAGTGCAATAGGCTTCATGACCCCAATCTTTTTCAGGCATATCCTTAGCCTACAGTGCTCTGCTGACCCTGCAAAGTTGTTTTTAATCCCTTCTCCTAAATATGCATTTCCTGAGCAAAGTCATTAACTTTCCCTTCATATGGCTGTATCAACAACTTTTGTTTGTAGGCCTTAAAGAACACCAACTATCTGACATAAGTGTTCGGGTGCCTCATTGCAGTAAGGTGACTGACCACGGAATTCTCCTGCCTGGTCATCTCATTCTCTGATATGCTATGACTTGGTGGGAAACATACCTAAATCCATGAAAACCACCTTTCCCATTTGGGAGATTTGCAGATTCTAATAAATTCCAAGTTAGTATATTAATCAGAAGCAGCTATTTTTTTATTTGCTAGATAAATGTCTGCCTTGTCTTAGAAAGATAGCGGCATTCTAACTCAGTGTTGAAGAATGAGTGGTAATTCACACAGTAGATGGAGAGAAGAATGTCAGGATACAATACGAAGTAAGAGTCAGTATGTTGTGATTTGAATGAGAGTACTTTTCTGGTATGTTTAGAGTATAAAGGATGCTTAGAGAGGTATTACAATATGAGGTTAAAACAATAGGCTGATGAGCACCATCAATGATTAACCTTAAAGAGTTTTCTTAATATTACAGCAAAAAGGCAAGCTTTTCAAAGGTATCTTTGAGAGTAATACAATGTGTATTTGTGTCCTAGCATGATCATGAAGAGGATGAACTGGAGGGAATGAGAACAGAGGTGAGATGCAGTTAGGAAATGTGAAATGAGGCGGTGACAGAGGAGAGGAAAGAAGATACTTTCCGACAACGAGCTGGTGGGAGGAATAGAGAGGGTGACACCATATTTATAGTTCAGTAAATGAGTAAAGGGAGATGTTATTGGCATAGTTGGGAAACTGGGAGGAGGTGCAAGCTGGGGAGAACCAAAGGGAGACACGATTTCAACTTGAGGAGTGTTGAGTTTAAAGCTGCAAATAAAAATGTGAATCTTAAGGGAAAACTGAGATGCAGAAGTATGAAATTTGAAAGGTGGTTGAGAAACCAGGACAGCCCTTGTTAATAATCGTGTCTATAAAATGAAGGAGAGTCTTTATGGATACAGAGCTGCCTGTCACTATTATGAACAAAGTCACCTACATTTATTCTTAAAACCAAAGACAAGTAAATTTGTAAAGGCAGTGATTGTATGTTCATTTGATTTCCAGAATGTAAACTTCTTTTTTTAAGGTCCATCTATCAAAGCATCCTCAGCATGTTCTTTTTTTTTTTTTTTAATTTTTTTTAACATTTATTTATTTTTGAGACAGAGACAGAGCATGAATGGGGGAGGGGCAGAGAGAGAGGGAGACACAGAATCGGAAGCAGGCTCCAGGCTCTGAGCCATCAGCCCAGAGCCTGACGCGGGGCTCGAACTCACGGAGCGCGAGATCGTGACCTGAGCTGAAGTCGGACGCTCAACCGACTGAGCCACCCAGGCGCCCCTCCTCAGCATGTTCTAATGGCACACTTGCACAATTGTTTTTAAGCACAAGGCTAAAATAAATTAATGGGAGACTCTAATATAGTAGTTCCCCCTTACCTGTGAGGGTATATGTTCCAAGACCCCCAGTGGATATCTGGAATGGTAGATAGTACCAAACCCTATATACGCTATGTTTTCTCCTACACACGTATGTATATCAAACAGTTTAATTTATAAATTAGGCACAGTTAGAGATTAATGACAATATCTACTAATACAATAGAACAATTATAACAATATCCTCTAATGGCAGCTCTGTGAACATGGTCTCTTTCTCTCAAAATATCTTACTGTAGTCACCCTTCTTTTGGGGATGTGAGATGCTAAAATGTCTATTGGAAGGCATGGAGTGAGGTGAATTACAGAGGAGTTGATACATAGCATTGGGCTACTACTGACCTCCTGACAATACATCAGAAGGAGGGCTCTCTGCTTCTGGACTGCGGGGAACTGAAAATGCAGAACATGAAGCCATGGATAAGGGTGGACTATAGTAAACAGAGTTAGTGAAGACAAATTCTATATATATTTTATATATATATGTAATATACATATAAATATCTAAATAAATATAAATATACACATAAATTAAATATAAATATATCTAAATAAATATAAATATACACATAAATTAAATATATAAATAAAATATAAATACATAAATATATATGTATAATTGTAATTATAAATTATATTATAAATTTATTATATATAAATAAAATAAATATTTTTATAATATATATAAAAATATACACAATAGGGGCGCCTGGGTGGCGCAGTCGGTTAAGCGTCCGACTTCAGCCAGGTCACGATCTCGCGGTCCGTGAGTTTGAGCCCCGCGTCAGGCTCTGGGCTGATGGCTCGGAGCCTGGAGCCTGTTTCCGATTCTGTGTCTCCCTCTCTCTGCACCTCCCCTGTTCATGCTCTGTCTCTCTCTGTCCCAAAAATAAATAAAAAACGTTGAAAAAAAATTAAAAAAAAAAAATAAAATAAAAAATAAAAATATACACAATAATATATATACATGGTATATTTAGCTACTTTTTTGGCCTCAATTCAGTCCTTCAGGATATACTCAGATAGCCCCACCTTCACACAAAATAAGGACAATATAGTATGTCCAAAAACAGACAAATTTTCTTCCTGAGAAAAATTATGAGCATGTGATTGTTAAATATCATTTTTCCTCTTAGTTCTAATGTTTATCATGTTATTCATCGGTCTCATCATGTGGCAATTTTAGTGAATAAAAATTCTCCCCTGTGAAATTCTATTAGGTGTTTTTCCCCCCTTATAAATATGCTCAAAACTAAAACATGACTCATGGGTCACTTAAATGATTGCTATTTTATCTTGTGGGAATGAAGTATATTGTAAGAAACAAATTCTTTAGCAACAGATAACAAAAACACAAAAGTGGTTATTTAGCTTCAAGAACAAATTCCATGTTTCATAACATTGCGATAAAACACAAAGTATCTTGGAGTGATGACAGGGGTGTTCATTTAGGGAACAACACACAGAAGTTTCCTCTTAGCAAGCAGAGTCCAGGAATAGAGCAGATGTGAAAAATGGCGGAGAAGAATGCGTCAAAGATCGAACAGTCCTGCCTAAAAGTAGTGTTTACTAGCTAGTGCCTTAGGGTACTATTGCACACTGAAAGTACTGTAGCTTGGTGTTGTCCCATCTACGTGAAGTGTTTTGTGGTAGAAAGGAGACAGGATTATATCCTGGCATGAGTTCTATCTTATCTAAGAAAGATGGGGACATGATGGATGATGAGCTTTCTCAGTAGAAGAGGGTTCTGCACCTGGGAGAATCTTGTCAATCTATCAAAGAAAAAGAAATAAGCCAGACAAACAAAGTTGATGAAGACCAAAAACTCCAAAGAGAAATATAATTCCACAAACCCAGAGAGACAAGTCCTCTGAAAAGAGCCCATTCTCAAAGAAAGGATAGCAGTAAAGAATAACCCTGGAGCTGTAAAGATGAAAGCTCAGACAGAAATGGAGCGTCTGAAAACCATTCTGTCACAGGGAGCTATCCATGACACTGACCATCCGGTGCTCAAATCCCTTAGCATTACAGATCTTCACTTCTCCAGGAAAACTGTCTATTCCAATGTTCATTCAGCTTGGACTGGACTAACTCCAAAGCCAACTAGTTAACTTAAAACTTACTGGAATAATATATTTACATACCAAGCTCCTAGTTCCTCTCAATTTTGTTTGTATGACTTACTTTTAATTCTCATAATCTTGTGAAACTAAGCTTATCAATGACTACATTACAGTTTAGTTTATTATTTACCAAATATTATGGAAATAATTAACGGTGCACACTGAGATTTGAATCTAGGTCTATCTGGACTTAAGTCATGCGGTCTTTCTTACATGTTGTATCTTGCTTAGCCTTGGTAGAATAGAGAGCTGGGCTATAAAAGGAAGGAAAAATGTATTAAGCTAGTCATCAACTTTAAGGCCAGCTAAGACTTTCCATTATGCAATATTTAAGTTTTCTGATACAGAAGGATTGGAAGAGACTGAGACCATGGGTAAGTATCACAGAGTGATGCTCTGGGCAGGGACTTATGCATATGTTTAAGGCCAACCTGAGCTCTTACTTTGTGTGCATTTAAGTAGAGGAGAGAGTCCACTGAAGAATAGAACAAGGGACACATTTTGGGGAGTGAGGGGCAAGTCTAAATGTAGATGAGAATAAAATTCTGCAAGTTGGATGATATCAGCAGTACCAGATATTGTAGAAGGGAAAAAGTAATGGTTTGCTTGGTTGTTTATGACATACCTGTTCTCATCTGCAGACATTTTTTTTAACGTTTATTTATTTATTTTTGAGATAGAGAGAGACAGAGCATGAATGGGGGAGGGTCAGAAAGAGAGGGAGACACAGAATCCGAAACAAGCTCCAGGCTCTAAGCTGTCAGCACAGAGCCGGACGCGGGGCTCGAACCCACGGACCGCGAGATCATGACCTGAGCTGAAGTCGGACGCTTAACCGACTGAGCCACCCAGGCGCCCCTCATCTGCAGACATTTTTAATGGAACTTCAAGTATACCTATACTTGATACCTATAGTTGGTTAAAGCAATGATTAGCAAGCAGTCTAGATCTCTTAAGTACACAGATTTACCCAGCAATTGTCAAATGTAATTTCCAATGGAAACTTCTGCATTTATGATTGCAACTCTCATCATAATCAAAATCAACATAACCGGTAGTAGTGTATTAAATTAAGTATTGAATTATGAATAGCATAGTTTGAGTTATGTGTATTTTATTACATTAATATTCTCTAAGATGTATAAATGTGTATTATAACTATTCTATTATTTATTAATAAAATAGAAGAATTTGTGAAGTTTTGTAAAATGTATTTTTCAGGCAACTAAGATATTAAGAGCAATAAGTTTCAAAAAGTATATTTTTACTTTATAGTTTACATGCATATGCAAATCCTTCCATATCTAAAAAATATTTAAAAATTATTGACTAGGTGATCTATTGTCTTATCCTCAACCTTAAATATAGGAGGCATATTCCTCCTATTTCAGAAAAGAAGTAATTTTAGGATGTAATGAATATTTGTGAGATTGGATTACTTGTTGAAAATAATGTAAATTCTTAAGAAAGGTTAAGAAGTTTGACTTGCATGAGAGCTTTTTTACAATAATTTGTGTTGTATTTCACCACCTGGTACTATGCTGATCAGCACTGTTTATAAATATTTAACATAATGGGGTAAAGTTAACTATTTTAGAATAACAATGATTCTTTTCTCATATTGCTATTCTTTTATTAAGTTCATCTGTGTGCTATGGAAAAGTAGAAAAGATGTTTTGATCTTCTAGAAATAAGCACCATGTTCTTTTCCCATGAGGCAAATTAATTCAAAATATTATTTTTCTCTCTAAGTTTTAATGCTATGCTAATAAGCAACCAAATGTCTAGCATGAGCCATTAAAATTATTATGTTTTTATTCATTCGCCACGTAGAGAGTAGGCACAGAAAGAGGTCCAGAAATCTGCACAGGTGTCCCATTCAATCTAGACACAAGTCTCTACATGCAGAGTATAAAGCCCAACTCTGTTGGATAAGAATAACTTATGAGGAAAGAACACTTATTGGCATTGCTGTATGGAGAAATCATTCCCAGAGCAAACACAGACCTGGCAATCAGATGTTCTTCTGAAGCCAGAGAGGAAAACCCTCTTTGCAGAGAAGTAGAGACTAGAGGAGGTCATATGAAGAAGTGGGCTGAATTAGCTTCAAGATGAAGCCTAACTTGGATCTTGAAAACAAAACATTCCAAGATTTGTGATATGTAGCTAAGGAAGCATGTAGAGAGAAATCTATAGCATGCAAAGCTTAAATTAAGAAAGAATGCTCTAAAGATGGCTGATCTAAACTTCCACTTTGAGAAACTACTAAATACAGATACTTTAAACACAAAAATTTAAAGAACTAGAAACGTAATTCCATAGGAAAAAGAAATCCATGCCATCAGAAGTGGATTTTTTAGGGGCGTCTGGTGGCTCAGTTGGTTGAGTGTCTGACTTCGGCTCAGGCCATGATCTCACTGCTCGTGAGTGGGTTGGAGCCCCGCATCAGGCTCTGTGCTGACAGCTCAGGCCTGGAGTCTGCTTCAGATTCTGTCTCGTCTCTCTCTGCCCCTCCCCTGCTCACGCACTGTCTCTGTCTCTGTCTCTGTTTCTGTCTCTCTCTCTCTAAAATAAATAAACATAAAAATTTTTTTTAAAGTGGATTCTTTCAAAATTTATTTATTTATTTTGGGAGAAAAAGAGTGAGCAGGGGAGGGGCAGAGAGAGAGGGAGAGAAAGAATTCCAAGCAGGCTCCGCGCTATGAGAGTGGAGTCTGATGCAGGGCTCCAACTCGTGAACCGTGACATCACGACCTGAACCGAAACCAAGAGTCCTAATGGACTGAGCCACCCAGGTGCCCCTCAAAAGCGGAGTTTTAGAAAAGGCATATACAATTGATAAATCTCTAGTCATACTAATCTAGATGGAATAAAAGACACAAATTCTTAAAATCTGCAATACAAGAAGAGATATCATAGATTCCGTATCTGTTTAAAAAGTGAATAATGGAGGGAGAAATTACAAAGGGGTACAAGGAAACTTCTGGGGATGACACATAGGATTCTCTGATTTCTGTCAATATTTCACACATGGGTATATGTGCTAAAACTTATCAAATTGTAAACTGTAAATATGTACAACTTATACATGTACAAATATGTATAACTTATTGTACATCAGTTACATCCTGATAAAATTGTTAATGATTAGAGGCATTCTTATACATAAAAATGTGTTACTGGCCTTGTGCTGTGGTATGTGTATATATTCATGCACATGTGTATGTGAGTGTGTGTATGTCAATAAATACACATTTGCAGTTTGACAAAGAGTTACTTGTACCATTTACTTCTGACTGATTTTTCCTATCATTATTAAGAACACATACTTCTTCACTAATCACTTTTATATTACAATGTAGTGGCACAGTTTGGATTTCTAGCTTTCTGACCTGATGGTCATCAACATAATTAATATTCTAGCATACTTTTCCTTCATTAAATAGAAATTTCATACTGCATATATAGCTGTTCCAAGGAATAATTTTGATCTATTATGCATTATGTGACACAAACAATGTTAATTCCATCTACGAAACATCCTTTAGGGTAGTTACTTTTGTTATCTGATTTTATAATTAAGGATACCGAGGCTTGGAGAAGTGAAACAATTGCGTGAATATAGCACATGGCTGGTAAGTGTTGGCAGTGAGGTCTGTTTGACTCAGGACCTGCATCTGTATCTACCAGCCCAGACTGCTGTTATGGCCACGGTGGAGGCCCATACTTGAGTATTTTACCTGGACTATAGAATATCACTGGAAGATGACCCCATCGAAGAAACATTTACAGAGTGCCTTCTATATTCCGTATACTGTGCTGTACCTGAGAACCCAGAAATATGTTTCCATCTGGTTAGGCACAGAATGAGCGATAAATGCTCAATACACATATACCTAAAGTCTTTGCTGTCATTTTGTTTGTAAGTAGAATTAGAAGTCCATGTTTGGGCTCAAAAGCAAGAAGAAGTTTGATGTAACTTTTCCTGGTTGCTGGTTTTTTTTTTTCTTTCTTTCTTTCTTTCTTTCTTTCTTTCTTTCTTTCTTTCTTTTTGTTGTTCATTTTCACTGTATGTTTTATTTAATTAGTTGCTATCAATGTAACTATATTAGAAATTATTTCATTTCTTTTGCTTATTATCTTCATCTCTTGGGACTTACAAATTTCACAGTGGTTGTGATGGTCATTTATTTATAAATGGAGTTTCTATAGTGCCCTCTAATTTCTACTGGTTCTTCTCATTCATACAGAGATCTCACCAAAATCAGAGGCTAAACACATTCTCAAGGATGAGAGACGAAGGAAGCATATTTCAAAGTCAGTGTCTAAAGCATCTGTATAAAAAAACTCCCAGGTTGCACACTAAAATGCAAGTTCCTGGCTAGCCTCAAATCATGGAATCCGAATCTCTGTTTGCCATGGCCAAGGAGCCTGCATTTCACCAACCTCCCTCTCCTAGGTTAAAACTACAACCAGAGCAGTATTGGTTAGAGAAGCTGGCCTCAGGAACCAAAACCTATTGACCTCAAATACATGGTTTTCAGCATCTCCTTTATTCCTGAAAGCTGCCTCTCTGATGGTAGCTTTTTAGATCTCGTTTCCAGAAATATCTTCTCGCTGTCTCTTTTAATATTTATGTCATCTAGATGCAACCCAATCATTCTACAGAGCACTTACCCAGTCTAATGGCCTCGGTCACTTCCCAGAAATCAAAAACACTGCCATTCAGTTACAATTTATTTTATTTTATTTTTAAAATCTTTTTTATTTAGATCCAAATTAGTTAATATACAGTGTAATACTGGTTTCAGGAGTAGAACCTAGTGATTCATCACTTACATCTCAATAAGTGCCCTCCTTAATGTCCAACACCCATTTGGCCTATCCCTCTGCCCACCTGCCATCCAGCAACCCTCAGTTGGTTCTTTGCATTTAGGAGTCTCCTACAGTTTGCATCCCTCTCTGTTTTTGTCTTGTTTTTCCTTCCCTTCCCCTGTGTTCACCTGTTTTGTTTCTTAAATTCCACATATGCATGAAATAATATGGTATTTGTCTTTCTCTGACTTATTTCATTTAGCATAATACTCTCTAGCTCCATCCATGTTGTTGCAAATGGCAATATTTCATTCTTTCTGATCACTGAGTAATATTCCATTATATTATATATATAACAACTCCATATATATATATATATATATATATCACATCTTCTTTATACATTTGGATATATGTCCTTTGTCAATGGGCATTTGGGCTCTTTCCATAATTTGGCTATTATTGATAGCATCGCTATAAACATTGGGGTGCATGTGTCCCTTCAAATCAGCATTTTTTTTATCCTTTGGATAAATACCTAGTAGTGCAATTGCTGGATCACAGGGTAGTTCTATTTTTAATTTTTTGAGGAAACTCCATGCTATTTTTCAGAGTGGCTGCACCGGCTTGCATTCCCACCAGCAGTGCAAAAGGGTTCCTTTTTCTCCACATCCTCACCAACATACTTTGTTTCCTGAGTTGTTAATTTTAACCATTCTAACTGGTGAGAGGTGGTATCTCATTGTGGTTTTGATTTGCATTTCTCTGATGATAAGTGATGCTGAACATCTTTTCATGTGACCCTGAAAGCCAAAGTAATATTGAAAAAGAAAACCAAAGCTGGAGGCATCACAATTCCAGACTTCAAGGTGTATTACAGAGGTAGAATGATCAAGACAATATGGTACTGGCACAAAAGCAGACACACAGATCAACTGAACAGTACAAAGAACCCAGAAATGGACCCACAAATGTATGGCCAACTAATCTTCAACAAAGCAGGAAAGAGTATCCAATGGAATAAAGACAGTCTCTTTAGCAACTGGTGCCGGGAAAACTGGACAGCGACATGCAGAAGAATGAACCTGGACCACTTTCTTACACCATACACAAAAATAAACTCAAAATGGATGAAAGACCAAATGTGAGACAGGAAACCATCAGAATCCTACAGGAGAAAACAGACCGCAATCTCTTTGACGTTGGCTGCAGCAACTTCTTATTAGACATGTCTCCAGAGGCAAGGGAATTAAAAGCAAAAATGAACTATTGGGACCTCATCAAGATAAAAAGCTTCTGCAGAGCGAAGGAAACAGTCAACAAAACTAAATGGCAACCGACAGAATGGGGGAAGATATTTGCAAATGACATGTCTGATAAAGAGTTAGTATCCAAAATCTACAAAGAACTTATCAAACTCAACACCCGAAACCAAATAATCCAGTGAACAAATGGGCAGAAGACATGAATAGACACTTTTCCAAAGAGGACATCCAGATGGCTAACAGACACATAAAAAGTTACGGTTTATTTTTAAAGGCCAAGAGAAAACAAACAGGTTAATCTTCTGAAATCAAGCCCTTGAATTTCCCTTTATTACCCGACCATCCCTCTATAAGGACTTTTCTTTGTGAAACTTCACAAGAATGACAGAGAACCTGAGATCTCAGATTTACCTTGAACAAGAAACTTTTCCTACAGCTCTAATTAAAAGGAAGTTTCAAACCTACAAATTAACAGTTTTAATATGCTATTCCAGGTGATTAACTGCTTCATTTTAACAAGCATTCACTGTTAACGCTGCAACTGTTAATTTTAACGGCTTGATTTTTAAATTCCAAGAGGAGTAAAACCCGTTCAAATTGATTCCTATAATTTTTACCATTGACCTAAAAATCTTTATTTAGAAAATCTTCTTGAATAACATTATTCTCCTCTCAAGAATTTATCTCTTTTACCTAGAATAGAATAGACACTTAGAAGCAATTGCTTTTGCTTTTTTGTTTCTTTTTTTGGACTACACTTTGAAACCACCATTATATGTTACTATGCTGCTAGAAATTTGATGAGAAAAATGTCTTAATAATAATCTTTTTTAATCAAACATTTACATGTGTATTTTAGATGACATTTTGTAGTGTTTAGAAATAAATTTTAACTGACTCAGTCACACAGGGGTCCCTTTTTAGCCTCTAGTTTTAAAGCTTTCCTTAAAGAAATTCTTCTTGAAAGCTGCTAATAAGCAGCTAAAGTGACTAATTCAAAATGCATTTCAGATCATTGTATCTTACACATTTATATTAAATGTCACTTGTATCCGTTCTCTCCCATCTTAATCTCCATTGTTTTTAACCTATTTCCACCCACCTCCTGCAAGAAGCCAATCTCATTTATTTCTAGTTTATTCTTTCTTTATGTTTCTGCTTACCCTTTCTGTTCATTTCTTTATTTTTATTTATTTTTTTTTTAAATTTTTTTTTCCAACGCTTTTTATTTATTTTTGGGACAGAGAGAGACAGAGCATGACCGGGGGAGGGGCAGAGAGAGAGGGAGACACAGAATCGGAAACAGGCTCCAGGCTCCGAGCCATCAGCCCAGAGCCTGACGCAGGGCTCGAACTCACGGACCGCGAGATCGTGACCTGGCTGAAGTCGGACGCTTAACCGACTGCGCCACCCAGGCGCCCCTCTGTTCATTTCTTTATACAACAAGAGAAAATATATAGAATACTTTCTTACATATTTTATACCTATAGTAGTGTACATATATGTATGTTTAAATATTATCTCATACAGGGGCACCTGAGTGGCTCAGTCGGTTAAGCATCCAACTGAGGCTCAGGTCATGATCTTGTGGTTCGTGGCTCAAGCCCGGAGTCGGGCTCTGTGCTGACAGCTCAGTCTGGAGCCTGTTTCAGATTGCCTCCCTCTCTCTCTGCCCCTTCCCTGCTCACGCACTGTCTCTGTCTCAAATATAAATAAACATTAAAAAGTAAATATTATCTCATACACAAATACCTATTATATACTATATAGACATGTATTTTCTTATTTCTTTCTGAAGAAAAATGTAAAGCTATAGATATTTTCCCTTTGAGAATATATATTCTGAAAACCCCCCCATATCAGTTCATAAACATATACCTAAATCTTTTATATAGCTGCACTGTACTTTGTTATATGTGGTATAGCTTACTCAAACACTCTTTTGTGTTTGGCCATCCATTTTTATTTTCAACATGCAATTACAAACAATATAATGAATAATCTTGTGCATATATATGTTTCCATTTTGTTGGAAGTATATCTTCAAAGTGAATTCAGGAAGTGGAAACACAGGATTCAAAAGAAAATGTAAGAGCTTCCCTGTCTCCTTAGAACTACAACTCTGAGTAAGTTTAAATATATTTTCATATATTTAAGAGCCATTTTAATATATATTTTTGTGAATTGTTCGTGTCCTAACCCATTTTCTCTTCTGTTGGGTAGGTCTGTTTTTACCTCCATGTGTAAATATTCTTCATACAGCAATGATATTATATGTGATATATAATGCCAAAATTTCTTCTATTATCTCAATTTACTTTTGTTTTTCTTAATTGTGTGTTTTGCTATGGAAAGTTTAAAACATATCTTATGTAGTCCAATTTGTCAGTCTCTCATTGATTGCATCTGGATTTTGAATCATAGTTAGAAAACCATTTTCTATGCCTAAGTTATTGATGAATTTACTAGTGTTTTCTTCTAGTGTCTGGACAGTTTCATTATTAATATTATTACCTTTAGATCCCTGATCATTTAAAGTTTATTCTTCTGTGTAATGTGAGGTAAAGATGGAATTTCTTCTCTTTCCAATGGCTAATCATTTACCATGGTTGTTTTTTTCCTTTAGCGTCCATCTTTGTTTCAGTGATATGAAATGCTACCTTTATCTTATATTAAATATCTGTATGTACTTCAGCTTATTTCTGGACTTTTTATTCAATTCCACTGTTTTATTTGTTTATTCATGCACAAGTAACATACCATTTATATTACTGAGGTTTTAAAGACTGGGAGGCTAGTACACCATCACAGCCTTTTGTTTTTAGTGTTTTCATTGCTATTCTTGAATGTTAGTCTATGTCAATTTTATGCCATAGAATGCTCATTTACATGTCAATTTTAGTAATGACATCTCTAATCTGATTGGAAAATAAAAACTTGCTAGTATTTTTACTTGAATTGATTTGATTGATAAATTAACATAAAAATGACTTTGCATCTGTCACCTTTATATCTTTTGGTCAGGTTTTTCATAATATTTTGTACTCTTATTATTAAGTTTATGTTGAATTATTCAAGAATGTGTGCTGCTCTTATAGACTTATGATTGGCCTCGGAAGTTGGGGGCAGATTTGTGGGACTGAGCCCTTAACCTTTGGGGTTTGCACTAATTCCAGATAATTAGAGTCCAAATGAATTAAATTATAGGACACTTAGTTGGTGTCTTCAGAGAACTGAAGAAATGCTCATGTGAAAAACCCACACACTTGGTGTCAGAAGTGTTGTGAGAGTAAAGAAAAATAGATTTTCCTTGCTAATATACATGGAAAGTCTAAAAAACTTTCTTGTGTTTCTTTTTTTAAATATGAAAAAAAAGCAGACTGAAATACATTGTTAAAATGCCCCCATAATACTATAAAAATAAATAGAAACAGAAAGAAGAGAGGACAATGGAAAGAGTAGAAGAATATGCAAAGAATTATAATTTATACCTCTTACAGACAAGAAGATATTATATCCATGCAATAAGAACAGAAATTATTACAAAGGAACTATCAGAGGGTAAAGTACAGCCCTGGAAAAATAAAGTATATAATTAGGAAATTAAAAGTTTAATGAAAGGCTCAAAAATATATAGCTTGGAAATAATCCCAAAGTGGAATAAAAAAGACAAAGGCTGCAAAACAGGGTACGAAAGTGAAAATCAGTCATTGCAGAAAGGACAATGTCTGATTAATTGGAGTTTGAGAAGAAGACAATGCAACTGTTAGAATATAAATTATCCTAGAAAATAAGTTTCTATACTTAAACACTTTGGGTTTTCCGAATCACTACAATAAATGAAATTTCAGGACACCAGAGATAAAAGTATCTTTGAAAATTCCAGAGAGTTATTGGATTCATTGCATTTGGTTGTTTTGCTTTATTGAGAAAAGAAAAATGAGACTATATGCAACTTTAGAGTTTTTTGTAATTGCTCTGTTTATATAAGTTTTCAATTTCAGGTAGTTCTTACTGTTTGCACGAAGAGCCCTCAAATAAGTAATATTGCATATGTCCATTGTCCCTTTCATTCCTAGAATAAGAATTTGAGATTGTGGGTGTTATGCTGAGTACGATTAACATTTACATATTAAGTTCCCAAAACACAGTAGCCTACGTATGGAACCATATCCTGGTGATGGAAGGAGAGCTCCAATTGTTGCTGAGTCAGTCAATTACTTTCTGTTTTATGAATCTCAGAGTAATAGTACTTTCCTTGCCTTATCTCACATTGATCTCAAAGGAAATGATGATCGTGAAAGCATTTTGAAAGAACCCTATGTGGGACACCTGGGTGGTTCAGTCGGTTGAGCGTCTGACTCTTGGTTTCAGCATAGGTCACTATCTCCTGGTTTGTGGGCTCGAGTCCCATGTCGGCTCTGTTTTGACCCTGTGGAGTCTGCTTGGGATTCTCTCTCTCTCTCTCTCTCTCTCTCTCTCTCCATCTCTCTCTGCTCCTCCCCACTCGTTCTCTTTCTCTCAAAATAAATTTAAAAAAGGAAGAACCCTATATACATATTCTATTATCCAAGTAATATAACCTATGTTTACTCATCTTTAAAATATCTTTACCTTAAAAGACCTATCCACAATAGACTAGACAGGGGACTGCCCTTCTGAAATCACCCTCATCTCATATTTTAAGTCTATATAATCATGCATATGTTACTTTATCAGCCTCAGTTATCGGGAAGTGGTTTTAGTCGCCACACTGATTGGTTTTCCATTTACTATTTCTTTCTGTTCTGTCAACTGTTTTGTGAAGTTTGGTTATGCTGGTATTTCCTTATTGATGCTATATATCCCATACTAGGAAGATTTTACCTCCCTGTCTCTGATAAGCTGTTAATAATATACCTCCTCTCCATTTGCTAAATTCTGACCCATGAAATGAAATAAAAAAGGGGGCACTATAACATTTTATTTAGATGAGTCCCTTTTAATATTGGGAATGGTTTTGTATGAGATAACAGAAAACATCTATATTGGTTTCTGCCCCCAGTTCCTGGTTCCTAACAGAAGGCTCCTAAAACCCTTGTACATGCCTAAGTGATAAGAGTACTAGGAGGTTTTTTTTGTTCTATGGAAGCAACTCTAGGTGAGCCCTTGGTGGGATCCCTGGATGGAGCTGCTCACTGGAAGACCAACAAGCCATGATCAGAAGCTTGGTGTTTTCAGGTCCCCCCACTCCACTTCTCCAGAGAAGATGCTGGAAAGAAGAAGAGGCTGGAAAATGAGTTAATCGATCTCAAAGGAAGCCTCCATAAAGTCCCAAAAGCACAGAGTTGAGAGGGCTCCCAGTTTGGTGGACACATCTGTACACGGTGGGTGAGGCACAACCGCACCGAGTTAGAAACTCCTGTGCTCAGGCCCCCCCCCGCCCCCACCCCCGACCTTACCATATGTATCTCTTCATCTGGCTAGCCATCTGTATTCTTTACCATATCCTTTAATAAACTTGTACAAGTAAACAAATGTTTCCCTGAGTTCTGTGAGCCACTCTAGCAAGTTAATCTAACTCAAGGAGGGGGTTTTTGGAACCTCCAATCTATAGCCAGTTGGTCAGAAACACAAGTAACAGTCTGGACTTGTGACTGATGTCTCATGTAAGGGGATGGGACTGAGCCCTTACATTGTGGAATCTAACTCTATCTCCAGGTACACAGTGTCAGAACTGAGTTAAATTCTTCGGCATCCTGCTGGTGTCCCAGAGAATTGCTTGTTGTGGGGAACGCTTCCATACATCTGGCGACCAGAAGTGTCAGAAGTGAAGTGTCCAGTGTGAGTAGTAAAGAAGGCATGCAGGGAAGAAACGCACAGTAGGGAAGAACTAGGCTTTTCTCTACATGAGGAGGAAAAAAGATGGGGTTGCCTTTCTATTGCATTTTGTTTGTAGTCTATCCAGGAGCCAAAAATATTCTGACACTTTTATAAAAAATTCAATACAATGCAGCTTTAATTTCCAGATGATTTCAACACTGTCCCTGGGTTGGACCTGTAAAGTGGACATTGGCAGCCTGGGTGTTTGTTTTTTCTCCCTATGGGACTAATTTCTATATATTTCAGGATAGTTTCTGTTTTGATGATTACATTTATTTGGCCAGTAAATGTAATCTGCTCTTCCCCCACTCACACTTTGTCTCTCTCTCTCAAAAATAAATAAACATTAAAAATTTTTTTAAATTAATTCATATTCTCACATATGGGTTCATGTATAAATTTTGTAATACAATATCATACATTTTTCTATTCAAACCACTAAGCCTCAATAGTTCCTTTTCTTATTTTCTAATACCAACAATGCTGATCTGTGCTAGAAATTGCCCTTCAGTGGGAAGAAAGAGTCACAAGAAAATGAAAGAAACAGAATTATAATATCTTTGTGATGAGAAAGGCAATCTTAGTTTTTTGACCCAGTTAGTACAGAAAATTATGACTCTACATACCCTACTCAAGTTATTAAGTTCAAATGTTATTTGTTCTCCTTTCTGGGAAAATTGAAGTCCATCTTCCAGAGTAATCCTCCAAAAACTATTTAAATGATCAAAGCTTCAAACACAAAGAACCCTTGACATTAGCACTATAAAAATAAAAAATTATGATGAACATGAACATTATTAAGGATTTATAGTTAGATATAGGACAATTGGCACTAGATTAAAGGACATAATTTAGAGTTGACTCGTAACTCCCCTTCCAGAGAAAGGAGGTCAATATTCCTATAAGAAAGCAAGTGCTTAAAGGCAGGGATGTGGTCTCTTTGGCTCACTACTGTATATCCAGTGTCTAGAACATAACCTAGAACATAGTAATTATTCAATTACTAATCACTTCATGAATAAAACACTAATATAAATAAATGAAATTCATGGCTTACAGGTAAAAACATTGGCATAATTTACCAATTATCCTAGAATTTGGAGACTCATGGGCTGGAGATGTGACTGACTTAAGGTAAGAGATTTTTTATTTGGATCTCCCTTTCCAGTGGGGGTTAAGAACACTTAATGGGATCTGTACCTGGGATTAAAAGCCAAGAGTAATGCCATTGAAACAAAGTCTCTGGGTTGCACTGGTTGCTTTTAAATTAAAAAAAAAATTTTTTTAAAGATTTATTCATTTTTCAGAGACAGAGAGACAGAGCGTGAGCGGGGAAGGGGCAGAGAGAGAGGGAGACAGAATCTGAAACAAGCTCCAGGCTCTGAGCTGTCAGCACAGAGCCTGACGTGGGGCCCAAACCCAATGGAACATAATCCTCCTTTAATGGAGCAGGCAGTCTCTAAAGGGGCAATCAGACTGGGGAGAATGCCGGTCTCAGGCCTGGTGGGGCCCAGAATAGATACCAGGTCCCAATGAAAATTAAATATGGGAAGCTGGTCACCGACTCAGCAGTTTCAACAAACACAGGCCAGAAATCATGTACACATGACTTCTCTTCTAGGAGAGCTTATTCTCCTAGCTCCTTCCCCTTCACCCCACCAAGTCTGTGGGATTCCTGAAGTGATCATGTAGAACTATATCAAACGGTTCCGCGGTTTATGATCTAACTGGCGGATTCTGACAACACTTCAGTGAAAGGTAAGAGACCTAGTGAAAACCCACTCACACTACTTCTGTAAAACTCTGCCTAGGAAAGACTGATTTTCAATTAAGGAGAAATAGACTTGAAACTTATGTTCTTTGAACAAATTACATAATATAAATGAAAGGAATGTACATAGCCCTCATGAGGTAGAGGAAAGATGATCGTATAAATAACAGTCTGAATCATAAGCAAATTTTAACAGCATCTGATTTTTACTGTCAAGGAAATGGATGGCAGTGGAGACAATAAAGCCTGGAAGATTAGATAATGAGCAAGCACACCAATATGAAAAGGGAGCTGTCAGATTTATAGACATGCGTTAAGTATTTTGTATGTATGTATGCAAGTTGTTAAAAATTCTTTCACGTCTTTCATATATTTGCAAATACTTTATTAAGTAAGGTATATTTTCCCCTCAAACCTCATTGGTGTATTGGTAAATTTCTGTAGTGAAAATTGTTTTGCGCTGGTTTAAAAACAAATTGTGGCCTGTACTTGGAATCTGGGAATCGGTGTATGAATGACAGCCATTTAAAATTAAGAGTGCAGCAAATCACTTTTGGGAATTTACCAGAGAACATTACTTCATATGTCTGATAAAATATGATGAAACAAGTAATTCTGAGACATAAGTGCTCCATCGGCAAAGTAACACTGAGTCGGCTTCATAAATCTACCAAGTAAATCAGGGATCCATCAGTTTAAGTACGCGTGTACCCTTCAAATTATGAGCCAGGTAATATGTGAACATTTTAGTGAATATGGGACTAAATGGCAATGGGCCTTGGGAAGTGTAAAGTCTGTTGGAAAGAAATTTGTTTTATATGGTAGAGGTGAACTCTTTTTAATGTGACAAATTTGCCTCCCATGGAAAAACGGCTTTTTTCTGTAGACCTGAATGTAAAATTGGAGGTGCTGTGAAGTTCACCACTAGGCGTCTGTAACTATATTGCCGAAACTTTCCAAATATTTCCCATGTCAATTTTTATATTTTTCCCTTTATTGTCCAAATTCATCACTCTGACAAGACTCAGATAACTTTATCACTGTATTTCCAATCTCAAGCAATATATGCATCTGGAAAAGCCAGTCATTCTCAACCATTTATTTCTTTGGAAAAGTCTTTGACAATGAGGTTGAATTTCCAATACATACTTTGTAACTACTTTGTAATCACTGTGACTCTTCACTGTGAATACTGCCCCCCCCCCAAAAAAGATCATTCATAAGCAATCTTTAAAATGAACAAACAAGACTTACATTAAATCATAAGTTACATAGATCGTTATGGCAAAGCGGTGGATTTTTTTTTGAGAACTTGACATAAAAGTGAAAGTAATTTAGCTATGTGTACATAGCGTGTGCACACACACACACATTCTCCTTTAAAGTTTATTTATTTATTTTGAGAGAGAGCATGTACAAGTGGGGGGAGGGTCAGACAGAGAGGAAGAAAGAGAATCCTCAAGGAAGCTCTGTGCTGTCAGCATAGAGCCTGATGGGGGGGGCTCGAACTCACGAATCGTGAGATCATGACCTGAGATGATATCAAGAGTTGGACGCTTAACTGACCGAGCCACCCAGGTGCCCCCTACATTCTCTTTTATTTTTATTTTTTTATTTAAAAAAAATTTTTTTAATGTTTTTATTTATTTTTTGAAGGAGAGAGAGAGACAGAGCATGGGTGGGGGAGAAAGAGGGAGAGAGGGAGACACAGAATCCGGAGCAGGCTCCAGGCTCTGAGCTGTCAGCACAGAGCCCGCTGCGGGGCTCGAACCCACGAACTGTGAGATCATGACTTGAGCCAAAGTCGGACGCTTAACCAACTGAGCCACCCAGACACCCCTACATTCTCTTTTAAATAGACTCTCAGAAATGACCAAGACCTTCTATTTAAACAATTCAGCATATCCATGACCACTCAGGAAATGACAGAGTCATTTGAGTATTATTTCTTTTAAAGGTGTTTTAACTTAGTAATGCTTAAGGAGACTTATTAAACTGAAGACATATTATTCCTTTCTACTCTTAGTTTCTCTTAAATCATAAATACAAAAACATCATAAACACAAACCACTTAAATTCAACAGGTATTTGTTCAGTGTGTTTACCACTTATCAGGCACAGTTCTTGGCACTGATGATACATTGGTGAAGCAAACTGATAACAGATCTCAGCCTTTGTGAAGTTTTATATTTTCACAATAGGAAGTAAACATTTAATACACACACACACACACACACACACAATGGGAGTGCCAATGGCTTAGTGGCACATCGAATCCACTTTTAAGCCGAGAGGTTCAAATAGGCATCTTACTAGACTGCTAAATTCACTTATTAGTTCTAGTAGGTTATTTTTAGATTTGTTAAGATTTCTACTTAAATAATGCTGTTATATGTGAATTAAGACAATTTTACTTCTTCCTCCTCAACATTTATAACTTTTAATTCATTTTCTTGCTAATTTCCCTGACTGGAACCTCCAATATGATGCTGATTAGAAATGATGAGAGTGGATATTCTTGCCTTGTTACCGTAAGGGATAAAGGTCCAATATTGTATCATTAATAAAAATGTCAACTCTATGTTTTCTGAAGAATAAGTTCCTTTCTATATTTTAAAAACAATTATGCCATTTTCTGAATTTTATTGTATCACTTTTATGCATCTCTTATGCTTCTGTTTTTAATGTTAAACCAACCTTGCATTCTTTTTTTTTTTTTAAGAGTTTTTTTTTTTTTTTCAACGATTTTTATTTATTTTTGGGACAGAGAGAGACAGAGCATGAACGGGGGAGGGGCAGAGAGAGAGGGAGACACAGAATCGGAAACAGGCTCCAGGCTCCGAGCCATCAGCCCAGAGCCCGACGCGGGGCTCGAACTCACGGACCGCGAGATCGTGACCTGGCTGAAGTCGGACGCTTAACCGACTGCGCCACCCAGGCGCCCCCAACCTTGCATTCTGAGGGTAAATCCACTTGGTCATTATGTCTTATATTTTTCTGTGTTTCTGGGTTCTATTTGTTGTACAATTTTTGTATGCCTGTACATTAGGGATGCTGGTCTCTAATTTTCTGATCTTATAATATCTTTGCCAGGCTTTGGTGTCATGGTTGTTTTGGCTTTATAAAAATAGATTGAAAATATTTCCTCCTTTTGTTTTTGGAAGATTTTTTTTTTGAAATTATTTCTTAGAGTTTGATAGAATTTAACAATGCAATCATGTGGCCTTGAAATACTTTTTATCGAAATCTTTTGTACTGCATTCATTTTTTGAAATAGCTATAAGAGCATATATATTTTTACTGCTTTTTATCCCTCCTGCCCTCTAGGGCTTAGCCTTTAGCTAACTTTCCAGAGTCCTCAATTGGATTGTCTGAGAGAAGAGGGAAGGGAAAAGGGAAGGGAAAAGGGAAAGGAAAAAGGGGCAGGGAAGAAAGAAAGAGAGAGAGAGAGAAATAAAAATCATCTTGGTTGATTAGGAGGCATACTCTATGGTAACTTTGACCTTTAATCTCTACTGCCCACCAGCAACTGACAATAATTTCTTGGAGAACCAGTTCTAAAATTCAAGATGTTTCTAATTAGACCAGCATGAGTTTACAAGTAGTGTTGTAAATTTAATTTATAAAAATAAGTAATTTTAATTACTGTGGTATCATAGCAAATTTTTTTGGTTATTTAAGACCTAAAGAAGGCTAGCTAATACATTCGCCTTCGGTACAGAAGAGACTCAAGGAAGCTACCAGAGGTAAAACAGACTCTCATTGATGTTTTAATATTTGTCTAGGACTTATCTTAAACAACTAAGCACATTTAAAACAATGAACCAAGGAAAACAAGCAACCTAAGTAGAGATTTAGGTCACAATAGCTGAAGAACTTCATTGAAAATAATCAAACGAGGCTGATCCACATCATGTGCTCTGTGCCTTGCCTCTTGGGTCTTACTCAAAGCTGGCAGTGCAATTTTTCTCTTCCAAGCTTGACCCACTTGTGCATGGTGCTGATAATTATTTCAGTCTAAATTCAGTATTTTAAAAAGCCTCCTAAGTTTTGTATAGTGCTGCATAAGATAATCATTAAAAGAAGTAGAAGTTTAAGAATAAACTTTTTATGGGAAATCAAATAACATATAAGATGAAATATGTGTGTTTGAAGAATGTCTATACTAAAGAATGTCTGGGCCATCTGTCAGCTGGAGTCTATGACCCTTTACTTTTCTTGGTTTAGCTACTAAACCAGGAAAAAGTTATTTACTATATTGATTTTTCCTGTAAAACTAGCAAAAATTATTTCTTACAGTGGGTCATTTATTTTTAAATGGCGCAGAACAGTTGTCGCAAAAGGCAAAAGTTGGAAAACTAATAAGTGAAAGAAAAAGAACTAAGATTTCCAAAAGCATAGAACTTAAACTACAAGTTTTCCAAAACTCTGTATCTTATTAATTAAAAAGTTATCTACATAGGCCCATATAGTCTTTTAAAATCAATATGCTCCTTAATTTAACAGATTGACATGAATGTTGAAAAAGGCCTATTTAAAATTTTTCAAAATTATTTTGCCTATAACTCAATAATTACAGATATTACATAAGAGTACAGAACTGTAGCAATAAAATCCAGTGGAAAAAAAAGACACAATGCACATTAGTAAGGTAGCAATGCAGTGAGGCATAGAATGCATATTAAGTTAATCATTGGTTATTGGTTGAACGTTCAACGGTTTTGTTAATTTCAATTCTTTGCTGTTAAAAAAACATGCTAAATATTCCAAAATATTCCAGGTTAGGGAAGTGTCATTAACTCATAAGTTATCTACATGACGATTATTAACAAAAAACTTACTGTATGAGTAACAAGACATTTTAATTAAATTCTTTGAAAATTAGAAATAAAATATATACATAATTTAATAGTAAGGTAATATGAATTAAGATAAAATAATGAAAGGAAAAAATGAAATATGGTTATTAAGAGTTGAATCCTTGACTGACAGAGAGAGTAAATGCTGATTAGTGTTTTTAAAATTAATAAAACATATTCCCTACCAAGACTCATAATGGGATATGAATGCATGTTTCATTGTTCATCATTCCATAAAGTTACCATCTTGGGGAAACATAACAATTATATGTATACATAGATATATATGTTGGACATATAGACATATGCAGTATATATAAAATAAATATATTAAGAATCAAATCTCAAAAAAGTTCACATATACACCAAGAAAAAATAAACATCTCTATCTAGTCTAGCTCTTTGAAATATTTTCTGGGATAATAATAACTAACAAATTATTATTTAAAAAAATAAGGCTCTCAAGCTTTCAAGACCCATAATTTCTGACATACATATCATCCCAGATGATAATAGATGAAAATTTTCCTCAAATTAGTAAAATTTTGAATTTAAACCTAGGCAACATTATAAATACTTGCAAGTAAAGTACTACTATTCTTATTTTTTCATTCTATGAACATATCCTCATGTAAAATTAAGTAAATAAAAAAACAATAAATTAAAATCATACTTATCAGTGTGAGGACTTAAAGAGCTATAGATCTAAAGTGGGTTAATCCTCCATGTATCTTGATGTTAAGACATCCAGCACAGCTTTTCAAATGAAAGAGGAAATCCTGACCCAGATCACTTTCTGAGGATGTGTGGGAACAGAGAAGCGATAGGTCTGGAGTCAAATACTAGCTACCGCAGACTTAAGAGCTCCTTCACTTTCTAAGCCAGCTAATCTGACTCCCTGAACTATACCTTTAGTTCCATATTACATATTTGACACCAACTTTGCAACCACAAGAAATGGGACAAGATACCTAGAACAAATGTAGCTCTCACAGAGACTAAACACGGAATTTCATATGATGTACCAGTACAGATCACTACAGCCCTTTGGTTTTAAACATGGCAGCACAACAAAGAATCAACAAACATTTGGGGAAATCAACATCATGAAAGAGAGAGAGGACCAATCACAAAAAGAAAAAAATTAATATATGGAAGAAAAGTGTGTATCAGAGAAATAAAAGATAAACACATATAATTCAAATCCATTGAGATTATTGAGATGTTGCCATAAGAAGTTATTGTTATACAAAAGTGAAACATTTAGAGCACCAAAAGTTAAAAACATGGTGGGCTAAATTTTAAAAGAAAACAGGTAACAACAATGACAACAATGAAAGAAAACAGGCAATAAACAAAAAACTTGAACAGACTGAGTATCAGGATCAATACAGCCAAAGACCGAATCTCTGATTTGGTCAACAGACTGTATAATAATATAATGTGTAAAGATAAAGAGATGAGAACATTATGACAGAACTAGAAGTTGTACAATCTAGCAAGAGTTGTAGGAAAAGAGAAGGAAATGGAAAGAAGGAAATACAAAAATAAATAGTCTTCTTGAGTTGAATAAAACCTCAAACCTGGGTGTTAGTGAAGGAGATCTACAGACTCTGCGTTGAAATAGAAGAATTCCAAAGTTAAAAAGCTTCATAAGAGCTTCCTATGAAGAAAGCTGGCAAACAAAAGGTGATTTTTGTCAAAGGAATTTGACTAGTGTCAAATTTATGTTTTGTAACTCAAGATATTCGGGGGGAAAAAGGGCAGATGTTTTTAAATTCCAAAAAAATGGTGAATATTGAATATTGTTTACTTCAAAAACATCATTCACTTTCGAAGGCAAGTTAATGACATATTCCAACGTATAGGATGGTCAGAAAGTCTTTCAGAAACAATAAATAATCTACTGTAACAAAATAAAAAAACATGAGGTCAGGAACTATTGAACTCACAAAACATGAAAACAGGATTAAGCAAAGAAGCCAGCAAAAATTAGAGTTAAATATACATAATAGACAGTATGACTACAAACCTTAAGAAAATCAATAAAATTTACATCTATAAAAGTAGAAGCATATTGAAAATATAATAAAAAACCAGAAATTGAACCTCCAGAAGATTTCAACAAAATATGGGATATTGGAAGGAAAAGGAGAAAGTGACAGCTTGCAAAAAGTATTTTTATTTGGAAGGAAATGTTATAGTTGCTGATTAGTTTTCCATGTTGATAGAGAAATATGTTTAAATATTAAACAAATGTTTCATATAAATGTTACATAAATAATGGTAGAGCCACCATATTAGCACTGGATCACCTACCTCAGAACTATTTTTTACATGAGAAAATAGCAAAGCTCTGTCTTTTTAAATTACTTACTGCTGTACACAGAGCAGGCTGATCTTGACTGATGCATCTTGTTTTTCTTTTTTATCATTTGAGATTTTAGCTTCTACCTCTACTTACGTTTTACAATTACCTTTAGATATAACAGGTCATATTCACCCTCCTGATGGTTTCTTGCATCCCATTTTCTACTGGATAGATTTTTCTTGCTATGATGCATCTTCTAGTAATATCAAGATGATCTGAAAAAGATCCTTATTTCCCCCTCACTATTAATTACAGTTTAGTTATCATTATAGCTATGAATGTATGAAAGTTTAGTTACATTTTTTTTATGATAGTACTTTGAAGATAATGTCCTCTTACATTCAATGTAAATGAACAGGAAAGTTGGGGTCAATAGGATTTCTGTTATAGGAAGCTTTTTATAATTTTTGTCTTTTTCTTCAGGGATCTAAAATTTTGCTATGGTACGTCTAAGAGTGATTTTGGGTTATTCTGGTTCAGGCAATTGGTGTGCCCTTTCCATTTGAGGATTATGCCTTTTAAACAATACATCCTTTTTAATTTGCCTTTTTTTTCCGTAAGAACATTTAAGTTCTACTCCCTTAGGAAATTTCAATTATACAATATGATTTCAATTATACAATAATAAGTTCATAATTATAAACCATATATTCTTTTTTTTAATGTGATTTATGTTGTGGGGGAGGAGTTCCAATTGGTCTGATTCTTCTGGAACTGGAAATGAATGATTTATAATCAGTCTAATAAGTGGGGCGCCTGGGTGGCTCAGTTGGTAAGCATCCGACCTAGGCTCAGGTCATGATCTCATGGTTTGTTAGTTCGAAACCTGCATCCGGCTCTGCACCAATGGTGCAGAACTTGCTTGGGACTCTCTCTGTCTGCCTCTTCCCCACTTGCTCTAAATAAATAAATAAACAAACAAACTTAAAAAAAAAAAGTCTAATAAGTGGGTATGTGTGGTGTAACTTCCATCTGGAAAATGCTTTGGGTTGGCTTTTGTCCCAAGGTATCTTGAGCTGATATGGCAAGGCAGCCCACTGATACAAACAGAAATTCTGGATAAAGGGGTGCCTGAGTGGCTCAGTTGGTTAAGTGTCCAACTTCAGCTCAGGTCATGATCTCGTGGCTCCTGGGTTCAGCCCTGTGGCGAGCTTCCCACTTTCAGCTGGAGGCTCCATCAGATCCTCTGTCTTCCTCTCTCTGCGCACCCCACCCCCGACCCCTGCTTGCTTTCTCTCTCTTAAAAATAAACAAACATTAAAAAAAAAAGAAATTCTGGATAAGATACAATTTTCAAAAGAAATAGCTTCTCTAAAGTAAAGTGAAATTATAAGTGCTAGAGACAAAGAGCAAAATCAAAATCAGTCCAGAAAGTGAGAGCTGGTAAGGCCAATGGCCTGCAGGAGTTTTGGATGTAGATGTGGACCCTGGTATGTGGGCACTAAAGTCTTGCCCTGGATCTCTAGACAGGAAGAGACCTGAAAGGGAGTCTGTAACATAAAATTCCAGCTCCAAAGAGCTGAAATGAAATGAAAATGCTTTGGGTTTCTACAAAACAGGACTTTTCTCAGTGATTCATTTTATCACTTTCTGTTTTCCTCTCTTGTGTGTTATTTTTTGTATGTATACGTTTAAAATAATGATGAAACAAATAGATGCATAGGCAGAGAGGCTTATATAACATTACATGATATGTAATAAATAGGAAAGCAACCGGGTACTAGAGTCACTTCAAATTTTATTTTCTGTCGTAAGTTAATTAAAAACATAACATGATTTTCACACTAGATTCCTTTTAAGTTTTTTATGAAATAAATGAGCCGAGAATGAATTTGGTTAATTAAAATGACTAGAATATTCAAATCAGAATTGGTCAAGTTTGGAAAATAGCTGGTCAAGTACTTCTTTTAAAAAAACACAATCTTGGGGCGCCTGGGTGGCGCAGTCGGTTAAGCGTCCGACTTCAGCCAGGTCACGATCTCGCGGTCCGTGAGTTCGAGCCCCGCGTCAGGCTCTGGGCTGATGGCTCGGAGCCTGGAGCCTGTTTCCGATTCTGTGTCTCCCTCTCTCTCTGCCCCTCCCCCGTTCATGCTCTGTCTCTCTCTGTCCCAAAAATAAATAAAAAATGTTGAAAAAAAAATTTTAAAAAAACACAATCTATATACAGAAAAGACATATTTTATCAGGATCAAATATGTACACTGACAAACACACATACATGAATTAGTAATTTTCATAATACTTACTTATTCTTATGTATATAATACCCTATAAAAATCCTTTTTCTATTCCATTTTATTTTTAAAATGTGTAAATGCTGATTTTAATCACCTAATTGGTTTTATGATCTTCTAAAAATCCTTAATAAATCAATTTTAGAAACCGCTAATCTAAATTAATCTGTTTTTGGGGGTGCTTGGATGGCTCAGTCAGTTAAGTGTCTGACTTCGGCTCAGGTCATGATCTTGCTGTTTCTGCATTTGAGCCCCAAGCCCCACGTCAGGCTCTGTGCTGACGGCTTAGAGCCTGGAGCCTGTTCAGATTCTGTGTCTCCCTCTCTTTCTCTCTCAGCCCTTCCTCGTGCCACCCCCCCCCCCCGCACACACACACTCTGTCTCTGTCTCTCAAAAATAAACATTAAAAAAATTAAAGAATAAACTAATTAATCTGTTTATTTTACAGATAGAAGACTAAGATCCCTGGAAAATAAACTATTTTTAAGCATTTGTGCTGGAATCTGGTAAAAAAAAATTTTTTTAATGGCTAGTCTCTTTATCTTTTCCATAAAATATGATTCTATTCCACTTGAAAGCGCAACCATAATAAGAATATATGTAATTTAATTTGAGCATTATGTGGAGAAATTTCATAATACATTTCTGAAATATAAAGGACTGACCTCTTACAGGTTAATAGCATAAAAAAGCATTTTGTGGGAAAGTTAAATCTTTTGCATCTTGAACTCTAGCTGCTCATTTCAGAAGAGGGTGGAAGGCACTGAAAGTTCTATTCCAGGGAGTCTGTAAGGCCAGAGAAGGTCAAGCCATTTGCTTTTTGCAGTTTAAGGTTGTATGACTTTGACTCAGTCCCACTCCTGAGGTAGGACAAGCCTAGTTCTGACATACTAAATGGACGACGTCCTACTTGCTCATTAATGTATTCAACATTTATTGAATTTTTGTTATGTGAAGCCAAGCACTACAAAGACAGGGATGACCAACACATAGGCCCCTTACTACAGCAGCTCACTGAATTTTGGTAGAAGTCCGAGTTTCTTAGATCAGGTTACCCGTTGAGAATATTTCCTCAATCCCAGTCTCCTCAAAATGATTCTGTCTTGTGTGCTCCACTCTCTGGGTATGACACTGTTTGTCTATATGTTAGCTGCTTTCCAGGATTTACTTGGAGAAGAAAACATGAGATAATGACTATGATATAATACAAATGTACATAATATATAATGTTATATATTATATTATTATATTTATATAGTATCTATTAGAAATACATATACAATTGTATATATTATATATAACATACAATACACTATATAAATGTAATAATAATATATAACAATATAAATATATATAAATATAAATATATCGAATATAATATAATATAAAGTAATATATTGCATAAATATGATATGATATGATATAATATAATATAATATAATATAATATATACTAAATATACTGTATAATAATGAATAAATATATAATTATATATATAAATATATAATTATATATATATATATATTTAAATATATAATTATATATATAATTCCTAAAATGTTTGGGGGATGTTTTATGTAAAAAGAAAATACCATTCTAATGCTGTACCAGAAGCAGGATTATGTCTCCTCTACTAGATGACTCATTTTAAGGACTTTACAATCAGATGACTCATTTTGGAGGGGAGTGTAGAAATCAATGGTAGGATGTTTGCAGATTCTGCACAGGTGTATCTAGAAAGCAAAGTCATCCAATATCCCTTAGGACAAAAGTGCTCCTACTTCAAAATGTTTTTCATATTTGATAATAACAAAGACAGATGACCAAACAACTTTATAAAAGGTAAATAAAAGTAGCAATGGGAATATCATTGAATATAAAATATTGAGCCAGTCATCTAAAGAGTAAAATGGTGAAATAAAACTTCAGTATACATCAACTACAATGGTACAGATGGTGGGGGAAATCTAAGTTGAGAAGGAAGATAAAATAACCAAAAACAACAGAAATAAAACCGATAAAATAGGTTGATATCATCTAAGACAAAGAACAGTATAAAAAGAAATGGGCAAGGGGTGCCTGGGTGGCCAAGTCCTTTAAGCGCCCGACTCTTAGTTTCAGCTCAGGTCATGATCTCACGGCTCATGAATTCAAGCCCCATGTCGGGCTCTGCTCTGACAGCACAGAACATGCTTGGGATTCTCTCTTTCCCCCTCTCTCTGCCCCCTACCCCCCTCAAAATAAATATAAAATAAACCTTAAAAAAAAGGTAGTTCTTAAAAAAAGAAAAAAAAGGAAGAAACAAAAAGAAATGAGCAAAAAGAAAAGTTGTTAAAAACTTATATAACCAAACTGGCTAACTCAGCAAACGAAACGAGTATGGGGAACAGGACAAAAAGCAGAGGACTCCAGGTGTTTACAAAGTTACAAATCAATAGCAATTATATAATTGTCTTCTAAAGCCTGTAACTTTTGATAGCTTTTCTCCAAGGAGAATTTAACAAAGGAAATCCAACTCATTAACTCACTTAACTGTTTTTTGCTCCTATTTTAGTGATAAAGTATTTCAAACAAAGAGAAATAAAACTTTCAGTTTTCCTCATAAATACAGCATGTTCCAACTATTAAAAAAATTACATAATAGTAAACAAACTTTTATCTACTGATATACCAAATCTTACCATTACCCATATTTGCTTCAGATTGATATTTTAAAATAATATAAAACATCAAAGTTAAGGTTGGAGGTCTGCCTGAACTCATTTGCCTTATTTGCACTCTAGAAATAGCCACTATTTTATGGCTTTTATATATTTCACTATAACATATGATTTCAATTTTACTAAAGTTACATAGACATTAATAATATGTAATACTGGGGTTTGTTATTGTAGCTTTATGAAAACATGCATAAATGTTATTACAGGCTATTCATTATTGTATAAGTTGTAACATTACGTTTTACAATGTATCCATTATTTACTTGTGTACGTGGGACCATTCACTTCAACTACAGTCTTCTATTTTGATACCTGAACGTGACTTTATTTACCAAATTTCCCTATTTATGAATATATAAATGACCCATATAAGATAATACATTATATATATATATATATATACATATATGCATTCATACACATATACATACATATATACATACATATCAAAATAATGCAATTAACTTTATTTCTTTCTTGTATTTTCCCTTTCTCATTAACAAGAAATTCCTTTGATGCACAACTACATATGGAATTGCTGGATCATAAAGAAATTTGCCTCTTCCTTTTACTACATATCACCAGGTTTTTATATAAAATTCTTACCAACTTACACATGACTACTAACAGTATTATTGTTCCCAGTTCATCACATCCATTGATATTTCATATTATCAGTCTTTTATAATTATGTGAGTCTACTAAATATGGCAGTAAATTATCATTTTAAATTGTATTTCTTAATTATTAGCAAGACTGAGTGTTTTTCATATGTTTATGATCATTTAGAGCTCATTCTCTGTGAATGGAGTATTGAAACTTTTCTCCCACTTTAAAAATTGGGTTGCTCGTCTTTTATTATTGATTGGAACAAATTACTTTTCTTAAAGTTATTTATATATTTTTGAGAAAGAGAGAGAGAGCAAGCATGAGTGGGGGAGGGGCAAAGAGAGAGGGAGAGAGAGAATCTCAATCCCAAGGAGGCTCTGTGCTCTCAGTGAGGAGGAGTCTGATATGGGGCTTGATCCCAGGAACTGTGAGATCATGACCTGAGTTGAGATTAAGAGTAAGACACTTAGCTGACTGAGCCACCCAGGTGCCCCAGAACAAATTTCTTAATATAGTATAAATATTAATCTATTGTCAACTATGGTGTTACACTTATTTTACATGTCTTTTGTCCAATATGTGGGCAGATTTTACATTTTTGTGAATCCACTATCTATCTAATTTATAATTATATATGTAATATTTATACACATAATTTTAAAAATATTTATAATGTGTTTTAAGATATATTTATGTTATATGTTACTCTTTTTTTTTTAATTTTTAAATGTTTATTTTTTTTGAGAGAAAGAGACAGAGTGAGAGGGACAGAGAGAGGGAGATACAGAATCGGAAGCAGGCTCCAGGCTCGGAGCTGTCAGCACAGAGCCTGAAGCAGGGCTTGAACTCATGAACTGTGAGATCATGACCTGAGCTGAAGTCGGACACTCAACTGACTGAGCCACCCAGGCGCCCCATTATATGTTACTCTTATAAAGAATTCTTCCAAATTTTCTTCTAATAGTTTTCAGTTTTGTTTTGTTTTGTTTTTAGAGAGAGAGAACATGAGCTGGGCAGAGGGGCAGAAGGAGAGAGAGAATCTTACGCGGGCTCCACACTCAGCATGGAGCCCATCATGAGATTGATCCCAGGGCAGGGCTTCATCCCATGGCTCTGCGGTCATGACCTGAGCCAAAATCAAGAGTTGGATGCTTTACTAGGTGAGCCACCCAGGCACCCTTCAGTTTTAATATTTATATTTTTATGTCATATGGAATTGATTTTTATATATGTTCAGATGAGGAATATAATTTAATTTTTCCATTTGGAGCACCATTTACTTAAGCATTATTGGATAGTTCATCATTTTTTCACTGATTTGTAATGTTAGTTTTTTATGTGCACATGTCTGTGTCGTGATTCATGAGTATGCCCCGTCTTGTAACACTGTCAATATAGCTTAGAATAATTTCACATGCTTCAGAAATTTTCTTTTTTCCCACTTATTTTATGCCATAACTTACACAATAAATACAGGTTCATCTCTAAATTTCGATAGCGCTCACTTTAAAACTATCTGTATCCTGGGGCTTTTAAAAGAAAAAGTTCTTTAATTATGATTACATTAAGAGTCATTGCTTGATTCAGAGATTTTTTTTTCTATTCATGTCAATATTCCCTTATATATATATTTCGAGCCATAGAAATCTTTTTTTTTAATTTTGTTTATGCAAATATTTGTTTTCATCATCAAACTCACCAAAATTTTAACTATTTTAATAAACTTTAGAAGAGCAAGATTTAATTTTCTACATTATTTTCTTATTTTTGTTCTTTATTACATTAATTTAGCCATTATATTTATTAGTGATCTCTTCCTGTGTCCTTAGGTTTGTCCTACTTCTTTTTTTCCCCTACTTCTTGATTTAAATATTTAGATCACTTTCCCTAATATTTCTTATTTTCTGATAAATAATAATAAAATCACTTCTAATTAAATATTCATATAAGCTCTATAAAATTTGTCATATATAGTGGTTAATTTTCATTCAAGGTTATAGATTTTGCAATTGCCCTTATGATTTCCTCTGTAACTCACTTTTTATTTAACAGAATAGTTATTGTCGATCCTAAAATTTAGTATCTTTTTACCTATGTTTCTGTTACTGATTTCTAATTTTGTTCCATTAGAGTCATAGATCTTAGTCTATATAAAGTTGGTTGTTTTTCTGTTAGGATCTGATATAATAATTAACATATAAATCAAATATGTGGCTCAACAAATGTTAATGATAAATACTCATAAACCCAATACTCAGCTAAAGATCTAAAACATTGCCTTTTCCAGAGACTGCTTCTTCCCCCTTCCATATCTTTTCCCTTTTCCTCTATGGTAATAAAAGTTCTGTCTCTTCCCACCAGTGTATAGTTTAATACTAGAATTTCAAATCTACATTCAGGCTTGATGTGGTTATATGATTAGATTCTCAGCAAAGCGATAACAGAGAAAGTGACCTAGGAATACTTCAAACTTTAATTAAAAAAAAAAAAAGGATAATAATTTATGTATCTTCTTTCTTTTTTCCCATCCCCATGAAGTTGAGTACTTTACATTCTAGTTGTTTCATATATTACTAATTTTTAAAGTAAGAGAGTAAATCTTTCCCTGTTATTCCATCTTGATGAGAGACTGAAAACCAAGCATTTTCATTACATTATACACTTTTTTTTCTCATTGATTTATAGGATATCTTTATTCTGTAGAGCAGTATTCAATATATCTATTGCAAATATCTTTTTCTCATCTGATTCATCTTTTCACTTTTCAATAGATTTAATGGATTTTTTTTTTCATGTGTTTGAGTCTTGCATTAACCAGTGGTCATGAAAATCTCCTGTTGTTTTAAAATAATTTTAATTGCTTTACCCTTTTACTTTTTTTATTTGTGTCTATGATCCAATACAGTTTATTGTTTGTATGATATTTTACTTATATATTTACTTATAGTCAAGTTAAATTTTACTACCTTAATTTTAAGGACAATTTTTATATTTCCTATAAAACATTTCAGAAGTAATATACATTTTCCATGATCCATTAAACATGGGGGCAAACAGAAGGGTTTGTAGAACATTCACCCCTACTGCCAAAAACCAACATTGATCATAATGTACAAATCTCTGATGTCCCTTCTCATACCAATTTAGACTACTATATATTTAATCTCCATTACCTTTCTTCTTACATGACTAGCTTCATGTTAATCACATCACAATTGAATTTGCTTTTGTCACTGAAAAATATAACATGACTATTTCTGCAATTCAAGGGATTAGAGCTATAGTATTTTTTCGTATGTATCTGCAAAATTCTACTTTATAAGAAAGTTGTACAATGTAATCAAACATTTTCCTACTGACGGACCTTATGCTTGTTTCCAGTTCAAATGTAATGTGCATGTCAGGATGATTCTATCACTGATGGACACAATAAGCCATTTTTGTGGTTGCTATGACATCAGAGCAGTACGTTCCATTTTGTTTGTAAAGAGCTGATTTTCACAGTTTTTGTTTATATATGGCTATATAATTCTTTGATTGGGTAGACAGAGTCCTGAAACCACTAAAATCTCAACTATTTTATTTTACTACTTGGTTGCGTTTTGTATTTCTTTGTTTCTCTCAAGACATGTTAATATATTTCTATTTGGCTCTGAGACGGCTTAATGCCTGCATTCAGACCCTTAAATCACTACTTTTTTCTATTTTGAATAAACAAGGGTCCTCACTCCGCTGCACATGTCACTAAGGCTGTAGCTAAGTTTTTCATCAATCTCTTTATAGCCTGATTGAATTTTGTATTTTTTCCATATTCTTCCTTCTTGGCAGAGCTGTAGATTTTCCAGTGGAATGTTTTGTAAATTTAAGGTCACAAAAATAGTTTTATTTGGAGGCTACTCAAATAAAGCATTTGCTACTTTACTCTTTGCAATCATAAGGAAACATGGCCTCAGTGGTTTGTCTTCATCAAATCAACAAATCTAGAAGATACGTATAGTTCTCAAGTTTTAGAAGTCTTACTTATGAACAATTTTAAAAAGAACTAGGGAGCTCAGTTGGTTATGCCTCCGACTCTTGATGTCGGCTCAGGTCCTGATCTTGTGGTCACGAGATCAAGCCCTGTGTGGGGCTCTGGGCTGAGAGTGGATACTGCTTGGGATTCTTTCTCTCCCTCTCTCACTCTCTGCCCTTCCCTGCTCATGCTCTCTCTCTCTCTCAATCTCTCTCTCTCAAAATAAAGAAATAAACATTAAAAAATCTTTTTAAAAGAAGAACATAAGAGGCAACTATATTATTTCTGAGCTAGAAAGTCTAGCTTTTGAACCAGAGAAAGCATTTGCAAAAGAATGTACTTCACACATTGTTTTAACTATTGTTTTCATACATTCTCAGAACCTCCAAATAGTTTATTGTATCTGTTCATATTAGGTATGCCATGGCTGTTGAGCTGTGTAAATCTGCTTCCAATACAGATAACAGAAAATTCATGAAAATAATAACATATTTTCTTCAATTACCGTTACAAAATAGTTTTTGCGTGGTGTTATTGAAGTCCTACTTAAGTTCCATTCTTTCAGTGGTCTATGAAAGATGAAAGTCCAGAGTGTGGAGACGTAAAGCCCTTTTAAGGTAAAAATGCTAGGGAATTAAACTTTACATTTATGACTCTAGTTGAAAAGCATCATGTGCTATCTCTTTGACTTCTCAAGATTGTCCAGAAGCTGACAGTGTCATGAAGGAGACAGCTTTCCCAAGAACCTTGGATCAAACAGCAGATGACTCCATATGGACAGCTTCAAATCACGAACCTTCATTCCAGATCAAGACCTCTAAATGCCAGAAGGCATCGACAGGCACATTCTTTCTTGTCTCTTTGGTTATCACACTTCTCACTCTATTTAATGTTTATATTGAAAACTTCTCGGGAGCAGGAATCAGGGGCAGATGATATATATCTGTTTGGTGTTTGTCATCTAATAAACTGGGATAATGTTAAACAGCTGATTCTGAGTCAGTATCTCTGGAGTCAGACTTGAAATTCTGTGTTTAAACAAGCTTTTAGGGTGTACAGATGCTGTTTGTCCATGAATATCATTTTGCAGAGCAAGAATCTAGGGAGAGCTTTACATTTAGTATCGTTAGCATGAGTTGCAAAAACAGTGAAACTCAGAGTTATATTGAGAGGCTCCTATATTAAAATTTTCTCTTCTAATACTATTTGGGCAGAATTGAGCAAATATAAAAAGGAACCTAAAAAACTTGACATAAGAGTATTCCTTTAACTAGAATTGTATCATGATTCCACATAAAATTTGCTCATACTACAGAATCTTGCCCTCGACATGTTGTTCCTAATTATTGTATTAAGCAAAAAAGTGACTAACTTCTGGCCAGCAAATATTGCTTCTTTTTATTTTTTTAATTTAATTTTTTTAATGTTTATTTATTTTTGAGAGAGATAGAGACTGAGTGCGAGCGAGGGAGGGGCAGGGAGAGAGGGAGACACAGAATCTGAAACAGGCTCCAGGCTTCCAGCTGTCAGCACAGAGCCTGACGCGGGTCTCAAACTCACGAACCATGAGATCATGACCAGAGCCGAAGTCGGGCGCTCAACCGACTGAACCACCCAGGCACCCCATAATATTGCTTCTTTATGAAGTTCTCTTAAGGTAATTCTCCTGCAATGCAGTAAATTCTGTCTTTCAATATGGGATAGAACATTAATGATCAAAAAGGAAATAGTTCCAAAATTTAATTACATTTCAGAATTCTCGGCTGATTCTGGTTAGGTTTGCAAAACAGATGCAAAATATCATTAAACAAATTGTAAAAGAAAAAAAGTTGAGAAAATGAATCCGATGCAAAGTTGTGAAATTAATTATGATATTGGCATGTTAAGTATTAAGTTTTATGGAGCTATGGATATCTCTGGACTGATTGGTGATGTCCTAGAGAGTTAACCAGTCAACAGATACCATAATCGAGTCCATAAGACCAGCTAAAGTATGCAATAAGGAAAATAGCAGGCAAATTAATACATTTTCTCTTCATATTTCAACCATAGACACGTTCTTTGTTTAACTAACAGGTTGTGACCAAACAGGCCATTAGTGATCACTAATCTATGAAACAGTTCTTGAATTTCACAAGTAGGTTTGAATTTCTCAAGTTGCATTTCACAGGAGAGAGTCAAGATTATTCACTATTTTCTTATGCCAACACCTGTGATCAAGGCATAAAGGCCAATAAAGTAGCATTTAGCTCTTTGTGTAAACACATATGCAGAAGAATAAGTCACGAACTTGCCAATTGTTCTCCACTGAGAAAATTAGCTGATATTCATAACATATGCACATGGAGCTTTCTAATGTTTGTATTCTCTCTCCCAGCAAATATAGAGTATTAAAATGCTGGTGTCCGTGATCAATCCCTAAAGGAGGAACTGAGCTTCGCATTTAGGATAGCATAAATTTCTCTGCTGTTCTTTACCATGACAAAATGGAGGAAACCCGACATTCAAGTTTTGCAAGCTAACTCTATGCTTTTTCTGATTTAAAAGGGGTAAGGCAATACTCATATCTTTTTCTTAAGATTTTACAATGGAAGAGACTCTGGTAACATAAACATTGCAGGTATGGTGTCCATTCTTTCATTTCATGAAAAATGTAGGTTTTGTTTATTTTTACCAAAATTCGTATCTTTATATATCCATTGCTTGTTTCATGTTTTATATAAGACTTTAAGTATAAAGAACATCATAGCATTCATCCTATTAATACATGTGGAAGTCTTTGATAAGAGATGTAGAGCTTTCGTGGTACAAATTAAGTAAAACCCTTATTTGCTGGATTGCAAAATTGAAACTCCTTGGTTCTGCAAGTCTCTAAATTATGTACAAATAGAATTATTTTTTTAGGTTTATTTATTTATTTCGAGAGAGAGAGAGCACGGGAGGGGCAAAGAGAGGAAGAGAGAGAGAATTCCACAAACCTTGAGATCATGACCTGAGCTATAATCAAGAGTTGATGCTTAACAATTGAGCCACCCAGGTGCCCTAAACAGAATAATTAAATCAACTAAATATAAACAATATATTTAAAAATCATGTCTCACTACTGGGCACCTGAGTGGCTCAGTTAGCTGAGCACCCGACTTCTGCTCAAGTCATGATCTCATGATCTCATGGCTTGTGAGTTCAAGCCCCCCAGCCCGCCATCAGGCTCTGTGGTGAGAGCTCAGAGCTTGGAGCTTGTTTTAAATTCTGTCTCTGTCTCTCTGTCTCTGCCTCTCCCCTACTTGGCCACTGTCTCTCTCTCTCTCAAATATAAATAAACATTTAAAAAAGTTATTAAAAAATCATGTATTACTTATATTATTACATATATATTGCTTATATTATCTTATAATGCTTATATTATTGAGGTAATTTGAATATATTTCTATACGTTAACTGGTTGATTTGTTACAATTTTTTCGGATTCAAATATTTACAATACCAGCTAAAATCGCATGCTCAGTTAGGTTGAGGGTATCTGATCCCAGTTGACCCTGCATTTTCCCAGATATAGAAGTGACCATTCAAACTTCATATTCAGCATTGCTTCACTGGCAGATGTTTAAAGCAGAAATTGTGTGCTCTAGAACTAGGAGAATCTCCCAGGGGTATAAAAGAGATTTCTTTGACAACAATGTCAAGGTTATACAATGGGGGAAGGATCATCTCTTCAACAAATGATGCTGGGAAAACTGGATATTCATATACAAAAAAAATTAGGTTGAATGTTTACTTTATACCTATATAAAAATTAACTCACACTGCATTAAAGATTGAAACATAAGGCCTGAAACTATAAACTTCTAAAAGAAAATGTAGAGGAAAATCATGTTATTGGATTCGGCATGATTTCTTAGATATGATGCCAATAACACAGGCAACAAAACGAAAAATAGATAAATGGGTCTACATCTTACTTAAAACTTTTTGCTCCATAGAAGAAACCATCAATAGAGTGAAAAGGCAACCTACAGAATGTGTGGAAACATTTGATAAGATATCTGATGAGGAGTTAATATTCAGAATATATAAATAAAGATCTTCTATAACCCAACAACAGAGAACCTCAAATAATCAAATTTTAAAAATAGGCAAAAGAAATAGACATTTCTCCAAAGACTATATACAGATGGCCAAGAAATACATAAAAAGACGTTCAATATCACTAATCATTCGAGAAATGAAAATCAATACCACTGTAGGATGTCTGTCACTTGTATCTATTAGGATGACCACTGTTTTAAAAGAGGGGGAGAAATAATAAGTGTTGGGCAGAATATGGGAAACTGGAACCCTTGTGGACTGTTGGTGGGAACGTAAATTGGTCCAGTCATTATGGAATACGGTACGAGAGTTCCTTCAAGATTTAACAATAGAACTACCATATGATCCAGCAATCCTATTTCTGGTATATATTCATAAAAACTAAAGATGCTGAAGAGAGATTTTCACCCCCTTGTTCCCTGAGGCATTGTTTGCAATAGCTAAGAGATGGAAGCAACTTAAATGACCATTGAGGTGAGTGGATAAAGAAAGTAGTAGGATATGCATGCAACGGAACATTATTCATTTTTAAAAATTTTACATGCCTTTATTTTATTCTATTCCCACTACACAACTGTGAACCTACAAAATTTACAAACTGTAGAATCAAGGAAAATTATTCAGCTAAAAACATTGCTAACGTGTCATAGGATACATTTTGGGTGAAACTTGAGGACACCATGCTAAGTGAAATAAGCGAGTCACAAAAAGAAAAAATACTACATGATGCCATTTGTGTGAGTTATCTAAAGGTAAAATTCTTAGAAACAGAAGGTAGAATCTCAGTTGCCAGTAGCTGAGGGAAGGTAAGAAAAGGGGAGTTGTTCCATGGGTACAAAGTTTCAGTTTTGCAAGATGAGAGAGTTCTAGAGATCTCTTGCACAGTACGATGTACACACTTAACATTACTGTACACTTGAAAATAACACAGATGGTAAATTTTATGTTATGTGTTTTTTACATAAAGAAGAAAATAGAAAGGAAAAATTCTTTTACTGCCAGATAAGCTAGTCATCAGTTGGATTTGGGAAAAATGAAGCTCTAAGTAGACTATTGTCTCAAACAGAGAAAAGAGTGGACCTCTATATATACATCTACATTCTCTGATTAAAAAATAATAAACATGACATAAAACAATGAGCAAGGTAGAACTTCGCAGAAAGCCAAATTAAAGGTTATATAGTTTTAAAATACTGCATCAAATATTAAATATATTTATATTTATATATTACATTATACATTATACATATATACTACATTTATATTTATATTTATATACTACCTTAAATATGTCATTATACTTCTGTGTGTACTAAATAATTAAGGTGAAATTAGAGTTTTATGAGTTTGAAGAAATTTGAACACATTATTTTTTATGGTGCCCTAAATTCCTATGTTAGCAAAGAGATTAGTGGCAATTATTTAGAATATGCAAGCTTTTTTTCTCTTTGATGATTTTTCACTTAGTGTAGCACAAAATGGGTATTTGAAAGATATAAAGAAATTGAATTATTCATTGTCCCCTAAAATGCTATGAGAATATGGAGAGATTGTAAAAAAGTGATTCAAACCATGAAATGAAAAAAATTAGTAGATTTAAATTCAAAGCATACTTAATTATAGAATGGTATATGTGAATTTTAAGTAATAGGATAGACGTTCATTAAAGTTATTTAAAACTCCAGTAATATTAAATTAATGGGTCTTTAATGCTCTGTTTCACCAGAACTAAGAAGATAGGAAAGATAGGAAAGAAATGATAAATCTTACTGTTTTAATTCTTGTTTCATTTGACCTCTGGTTTTTTTCATTGTCATTACTTTATGTTTCGATAAGAATCTGAGTTTTGTAATGATCACCATTAGGGATTAATTTGTGAGGCTGCATATTTTCTTTTCAGAATAAAAACCAAAACTGCTTTGATATTAAAACATTCCAAAATTATTTTTATATATGGTGAAAATACACCATTAGACACTGTATTTTCCCAAACTGCTAAGTACATTTAATTGAAAATACTGTATAATAATACTTTAATGTGTATATTTTGTCTTTAAGAAATCTTGATTTGTGGTAATCGTTTATATTTTTGAAGTGGAGAGGATTCAGCCTCCGTGAAATATTTTGTAATGTTTTAAAATAGCTCATTGACTGATGCCTTTTGCCAAGTGTTGCTTATTTACAGAAACACCTTCTTTATCCCCTCGCTATGGAATGAGTTATTCTATGTATAAACTTTCTCGACACAATTTTCACAGTTAAATATCAATTTATTTATTTTAATAAATTAAATATTATTATAATAAATAATAATAAATTTAATATTAATTTTCTAGATGCGGAATCAGGTAATACACAGTCCTTTGTATTGTAATTCTTTCCTCACAGCATAATGCTTTTTAAAGCTCACCCATGCTGTATAATGACTTAATACTTTCTTCCTTTTTATGGTTCTGCTTTGTTTATTTTTTGAGAGACAGCATAAGTAGGGGAGGTGCGGGGGTGGGGGACAGAGGATCCAAAGTGGGCTCTGCACTGACAGGCTGAGAGCAGTGAGCCAGATGTGGGGCTGGAACTCAGGAACCACGAGATCACTACCTGAGCCAAAGTTGTATGCTTAACCGACTAAGCCACCCAGGCACCCCTGCTTCCTTTTTATTGTTGAGTATGCCACATAATTTTTTTTTGTATTTTATCGTAGATGTGACTTACGATATAGATATTCTCAATTCTGTTATATGCCTCCAGCATGCATTGATGTTTTTGATTCAGGAGATCTGAATGCACTGGGCTCAACATGTAGACTATCACATCTGTGGTGGTCAGAGGCTCAGATCTCAGTGCAATTCTTTAAGACTTTGTTGCAAGTTGCTTTCAATTTGTCCTGCACACATGTAGGTAAGGTATCAGGAGAGACTCATGCAAAAGAGGTCAAAGTTTGCCTGTAGTTGACATTTCTTTCTCTCACCGCCACCAGCTGTCTTCAGGATAAAGTCACCGGGACAGGAACAACTTACTCTGATTGTTACTTGCTACATTATGGTCTCCTTCCATAATCTGCTCTGGGTTTTTTCTTCCCCCACTCTCTAGGGCCCTAGGTAGATTATTATTACTATTATTTTTATTCTTATTCTTATTCTTATGTTGTATTTTATATAGAATTCATCGCTGTTATTTTTTAGGAGAATCAGTTTGTAAGGAACTCACCCCTGCATATCAGGAGCGGAAACAAGGCGTACACTTTAAAGCATAAAACAATAATTAAAAACAAGCACAGGGCAACAGTATTTTAAGTTTTGATGACCATAATTATTATTGTGAAAATAAAACCAAGCAAAAAAGAAACAAGAAACAGAATATAGATTGAGCTCTTTCATCTTATATGGAGATAAAGTTGGTCAAAAATTTTTTTGAGGGGCGCCTGGGTGGATCAGTAAGTTAAGCGTCTGACTTCTGCTCAGGTCATGATCTCATGGTTTGTGAGTTTGAGTCGCGCTTCAGCTCTGTGCTGACAGCTCGGAGCCTGGATTCTGTTTCCGATTCTGTGTCTCCCTCTCTCTCTGCCACTCCCCCGCTCACACTCTCTCTTTGTCTCTCAAAAATAAACATTATAAAAACTTTTTTTAATTTTAAATGTTTGGAACTTAGCATATTTGAATATGTGAGTACAATGACAACAACAACGACTGTTATTCCAAATCTTTCTGGCTCTCGCATCAGCTCCTTGTAACTAGGAACTTCTTTATTCTTGCTCATATGATGCTCACAGAGAGCATGCCTGAGGGATAGCAGGTAGCTTCATTTTTTACCGGTACATGGCTTGTGTTGCTGAAATATTTTGGCCAACGGTGTTTCTCTTAAGTGTAGTACACAGCCTGAGGAAAAGAAGCAGGACTGTTCGAGTGATACAGTGACATTCGGGGACCATGTCAACAGGAGTGAGGGCCAGGGGATTCTGGTAAGGGGCAAGATGGAGAGCGAGGATTTAAGAAACATTGTAGTCTAAGCCTCTTATCTTTCTGGTTGGAATTAAATGTTCCGTGATCTTTTAAAAAGATTTGTCCCCCAGGGAAAAGTGTCTGGGTCTTCTTTACTTTAATGAAAGAACTGGGGAAGCAGGATCATCGCCACCCCTGAAATCATCTTCTATGGTAAACCTTCTATTGTTACTTCCCTGCCGGAAGATATGGATATGCCCGGAGCGCACCCCCTTCCTCACATTTCTTCATTTTTCTGTTACCCTTGCTTTCTTCTCCTCTCCCTCTGTCCCAGTTTCCATCATTCGAAGGGACTGGAGTTCATATTCTGGGGGACATTTCCTTTTCTGGTGGGAACGACTAGTAGTTAATTCTAAGGATCTAGAGTGTTTGTAAGATAAACATGATAGAAACCGTTATGATCATTTCAGCGATATCTGATCAAATCAATGGTAATTATAGACATTGGACTACAAACGAGAGAAACCGTACATTTAATTACTAAAACTTCTTATAATTCATATAATTTATTCAGTACGCTAATAATTAGGAACTTAACCAAATGTATTGGGTAAACTTTACATTTAAAAATTATAATAACAGGGGTGCCTGGGTGGCTCAGTCAGTTGGGCATCCCACGGCTCCGTTTATGATCTTGCGGTTTGTGAGTTAGAGCCCCACATCGGACTCTGTGCTGACAGCTCGGAGCCTGGAGCCTGTTTCGGATTCTGTGTCTCCCTCACTCTCTACCCCTCCCCCGCTCATCCTCTGTTTCTCTCTCTCAAAAATGAATACATTAAAAAAATTTAAAAAATATATAACAATAAATTCTATAACCCAATTGTTAATTTTTAGACGTTTTGGTTCTGTGGAATGGCTGGTATTTATTATTGTCATTGCCATCTACTATGATTAACACCAATCTCCACCCTCAGCTCGGACTTTGTCATTGTGTGCCTCCTTCCAAGGGTTCATTTAAATACTCCACTGGAATGACTCTCAGACCCTTTGTCACAGTTTTGCTTTGGGGCTGGCATCTCCCATCCCTTCCCTTCCCTTTTTTCAGCATCTGCTGATAGTAAATCTCTGACTGTGTGACTGGACTTTGCAATTACAGCTTTGTTCCTGGTATAAGCATCCTTTCGTTTTTGCTGGTCTAACACAGTTTGGGATCTGCCGCTTTAACCTCCCCTGATTTTTTAAATATATCCTTTGATTCTGGCTTCCCTTCTTGCTTCTGATTCAGAGCTTTTTTTTTTTTTCACCTCCCCCAGAAATTAAATTCTCCCTCATTCCTCAAGAATTTCTCAACTTTTCTTTTCCCCAAATCTTACTCTGCAGTCACCACTGATAAAATAAACTACGTTGATTAAGTACCTACTGTGTGCCCAGTAATGAGATAAAAGATATATATATATACGAAAGAGTTTACGGTATTCTACTGCCGCCCTCAGCATGACAGACTCCTTGATTCTAATGAGCCATGTGTTTGGTAACAGATTTCATCATTTCACTAGTTGCCAAGTGTCTACCTACCAACAAACCAGTTTTTCTTTACTATATGTTAGCAATAATTGTCTCCAGTGTCAATCACTCTATCCTGAATCGCTAAATACATGGTATTGTTATTACGATAATTATTGCTATTATTGCTATTGTATGTCATGTCTGAATGCAGAGGGGAATTCTGAAGAAGGAATATTTTGCAAAGGATGGTACTGACACTCTCACTAAAAGGAAATGAATTATGCTAAACGTGAGTCAGAAATTTTGAGTCACAAAAAAGGAACAAATTCAATGCGCCTTGTTAGAATTTTCCTTGCTAGTAATTATAGTATCATTCCTTTTCCTAGCTGTCTCAGAAGCAACAAGATGCACCTGTTAGAACCTCTCGGCCATAGAGTCTTTTCCCTGTTGCTAGCCAGGTAAATTGAAGAGATCGGGGTAAACGGCAGGAAGTCATGCACAAACCGGACCCTAGACCCTTAAATTTTCAGAGGCCACTCAGAGCTGAAATACCTGAAGAGAACTCATTTGCGGTTGTGATATTTTGCCATTTGACAAGACAAGACGCACACTCTCTAGGAACATGATCTTCACTTAAGACCTTTCTACAAGATAATATGTGCGAGAGCAAGAGGGAGAAAGGGAGGGAAGGAGAGAGAAGAACCGTATTAACTTCTAGGTGTTTTTAGGAACATTTATGGCTCACCCGGTACTAATTATAATATGATTTCAAATGTGTTAAGTTAACATTTCATGAAGTCCTTTTCATATGCCAGCCTTAGCAGGTCTTATTTTTACTTCCTGCATATTTTCAGGCACTGAGATAAGTAGTTCATATTGCTTCTTTTCCTTTTATAACTTTTTAAATATGTGTGCACTCAAACATTTTTTAACTGGATCCATATCGCTCCCCTCCACTCTTTAAGCTCAGATCTTTTAATTGTACCATTTGCAATATATTCAAAATACAAACAGCATATGAAATGTGTCAGTCTTCACATTGAATTTATAAATAAGTCTGGTCACAGTCAAATAATTTCACACATTGCCCAGCACAAACGTCAATTTAAAATATGAGGCTCATAAATAAAATGAAAACTGTTACCCAGCGGATCTAAAAACAGTTATTATGTCAGAGTTAATCTTTGTACCACTCATCGTCTTCCTACACACCGCGTTAAATGTGAACCCCTAAATACCCAGGGTCCTGCATCATAAATCTTACTGTGCTAATTCATTTGCACATTTAAATTAGGAACACATCATCATCATCTACCTGAATGGAATCTAACCTTGCGGAAATGAAGATAATTGTGTGTTTGTAAAGGATGTCAAAGTAACGTGAGATGATGCATTTTCATTGAAAAATGGGTAAGGCTGCCACGAAGTCTTCTAGAGTGCCTGACAAATACCACGAAAGCGTAACGGTAGCCTACTGACTCTTCCTGCAGCCTGACTAGAGCCTACCGATTTCTTTCAAGGATTGGAAAGTAGTTCTGGGAGCTCCTCGACTTTGAACCAAACCATTAACACCTGACCATTCACAGCACAAAGTATATAAAAATGCAAGAAAACGAGACCACGACAATGGATGTTTGGTTTACAAAGGGATCCGCACGGTAGGTACACATTTTCAAGAGGGGAGCACTATTCTACGTTCTCCCAAGGAAAACTAGAAATAAATAAATTTCATTGCCACTGTGGAGTTTTGCATTATCTATGCAGAAGCAAATAGAATACTTTTTAAATAATGTTGGTGAAGACGTGCTTGCATGCCAGACCCCAGTGGTTCCATATAATGATTGCCTATATAATTAATTTTCATCGAAAATCTTTTATTTTTGATGGTCATTTTCGTTTATTTCTATGAGTACTTGATTTTGTAAATTATATCAATCATGAATTTTATCCCTGGGTTACTCCGATGCTCTCTACAGAAAGTCTATATTTTTTTAATTGTTTGGAAGTGCACTGATGTCTCTCTTTTAACTTTTCAGCTGATTATAGCCTGATTATTTGCAACAATGTTTGTTATGCAAATTTCCAAAGCCACTCTGATTTCAGCAGCTATAAAACTATGTTTTGTTGTTATTTTTGGTGATGGTATTTCTTCTTTCCCATTTAGATACTTAAATAACTATTATTTTCTTGGATTATAGAATTTCACCAGATTTTTCCCTATATGCCATAAATTATTAATTTTGCCTGAAAAATTATAATCTGTCTCCAAAATATCCAATTACGGTTCTCTAAGTTCTGATTTCTTCTGTGCCTCAATAGTCTCATCTGAAAAATGACACCGCACTTGTCTCATAGGTTATTTTGTGAGTTAATATATGTAAAGAATTTAGAATGGTGAGCAATTTAACTCTTTTTTAAACTGTTTTCTGACTTTTTTTTTAGCAATTTACCCTAAATGCAGAGTGAATATTAATGCTCTCTGTTAGTGTTTGTCATCTTATTGTCTCCATTTATGGAGATGCCCATAAACCAGATCCTTAGACACTTTGTGTAGGTTTTAATCTGTATTTTTTCTTTTAAAAAAATTTTTTTAAGGGCGCCTGGGTGGCTCAGTCGGTTAAGCGTCCGACTTCGGCTCAGGTCATGATCTCGCGGTTTGTGAGTTCGAGGCCCAGGTCCAGCTCTGTGCTGACAGCTCAGAGCCTGGAGCCTGCATCGGATTCTATGTCTCCCTCTTCCTCTGACCCTCCCCTGTTCATGCTTGCTCTCTCTCTGTCTCAAAAATAAATAAACGTTAAAAAAAATGTTTTTTAACGTTTATTTATTTTTGAGAGAGACAGAGACAAAGTGTGAGTGGGGGAGGGGTAGAAAAAGACACATACACAGAATCCAAAGCAGGCTCCAGGCTCTGACCCATCAGCAGAGAGCCTGATGCAGGGCTCGAACTCACAGACTGCTAGATCATGACCAGAGCTAAAGTCAGACACTTAACCGACTGAGCCACCCAGATGCCCCTATATTTTTTCAATGGTCAAGTCAAGTACATATAATTTCCATTTTTCTGAGAAGGAAATTTTGGGTCTTGGACACATTAAGTAACTTGCTGATGTTAAATAGTTCTAAGTGCGGCAACTCAAACTACAGTCTAGCTGACCTCATAGACTGGGTTCTCGGTTGTAAGTGTATATTTTACCATCACCTTGTCCTTCTTCAGTTAGTGTGGATATGTACACATTGTGTATATATGCATGTATGCCTTGAGTCTATTATTTGTTTTACTGACCTAGATGTCATCAGGGTTGGTTTCATTATCTAGTGTTTCCACTGATGATCATATTTCTTCCATTAATGAACAATTTCTGTTTGTTTTTGTTTTTTGGAGTTTATTTATTTATTTTGAAAGCAAGAGAGAGAGGGCATGCATGTGGGTGGGGGAGGGCCAGAGAGAAAGGGAGAGAGAGAATCCCAAGCAAGCTCCTTGCCATAGGTACAGAGCCCGATGCGGGGCTCCATCTCACGAATCGTGAGATCATGACCTGAGCCACGCAGGTGCCCCTCTATTGGTTTTTATTTTAAGGAATCAGTGTTCTTTTTCCTTTGCCAGGGAATAGACGGCAGATTTTTTTTTTTCTCCTCTAAAATCTTGCTCTCCACAACTGTTACTAAAAAGATGCCACTTATTTTTCTGCTGTCTTTGCATTTTTATAATGCTGAACTTATTCATGATGGCTGCTAGATTTTGTTTCTTTTGTTCACTCAAGCTTGCTTGGTAAAAATAGGCTCTCTGGGACATGGGTCTACAATCCTGTTTTTGGTGATACTTTGTGACAGTATAAGCTCTCAGTGCTAATGTTGGGTGGAAGGTTAGGGCTACTAGAGGTATTTTAAAAGTACATGTTAAGGTTAATTCTATAGTTAATGGAAAAGCTTGAAGGCAGGAGGAGAGTCACGGTGATCCAGCCTCCAAATAATAACATAAAGCTCAAAGCCGGTCAGCCAGGCAAGGATCATCAATAGCATTTTGCCTGGAGTTGGGATTGAGGACTATGACACGTGATCCAGAGCTTTTAGTCTGTTGGATTTGAGACACTTGATTTTCAACAGAATTTTCCGCTGAGAGTAGAGAGCAGAATGTTCTTGAATCACTGTGGTTGGAGTCATATGGACTGTGAGGGTAATCTGTGATTGATTCTATACCCTCAATTCTAAAAATGACAGAGATTCTTAAAGCAATGATTCTCAAATTCTAGACCTTGAAAGCCTGGCTTCAGTATTATCTGAGGAGATATTTCCACTGAGTCAGAGTATTCTGGAGTGGGATAAAAAATATTTTGAAGTTACCCCGAGTAATTCTATTGCACACTGAGATCTGAGGAAGAAAAATATCCTGTAAGAACATGGAATATACTGAATTTTCTTTTTCTGGAGATATTACAAATTTTTTTCCAATGTTTATGAGATTTACAGGAAAAAGATTATATAAATTCTTACTCTTCTATTCTCCAGTTAATCTCAATGGGAAAAGTTTATAGTAAAATGTTGTGAAGTATGAAAACATAGTGTTTGGCACCTAAAATGGAGTCTTATTCATTTGCTGCTAATAATCATTTGTAGAAATAAAATTCTCTGACTTTACTCGCAAGACCTCACTTCTCTTAATGATTCCTTCAGCTTTCCAGGTAAACAAGAGAAAATGGGGAGAGTTAAAAGGGTTGTTAATTACTTTTACTATATTCATTTATCATTGAAACAATGAAAAGCAACTAAGATCTTCAGTTTAAAAACTGGCCTAGTAGAATCTTAAAAGCATCCTTAAGTAGATGACTTTTGTAGGGAAATGCAATTACATATTGTGTCTTAAAACATCTTTGTTTTAAAGTGTCTTTCTCTTATAAATGATGTGAATATAAAACCCTATTCTAGAATATTTTCCTCATTTGTTTTGGTTTTGTTTGTTTTCCACATCTCAAAACAGGGTTATGTACTGTTGACTCTTGAACAACAACATTGATTTGAACTGCATGGGTCCACTTATATGTGGATTTTTTAAAGGTAAATACAGTACAGTACTGTAAATGTATTTTCTCTTCCTGATCAATTTCTTAATATGTTATTTTCCCTAGTTTAATTTATTATAAAAATACAATATATAATACATACAATATACAAAATATGTGCTAATATATTGTTTAGGTTATCAGTAAGGCTTCTGGTCAACAGTCGGTTAGTAGTAGTTTTGGGGAGTCAAAAGTTTTATGTGGATTTTTGACTGTGCAGATAGGTTAGTACCTCTAACACCATACCGTTCAAGTGTCAACTGTATTTCTGTAGCTTTTGTGTTCACCAACAATCGCACTGGAAACCAAAGTGTGTGTTTTAGCACCCTGATTCCAAAAGATATACATACATGTACCTAGGTATGAATACACACTATCTTGTATGTTATACATTATATAATAGTGTAAGAATAATTGATAATATTCTCAGAATGATATAGGAAAATTAAAGCAAAATTAAATATCTTTTGTTTCTGAATTTAGTTGTTGTTGTTTTTAGAGAGAGCACGAGCAGGGGAGGGGGTGGAGGGAGGGAGAGAGAGAGAGATTGAGAGAGAGACAATCTTAAGCAGGCTCCACATTCAGCGCGGAGCCTGAAGCAGAACTTGATCCCACAACCCTGGGATCACCACCTGAGCCGAAATCAAAAGTCAGACACTCAACAAGTGGAGCCACCCAGCGGTCCCTGGATTTAGGCTTTAATTATAGGACAGAAGTTTGATAAATCCTATAATGACTGAAGGCTTTATATGGAGTTTTATATTATTTTTAACACAATTTTAAACCTGCTGTTCAATAAAAGACAGTGCAGTGTATTAGGAAGCACACTATGTTAGAAGTCAGGAAAAATGGGTCCTTTTCTCACCCTATGACTCAGGAAAATGACATTAGGCAAATCATTTTAAATGTTCTTGTATAAAATTAAGAAACTTCTAATTAATGACTTCTAAGGCTCAAACCAGTTTAAAAGTGTGGAGTCTTTCGTTCTAATTTTGACTTCCAATTGAGAGAGGCAGGGTGACTATTTTAGCATAGTAAGAAAATACAATTCTATGACAACAAAGAATTGTTAAATGTGCAAGAAAACTAATTACAGATATCACACTCTATTGAGATTATTCATTTAAATCTTTTAAAACATTTTTTAATTTTTTCCAACCACATGTTTATATATTTGTCTAATGTCTTAAACTCAAAAATTAACTCAAGTAAAAATTTTCTTGCAGCATTATGTCTAGGACATGACGTTGGACATTTATTTTTATATTATACAGAGTTGTTTCAATTGCTTCTTAAATGACATCGTCCCCCAAAGTGTACTATTAAAAATTTCAAACATTCACAAGTGAAAGAGTTGTACAACAAACGTTCATATATCTACTGCCTGTATCCTACAATTAATTTTTATTATATTATTTTATTAAAAAGTTCTCCACTTATTCAATTCATCCTCTGTCAATATTTGTTGTGTAGTTTTGATGAATATGTTTAAGTGATATGCAGTCATGGATATACTGATGGGGTTTGGGGCATGTATCCCAAAATATGCACCTTGGCATATTAAATATATATTTTTTAATGTGTATTTATTTTAGAGAGAGAAATAGAGAGTGAGCGGGGGAGAGGCAGAGAGAGAGAGAGAGGGAGACAGAGAATCCTAAGCAGGCTCCCCATGGCAAGCACAGAGCCAGATGTGGGGCTTGAATCCATGAACTGTGAGATCATGACCTGAGTGGAAATCAAGAGTCAGACGCTTAACCAACTGAGCCACCCAGGTGCCCCTGGCAGAGTAAATATCTTAAGCTGAAGGAGTTTATTAAAATGGCAGAAGCAGGAAGGTGGCTCCGACCCTTCCCTCTCTTGCTCTTCTTTCCTGAAAACTGAGATAAATGTTCCATGTGAAAGTTACCTTCCCTGTAGCAAGAGGAACAGAGAGAGCATCCTGATCACCAGAGACAGGGACTTTAGGACCGAGAAGGTTACAGAAACAATCCTTATTATTCCACCCGTGGCTCCAACACCCTTGTTTTGTCAATTCTTCATATATTTATTATTTCTCTAAAAAACATAAAAGTTTCTGCTCTGGTTACTTCTTGGGGTCTTCAGTCTCTTGTGAAGTCCCCCATGTACACGTTAACAGTTCAATAAAATTTGTATGCTTTTCTTCTGTTAATATGTCTGATGTCGGTTTAATTCTTTGGCTCAACCAGAGACCCAAAGAAGGTGGAGGAGATTTTTTTCCTCTCCTACAACATTTTGCCCTTAAATACTTTAGCATGTATATCATTAATTAGATTTCAGCATTTGTTTACTGTTCCTTTTGTTTGTTTGTTTTGTTTTGAGATTGGGGGAAAAATGTGTGGGTTCATTTCCCTGATTGTATTCCATAAATGCTGCTTTGTTCAATATAATTCTTAGTGTATTTGTCTCTAAATGATATAGCTAATAATTATTATAGTTTCTGTTTTTCTTTTTCTGTAAGAACTTGGGTGACTATTGGCTTTCCTCTCCATAATCTGGCTTTAGAGAACAACTTCTTAACCCAGACTGCACCCAAACTATCCCAGGTTTGAAAATGGAAAATGCTTTAGTGTGGAGAGTAGGAATGAGGAAGAGAAAGCGGAGTATGGGAAGAAATTATTGAGCCTTAGGCATTATTGACACAAGAGGGAGAAGTAAGACTAGTTGGAAATGAATAAACCTTTGTAGCACCGGTTCACGTGAGGAGGAAGTTCTCTACATGGTTCGTGTGAAACAAGGTGGGACCCTTGTTTCATTCAGAGATCATAGATCTTAGACCGCGAGATCCTCTCTAACTTATAAACATATGAAATGAATTTATTAGCGGTGTTAAGTGTTTTACAGGTTCTCTGGGAATATGGCACCAGAGAATTACCATCAGAGATTATACAATCAGGTAGGGTACACAAATATTACACCGCCGAAAAATTTTCAGACACAATAGCACTGCCACTGAGTGTTGGAACTGCAGCTTGCACAGTGGTCACTGAGCACAAGAACCCAAACACAGCACAAGTTATAGCACAATCCCTGCCATGGCTGGTTTTAAAAGCTTCAGTTGTTTTTTCCATACTCTGCCACCCATATAACAGAAGAGATATTTCACACTGATATCTTCCAAATCAATGTCTATTCTGACTGAATCTGATTAAGATCTAGTGCAATGCAATGCCCTCAGGGCAAGAATGGCTGGGACAAAGAGTTACCTAGTTCCTACACTGGGAAGGTAGAACTCGTAAGGGAAAGGGAAACTACCACAACATGAAAAGTTTGTTAAAAAGTGGTGGAAATATTCATTAGAGTCTTACCATCATGGTACTATTTTTTCCACAAGTGTTTTCTTGAAGGAATTCTTGTTTGCTTTCTGGAATCAATGTGTGTCATGCCTGTGTCTTTCTGCTAATCTATCAGTTTGGTAATTCTCTTATATCCCTGAACACCTACGTCCTCACGAAATTCTGTGTTCCTCACTTCTTTTGGGAGTTATGTTTGAAATCTATTTTAATTGTAATCAAAGAGAACTATACTGTTCTCCTAAAATTCTCAATTCCCAGTTTATTTCACTAATTTATACAATTATAACAAACCAAACAGATCAGTTTCTTACAGTGTTTTTATAATTGTATGATTCCTTTCTCCCTCCCTCCTTCCCTCCCACCCTTCCTTTCTTCTTTTCCTTCCTTTCTCCCTTCCTTCCTTCCTTCCTTCCTTCTTTCCCTCCTTTTTTCCTTCCTTCCTCCCCTCTTCCCTCCCTTTTCTTTCTTTCTTTCTTTCTTTCTTTCTTTCTTTCTTTCTTTCTTTCTTTCTTTCTTTCTTTCTTTCCTTCTTCCCTTTATTCCAATATGCTTGGGGTGGATCACATGATTATAGCATTAGGGAGATAAACTAGATATTTATGAATATTACTAAGCAAAATAGGTGGTACAGTCCTTGGAATCAGTCATATTTCTTTTACCCCTTTGAAAAAATGTGATAAAATGAGAGAATTTGACATATCTCAACACTGAAATAGAGCTCTATAGTTATTATGAAATAATAGCTTCAAAATCTTACTGTTATAATTTTATTCAGAAGTTAAGAGCTGTAAAGAATGACAAAATGCTTCCACCTAGGGTGCAGGGGATTATCTTCATGCAGTATGATAAAATGTCTCATTTTTATTTGAAAGAAGATCTAGTCACTGGATAAAAGGATTTGTTTACAATTGTGGTGCTTTGAAATTATGCTCTATATTTATACAAGTTTTAGTAGTTAAAACAATCACAAGTAACAAAAGTCCTATTCTAAACATTTTATATTTTGGAGACATGAGCACACTAGATCCAAGAAGCAAAATATCAAAATTAATTGCTCAAGGGATTGGATGAAAAGACATGTACTTTATTCGTGGAGTTGCTGGATCGATGATTGGCCCATTTTCTCCTGCTTTATAGAATTTTAAAAGGAGAACAGAATGATAGTTATTAATCTCACTGAAAGGGAGTAGTTCAAAGATTATGAAAGAGTAAAGGTGACATAAATTTAAAAAGAAAACTATTAAAGATATTTGTCAAAGAGCCAAATAAACTCAGATCAAGTCACAAGATCTTAAAAATACTGATCAATGAAAATCAAGCCAGTCTTCTTGAAATGAAAAAAAAAAAGTTAATGTTCAGCAATTGAGGCTGAAAATATGGTTAGGGTGACTGACTCTCAACTGATACCTTTTAAAGAGACAAATTAATACACTATTATCTTGAAGCATATTTTCTATTAAATTATTTATTCTAAAACATAAGTGACATATTATAGCACTGATTAGAGAACAGTTCACTCACCCATCTGGGTTCTACATGGACCTTCTTTTTTTAGATACTCTATGCAAAAAGTAAAAAATATTCTGAGATACTGAATGTGGAGGTTCTGAATGGTTCTGTTCATCAAATAAGGAATTGTTCAAAACAATAAAATGATTTAGTATAGATAAAAAGTCGCTGAATCTTAAAAAATTTTTTTTTAATATTTATTTATTTTTGAGGTGGTGGCAGGGGTGGAGGGAGGAGCAGAGAGACAGGGAGACACAGAATCCCAAGCAGGCTCCAGGCTCTGAGCTGTCAGTACAGAGCCCGATGCCAGGCTTGAACTCACTAACCATGAGATCATGACCTGAGCTGACGTCGGGTTGGACGCTCAACTGACTGAGCCACCCAGGTGCCCAAAACGTCACTGAATCTTAATATAGTTCTGGAGCAGGAAAAGCTTCAGCCCCAATGCTTTCTGCTTTCTTCTTCTTCTTCTTCTTCTTCTTCTTCTTCTTCTTCTTCTTCTCCTTTCTTCCTCTTCCCCTTCCCCTTCCCCTACCCTTTCCCCTTCCCCTTCTCCTCCTCCTCCTCCTCCTCCCTCTCCTCCTGCTTCTTCTTCTTCTCCTTCTTCTTCTTCAACCTATTTGCAGCCCCAGTTCTTAAGTGGATAACTATGACTCCTCCTCCTGTAACCTCCTCAAAATCCTGAGGCATAACTGGGTTTTATTTGCTGATTCTAAAAAAAATAAAGTGAAGCAAATTGACTGTATGTGCTGTGGCTGAAATCTAAATTATATTGTTTTATTTTGGAAGGGATCCTGTTTACATCTCCACTAAAACTGTAATCATTAAGAATGAGGAACTTCTTATCCCTGCTCAGGGATTCAGGTGTTGGGTTCTGGGTTCTGTTCATCACAAGTGTTGGATATAGAACATTCCACGTAAGACTTCTGAATCTAATCTCTCAAAAAATAGTCAATTTGAATGACCTGATTTCTAAGTTTCTTGATTGAACACAGTCTGTTTATTTGCGCCAACAGAACCACCAATTCATTAAATATTAACTGAGCATGTACTATATGTCAAGTATTCTTCTAGGGTCTAGGGATAAAACTGAACATACAGAAGATACTTCTCTTCCAATGGTGTATAAGTTGCAGTTGTGAAAAATACCCTACTTATTTTCTTGTAGTTAGTAATGATTTTCGTTTTTGAAAATATTGTATTAAGTTCCATATGTACTAAATTATTTTCCATTTTTGTTTGCACCATACTTCCAATTTTTATCATAGTAGTTTTCATGGCAACTATGATAATAACATTTGATACACACAGCAATATGTCTCCCAACCTCAGGGCGGTCTGCCTGTGTCTTCTCCTTCTCGCTGCCCTACATCTCAGTCTGATACCTGCTTTTAAGTCATATCATCATAACACTGAAATATTTCTTCCTCCTGAAACTAGTTATAGTGCTTCAGTCTTGTGCCAGTCACTGTTCATGGTCTCAACTCTTCTTTCCCATTCTTGCTGTTTCTATCCTCTACTAATCTAATAACATTCCAACTGGTCTCCTCGACAGTTGATCCTGCACGCCATAACCTGAAGAACATTCTTAATACTTACCCTTAATTATGTTGTTCCCTAATTTAGAAAGCATCAGTGTTTCTTAATTCCCTTCAAGATACAGCTCAAAATCCTTAGGTGGGTGAAGAAAATTCACCCTACCTGGAAGTCACTGTGCTATCGGCATTATTACATTATCACATTATTATATGATTACATTCTTACATCACATTACATTATCAGGAGTGGTATTTCCTCTGGGGAATGTGCTAGGGACATGATTCTAAAATTTTGTGGTCAGAATCCTTTTGGACTCTTACAAGTTATTGAGATGTTTTGTTTATGTTGGCTATATCCACCAATATTTAAATTATTCAAAATTAATACCAAAAGATACTTAAACTATTTAGATATTAATTCATTTAAAAATAACAATAATAAATCCATTCCATGTTAATGTAAATAACATTTCTATGAAATTTAACTGTATTTTCCCCCCAAATTAAAACAAATAAAAAGAAGAGTGACTTTTTTTCCAGATCTGTAAAATGTCTGGCTTAATAGGCCACAGTCGTGTCTGCTTCTGCATTCAGTCTGTTGAGATATATTGTCTTGGTTGAAGTATATTAAGAAAATCTGGCCTCACACAGATACATAGTTGGAAAAGGAAGATGTATTCTAACAGCCTTACCTAACATTTCTCCTTAATACTCCATCAAAACTTAATAGTTTCTTAAAGGTTAGAAACTGAAATCATATAAATGAACTTTGTGTGCAAAAGTGATAGTGTAATAGATGAAGAAGGTCAATATTATTATGAAAATATTTTTTCCCTGATGAACTGCCTCAAAGGGCCTTGAGAACCACCATATAGGAAATAGAAAATAAACTGACGCATCCATAGGAATGATTGAGACCGCAGACTTCAATTTCAGGAAAAGCCCTGTTCGTCACTTATACACTGCATGGCCCGGAGCATTTTATGCAACCTCTCAAGGCAAGACCTCCTCCTTCTCAAATAGTAAGGATAATAATGATGTTAATTTTGAAAGGTTATCATGTTCTTTAACGGTGAGATAATGCATACAAAATGTTTTGCTACTGTGCTTGCTATATTATAAAGTCAGAGTAAATGTTAACCATGACTATTACTAGTGAATTCTTAATACGTAATGGGAATCAAAAATCAGTAAATGATCGAAAATTGAATAAGAATGTAAGCTGAATGATCATATGTATATGACCTATATTTTGGTTTTAATTTTTTTAATGTTTATTTATTTTTGAGAGAGAGAGAGCGAGAGCGCACAAATGGGAGGGGCAGGGAGAGAAGGAGACACAGATTCTGAAGCAGGCTCCAGGCTCTGAGCTGTCAGCACAGAGCCTGACATGGGGGTCGAACCCACAAACTGCAAGATAGTGATGTGAGCCGAAGTCCGCCTCTTAACTGACTGAGCCACCCAGACACCCCTGTGATCTGTATTTTGGAAAAAGGTTTCCATCTTGGCTAAAAACTCCAGGGCATCGTTGGGAGTAATAAAGTTTCCAGAGCATCTGTATGGCCCAGAGTAGGACTGAATTGTCACAATAAAAAAGGCTCAGTGAAATAAAAATCTTAGAATGCCTGCAAAGAAGGTTTTGCCTTAAATAGAAACAAAACAAAGCAAAATATGTTTATGTAGTTATATGAGGAACTAAACCAAGAGAATGGGAAAAAAATTCTCAACTGCACTGATTGCAATGGAACTGAGTTGGACCGTGTTTGCCTTGTTTGAGAAAAACATTTTCCTATCCTTTTATTACCACATGCAGTGAATAGTCCCATGTGATTAACAAAATCATCCTGAAACACTGGCATGCGTTGGCCACAGATGAAAAATTAAATGGCATTTTTAAATTCCCGCCCCTCATCTCATTTAAGAGAGAATGTTGTTGCACTTGGACTGCAGTCCGTGTAATCAGGCGGCACATTTCCTATCACGTCTAACACCTGGCTGACTCCCGTATGCCAACTGTGCCCAGTGCAGTGATACGTCTGGAAGTAATTATTTCTATCACCCACATAAGGGCAGGGGATATGAGACTCATCACATGTTTACCTTTTACACAGACTTCATTATTCATTTTAAATGCCTGCCTGAGCTAGCCCATGTAGATTCACCTGAGTCCTCAAAAGGGAAAATTCAAAAAAAAAAAAAAAAGAAGAAGAAGAAGAAAGAAAAAGAAAAAAAAAATTGCAGTGGGAATGATGGGTATCAGATAAGAAAAGTAGCCTCACCAGTAACTCAATCTTTTCCACAAAGCAAATATACACATATAACTTTGATATTGACATTTTTTCCCTAAGTGGATTATTCAGGCCGTAATGAATGTCATATTCCTAAGTTTTGAAAATACATTTTTCCCCCACAGGATAATATGTCCCATGAACAAGGAGCTCCTCATGACACCGTTCTATCCTTATTATTGGATTTGATCTAATTTGGGTGTAAGTAAATTCTTTCCCTCTCTCTTTCTCTAATGTATGCATTAATAGAAAGATAATAGGTAGAGAGATAAATTGATTTGGATATACTATTTTGGAATCAATATAACTGTATAAACTTAAACCCTCCACACTGACATTACAACATTCAAATACTTTTCCTTTTGCTAAACCTTTGTGTTAAAGGTATCGATTAAACCATCTTCTCTTTGAGGACCCTTGGGTATTTAGATTACGCTATCTTTGCAGTCTTGTTCTGGCATTCAATCAATGCATGCAAAAGAATATGTTGTATCATATTTAGCAGACTAAGCTCTCTGAGGAAAGGATTAGTGAATAGTTACTGAGTACATTTTAAAAGCAGATTTTTCCCTGTAATATCTAGGCCTATTCTTGGAACATATAACCGGATATGTTCAAAATACAGATGCAAAAAGGAGAGATGTCCTAAATAAAGTGTATTCATCTGATGTGCATATTTTGAAAGACCCGATTCTTCCCTGCTTTCACATTTTATTTTTATATTTTAATTGAAGCTTTGCATAATTTAAAAGTGAGATGGGTAATCAATACAAAGATCAATTCAGCACTAATCCATGCATGAGATCACTAAAGTTTTCTTGGAAAAACGCTGCAGAAAACTAGTTTAGTGTCTCCAATTAAGGTAATTTATTAAAATAGCTTTTAATAATATATAAGGAAGTATAAATATATAATAGAAGAGAAATCAGAGGAAGAATAACACAATCTTATGCGAAATTAAAAAGCGATAATTTTATGTAGTAATATTCAATGATATGTATACTAATAAATTGGAATTCCAATAAAGAAAATACCAGTCCCATATATAAGCTCCCACCATATTCTACTTCTAACCTGGTGTTCTCTGAATCCTTCGCAGGGCTACTCATCTGAAAGCACTCTCGCCTTGATTCATTGTTAAAGTGAGAAAGTAGCCTCCTGTTTGAAGCAGACCTATAATAGGGGCATTCTGCTGTTAACCACATAGGGAGAGGGCATCTTGACATTAGCCACTCTCTTCTCTGACCATTAGAATTCTATGTTCACCGACGGGAGAAGGAATTCCATGACAACAAATAGCATAAGTGACTTTCAACTCCGGAATCATGTCTCAGGAGATGGTCATGTCTCAGGAAGAAAGTGGATGTAGGTACTAAAATGTGCAATAAGAGAGATTCTTAGGGTATTGGAAGTACTGTTCTTTATCTTGGCTGGGGTGGTGCATACACTAACCTACACATGAGGTAAAGCTGTATAGAGCTAAATACATACATACATACCCCCACATAAATACACACAAATACAAATCACTACAAGTAAAAGTGAGGAAATCTGAACAAGATCAGTGGGTTGTATTAATATCGATATCCTGGTAGTGATACTGTACTACAGATCGGCAAGATATGATTATTGAAGGACACCAGCAGAAAAGTATTCAGAATATCTCTGCATTATATATTACAACTACATGTGAATCTGCAAAATCCTAAAATGAAAAGTTTTAAGAATATAGAAGTGTTCTTGTTTTTGGTCCAGGAGGTGAGGAGCTTGGCCTCCTTTCCATTGCACAATGAGAAAAGCTGAGTAAACAAAATCAACATCTCTCTTGAGATCCTTTAGTAAATAGAGATCACACGGCCAACTGCTGCTCCCACATCGTTGAGATAGACAGGCAGATACAAAGAAACAGAGCCAGGGAAAGAATTGGAGTCCAGGGACAGAAACCATTGCTGGGGCCAGTACAGGGTTAAGAAATTTAACCTGAAATTGATGAATTGCTGGAGGTTCCATGTGGAAAAGCTTGAAAATTAAAATTCTGAGGAGGGACAGTCATAGGGACCCCACGCGTTATTGAAGTTCACTTTTAGGAACCCTACTAGGTTTTCACAGTGAAGATCAGTGGAAAATGTTCTTATATTTCCAGTAGGGAAAGGACAAAAGTCGCCATTTTGAACTATGTCCAGAACATTATGTACTCCTTAACAAGTCCTACACACTATTTTGCCAAACCTTAACCGACTAGTGTCTAACCAGAGCCTAACTGACCTATGTAAAGGAAAATATGCAATTCTAGCAGCTTCTAGTCTTCCAGGTGGGGAAAGGAAATATCCAATGCCAGCTGTCTTAGGCCCTCTTGTCTCACCTACAGGGGCAAATAAAATAAAACTAAGTTCAGACACACTTAAGAAGGTCACAACCCAAGAACACAGACTCACTAAAGGAATGAGACATAATAATAAGTCTATAAAACCTTTCTCCTCTCCCATACCTTACCATCATGTTGATGATGCTCTTGGATAATAAAAAGGTAAGACAACTAAAGAAACTGAACATCTTGGGCATCAGTTAAGAAATCTCTAGGGAAAGGGGTGCTTACGTGGCTCAGTCGGTTGAGCATCCGACTTCAGTTCAGGTCATGATCTCATGGTTCATGAGTTCAAGCCCCATATCACCCTCTTCAGATCCTCTCTCCCCACCGCCCCCTGCTCACGTTCTCTCTCTCTCTCTCAAAAATAAATAAAACATTTAAAAAAAGGAAGAAATCTCTAGGGAAATCCAAATACAACAGTGGATACAAAAACAAGGATCCCTGATGTGCCTCTGACACCACAGCTAAAACAAACAGTGAACAAAACTTAATTCCTAGTCAGATAAGTGTAAAACTTCACACTAAAGACCTATTTACCTCAGTTCCTTTTACCTGATACATTACATCTGGCTTTCAACAGAAAATTACAAGGCACAATGAAAAGACAAAATGTACAAATTGAAAAGGCAAACTAATCAGTACCCGATTCAGGTAAGACAGAGATTTTGGAATTCTCAGACTGGTAATTTAAAACAACTGTGATTAATAAGGAAAGGGTTCTAACAGAAAAAGTAAAGAACATAAAAGAGCATGCACAATGTAAGCAGAGAGACGAAAACTCTAAGAAAATCAAAATGAAATGGTAGAAATCAAAAACACTGTAACAGAAATTTGATTAGCTCATCAATAAACTGGGCATGATTGAGAAAAGAATCAGTGAACTTGAAGAAATATCAAGAGAAGCATCTATAACAGAAATGCAAAACAAAACAAAACAAAACAAAAAAACCAGGATGAAAAGATTTCAGCAAAATATCCAAGAATCATCGGACTCAACATTAAGATATTAGTTTACCCCAACTTGATCTATAATTTCAATGTACTGTCAATTTGAATCCCAGTAAGTTAATGTATGGATATTGGCAAACTGTTTCTGAAGTTCATATGGAAAGACAAACATTTCAGAACAGCCAACAAAATATTGAAGGGCAAGAAAAAAGTTAAAAGACTGACATTACTAAACTTGAACACCTACTTACAACAACAGTAATCAAGAGAGCATGACACTGGTGAAAGAACAAAGAGTGGAATGGAACAGAATAGAAAGCCTAGAAATTGACCCAGCCAAACGTAGTCAACTGATGATAACAAAGGATCAAAGGAAATTTGATGAGGAAAGAACAGTCTTTTCAACAAATGACTGAAACAACTGGACTTCCACACAGAAAAACAAAAAAAAGAATTTAGACATAGATTTTACACATTTCATAAAAGTTAATTCAAAATGGATCAGAGATCTAAATATGCAGCATGAAACTATGAAACTCTTAGAAGATAATGTGGAAGAAAATCTAGTTGACTTTAAGTTCCTGAGGTTTTAGATGAAATACTAAAAGCATAATTTATGAAAGAAAAAATGGATAATTTGGACTTCATAAAAATTAAAAATTTTTGCTCTAGGAGACACTGCTAGGACAATGAAAGTGCAACTCACAGACTGGGGGAAAAAAATCTTTGCCAAACACATATCTGATAAAGGACCGGTATCGAAAATACACAAAGAACTCTTTATCTTAGCAATAAGAACAAACAACCCAATTAATAAATGAGCAAAAGACCTAAAGAGATACCTCATCAAAAAATGGACAGATAGCAAATAAGCATATAAAAAGATACTCAAAATCATATGTCATTAGGGAATTACAAAATAAAATACCAACGATAGACTTCTATACACCTATTAGAACGGCTAAAATCCAAAACTCTGACTACAGAAAATGCTGGTAAGGGTTTGAGGCAGCAGGAACTTGCATTCATTGCTAGTGGCATGAACCCCTTTGGATGGCAGTTTGGCAGTTTTTTATACAACTAAAGGTACTCTCACCATATGATCAAGAATTAAACTTCTTGGTATTTACCCAAATGAGTTGAAAACATAAGATCACACAAAAAGCTGCACAGGAATATTTATAGTGGCTTTGTTCAGGATTGCCAAACTTGGAAGCAACCACGATATGCTTCGATAGGAATGGATAAACAAACTGGTACATCCATACAATGGAATATTATCTAGTGATAAAAAGAAATGAGCTATCAAGCTATGAAAAATGTGCAGGAACCTTAAATGTATATTGCTAAGTGAAAGAAAGCACTTTTGAAAGGACACATGCTGTATGATTCCAACTATATGACATTTTGGAAAAGGAAAAACAATGGAGACAGTAAAAAGATCAGTGGTTGCTTGTGGTTTGGGTAGAAGGGGAGATGAGAAAGGACAGCACGGGGGAGTTTTAGGGCAGTGGAACTATTTTTCATGATACAAAGGGAATCCTAATATAAACTGTGGACTTTCTTCAATAATAATGGACCAATATTGCCTCATCAATTTTAGCATATGTACCACACTAATGCAAGATGTTAATAACAGAAGAAATCGTGTATTGGGGAAGGGGTGAGGAAATGTTTGTAAATTCACTGTACTTTGTGGTCAATTTTTCTACAAACCTAAAATGGCTCTAAAAAGTCAAGTCTATAAAAAAGTGTAGTAGCTTAAATTTCACATTATATATGAAGTTAAGGATTATACCCCAGCAAGCGCTTGATTATTCATACCAGAGTTCATTGTTTATGAGATCCTGAGGAAGATACTATCTTTTCATATAATATCATTACATACATAAACAGATTAAGCATAACTGTAAATCAATTACTGCTAATGAAGTAAAAGCTTGATATTGTGGATACAGAAGAAAAGGTCACAGCTTTTAAAAATATGCATCACAATATTTTTACATTATTGCTATTCCTTAGGGTAAAATATTTTTTCGGAACATGTTTGGTGTGATAATTTTTTAAATGAAAAAATGTAATTAAAATATCACATGTGGTGTATAGAAAAGTATTAAGAAGCACATTTAGTCTCATAAAGTAAGACAAACATTTCCACCCCCAAATCTTTCATGACAATGTAGGAGTCTATTCTAAAGAAGAATCAGGTAACAGGCTATAGATTCAAATTCAGCACATCTTCTCACAAGTTAGTTTCTTTTCTACCTTTTGTGGACTAAGAGAGATGATATTTACAGAGAATATAATTTATGCCAGTCCCTAATGCTATACAATTTAATATGATTATTTTATTTCACTATCACAAAAATGCTGAAGTTGTTTCTTTTAAGAAGATGAGGGGCGGGGCGCCTGGGTGGCGCAGTCGGTTAAGCGTCCGACTTCAGCCAGGTCACGATCTCGCGGTCCGTGAGTTCGAGCCCCGCGTCAGGCTCTGGGCTGATGGCTCGGAGCCTGGAGCCTGTTTCCGATTCTGTGTCTCCCTCTCTCTCTGCCCCTCCCCCGTTCATGCTCTGTCTCTCTCTGTCCCAAAAATAAATAAAAAAAAAACGTTGAAAAAAAAAATTAAAAAAAAAAGAAGATGAGGGGCGCCTGGGTGGCTCAGTCGGTTAAGCGTCCGACTTCGGCTCAGGTCATGATCTCACGGTCTGTGAGTTCGAGCCCCGCGTCAGGCTCCGTGCTGACAGCTCTGAGCCTGGAGCCTGTTTCAGATTCTGTGTCTCCCTCTCTCTCTGCCCCTCCCCTGTTCACGCTCTGTCTCTCTCTGTCTCAAAAATAAATAAAATGTTAAAAAAAAATTTTAAAAGAAGATGAAAAAGCTCAGTGAACATGTGAGCATGAGATTTAAATCTAATTTATTTGACCTTTAAAAAGTATATGAAAAGAAAAAGGGTATATGTAACCATTATTCCCTGACTCTTTAGTAATTTATTTATTCAATTAATAATGGCTAATCTGTTTCATGTTCAACAAACTACATTCTTTGGAACCTGTCATGAGTTAAACTTATGTTTGCACAAATCTGAAAGTAGATAAAGCCGCATACCCACATCACATTGTGGTAGGGTCCCCTCCCTAAGGAGAGGAAAAAAAAAACCTCAAGGCAACCTGGCTATACGTGTATGTGACAACATCTCTCAGGACCTTGTAACATGAGACCACTTAATCAGACTGCATGTTTGTGTGTGTTACCATATATGCAGACAAAATTAAAAAAAAAAACCTATGCCACACGGCGTTCGGGGCTCAGTTCTTTGGGTACAAACCCAACTGAGCTGTGCCAGCAGGAATAAAGTTGCTTCCTGGAAGGAAAAGCCTCGGGGTCACGACTCTGTGCGCGAGAATCCTACTACAATGTTAAGAGATTCTAGACATACTCACCATTTAAAAATAAAAATAAGTTCTATAAGAAAGTTGGTTTTTAAAGAATTTTTTTAAATTTATTTATTATTGAGAGACAGGGAGAGAGACAGAGCATGGGCACGGAAGGGGCAGAGAGAGAGGGAGACACAGAATCTGAAGCAGACTCCAGGCTCCAAGCTGTCAGCACAGGGCCCGACATGGGACTCGAACTCACAAACCGTGAGATCATGACCTGAGCCAAAGTCAGATGCTTTACCAACTGAGCCACCCAGGTGCTCCAAGGAAGTTGGTTTTATATTGTTAATCTTATGAAGGATATAAAATTGGGTCTGTAATTTCATTATACACACAAAATCAACTGCAGGTAGATGAAGGGTTTGGGTATTAAAAAAATTTTAAGTGTCAACTTTTAGAAGAATATAAAACATTTTTTGTAATAGTGCAGTTATTGCTATATAACTAACTATTCTAAAACTTAGTGGTTTAAAACAGCAATTTATTATTATCTCTATAGCTATGTAGTTCTTGAGATCTCTTATTGTGGTTATAGTGGATGGATAGATAGTGGATGGGCTGGAGTTTTCTGAATCCTTCACTTGGTAAGACGTCTAAGGTGACTCACTGATCTGGACAGCAACCAATTGTGAGTTTGGAAAGGAGCTCTGTATATGCTATTCCCCAGAGTGCCTATAGATGGCTGCTCCTTGTGGCTTGGGCTTCTCAGAGCCTAGTGGCTGATATCTGGAAGTTAAGTATCCCAAGAGGTAACATTCCAAGAGACTCATTCTGTGTCCTAGCCACAGAAATTCTGGAAGGTCACTTCTACTCAGAAAGCCCTAAAGCCAGCAGAGATTAAAGGTCTGGGGAATTATATTCCATTTTTTTTTTAATTTTATGTTTTTATTTTGAGAGAGAAAGGATGAGCAGGGGAGTGGCAGAGAGAGACAGGGAGAGAGAGAGAGAGAGAGAGAGAGAGAGAGAGAGAGAGAATCCCAAGCAGGCTCCTTGCTGCCAGCACATAGCCTGACACACGGCTCAATCCCACAAATCATGATATCATGACCTGAGCTGAAATCAAGAGTCAGATGCCCAACCGACTGAGCCACCCAGGCACCAATATATTCCATTTCTTGACTGGAGAAGAATGACATCACATTACAGAAGAGTATGTGGGATAAGACTTGTGCTCATCTTTGGAAAATGCAATATGCCACTGATAGAGAGGAGTCCTTCACTTAGATAAAACAAAAGTACTCACCATAAAAGAATATATGTAATTATATTAAAATGAAAGCTTTATGTTCATTATGGTACAATCATGTTAGAAAATAATTTATTATCTTCAAATAAGAAAATAATTTGTTACTTTCTTGAAAATGTGAACCTTCCCACATACATATCTTATAATGCAGAAATTCTTTACTAAGGTATACACCTTCAAAGACACTTGTACATTAATAATTAGAAGATATGTTCAAGAATGTTAATAAGGCCTTGTCCATAATAGCAAGGACCTTGGGAAAAACTGAATGCTAATTAAAAATGGATGAATGATTTGTGATATATTCCTTCCCACAGCGAAATTACTATAGTAGTAAATGGAGGAATATTAGTATTATGGTAGGATGAATATAAAATTGAGAAAAATGAAGTTAGGCCCAGAAGACTACATAGTATGCTATTGATTTTATAAAGTTAAAATACAAGCAAAATGAAGGAACATATTGTTAAAAACCTTAATAACCAAGATAAATAATATTTTAATGCAAAATTAAAAAAAAAAAAAAAAACAAGAATCAGGGGTACCTGGGTGGTTCAGTTGTTTGAGCATCTCACTCTTGATTTCAGCTCAGGTCATGATCCCCAGGTCATGGGATCAAGACTCAAGCTGACATGGTGCCTGCTTAAGAGTCTCTCTCTTTCTCCCTCTGCCCTCTTCCCAGCTCACGTGCTCTCTCTCTCTCTGTCTAGAATTAAAAATATAAATAAATACATACATACATACATATCAGTGTAAAAAACTTGATAAACAAAATATCAAAAATTTTAATAGAGACATAAGCAGATTATGCAGTGGCATGACTGGCCATATTGAAGCCTGAGGCAAAGCAGAATCTTTAAATTGGTAAATTAGATCCTAAATTGGTAAATATCGCCCCTCCCATTTTAAACACAATTCAGTAGTGTCAATTAAATTTAAAAATGTGTATTACTTTCAGGGGTGCCTGGGTGGCTCAGTTGGTTGAACGTCCAACTTTGGCCCATGTCATGATCTCACAGTTCGTGAGTTCGAGCCCTACGTCAGGCTCTGTGCTGACAGCTCAGAGCCTGGAGCCTGCTTTGGATTCTGTGTCTCCTTCTCTCTCTGCCCCTTCCCCACTCACACTCTGTCTCTTCTTTCTCTCTTTCAAAAGTGAATAAACTGTGAAAAATTTTTTAAAAAATAAAATAAAGGGTACATCACTCGATACAGCACACTTGTTCCTAGGAGTCTATTATAAAAAATATTTGCATATGTACAGAAAAGTATAATACAATGACATTATTTGTAATAGATATATGATAATCATCGAATCATACATCCTTCAAGATGAAAATTAGTGATACATAAAATCAAGAAATTATTAGTATATAAAACAGTATCCAAAGTGTATTATTAAATAACAAAGTCCAAAATGTGAATTATGTTGTCCTATGCTTTTTTATTTAGGCATATACAGAAAAATTAACTGGAAAAATCTGCATCAAATGGTTTTTTTAATTTTTTAATGTTCATAATTTTGGAGAGACAGAGAGACAGAGAGCAAGCAGGGGAGGGGCAGATAGAGAGGGAGACACAGAATTGGAAGCAGGCTCCAGGCTCTGAGTTGTCAGCACAGAGCCTGACACGGGGCTCAAACCCACAGACCATGAGATCGTGACCTGAGCTAAGTCGGCCGCATAACTGACTGAGCCACCCAGGTGCCTCTACATCAAATATGTTTTTAAGAGAGCGTGAGAGGTGGGGGGGGGGGGGGGGACAGGCAGACAGAGAGAGGTAGAGAGAGCATCCCAAAGGCTCCACACTGTCAACACAGAGCCTGACGGGCGGCTTGATCTCATGAACTGTAAGATTATGATCTGAGCTGCAATGAAGAGTCAGATACTCAACCGACTGAACCTCCCAGGCACGCCCCACATCAAACTTTTAACAGCTGTTATCTATGAGGAAAAGATTGACAAAGTGGGGAAAAGAGGGACATTCCCATTCTTCTCAATGACTTAAATCTCATTAGAACTTTTTACAAGGGGTATATATTACTTGCCGATTCAAAAGAATACCCATAAATTAGCATTATAAGGAAAAGAAATTGCAAAAACCGATGGCAACTAGGAATACTGAATTAGAAACAGTATTTTTCTTTTCTGACCACTTGAGATCGAACGACATTTCACGAAAACCATATCATTTACCAAATTCACCTCATTTACTAGGTTTGGTTCCTTAGCAAAAAAATTCAAGACAGTTTTGCTTAGTGGAAACTTTGAAAAAGTGAACCAACATTTTTCTTGAGTGTTGGGACGTATTTAACAACTTTGTCAGAGGTCTGTATCAGGCCCAGGAGGTGGGTGCCTTCACTCTCCACCAGTATTTGTACACGTATATGAATAATTAGATTAAACAAGCAAAAGAGGTTCCCAATTTTCTTATTAAAAAAATAAAGCTTTTGACATATTATCATTTTTCCCTAAATTATTTTGGTAAAGGAAAGAGGCTTAAATCTGAGGAAGGAAAAATCCCAATGATTTAAAGTCTTTTCATAATACAGTTTGCTTTAGATCTATAAATTCATAATTTAATTATTCATTTGGGCTAGTAATAATAACAATAATATAAGCAATCACATAAATTTATATTCTGATGGAAATTCTAGATTTTTCATTGAAACACTTAAGATAGAGAAATATTTATATATATAAAGATATAAGGGAGAATAACATGAGAATAAGTTGGAAATCATTCTATTCACTCAAATTTCTTTTAGGAAAGGAATAGAGCTTCTCCAGTTGTAGAAAGGGGGATACCAGTCTAAATGTGTGGTAGAAGCTTGGACACCAGTTATTTCGATATCTGAGATGAAGAATTTCCCTGTTTCTACAGAAATTCAGGGAGGAAAATAGAAAGAGGGGAGACGGAGATTGAATTAGTGAGACGTGAAAGACTAGAAGTTATATGACACAATCACATTCGAAGTCACGTTGCCAAGGGGCAAAGAAACGTTCAGCAAAATTATCAAATTAATTTCCTTGAGGGAATTGATGATAGGGCCAGAATTTACATCCAGATTGATTTGGGGTAGAATGGAGGCACCGAATGCATACTGATAACAAGAGCACCAAGAGAGAAAAAGTTAGAAATGATCCTGAAATTCACAGAATTTACAAGATTGTGGGATGTCGATTCACATCAAGTTTAACCAGATCTCTAAAGGCCAGGGGATTCCCAGACAGTACTTGAGTTACTGTGCTATTAAAAATGTTTAAATACTACGCACATATGTAATTTTCTCTCTTCCCGGCATCAGAAAACTCCGAAGTGCTATGTCCATATCTAATTAAAATAACTACATGTTTCCTGAACATCCCCCAATATTACAGTCCATAAATTTAGGTAACTCTTAGCCGAGGTCTACCAAACCACATGGTAGGAGGTGCACCCAGATCAAATTAAGCTGATCAGAAAGAGGATTAGTGGATGTCTGCGACACTATTTATTGTTTCCTGAGGAGATACTACCTTCATCTCTAGACCTTGACTGTTTGATCTAGATGACAGCATTCTATCCAAAGGGCCAGCACCATCCTTCTGTGACCCTGAAGTCTGGGACAGTGCTACAAAGGATGAGTTATCTTCGGGGCTCAGCACAAGTTAGCAAACTTAAGGGATATGCTAGAAACATTTAGGTTTTCTCAGGTCACAGAGTTTCCTGCAACCATGCTGACTGCTCTTAGCTTCTTCCAGAGCCTTTTATAATGCTTCCCATCGTATTTCACGCCACAGACTAGGCATTCATGTGTTCTACAGTGCAACAAGCAAGCAAAGTTTGCACTTAGTGCTTCTGAGTTTAAATTCCTGCTCTGCCCTGGGCTACCTAGGTGACCATGCACATATTACTTTCCTGAGTCTCAGTTTCCTCATCTGCAAAATGGAGAAAGATTATCTATCTCACATGGATGTTGTTAACAGTTAAATGTGAGAATTTTATAAAACTGGTTGACACAGTGTCTAACATAATAAGTAGCCAAGAAGCAGTAGCTATTACGTGTTTGGTCAAGTTATGGCTGGTATACTCAGCCTACGAGTCCATCCTTTCCTATTTTTCTGTATGGGAAGGAGTCTAACATTTTTGGAGTATTCTGCTAAAACTACATTTTACATTATACACCTATGTTTATCTATCTATCTATCTATCTATCATCTATCATCTTCGTCTCTATGTGGTTTTAATTTTCTATTGTTTGTCCATTCATCTATTTGCCATTTGCTTATTCAACTCAAGTTGATATCTATACATGTCTCATCCTGCCCTTATCAGACTCCTAAGAGATAACACTGACTATTCTCAACTCATATTTCCAAGCCCATCCAGCTTAATGCCCATATACGTAGAATAAGGACAGGAGAGGAAAGGAGGCCAGAGAACTAATGAAAACGTTTAGTTTGGAAACATTTCCTTTGGTCCAATACAAACGAACTGTATTCCGAGTGAAGTGTGCATTGACAACAATCACTTTAGCAGCAAAAATGTTTTGTTCTTTTTGACTCAATTGTTGGAAAGAAAAAGGGAAAGAATGTATCCCTTACTTTTTCAAGACTATCAAAACTTGAATAAAGTTTGTGCAACTCACTGGTATAGATCTTGGTTTTGGTCAGCTGTTCCCTGCATGTGGATTATGGAGCAACGACACTCTGGGTTCCATCAACCTAGAACACACCTAAAAAAAATGCTGTCAGATTAACCTGGCACCTGCTCTACCAAATATGTCTCCAGACATCTGGAATGCACCATAACCAAGTCCTTGACTCAATATTTCCCTTACCCCGGTTGGCCGTAAGGGAATTAAAAAATAAACTCTCAAAAGAGACTCTAAAAGCAGTACATATTTTCATTTTTAGAAATTATGGGATGCCATCAAAGATGTCATTACGCATTTAAAAATTTGCAAAAGGGGAGCCTGAGTAACTCACTTAGTTAAGCTCCCGACTCAGTTTCGGCTCAGGTCATGATCTCGCAGTTGGTGAGTTCGAGCCCCACATCAGGCTCTTTGTGACAATGCAGAGCTTGCTTGGGCTTCCCTCTCTCCCTCTCTCTCTCTCTCTGCCCCTCTCCTGCTCTTGCTGTCTCTGTCTCTCTCAAAATAAATAAATAAACTTTTAAAATATACAAAATAATAGCTATCTAAATAATACGTGTGACTGTTTTCAGAGAGTAAATGTATTTGTCAAGGGTTTTCTAGGTTCTGAAATATATTTTCTTATCTCTTTGCATAATTTTTCTTTAATTTCATGAAACATGTCCAGTTGTACTTTAGATAAACTTTTTGACTTCTCAAGAAAATGTCAAGTTTCTATGGATGAACAGAGCAGATATTTATTATTTAAAAACCATCATAAAATATAATTTTTGAGGACAGGGAGCAGAGATAATATTCTTAAACCTTTGCTATTTCTAGCTTGTGTAATTATAATTTCATTAGTCGAGCATTCATTGAGGATACCCAGCATTTATATACGAATTAAGCAATACAAATTTATGATTTACTCTTGCTGTTTTTATAGGACAGAGCATACTACTACAGAGGAAAATTTAACAGAGGAAACTTTAAAAAAGCATAGGTTTACATTCTTTGAGAAAAACTAATTAGCTAAAAATGAGGTTAATTTATTGGTCACGTTACTTGAAGCAAATAAACCTCAAAATTATTCTGAAATGGTTTGGATTTGCAACATGTACATTTTCCCTTTCAAAAAGAAACTCTCAAAATATATTTTTGATTTATGCATTAATAGAAGTTTCCTTGGGATACAAGGGAAACATTGGTAATGCCATAAACATCTTGAAAGTACAATAGACTTTACAATAGGGAGAGTGATGCCATTACTGGTCATGATTAACGTGGATGTTCACCCGCTTCACACTAATGAATTAGGAATGAATAATACATATTGTGATTACTATATCCATACTATTGCCGAGTATAGATTTATACATATGAATGAACTGTGCGGCCAAGACAAAGGAAAGACATCAAATCACACCCACTCTCTAGTTACACACTCTCTAGTTACACAACAGAACAGTATGTATTTTAAAAGTTACCTTCAGCGAAGCACTCCTATTTCCACCAATTTTTATCTCAACCTATCATCACATTCTGTGGATAGCTGTGCTGATATTATAATCCTTTTTCTTTCTCTAGTCAAAATGTTTTATATATTTTTGTCATTTTGTGAATTTCCTGCTTTGGGAATAATTTTACTGTCAATTCATGAGAACTTTGAAATGTCACGGAACTTTTGGAAAGTATAGTACTAACAATTGCTATTTAACCCGAAGTACTTTTGGCAGTATCATTTGGTTATGCGATTTCTTCATACAACATATAGGAAGGCAACGGGGAAAAATCTGTAAAATGAGTAGTTTTGACAGCAAATATACATAGTATATAGGTCATAGTGATACATGTCATAGTAGAAGCTTCTATAACATACAAACGCATTGGAAAATGAAACACAGGAACATGCAGCTATTAGGTAGTACAGACTGTCATTTTTCGTGTTAACAGAGTATTTTGTCAGTCTTATCCAGTAACAACTCTGCTGTATAAAACAACATTGCTAATAGATCTGTCACCCGCTGTCCTTCCTTTTTACTTTGCATATACATCTCGCAATTCTCTAAAGGGCTTGCCTCCCTTCAGGAGTAGCCCTTCAGGAAGTCCCTGAGCTGCCTTTTTCTTCGGAAGCCTTGATGCAGAACTGTGAATACGACATCTCTCATCTCACCTGATAGGCGAGCCTTCCCCAAATCCCAGGTAAGTGTTAGAGGACTTGAGGAATGCTCCATGAGAAGAAAATCACGAGAGCAGAAGGATATTCTGCCCTCAAGGGAGGCCACTGAGAGAAAATCAATCACGTGAATTAAGAGCTTTTGATGAATAAATAATTCATACACGCTAAATTAATGAACCGATTTCCAAGTCAGTCTAAGTACAGCATTCTAGAGTTAGCTAGCATTGCACCAATTGAAATGGAGTCATTTGGTGCTGCTTCCTAAGATTTTCAGTACAAAATGACTGCGCTGGATTGAAGGCTACCATTTAAGAGAATGTTAGAGCCCAAACCAGGTGGTTGGGCACTTGCTTCCCAAAGCACAAACCAAAGACTAAGACAAGTATTTCTTTATAAACACTCTGACCACTGTATTTAATAGTGTTGACATTTACATAAATGGATTGCAGTGTAGTTGTCGAACATATACTGGGATGATTCCATAATCCTGTTTTAATTAGATGGATGTTGTGAGCGTAGAAAAAATCACAAGCTGCACTCCCTGTGGTGATGCCATACTGGCAAGGAATCAATCACCACGGCTCTGGTTGCCATAGAAACTGATAGCTCTTGCACCACCATCTAAGTGGCAAATGATTGGTGGTGTACTCATAACACAGGGAGAGCAATGAGTTTTTCTATCCTGTCCAGCAGCTGTGCCAGAGAGTTAATTAAAAGCAGAGAACATGAAATAAATCTAAATCTGTGAAGAAATGAAATGTACAGTACAAATTGAATTCCCGTGTCGAACAGAAATTAATATGCAGCGCAAACCACAGAGCTGCCTGAACAAGCAGCAGCTGGGAATCTTGGGAAATGTTGCCTCTGAGGCGGTTAGAGCTGAAATGTGGAGAGGGCACCTCCTTATCTTATTACCTAAACAAGCACTTTGTTCAGCATTTGTGTTGACTGATGCATGCAAATTGCAGCCTCAAATGTTAAGAGTTCCCCGTTTCTAAGCAGGAAGGACAAAGCTTAACTAAGATTTAATTAACAAACTGTTGGCAACTGCAGTTTATCAGCTGTGAACACAATGTAAGTAAATGTTTCTACTCCTGTACTGGAATTCACCAGACAACCTCTGCGAAAGTCAATGTGTTTTTATTGATAAGCCACAAATTCAGAATTCATATTTCAAATATTGCAAGCCGAGGAGCAAGTACCTGCAATGCTTTTCCAAGAAATAAGAGAAGCTCGACATAGAAATAAAGTTTATTTTCTTTTTTTCCATAGAATGAGCCACAGCAGATCAGGCATGAAATATTTAACTAGAGAGGACCATGATTTCTTGGTTCAGTCAACCCCCATTCTAGGATTTCAGGGTTATCATTTGGAAAAGTTAGTCTGAGCAACCTGTTCTCTGGGTGAAGCCAATCATTCCCACCAGACAAGCAGAACAACCAAGGGACCACACTACGTATCTCTGCAGTTGCCAAATATATGTGAGTTTATAGAAATCCAAGGAAGGAATAACATCTTAGATCACACAATGTAGCCTTCTCCCCCAGCCAGGAAAAAAATCAGGTCCTTAGGGAGTGAGCATGGCTGACTATAGAAGAGCAAAAAATGCTGGTAGAACTTCAGGGTGTATATTGTTATGAAACATCCATATGCACTTAATGTCCGTCTAGTGAACGGCTAGAATTTCCCTTTTGTCAAGATGTACTTTCATCTGACTTGTCCTCTGTTTCTGACGGCAACTGAATTACTCACCTAAGGAGAATTGACACAATTCCCCCAATCACCCATTTTAAGCAATTTTTCCTGTGTGATGAAACAACAAGGAAAGACCATGCTTCCATATACGTGTTTATGAGGATATGCCTGTATAAATCAGATTCTTCTATGCAGTTCAAAACCATAAGGGACTCTTAACTACTGAGAACAAACTGAGGGTTGATGGGGGGTTGGGGGGAGAGGGGAAAGTGGGTGATGGGCATTGAGGAGGGTACCTGCTGGAAGGAGCACTGGGTGTTGTATGGAAACCAATTTGACAATAAGTTATATTTAATATATATATTATATAAATTACATTATAAATATAAATATATTATATAATTATATATATAAAGAAAGTAGTGCATAGATGTCCATGACCTATGGAGCAAAATTCTGAAGTAGCTTCTTCAAGGGGGTTTTTGTACACTTTGCAGCCCCTGAATAGGCATCCAATGACTGGTAGATTCGATGCTATTGTAACAGAAAGACCTCAAGTTCACATAGAGTGGGAGGTTATGAATGAAATGTTATTGAAATCAAGGGGGGGAGAGTTTCCAATATTATTCTAACTGTGCCATATTAGACTTTAAATAGAGTCAAGTAAATTATACCACATCTATGACCAATAGAAATTGGTAGAAATTGCGTAGAATTGAGTAAAAACACCAATAATTGTTAGTAGGGAAACTATCTTCTGTCCTTATGGGAGTCTCTGAATGCAAGGGAAGATTTTTCTGAAAGTATGTAAAGTGTTCAGAAATATGGATATATGGTATCATGAGTGTACAAAATAGTGAAAACTTAAATAGTTAATGTGTAAGGCTAGAAATTTATATAGTAAATATATCTTTAAGTAGACATTTCAAAATGGAAAATCTCCAGGATCTCACAAAATTTTTGATGCCACTCAAAATATCCCTTTAAGAGAGCCAAAGCATAAGAGACTCTTAAAAACTGAGAACAAACTGAGGGTTGATGGGGGGTGGGAGGGAGGGGAGGGTGGGTGATGGGTATTGAGGAGGGCACCTTTTGGGATGAGCACTGGGTGCTGTATGGAAACCAATTTGACAATGAATTTCATATATTGAAAAAAATAAAAATAAAAAAATAAATCCTCAAAAATTCTCAGAGACTTTTAAGAAATTTTGGAGACTTTTTACAGACATATAAGTTAAAGAAAAGAAATAAAGACAAACTCAAAGGCAAAAAAAAAAATACCCCTTTAAATTCACAGATATAGAAGGTTTCAAGGTCAATGTATACCTTCAAATACTCTATGCAGTTAGAAGCTATTATCTGTGGGATTAGGGTCAAAAAATGGGATCATGGATCATGGGATATTAATCCTTATGGTTAATAACACTATGGATAAAAGTCTTGAATCCATATCTTTTCTTTCCCATTTCGATAGCCCTGATGTATGTCCCTATACTCTCTGATTTAGATTTTTATTATTGTTCCCTAACCAATTTCTGTGGATTGCCATTTTCATGTTTTGGTGGGGAGAAGGGGGTTGTTACATGTAGTTTGATAAAGTTCTCCAAGTATCTTGAGAATTGGCTTGCTTTTCCTTTTACCCACCCTAGCCAGTTGAGAACTGGAAATTATTCTCAAACTTATTTATGTACTAAAATCAATGAGCAAACCTTAAAGAGAGAGAGAGAGAGAGAGACAGAGGAGAGACAGAAAGAGAGAGATAACAGATCCCCAGTACACTTCAAATCCTGATCCAGTAGTTCTGCATAGTACCTGAGCTTTCAGAGTTTAATCACTTCTACAAGTGAATTTGAAAGTACAAAATCACTTCAGGAAAAAAGGCAGAAATTTAGCCTCAAACAATTCTGACATCAATTGATCTTTCGACCATTTTTATTGATGACCACTTCATTTGAAGAGAGTTATGATGAGGTTCCATAATTTATATAAGCAATGCTGATACAATCACCCTCTTAGTCAATGTTTTCGACCATTTTTGTGTGATTTACTTTATGAGAAACATAATAAGCAAATGACCTTTTCCTCAGAAAATTACATATACACATTTACACACAACACTTGCGAAAAAAATTCCCAGGATTTTACTGACTTCTCAGAACCATCCCTGATAAATAAGCCCTCCTCTTTATACTCTAGATTACATATTTCGCCTTCTCAGAATTTCTTCTGATATGTACTTTTACAATATATACTTGGTTAAATGTGAGCTGCTATTATTATCATTGTTACTTTTATTTATCATAAGATCCCTTATATAAAGAGCTTAGTTATAAATATCTTTAGATTTAAGGATCAGGCCAAAAAAAATCTTTGTTTCTTTTGAAAAACAAATAATATGCCCTTGTAAAAGTGTTAAATGCACTATTTTATTCTCAGTTCGAAGTGAAACCCCAAAGCAATATATGTCATATACTAAATTGAAGTCCGAGACCACCATGAACAACTGCAAAATAACTTTATAGAAAACCTGTTCTGTAACTCTTAACCCCATTGTAACAAGGATGGAAAGGGGCTAGGAAATGGGATGTTAAAGGATGATTCTTTGAAGAGAGTTGCTTGTGAGACGGCATCCCATAAGTGGGTTTCTCTCTTCATCTCAGCTCAAAAGAGGAAAACATTTTAAGGAGATCTCTTGGAGAAATTATGTTTCCCATGAAATGTGGAAGCAAAAGTCACCTGATGTCCTACCAAGCCTAGGAGATCTCAAAGATGAGACTAGAAGGCTAATTATTCTCACAGTAGAACAACAGAGATAAATATATTGACCATAACATATCTGTTCTTTCCCCAGTGATGCAAGGGTTCTGAGAACCCACAGAATGTGTTTCCTTTTGAAACACCTGAGTATCTCCTCTCCTTTTCTACATATAAATACAAAAGCAACCACATCATTTTCCACTGACACATAAACTGTTCACCCTTTGCTTGTTATCATAATTGTCTGTGATGTTGAAAAACAAAATTCAGGGAGCCTGACAGAGAATTACAGTTTTAGTCAAATATAAAATTCTTTGTCCTTCCTCCTTTTCTCCAGCATCCCTATCTCAACTGATCTTGAAGCCAATCTGGCTTCAAGACTCACCTCTAATATTTGAGGGACCCAAGTAACATCATATGTCTAAAAAGTTAGCTACAAATCAAAGCAACAAACTCTTAAATAAAATATGATCTACTCATATACCTAAAAAATATGCCTTTGTAAATATCTGAGTTACCAAAGTTGAATTTAGAATTCTTGACATCCTTTTAGTCTATTGCTGGAAATTAGCAGCATAAAGAGAGCCCGCTGTTGGCCTTCTGACATCTTGGGAGCACCTTCTACCTCTCTCCCTCCTGTTTATAGCCCACCTTCTTTCAGAATCATGGACAATCTCACAGAGATACTAACAAATACCCAGACCAAATGTCCAAGTTTCATCCACATGGCCACAGACAGCTAGCCCCTGGCCACCCTACAGTCTAAGGAAAGCTCACCCTGGCAAAGCTTTCCTCCCTCAGGAAGTCAAACCCTAAGGAAGAGCCCAGCACAGACCACAGAATCAGACTTGGCATCATTTGGATGAAGAATGACAGGGTCCTAAATACTCCAAGCGGAGTGAGGCTAGAGGATGCTGGTTCTGAAAAGGTTTTTCTCCTTGATCTAGAGAGTCTCTCTGTCTCATGGGACAGGGCAAAACTAGAAGACAGCCAACATTGGACTCTCTAAAGATATAAGACCCAGTGTAAGAGTTCCAGTTCCTGGAACAATCAATGACCATTATTAGCATAATGAAGAAGATAAAAAGAAACACAAGGTGGAGAAAGAGAGTGGAGGCCAACCATACCCTCTTTCTCATCCTGCATGGGGCTGGTCTTTGGATTGTGCAAACTGGTGAGGGTAGTAGCTATACCTTTTACAAAGTATTCTTTTAGGCATTCAAATTCCTAGATTAGGCATTTAAATTACTGACTGGAGGTCAGTAATTTGGTAGTGATTTTTATCATTTGGTAGTGATTCAAAATAAAGGAAATTTGCCCCCAATTCCATTCAGGGGAAGAGAAAGAAATTGTCCCTCAGGAAAAAAGAACCCTTTGCTTAACAGTGAATATGCAAGCCCTGCTTATTCAGCAGATTTATTACAACTTGGTTCCTATAAACAATGAGAATTTTTTAGCGAATCATACTTTTGTTTTGCTTTTTGGGAATCTCACAGCCAAGTGTTGTGGGTTAGTTTCTTTACTATACAGGCTCTTCAGGACTATATGCCAACATATTAAGTTTTTGCCTGGTCTTAGCTCATGTTTCCATGTATATTGCTCTATATTCTAACATCATTAATGTCTCTATTTTATTGCAGTGTTCATATTTTCATAAGCTGGCCAAAATACCTTGGGATATAAAATATATACATTCTGATTATGGGGAAAGGAGAAAAGCAAGATCAGAGCAGACTGAAACTAGGGAAATTTAACTGCTACCAGCATTGTCTGAAGCTTCATGGAAAACTCAGGCATCATGAGGCTGATGACACCATCCGAAGAGACCCCCTTTCACTAGTAAGGAGTATGACGAGTAAACCATAAACTGTAGCCAGCATGTGTGTATTTTTTTATTTAGCAAATATTTGTGAGTGCTCATTCTGTACCAATCACAGCAATTACAGACGTTTACACCCATGACAGGGATGGAGAGTGACAATGCCAGCTTCACGCGCTTGTGACCTGCGTCCTTGAACAGGGTCCAGGCTCAGAAAGACCCTGTACTTGACTTAATGTTCTCCTTTGCCGTCTTGAAATCAAACTGTTTTTGAACTTGGGGAGTCTTAATCTTCCCTGCAAGTTACATAGCTGGCCCTGGATTGTGGGATGTACATTCTAAATCTTTGCCTGTCTACAGATTCCCCTACAAGTCTCATCTGGATCCGGCATTCACATTTTTTTTTTTTTTTTATGCCTGTGAATGGATTTAGACTTCTTTGCTAAGACACAATGCTGGCCCATTATCTTGTCCCTCTCAAAAATAAAAAAGAACAGTTTGAAAACGTACACAAATCCTCTTCCGTGTCAGCAAGACTCCAAAATGACTTATTTAAATGATTATTTTGTAATGTGCTTCTGTTTGAAGAGAACAACTCTCGTGGGAAAGAGAATTGTAAAAATTGAAGAAATCATGAAGTCTGTTCGTAGCAATCTGCAGAGATGGCACCAGGTACTGCTCTCATTATCTTTTTTGACTTTGGCTGGGTAGTGCTCTCTGGCTCTGTCTTTGAACACAGACTTGAAACCTTAGGGAACATGAAATTCTCCCCCATGTTTTTCTGCTCCTCCATTATTTATTTAGTTGTTTGTTCGATTGTTTACTGATTTATTTATTGCCATTCAGTTTTAATTAAAACGTCCTGGGGGCCCTTTACTCTTGTCACCCGTCTATGTAGTACTTCTTTGCTGGGCCTGAACTTTATCCTTTTTACATTCTCAATACCTACTGTGGGCAGGGCCTATAAGCCCAAAATTATTTAGTGAGTGATTTGAAGTCCTTCCCATGTTCAGGACACAGCTAAGGGCTCTACATGTGCTATTTTATGAAATTCAATAGAAATTACTATATTCCAACCTATAAACTTTTATAAAATACATAAAGCTGTATTTGATCCCTTATAATACTCTTTTATGTCTTTGCAATGGGTATTTTCTTTTTTTTTAATTGTTTTTAATGTTTATTTATTCTTGAGAGAGAGAGGGAGGGAGAGAGAGACTGTGTGAGTGGGGTAGGGGCAGAAAGAGAGAGACACAGAATCTGTAGCAGGCTCCAGGCTCTGAGCTGTCAGCACAGAGCCCGACGTGGGGCTCAAACTCACAAATGGTGAGATCATGACCTGAGCCGAAGTCTGACGCTCAACCGACTGAGCCACCCAGGCACCCCTACAATAGGTATTTTCTTAGTGATGCAATTCTAGTCCATCAAGGCCCTTCAAAGCAGGATGGTGAGAGGAAGAAGCCAAAGTGTAATGCAGACTAAATACTGCCTCAACCAGCCCTAGAGAGAGCCCTGGAGAGTATCTCATGTCTGGTTGAAATACCCTTTCTCACTCAGCCACTGGAGGCAAGTTGTCTTGGGAAGGGCTTGGCCTTGAGCTGAATGGTCTTAAAGTTGAGCCAGAATCTGGAGGAGTGAAAAGCTGGACACTATCTCCTGACTGCCCTCCACATCGTTGGGCAGCAAGTTCTTTTTGAAAATGAAATCTGATGGCACATCTCCATGTCTACCACAGATTCTCGTCATAATACCTCTTGGTCTAACTTCCAGGATTAAACAATCAGAATAACTAAATTTGGAAGAAACAAAATTCTATTTGTAGAGTGATGTGAGGTGTTCATGATGTTCAAATCATCATGAAAATTAGAGCAGCAATCATACTCTGTAAAGTACTCTGAAAAAGGTCTCACATTGTATTTCCTCATTCTAATTATGGGTCTTTCCCACATTATAGTGTCTATTTACCACGAGTCTGAGTGAGGCATCTGTGAATGTTGTATTTTATCGCTATGTCGTGAGTCTCATGATCCTGGGTAGTTTCTGCCAGACATTGGTCCTGGGCGGTTTCTGCTAGACTTTACAGACTTCAGACGATCTTTTTTGTTTCAAAATAGAACAGTTGCTGGCTTTGCTAGTCACAAAGAGATGTAATATTTGATCGTCGATTTTATTATTATTCGTATTATTCTATCCTGTTATTTTTATTATCCTCCTCCAAAGGGCATTATTTGCTATGTTCTCTAAGTAATTTTTTAAATTGCTTGTTTGAGCAGCTTTTTATATAAAACCTCCAAACATTTTAATGTAATCAAAGGTTTTCTTTCATGGCTATATGCCCAAAACATAGAAACGTTCCCAGGACAAGTTAGGAGGTAAAGAAATATTAGTTCAATGATTTAAAAAACTTGAATGGGTGAATAAATGGGTTGGTGACACATTGGAATATTCTTAAATAAGGGTATGAAACAAGTTTAGAAATGGTGCTAAGGTACGAAACTGAACATTTAAAAAGGCTCAAATCCTTTAGCTTTCTAAACAGAGAACACAGTAAGTGGAGCTTGCACAGAGTATTATATGTGAAACAGTCCAAATTATATGTGAAAGAGCTACATATTGGGAGATGTTAACCTAATGCTAAATAGGATTTATCAATGTGCTATTATAAGAACTAACGCTGGCATAGTCTGGGGGTTTCCTTAAAGAAAGCACAGACTTCCAGAAAAAGATAATGGTAGCACAATATTTCTTTTCATTAGCTCAATCATATCTGAGGTCAATGTGCTTTGGCTTTGACAAATGGGAATCAGTTTCTGGAACAGAAGAGTCGACAGCAGAGTAAATGATATGTAAAAAGATATTTCATCTAGAATATCATCTTCGAAAATCTCCTCCTCTTGTTGGCCCTACAATTATAAGAAAAGTCCAAAAGAAATAGAAGATTCGCCCAAAATTCAGAGGATCACTGTATATACCTTTTATTCCTAGGAATAAACAATTAAAATGAAACAATGTAAGTGGATAGTGGTAGGAGAGGTCTCAGTAAGCTAGGATAAGGTGATTAAAAAAGTAGTGATTAAAAAAGTCTCCTAGACTTTTAAGAAGGCTTGTGATGTATCTCAATGAAAAGTAATCTGGATTCAAACTATTATTAACGATGTAAGTTCAAGATATGCATCTCTTTCTTTTCATAACTGAAAGAAAATACACCAAAAGTATTAGAGGTGGTGTTAATTTTCTCCCCTTTTTATTATGCTTTCCATAGTAATGGTTTCTCTTTTTTTTTTAATCAGGGAAAGAAAACTTATGTATAAGTAAAAGTTATTTGTATTTTTAAAGTTTATTTTATTTTTGAGAGAGAGAGCACGTGCAAGTGGGGGAGGGGTAGAGAGAGAGGGAGACAGAGGGTCATGAGCAGGCTCTATGCTGTCAGCACAGAGCCTGATGCGGGGCTCGAACGCAACAACTGTGAGATCATGACCCGAGCTGAAACCAAGAGGCAGACACTAAACTGTGTCACCCAGGTGCCCCAACTTACTTGTATCTTTTACTACCCTCCCCTGATGGCAAAACTAAAATTCACACTTATTTCCTGGCAAGGAGAAAGAAAGTATGCTTGGGGATTAAACACTATGAACGAATTCAATATTTTTACACTCCACTCTCTGTGTTTCCTAAATAATATTATTGATTGGAATGGGTCTGCTTTTGAAAATTGTTTAATTCTGCTAACTTTAAAAAAATGCAGGAAGCATAAGGCCAAAATCATCTAACATAAGACAAAAAGAAAAAAGCCAAAAAGCAAATGGGGCGAGAAAAATAAAAAGCTTAAAAGAAAATCTTATTAGGCAAATTGTAGCAATTGAACCAAAATGCCAGTGTAAGCTCCCTGATAGCTTGTATGAAAAAGGAACCACATTATTCTAATTAGTCAAGTATAGGAAAAGTTTTAGCTTATCAAGAGGGACCGGATATATGCTTTGAAATTTTTTTACATTAACTTATTTATTCATGTATTTAACAAAACTTCATTGACCATATACTGCATGTAAGGAATTAAACTAATGGCTTGGGCAAGAAAAAAAAATGTAATTCCAAGTGAAGATACAGTCATAGCAGATGAGGGAGAAAAACCCAGGCCTACAATCCTCATTAATTTGGTTTCTGAAGTATTGCCTCTGTATGTTTATAAGATTTGTGTTACGTTGTAAGCTCCATGAAGGGTGCTTGATATATGGTTCTTGATTAGGAAGCTAATATTGATGATATATCTAGTTGATTAAAGGGCTGCCTGTTAAATGCTGCCTTCCCCACTTTCTAAGGCTCTGCCCTCTTTCCCCACACAGTCAAAACTCTACGAATTCAGGAGTTGCGTACTTTTTCATGCTTGGTCCCTAGAGCATAGAAAGACACCTTGTTCCAGACTGAGACTTAATAAATATTCCTTTGGGTATTGATGAATTGATTGAATGAATGACTACAATCTTCTCCCTGAGGCTCAGATTTCAGCATGATGCCTTTAATTTATAGATATCACCTATGTTTGCTTTTGATAACATTGATTTCCCTAACCACAGTTAGCTGGACCCTAACATGCAGAAGGCTTTGGGGGTTATTTTCTACTGGCTGCTCAAATTTAAAATTTGCAAAGACCGTCTGCATATCTGTTAGGGCAAATTAAAAAGGAAGACTGTATATTTTCATAAGAAACCCACCCTTATGACATCTCCCGTTTGCATTATGAGCTACAGATTGAATTCTCCTTTGATCCCTAAGGTCTCCAGATCAACACAAATGATATACAAGTTTTAGGATGTGGGCATAAAATGTAAAAGATATTATACCTCAGTATGAATGTGGAGTTTTCAAATATTTTCTGAGCATAGGAGTGATCTACCAGACACTATTCCATGGGAAACTCTCCTGTCTAAAGCTTTCTCTCATTGAAAGGATTTGAGAAGACACGTGACTTTTCATCTCTTATTCCCATCTCCTCTTTTTTTCTTGCTTTTCCTCCCCTTGCACCATTTGGTGTGGTTCCTCCAAAATTTATGGTTTCTAAGAGTTAGAAAACAGCTGTAGAATGTAAGCTTTGACAGTTAATATGAAGTGTTTCTCCTAATGAGAAAGTTACCTGGCATCACAATTATATTAAAATGTGTGCCATGAAAACACAGCAGGTTCTAATTCAACTACTGTTGTATTTAGAGGCGTGTAGAAATAATTCATCTCAGACATTAAAGAGAAGCAGTCTGGCTCAGCACATTAAGCAACTGGATGGAGATTCATGGGCTCAGGGTTCTCAAGTTGTCCTTTTGCTGATGTGTTTGACATTGGGAAAGTCACTGCTTCTCTTTACCTTGGCTTACTCATCAGTAACATAGCACATGATTATGCTGACTCACCTCATTTCCACTGAATGTTATTCACTAGCACTAATAATGCACTATTTTGTTTAAGTCACCAATGAAAAATACTATAAAGAGCAGGTAAAAGTGGTCACAATGGTGTCTTATAATTTGAAGGAAGCTTACATGCTGGAGGGCTTCACGTGTATGACAAGACCAAAAAAACATTGGCTAATTTAGGTTAGATTTCACACAAAAAAGTAATTTCCAGGGAAGATGCACAAAGTAGCTCAAAATAGTTTCAATCTTACTGTAAATTGGAGCGAGGGCCGGAGTTAGGGCTTGAGGCAGTTGTGGCGGCGTTTGGGATGTGTGCTGGAATTCTAACAAGACAGGTATGCCCTGTTTTCAGGACCTTGAAAAGAAAGAGGATGTTTTTGATTTGTTGAAAGTTTGAAAAAAACCCATCTTGCCAGTTCTGCCTGCCAGAGTGTGAAAGCTAAAAAAAAAAAAAAAAAAAAAAAAAGAAGTCTATCATTGTAAATCCGATGTTAGGATGTTGCTTTTGACTACTAGTAAATTGAGTCCCTTAATTCTCTGCTTGAATAGGAATAAGCTATCCCAGCTGAGATAACAGAGAATACTTAAAAAAAAAAAAACTTACTAACTAAAATGACCAGTCTTCAGTTCATGTTCAAGGTAACCGCGTAGCATGCCCTATGCAACAGTCCAATGCTTTGTTCTTAGTCGTGTGTAGAACAATTTTAGATTAATAACTGAATTTTCTTAGAGAAGAACTTGAACTTCATGGCAGGTCACTTCCTTTAGTTCAGAATGTTTTTCTTACATTTCAATCACTTGGCATTTTTATCAATTCTCCCACTGAGTGGCTCAAGTCATTTCACCAAATGATCTTACCAGATGAGGTGAGTCAACCATCTTTGGGAAAGTCATTAAAATAAAGGCCACTAGGGCACCATTTGCTCAGTTGAAGTACTATTCACACAGGCTCAAGGAGTTAATGTGGTTACTAAAGTGTTCAAAACATAGTTTATTCGCCCAGAAAAACCTCTTCCCAAAACTCATTAATTCCTTTAACATGCTTGCAAAGCAAGTATATTAAAAATGTTGCATTCTGATCCACTGGACGAATTACGATTGTTCAAGGTGACATTTTATTACATTAAGGGCTAGATCTGGGAAGACTCTGACTGGAAGGAGAAATACAGAGATCTCAGAAGCAGTTGAGGTGGACTAAAGTCTTGACCTCAGTCAACTCCAGTCATTCTGTACATACAAGATATTATTATGTGTCAGGATAAGGATGCAAAAGTGACCAAGACAGAGCCCTTGCCTCGAAGCAGTCCATGAGCAAGTGGGAAAGACACTTCAACCTTGGACAAGTAGCTTGATTTCCTTCTTCATGAATAGAGAAGATAACACATGCCTCACACCACTATAGTGTGATAATGATTAATGTAGGTGCTAGCTAGAGTCCTGAACTTGAATCCAGATTCTATCCATGTCTTGACTCACTATGACCCTGGGCAAACGACTAAACTCAGGTAAGCACGAATTTCCTTGTCTTTAAAATTAACACCAGCATTACTTAGCTTAACTCCAAAAGGTACTTTAAACATCATCTAGTCCAATAGTCTGATGCTCTGGTTATACAGATTGGGAAATCGAGAGCCTGAGGGGTTCAATGGCAAAGCCCTTGTCCCCAGACACATCACACAAATAATTTTGCATGAGTCAGAAGTAATTTGTTTGGGCTGTTGTTTCCATTTTCCCATTGTATCTCTTTTTAGTCTTTATGACCGGGCAATTAGTCACAGGAAGTCACATGCATGCAGACTCCTTCTCTGTAGTATTCCTGATTTCTCCTGTTCTACCTAATGAAACTCCTGAAGTGCTACAACGTCCTTCAGCTCATCAATCTTCTTTCCCTCACCTCAGGAATCAAAACTTCCCTGCCCCCTTTCCTCGTCCTTCTGAACCTCTTGTCAAATCATTGCTTTCCAATCTCTGATGAAGTCATTCTAATGTGCTAATGGGTTACTAGCCTTCCTTCCAGAAATCCATCCATTTTATTTATTTTTTTAATTTTCTTTTAATGTTTATTTATTTCTGAGAGAGAGACAGAGTGTAAGCAGGGGAGGGGCAGAGACAGGGTGAGGCACAGAATCTGAAGCAGGCTCCAGGCTCTGAGCTGTCAGCACAGAGCCTAACGTGGGGCTTGAACTCGGGGACCGCAAGATCATGACCTCAGCTGAAGTCGGTGATTCAACTGGCTGAGCCACCCAGGCGCCCCGAAATACATCCATTTAAAAAACAATCGTGAACATGCCACGTCTCAGTTTTCTAAAATAATTGACAATATTGAACTTTTACACTGTTGGGAAAGTGTTTCTGGAAGATGTATTAGAAACTTTTGGACAACACCATACAATCACTTAGCCATTTAGATAGTTCTAGTTGCTAGTAAGTTATCTCAAAGAATAAACCAGAAGTAAACCGGGTCCATGGCAATAACATCTGTTTGAAAGCCTTATTAGTCATAGGCACAGATACTTTCTGAACCTTTCTATTTTCAATGTAGAAGCTGAGCTGAATGTAAAGTGCTTCACCCGGCAATGGAAAATCCCAGGGTATAGGTTGTTTAAACTGTTTTGTTGGTCCCCCACTATTTTTAATGATATTTTCTCCTTTACCTGAACAACCCAGAGGCTGAGCAAATGCAACCCAGATCCTGTGGTTCTTTTTAAACTCAGCTCAATTCTCAACTCTCTCTCTCTGCTTCTTCCCACCCCCCACTCAGTTGCCATGTTCAACAACACTTCAAAGGTGTGGCTGGCTTCATTTCTGGGCTTAGATTCTGTTTAAAGAAGAAGCTAAATTGGAATCAGTTTATCACCCTGCCTAGGATTTTTAACAGAATTTAAAACCGAGAGGAACCCCAGCTACATCTAAAATGATACCAAGTGGATCAGCTGGGCGCTTGATTTTCAAAGGGAGCTATAGCCCTGGATAAAGCATGCTCGTCACTGCTAGCATGGCATCGTGAGCCTTCAGACACACAGGTTCCTGGATACTCAGGGAATTTTCAGTATTTTTATTTTATTTTTCTTTAAAAAAGGAATAACTTAGACCAATTTTACATATTTGTCTTTACACGATGCTACTTTCATTAAACTAAAGCAAATAGAAATGTGTACCAGAAGACACACAAGCACAGAAGATCCTAAAATTAATCTTCTCTAATTTATTTGGGATCAGGTCAGCAGAGGTAGTACTGAGAGAGATAAACACTAACCATCAAATAACCTAATGGAGTAAAGAAAACACGAACCACCACAGAGCTCCCTTACCTGATCAGCTGTGGTATGAAAGCAGAACCAATGTTTTTGAAAAAGCAGAGGTCCTTTCCCTATCTTTTTATTTTATCTCTGGTTTCAAGCTTTGCCTACCATGTACCTTATATTTAACAAAGCCTTTATATGTCTTATAATCAGTGGCTTGAATATAGTATTTTATCCTCCGTAAGTGTCATGATATGTTTTAAGGGACTTTTCACGTGGGGCATCTGAGTGGCTCAGCCGGTTAAGCGTCCGACTTTGGTTCGGGTCATGATCTCATGGTTGGTGGGTTTGAGCCCTGCGTCAGGCTCTGTGCTGACAGCTCAGGGCCTGGAGCCTGCTTTGGATTCTATGTCTCACTCTCTCTCTGCTCCTCCCCCGCTCACACTGTGTCTCTGTCTCTCTCAAAGATAAATAAACATTAAAAAAAATAAAGAAATGAAGGACTTTTCACTTGAGGTGAATGTTGAATGATGGATGAGAGTTCCTCACAGTATCAGATTGGAAGCTCTAAGCCAAGATGGCAGCCATGAACAAAACTACAGTGAGATGAAATAAAGTGGTATATTTGTGGAACTGCATGCATTTCAAAATGGCTGATCTACAGGAAGGGGGCAGAGGTGACCCACTAGGAAATGAGGCTAAGGAGCAGGGAGAAGGTAAAGGCAGCATATGGAAATGAGAGACTCAAGGACCATGAGGGCAGTTTGAGAGTGCAGTAGGTCAGAAGAATATGCTGCTAGGAGGATAGTGGACACAAAATCCAGGAGAGATCTGAAGGTGAACCAAGTTGAAGAGGTGGTTGAAAAATATAATGATGTGGTGGACAGTGATGTCAATCTTCAGGAGTATGAGAAAGTGAAACAAAGATAAAATACTGAGTAGGTGAAGTATGCCATTTTAGAAAACTAAAGCTGAAAACCTGGGTGATCAATTTGTTTAGAGCCTAACGTGTGGAAATTAAGAAAGCTCCTCAAATATGCATTTGTTGGATTACAGGGTTCAGTGGAAAGCCGTGGCTTTTGAAGCCTGGAGACCTGTGTTGATTTTTCCAGCTGTGCTTCTATATCTGTGGGATGTTGGGAAGTTACTTAACCTCTCCAAGTATTGGTATTGGTATCTGCAAGTATTATCCTGTGGGATATTTTGAGTAGTAAATAAATTTATGTAAAACATCTGGCTCCATTTTGGGGGTGTTATAAATGTTCATTTTCCTTCTTGTAGAAAATCTACTTGCAGTATGTTCGCATTCTGCAGAACTTAAGGGGCTCTATAGTAAAGTGAGATTCAACATGATGGGCAGGAATATATAAATATTGGAAAAGAGTCAGGGACTGCATTAAGGGTAAAGCCAATGGTGGTTTAGCAGAATAGAACAACATTAGGTCTTAAGACAATTGTGAGAGAAAAGAGCACAGAAGCTATCTCTTTGATACTTAGGGCCAATGGCCCTTCTAAGCTGGCACATAAAAATTGTTTTTGTGAGCTTATCCTCCTATTTTTATAATATAGTGCTATTTGAAAAAAAATTTCCTGCTAACCCACTTATGAGCAATTCAAGTAATGATTTCAACCATCAAGATACTGCACCGAAATGTTTTGGAACACAATTTGCAGAGCTTAATCTGTGAAAGTAATTAGTATAACAACTTTATTTTAATGTAATTAAATTAAATCTAGCTTTCATTATTTATGCTCCTACTATGTACTAGACATTATGTGAGGTGCTGTGGATAAAATGTGCACAACAGAGACCCCATTCCCTCAAAGACCACACATTTTAGTAGCCTACTCTCTAGTCACATGGACCTTTCTCATCATGGACCCATGGGTTACAGTAACTTTATGTACCACTGGGCATCATACTAGAGCAAAGGTAGAGAAAATAAAACAGGACAAAATGTCCTGCCATTTTGTTTTTCAAAACCAGTCAATGTCCTTTCTTACAGGAAGTTTATCTTGTCTTGAACTACGTTTGAGTGTCAAAAATAAGATAGAATGTCAACTTACAGAATCAGTTACTTATTTTCTTTTTTTTTTTAATTTTTTTTTTCAACATTTTTAATTTATTTTGGGACAGAGAGAGACAGAGCATGAACGGGGGAGGGGCAGAGAGAGAGGGAGACACAGAATCGGAAACAGGCTCCAGGCTCCGAGCCATCAGCCCAGAGCCTGACGCGGGGCTCGAACTCACGGACCGTGAGATCGTGACCTGGCTGAAGTCGGACGCTTAACCGACTGCGCCACCCAGGCGCCCCTCAGTTACTTATTTTCAATGCAAGAAAGTATTTTAGTAGGACCAAAACATCCTGGCATCAAGAACAATTGTTCCAGCAATACAGTATAGTCTTCAAAGGCAGGCATTATTTCTTGCTCTACTTTTTCAAGAACGGGGCCGAATTTTCCAAGGTAGCTCACCAAACATTGCTCGGTAACCATTCTTCAAGGTCCATAGCTAGGGCAATAAAACTCTCTCTGTTACCTCCACATGTGCATTTCTCCTCCTGACAAATACCCTTAACTTCTTATTTTTATTCTCTCACTTCCCACACCCAAATCAATGTCTAATGATGCTAATTTCGAACTATTTCTTAAATCGATATATCTTCCACCTCTACTCTCTTTAATTATGTCAGGCCCTTATTTATCACCCAAACCACTGAAATAGTCATCCTAAATCAACTTTTTCTCCCCCTGTCCAATGTTATTGGCAAAACGATCATTCAAATAAGAAACTTCGACCATGGAGTTCATTTGCTAAAATCTTCAGTGTACCCTTATTATCTACAAAATAAAATCCAATTCTCTTTGTTTAGAATAAAACATCTTCTGTAAAGTGACCCCTGCCTGCATGTTTGGCCTTCACGGTACTCCTTGCTTCATACTTCAACTGTGGAAAACACTGCATGCCCTATACTCTTTCATTCCTCTATATCTGAGCTCACTCTGAAAACTCTGTTTAAACTACCCTCTCCCTATCTCCTACGTCTTCACTTGACCACCTTCTACACATTTCAAGAAGGAATTCACGTGTCATTTCTCACCGGAAGCATTCTCTCGGAAGCATTTCTCATTGGAAGCATTCTTACTTCAGGTAGGGTCAAGTCCTATTCCTCTGAGCTTGAATTGCTGTGCTCTCTGTGGATCTTTTTCTCATAGAACTTATTATTGAAGTTAGACTCTGAGCCCCTTGATGCCAAAAACCCTTGTCCTGAGACTTTGTGTCATTATCTTCTATTGTGCCTGAGCCATGATCACCAGTCAATTAATATTTCATGAAACATACTGATTTTCTCTTCATTTCCAAAATAAGTACAATACACTCACCATGGCTGCCATTTTCCTATGAACACTTCTCACTTCTGCTCAATCTTACTTAATAAATTAGACAACTTTAATCCTGGTACACATGATACTTTATGATACTTGGTGTTGGCTTTCCCAGATGCTCATATTTGTTCATTTATAAATATTCTGTGTTTTCCAGCCCTGAATTACTTTTATAATTTATTAGGGAATTTTAGTCCAGACTTATCAGGTTTCTTTGGTAGCCTATGAGGAGAGACTTAAAAAAAAATCCACTCAAAATCTAAGTTAATTATAATCCCTGTTGTAAATACACTCTATGCATTTTATTAACTCCTTCAAAGAATCTTGACTATATGAAAGAAGTAAAACTTAATTTTGCAATAATTACACTAATGTGCTCTTGATAAATTTATCTATACCACCCTGGCTCCTAATGGCAAAATCTTTGCTTCAAAATAACCAGGGGCCAGATGCTAGGTGCTTTTTACCTCTCTTGCAACTATGGCCAAACATAAGATAAGTCCAAAGAGTTATGAATAAATTCACATACAACTTTCTGGGTTATAAATACAGATCAGCTTCCCAAGTCTAGTGTACCTACCAATTCTTTTCTGTATCCTTAACAGACCTTTTGTGGCATCCTGAGTGATAGGGAATACCAATAAATACTGGCTAATAGTTTTTAATGTTTTGTTCACATAGACTTTGATCATCTAAGTACAAAGTAAACTTCATTTGAAATTCAATAGTGCGGCTTCTACAAAACCTGAATAAAAATATATTAAGCTATACTTGTGGTTAGATCTCATGGGAAATTCCTTGGGTGGAAGACAAAAATAATTGTACCTTAATTTAAGAATGAGTGAAAGAGAGGAAGATCTGGAAGAACCATCCCCATACTGCTTTCTAACAAATAAGATGAAACCATGTTTAAAAGCATTCTTGTCTATAAGGAAAAACCATAAAAATGTTATAATATGACTCCTGTAACTTGGGGGATTTGGATTTTTTTTTTGTATCTACTACCTCCATATCAAGTAGAATTGCCTTGTCATTTAAGTTGATCATAGACATCAGAAGTGGTATTTTTGTGCTGATTTTCCTGGTAACAATGTTATTTCAATTTAATGTTGATCTGTTTGACCTGAGTTTTTACTCCAATCTTTCGCGGAAAACAGAAATGTTAGAAAAATCCTACTAACAACTTAGTATTATGCAAGTATTCTCATTCTCAAAAGAGATCTGGTCAAAAAGAGTGCTTTTGTGTCAGATATTCAAGTTGAATAACAGTATTTAAAACTACTGCAAAGCAGACAAAGTACAGCTAAACATGTATTCAATAATTCAGTGCACAGGAAGACCATGATCTTACCCCTAACCTCATGGTCTTTATCTACAGACCTAATTCTAATCCACTGAGGAAAAACTAACTCCCTGTTCTTATAATAATGCACATTCTAATAGTGACCTCGGTGAAGAAAGGAGAACAATAAAGTAAATAGAAGCAAAATATTCTAAGGAAGGAAATGGAAATTCTAGCCAGCTGTGCATTGGAATAACAAATGTGGACTAAAAAAATAATTCATATAGAATTCTGACAGAAGGGAAAGTATAGAATAAATAACCCTTACACCAATGACAATGACAGCTATTAGATGGCTTGCTTGATTGAAGTTGTGTGGTTTGGGATTTGGCACGCCATCTTCCACCGCTGTGCTGGTACGGGACACTGATGTTTCTTTAGGCGATGTTGACAGCATAATGGAGAAATTCAGAAGATGGTAGCCGCCCCTGGTTTACTGTTCGTTGTCACTTACCACACATCGCAGTTCAGTTGTCTTATGCGTCTGGACACACAAAAAGTCCGTGCGATCTCCAAAGGACACCTAAAAACCCAATGGATAAACGGAAGTTGGAATGTGTATGAGGTCTGCGTTTCTATGGATTGACACAGATGAATGAACAGAAATACAGACTCACACTCCTTGAGTCCATAGTTTTAAGAGATAGACATTATGCTCTTACTCTTTACCAAAATACATATTTATTAAAGAAAATTTGGGCTTATATAAAAAATTTGAAAACAATAATCTTATAACCCATTACTCAGCAATGCCTGCTATTAGCCTTTTGCAAAGTTTTTGAAACCAACGTACCCGTGGATAAAAAACATAAAACTATTTTCACAAGCTCTTGACTGATAACTGATAGGAATCTGTGCATGGACTGCACAGATCTCCCTCACTCCTCGATAAGAGGACGGGAATACCTCTAAGGAATGTTTCTGCACTAGTTCCCCAAAGTGTTTCCAGTGGAATTAATCCGCGTCACTCGCAGCTTGATAAGAGATCCTTTCCTATGTTCTTTTCATTTTTCTACTCCTGTGCTGGTAGTTCTTTCAAATAAACTGCCAGCACCTGACACTTTGTGTCAAGGTCTGGGTGTTTTAAAACTAAGGAAAATGTAACGCTGAAAATTTAAACATAATATTGGCTCTATAAGAAGATAATAAAGCTGATGCATGACTTAAAAGATGGATGAAAAAGCAGAGAAATATAAATATCAGCATCATGATTTTAAAAAAGGCTAATTCTACAGCTATTATAGATACTAAAAGATAATAATACAATAACATGAGAAACTTTATGATGATAAATTTGTCAACTTGGATGAAATGGATAATTTCCTAGAAAAGTGAGTCGGAAATTAATATAAGAACAGATAATCTGAGTAGTCTTTATCTGTTAAAGTGGTTGACTGCATAAATAAAAACCTTTTCACAAAGGAAACTTGATGTATGTATTGTTTCACCAATATATTATATATATTTTATAATATATTATTATTTATTATGATATATAAATGTATATAAATATATAATACATAAATATATATTATTTATTATAATAAATAATATAAATCAATATCTTTTATAAAAAGGTAGAGTAAAAGCTTGGATTGTAAGTAACTTGTTCTGTGAATGTTCCGCAAGGTGAGCAAACATTTCTAATAAATTTTAGCTTCATAAACAAATATTAGTAGTACGTGAGGCCAAATGTCACATGATCACAACTGAGCCAATGGTTCTTCTCTCTCTCCCTCTCTCCCTCTCTCTCTTGCTGCAGGATTGTGGGTGATCGTCAATGCAATGTCCCATCTTCGCAAAATCCTCAAAAGGAGGCAAAAGCAAGTGTCATTAGATAGGTTCCTTGTTCAAGTTGCACAAAAAGGAGATGATTCCATTGAGCCAATAGGTGGCAGTGATTCTGTTAGTGATGATTTAAGTCTTCCCGCACAATGGCCCTTCTCTCGCTTTTTTCCCTCACACCAGCCACAAAGGTTTTCAAAGGTAAGTGCAGATTATTTGGTTTATTTTTGTTTATATTTGGTATTTTTTACTTTGTATTATAATACAGTACTGTAATAATTTTTATGTGAATATTTTTGGGTTGTGGAACAAATCATCTGAGTTTCCATTATTTCCTATGGGGAAATTGCTTTGATGTACAAGTGTTTTGGATTATAAGCATGTTTCCGGAACCAATAATGCTCACAAACCAACGTTTTACTGTATTAGTTAATTGAATCTAGTGATATATAAAAAGTATATCATGGTTCAATTGAACTTTCTTCAGGAATGCAAGGTTAGCTTACTATTTAAAAGTCAACCAGGATAAATTACCATATTAAGGGTATAAGAAGAAAATCAATTATCTGAAGAGAAGGAGAAAAACAATGGTTTGTTTCTAGGATATAGGTTAGTCATATCCAGTATAAAAAGTAAGCATATGGAACATCTGGACTCCTGTTCGGAGGACTTCTAACTTGAAAAAAACACTCCAGAATGGGTTATATACTTTTAAACTGTGTACCCAATAACTGTAATCCTTGGGCAAGTTACTTCGTTTCTATGTTTTTTAGTTCTCCACTTTGCAAAATTGCAATCCACAAAACTTGCAACTCCCTGAACTCACAGCACACCCACCATAAAGATCCAAATTTCATAAAATACATGTTAAGACATTAAAAAATACATGCTGCAGGGGAGCCTGGGTGGCTCAGTTGGTTAAGCATCACACTTCGACTCAGATCATGATCTCGTGGTTCGTGAGTTCGAGTCCCACATTGGCCTCTCCACTGACAGCGCTAAACCAGCTTGGGATTTTCTCTCTCTACCTCTCTCTCTCTGCTCCTCCCCCCACTCATGCTCTCTCTCTCTGTCTCAAAATAAATAAATAGAAGATTAAATATATATATATATATATACACACACACACACATATATATGTGTGTATATACACACACACACATATATGTGTGTGTGTATATATATACATATACATATATATATGTACTGCATATACCTTTATTGCTGTAATCTATTTTTTAATGAAGGCCTTGATTATGATGCATGGAGATTAATGACACTATACAAAATATGGTACCAGCTAATGCAATATTATTTGGAGAAGAGTTGTAGGTAGATATACAATGGTTCAGTTCTTGAGTTCTATGAGGGCTTCAAGGTTTCAACCAGAATTTTAAATTCAGCAAATAAAGCCCATCTTTATTAGCATCTTAAATGTCTTCCTCTGCCAAGGAGAAGAAAGCTAGAGGAGACCAGATGAAAATGAATCTGAATAAATGCCATGCATTTTACAAAGTCTGATTTGGTTCATCTTTATGTTTGACATAGTAAATCCTAGGAGTTTTGCAGTGTTTTAAAACACTGTGTAACCCATACAATTAGGCTTCCTATAGGTATAGTTATTCTACTGAGAGGAAAAAATTTGAAGATTTTCTTTTTTTGTATAATATGTTTACAAAATAAAACCTATAAATATAATTCACAAATCTGCAAGTATTATTTGCAATCTTCTAAGTTTTCCTAGCGGTGTGGGTGAAAGAAAGTATAAACATTAAACACAATCCTCTCCACCAGGCAGTTATTTATCTCCTTGGTATTTCACAGAATTCAAGCCATGTACTTATAATACAGCATACCCAAGAAACTTTATTCATCTGTTGACATGCTATCTCCTCCTTTAACCTTCGGGAACTTTGTAAAAACACTGAATTATGTCCTTGTGCTCACTGCTCTTGACTTTCTACTTGGTACAGAATAAGTATCAATATATTTATTTTCACATGAACAATAAAGCAAGAATTTTTCTTTTTTTGAGAAGGATTTCACTGTGATTCTCTGACTTTTCCAATGCAATGGAGCCAGTATCATTGGGTACCTTATTCACTACGATATATTATCTATCAGAAGATTCAGTTATTTCTGTTTTTACCATAGAGCTTTTTAGTACAAATGTATCTTCCAGTACTTTATTATTAAAGTATCCAGATACATGGTGAAGTCTGTGAAAAGCTCCAGTGCTTGTAATCATCTGTCACCACCTTTTCCTTCCTTATTTGCTGTGCAGAAGAAGACTTTTGGAAAGAAGGAAAAGCCTTGACAGTCTTCCGGTCTTTAGAATTGCTCAACATAGGAAATTATTTTTGTAAACATTAGGTACGAATTAAGAAAATCTGTATAAAACAAACCTCTCAATTGCTGAATATGTTGGTGAAGCCTAACCAGAAGCAAAGCCTGTTCTGACCTCAACTGAGACCTTCTGTCCCGTGTCATTTATCTATTTCTGTGTTGCTGCTTTATTTTCTATGGCCACAGTCTGACTTAGTCTGTGCTAGAGTAACCATCTCTGGGTATCATTTGCACTTACTTTGTGACTCTCGCTTTCTGGCAGTAATTTAGCAAATTTTGCACTGTACATACAAAGTTTTCATCGAATGCATCTCTGGAACTTTAGCTACTTTTCTTGCGCTTTTCCTATTGGACAGATTTTCACAGTGCTTATGGAAGCCTGTCTTCCCTCTCACTGTTTTGTACTGTGCCACTTGCTTGCAACTTAAATTTTTCTTTTTTCTGTCCTCTAGCATCTTTTACTTTTTCTCTGCAATAGTGGTGAATTTTTAGCAACACATCCAGTTTTCTCATGGTAAAATGACAACTACTTAGATAAGTGCTACTTGAAAAATTTCTTTCAGGGAGAAAAAATAATTGGCTCGGATTACCCCCGTGTCCTGCTTTCTTTCCTGGATTATGAACTCTTTGAGAGCAAGGTACGGGTGGTCCTCTCACTGTATCCCTAGCTCCTAACGCAGTGTCTAGAAAGTAATAGGTATTCAGTAAAAGTTTGTTGAGTAGATGAATGAGTTTATCACCAACAAATATCCTGTCCATGTTGTGGGCTTCAAAATCACCCAACTGGCAGAAGATAGCTAGATCAGACAATGTTTTTGGATTTATTTTTCTACCTGTCTGATACATGATACTGCGCATAACTTAATCATTAATATGCATATAAATATTCTGCTCCGTCTGATGCAAGGTCATTGTATACTGATTCAAATGGTTCTTTCGGAACCACAGAAGTTGGCATTTTCACTTCAGAATCACCTTATTGGCAGCCATCCACTGTTTGGGGTCTGATCATAAACGCCTCTACTGGCAAATCGTATCATCAATGATTTTTTTTTTTCAAAAACCACAATCCTGCTAACGGTTGCAGATTTATAAATACATTGCATTTCTAGAGTATGATGTTTTTAATGGGAATAGAGTCTGAAATAGCCACAGGTGACCAGTTTGGTATTTACAGTCTGTGGCATTTCCGGGGAGAAACATCTTTGTTTACTGACTGACGGTATGGCTTCTGCAGATGAAGTAAACATCATCTGTGGTTCAGCAGGAAGCACACACCATACACAGTGCCTGGGTAACTGCTATGAGATGATCATTGATTATGCTTTTAGTATTTTCAAGGTCAAGGAAAAGTCTGGCTAGGATCATACAGCAGACAGCAAACTACATCCTTAGCAGAAAGGTCTTGGAAAGCCTTTTCTAGCTTTGGCAGTGATGTACTATATGCCGCAGGCTTACCATGTCTCTTTAGCAGGTCATATATTTTCTTTTATGCTCAGCTGAGTAGAGCTAAGATCAATTTTTAAATCACATTGCTATATTATCCATCTCCACAATTCGAGACTAGGTGGATAATTGTCTGCTATTTTTTAAAAAAGCCTTTCAGTTACAGAACTGGGAAGGGAGGCAGAGTAGGACATACTTATTTCCCCAGAAATGTTGGGTTATAAATTAAAATTAAATCAATCATGTGTGTAAGGACTCTACACTCCAGAGAAAAAGACCTCTTTTATATCTGTAGAGGTATGTAAAAGAAAATAGAATAACAATTAAGGATGGCTATTGAAAAATTAAGTCCAGAAGAACAACCAGTTTTTCTATATTAATCCAAACAGGAAAATGGTACAAAACCATTCGGGACACATATGAAATGAGGAAAGAATACATTAGAAGAATAGCATTTGGTATCATCATTATTATTGATATTATTAATCAATCTCCCAGTTTAGTAATTTATACATTTTATATAAAGTGTAACCAGTAGTCAAATGAGTAAAGTGTACCTGGGACTTCTCTGTACTACTTTTGTCAACTTTCAGTGAATCAATAATTTTTTCAGAATAAAAAGTAAAAAAAAAATCACATTTTTGTGTATATCAAAAGGCAAAATATAACACTGATGATATCATGGATTTTGCTTTATTAAAATTCTGAGGGGGCACTGGGTGGCTCAGTCAGTTGAGCACCTGACTTTGGCTCAGGTCATGATTTTGCGGTTCATGGGTTCAAGCCCCACATCAGGCTCTGTGCTGACAGTTCAGAACCTGGAGCCTGCTTCAGATTCTGTGTCTCCCTCTCTCTGCCTCTCTCTCTCTCTCTCTCTCTCTCAAAAATTAAAAAAAAACATTTGAAAAAATTAAAATTCTGAGAAATTTCTTAGTTTGCACTTTTTACATGGATTAAAAGTGAACTTTTGGGAATTGACTGAACAATCAACAGATACTAACCTATGTTGGTAATGATGGTGATTAAATAAGTTAAAGCCGTCATCTTTTCTTCTTAACAAAAATGAAAAAGCCTCTTTTGGCTTTGTGGTCTGCATCGAACAAACTTGTGGAAGAAAGTAAATGCTTTTCACAATTCCTAAAACAATGAGAAAAATTATGTGTAAACTGAGACTTGTGAACACTGGAAGGAATTAATGGGAAAAGTTCTTAGAAAAATCAGAACCTTGTGTGAAACAGTGCATTCACTGAACGTGGGAGCCAGAATCTGCTCGACAGACAGATGGTTCAGATGACCATGTTTAGGAAAATTATCCATTATACACCCTGAAATTTATCTCATAGACTTAATGTTTAAATTATCAAACAAGAAAAAATGTTATTAAATTCAAATAGGTAGACAACATATGACAATGTAAAGAAAGCAAAATACGTGACTTACAAAGAGGAGGAAAATTAAATGCACACATTTTAATGTAGAAACACAGCATAATTAATTAAAATCAATAGCTTGTTCTTAAACATACAGTGAAATGGCCATCCCACTAAAAAGATATCATTTTTGTATTAGACATGGTGATTATGAAGATCACTTAAAAAAAACAGCATGTGAAAATAGGTAGAAAAACTCTAAAATAAGTTTGTCTGTTAATATATTAAGAAATAATAAACTGTTGCAGTAGTTCAAAAGCTTGGTCATGTTGCATTAGAAGAATTTTAATTGAATTGAATAGAGAATGTAGTAACATATTTTTTAAAAAGGGAGACAAAATATAGATGTATATATTCTTGGTACAACTGGTTAGCCATGTGAGAAAGTGTAAACGCATCTTTATCTCACTCTGTATGCCAAAATGTACCCCAGGTGTAGCAGAAATTTAAATATAAAGTAGTGGAACCATGAAAGTAGTAAAAGAAAAAGGATGGGATGTTTAATATTCTTGGAATGGAATCCCTGAAGCCATAAACAAACAATAAAATGATAAGACCGACTAGTAAAAATGGAATACTTCCGTATAGAAAAACTCTTCAAAAACAAAGTCAAGAGGCAAAAGACAAAGTAGGAAAATAATCTACAATGTATTTTCCAAACAAGAGGCTCATATTCTGAAAAGAAATAGCTCTCATTATCTGATCCATAAGTTCCTACCTTTGCCAATTTCTAACACATTTGCCCTTTGCCCTTCCTTTCCCAGCTCAGGACTCCGCTGCTTTCCCTAAATATTCCAAACAACCTCCTGCTATCTCAGGGGCCTGGTCCTACCGTTGCCTCCAGCTAGAATGTGCTGCTTTCAGATATCCACAAAGCATGTACCCTCATAGCTTTTAGTTTCTGTTCACATGTCCCTTCCTCAGATACGTTCCTGGTTATTTTAGCCACATGACCACCCTTCTCACCCTTCATTTCTTTCTGCTATTTCTTTGCTTGATAGAATTTTAACTATTTACTTATTGTCACCATTCTCAAAGTTCCTGTGAATAGGAACATCATTGTTTCATTTATCATATTAGCAAACTAATTTGGATGGCACACAGAGTTCAGAAGATTATGGGCGAACAGCATTTCTTCAGGGAATGATGTAGAACACCGTATCAAAATGCATTCTTTTACCTTTCACTGAGAAATCACAGATATAATATTTCATCCACCTAACATCACATGTATATACAAATATAAGTTAATTTTAGTATTATTAGTAATAATGATAGAAATGGAAACAATAAAAATGTCCAGTTGAGGTCAAATGAACAAATTACTAAGCACCAAAAAATGGTATATTACACAGCATTTATAAAGATGAAATAGGTTCATAATTAGTGGTACAAAAAATGAACAAGGCTGAGCAAGAAAAGCAATATAAAATCCAATGTGTATAACTTAGTTCCATTTATGTAAGAAACAAAAAAAATGAAGTTGATAGTTACCACATTGCAGAGAGCGGGACAAAGTGTCTGATATAAGAGTAAGACCCAATTTTGTTTTTTAACTTATTTTTTTAAATGTTTGTTTATTTATTTTGAAAGAGAGAGAGAGTGCCGGAGCAAGCTGGAGGGAGGGGCAGAAAGAGGAAGAGAGAGAATCCCAAGCAGGCCCAGTGCTGCCAGCTTAAAGCCTGATGTGGGACTTGAACTTACTAACCATGAGATCATGACCTGAGCCAAAACCATGAATTGGATGCTCAACCAACAGAGCCACGCAGGAGCTCCAAGATCCAATTTTAAAATACCCCTTTTCACCATTCATTTTATCATTTTATGTGTCATTGGAACAATACCAATAAACACAATGAAAGAGAGAGACTGGCCAAGGGTGGGGTATGAGCTAAGTCTGGACAGTGATCAGGCTGGTGAAGGGACAGAAGTTTGATGAGAAAGAGCTTTAGAGGTCAGGAGAAAGTGTCTGTCTATCTAGAGAAATGGGAATCCACTGGTGGGATTGAACTCAACACAAACTTCCCAGCCAGTTTGGGCAGTTCCAGGATTTGAATCACTTTTGTCTAATTCTTCTCTACCCAAACAAGATTGTTTAAAGGTGTTGGACAACATGATTTAGAAACCTTGTAACTGAACTAACTTATCTGCCCTTGCATAGACATGCTACATTAAGTTTACCTAGTGGTACCATATCTACACTAGAGAGTGGATGTTCTGAGAAGTAAAAGAGATCCTTTAACTTTAAAAGTATAAAACACAGATTATGTGTCTAAACTAAAGATATCTTTAAAAGTTAAGTACATTTATATACCCCCGTGCTCTCAGATGGGGAGTTATATTTGTACTTCTCTAACTGGAACCCCTAAGAAGTACCTATTTGTACAATGTATTCGTATTTGTATTTAATGTGATATACTAGAAATTTTGCCTAAAGTGAATTGTGATGGGGACTGCTAGTACTAACTTTTCCACATACTCTGAAAGCATTATAAATATAAATGGAAATGTATTCTATCAGGGGAGATTTTTAAAGCTAAATAAATAAATAAATAAATAAAACTGATATGACAGTTGATATGAACAATTCTAAAATTTTGCTGTAGGAAACTGTTTCCTTTATTAAAACTAAGAAAGTAGCAGCTAAGACTTTAAAGAAAACCACCAGCCTTTTCTTTTTTGAAGCAATTCCATTCTATTAGTAATTTTATTATGCTACACATTTCCTGACTATTGAATAAAGGTAAAGCTAAAATATTTTTCCCCAAAATTATTACTCCATCAGAGATATTTTGAAGTTCCTTTGATGTTCATATCTTTTCTATTTCTATTTCTATTTCTTTTATTTCTCCTTCTCATAAAGTTACACTTGGACTATTAAACAGCTTTCTAATGGGTAGTCTTGCTTCCAGTCCATTCAACACAAACCAGCTAAAGTTCTATTTCATTTCTGTGCTAAAGCATCTTAAATGATGCCCGCTGTTCAAAGGATCATGTCTCAAATCCTTTGTTCGCCACTGAAAGCCTTTAAGACTGTGAGTATTATAATGTAACTGGATTGGCCTATATTTAGATAATTAGAAGAAAATGGTCCCAATCTGTGGGGTCTGAGGCTTGGGTCTAGATCTTGTCATAGAGAATGGGGCCAAAGCTGGAGGAACTGAACTAGAAGAGATTTACAAGAAAGTCAGACCAGAATGCCAAGCCTGTTCATCCTTCTCCTAAAAAGTCAACAGACACCACGCCAGGGGTCAAAGTAGAAGCATGGAAGGAATGGAATGGGAGTCATAATCCATACAAATTGTTGTCCTGAAGTAGTGGTAAGGTTGGAGAAAACTTTTAGTACATTAATGGAATTGTTCCAATCGGCTAGTGGAAAGTTAGAAAGGGAAAACAAGAAATCTTACCAGGTAGTCAGAAATAAAATCATTTTAGAAATAAATACTGTATCTGGGTAGCACTCCCAGATTTGTATTTTATTCATCTTTCTATAACTGTATGTAACAAAATCATGGCTAATATTTACGTAAAATTTAATAACAATATACTAGGTGCTTTGCATGCATTATATCATTTCCATTCTCAAAATACTCCTATGAAGTAAGAACTATTCTTACCGCCAGTTTATATCCTACAGAACAGAAAAAGCATACGATGTGCCCAAGGTGGCACTGTTAGTGAGTGACATTGTTGGGATTGGGAGCCATGTTTTGCTGACACCACAGTCTATACTCTGGGCTCCTAAGCTACTTCTACGAATAACTGCTGCATATTCTCAGTGCTACACAACTACAAATATGATGATAGAAAAAGAGAAAGCAGAAACCCAGTGCTTATCTGTAGACTTGCAGTTGCTTTTCTGAACAGATACTGAGACTAGATTTGTGTTTTTCCTCTCTTTGAGGAACAGTGGTTTATTTTGTGAAATCTCCTTTCCTCTCAGTCCAGTTTGTGCCCCAGGCTAGACAATTACCTCCAGTGTATATGCTGTTTGGCTGGCCCACTCATTCCTACCTACTCTCCTTTTTGATTAGACTACGAAACACTTGTTAATGTTCTAATAAATAATTTATTTTTGTTACTCGAGCCATTTCAGCTGTCTTATAAACAATCTATTTTCGGTAATCAACAATAAAAATGTTTGCAAAGTAACTATCTGGCTTTTTTGCCAAAGGAACCTGAAACAATTTTTTTCTTTCAGGTTTTTATGACAAAACACTTAAAAGAGACAAAGGAAATGTGGCTTTGTAATATTCATTTCAGTTGCTCTTATTTAATTCTCGAATAATAAGGGAAATATTGTTCTACCTTTAGCATTTAGGTCTCTGTATTTTAAAATGGTTCCCAATGCTTGCTTACCTTTATAGACGGGGAAATATTTTAGCTGTAAATTATTCTCCTAATAATTAACAATCTATTAAGACTCCAACCTCATCATTTCATTATACTGGATTATTTGGTTTCAGTCTGCTGAGCATTAATGCAGCTTTTAATGTCATTGGCTTTTATATCCTCATAATGAGCTCCTTTGTTTCACTAGACAAAATTATCTTTCTATTGATGTGCTAAGATAGATACCTACAGTAGAAGATCAAAATAAACTAAGATTTTATGATTCAACTCTCATGTTTGGATTCTTCGGTGATTTTGTTATCTCACTTCCTGGCTGCAGGTGTTTTTGTAGATAAACAATTGGATTAATTCAGAAGCCTTTGCCCATTACACATTCGCAAGTCAATAGTATCAACAAGGTACATTGTAAGGACTCATTCTCTTATAGATGGAACAGTCTAATGTAAGAATAAATTAAATTAACCAAGAAATTCTGTTTCACAGGATCAAAAAGACAATCAAGTGAGAAAAGATACGTGAGTGGGGAAATAGATTAGGGACTAAGAATGGCACTGAAACAAACCCCCAGATGAAAAGTTTAAAATTGGTCTAAGGGTCATGGAGGGTCATTAAAAGGTTTTGGAGAAGAAAAGGAGATTTTTGAGAGTCTAAAATAAAGATCTGAGGGGTAGCACACTGTTTTACCTATTACCTATTCCCTCCCCCATGACAGCAAAACCTGCTGATGGAGTCCCTCTCCTGTATTATCATATTCAGGGAACTATATCCAGACTTGGAGATCAGCCAGAATCACCATCATATCCGTTCTCAAAATGAAAATACTTGTGCCTCATCAGTTTACTGACTTTTTGTGTCCTTATCCTATGTACTCTTGTGACAGAAGGCCCTGAGATCTAGAGTACTTGGATAGGAATTAGTTTGGGACTGGGAGAGGGATGAGTTACGCCTTGTATACGGAAAGAAGAAACATGGATTATGCATGGAAGAAGATAAATTCTTAGTTGAAGGGTAATGAAGTACAGGAATCTTGTGAAAAATCCCATAAGGTGGTTTCTATTTTCTCTGAATAAAATGTACAGGAAAGTGGCTGTAAGCATGTAAAAGAGTGGCCAAAGTTTAGAAAACATCTAAGCCAAGGTGATTAGAGAGGGATGTTACCATGGAAAAGTAAACAGATTTTCTCGCTGAACTGAGGACCCATTGGAATCTGCCAACTGCATCTATACGGTAACACTGAAATCTAAGTTTTCATGGTTTCCATAGCAGTGCTCTGGAATGGGGAGGCAGAAAAAGCAAATAAACAAAGAGGTATAAGCGTAACATTATTCGGTATAATCTAGCTGAAATGACGGAACGCAATTTTGGGATGAGAAGGAAATACAGAAATATAGAAATAATTGCTTTTTACTCCAGAAAAGCAATGAGAAAATTGGCAAAACAAAACAAAACAGCCCCCCGCCCTGCATCAACTATTTCAGAACTCTAGACATTAACCAAAGGCTTCTTTCTAGTAACCGGGGGAAGATTTCTTCAAGAAAAAAATGGCTGCATCTTGGCAGTGACTGTTAGCTCTGTGGCCTTTAAGCTTTCTCTATTTGCATCTCCTGCTCTCCCAACATTTGTGGTGAAAACCAGGAGAGCCACTGGAAGGAGCCGAAGAGGGACAGATCTCTTTCAAAGACTCATTCTCAAAACGCTGCCATCATTTGACTTGTCTGGTGGTTGCCTAGAACATCCCAATTGCAAAGCTACTTATACTTTGCCTTGGACATGCCTTGGAGCTTACCCAGTGTGGCCAGCCATTTCCCTGGGGGGCATTGTGGAAAAGGGCATTTGTCATAAAATATTACAGGCAATTGTTTAAAGGCATGGTTTCCTGAGGTAGTAGATAGATGGATGGCACAAACACTAGTATAGACAAAAAGCTTAAGAGGAAAAGCTGCAAATGAAATGTATATGGGGCTTTGAAAAGCCTGAAATATCACTGGGAATCCAGAAGGCCACATACGTGCATAGAGCACATGCCCTAGCCAGCGTTCTTTCCTTCTCAAGAAAGTCAGAAGAAAGCCTCGAGCTCTCATCTCTGGCTGAACTTGTGGCTCTGCACAAGCAGGATGTGAGGGCAAAGACAGATTTGATAAATACCTGGCTGAGTATTGAAGGTATGCTACTTCACGATTGATTGTATTTTCCCAAAAATCAGTTGTTTCCACACAGTGGGGACCTACTTCTGGACTCTCTCACGTTCCATTGATCTATATGTCTATCTTTGCACTGATGCCACACTATTCTGATCATTATAGATTTACAAACTTTTCTTCTTTCTCAAAGGTTGTTTTTGTTGTTGTTATTTGTGTTCTTTTCGTTTTCATTTGAGTTTAGAATCAGTTTTATTCTATCAAATAATCATGTTTTTCAAAGGGGTTGCACTGAAAATTTAGTTTAATCTGTAGAAAACTGAGATCTTTGTCATGTTGGTTCTTCTAACAAATGAATCAGGAATATATCGTCTTTTATTTAGGTTTTAAAATTTTTCTCAAAAATGTTTCGCATTTTTCAGAGGCTAAATTATTCATGTATTTTATCAGGTTTATCCTTAATACTTTAAACTTTATGCTAATTTAAATGGTATTTTTAAAACTTCAATCTCATCTTGTGCATAAATACAACTGATCTGTGCATATTGATCTTGCATTCTGCCAATCTTGCTACACTCCTTTGGATTTTCTTTGTACAAGATCATGCCATCAGTGAATCAAAAAAGTTTTAATTCTTCCATTCCCATCTGGATGTCTTTTATTTCTTTATTTTCCTTCCCTGTTCAGATTGGCTAGAACATCCAGTTCTAGCAATGTCTAATAACTTTGGTAATGTTGCATGTTCTTCTTTTTTACTATCTTAGAAGCAAAACTTTCAATCTTCCGCCAATAAGAATGCTGTGAGCTTTTTAAAGCACTTTTTCAAGTTGAAGAATTACCCTTTTAGTCTTAGTTAGTGGAGGCTTGGATTGGTTTTGTTTTCAGTCAGAAATAAATGATTTTGCCAAATGTTTTTCTGTATCTATTGATACTTTTTAGTTTTTAGTGTTGTAATATGGTGAATTATACTGATAATAATTTTTGAATGTTGAACGAGCCTTGGATTCTTGGGATAAAGTATACTTTATCATACGGTAGTAACTTTTTATATATATATAGACTTGATTTGCTTCTATTTTAATGAGAATTTTGTTGTTTTGTCCATGAGGGATAATGTTTCACAGTTTTCGTTTCTTGTAATGTCTTGGTGGTCTTGGTAATGTATAATGCTGGCCTTAAAAAATGAGTGGTGAGGTATTCCCATATCTTTAATTTTCTGGAAGTATTATATAAAATTTATAAAATTTCTTTCCTATATATTTGGTAGAATTTACCAGTAAAGTAGCCCTGGCCTGAAGTTTTTCTTTTAGGAAGGTTTTTACCTACAAATACCATATGTTTAATAGACATAAGGCTATTCTTGTTATTTATTTTTCTTGAGTGAGATTTGGTAGTTTGGACCTCTTAAGGTATTTGTTTATTTCATCTAGGCTGTTGAACTTATTTTTACAAAATTGCTTATAGTATTTCATTATTATCCTTTTAACATTTGTTGAACAGTGTTCCTCAAATTTATTTTACTAATTTTCTTAAGGAATCTTTTTTACACGTTTCTTTTTCTAATTGCACCCTCACCCTCCCGTACGTAAAATCTTAACTCCATAGATATACTATATGTTTGTTCATATCATATATATGTACTTGATACATAAGAAGAGTAAAGCTTTTTCCTCTTTACCCCTGTAACGGGATCATCACCCCATTCAAAATGCGCACTATAGAATTTGTAGTGCATTTCACTTCTCTTATTCTTGCTATTAGTTTTGGGTATGTGTCTCTCTCTGTGTCTTTCTCTTTTTTGATTAGTCTGTCTACAGATTTAATCTAGTTTCTCTCTGTTATTAACAGATAATTTTTCTCAACATGGAAACTTGGGGAAATTCTCAGTTAAAAGCAAATTATATTGGTTTTTCAGAATAATAGTAACATACATTTACTCTTTATGCTTTATATTTTTCTTTTTTCTCGGGTCTTGAATTTACTCTGTGTTATCTTATTTACAGAATTATCTCTGCTCCTTCTATGGTTTTTCACATGTTTACTGTGTTTTTAATGGCTTCAGAACTTCTCATCATTCACTAAGCATTTTTGAAAAGACATTGACATTTATATTAAACTAAGAAACTGTGTAAATGTCTTGTTGGATGGCATATATATTACAGAATAAATTACAAATTTTATATAAGACATAACATGTATTATTTTTATACGAGGAACAGTAGTACTCTCTTCCCTCCAAGAACATCTTATACCTTCAACCATCTTAAATTCATCAGTAATAGGTTATAACAACGTGATGCCCATCAGGGTTCACAGAACATGATAAAAATATAAAAATTAAAAATAATAATAGCTATTACTTTCATATTGTGCTTTAGCACTGATAGATACCTGAATAACTTCTCTTGATTGATTGTCACAAAAACATGCTGGGTTAGTGTGATAATATCATTCTTTCAAGATATATACATAAGGATTCAGCAGTTTGACTACAGTTGCCTATAAAACTTTTTTGGTAACTTTAGAACACACGTGAATATAAATACACAAAGCTCAGTATCTGTAATCTTAAATGCCTAGGTTTGTATATACTTTTCTTTATACCTAGAGATTGGTTTTTGTGCCTAGCCCAAAAGATATTTGTAGCTCTTCAGCCAAAGATGAATACTAAATATTTCTACTCTTAAAAGCTTTACAATCATTGCTACAAAGGAGGGAGAGAATACAAAGCTTTCCATGCTGTCTAAAATCCACCTAATAGCTGATGTTATCACCTCCTTCTTGGTTAGAAATTGAAGGAGAAATTGCATCACATATTTGGATTAGACGATGAAAAAATGTCCGGAGCTTATTGTGACAGGTAAATCTTAATTCTGCAGAAAATATAAATCGGACCCAAACAAAGAACTGTTGGAATTTCAGGGTCCCAGGACTAAAGACTTATATCTCACATCACTATCAGGGGACTCCCAACTTCGGCACTTCTTTTTCTCAGTAGTATGTCACATATGGAGGCCAGACCCATGGGAACTATACAGTTTAAAAATTAAAAGTTGAGTATGTTGTAAGAAGACGTTCTGAAATCAATAGCCACTGAAATGAATATAATTTCTATTAAGTACAAAAATTATCATTTGCATATGTGAGACAACATAATGGTTATTCATTACGAGGGAAAAAGTGTTTGTGTGTTGAGGATATGATTTTGGTAAGGGAGGGACAGTGAATAGTACCAAAAGTAAGTTTTGCTGAGCGGGAAACGTGAGGAAGTTACATGGACCTCTGTACTCAAGTTTCCCTACTTACAAACTAGGATTAAATGAGTTAATCCTAATAGTTTGCTAGCAACGATGCCTAACACATAGTCAGTGTTATGTAAGTCAATCAATCAGCATTATTCCTTGTTTAAAAGTGTTTATTTATTTAATTATTTTTGAGAGAGAGCAGGCACACAAGTTGGGGATGGGCAGAGAGACAGGGGGAGACACAGAATCTGAAGCACACTATAGGATCTACAGAGCCCGACCAGGGGATCGAACCCACAAACTGTGAGATCATGACCTGAGCCAAAGTCGGACACCGAACCGAATGAGCCACTCAGGTGCCCCAATTGATATTATTTCTTAAAGCTTAGCATTTTCATAATTTGTCCATATCTTAGAAACCAAGGATTAAGTATTTATCTTAAATTATAAAATGATAGGCTAATAGGGGAATAAGGTTTATCTATATTCCTTTCTCTGAGAGATCATTTTGATGAAGATCTTCTGAGACATATGAAAGGTTGGGCCAATTGTACAATTAGAATGGGCCAATTGTATTGGTTATACCAGGCTATGTAGGCTATGCTATCAAACAAGCTTCAAGTCTTGTGCTGAATGCCACAAAGGCATTTTTTAAGTTTGTTTATTTTGAGAGAGAGACAAAGAGACAGAGAGAGCATGGAGGAAAGGCAGAGAGACAGGGAGAGAGAAAATCCCAAACAGGCTCCCTGCTGTCAGCTCAGAGCCTGATGTAGGGCTCCAACTCATGAACCCATGAAATCATGATCTGAGCCGAAATTAAGAAGAGTTGGATGCTTAACCGGCTGAGCCACCAGGTGCCCCACAAAGGCTGTTTTCTGAATTACATTTTTCTCTGTTTCTATCTGTTCCTCTGCCCACCATAATCACTCAGGGAGTTGGTCTAACAAAGCAACCATCATCTTAAATTTTGCTGGTTGCGAAGCTAGAGGTAAAAGAAGCTCTGGAAGGTGTTTCCCTGTCACATCAGTCCATTCAACTCTTGGGCTAAAATTTGGGCATCTGGGAGTTTAGTCATTCCTGCTCTCCCAAGTGAATAAGAACCAGATGTCTGTGAATTGCATTGTTAAATAAAACCAATGCCCGGTGTGTGGACCTTGGGGTCAGGATGGGAATAAGGGAAGGAAGCAGCCCATTTGGTTAAGTGGGTTGACTGCTTTAATTCCGGATCTGTACAACACTCCTCTACTCACTCCTATACTCCGCTTGCCCACTGCCAGCATGCACATGCACACTGCAAGGCAAACACTCTCATTCAGTTACTGATGTTTCTTAGAGAGAGAAAAAGGAAAGCACCACTTTTAATCTGTTTTATTTGTGCCCCTAGATCAGCCAAAGCTTGTAGTTCTGTGGACCGGGATTACCGTCACAGCAGTTTACAATATGGCATCATCAGTTACACCTTGATTTATTTCATGAATCAAATCTATGGAACGTTTATTTGCCTAAAGGGCCAACGTGTGACTAGTGGAGTGTCAAAGTGCCTTTGCATTACAAAATCTAGCAATCTAATACAGAAAGGAAGTAGTTTCATCAAACTGAGCTAAAAGAAGGAGGAGGAGGAAGAGGAGGAGGAGGAGGGGGAGGAGGAAGAGGTGGAGGAAGAAGAGGAGGGGGAGAAGGGGTGGGGAAGGGGGAGGACAGGGTAGAGAAGGAGGAGGAGGAGGAGGAGTGGATGTGGAGGGGGAAAACAAAGTGGAGGAGGAGGTCCTATGCATGTATCAGCCTTCATCTCCCATTACCTGTCCTAGCATGGGACCTCATACCTCCTCAGGACCACTAACCACCCTCAACAGGATGCATATGGCCCTCTGCTGAACTTGTGCCCACTTCCCTACTTTGTTGCAGCTCTGTGAAAGCTTTAGGGAGGAGAGAAGGAATTTCTTGCTCTCTAGGATTCTGAATCCACCTAGGGCCAGGACCCAATTACTAACACACTTCGGGGACATATGACAATGGATTGGTCACTATCACAGAAGCACAGATGTGCTGCTTTATCTCAAACGTTGCCCTTAGTAACAAAGACATTTTCTTTCAAAGCATCTTTCATAAAAACAACTATTGGAGGCAGAATTGGTCTTATTTAATTAACTTCTTACTTCCAACCCTCAGGCACAGGAGAAAATAATGCAAAATTACCATGAAACAGTTGGTGACCACCCACTGATTTTTTTTTTTTTTGCAATATTTCTAATTGTTTTTACTTTTGTGTAAACGCACTTTACTCCCTTAGCATTTCAGTTATCAGAGAAATTCAATTCTATCAAAATAAAGGAAACTAGTAGAAAAGGGTTCTAGTGTTTACTTTTTCATTGAATTATCTATTTATGTTTACTTTTATGCTTCTCATTCACTCTAATTCTATTTGATTCAGTACATATGTTTCTTATTTTTTATAACACTGAATTCTGCTCTACCCCACTCAATTTTCATGCATTTATCTTTCCTCTCCAAATACCATATTGTATCATTAACTTAAGGCAGCAGAGTGAAGAAAGTTGATGTTTTTTTACCTCTCTTAATATCAGAATGCGACTTGTTTTTCCGTTTATCTCTATTTGCTCATTTTTCATATTTATCCAATGGAATTTGAATAAAACTGATATTTAATGAGCTGAAAACTGATTTTGAAAATGCTTACATTGGAATAATACATAGTGTTTAAGTTGCATGACAATATTAGATATGAATATATAATACCATTACTAGTGTTTTCATTTGTTTGTTAATAATACTAATGTATCGATAAATTGTACAATGATCCTGAAAAGGTCCTTGTTTTCATCCACCCTTTCTTTCTTTACTGCATAAATTGTGATGAATAATAAGAGATGTGGATCAACACTTTAAAGAAATAAAAGCAGTTGACCTTCTGTTGGTGTTATTATTTTGAATTTGTAGCTTTTGTAAAATAAAGACATTTCACAATAAGAATTTCACAGAAAACCCAAATACTTGATAAACATTTCCTACAACTTCTTTTGCTGGTGTCTCAAGTTGTATCTAAAAACAAAAAAATAAACTATACCTCCATTTGTTATGTTCAAGTCAAAAGACAAGAGTGATGTCAAAATAAACCAGGCTTTGAAAGTAAGAGAGTTGTTGTGGATGTCCTGTATATGGGAACAAACTTCCACAATTTTCCATATATGGGAGTTAAGTAGATATTTTTGCATACGTGTAAAACTTGGATCAAGAAGCAGGTCATTTAAGGAAAACCTGGGTACCTCAGTCGGTTAAGCATCTGCCTCTTGATTCTGGCTCAGGTCATGATCTCACAGTTTGTGAGTTCGAGCCCCACGTTGGGCTCTGCAGTGACCCTGAAGAGCCTGCTTGGGATTCTCTCTCTCTGCCCCTCCCCTGCTCGCACTCTCTCTGTCTCTCTGAACATAAATAAGTAAACTTAAAAAACAGAAGCAGGTCACTTAAGATAAGTGTGCACAAAGTTCCCCATGACACTGTATAAATTGAGGAAAGGGAGATGGGATTAAAATTAAGGTAACTGCACAGAAACTTATCAGAAGATTCAATTACTCAAGGTGGTTCATATCAGAATGTAAATATGACTCTGAGAATTGAGGTGCCAGGAGGCAATGTCAATAGTTTTGTGAACAATCTGCATAGAAAATAATACCAGCAACTATAGATACAGAATCCAATTGTAAGCATGATATTAAAGAGAATATGTTTTTATTACATCAACTGAAATTGATCATGCTGCTTCATGTATCCATGACTTTTTATAAGCTATCCTTATGGCTGCATTCTCTTCCCTGACTTATCTGCCTAGGGAACCTATATTCAATCTTCAAAATCAGTTCAAATATCAATCCTTCTATGGAACTTCCCTGAGCCCAGGTTAGAATTGATTTCTTCCTATGTTATACTTCCACTGAAGTACACTTACTTGTTTACATTTCTGGCTTGTCAAACGTGAACTACTTTAGAGCAAGAACTCCGTCCATTTTCTTTGTATACAATACTGGTCCCAGTAGACGTAAATGTGTGCTAAATGAATGATTCATGTGATTTTAGTGATTACAGCTCATGGTAACTTCTTTCTGGTAGAAACCAGCTAGCAGGACCAATTGTCTTCTTTCATTGATTCTGAGGTTAAGATGCTAAAAGCATTGGTTTGCATATTGTGTCGGCGGGAGAACACATACGTTAGGTCCCTTAGGACATATTGATAGGACAATGTAAAAAGAAGACGGATGGTGGAGAACAGACTATAAGAAGTTAATGAAATAAAGTGATGAGGAGGAAAAGAATAGTACCAATTGTAGATGTTCGGTTCTATCTAGAAGAAGACAATCAGGAAAATACCTTTAGGAGATGGAAGGTGTGGTTAAAATTTTGCACAACAAAAAGAAAACTTATTGTTTTTGAAAGACCAAAGCCAAATATTATTTGGACTTCTATTCAATGTGCTTCCTACGCTGACTCTGTGCTTGCTGACAAACTGGGAAAGTTTCCTCAGTGACATTTTCTTAGCAATCTTTTTAGACCCTGGTTTCTATTCACCCACTATCACCACTAGTCTATAGTTTCTTCTCCCAATAGACTGTGAGTTACTTGAAGTCGGGACTCTGGCTTTATTTTTCTATTTCCTTGCCAAAGAATCATAATTCATTTGAATAAATATGTAGAATCCTGGTAATCTGTAGATAAATATTCCTTTTTGTATAGGTAAATGGGGCCTGACCCCATTTATATGAAAATCTATGTAGAGCATTAGAATGCTAACAAATTCTATTGGCTTCATGTTAACAGTAACGAGTGGTGCACAGGGAGTATGGTCAATAGTGTTGGAATAGCGCTGTGTGGTGACAGATGGAACCTAAACTTGTGGTGAGCACAGCATAATCTAGAGACTTGTTGAATCACTATGTTGTACACCTGAACTAGTGTAACATTGTGTTTCAATTATACTACAATAAAAAAAAATTTTTTTTAAAGTACCCAGTGGTAATACAGTAAGTTGAGAAAAACAGAAGATCTACTTTCTAAATGTAACTGGGAAAGTTCTAGAAATATTCAAAAATTGTTTTTTGTAATTTTACAAGAACTTGCCTTAGAGAAATAAGTCAAAATAAGAATAAAAAAAGTATATTCCCAAAGATGTTCATTGAAAAATTATCTTTAGTAGTGAAAGTTGTAAACAGACCAAATTTCAAGAGGAAAAACTGTCAATTATTCCACATTAACTCAATGAGGCATTTATACAATCACTAAAATAATACTTATAAAGACTTTACAGACACATAAGTTATTATAAAATTTAAAAGGAAAAAAGTGAACTGATAATTGCAAATTCTGTGCGACTGCAATTATGCTAAATATATATACACTAAATGGAGAAACGGATGGAATGAAATATTATTATAGTCATGGTTTTAGGGTGGTAGGATTATAGCTGTTTTTAATTTTTAAAAATTATCTTTAATGCTATAGTATTTAAAGACAAGAGAAAAATTTGAGGGTTTTTTTTTTACATCTTGAGAATTTAATATGATGAACAAAAAAAAAGCAGTTCTCTTTATAAAAGAGCTTACTATATAATTCATGTATTCAACATTTCTTAAATATTTAGAAGCACCTACTGGGTTTTGTTTTTGTTTTTGTTTTTTGTTTTTTGTTTTTTCATCCCAGCCATGTCTTAAAACAACAGAAAGCTTATAATTACGTAGGTCAGAAGTTCAATACCTCAAAACTCACTACCTCACTCAGCTCAACATAACCCAGGGCTTCAGAATATAGTCAGTGGCCAATTGAAATATGTTGTGGTGGCAGTGACCACACCAGGCAGCGGCTGTCATTGTCAGTGACATTTTTGGCAGAGGCACCACGGAATAGAACAGTTGGCGAGAATTAAGTGCTTTGATCTCTGGAAACAGTGCTACTCAATGAAGACTTACGGCAAGGTGGGGGTTAAGTAGCAAGTGCCCGGGGGTTACAAACAGTGAACCCCGAGGCAGTATCTAGTGGGCTAGATTGTAACATTAAAAAGTCAACGAAAATGGCAATTTGGGAATGTGATAGAGCAGAGACTCTTGTAAACGCAAAGGAAGACCACTCATCTAAAAGCAGTCCTCGGCACCAGAGACTAACTTGACCTTCAAGTCCATTTGAATGCTAGTATTTTCCCCTAAGAGATATCGTTGATAAAAGTTGAGGCATCGGCCAATTCTGTAAGCCAGTCAAAACTCCACGCAAAAACCAAACTGTGTCCATCTTTCAATGCTCTCATGAGCATGGAAGAACAAATGGTTGGAAATTTCTTTTACAAAGCAAGATTAAAAAAATTTTAAAGGGAAAAATTGAAAGTGAAAGATTAGGTTATAGTGTTTGAGCTCTGTGTCGAAAATGAACTCAGAGGACTAGGGAATGAGTAACGTATTGGTCTCTATTTTGTAACCTTCCTCGAATTATAAAGAAACAATGCCCACGGGTAGTTTGACGGTGGAGACGGTGATGTGTACTTGTCTACGATTTCGTTGGCAGGACCTATCTAGACTGCAGAGGGACCCGCGCTACCAGTTTTGCCCCTGCAAGCGTCAGATTGTCCTTCCTAGCTGCGGGGATCACACTTCTTTACATTTACAATGAAGAATTTCGAGACTTCGGCCCCTCCTCAGACCAATCCTTCCCTTTGTTCTCCAGATCACCTGCTGTAATAATTGCTAACACTGCCAAGCTTTTACTTATTAGGAGGAAACCTGGGTTTGTACCCATGGAGAGGAAAAAGTAACAAATGTGATTTTTAAAAAGCTGGGGCTGCGGAGGGAGGGAGGGGAGTGGATTAGAATACTCCAAGCATCCTGGCAAGTAAGGCATTTGGAGAAACATTGTCCCCAAATCACGGTGGGTACTAACCTAATTATAAAGACATCGAGGACCTGGGGCAGCCGTGGGCCTCCTTCTCAAGAGCAGCGGGAGCCTTCGGCTGCGATAGCCCTGTGTGGTCTTGTGGTTCAAAAAGGAGGATGAAAAAAATACGTGTGGGAATCTGGGGAAAGAGTGAGCTTTAGTACTTTGTCTTTGAACACTTAGAGTGAGGACAAGACTCACATGGCAACCAAATGTATTTTCCCTGCTTAACTACCTCTTTTCAGCCTGATGGGCACCTACTGTCTTAATTAGGGACCTCACTCCATACAGAAAAGATGGCACAGCAGTGCGGCTTCATGTTTATATATTCTGCTCAGTCCCCTTTGGGTTGTGAGAGCTGTTTTTGATACTAAAACTGATTTGTATCTTTTTTTTTTTTCTCCTTAACCTTGGCTCTACGGTCTGTTAGATGTCTGCAGCGGCCCTCACCTCACCAGAGGGGCCGTACCTCACTAGCCAGACAACTCTTTAGAATTGCTGCACCTGGAATAAAAACAAGTGGGATTTAGCGCTCTCACCATGACCCTATAAAACCCGGCAGCCAGATGGTCAAGCACATTCTAATGACTACAGCTAAACACAAAGGGGAAAAAAATGTATACATACAAAAGTGCGAGGGAGACTCTTCCATTCAAATTTTTAAAGTGGCAGCTGGCCAAACCCCTCAAAAGCTGTAAAAACACCGCCCGGTAAAGATTTCCCAATTTGTAATAAGATCAACCTTTGCCAACAGTTTTTAGGGAAGAAAAGGAAGGGAATGAACTTGTTTTTGCTGCCTGTTTGCTCTGATTTGAAATATCTTGGCATATACTTGACAGCTCTGGCTGTCTTTGGCTTTTGGGTCCTACTCTTATCTTAATCCCTCCGGCCTGCCATTCAGTGTCTTGCAAGGAAAGGCACTCGTAATTTCCAACTGCACGAGAGAACGCCAGGCCGCTGGTATTGCGCACAGTGCAACCCTTTTCCCATGACCTTTGCAGATTGCATCACCTTTGAGAGTTGACAGTAATTTTACAGGAAGCAGCAGAGAGACTGGGCTCAGTGCTCAGAAAGGTTGGATTGTGCCAGTTTAAAGTTATCCAAATACTTTAAAAGTGAGCCCCTCTCCTTTTGCGACAGGTGTTACACACGTTACCATGAGAAATCTGTGAGGGCTGTAAGTGGCAGCGAAGCCTTAGTTAATCATCTCTGTAAGAGCTAAATGATAATGGCAGAAAACAAAAGAGGGATAAATATACTGGAAGGCAATGTTAAATGGTATCTCTATGTGTTTCAGCATTTTATTCATCCAAAGTAATTCAGGGGTTCCCAAGCTTTTAGAGGAAGCATAGTACGATCCACTTCAGGCATTAATAAATGAGAATAAAGCCATCTTTCACAATAAACTTCATAGGTGTTTTAAATTAATGTTTCAAAAATGACTTGAATATTATAAAATACTACCTAGCGACTAGTATGTAGTTGTGATGGCATGTTTTTGAAAGCTATATTTATACATTTATATCTGTTACTATGTACTAGGCGGCTCAGGTGGGAAAGGAAAAATATATAGTCAGCCCTAGTGGGAGAGACAGAATAGAATAAATAGCAAATTATCCAATGGAAGTTCCCAGGAATGACCTGGTCAGTTATAGTAGAACCTTTTATCACCCGTGGCAAGGACTATCTTAAATTTCCTGTTTTCTCGTTGTGCTGACTTGAGGAAAGCTTCCTTCTTATATGAGTACTTATTTAAAAAAAATTTTTTTTACATTTACTTATTTTTGAGAGAAAGAGAGAGACAGAGCACAAGTGGGGAGGGTCAGAGAGAGAGAAAGAAAAACATAGAATCCAAAGCAGGCTCCAGACTCTGAACTGTCAGCATAGAGCCTGACACGGGGCTCAAACTCACAAACCGTGAGATCATGACCTAAGCCGCAGTCAGAGGCTTAACTGACTAAGCCACCCAGGTGCCCCAGGTACTTACTTAAACATGCACCTGAACACGTTTCTAGGAAATGAGAAGAAGGCAGATGCTTCTCTGGTTCTGATGGTCATGACGTCCTTACTGACTATTAGGCCATCCTATAGCTGCTTGGATCTATCCTGTTGTCACGGTGGCCATCATTTTGCCTACCCCTCTGACTCTCTCTTGGTTTGTATAAATTGACATCATGAATGCTGACTTTTTAAGGGCAGTAGAGTGTGGAAATTAAGAGCACAAATCTGGAGCCAGACTTTCTTGGTTCCAATTCTAATTCTACTCATTACTAGCTGTGTGACCTTGGGACAATTATTTAATCTCCCTTTGTCTTAGGTTTCTTGTCTTACAAGGATTGTGTAACTGGACCTCCTTTAGGATCGTTGTGATGATCCAATGATAATTATGAAATAAGCACATAGTAATAACTATATATCTGCTCACTTTTATTTTTCTTCAAATGACCTGGTAGACTATATTTCCAGATTGTTGATAGGATATATCGGGACATTGCTAAAAGAAGCAAAATCTTTGTGCAGTGAAAAAGGAAAGAAGGAAAAGTCAAGGGTGGGTCCATAACCTGCCAAAGAGATGATTCCATTTTACTTTGTGCTGTGCTGACCTCATCTACGATGCTGCTTACTTCTCCAAATTGTGAAAAATATTAATTACAGCTTTTAAAAAATGGGATAGATGCATTTAGATATAGTGTATATTTTACTTTTAGAAAAAGGATGATTGGTGAAAATTGTATATGCTTACATGAAACTTTATTTCAATTTTAAATAAGGTATTAGTATGTACATATATGCATCAAAGCTCAGCAAAATGATATTTTGCAATCAAACTGGGATTTGACATGGAGAATTTATTTGTGTCCAACAAATGTTATGGGAAGCTGGATGCGTGTAGGTAAGGGGCAAGAATAGCAATATTTGTTTACATCAGGAATCTAATTTTTATAGAAAATATTTCAGAGTTTTGAAAAATCTCTTGAGGTACACTTATCGAAGGATTGTTAAAAGTTCAATGCTAGAAGTAAAGGACCTAAAACCATAGCCAAATTAACTTTTTGAGCAAAGGAGCATAAATGGATATATGGGAGCTTCAGTGTTTCATGAGGGAAAAAGGTAGAATAATTTTAAGTCACAGATAACCAATCAAAGCAATTGGCCATGTGTTGTGGTATTTACTAGTTCCTCTGCTCAAAAAAGGCTTAAAACATCACAAATAGAAGTATAACTAAGAAGGTAAGAAGTAGAATTCTGACACTTGGCAAAGAAAACATGAGAAAACAAGAGAAGAAATGAATAACTAAACCATCCATGAAAACCCATGATCACTCTTAATACTTTAAAAGTATTTCAGTCAATAGATGAGCTTTAAGTTCGGCCCACATTTAGGAGTACAGCCTTCAAACAGAGGATCAAAGGTGCCATATCTATTATGTAGACTGCTAACTGAAATTAATGTGGCCAAGGGACACCTGGGTGGCTCAGTCGGGTAAGATTCCGACACTTGGTTTCAGCTCAGGTCATGATCTCATGGTTTCATGAGTTCAAACCCTGTGTTAGACTCTGTGTTGGCAGTATGGAGCCTGCTTGGGATTCACACTCTCCCTCTCTCTCTTCCCCTTCCCCACTTGCACTGTCTCTGTCTCTGTCAAAATAAATAAGTAAACTTAAAAAAAAAAAAGAAACTAATGTGATTGAAATAAATATAAATAAATGCTGTGGAAAAAAAAAGGTTTCTGACATTGAACCTATGGAGAAAATACATATGCATACTGGTTTGTGTCTTTTCATGTTTTTCAAAATACAAAATGCAATTATAAAATATACCCATTTACAGAGTAGACCCGTTATTTGTGTGTTGGCTCTCAGATCCACTCTTCACCTTTCTAGTGCTCTCATTTGTGTGGCAGGCACTGACATTTCTTATGCTCCTTCCCGTGTTTTCTGGTTTCCTGATAATTTCAGCCAATAGGAGTCACTGGGCGTAGAATGAAAGAGAGGTCGAGGTGGACATCCAAGGTCCCTTCTTGCTGGCCAATCCGTTCCCCCACCCCTCTCTTCAATGTTTCCAGCTTTCACTCTTTAGGTACCCTTTCTTTCATATGATTTCATCTTTTGCATTGCATATATATTTTTCTTTAAAAAAGACTTACTTTCATTCTCCAAATTTCTTCTTTATTCTTTGGTTTTTCTTTGAAGATTTAAATCAAGTGTTCTTTCTCCTCTGAAGCTTTCTTCAGGCCCATCAGATGGAATTACTCTCTTTCTTCTGTGACCTCGTAACCTTGTCTAGTTGCCTTATTTAGATCTTATCCTATTTTATTTTTTTATTCCTAATTATTTGCTTTACACATGTCTTTTCCATAGATTGTGAGATTTTCAAAGCTAGGGACCCTGTGTCATTTATGTTGGTATCCCTGGGACAAAAGCAATCCCTGGGACAAGCAGTGTGTGTGAAAGACAAGCATGAAAAAGAAAGGAAGAGGAAAAATAAAGGAAAAAATATATAGAATATAAACATCCTACAAGGAGAATGATTAAATTTTGAGTCTAGAGATACCTTTTTAACAAGTGAAAGAGAAAAGATAGTTAATTTTTCTATTAAGGGGGAATAACTCCAACTAACTAGAGATCCTTAATGAAATATGAAATGTATGAAAGCAAAATAAAACTTTAAGATGAAGTTTAAGGCCTGTGAAAAGGTGAGATACTGAGCAATTTAAGTAGGTCTTGAAAAAGCATTAAGAATCATTAAATAACATTTCCTTCCTTCCTTCCTTCCTTCCTTCCTTCCTTCCTTCCTTTTTTGTTTTTTTTTTAAATTTTAACTTTTTTCTTTTTCCAAAGAGTGGAGAAAAACATCCTGGGGAAAAGAACATTGGATAGACTATGAATTTCTAGACACCACAACCACTGGAAGTTCCACAAAGCAAATGCTAAGCTTGTTGAAGACACCTGTTTTTCACGTGCAAATCTGTAGGACTCTAAATTACACAGCAGGAAGTAGACTTTTGTAACCACTGAAAAATAAATATAAAAAGAGGTGAAAGTCTGAAGATTGTTTTCCAGTTTATAAACGGGGATGTTGAAGTGTTTAAAATAATATCCAGTTCTGCCAATTACTTCTCAGGTCATTCAAAAAATTGAAAACGCCTATAGCAAACTTGGGCTTGCTTTCGAGGCTTTGCCCTGCAATTCTCTTGGTCTAGAATTCCCTTCACCTAGGCCTTCCTAAGGCTGCTTATTCATCTCATTCAAGTTTCAAACTGCATATCATCTCCTTCCACAGTTCTTTCTGACCTGACAATGTAAGGCTTTGTACACCATCCATCATGAGTTCCAAGATAGAGAGATCCTGATCTGACCTGCCTGTAACTTGTTAGTATGACCCATTATATCATAGACTAAAATTTATAGAACAAATTATAAATGAGATTGAATGAGGTCACTGATTGTGTGATTCCTCAGATGCATATTAAGTGGATCTGTTTTACTTTTTAATTGGTCTAAGTATTTCAGAAAGGCAAAAAGAAAAGAAAGAATAATATTAATTTCACATCATTCTTCTTAAAAATAAGAAGTGTGTTGACAAATTTTAACTCCAGAATATCTGGAAAGTTGCCCCTTCCTGATGTTACATCAAGTGAATGTATAGACAGAAATGGGCATGTGTAACTTAATTTTGGGTGGAAAGCTGAAACTTACTTCTTTGTTTATAATTGCAGAGTAACCTGAGAAAAAAATCCAAAAGTCACAATAGGTATATTTTTATTTTATTATATATCTTCTACACATTCTATACAAGCAACTCTGATTTAATTGAGAACTGCCTGTTATGTGATTAAAGATATCAGAGATAATGGTTAGCTTGGAATGTAAATTTGTATATGCTTTTACATCAAGAGAAAAGAAATGAGGTTTTCAGTTGAGTTTACAATATGTTGGATTCTTTTTTTAGTGAAGTGTCAGGAAGCAGTGGACTTTTACTCTAATGTAATAAAAGTTTTCTTTAACAGGCTGTCCACAATATTAAATCCTGAGTCTGAGGAGCCACAGTATTAAGTGGCTAAAATATGCTCATTGATGGAATGAGTTTCCTGTGTGGAATAAATAATGTTTGATTAAATACATTTTTTGCTTACAGGATAAAATATTGTGTCTGACAAAATTAAATTTCCTCCATAGCCCACACATTAGTATATTGTGGATTTTCCAAGCTGCCTTTATATATGAAATAATATAAGCCAAAATGAATGAAAGTAAAAACAAGTTATTTCAGTGGCAATTCTCCAGTGCTTTCCAGAAGTTTTGATGGCAGATCAGCTCTTTGGGCTAAAAAAGTTGTTGATGATGACCCAATGGGCTGTTATAACATCCTCTCTCAGACCAAAGAATGACCCCAGAGAATGAAAGATGTCCAGAAGAAAATCTACTTTACTCCAATTTATCATATTTATAAGGGCACCAAGGGACTGTGTTAGATTATATCCTCTAAGAAGGAACCCATGAATAAAGTTGCTATTAATGGAAATTAATCAGGATCTAGATGTAGGGAAAAAAAGAGAAGAGAGTGGTGGGACAGATCTTTAAGAAATGCATGGAAAAATAACCTCATTACCAATTTAGTTGCAGAATAGATTGCAGGAGGTAGACATAGAACTAAATTGCATATTTGAGTTTTCACCATATTTAATTATAGTCAGTGACACAGCCATTTCCTGAAAGCCTAGATTTTAAAATTAGATTTATTGAGGGTAAATACCTATGGAGTAAAATTCAACCTTTTTGTGTGTTCATTTTTATTAATTTTGACAAATGATGGAAGTTGTGTTATCACCATTACAATCAAGTATAGAACATGCTCACCATTCCAAAAAGACCCCTTTGAAGTCAATCCCTTCTAGAATGTCACATAAACTTAAATGCAGATTGTGTTTTCCGAGTCTGGCTTCTTATACTTATTATAATGCACTTGGTGAATATTATGTAGCTGCATGTATCGGTAGTTCATTGCCTTTGGTGTTGAGATACGCTGTATTCCACTGTATGAAGGTGCCACAATTTTTTTTTTATCCATTCCCCAGTCAATAGACAATTGGGGTGTTTCCAATTTGAGGTAATTATAAATAAAACTGCTGTGCACATTTGCATAGAGGATTTATTTTGACATATGCTTTTGTTTCTTTTGGGTAAATACCGAGGTATCAGGCTCTTGGTTGTATGATAAGTGTATGCCTTACTTTGCAAGAGACTTTCGAACTGTTTTGCAAAGTGGCGATCCTATTTTACATTCCCATCAACAACGTGCATGAGTTCCAGTTTCTCTGTGTTCTCATCATCATTTGGTATCTTCAGATTTTATTGTTATTGACATTGTTATTCTAGTCATTCAATAGGTATCTTGGTATCTCATCATGATTTTAGTTTTCACATCCCTAATGACATGATGAGTATCTTTTTTTTAATGTTTATCTTTGTGTGTGTTTATTTGAAGTATCTGTTCAAATCTCTTGCCCTGTTCTCTCTTCTGTGTTTCCTCATTGATATTGAGTATAATAATTCTTTATGTATCTTAGATACCAGTCTTTTATCATTTACATGTTTTGCAAACATTGTTCCTGGTCTGTGGCTTGTCTCTTCAGTTTCTTAATAGTGTCTTTCAAAGATCAGAAGATTTGATTTTGATGAAGTCTACCTTATCATTGTTTTCTTTTATATGTCTTGCTTTTGTTTTATATATAAGAAATCTTTGTCTCACCTAATGAGACAAAAATATTCTATGCTTTCTTCTAGAAGTTTTAGTCTAAGGTTTTACCTTTAGGAATATAATCCATTTGATTAGGGTTTCTATGGCCCCAGGGGCTTCAGGGTCCTCTCCAGGGCTTGTCAAGGTCTCAATAAACCCATGGGCTGTGAAGAACACAACGTATTTTTAAAAGATATAATATGCTCCTTGATATGTAAAATTCTCAAGCGGCTACAAAATGGCAAATTCAGATACCTGTGTAACTAATGCATGGGGAGTTAGGCATATTCTGTTAACACAGATCTTAATTTCTCTTTTTTCTTAATATCATCAAAAAATTTTTTTTAACATGTATTCACTTCTGAGAGACAGAGAGAGATAGAGTATGAGCTGCGGAGGGGCAGAAAGAGAGAGGGAGACACAGAATCCAAAGCAGGCTCCAGGCTCTGAGCTGTCAGCACAGAGCTCGACGCGGGGCTCGAACTCACGCACCATGAGATCATGACCTGAGCTGTCAGACACTTAACTGCCTGATCCACCCAGGCACCCTCTTAATTTCATTTTGATTCTTCTTTATATTCATTTGGCAGAAGTATTTCAGGTCAAAAATTCAGAACCATGTTTCAGTGAATTGAATTCACAATTTGCATTGTTTTTGACATAATCTGTCATGGTGGTGATAGGAACTCAAATTATAGTTCTACCTGTTGGATTTTTTACTTAATGTAACTCTGAAACACAGAGTAAGTCTAGTATAAAACTTACGTCACCTGATTGTTTGACTGTTTCAATGAGACCATGTAAATTAAAGTGATTGCAAACTCTTGTAAAGACAACATGCACACTATTTATTTTTGTAGGATTTTGTGAGGTTTTTTTTCTGATTTCAAAATTCATGTTAACTTGAGAATTTTATCAAATGAAGTACCTAAATTTCTATTAGCCAGGGGTAATTTTTTTTTGAGTATGTTTATTGAGTATTTTCCTAAGCTTATATATAAATATGTGTATTTTTCCTTGTAGAATATGATTCCATTCGTTTGTTTAATAAAAGCAAACACATCTGTTTATGTGCATGTGTGTAACTTGCATTTGATATTAATGTATTACATTATTTTTGTTTTTCTAATTTACAACCTTTAAATATAAGCCCTCCTGTATATGAAAAAAATCCATGTAATGTAAATTCACAAAAAAACAAAATTTTTCAAACTCTTTAGTCCTGAGCCTCCACATATGTCTTTTTATCTTCTTGGCAAAAAAATTGATTTAGAGAATGTTTTGATTACTCTTCCAGCAGTTTCTAAACCACAATGAGGTTAGCATTTCTAATGACATCAAAAGTTTACATCATTTCAATAAAAATGCTCATGTAAGATGGCTCGTATTCTTTGCCTTGTAACTCTGGTGACTTAAGTATGGCTTCGTAATAGAGTATCTGGCCTTATAGTCTGTCTAAAAATAAGATAAGAAATCCCATAGCTACAGGTAATCTGCAATCTGTGATTATACATGTTTCCAATTCATTTTGCCATCAGAAGGAGACTGATACTTGGTTTAGAGTGAGGCAGGTAATGACATTTAGTCACGGAGATGAAGCCTGTGTCTTTACTAGTGAAACAGGAATGCATTGCACATCCAGTGAGATGAAAGATTTTGTTGTTTTTTGGGAATTATTTAGTCATATAGAAATTTGTGACTCACAGTCTCACACACTCTAATTATTTTCAGTTTTTATACTGAGATGAAAACATTAAAAATGATCAACTATTACTTCAACTCATCATCATAATAACATATTCACTTTATGTTTTCTTTTAAAAATATGATCAACCCCAAAATTTCTTATGGTAGAATATGACCTTAGTGCAATAAATGCAAATGTATATATGTACCTGTACAGATATAAATTATATGTAGTATAAAATCATTCTAAAATTGTAGGGGCGCCTGGGTGGCGCAGTCGGTTAAGCGTCCGACTTCAGCCAGGTCACGATCTCACGGTCCGTGAGTTTGAGCCCCGTGTCAGGCTCTGGGCTGATGGCTCGGAGCCTGGAGCCTGTTTCCGCTTCTGTGTCTCCCTCTCTCTCTGCCCCTCCCCCGTTCATGCTCTGTCTCTCTCTGTCCCAAAAATAAATAAAAAATGTTGAAAAAAAAATTTTTTTTAAATTGTAGTATGAATTGTAAAATTACAGGATGGGTAATTGTGGGTTATGTTTTATTTAAGAATTTAGACAACAGTTTTGAAACCAACGTTTTTTTATTTTTATTTTTCTTAGAGAGAGAGAGCACGAGTGGGAGAGAGGCGCAGAGAGAGAGAGAGAAAATCTTAAGCAGCATGCTCAGCACAGAGCATGACCCAGGGCTCAATCCCATGACCCTCAGATCATGACCTGAGCCAAAATCAGGAGTCAGACATTCAGCCGACTGAGCCACCCAGGAACCCTGAAACCAACGACTTTAAAGTTATTCAAAGTGCCTTCTTCTCAATTATGGACCTAACTGAAATTAAGAAAATAAGTATCTGTTGTGTCTTCTAACTCATTATAAAACAATATTCTGTAGTCAGTGCTGAATTTTGATTTGCTAGGTTTTCAAAGAAGTGGGTATTAACACTGCATTTGTGAGGAAAAAATACAACAGGGTTATGAGATGAGAAGAAGCATCCAGTTATGTTCCTGATTTTAGCTAAGTTTACCACTGGGACTTTTTTCACAATAAAGTTGGTTGAACAATTGGTAAAGGGATTATATACAAGAGTTAAAAATAAGTACTCTATTCAGCAACTCAATGACAACTAGTAATATCAAAGCATTCCAAGAAATTTCTTTAGTGAGACAATCACATTTTATAACTCATCTATAAATATTACTTTTTATCCAAAGTTGCCTTTTTCAAAACAATAGTATTTTGACCACCACTGTGTGAAAACCACCCTTTCCATGAAAGTGAGAGTGGAGTTACTGGGCCCATGTGCTTCAGCTAGCTATATGTAACCAGATCGTAAAGGATCCTGAATTAAAGCTAATAAAAGAAAAAGACAATTTATTCAGTCAGAGCTTTGGCGAAGGAAGAGAATATACTCGAGCACTCTATCCCATGTGTTTACAGATAGGTGGAGTCATTCAGGAATAAGGACTCCAGATAATAGGCTTTCACTGGAAAACCAATGATTTGAAGCTTAATAAAAGATCTTGTATCTAGATTACATTTAATAAAAATTGTAGTGTTTTCAATATGGCTTCCACATTAAGGAGAGCAGAGTGTTGTGGCTCTTTATTACAGTATTGATCATGATGCTGAAAAATACAAAAGGAAATGAAAATACGAAATGCTATAATTTCACTCCCTAAAACCGTCTTTGTCGCTTTATCTTTCATTTACAATTCACAGAAACAAACATAAATACCCCAATTGTTGTTTGAAGTATATGAAAAAAATATGAAATAAAAATGTCATTCATTAACTAATACAATTTATAATTGTGGTATTTTATGATTTCAATAAATGTTATTTCTGGGGAAAACAATGATGGAGACTCAGAGATGTACAGGAAACAAAAAAAGACAACGTCTTGGGTAATCCCAGTCATTGGAAGAAGTTCAGTACAATAAGTGCATAGTTAGTGCCTATTCTGTGACAGTCATTATTTGTCAATAGAGATATAAATATATGCGAACAAGACTAGAAGGCTCAAAGACAGAAGGCATCAAAGGAACAGAGAAAATGATGAGAAAACAGACATATATGTAAGTATTAGTGAAAAAAAAGGAAAGAAGGTAAAGGAGATGAAAGACCATAAGAACCAAAAATGGAAAGGGAAATTAATAATTAGTGTCTAATAGGGACGCCTGGGTGGCTAAGTCTGTTGAGTGTTCGACTCTTGATTTCAGCTCAGGTTACAAACTCAGGGTCATGGGATTGAGTCCTGAATTAGGGCTCCACACTCAGTATGGAGCTTGCTTAAGATTCTCCCTCTCTGCCCTCTGCCCCTGTCCCCTGCTGGTGTGCTCTCTCTTTCTCTTTAAAAAAATATATATATAGTGTCTAATAATTTAGGAATAATAACCACATTTTTTCTTCTAAAAATGATATGTCAATTATAAAAGTTTTAAGCAATACTAAAATAAATTTTCTAAGTCCCATAACCTATCAAATATAATATTTGATGTTTTCCAGATAAATGGGGTGTATGTGTCTGTGTGTGTGTGTTAGAGTGAGTGAAAGATAGTGATAGTGTTAGAGGGTAAAATTATAGTATAATTGACGTTTTTCAAGTAATAAATAATTAAATTTTGGGGAGTATTTCGACAAGGAAAAGGAACAAGTCTACATGGAAAAATTGCTATACTTTGGATTTATTTTTATGAGTGCAAATATTAATTACTGCAAAATCAGGGAAATTTAAGATAAAGAAAATATTATTTTCTTCTTTATAATGACAAAACTATTATTTCTAAAATTAGGAATTTTCCCCTAATTTTAAAAACATCTTTACATACTAGACAGTTTCTAGTTCCTGTTCTAAATGATGAGCACATTAGTACACTTATCTGTTTTCCAAATTCCACTCTCACTAGCATTTCAACTTTTTTACTGATTTTACAATGTCAGAAGTTACATTCCTGTTCAGGTCTTTTACTTTTAATAATTCATCTAGCTTGTCCTTGTTATTTATGTAAAGAAACTGATAGTCACCACCAAGATTTTAACCTTTAATTCTCAGACTAATTTTTCAAGATAGATTCGCGGGATGGGGTGCCTGAGTGGCTCAGTCAGTTACGCATCCAACTTCGGCTCAGGTCATGATTTCACAGTTTGTGGGTTCAAGCCACAAAATAAACATTAAAAAAATTTTTTAAAGGTAGATTCATGGGTACACTATATGCTAAATTACTAGATGTTTAAGAATATATTCTCTGCTATCTTGAAGAGTATCTTGGTTAGGTATAAAATTACAGAATTACTATATCAGAACATGGCATATGATTTTCTACTAACTTTTGATATTGAATGGGACTACAGGGAAAGTTGAGGGCAATTTTTCTTCTTTCTTCTAGCTGACTTTTAAAACATCTGTTCTCCCCCCATTATTCATTAAAGTTTATTCACTATACTAATATAAGCTTTATTGTAAGCTTTAGTTTAGCATCTATTTTCCTGTCTTTCTTTATGCCTTTTTCATATCCCTTGTCTTCCAGGGGATATTGTAGCATTTTTTCCCGTTTCAACATTTTCTATTCAGGAACAATTATATTATTGTTGGATCTTATCTGTTTTTAAGTCTCTCACATTTATCATCTTCTGTATGATAAATTATTTTCATTTACTTTCCTATTTGTTTTGCATGATTTTCCTCAATATATTTATCTTTTTTGGTGGTGGTGGTGTGTGTGTGTGTATGTGTGTGTGTGTGTGTGTGGTACTTGGGAGAAAAAGTAAGGGGTAGAGGGTACTTGGAGTAATACTTAACTGCATAAGAAGATACTTTTTTTTTTCTTACCCTAAGGACACATCTCTCCTCAGCTGGGATTTATTACCAAAAAAGTTAACAGATAATATGCCAAGCTTCTGCTTGCTTGCTTTGCTTCACCACTACGATCTCTGCTGGCCGAAAGAGCAGGTCAGAAATAATAGAAATGGCATACCAGAATGGCTATTTCCTTAACTCTCCCTCCTTTGCCATTCTGCGAAGTTAATCTGTGTCTCTTCACAGTCAATCTCTACCTCTCTGAAGGCTGACCTATTCACCTCAATTTTTTCTCAGTTCAATGCAATCTGAGTTTTCTAACCATTCCGCCAAACTGTGTTCATCAATTTCTAATTCTAGATTCAAAATCTAGTGGGCAAACTTGAATCTGGCTCTTACTTGACCTGGTGTGCCTTTAGAAAAAAAATGCAAAAAAGAAAACAGAAACATTTCAGTTCTGTATTTCTGATCTTAATTAATAGCACAAATATGTTCCTATCACTTAAAACTGAAACCTAAACTTTGCTCTTGATTCTTAGTTTTTCTTCACTTCTTCACATTCAAAACCTATTTTCCCAATTCTGTCAATTTTGTCTTCTAAATATTTCCGGTTAGTTCTTATCCAATAAGCAGACTACCTTTAAAGCATCGGCTAAATGCAAGTGTGTGTGCAGGTCAAGCATGTGTGCCCACACACACACACACACACACACACGCTGAACAAAGTTCAAAATTGATCAATGTGCCCAGAACTTGGCATTCAGGCAATCTAGAAAAAAAAAAGTTAAAATTCAGCCAAAAGATGAGTTTTGAACTTTATAGTTGAGAATGAGTTATTTTCTCTCTAATTTGTAGGGAGGGGATGGTGTATCACGATCCTAAATTCTTAGAGTGCCTGAAGGCGTAAATTTAACCTGTTTCTCTCAATCCTAACGAAGGAAGTCCTACTTCCTATGCATTTTTCACCTGGAAAGCTCCAGCAGAATTTATTCTATTTCAGTCCTAGTCCAGATGGCTTCCAGAGTCCATAACTACAGCACAACTATTATCCTGCTGTGCTGATGTTTAAAATCTTTCAACCCCATCCACTTTCAGGATGAAAAAATGGCAAAATACAATAGCACGTTTTTCACATCTTTCTTAATTCAACCTCTGTCGTTTCTATCTTATCTGCATGCATACTATGCCTCTGCTAATCAAACTATTTACAAATAAATCTCCAGTGCGTGCTGCTTATTCTCCTTTCCATCTTTTGGAAAAATTTCCTCTCTCTGGAATGTTTCTGTATTGTTTTGTACTCCTGGAAAACTCCAACTCCTCCAAGATTTAATGTTTTCAATTTGTTGATTTTGTAATTCCTTAATTTTACTCACTCCGTACATGCAAAATGTACGCTTTTTGAGTTCTTGGAAACCAGAGTTATGTTTCCATGGCCCAATTCTGCTTTATATATTTCCGTTACAATGTTACTGGCTTCCTATTGTTGCTGTAACAAATTACCACAAACTCAGTGGCTTAAAACAATATAAATACATTATCTTACAGTTTTGGAGGTCAAAAGTCTGAAGTTGGTCCCACTGTGCCAAAATCAAGGTGTTGGCAGGGACTAGCCTCCTTCTGGAGGCAATAGAGGGAGAATCTGTTTCCTTATCTCTTCCAGCTTCTAGAGGCCACCTGGTTCTTGGCTCTTGGTTCCTCCACCTTCAAAGCCAGCATGTACCATGAAATCATCTCTGACTTTAACCCTCTGCTTCTGTCCCCAAACCTTTCCTCTTCTGATTCCTCTATTGTTTCCCACTTATAAGGACTTTTGTGATTACATTGGGCCTACCCTGATAATCCCAAAGAATCTATCTCAAGATCCTTGATTTAATCACATGTGCAAAGAAACATATGCCAGTTTCCAGGAATTAGGTTATGAATATCTTTGGGGGCCATAATTAAGCCTACCACATATGGTATTAACTGAATTGCAGTTAAATGTATTTCTACTTCAATCAACAGTAAACAGTATTCAAACAATTCTCATTTAAATCAATTAAACAAGAAAGCCATTAGACTGATGTGGCCCTAATGCCATGGCAGCCTAGGTAAGCAAACCCAAATCTAAGTCTGTTAACACCTCAAGGTTACAAAATCAAAAGGATAAGAACAACCAATCACCAACTAGCTAGGTTTCAGCTACAGCCAGTCAAATAATTTCTTTTGTTGTTGTTCCACACTTTCTCATAAAAGTCTTTCCCCTGGCTTTTATTAGCAAATGCTTCTAACCACTTCCAGCTTGTCACTACCTGCTTCTGATTTTTGCTCAAATAAACTGTCAAAAAACTTACTATCCCTCAGTTTACCTTTTACCATTTCTGAGAGCCACATTCATCAAAATTCCTTGAGGAACTCCTAAAAAGTATAGATTCATGAGTCAAATCTCAGATAAACGAAATAAAACCTCTGGACTTGAGGCCCACGACTCATTTGAACAGATTCTGTAATAATCATTACACAAACCAAGGTGTAAAAATCACAACCAGGAGCCAGGGGCTTTGTACTCTTTTGCATCACTTTATCTTGAACTTCTAGCACAGTGTGTGATGCATACCAGACCCAATAAATGTATGATTAAATGACTGAATAAATGACGTGTTAGATAAACTGTAAAAATTTTCAACCACAAGATCGATCCTTTGATTATAAGGGGAAAGAGAGGAAAAATAAAAAATTTCAAAGAACATAGATTGGACAATTTCTAAATTCCCTTTCAGCTGAAATTTGCTCACTTATGTATTTCATGTAAAAGCAATCTTCAGGAATAGTCCAGTTTGATGAGGGTGATGGCAAAATGATACTCTGAATAAAACAGCACTATCTCCCACCATTGTCACCCTCATGGCTGGGAAATTTAGAACAGTCACAGAGCAACCTCAGAGGGATGCATTTACTTTTAAACACTTTGGCAACAAGTAATTTTATGATGAATCTAGAGATATGAACGGGAGAGTGATTTGAAAAGCATCAAGTAGTGGAGAACTCTAAGGCAGTTTTATTACAGTCAAAACAAGGTTTGAAGCCTGAGTTCCTGTTCTGTGTGACAGCTACACACATGTGCTGCTCAGCTCTCCTGTCACAGTAGAACTTGCTCTACAGTGGCAAGAGGAGCATTCCAACGACAGTGGGAGCTGTCCAACGACAGTGGGAGCTGTCCAACGACAGTGGGAGCTGTCCAACGACAGTGCACTCAATATCAACCACAGCATTAAGAGTCAATGCCGTGCTCTTCCTGGGAAGCTCCCAGTCAGCGACTAAACACGGCAGAGCTACTAAGGCGTGGCCCTTTCCAACCAACTTGTTTGGGTGAGACTTTATCAGAGTGGAATTACCGTCAGAGGTTCTTGCCCCATTTTCCCTTCTCTCCCCTTTCTTTCCATAGTCAGCTGTTCACAATGGGAAGGGCTTTCCTACTCAATCCTGCTTCCTCCCACTTTATCTTTCACAGGCATTATCTTCATCCCTCTGCCTTAAAAAAATCAGTTAATTAAAAAAAAGCCGAAAACAAACACCAATTCTTGTTACACCTAATATTTTTTTTTTCAGTGCCTGCTTCTTGAGGGACTCAAACTGTCAGTACTCCCCTACCTGAAATGTCTCATTCCCCCATCCACTCCAGCTAACCAAATCTTACCTTCATTTCTGAAGTTTGCTTAATGCTGGGTCTGCTGTGTGTGAGCCGCGTACAGCTGCAGAGGACCTTGTGCTCAGAAGGGCCCACACTTGGCTTAATGCTTTCCTGTTGCCGTCTTGAAATTCTAAATGATTTTTTGTAACATTTTCCACATTTTCATTTTGTATTTGGCTCCCAAGCTACATAGTCAGTCCTGCAGCACTCTCTGCATTAAAACTTGTTTTAAGATTAAAATTATAGTGCTTACTATTTTCCGAGGAATACCATAGTTCTTTGAATAATTGTTTCATGTTAGTTTCTGATGTTGGTGCTTTTTCTGTATTGAAGTTATGCCCTTCTTTCCGTTTATATTTTAATTTGGATGGGGGAGGGATGCTTGGGGGCGACAGGCTCAGTCTGTCAAGCAGCAGACTCTTGCTTTCTGCTCTGGTTATATTTTCATGGTGGTGAGACTGAGCTGCGCACCCATTCCATGCTGAGTGTGGACCCTGCTTAAGATCCTCTCTTACCAGTTTTCTGTCCCTCTGCCCCTCCCCCACCCTCCCTCTCTCTCAAATAAACAAATAAATAAATAATTTGGATGGGGGAGTGTGTACGTGTCTTATCACCTAGCTAGAACATGACCTCTGAGACCATCTTTGAGCCTACTTTTTATTGCACCTAGAATTGTCACGTGAACATGCAGAAACGTCTGTAAATATTTTGTGAATAAATAACACAAAGTCCCTTTATGTGAAAGAGTTCCATGGACACACTTAGATGTGCTAATGTTCTTAAATTAGAACTCTAATGCTTTGCAGTTCTCCTCTTTTTTCCCTCTACCTCATGAGGTAGTGGGGGAAACTTAAGTTTCTTCTGATTCAAACAGTCTCATTTCCATTTAAAACAGCTTATTTGATTTTTTTTTTAACATTCACTTATTTTGGGGACAGAGACAGAGCATGAACGGGGGAGGGGCAGAGAGAGAGGGAGACACAGAATGGGAAGCAGGCTCCAGGCTCTGAGCCATCAGCCCAGAGCCTGACGCGGGGCTGGAACTCACGGACAGCGAGATCGTGACCTGAGCTGAAGTCGGACGCTTAACGTCTGAGCCACCCAGGCGCCCCTAAAACAGCTTATTTGAAATAAATTCTCAATCCTTAAAAAATCCATTCAACCTTTCTTTGTCTCTCCTTCTGGGAGAGTTAACTTTGGCCTGATGGAGGTAAGAGAAAAGCCCTGATAAATGTGACGAAAAGTAACAACACACATTTCTAAGGGTCAGGTACTATACTAATCATTTTACATTTATAATCTTTATTCTTTATAAAGTTTCCATGAAGGTGTTACTATCGCTTCTCTCTCAGGGGAATGAATTATGGTTTGGAGAGTTTAAACAAGTAGCAAATCGAGGTGGGGAACAGCAGCCTGAATTTAATTGCCCCGAGACCAGGGTCTTAACCAGTATACTTGTACCGCAGACATAAACGCTTACCTGATATTCATTTAGCAAAAGGTACGGCTTTCTCCACTGATGTGTTTCCTTCCAAACACAAAGGGGAAAAACATCTTTAAGCTGCCCGTTGGAGTCTACACGTCTGAGAACATAAGACAAATCTCAAATAGGAAATTTAAAAGAAAGGCATTAATTAATTGGGCAAGAGATATTTCCTACTTTCAGACCATCAAAAGCATGACATTTTCCCCTTGTGCTTCAAATTACCTGAGAGACTTATCTACTGAAGACAGACCTAATCTGAACAAATGGCCATAGCCCTGAGAGCTTCCAAAGCTGATAGGCAAAGATGGCTGGAATTCAAAGTAGTCGATGCAGAATGTGCCGCAGGAAGCTTTCAAAGTAAAATTAACCCATTTATTGTGTCTGTGATAATCAAAGTAGCATGTGTTGCCTTGTATCCCATTTCTCATGTTTTCCATAAACTATGGTTTAGCATCCTTTTGGAGGATTAGGCCTAGAAGTCGTTCCTAGTGCTAACAAACATTTTGGTTGAGTGGTATAACTGTTCTTTTGGGCCTTGCAACTTGGCAGCTAGTCTCTTCAATTATACTTTTTAAGTAGGACAGACTCTGAAAGAAAGCAAACCCTTCATCTTGAGTCCTGCAATGGGATTGGATATGCTGTGGTATCTCCCTGAGGCACATTTCCTTAAGCAAAAGTGTGTTTTTTTGCAGATGGTTACTTCTGGTCACTTACTGTTACCACCAAACAATTACATTCTCTTTTTCAGTTCCTATAGGCCAGCTATCTAAAATGAAGTTAGAATGTGCACATTTTTTGTAAAGAGAACAGACTTGATTTAAATAGACTATGATAACTAACTAATCATTCCTTCCTAAAAACCTGCTGTGGTCGGCATAGACTCAGTGAATCCTCAGCAAGGGTGTTTCAAGTGTCATGAATTTTGCTTTTATTGTTATGTAAAGAATCCCCACATTGAAGTGTTTCTTTTTTTCATACAACAGGGGAAAATAGTGGTTCACCTTTTCTTGGATTATACCTTTTCTTTTCGTACTCTAACACCTTTATTTCTTCAAAAAAATTTTTTTAACGTTTATTTATTTTTGAGAGAGAGAGAGAGAGAGAGAGCACGAGTGGAGTAGGGGCAGAGAGAGAGGGAGACACAGAATCCGAAGCAGGCTCCAGGCTCTGAGCTGTCAGCACAGAGCCTGATGTGGGGTTTGAACTCATGGGGTGCAAGATCAGGACCTGAGCCGAAGTCCCATTCTTAACCGGCTGAGCCACCCAGGCGCCCCTAAAGTAACACCTTTCTATTTTAAGTAAGTGTGGGTTGTCTTTACCTCTGCCCTCCTACCTGTTCAGAACTAAAATCAAAAATACTTTCTTTTAAAAATATATATATTTATTTATTTTTGAGAAAGTGCATGTGAGGGAGGAGCAGAGAAGGGACAGAGGATCCAAAGCAGGCTCTGTACCGACAGGCTGACAGCTGCTGCCTGATGTGGGGCTTGAATGCACAAACTGCAAGATCACGACCTGAGCCAAAGTCTGACGCTCAATCAACTGAGCCACCCAGATGCCCCCAAACTTCTTTCTATATGCAAGCTTAACCCTATCCAGTATGTGGAATACAGAATTGACTATTTTGTAGGTTAAAATGTATCAAATATTAGTGACATCACATGGTTCAACCTGCTAGCATTAGCCTGCAACTAAGTAGACTCTTGAAGGAGGTGAGGTGTCAAAGACGTAAGAACTGAGGTTTCCGTGATGAGACGTGTGCAGATGTGTGCCCAACGAGTCAGTCTTTACTCATGTTCTGCAGTGACTTTGGCTTTCAATTTTCCCAAATTTGTCAATTATGCCTTTTGGTTCCTTCCTTGACTGTACCTTTTACGTTATAAATTATGCTTCCTAGCAGATCTCAAGCATTTGTTAGTGGTCTAGAGGTGTCCCAGAATACTTTTGCCAAAACTAAAGAATTCTTACAAAGTGAGTGACCATTTTTTTATGGCAGTCCCTTGCACTACAAATTGGATCCCAAATGAAGCTTGATATTTTTCACTTATTTGTCAAGTTCTATTAACAATCAAATAAGAAGCAACAAGCAGGTTGAAACAGGGACTGTATTCAATGCATTTCAAAGAATCAGTTGATTCTATTTCTCTATCATGTCACATTTTCTTTTCTGGTATGCAGTCATTATCCTAACATAGTCTTTGAAGTACAAGTCCCTGAGCAAGAAATCTACCATCTAAATCCAATAACTTTCATAAAGTTATCAAAACTTCTTAACAACAAGGGAGAAAGGGCAGATGAGTCTTATATTCGTCTTGCTCCTATTCTTACAACTTCCACAGTCAGACAATTCTACAGTCTAAAAGGAAAAGCTTGTTAAGCTTCTAAAAAACATCAAAAGAAACAACTTTCTTTAAATACAATTGTTTTGATCACTTGCATATTCTTTCTTTTATTCTTTGCTTCATCTAACTTTTTTTTACTGCTCATTCTTTTTCCAGCCTAACTCTCCTTCTTGCTGAATATGCTCTGTCTTCCTTCCTTTAGTTTTAATAGTAAGCATCAAAGTATCATAAATGTTGGGAAAAACTGAGGAACCAGTTCCATAACATTTCTTAGCTAGAAGCATGCTGAAAATTTGTGGAATGTTTAAAAAAAATCTTTTCCTCTTTGAATTTTGTTTTGTTTTATTATTGCTTATAATGTAAAATGAGAAACATCCAACTCCTGGGGCACCTGGGTGGCTCAGTGGGTTAAAAGTCTTACTCTTGATTTCAGCTCAGGTCATGATCTCGTGGTTGTGAGATTGAACCCCGCACGGGCTTCTGTGTTGACCATGTGGAGCCTGCTTGGGATTCTCTGTCTCCCTCTCCCCTGCTCACACTCTCACTCTCTCTCTCAAAATAGATAAATAAATATTTAAAAAAATAAAAGAAACATCCAACTCATCTAAAAAGCATTTTAAGAAAAAAATAGTTAAGTTTAATGGGCAAAAATTTATTCCAGTTTGTTCTCGAAAATTTTTCTTTTTTTTTTTTTTTTTTTTTAAATTTTTTTTTTTTCAACGTTTTTTTTTATTTTTATTTTTGGGACAGAGAGAGACAGAGCATGAACGGGGGAGGGGCAGAGAGAGAGGGAGACACAGAATCGGAAACAGGCTCCAGGCTCTGAGCCATCAGCCCAGAGCCCGACGCGGGGCTCGAACTCCCGGACCGCGAGATCGTGACCTGGCTGAAGTCGGACGCTTAACCGACTGCGCCACCCAGGCGCCCCTCGAAAATTTTTCTTAAAGTTAACTTTAACACCATAATCTTCTGAGTTTGTCTCAGAGCTGACAGAGTAGGCAGATGGCTAGATACGAGCAGGGAATAAGCACTTTCCAATAAAATGGCAGAAGCCAAGTTCCAAACAGCCAGGACGGACCCCAGGGGATGTGCATGCAATCTTCCCAATGACCACTGCCCTACAGTAGCCTATAGCCTCATTATAATGCATTTACATTGTGATTTTAACCAACCCCCCCCCCCCAACAGAGAATGGCTGCCATGACATTTCTGATTAGGATTTTCTAGGGCCCCAAACTCCCCCTCCAAAAGGTAAGAGTCCCTTAGATAATTGGCTGCAACCTTAGTCAGAAACTGCCCTAGCTATGACCTATAACCTATACAAACATAAAAAGAAAACACTGACCCCCCGGTGCAGCCGCCACTTCTGGGGCCAGTCTGCTCTCCCATCTTGAGAGTATACTTTCCCTGAAAATTGCTATCATTGCTTGTTTAAGAGTTCGGGTCCGCATTCTTTCTTGGCCAAACTCAGGGCCTGAGGCCAGGGAGCAGGACATGCTATTGACAGAGCAGTGGTAGATCATTTGGGTAAAAAGCAGGGATCTGAGTGCAAATCCTGAGTCGCTTCCTTCCTAGTTGATCAACTCTGACAAGCGATCTTCTCTAGATGGAGAGTACAGACCTGGCAACATTCTTATCGATATTAAATGAGATGATACAAATATAGTTCCACAAAATCTAGATGATAACTTCATGTTCATTTCCTCACCCTTATGCAGTCAACTTCTTTGTGCTGTATTGCTACTGATAAGGTTATAACAATTAAGGAAGAAATGAGAGCTATTTATTTACTTACTTACTTATTGAGTTGTAAAACTGTGATTTCAAGATTGAAGATGCAAATTCCATTATTTGGATATGCTTTAAAACCCACAAAATCATTCTACATAATATCTCTCTCATTTTATTTAAATAGAACTGTGAAGTTGAGAGAGTAAATAGCATTATGATTTTTTAATGGAGAGAGTGGTTCAGAGTTGTTACATGTTGCAGCTAGTGATTGACAAGCTGAATCCAAAAGCAAAGTCTTTTGCCTTATTTTTGAATCATGTTCTAATATAATTAAAAATTAGAAACAATGTGTGTCATAATATGTGGTAGTACTGTTTCATGATTGTCAACAAAGCATAACTAAGAGCATGGCCTCACGATCCAGATTTTGAATGTGCAAAGCCCCAGCTCTGCCATTTACCAGTTGAGTAAACCCAGATAATTAACTTATGCTTTCAGGCTCCTAGTTCCCTCATTTGCAAAATGGGTATAATAATAGTTACTACTTCACCCGATTGTCATGAGGATTAAGTGACAATGTATGTAAATTACTTCGATAGGGCTTGGCAAATAGTCATCACTACATGTGTTTGTTATCATCATTATTATCATATGAGCTAGAAAGCATTATATAATAAGAGCAAACCTAATTAAATCCATCATAAATGAGCAATAATCCCGTATCTCATTTTTATTTACTTCTTTTAATGATAAATGTACATTAGCCACATTTTACAGATGAGGAGGAAATTTATGCTCAAAAAGGAAAAAAAAATATTCAAGTTCATGCCACTAATACATGTTAGAAAAAGGCTGAAATGCAAATCTGTCTTCAAAGCTTATGTGCTTCATGCTACACTGCATGATGTCAATTAGAGATGACCAAGGGATCTATCCAACAAGAAGATCTAACAACTGTAAATATTTATGCCTCCAAATACTGAAATATATAAAACAATTAATAACAAACATAAAGGAACTCACTGATAATAATACAATAATAGTAAGGGACTTTAACACCTCACTTACATCAATAAACAGATCATCTAAGCAGAAAACCAACAAGGAAATGATGGCTTTGAATGACACACTGGACTGGATGGGCTTAACAGACATATTCAGAACATTTTATCCTAAAGCAGCAGAAGTACATATTCTTTTCAAGTAAACATGGAACATTATCCAGAATAGATCACATACTGGGTCACAAATAAGACCTCAGAAAGTACAAAATGATTGAGACATACCATTCATGTTTTCTGACCACAACACTATGAAACTTGAAGTCAACCATCAGAAAAAAACTTGGAAAGAACACAAATACATGGAGGTTAAAGAACATCCTACTAAAGAATGAATGGGTCAACAGGAAATTAAAAAAGAAATAAAAAATTCATAGAAACAAATGAAAGTGAAAACACAAGCCCAAAACCTTTGGGATGCAGCAAAAGCAGTCATAAGCGGGAAGCATATGGCAATACAAGCAGTCATAAGAGGAAAGTATATAGCAATACAAGTCTACCTCAAGAAGCAAGAAAAATCTCAAATACACAACCTAAACTTACACCTAAAGGAGCTAGAAAAAAAACAACAAATAAAGCCTACAGCCTAAAGAAGGGAAATAATAAAGATTAGAGCAGAAGTAAATGAGATAGAAACAACAGCAACAACAACAACCAGTAGAACAGGCCAATGAAAATAGGAGCTGAAAGAATTAATAAAATTGATTAACTCCTAGCCAGACTTATCAAAAAGAAAAGAGAAAGGACCCAAATAAATAAAATCATGAATAAGAGAGGGGAGATCACAACCAACACCACAGAAATATAAGCCATTAGGGAGAATATTATGAAAAATTATGTGCCAACAAATTGGGCAATCTGGATGAAATGGATACATTCTTAAAAACATATAAACTACCAAAACTTAAACAGGAATAAATAAAAAATCTGAACATATCCATAACCAGTGAAGAAATTGAATCAGTAATCAAAAAGCTCCCAACAAACAAAAGTCCAGGGCCAGATGGCTTCCCAGAGGTATTCTACCAAATATGTAACGAAGAGTTAATACCTATTTCTTCTTGAACTGGTCCAAAAAATAGAAATGGAAGGAAAACTTCCAAATTCATTCCATGAGGCCAACAAAAAAAAGAATTACAGGCCAATTTCCCTGATGAACATGGATGCAAAAATTCCCAACAAAAGACCAGTAGATTGAATCCAACAGTACATTAAAAGAACCATTTACTACGATCTAGTGGGATTTATTTCTGGGCTTCAAGAGTGGTTCAATATTTGCAAATCAATCAATGTGATGCACCACATTAATAAAAAAAGGATAAGAACCATATGATCCTCTCAATAGATGCAGAAAAAGCATTTAACAAAGTACAACATCGATTCTTGACAAAAACTCTCAACAAAGTAGGGATAGAGAGAACATACTTCAATGTCATAAAGTCCATATATGAAAGACCCATGGCTAATATCATCCTCAATGGGGAAAAACTGAGAGTTTTCTTCTATAGTCAGGAACACTCTTAAAACTGTTATTTAAACATATTACTGGGAGTCCCAGCCTCAACAATCAGATAACAAAAAGAAATAAAAGGCATCCACGCTGGCAAGCGGGAAGTCAAACTTTCACTATTCGCAGACAATATGATACTCCATGTAGAAAGTCTGAAAAGACTCCACCAAAAAATTGCTAGAAGCTAGAACTACTACATGAATTCAGTAAAGTCACAGGATGCAAAACCAACATACGGAAATCTGTTGCATTTCTATACACCAATAATGAAGCAGCAGAAAAAGAAATCAAGGAAGCAATTCCATTTACAATTGCACCAAAACCCATAAGATATCTAGGACTATACCTAACCAAAGAGATAAAAGATCTGTACTCTGAAAACTATGGAATGCTTATGAGAGAAATTGAAGAAGACACAAAGAAATGGAAATACATTCCACGCTCATGGATTGGAAGAACAAATATTGTTAAAATGCCCATATTACCCAAAGTAATGTATACTTTCAGCACAATCCCTGTCAAAATACCACCATCAATTTTCATAGAGCTTGAACAAACAATCCTAAAATGTGTATGGAACCACAAAAAACCCTGACTAGCCAAAGTGATCTTTGAAAAGAAAAGCAAATCTGAGCTGGAGGCATCACAATTCCAGACTTCAAGCTATGTTACAAAGCAGTAATCATAAAGAGCATATAGTACTGGCACAAGAATGGACACATAGATCATTTGAAATAGAGTAGAAAACCCAGAAATGGACTCACAACTATATGGTCAACTAATCTTGACAAAGCATGAAAGAACATCCAATGGAAAAAAAGATAGTCTCTTCAACAAATGGTGCTAGGAAAACTGGACAGCAGCATGCAGAAGAATGAACCTGGACCACTTTCTTATGCCATACACAGATATACATTAACATGGATGAAAGACCTAAATGTGAGGCAGGAAATCATTAAAATCCTACAGGAGAACACAAGCAGCAACCTCTTTGTCATTGGCCATCGCCACTTCTTACCAGACACATCTCCTGAGGCGAGGGAAACAAAAGCAAAAATGAACCATTGGCACCTCATCAAAATACAAACTTCTGCACAGCAAAGGAAACAATCAACAAAACTAAAAGGCAACCTTCAGGCTAGGAGAAGATATCTGCCAACGACATATTGGATAAGAGTTATTATCCAAAATGTATAAAGAACCTAACAAACTCAACACCCAAAAAACAAATAATCCAGTTAAAAATGGGCAAAAGATGCGAATAGACACTTTTCCAAAGAAAACATCCAGATGACTAACAAACACATGAAAAAAATGTTCAACATCAGTTATCATCAGGGGAAACACAAATCAAAACTACAATGAGATATCACCTTACATCTGTAAGAATGGCTAAAATTAACAACACAGGAAATGACAGATGTTGATGAGGATGAGGAGAAAGGGAAACCTTCCTACACTGTTGGTGAGAATGCACACTGGTACAACTGCTCTGGAAAACAGTATGGAGGTTTCTTGAAAAGTTAAAATAGAAATACCCTATAACCCAGTTAACTGTACTGCTAGGTATTTACCCAAAAAAGAATACAAATTTGTATGGGTATATGTATACCAAAGTTTATAGCAGCACTGTCAACAACAGCCAAATTATGGAAAGAGCCCAAATGTCCATCGACTGATGAATGCTTAAAGAAGATGTGGTATATATACACAATGGAATACTACGTGGCAATGAGAAAGAATGAAATATGGCCTTTTGTAGCAACGTGGACGGAACTGGAGAGTGTTATGCTAAGTGAAATAAGTTCTGCAGAGAAAGACAGATACCATAAGTTTTCACTCTTATGTAGATCCTGAGAAACTTACCAGAAGACCATGGGGGAGGGGAAGGAAAAAAAAAAGAAAGGTTAGAGAGGGAGGGAGCCAAAACATAAGAGACTCTTAAAAACTGAGAACAAACTGAAGGTTGATGGGGGGTGGGAGGGAGGGTGGGTGGGTGTTGGGTGTTGGGTCTTGGGGAGGGCACCTGTTAGGATGAGCACTGGGTGTTGTATGGAAACCAATTTGACAATATATTTCATATTTTAAAAAAAGATGTGGTATATACACATTCACACACACACACACACGATGGAATATTACTCAGCTATCAAAAATAATGAAATCTTGTCATTTACAAGGATGTGGATAGATCTTGAGTGTATTATGCTAAGCGAAATAAGTCAGCCAGAGAAAGACAAATACCACGTGTTTTCACTCATATGTGGAATTTAAGAAACAAAAACAGATGAACATATGGGAGGGGAAAAAAGAGAGAGGCAAACCATAAAACAGACTCGTAACTGCAGAGAACAAACTGAGGGTTGCTGGTGGGGGGGCAGGAAGTGGTCAGGGTGCTTGGCTAAATGGGTGATGGTTGTTAAGGAAAGCACTTGAGATGAGCACTGAGTGTTGAAGGTAAGTGATGAATCACTAAATTCTACTCCTGAAACTAATATTACACTATATGTTAACTAACTAGAATTTAAATAAAAACTGAAAAAAAGAAAGAAAAAAAAGAGAGATGATTTAATATTTTACTTTTCATCTGTGCAAACTAGGGCCAAGCAAGAATACCCAGAAGTCCCAGGAATGATGTCTGGTTAATAACAACAGGCCTAAACTAGGACCCAGGATTCCTAAATCAGAGTTCAGTGCTTATATGAAACTGGTCTATGACCTAAATAAGTGTTTGTTTTAATTGCCCATGATCTGGTCTTATTGTCACTGCTTTAAATGTTAAGAACTTATGGTAAAGAATAAGGAGAGAGAAGCATATTTTAAAATTAATGAGGCATTTGTTCTCTATATCTACAAATCCTAATAAATGACAGGCAGACTGATACATAATTCATAGAAGCTAACAAATTACAGTGCATTTGCAAAAATGACCTGTTCTTTTCCTACTTATTTTCTATGTGGTACATTAATGTCAAAAATAACATAGTGGTAAATATAGACAGCATAGGACAACAAACAATATTGGGATAATGTATTGATATAACCTATGCCAGAAATTCTAGCAGAGCAATTAGAGGGCTCACACAGTTTTAATATGAAGTCAAAAGGTCAACCAAGCCTTTATTTCAGCAAATATTACTTTTTGCTTTGCATTCTTTTTTGAGCAGGGGCTCAAATCTTTATTATGAGAAAGACCAATCAGATATTCCAAATTCAATTCCTAAACCCAAGCAAATGGACATTGTTTAGGCTTTCAGGAATCACATAAACACGTTCCATATATAGATATATCACTAAGCTACACATCAGCAAGAACTGCAAATTATTGTAACCTCACGAGTGACATTCAAAATGGCAGATTTCCTGATCTGTTCCTTGAAAAGACTGCATTAGCTGTGAGAGAAAAGATTGAAGATGAGAAGAAAAACCTTCTTGTCTCAAGGTTAAGAGGTATAAAGCTTGATTTACATCACTGCTTTTCAGTCCTGGGATGAGAACCCAGTAATGGCCTGGCTAAAAAGATATATGATGAATACTTCAGACAAAATTATGGATTCTTATAGATTGAGAAAACAGCAATACCCATGCATAAATAAAAACAATCAGGTAACAAAGAAAAATGTTTTAAATGATAAGATATTTGTAGACTATGGGAGCATATATTAATGAAGCTTGTAATAAAGAGAAAACATGAACTTGTTATCCTACTCACATATTAGCCTGCATACACATGGTTGAAGGAATGTCCACTGATATTCTAAGCTATAGACCAGAGTCCTTCCATATGAATGGCACTTGCCAAGTACGGATTTTCATTTCACCATTACTCTTCTCCATGAGTGGTGCTTATCTCATAAATATGCTTCTTTAAGCATTTATTTAAGATAATCTTCTGCCCACAGATCAGAACTGAGAGCCTCTTGGCATTACAAAGACAGAATGGCTATAGATTAAATCAGAATTCAAATACTAAAAAGAACAGACATCATATATGTGTAGAGGAGGACAAATAGTTTTCCTTCTACCCTCCTAGGTTCTTGGCTAAGACACCTCCATAATGAAAGAATAACAGGAGAAAAACAAACAGAAGTTAAACAGGTATACCTCCTGTATACAAAGGAGAGACCCAGGAAAACTGAATAACTCCTTGAAATGGCCCAAGCCATCACCTTAAATACCACCTCCAGCTAAAGACAAAAGAAGATGTTGGGGTATAGAGAGCAAGTTATGGGAGGTTTTCAGGCAAATCACAGTAACGTATGGTTGTCATGCAGATTTAAGTTTCTCTTTTCTTCACTGATTAGAGTTTCTAGAGATTCTGTCTTCTTCCTTTCCTAGTACAGAGAGGAAGACACACTGACAAATGGAGATTTCCCTTATTAATGTAAATGACTCTTACAAAAGGGTAACTTCTACCAGCTTAGGTCTGCTGTTCCTTAAAAATAACCATCTCAAGATAACTCATGTCAAAGGGCATATTTTGGGGTGGCAAATTATGCTCTTCTTCACATGCATGCATTACACTCATGGTAATGATTAGACATGTTATATAACAAATGCTTTGAGAATAACAAAGACACCGATTCCAAAATTTGAAACTCTAAGGTTTGTTCATATACGGATTCATAAACATCATTGCCCTGAAGAATATGGAAAGCCTTATGAGTCAAAATCATAAAAACAGAATCAATCAATAAATATTAATTGGTGTTTTGATATTCAACATAATGTGCTAGGTAATGTGAGTAAATAGTAATATAAATATCCTCTCCTCCTCTTCAGGGTCTACCTGTCCTTTGGAAATACATAACAATGGCATTAAAAGTAAGGTCTAGGGAAACCAGACGCAGCAGCCAGAAGTCCTGTTGCTACATACTCTAAAGAAAAGAAAATATTGGGGTGCCTGGGTGGCTTAGTCAGTTGAGCATCCAACTTCGGCTCAGGTCATGATCTCACAGTTTGTGGGTTCGAGCCCCGTGTTGGGCTCTGCACTGACAGCTCAGAGCCTGGAGCTTGCTTCAGATTCTGTGTCTCCCTCTCTATCTGCCCTTCCCCCACTAGCACTCTGACTCTGTCTCTCAATAAATGAACAAATGTTAAAAAATTTTTTTAAAGAATAGAAAATATTGTTTTGGAAGTTATGGTCAGATTCTAGACTCTTTACCACTTCCAAAAATGGAAGAATATACAATGTGCAGAGGTGTTCCTTTGAACAAGATTTCCTATTGCTGCTGTAAAACATTACCATACACTTAGTTATTTAAAAACAATACAATACTTATTCTCCTACCGTTCTGGAGATCAGAAGCCCGAACTAGATCTTACAGGCTAAAATCAAGGTGTTGTCAGGGCGAGTTTCTTCCCAAGACTTTAAGGAAGAATCCATTTCATTGCTTTTTCCAGCTTATAGAGGCCGCCTTCATTCCTTGGCCCCTGACCCCTTCCTTCATCTTCAAGGTACATAACTACAACCTCTACTCTATCATCACATATTCTCTCTGATTATGACCCTCTTGCCTCTTTCTTATAAAGACCTTTGTGATCATATTGGTTTTACCTGGATAATTTAGGATAACCTTTCTATCTCAAGACCCTTAACTTAATCACATATGCAAATCTCCTATTGCCATGTAAGGTAATATATTCACAAATTCTAGGGATTAGGATGTGAACATATTTAGGGGACCACTTTTCTGTTTACCACAGTTGAGAACCCAAACACAGTATTATAAATTTTAAGTGCCTGAGCCCTACACTATGATGATACTCAGAAGCTCTGGAAGTCATGCTTTTTGAGGGACGGTAATTTCAAAATGTTTTTCAGCAATTAATATATGCTTAACAAAAGGCTCTATGCCAGAGCTAAAATATTGTATAGATCCAGTTCCTATTTTTCAAGACATTTTGATCTAGTTTAGGCTTCTTAAAACCTTTTGACCTGATCCATTATATAAAGGACATTCCACTTTACAATGCAGTTCACACATACATCTTGTGTGTGTGTGTCTCAAATAAAATTTCACAATACAATGATCAGCTAGTAAACATGTATTATTTTCAATTCTACCCTTTGTATTTAAAGAAAAAATGTGTTGATCACATTTAATTAAATGTGTAATTAAATGTAGAAAATCTCTACTGATTTTATAGGTACACCAGACAAACACATGTATCCAGATGTATTATTTATTATGTAAACCTGAAAAGGTGGATAAACATTTGCAGTCAGAGCCAATAGACTAATTGAAGCAAAGGAGGCAAAACCCAAAAGTATTACCCAAATGGCATCGTCAGGGAACTTCAGTCGTAGGAGTTCAAAATGGCTAGAAAATTAGGTATAATTAGAGGCTTGTCAAGGGATGAGATAGACGAGTAAGCCAGTGTAACATCCAACTGCAGGCTGCCCTAACATGGGCCTCTTTGGCATGAAGACTATTTTTAGAGTTAAAGAACAATCAAACCCCAGCAGGTTCAGGTAAAGCTCTTTATCTCCTTCTTAACTGCCTCAAAAGAATTTAGATAGGGGACCTGCTCCAGGAAGGGAGCTATCACCATTAATAACTACATTATGGTATGAACTAGGTATGCTAGACATGGAGGAACTTAGCAAGGCCATTTTGATCAAAGTTCTCTCTTTACTCCATTTGTTAGAGTAGCTCACCAAACATCTGTTTACCAAACATTTACTCTTTTTCATCCTCCTATAAATTGTATTCCTTTCCTCTGAAGTCCCAGACCCCTACTGCCTTCTCCTTGGCTCAGGATGACATATATACCTCATTTTGCCTGTCTTTGGAATTTCCACATCTGTGTGGATTCCCCATGTGTACTCTATTAAATTTGATTTTCTCCTGTCAATCTGTCTCATGTCAATTTGATCTTAGTCCAACTAGAAGGACCTTGAAGGGAACAGAAATTCTTGCTAATTCCCACCCCCCCCCCCACCCTCCTCCATAACACTCCCTCCCTCACACACCCCTTCCTCTACACACCCCCTCCTCCACACACACCCTCCCCCAGACCCCCCTATCTGTCATCCTTCCTAGGAAGATAAAATAATCAAGGGCCTGTCTGAAGGCCTTTCAGCCATTTAGGCTCTACTTGGTGTGAGGTCCAGTGAGATCTAGATTGGGAATAAAATTATGAATGAAGGATAATGGAATTTGTTCTCATGGAGCTTATATTCTACTGTTTGACCTATCCTTTAAACAATGATAAGAATTTCAAATGTTATTGTTAAGGGGAAAGGTGAAGTCACTAAAACATTTTATACAGAAGAAAAACATGATGAGTTTATGCTTTTAAGAGAACTGTATTTGAGAATGAATTGAGTGTGTATAGTGGAAACATCATGTCTAGGGAGAAGTAGGACTAAAGTAGTATCTGTGGCCTAGTATCTTGGAGGGAATAGATTTCTGAAATGTTAATAAGGTAGAACTTATAGGTTTGGAGATTGAATATGAGAGTGGTAGAAAAGGAAAAATGGGGAATAATTTCTGTATTTCTAATTTTATTGACTGGATGGAAGGAAACACTATTTAAGGGAAAAGGTAATAGGCATTAAAAACAATTTTAGAATAATGGATACTAAATTCATAATGAAAAATCAAGTGGATATATATAGGAAATGAAAGAATATATAGGGCTAGGTCACAGGAAAACAGCTGGGGTTCAGTTAGTGTATTGTTAGAATACAGATGGCCTTTTAACCCTTGAAGTTAAGATAAATCTCCTGGGAAAGTATATAAAGTAAGGAGAGGAGAATTGATGGAGTCCTATAGACAACAGCATTTAAAAGATGATCAAAATGGGATTACACAGAGAATTTTGTAAGGGGAGTGAAACTATAATATAAAACATAGGTTTGTGATTTAACAAAAACGTTTTGAAGTTATATGGAGTGTTGAAAGTGGATCTAAGAGTTCAGATAAGAAGTAAGGGTGTCAATCCAATTTGATTGTCAGGATACCTCTGGTAGCATTAGTTGAAGTGATGTTTCAGAATGGTAAGGGCGGTGAACAGATTCTAGCAGACTGAGGAACGAAAAGTAAAGTACGTGATGATGACCACAGCGCATCGTTTTCATGAGCTTGCCTTTGCAGGAGGGATAAGACAGAATTGCTATCAAGGTCGCAAAGTATAGAAGGTTTTCATTTTTAGGAGGAGGAGCAGCTTATAAACATTTTTTCTTTGGGGAAGAGAAATGTGGGGGTCAGCTTAGAGGTTTTTCAGTGAAGTAGATAAATAGGTGCCATGAGACCAAAAGGGACAAAATGTATATTGTGGCCAAAATGGCCCGTTCCCCTTCTTGTTACAGTGAATGCTGTTTGTAGAGGAAAAACAACACAGCCTAAATGACTTTTAAATTTTTAAAACATGAACCCAATTGATTGTTCACAGTAGAACTCGAGAGCTTTCCAAATTAATTTTTGGTTCTCTTCTTCTCACTTGTAAAACCACCAAGGGCAATTAACATAAACAGGCCAGTGATAGTCCTGACTCTGCAAGGTAATTAACACAGCAGGAAATGCATTCTGGGGCAGACAGTTCCTAGAAGAGTGGGTGGAATCTTAATAGGAGATGAGAAAGAGTAAGCAAGTTAATAATTCCAGACTGTATATAGCTCTCACATCATTAAAGTCTCAAAGCTATTTTTAAAAGGCCAACAACCTGAAGAGAAATTTTTACCTTTTCTTGAGTTTCATCAGTGGCCTGGACTTTCATTATTATTGTTGTTTTGTCTGATCCTGGTGTTTATTCAGACTTTCTAAAATAGTCTAAAGAACGACCTAATTGCTAGCCTTGCATAACTTTCCAAGTTACTATTTAAGCAATAATGACCTTCAAACTGGATATTTTCTTGGCATTAATGACCAATGGAGAGCACTGGTGGTATCAGGTGAAGCTAGGGGCCTTTAATCGAGCCTGTCGTTAATGGCCAGAAAATGCCTGACTGGGAGGTCATTAGTGTGATTATAAATCATAACAATGCAAAGAAAAAGGCAAAGTGTTCAAAAGTTACAAGTTGAACATCAAGTTGCCATGGATACTGTATTTTCCTAGATACTGCAACCCAGACTATTAACCAAAGAAATACAATTCTCAATTCTTATTATTCCATTTAGGGTTATAATTGCTGTCTGGATACAAATATTGGTCCACAGAATCTGCACAACGAACGTTCCTAGTATAAAGGAAAGAAGAACCTTTGGATGAAAAGGAGGCTAGGCAGGTTTTTCATTCCAATTTCTGCTATTACGGTTATGGTGGGATGAACTAGTCTAGTATCTTCTTATGTTTACAGGTATCCAAAGATGGAAAGTACAGACATCTTAAGTAGGGGTAAATCCAGTTTTTGTAGCGTCTGAGGCTCACAGACTTCTTAGATTTCTTTGAAAAAAAGAGAAATCCCAAATTACTAATATAAAATATCCATTTCACAAGCGCTCCTGACACAAAGGGAAATGTGACAGAGGCAGGTACTCTACTGACTGCAATTAAAATGTCTTATTCTTGCAAAATTTACAAAATTATATGACCATATAACATAGCGCAAGAGTCCTATCCAATGCATAGTTGAATCTTTCCAATCTGAAGTTTGATTTGCTTCACAGTGAATTCTCTCCTAATCTGTTAAGAATCCTAGAAGTTTATAAATGAGTCAGAGAAAGACAAATACCATATGATCTCACTCATATGAGGAATTTTAGAAACAAAACAAATGAGCAAAGGAAAAAAGAGAGAGAGAGAGAGAGAAACCAAGAAATAGACTCTTAACTATAGAGAACACACTGAGTGATAGTCTTTGGGAATTTTTGAGCGACCGGTGAGACAGAACCAAAGAGAATATATTTACATGAACCTTCTTGAGGGAATAAAGCATTATGGAGAAAAGAGATCAACTAATTGTCATTTTTAAAAAAAACAGATTGTGTGATGGAAACTGTTAAACTCAATTCCTTCCCCCTTTCTTTCAAAATGAATTGTGGCTGGAACACCTCCTACTAAATATAACTGCACGTCCTAGCCTTCTCTTGCAGATAGGTGTTGTTCTGATTGCTGGGGGTCAAGGGCAAAGAAGAAATATACAATTTATCTTTTAATTTCAATGCATTATGACATGCCAGTATAACTGCTTTATTTGAAAGAAGATAATCTGGGCACTTCTACTAAATATTTAAAGACTATTTAATATTTAAAATTGCTAATCAATAGATGTTTTCCTTGACCATTTCAAAATATATTAGTAACTGATTGAAATCTTAGAGTATGTGAGTAATAATGTCTCAGAGAAGTTCAGTTGTAAAGGCATGAGTATCTCATAAAAACCAACCTGTGATACCACAAAGTATTAAATCTGTTTTTATTAACTTTTTGAAGATGCTGGTTCAGTTTTTAGTGTAACACACTGGTCCTATTACAATTTATTAATAAAAGGAGTAAATGAGCTGGGAATATTTACAAGTAACATTATCAAATCATCTCTTTTTGCAGTCAGGTATAAAGACATATGTATGATCATTTCACTTTATCCCCAGAATTATTTTATTTTAGCATATAAACACTGTGTGTGTTGCATTGATTTGCACTTCTCGACCAAAATTGAATTTGTTTGAACACCATTTCTTCTTTGAATAAATTTCGGTATTGACTTTGAGGGAAGAAAGTCGATAACTGCATAATATACCTCCAACCATAGAAACCAAGTATTTAGACTCCTATCTGTCAGCTGCACATCATGGGTCTGGCATGGATGCCCATGAGATTGGCAGTTCTGCGGGGCTCGCCGAAAGAGAAATGAGTTATGTAGACTTATGAAAAATAGCAGAAGAAATAAGAATTAAAGGATGAAAGCTGATTCTCAGATGCCTGAGTAGATCTAATGACTAAAGAAACAGAATCGTGATCTCCAAAACGAAGGACCTGACAAATGTCAAATTTTGACTCCCATCTCTGCTGCAGGCTGCTTCCCTTGGGCTTGAAACTGGACCGTTTCTGAATGTGACTTTTTCTGAGACCAGATTTTTAGGACAATTATTACCTTGCACCTTCTCAGTTTTACATCCCAATCTAATGTATTATCTATTCCACAAAGTCTTTTCAGATAGGAGGTAACAACCACTGAGCTCGGATCAAAAAGATTATTTTTCACCCACCAATTCATCAGACTTAAAAGTCAAGTCTTATACAAAATAGTTTCTCTGGACATGATGTTCTTTACTTATTTGGGGCTAGTGTAAAAACTAGAACTGGTTCCTGGTGATATGAGGTGGTTACTTTTGATCACTGTTGCTTAAATTGCAATGGCATTTTCTAAAGTTGCAACTGCAAGGATACTAACCTGTGATTGCTGGGTTCTGTCTGAGAAAGCACCACACAAGACATCAATAGAAGTAAACACACAGGAGCTAGTTAATGCAGAGGGTGATCAGCCGCCTTGGCACCCTAAGGATCTGGGTTTAGAACCAGCTGAGCTCATTGCTTCAAGGAGTCTAAGGTCAGTCCCTGTCTGTTTTCTGCACATTGAAAACCATGCCACTATTCAGCATAATTGACAAGTTACTTCTCCAAGGGGACTGTGCACTAAAATAGTTTTCTCTCCATTTTTAAAAAACAATATCCAAACACCCACACAGTTCTGATAGCTTTTAGGTGCTGCCTGTATAATAAAATCTCTGAATTTTATTTCAAGCTGACTTGGCGTCTTATACTTTTCCACAGCACTCAAAACAATTAAAAATACTCAACATGTTTATGATACTGTATCTGATGATTTGTGAACACTCAGACCTTGAACACTTTGTCTTGGGGCCCTTAACACATGATGTTGATACCAAATGATAAAATTATCTTTTAGTTGTGAAATTGTTGGAACTTGGTAAGAAATATGTGTATACTATTTGTATGATGCTAAAAGAAAACTGAGATGTTGAAAATAAGAATACTAACATACCTCCAAAACGACAGTGCACAGTATAACGTACATATTTGGACTGAAAGATTTTAGATGCTTAATGTTGGAATACACTGAGCAACCGATCCAGCCTTCCATAATGGTAATTGCAACAACTATGTTTTCCTAAATATAATTACCTCAGACTTTTTTTGGAGTATACTCTATACCTGTGTCTATTATTTAAGAGTCAATGCTTCAATAATTTGTCTTGGGGGCTTTTCCTTAATGACAATATTTCACTGATAATAGTTCATCATTCACTTCATGCCCTTATGAAAGTTTTTATTATTTCCAGTTTTTTAGTCCTTTCTTTAAAGCCTCTCCCTACCACTCACCCTGTATGTCTTCATCTGCATTTCAACTTGTCCTTATACTTGAATAGTAAAATACACTACATGGTCTTAATAAATAACAGCCACAAACAAGGCTTCTTGTGATTTCAAGCCATAACACACTATCTGACTCATGCAGAGCTTGGGACAGGGTTTCTCAAATTCGGCACCATTGACATTTTACATTGACTAAGTCTTTGCTGGAGGGAGCTGTTCTGTGCGTTGTAGGAGGCTAATCAGTATCCGCGGTCTTAACCCTCTAGATCCCACAGCAGTCCTCCCCCATACGGCAGCCAGAAATGTCTCTAGATAAATGTTCTCTGGGGTAAAAAAATGCTGTTCTTTGTGTTAATGACTTTCCCCGGCCTTGCCTAGCTGCATGTTACTGTCCATGCATTGTGGAATCACCGTGAAGAGTCACCTCCTCCTTGAAGCCTTAGTTGGATCACCCAAGAGAAGATAAAGGTTTCTCTTACTTACTCTGTTTTCATTAGAATGGCTTCGTATCTCTTCATAGGTCAAAATTCTTTGCCAAATACATTTGTCATTTTCTACTTGTAATAATAATCTTCCTCCGTTTTATTTTATGCTCTTTTGATGAAAACTTCAGTGTAAGTATGTGGCTTTTTACATGATAGATCCCCACATTGTACCATAATTCCTGGCACATAATAGAATCAATAAATGTTTATGGGAAAAAAATAACGAAATAAATGACGAATGAACAGGTATGGGAAGTTTATAATAAGACAACTCATAAATATATTTTGACCTTTGTTCGAAACACTTGGGTTGAAAGAAATATTTCTTAAAATAATTTTCCCAAATTCTACTCTAAGGGGATTTTCAGGTCATGTGGGAAATTTACTGGGTCGAGTTAAGTATAGGGGTATAAAAAGTCATTAAAATTTTTGCAAATGGAAAAAGGATCCTATACATCAAATTTTTAAAGTACTATTTGATGAGACCGTCACACAAAAGACACTGGTAGCTGACAGGAACCTACAGTTAGTTCCTTTATTCTCCAAAGCTGAGGTGCTAATTCATATTTGTCAGTGATGATAAAATGCAAATTTTTGAACAGAAATATTTTCTTTCTTACTATTTTCACATAAACATTGACCAAGTGTTTTGGAGATAATTTTCCTCTTCAATTTCAAAATTTCAGTGCTTTTTCAATTTAATTTGATATATCATGGTAGTAGGCTAAATAAAAAGCCTGCCCCTGAAATGTCTACATCCTAATCCCTGGAACTTGTGAATGTGCTACCTTATATGGCAAAAGGGACTTTGAGGATATCACGAAGTTAAAGATCTTGAGAAGGGAAAAGTAGCCTGGATTATCGAGGTGGGTTCTATGTGAATATAGAGGGCCTGATGAGAAGTAGGCAGGGGATCAGAGAAACAGAAGGCAATAGAACATGGAAGCAGAGGAAGATTTGAAAATACTAAACTGCTAGCTTTGAAGATGGAGGAAGGAGCCATGAGCCAAGGATGCTGGTGGCCCTAGAAGCTGGAAAAGGCAAGAAACGTAAGCATGCTGACACCTTGATGATAAGCAGTGAAACTGATTTCAGATTTCCAGCTTCAGAAACTGCCAGATAATACATTTGTATTATTTTGAGCCCCTGAGTTTGTGGTGACTTGACACAGTAGCATTAGAAAACTAATACAATTAGGGGAGGGTGGGTGATGGGTATTGAGGAGGGCACCTTTTGGGATGAGCACTGGGTGTTGTATGGAAACCAACTTGACAATAAATTTCATATTAAAAAAAAAAGAAAACTAATACAATTATTGAGAATTTTTATTTTATTTTATTTTATTATTTTATTTTATTTTATTTCTTAAATATGAAATTTATTGTCAAATTGGTTTCCATACAACACCCAGTGCTCCTCTCAACAGTTGCTCTCGTCAATGCCCATCACCCACTTTCCCCTCCTTCGTACCCCCAACAACCTTCAGTTTGTTCTCAGTATTTAAGAGTCTCTTATGGTTTGCCTCCCTCCCTCTCTAACTTTTTTTCTCCCCTTCCCCTCCCCCATGGTCTTCTGTTAAGTTTCTCAGGATGCACATAAGAGTGAAAACATATGGTATCTGTCTTTCTCTGTATGACTTATTTCACTTAGCATAACACTCTCCAGTTCCATCCACATTGCTACAAAAGGCCAGATTTCATTCTTTCTCATTGCCAAGTAGTATTCCATTGTATGTACAAACCACATCTTTATCCATTCGTCAGTTGATGGACATTTAGACTCTTTCCATAATTTGGCTATTGTTGAAAGTGCTGCTATAAACATTGGGGTACAAGTGCCCCTATGCATCATCACTCCTGTATCCCCTGGGTAAATCCCTAGCAGTGCTATTGCTGGGTCATAGGGTATATATCTATTTTTAATTTTCTGAGGAACCTCCACACTGTTTTCCAGAGCAGCTGCACCAGTTTGCATTCCCACCAACAGTGCAAGAAGGCTCCCATTTCATCATGAGAATTTTAACTGATTCTTGGTAAGAAGTGTTTATTGAATGTGTTACTATATATGTCTGTATATCATTCTTCCTTTTTCCAGCAGTAAATTCTGTTCAGTGTTATATAAAATTGTATGAATATGCTAAAAATATTCATTTATCCATTCTATAAGTAAAGTACCCTTGGGTTGTTGTCAGGGTTCAGTTATTCCAGCAATGGTGCTGTGAACATTCTTATATGTGGATCCTGATGCACATGTGCAAGAATTTCCATCTGCGCCAGAGCTGTACTCTCATAATCTGTCTGAGGAATAAAAGCTTTATGTATATAAAAGGAGACTTGTTATGAGAAATTGGCTCATGAGATTATGGATGCTGAGAAATCCCACAATCTGCCATCTGCAAACTAAAGATTCAAGAAAGCAGGTGGTGTATAAATCAGTGCAAATCCAAAGACCTGTGAGCAGGGGAGCCAACGTCTGCATTCGTGTGAATCACCCCCGTCAAAGGGTAGAAGATGAGATAGGGTGTCTCAGCTCAAGCAGAGAAACAACAAAAAAGGGGCAAATCCTTTCACTTTTTGTTCTACTGAGACACTCATTGGATTGGATGATGACCACCCACATTGGGAGGGCAGTCTACTTAGCTGAGTCCACTGAGTGACATGCTAATCTCATCTAGAAACATCCGTACAGCCCCACTCAGAAATAATACTTAACCTGGGTTATCCCATGGCCAGTGAAGTTGACACTCAAAATTAACCATCACATGGAGTTTCAATGCATCTATATATTGAAATGGAAACAAATGACATCTTTATAACACTGAATATTTGGATCCTCTCTACTCTGCCTAATAATCTTTTATCATTTTCTAAAAAGAACTTGCACGTGTTTTGTTAGATTTAGTCTTAGGTAATTTTTTTTTAATTTTTTTTTTTAACATTTATTTATTTTTGAGACAGAGAGAGATAGAGCATGAACGGGGGAGGGTCAGAGAGAGAGGGAGACACAGAATCTGAAACAGGCTCCAGGCTCTGTGCTGTCAGCACAGAGCCTGACATGGGGCTCAAACCCATGAAATGGGAGGTCATGACCTGAGCCGAAGTCAGACACAACCGACTGAGCCACCCAGGAGTCCCAGGTAATTTTTCATTTTGATGTAAGAGTGTATTTTTTCCTAACTTTGTTCCTGGCACTTGGAAATACAATGGCATTTGAAACCAGTAACCTAGATAAAGTTTCATATAAATTCTAATAATTTACTTCCAGTTTATTTAGGAGTTTCTATATACACAACGATATAATCTGCCATCCTTTTTCCTTTCCTCTTCTTGCCTTAATAAGCTGGCTAAGAATGGAAGTGGTGATAACTGGAAATCTTATCTCGCATCTGATCTCAAAGGGAAAATCATTGAACACTCAATTTACCCATGATTGTGTTGAAATGGCTTTTGTTTTATTTTAATCTGAATACAGAACAAACAGTATTTTCTAACAGGTTTGATGTGGCAGTAGGTGAAAGAAAAAATCTAAGAAAATATGACTTCAGCTTGGTGGAATGCAAGTACTAGGCTAGAGATACAGGAGGAAGTTAGAAACTCAAGAGCTCTATGTTGGGAATGTTAAGTTTGAAATGTATAGTAGATTGGCAGGTGGACACGTAGAGTGATCAGTTAAATATATAAGCATTTATTTGAGTGGAAATGAACAATTAAGAAAAAGAAGTCAATCACTAATGGTTAAAGGCTATTCAAAGTTACAAGACTGCGAAAAATACCAAGGCATAAATAATTGATCAAGAAAAAGTTGAAAGAAGTTTGCCCACTCCATTATCAGGAGTTGGAGGTGATGAAGAGAAGCAGGAATCCTGGAAGGAGTGGCCAGGGAGGTAGGATGCAAACCAGAAGAATGAAGGAAGTATCTCTGAAACCAAGAGTAGAAAATATTTCAAGAAGAAGGAAATTTGCTTAATCTCCAATTATTACTACGCAAAGAAGGCTTCAAGAGACATTCTTATATCCATATCATAGCTAACCTGTAATCGTTGTTTTTTTTTTTTTTTTGTAGACTAAAATCCTAGAAATAGAATTTTGAAGAAAAAGCTATGTTGGTTTAAAATGTTGATAGGTATTGTAGCTACCAAAAGTAAATCATTCAAATTTACATTTCTGTCCCTAGTATAAAAGAGTACACCTAAGAAAATGCACACCTTGTCTCGGATGCCTTTCAATAAGCGATACTTGGGAAGTAATGAGATAGGCCCTGAGGTGATTTGCCCATTTACAAACTCTGGTTAGCTGATACCTCTGTCTTTCAATTGAGCCAAAAGCTGCAAAACACCATTAAACAGTCAATTCCAAAACCCACCATATAACCAGCCACGTAGTTGGCTCTCAGTGAAAGAGAAGTTTCTTATAGTAAGCAAAAGAATAATATTGGAAGCAAACTGGTGGAGGGTTATTATGATTATCTAAGACATCACACATGGTTAAGAGAGCTACCGATAAATCACATCCACTTCCAAAGCTACGTGTTTATGTATCTTTAGACATCTAATGATCACTTCCACTATTTTTATTTTATCCACATATGGCCTGTACTTCTAGCAATTTAATATGTTAAAAATCAATTCACTTTGTCTTTTGCTTAAATCTACTTTAGAAGGAAAATGTCCATCACTATTGCACATGGAGAGAAAGTATCACTTTTCATTAAAGGTTACTGCAATAAATAGAATCAATACAAACAGTGTTATTAAATTTAAGGTTGATGCTATTGCTTGCCAAAGGCTTTGAACCTATGGCCCATAAAAAGAAAATTACCAAGGTTAGGGGAGAGCTAAAGATATTTGTTTCTACATAATATTCTTATAGAATTGTTAAGGCATGAATTGAAACGCTAAAGTCTGAATTATCACTTGTCACAGATTGCACGTTTTATACAGAGCAGGATCCCAGTCCATTAACAAAAGAAAAATAAATCTTAGCTATTATTTTTCCACTAGAATTGTAATTGCTGTTGGATAGTAATGTCAGAGCACAGAACTTGAAGCGAGCATCAGTGTCCATCTCCCAAAACTGCAATAACAAGAATTTTGGCCTAAAAAGAGCCCTGGTAGTCAGGTATTTTTAACTCTCCTAATTCCTTTTTTCTAGGAAAGGTGACTTATACGCATGTTATGGTCAACAGTTTCCAGTGAAGGACTTTTTAAAGATTGAGTTTACATAAATAATTTCAAAATGTTTTTACAGGTGAGAAAAGAATCCAGAAATCATTCAGGGCAATAACTTCACTTTTCAGAAGAGGAGACTAAATCTGTGGACGTGTTGGTGGACGTCTAGGGGAAGAGCCACGCACAATGCGGTCAGACTGCAAATCTGTTCAGAGTTAACACTTCATGGACACAGAACTCTCCCTTCTACCAAGCTTTTTGTCAATTTTGCCTTTATTTCAAAGTATTAGAAAAACCTACTAGCTTTAATTGCTTTAAAAGGGAACATGCAGATAATTATATCCTTGCACCAATTATGGAGTATTTGCCCGAGTGGGGAAGTTTAAAAGATGGGGACGGTAGCCATATTAGAACACACGAAACAGATGCAGTGACACATAAAGAGCCTAGGAAGAACTTCACAAAGATGCAAATATTTTCCATGATGTGTTTACACACCAAGATGTTCTGTCACACCCAAATATACTGGCTGATTGTTCCGGGAACAGATTTCACGTATGACTGTATGTATTAACTGCATAGACGAGATAAGCAAAAAAAGAAAATACTCTCATTAATATGAGTTATTCGTTCTTTTATATAATAGATATGCATGGAGTGCTCATTATGTTCCAAGCTCTCTTTTTAGGTGCTAAGTAGATTGTATTTCACTGTTGGAACCAGAAAGGTCAGTGAGTAAATCAGCGTTGGCTATTAATTTCACCTTTTGGCAATTCACGAAAGAATTGTCTAAACCGCTGTAATCATTTATAGAGTCAATAAATGAATTGGTACATGCTTGAGTTGTCAATGACACTTGGAAGACAAGGAACTGGAAAGGGCACAGTATCGTATAAAGGAACTTCGGTTAAAGTCCGGTAACACTCCTACCTTCCATACTACATTTTCTGTTTGCTTGTTTCACCTTAACCTTGTGCCTAGTTGAGAAATAGCTTTTGCTAGGATGAAGTTGCATTAGCCATTATGACTTCTGCCTCCAGCTAGTCCCATAAATCTTTCACATTTCACGCGTAGTAAATGCAACTAAACCTCAGTAAACAAAACAATGCCCGTGAGAATTGTTTGTTTTGTAACTTTAAGCATAAAAATGTCCTTTTTGAAGACTGACCTATTTTTACAAGGGTAAGAATATGTGGTCTTCACATTTAATGCGGCAAACAAATCTCTACATTCCCCTGCTAGAGAGAATCAGCATTTTAACACTGATGAAGCTGTGTGCTGAGATGCAATCTTCCTCTGATAACTACTCTGTCTGGATACTATTTGTGTTTTATTTACAGTTGCACTATCTATTCTAAGTGAATAGTTTTGCTCCGGAACACAAATGTAATAAAAATAGAGGGATCTCAATTTTCTTCTTGCATCCATCTACATTTTCTGTTGCTCTTCAGTTCTCAATTAAAAGTTAATTTATTTGTAGACAATTTTAAAAGTTTTTAGTAAATTCATTCCTGAGGAAAATAGCACAGAACTGCCAACTGACGTTATAAATAGTACAGAAAACAAACATGATACGAAATAAAAATCGATTTACTAAAAACATCAAGAATTGACTACAGATATATCAACTTTTATTTAGAATCAGAGTTACACATGACCAGCCAGTTGTGTGTGTGTGTGTGTGTGTGTGCGCAAGTGTGTGTTTTCACTGAAAACTCCTTAAGGCAGGAAACCAAAAGAGAGCTGAGAAACACTAAGCGAAGACTTTTCACTGAGGTTTTTCCTATCAGTGAAAAATAATTTATTATTCTTATTTGTTTGGAGGGGGGGGCGAGTCAAACAGTTAGAAAGATCTATTGAGGGGGAGCCTGCATGGCTCATTCGGTTAAGAAGAATCCAACTCTTGATTTCTGCCCAGGTCATGATCTCGCACTTCATGAGATGAGCCCTGGGTCCAGCTCGGTGCTGACAGCAAGGATTCTCTCTCTCACGCTCTCTCTCTCTCTCTCTCAAAATAAATAAATATTAAAAAAGAAAGATTTGGCATGCCCGGATGGCTCAGTTGATTGAGTGTTCAACTTCGGCTTAGGTCATGATCTCGCAGTTCACGAGTTTGAGCCCCACATCGGGCTCTGTGCTGAAAGCTCAGAGCCTAGAGGCTGCTTCAGATTCTGTGTCTCCCTCTCTCTCTGCCCCACCCCCACTCACGTTCTATCTCTCTCTCTTTCAAAAGTAAATAAAACATTAAAAAAAATTTTTAAGAGATTTATTGAGTACATATTATTTATTATAAAATTTGATTCAGGAAAGATACCAGGATTCTTATCTTCATGTTGTGAATGCTCACAAGTCAGTCTCATTATTTATTAATAAATCCTATATATATTCAGAAATTCCTGACGACAGTCTGAAAAATATATTCTACTTTATGATATTAACCACATTCATACATATAATGTATCAATATATTAATTGTGTGAGCATAATGAATACATATGTACATATATAGATACTACTAATGATTTTCATGGATGCTACATCAGGACTGTTTTTCCTTCTTCACATTTTTTTATTTGCCAATTTTAAACAATGCAAATTTTAAACTCTTATTATACTAATATATATTTTATACTTCTTTATTTTCTTTTATGAAGGAGCATAATTTAACTCATAAAAGTGAGCAATTTGTTTCAAAAGGCAAGATTAAAGATCCAATTTAATATGTATTTATAGACTGCCTTGATACTATTCAAATACAGAAGACTATGTAAAGTGGGAGAATCATAATCCCAGCTGGTGTTTCTTTTCTTTGTTATTTTTTTTTTCAAGTCCAAGCATATCAAATATTACATTGCCATTGTACATGGCAATGCATGAGGCCTGGGTTTCTTCTAGTGGTTTTGTCATAAACTCTTTGGTTTGATTTATACAACCAGTCAGATGATAGAAATCTCCTAGCTACAGTGAGGTTTAGCACTTTTTTAACTAAAAGAACTTTGATCATTTTCTCCTTTTAGAAAACACATTTTATTCCCCTGACATTTCTGACATCCTATGTCTTCTATTTTTGTGCTGGAATTCTGTTTCTAAGGCTCTGTTCATTAAACATGGGAGCTTCTTGGGGCTTTGTCCTTAGTCCTTTCCTTTTATATCTCTATTTTCCTAAGAAATATTCCTCTTCTTCCAGAGTCTGGAACACTATTACATTCCCTAATCTACCTCTGCAGTTCAGACTGTCTGTGGTACAGCTGTCTATTCAAACAGTCTACTTAAAAATCTCATAGAAATCTCAAAAGAACATACTCAAAATCTATGTCTTCTGCAACTTTGCTAACCCTCCATTCACCTAGTTTTGCAAGATATAATCCCATTAGTTACCCTTGGCTCCTGACAAAATATCCCTCACTCAGCCTTGTTTGAATCCCTTCAGTCCTACTTCCCCAAGGATCCTCAATCCTTCTGCTGTTCCCGATCCTCATTGCCACACCTCAAGTCCAACTCCAATGCTTTCTTTGCTAGACTGCACAGACTCTGATACCTTCACAGCCACCCACCTTCTTGCGTCTATTTCCCCATTCTCACATATTGAATCACCACAATAATGCTAAAACTATCTTTTTCAATTGCAAAATAATCTCATAATTTCCCCAATACAAACTAACCAACGAGTTTCCATTGCCTTGAAATAAATTCTGGAATCTTTAGCACAGATTATTATCATCTGTATGGTACAGATTCTATGTCCCTCTCCAGGCTCATCTTTTAGCCTTCTATATATTGCTTTCTCCACTGGAGCTTTACTGGGTTTTCCCAGTTTCTTGAACATCCCAGACTACCTGAAGCTCCCAGGTTTTTATACCTGTCAGCGTTTTTCCTCCTGGCTAAAAACTTATCTTCTATTTATTTAACTAACTCATACTCATTTGATAGAGTTCAAGTATTTATTTGCTTATTCATGCAAAAATTGTTGAGCTTCTTTACGTACCACACACAATAATAGAGGTTGGGAAAACAACTCAGCCAAGAAAACAAGGTGTCTTTTCTCCACCCACAAGCCTAGGTTATTAAAACCATATTCATAAAATGTCGTGAATATTTTCACAGCTTAAGATAATTTTATTAATTATATTATTATTTTATTTTATTTATCTTATTTTATCTATTTTTCCTATTATTTATTTAATATCTGTCTTTTCCACCAAATGGTGTACTCCAAACAAATATTCAGTTGTTTAGTATATATTCAATTAATATTTTTCTAACTGACTTTTACATACTAAAGAAAAATCTGCAGGATGATTTCCAAACTCCCTGCCATTGTGTTTAATGCCACTAAAGTCCTGTCCGTAACGCCTCACCTCTCTACTAAAACTCCCCACATTCTAGCCATAAATTACATGTCTTACACCACTTTGTGTTTCTTATTTCCAGCCTTTACACAAACCATTTCCTTTATCTTGATACTGACTTAATTTACTTGAATTTTTACTTTGAGTCTCGACTTTGTGAGTACATTTATAAAGCAAACCATACAATGTGAATCTAAATATCTGTTTGAGAAACTATGGATACAGATGCTAATTCTGAACATTTGACTGTAAGAGAAGAGGCCACATATCTCTTGATATTTGCACCATCTCCTAGTACATGGCAGATGAAGTAGATGACAAAGATTGCACTTGACATTGCCAAAGAATGAAAAGAGAGTTCCTGACCTCAAAAAATCCAGTAGAGTGGAAGAGATAGAGTGGCTAATATGTATGATTATGGTCATGTAAAAAAGTGACGCGTGTTAAAGGAAATACAAGAAAAAGGAAAGGAAACACATACAATTTTCTGGGTTATTAAAGAAAGTTTTGTGAAAGTAACAGTTTCATAAAAGTGACTCCATTAGGTAAATAAGATGCATGTGAGAGTGGTAGAAGGTGAAGAATAGGGGTGAATAAACACATAAATAAGTAAATTCCCAATAGTGACTTTGGGTTGGGTAAATTGGGAGGAGAAAATTTCTGAAAGAAGCATATTTGTAGAAAACACATTTGCATATTCACACACACACACACACACACACACACACACACAATTTGTACTTAGTTTTCTGGGGCCTGAAGCTTGTATAGTTATGGAGGCCACCTTTCAAAGATAGAATGCAAAATCACAAATACAATGTTTAGGTATAAACCAAATATTCATTAGGATGAAAAATGCTACAGAATGCTACAAATGTCACCAAATTTAGAAAATAACAGGATTTAAAAAAAAAAAATTATTCATAGGGCACAGTTTACACAAACAATATGCAAATTTAATATAGAGTTTACTGAGTTTTGACATACATACAAACTTAAGTAATTAGCAATCCAGCCAAGATATAGAACATTGCCATTAGCCCTAAGTTCCTTTACACCCCTTTCCAGTCAATTACCACTCCCAAAGGCAATCTCTGTTCCAATTTTTGTGGTCATAGATTTACTCTCTTGCTTAATCTTGAGTTTCACCAAGGGCATAATTCAGTATGAACTTTTTAAGTACATGGATGATCTCTTGCTGGAAATAATAATTTGGAAATTCATCCACACTGTTGCATGTATCAGTAGTTTGTTTTTAAAGCTGTGTTGTATTTCATTGTGATAATGTGCCACAGATTTCTTATAAATTCTCTTATTAAGGAACATTTAAATTGCTTCCAGTTTAGGGTATTATGAGTTAAGACGCTATGAACATTTACACACTATGTATGCAGTTTTTCTGTAGACACAAGTTTTCATTTAACATGAGTAAAAACCCAGGAGAGAAAGGAATGAGTCATGGGGCCAGTTTGTGTTTAAGTATTTGAAAACCTGTCACACTGGTTTCTGAAATAGTCATGTTAATTTACATTCCCAACGGAAAATGGGGAGTTCCAGTTTTTCTGAATCCTTAGTCTGCTTTTAAATGTGAAATAGTACTTAAGTTTGCTTTAATTTACATTTCCATGAAATTTATGGATGCAGCCAATCTGTGCATAAAAAGATGCTCAACCTCAATAGATATCAGAAAAATGCAGAACATTTTTTTAATACTTTTATTTTTTATTTTATTTTAGAGAGAGAGAGAGAGCAGAAGCTGGAGAGGGGCAGATAGAGAGGGGGACCAAGGATCCCAAGAAGGTTCCTGCTGACAACAGAGAGCCTGATGCAGGGCTGGAACTCAGGAACCATGAGAGCCAAAAGTCCAAGCTCAAATAACTGAGTTACCCAGGTGCCCTGAGAAAAATGCAGAACATTTTAATTTTGGTAAAATTAAACTGATAATTTTTTTTCATTTTTAGTGCTTTTTTTGCACTGTTAAAGAAAACTTTTCCTACACTGAGATTGGTTATTCATTCTCCCAGTGTGGGGATATTTGGATTGTTTTTTATTTTGGGGACACTATCAGAAATGCTATAAACATCAGTACATGGTTGTAAAGATTTTCATACATTTGTACATTCAAATACAAGTCTTTGACGGGACATAATTATTCATTTACCTTCATTACATTTCATTCCAGGGAAGAATACACTTCACCAAACTACTTTTTTGTGTGTTAAGTATCTGTTCACATTCCCTTTTAAATTGGGTTGTTGGTCTATTGATTTCTATATAATCTTTATGTATTATGGAATAAAATCCTTTTTGCGGTATGTGTATTGAGAATATGTTCCCTAAGTCTATGCCTTGGTTTTTTTTCATATTCTTATCAGTGTTTTTGATGAGCAAAATATTTATTTTGGTGGAAATCAAGTTTTCTATTTTTTCCTTTATATCTGATGACTTTTCGTCATATCAAAGACATTTTCCCAGCAATAAGATTAAGCAAATATTTTTCTATGATTTCTATGATTTCTATGCATTTAGATTTAATGTTTATGTCTACGATCCCTCTTAGATATTTGTATATGTTGAAAGGTAAGGCATTTGTGTATGTTGTAAGGTAAGGTAAGTGTAAGGTCAGTTGTAAGGTAAAAAATTTTTCCCATATGCATATACAGAGGTTCAAGCATATTTTGTTCAAAAAAATTGTCCATTCACTCTCATTGGAATACCTTGGAGCATTTGCCAAAAATCAATTTTCTTTTTTTTTTTTTTTCAACGTTTATTTTATTTTTTGGGACAGAGAGAGACAGAGCATGAACGGGGGAGGGACAGAGAGAGAGGGAGACACAGAATCGGAAACAGGCTCCAGGCTCTGAGCCATCAGCCCAGAGCCTGACGCGGGGCTCGAACTCACGGACCGTGAGATCGTGACCTGGCTGAAGTCGGACGCTTAACCGACTGCGCCACCCAGGCGCCCCAAAAATCAATTTTCTATATATATGTAGAAGGTCATGTCTGGACTTGTTATTCTAATTGATCTATTTATCTATTAACCTATACAACATTGACTTAGTTATAGTAAGTAGTAAGTTTCTTTGTTTTGTTGTGTTTTAGTAAACAACTTTAACTATATTAGGCAAAATATGCTGTATTAAAAAAGATTTTCAGGAAACTCTAAGAAAAACACCTATATTGAAAAAACTACTATCTTTATAAGAAAAATTGGTTAATATTGACCACTTATTCTCACCAGCAATGTAGGAATGGTCCAGGTTTTCAACATCCTTACAGCATTTGCTTTTCTCATTTTTTCTTTGTAGCCATTATAAGTAAGTTCTTGATTACATTTCATTGTGGTTTTAATTTGTATTTTCCTAATGGTTAATGATACTAAATATTTTTTATGTGTTTATTTACATGTCCATATCATTTTCAATGAAATGCTGTTCGAATATTTTTCTCACTCTCTAATAGGTTTATTTAGTTGTCTTACTATTGAGTTTTGAGAGTTCTTTCTATCCTAATACTAGCACTGTCAGATATGTGGTTTGCAAATATTTTCTCTGTCTGTAGCTTGTATTTTTATCCTCTTTACAGGGGTGTCAAGTTTAAAAACTTTATCTAGTCCTAGATTCTGAGTATTTTTTCTGATTTTTTTTCCTAAAATGTTCATAGTTTCACATTTTACTTTTAAGTTTATGGCCAATTTATTTTTTTACATTTTTTCAATGTTTATTTATTTTTGAGAAAGAGAGAGGGACAGAGTGAGAGCAGGGGAAGGGCAGAGAGAGAGGGAGACACAGAATTTGAAAGCAGGCTCCGGGCTCTGAGCTGTCAGAACAGAGCCCAAAGCGGGGCTTGAACCCACCAACCTCGAGATCATGGCCTGAACCAAAGTCGGACCCGGAACCAACTGAGCCACCCAGGCGTCCCGCTTCATGATCCATTTTGAATTAAGGTCTGAGGTTTATATTGAGGCTTATTATAAAAACATTCGCTTTGTCTATGAAGTTCTAATGGCTCCATTTGTTAAAACAGCTATTCTTCCTCCATTAAATTGTTTTTCCTTTGCTGTCAAAATCAGTTGGGAATATTTGAGTGGGCTCTCTGTCCGGTCCCACAACACCTGTGGGGAAGGGGCAGGGAAAGGTATTAGGGATTAGCTACATCATCTCACAGCATCTCATTAAGTCTCACACCTACCATGTGGAGGAGGTCTAGAGGCTCAGCTCACCTTGGGCTCTGCTGGCACACTACCCTAGTTGGGGAATCAGAACACTACTTGCTTCTGCTCGGCAGGGTACAGAAGATCAACCCCCTGCATGCTGTCAGCACCACCCAACTGGGGAAATCACAGTGAGGGTTGTTGCTTCCATAGAGGGGAGGGGTATGACTGGGTAGAATATCTGCTTCCCATCTCTCCTCACGGAACTCACTAGTGAGGGCAATTTTCCATTTGTGTTTGAACGGGAAAGGGTAAGTGTTTTCTGTTTTCTGAATGTTTTCTGTTTTACTTGATTTTTTTCCTGATCCATTGAGTAGGAGGAACAAGCTTTTCCTGCAGGTGTTTCTATCTGTGCCTATTGGTGATTATCTTGGAGTTTTCTGCAATACAGGGAAAACAGGGAACTCGCTGCTATGTTGTTGGCCAAGTCTTGAAATCGCTAGGCAGTCCGCCTTCTTTCTGGCTTCAAGAATCTTACTTTGCTTATTTGTGCCGTTATGTCCAGGACTTCAGAGTTGTGAGAGGGAGGACCTAGGAAGAATGATGGTACTCCATCTTGCGCAGAGCTGAGGTCTTCTGAATACTTTTATCTTTTCATATGAGACTCTGAGTATTGAGTATACGTAGGCATTAATTGCACATGTAGTACTTCCATTCTAAATATATAATTCTTCTGGTACATGCAATTTCTCTGGCAATCTTAAATATATATATTTAAGGATTATATTAATCCTCAATTGTGAACATTTCACAACTTATGATAAAATCATATAACTAAAAGCTGCAGATTCTATCCAAATATATTTTAAATATTCCTCTTTTTTGTAGAAATGGCTTGGAAGAAGACCTGATGCACACAAATGAGAGAATTAGATCCATCTTTCCATATTAGTATTTAAGTAAGTAGATTTTAAACGTTACACTTTTACCAAATTAATGTTTTCGAGTTCTTCTGATCTTTTTAATGAAGTTTTCCTGTGATATTTTTCTTCCTGTAGTTTTGAGGATATATACATCTGTTATATAATTGTTTTTTTTTTTCACTAGCTGTTGTTCTATTTATAGTACATCAGTGATACATTTGCAATGGTGCTATTACATAAAGCCACAAAAATACCTAGATTAGTACGTTATAAATGATTATAAACCCTCTGTGGACCTCTTATGAATTAAGTAATCTCTTAGGTCACATTCTGGATCCCAGACTGGTTTCATATTCATTCCTTATTTTCTAATTGCAGGTTACAGATGTTTGAATGTATTTCTTTCTTCTGTAGAACTAGCTCCTTTCCTCTGAGGCTACTGAAAATAAGCTCTTTTCAGTGTAAGGATTTTATCACTAATTACCAATGGAAAATAGGGCATAACAAAAGGCAGTCAATATGCAACAAGCTTCCAGAATCTTACATAGCCACCCCCCCCTTTGTTACTCTAGTTGTTTCCTCTTTATTTCCCCCTTTGAAAAAGCACCAGAATCATTTATTTCCTGCTTCCTCCATTCTATTACTACAAGAAAAACTGATTTCTCCTCTTTCTCTCTTGAGTCCCATACAACCTCAATTTGACTTTCCTCTAACATAACCAAAAGTTACTACAGAAATCTACTGTTATGGTGCTTTGCTTAGTCCCAGTTAGAATTACAGAAGTGTTTCCAGCGATCTCACCGTACTCTTTATTTATTTAAAAAAGAAAAAAGTCGCCCTAGACTATGTGCTTTTACAAACCTATTAGCATTTGTAATATTTGGAAAACAGAAGAGGTAGTGATAGTAGTTGGCGAGTTATTGTAACACATTTTCTGCTGTCCCTTGTGATAGAAATTCTGCCAAAGATTAGAGAATGGAATAACAAATAAAGAATCTCAACTTTTGAAAACTAACAGTCACATTTACTATGAATATAAACATGTTTTCAAATATTTCATCTACTTGCATAGGCCCTTTCCAAGGTTTGAAGATGGATGAAACAATGTGCTTAAATTGTTGAATATAAGATTACAAGATATACATATATATATACACATATGTATACATACACATATATATCTTACATATATACATACATACATATATAAGATATATATGTTTTATAAAAATAAAACACTTTAATTACATTCAGTTTAAACTGCTCTTTCCAACCGAAAAATTTAATTGATTTAAAAAATCAATGCAATCCACCATGTCAACATAAAAATCATCTGATGTAGAAAAACACTTGAAAAAATCCAACACCCATTCAGTATAAAAACTCTCAGTAAACTAGGAATAGAGAGGAATTATCTCAATTTTGAAAAAGTATGTACAAAAAGCCTACAGCTAACATCATACTTAATCATGAAAGACTGTTTACTGTTCTACAAAGATGGAGAATAAGAAAGGAATGTCTGCTCTAACCACTCTTATTCAACATATGACTGCAAGTTCTAGCTGCTAAAACAAAGAAAGAATAAGAAATAAAAAGCAGAAGATTGGAAGGAAGGAAATAAATTTGTCTTTGCATATGACATATTAATCTATGTAGAAACTATGAAGGAATATTTAAGAAAAAATACTCCTAGAACCAATAAGTGAGTTCATTATGATTGCAAGATGCAAAATCACACAAAATGCTGCATTTCTTAAATTAACAATTGACCTATGGAAACAGTTATACAAATACAATGTCATTAAAATTACTCCAAAGAAAATAATGTATATTGGGTTAGCAAATGAAATATATGCACTTAATAAAATATATACTGTATTTGTACTGTGAAAATCACAGAATTCTGACGAAAGAAATGAAAAAAGACCTAAGTAAATGGAGTGACATAATGTGGTCATGGATGGGAAGTAATAATACAGATTTTACTTAAATGAATCATAGGTGTAATGAAATTCCAACCCAAACCTAAGCAATGTGTTTTTTTTTTGCAGACATATAAAAAGTGATTACAAAATTTACAGAATAGCTAAAACAATTTTCAAAAAGAAGAATAAAGTGGGAGGAATAATCCTTCTAATATTAAAGCCTTTGACATAGCTACAGTAATCAAGACCGTGTGATGTTTGGAGAGAAATAGACACATAGATCAAAGGAACAGAATAGAGGACCCAGAAATAGATCCACTCAAATATTTCCAACTTATTTTTAACAGCTGAGCAAAAGCAATTTAGTGGAGGAAGGATAGACATTTTGACAAATGAAGCAATTGGAAATCCATAGGCAAAGAAACTGAACCTCAATCTAAATTTCAGAGCTTCACTCAAAATTGATCACAGACTTAAATGTAAAACTAAACATTCTAGAAAAAAATCTTTTTAGAAAATCTTTGGAAATCGGTCTAAGGCAAAGAGTTCTTCAACTTGATATCAAAAGCAAAATCCACAAAAGGAAAGATAACGATGTTTGACCTCATCAAAATTTTAAAACAACTTGTTCCATGGGAAATCTTGTGACCAGGATGAAAAGACAAGCTAAGGACCATGAGGAAATATTTGTGATCCACATAACTGACAAAGGACCAATATCTAGAATGTATAAGGGATTCTCAAAAGTCAATAGTAAAAACAAACAAACAATCTCATTAGAACATGGGCAAAGACACATCAAACATTGCTTGTGGGATTCTAAAATAGAACAATTACTCTGGTAAAGGGAATGCTAGTTTCTTACCAAATTAAACATTTTTTTAAATTTTTTTTTATTAACATTTATTTATTTTTGAGACAGAGAGAGACAGAGCATGAACGGGGGAGGGTCAGAGAGAGAGGGAGACACAGAATCTGAAACAGGCCCCAGGCTCTGAGCCGTCAGCACAGAGCCGGACGCGGGGCTCGAACTCACGGACTGCGAGATCATGACCTGAGCCGAAGTCGGACGCTTAACCGACTGAGCCACCCAGGTGCCCCCAAACTAAACATTTTTAAAAAACTCAGCAATTGCATACTTGGGCATTTGTCTCAAAGAAATCCAACGTTATGCTCACACAGATGTTTATATACATTTTTTATAAACAAATGTTATAATATTATTTATAATGGCCAAATACTGGCGGCGTCTCAGATGTTCTCAGTTGGTGAATCGTAAAATAAACTATGGTATATCCATACCATGAATTACTATTCAGCAATAAAACAAAACTGTTGCCACATCAAACTTGGATAAATCTCAAGGGAATTATGCTGAGTGACATAAATCCAGTCTCAACAGGTGAAATACTATATGATTCTATTTATATAATATTCTTTTGTTAAATTTTTTAAACCTTTATTTATTTTTAAGACAGAGACAGAGCACGAGCAGGGGAGGAGCAGAGAGAGAGGGAGACACAGAATCTGAAGTGGGCTCCAGGCTCTGAGCTGTCAGCACAGAGCTCAACATGGGGCTTGAACCCACGAACCACAAGATCATGACCTGAGCCGAAGTTGAATGTTTAACCAACTGAGCCACCGAAGTACCCCTGTTTACATAACATTCTTGAAATGACAAAGCTATTTAGATTAAGAACAGATTAGTGCTTGCCAGGGAGGGAGGGCTGTGCCTATAAAAGTATGGCATAAGAGACCCATGTAATGGGACTGTTCCGTATCTGGATTGTGGCAGACACAGAAACTTATACATGTGATAAAACCGTACAGAACCAAAGTTACACACAGTCACACACATATACAAAGTGCATACAAAACTGATGAAATCAGAATAATGTTGGTAGATTGTATCAATGTCAATTTCCTGGCTATATTACAGGCTAGTTATGCAAAATGTTACCTCTGAAGGAAACTGAGTAAAGGGTATGCAGAATATCTCCATATCATTTCTTATAACTGCATGTGAATCTGTTATCACAAAATTTAAAAAAATTAAGGAAGTCATCAATGTGTACGATTAGATATTGTTTTTGGGTAACAGGAAATAGACTGGAAGTAAAGTCAAAAAAAAAAATCAATAGTTATCTCTAGGGAAAAAGAATCATTCGTACCTTCTAAATGTCTCCCATCCATCTTTTCTCTCAGCCTTATCTGGATTAGACCCCATGCTCCATAGTCATAATATTCCCTTGCTTACTTTCACCTTCCTTGCTCTCTCTCCCTTCCTCACACTTTCCTGGCAAAAGTACCAGCTTTGGTTACGTCCAACTCTTCAGAGAGGCCAAGAGACTTTACCCTGTCCCTGAGAAGGCTGTGACTGGGTCAAAACACACAACCTTAGTGATTGGACTCACTTTGTATTTATGATCAAAAACTCACATGGGCCTGCAGCGCCGCCTATACAACCTCTGTACTTCCATTGTTTATTCTCTCTCCCAGTCTCCTGGTTACACATTTCAAATCTTTGCTTCTCTTCTCAAAAGTCAAGAGCCTTTTTTTCTGCTCGTTATCTAATTTGGCAATTTTGTTTCTTTTCTCCCTTAGAAAATGAAAACAAAAAGGAGAGAAGTTCCACATATGCCAAGCCTCCAAATGCCTTTGTTTTTTTCTATTTATTCTTAAGAGAATATCTCATTATGTATTCATGCCCAGAATTTTACATGGGCATGGTTTGCATTCCTTCTTGACTATTCAAGTTGAAGTCCAAAACTTCCATTACTTAGGACTCCTGGATGGTCCAGTTGGTTGAGCATCCAACTCTTGAGACTCTTGATTTTGGCTCAGGTCATAGTCTCACAGGTCAGTTTGTAGGATCAAGCCCCATGTCACTGCCAGTGCAGAGCCTGCTTGGAATTCTCTCTCCTTCTCTCTCTGCCCCTCCCCCTGCTTGTGTTCTGTCTGTGTCTCAAAATAAATAAATAAACTTAAAAAAAAATTCCATCTACTGGATGATACAAACATGCTACACTATTTTCCATACAGAAAAATCCCTTCCTTGACCTCCCTCTTCTCCTTTAGTTACTGACCTAATATCATTTGGAAAAATACCTCTCAAAAAGTCATTACCTCCTCTCCAGGTTTTTGCATTTAAACCTACTCCAATTAGATTTTCTTACCAAAACTGCTCTTGTTAATGTGATCAAGGCCCTCCACATTTCTAAGTCCAATGACTGGTCCTCACTTTGAACTATCAACAGTATTTGACACTATTAACACATTAATTTAAAAAATACTGTCTTGACCTCATAGACAATAATCTCTATAGGTTTTCTTTCTATATCACAAACCCCATCTTAGGCTTCTTTGGAGTTTCTTCTTCCTCTTCCCTATCACTAAATGTTGGAGTTGCCCAGGACTCAGTCCTGGGATCTCTTTTGTTTCTCTGACTATATTCATTTCCAAGTGACCTGCTCCTGGCCTCCATATGAGTCCCAAATACCACGTATATGACTGAATTTCTATCTTCGGTCTTGATTCTACCCTGAATTCTAGACACATAAATACAATCCCTTCTTTACCTCTTCATTTAGATGTTTATAAAACACCACAAACTTACCATGTACACTAGAGAATTCTTACTTTCCTCCAAAAATCTTATTTCTTTTTTGTCTTTCCCATATCGGGAAATGGCCTCTCCACCCAAACTTGTTCAGACCAAGACTCTGGAGGCATAATTGGTTTCTTTCTTTCTCTTACACTCTACATCCAATCATAATCACATCCTATAATTTCTATATGCAATATATATCTAGAATCTGGTCACAATTTACCAGCTCCAATTCGTTTTCTAAAAATCTCTTTTCAGGCCACCATCATCTTTTCTATGCTCATGCAATAACCTCCAAACTTGTTTCCCTGTCATTTTCATTACCTAAGGGCTATTCTCCACAACACAGCTAGAATGATTCTTTTTTTTTTTTTTAACGTTTATTTAGTTTTGAGACAGAGACAGAGCATGAATGGGGGAGGGTCAGAGACAGAGGGAAACACAGAATCCGAAACAGGCTCCAGGCTCTGAGCTGTCAGCACAGAGCCCGATGCGGGGCTCGAACTCACAGACCGCGAGATCATGACCTGAGCTGAGGTCAGACGCTTAACTGACTGAGCCACCCAGGCACCCCTAGAATGATTCTTTTAAAAGGTACATCGACTTATCTGTATTCTCAGGGTAGGAATGGACCAAAATTCATGTAGAACTTCAGCCTGGCTTCACGTTGTGTTATTGAGATTTTAAGGTTATCTCATCCAGCCACATCATTTGGCTTAACTAAAGTAAAGAACAGATTTCTATATAGCAAATAAGTAGACACAAATTTAACAGGACTATAGATACAAATAACAAAATTAGCCAAACGGACCTGTGTAGAACACCATGTCTAAGAACTGAAAATATACTTTTTCTTTCAATCATATGTGAAACATTTACAATATTTGATATTATAATTTTTTTTAACGTTTATTTTATTTTTGAGACAGAGAGAGACAGAATATGAACGGGGGAGGGGCGGAGAGAGAGGGAGACACAGAATCGGAAGCAGGCTCCAGGCTCTGAGCCATGAGCCCAGAGGCCGATGCGGGGCTCGAACTCACGGACCGTGAGATCGTGACCTGAGCTGAAGTCGGGCGCTTAACCGACTGAGCCACCCAGGCGCCCCAATATTTGATATTATAAATCATAAAGCCAATCACAAAAAGTTTTAATTAGATTTATACATTCATTGCTCTGGAAATCACGTAAGAAATGTCTTTAAAAGATGGCTAGAAAATACCCAAGTATTTGGAAATTAAGAAATACATTTCTAAATACACCCCTGGTCAAAGAAGAAGTAATAATTATTACTATAAAATATTTTGAGTTGAGTGATGAAAATATTACATATAAAAGCTGGTGAGAATGACAGCACTGAAAATAGAGGAGGAGTGAATCTTGGGGCTCTGACCCTTCACACACACACACACACACACACACTAAAAAACTAATAAGCTGGGAAGAACTATCCGAATCAACGTTTTCTGCATTTTGGAATTTAGTAAAAAACTTACAACAGTAAGGGGAAGGCTTAAGACAGAAAACAACTACTGCATTATGTAAGAGCACCGTGGCACTTCAAACTGCCCCCCTCCCATCTCCCACCTACCAGATTTGTGGTGGCCACAAGATGGCACCCCATACATGTTCCAGGTTGCTAGTGTCACATGGTGCAAAAATAGGCCCAAGTCTCAAAGAACTGTGTTTTGTGTTTAGAACTAGCCGGTTCCCTCAAAGCCTGCCATAAAGGCTTGCTTTCGTTTCATGTGACTTGAAGGGTTCCTGGGGTGGCTAGGGTGGCTTCCTTGGTGGTTTCTGTCAGAAGCATCTGAAGGCGAAAGTCCTGGCTGCAGCAGCCTGGGATCAGGAATAACAAGAAATAAGACAGGTTTCCCAGATAAAGAGCCTAAAAAGGAAGAGGTTGGGAAAAGAGGTGAAAAATAAGGGCTTTTGAAAGCTCACTCACACACTGGGTAATGGAGAAGTCCATGTGCATAAACATGGTTGAATGCGTGTTCAGAAAAGGCTTGAGAAGACTCTAAGCTTTCCCTCTGGCTGGACTTCAGGTTCCATGTAAGGCTGGGGCAGTGTTAAAAGACCTGGATAACAGAAGGAGTGAACCAAGATAAAGGCAGTCTGTAAAGATTGGGAGAATTTTTCTCTTCATTCCCCACCCCCCTCCTCTTCTCGTCTTGGTTCTAAGCATTTAAGGAAATTGTTACAACTCCAACTGACCTCTAAGCTAACAGAACACAAACCTCAGTGGCCCCATATGATGAAGACTACAGACTTATATGCAATACTTTAGAAAAGATATTAAACGAATACCAACAAAACCGACAATTTCCTGTATATGTACAAAAATCATTCTGTGTTGTATTATAGACCTAAATGTCACAGGCAAAATTGAAAAATATTTGATGTCAATGCAGAGGACATCTTCATTACCATGGAGTAATGAAAAATTTGTATTAGACAAGATACAAATACTAATATAAGGGAAGAGACCAATAAATTGACTCATCTAAAATTAAGAACTCTAGTTCACCAAAATACAGTATCAAAGAATGAAAATGCAAGCCACCAAGTGAGAGAAAATATTGGTAATACATATAACTGAACCATATTCATATCCAGATTAAAATGTTTAAAAATAAACAATAAAAAACTCCTCTAAACAAAACAAATAGAAAACAATGGGCAACGGACTAACTTGGTGCTTTACATAAGAGGAATCGAAATGACAATAAATATAAGAAAAGGTACTCAATAGTGGTAATGATAGGACAAATTATCATTGTCACTACAATAATGTATACGTACACACCTCCAAACTTAGCATAGTTTGCCAACTGATGGCAAATATTTAGTGTCCTAAAAGTGTGGCTTTGAACAGGTGTAAATATGAAAACAGTTTGCCACTATGCAGTTAAGTTCATGGTCAGCATCACATGGCACAGAAATTACTCAGGTGTTTGCATATGCAGTAAAATCTTTGTACACATTTTTTACAGCAGCATCGGTGGTGATAGGTTAAAGCTGGAATCCATCCGCATATTTATCAGCACTACAGGAGATAAACAGTTATATTTTGACACAGAACTACTTTTCAACAATAAAAACAAGCTATATCCAGTAGCATTGGATGAATTTACCAATACAAAATTGAATGATAGAACCAGCGCATGAAATGAAAATGCCAATGATTTTATTTTTACAAAGGTCAGAAAGAGGCAAACCTACATTAAATTATAAAGGAGCTCATACAGATGTTTAAAGTCTACAGAAAAGCAAATAAATGATCACTAATAATGACAGAATAATGTGTGGTAGTTATTTGGATGCTCACTATCGTACTGTTAGTTTAAATGTATGTATTAAGTTCTGTGTTTTTGTTATATGGTTTACATTTTAGGGTAAGAAGCAGTCGTAGAATATATTTGAAGCAAATATATCAAAATGCAAGAATAGCTTGTGGTGTTAAGAATAGAACATTCTGCTCTTGTAGGCATATTGTCCAGGAAGTTATTTTACATGGAAGTGAACGGGACATGATATGGCACACACATTCTTGGGCAGCTGCTCTCGCACTGCTCAAGTATATGACATAGGTGTATATAGAACACCTGGGAACTAAGAGGAGTGTGAAAGTTGTGCTTCCTAAGCACTCCCAAGTGTAAGGGGTTTATTATTATCTTGTAGCTAACTGTACCCTAGGCTGATGTGGCCTGGGGATATACCTAACATAGTAACATTAGGCAAATAAATGCAAGCCTTGCTGTTTTATATTCGGTATTTATCCAATCCATCTTTCCATCCATAATTAACGGAAAAATCATTTTTGGAAACCACCTAATATATTATTTTTATCTTTAGTAACATTTATAGTATTATGTATGGGAAGTAACATGCTCAGTAAAGAAAATTAGGAAAATGGAGAGGCGCCTGGGTGGCTCAGTCTGTTAAGCCTCCAACTTCGGCTCAGGTCGTGATCTTCAGGTTTGTGGGTTCGAGCCCCGCGTCAGGCTCTGGGCTAACAGCTCAGAGCCTAGATCCTGCTTCAGATTTTGTGTCTCCCCCTCTCTCTCGGCCCCTCCCATTCTCATGCTCTCTCTCTGTCTCTCAATAATAAATAAACATTAAAAAAATCAAAAGGAAAAAAAAAAGAAAATTAGGAAAATAGAGATAAGCATGTTGAAACCTAAATGACAAGGTAGTTCCAACATCTAGATCATTAGTCAAGCAGTATGTACTGCATATATCATACATCTATATTATTGTTATTATGTGAAAAATATCTGTATATAAAAAGGTCAACTCTTTGGCCTTGATATTGCAAATAATGCCCTGGTTCATGATTTACCTTTAACTTGCATAGTGTTTTTCAAGGCTATTTTTAAATTTAACATTTTTATGTAATCACTTCTATTGGAATTTTTAATTATAGTCTTTATCTTTGGTGTCATGTTTTGCAAGCCCTTACTATCTCTAATTTACAAAGCTATTCATAGTTTTGTCTAGGATGTTTCTGGGTTACATTTTTAATGTTTTTAATGTTTACATGCAATATAACTGGAATCTGTTTTTATTTATTTTTGAGGAAAGGACATAATTTTATTTTTCACTAAGACTAGCAACCAAATATCCTAACACCATTCTGTAAGTCACCTATCCATTTACTGCTGATTTCACATTGTATCTTTGTGACAATATAAATGCTGACGCTTACCTTTGCCTTTATGTTAGTCTTACACATTTTTCCATTAATAAACTGCACTGTTGCTTGAATACAATAGGCTTTAATTATCAGAAGGCTATAGCACATTAAAAACATTTTTTTAAATATTTACTTTTGAGACAGAGAGCAGAGAGAGACAGACAGACAGAGCGCAGGTCGGGGAGGGGCAGAGAGAGAGGGAGACACAGAATCCGAAACAGGCTCCAGGCTCCTAGCTGTCAACACAGAGCCTGATGCAGGGCTTGAACTCATGAACTCGTGAACCGTGAGATCATGACCAGAGCTGAAGTCATATGCTTAAAGGACTGAGCCACCCAGGTACCCTGGCTGTAGCATATTTTAAAATATGACATGTCATTTTATTAAAATTTTCACTTCTTTCTTGACTATTCTCAATTTAACAGATATATTTTACAATCATATTATCAAGTTCCAAAAATATCTCTCTGTGATTATGTTTGCAATTGTACTTACGATTGTCTTAGGAGAGGATCTTTCTCGTTTTGAATTTTTGTCATCTTTCCTTGATATGGTCTCTTCTTTTATTCGAATAACTCATTAAATATCTTACCTTACATTTTTTCTGACATCAATCTTAAATATTTCTAGTGGAGCTTATCGGTATTATTTTAGACTTTTGCTTGTTTTAGATATAAGAACTCTTATCATTTTAATTTTTTCATTTGACTTTCTAACAAATGATTGCTGTGAAATTATTTCTTATGATCACTACATTTTGAATATGTATTTTCTTTGTAGCACTCAGGTTACTTATTATTTTGAGTCAAGATATACTTGGGCACATGTATCTTTCCATGAAATTTATCAGCTTCTAGATGGTGGATACCTTCAAGAAAATAATTCAGTCTCTTTCCTTGATCTAAACTGTTTTCTATTCCATAGAAATTCTATATTTCTATAGAATATTCCATATTTCTGTTAATAACAGAAATATGTATCCTTGCCTTTATGGTCTCTTCTTCACATTTATCATTTTCTGAGTTTTGTCTTGATCTCTGTTTTTTTTTTCCCCAGTGGATTCTTTGTAAAAATTGGGGACAAAAGCTATGAAAAATTACATTATCCACTTGTTTACCTCCTCATCTTTCTTTAACTCACTGCACTCAGGCTTTCTCTTGATGCACTCCACCAAAATTGTCCTCTTCAAGATTACAGAGTGTGAGTGGGGGAGGGCAAGAGAGAGAGGGAGACACAGAATCGGAAGCAGGCTCCAGGCTGAGAGCTGTCAGCACAGAGCCCAACGCGGGGCTCGAACTGAGGGACTGCGAGATCATGACCTGAGCTGAAGTTGGACACTTAACCAACTGAGCCACCCAGGCGCCCCTTAAGTGTTCATCTTAGCTTGGGTTTTCTCCAGAAAGCAGACACTGGGCTTGCATGCAGGTGGTTTAATCTGGGAAGTAATCTCAGGGAACAGCAGTAACAGGCTGGGAAGAATTAAAAGGGAAGGAGGGAAAGCCAGTATGAGGGTCCCGTAAGGAGCAGCTCAGCGCTTCAAGCAAGTGAGGAACAATCTTGTTGGAATCCTTTGAGGTGCTCAAGCAAAAGAAGCCTCAAAATTCTTATACTCAAGGGATAGAAGAGGGGACAATTAATCCATCAACTCTCTTGTTGGTCAAGGACAGTCACAGAGGTGTAAGTCGGTCGAACTTTCAATTTTGTACCTGTATGTAAGTGCTGAGCAGAACCACAGGCGGTCCACTCCGCTTAGTCAGAGAAGTCTTAGGCCAGAAAGGAAGAGAGGAGTATGTGTAGCTGAGCTGAGGTCTGTCAGGCGACACTTCCAAGAACTAGTTGTGGCGGCAGCAATAGCTGTAGAAATGGAGGACTAAACCCATATGAGATGGGGACAAAGAAGAGCTTGAAGTGTGCCTCTTCTATCCTTGTTCCACACAACTTCCTTTGAAAGCTCTCAGTTGACCCCTGACTGTAAATAAACACTTTTATTTCTACCCTTTCATGAGTTCCAGAGCCACATATGTCACTTGTTATCATACATCTGTTCACAGATACTCTGTAGACACATTCAAAAGTGAACTCACCACCAATTAGTTGAGTACTAAGTGCCAGGCTCCGTCTAGATTTTGATAGAAAATACTTGAATAAAACAGACACAACTTCTGCCTGCAAAAAATTATATTTTATTTATTTTTTTAAAGTTTATTTATTTATTTATTTTGAGAGAGAGAGAGAGAGAGAGAGAGAGAGAGACCACACGCAAGCTGAGGAGGAGCAGATTGAAAGGGAGAGAGAATCCCAAGCAGGCTCCATGCTGTCAGTGTAGAGCCCAACCTAGGGCTTGATCTCACAAATCATGAGATCATGACCTGAGCCAAAACCAAGAGTGGGATGCTTAACCGATTAAGCATCGAGCTGATTGAGCCACCCAAGCACCCCCCCAAAACTTATATTGTAGTAGAAAAGAGATTCCATAAAGATAGCAGTGAAAGCATGGGAACGCAAACCATTAGAAAGGGTAACCAGGAGAAAGAGTCACATGGGATAGACTAGGATATTTTATACTGAAACTGTTGCTTTCCATTAGGTGAATACTGGTGTGGGCAGTGGATGTGGGTAAAAGTGGAATGATCTGGTAGCTATTAGGGGGATTACTTGGTGAGATGAAAGAAGGCTCAAAAAGAAACTTTCTAAGTGGTCTTAACATGGTATTTAAGGTTATTCCCAAATTCAAATCAGACTATATGCACTTCTTCATTTTCCTCAGAATAAAGTATAAATAACTTATAAATACTATGAAGTCCATAGAGGATCTGGGCATTGCTTAGAGTTATTCTAACGTTATTCTAGAGTTATTCTAAAGTTTTTTTCTAACTTTTCCAATCGTGGTGAAGTCTATACTTCCATTCAGACTGAACTATTTTCATATCCCTGAATGCAAAATACTTTCTTTAATCTTCAGGGACTTTTGTACATTTTGTTCCTTCTTTCTATATAATAGCTTTATTCATCCAACTCTATGCCCTCAACACTTCCTCTGATCTTGCATATTCACCTTTTATCTTTCTAAACTTTTTATTCAAATTCCAGTTAGTTGACATATAACGTGATTATTAGTTTCAGGTGTACAATATAGTGATTCGGCACTTGCATAGAATACCCAGGGGTCATCACAGCAGGTGCCCTCCTCAATCCCCATCACCTGTTTCACCCACCCCCGCCCCCCAACTCCCCTCTGGTGACCACCAGTTTGTTCTCTATAGTTAAGAGTCTGTTTCTTTTTTTTTTCCCTCTTGGCTCATCTGTTTTGTTTCTTAAATTCCACATATGAGTGAAATCATATGGTATTTGTCTTTCTCTGACTTCTTTCACTTAGCATAATTCTCTCTAGCTCTATCCATATTATTTAATTGGCAAGATTTCAGTCTCTTTTATGGCTGACTAATATTTCATTGATTAGCAAGTTATACTTCAGAATGCATTTAGAAATTGTTAAGACACATTTATTATATTATGTTCTTCTTCCTTTAAGTCATTTATGCCCATTACAGTATTATTAGCTCCTCAAAAAACCTCTTTTTTCATTTCAATATTTCCCACTTGTGTCATCTTTATCTCGTATTTCAGAGCCAATATATTCTTGAAATTTTTAGAGGACAGAGCAAGAATTTTATACAAGTTTCTTCCTATTTCTGCTATAATATTTTATTTTTGGTCCTCAGTACAGTGAACCTTACATTAATTTTTTTTCCTACATGGAAAAGCAATTACTATAATTAAAGACAAACAAACAAATGACAAACTCAGAAAGCATATTTAAAACTCAATCAAGAGTTTTCTGCAAGTCAGTAAGAAAATGGTTGACAATCTAATTAAAAATAGAAGATCTGAAGTTTTAATTCAGAGAAAAGTAAATATAAATAACTTTGAAATGCATGAGAAGAAACCCTCTATGATTCATAATGAGAAGCACAAATTATGGGGCTCCTGGGTGGCCCAGTCCTGGGTTAAGCTTCTGACTTGATTTTGGCTCATGTTGTAATGTTACAGTTTGTGAGCTCGAGCCCTGCATCAGGCTCTGTGCCGACACTGCGGAGCCTGCTTGAGATTCTCACTCTCTATCCCTCCCTCTACCCACCTCAAAATAAATAAATAAACTTAACAAAAAAAAAAACCACACAAATTAAGATTACAAACAATAACAATCTTTCATCTGTCAAATAACTCATGATCAAAAATATTTTTTACTTGTGGAAAAACACAAATTTATTTATTGAGCTTTATGTGATAATAAAACCTAAAAAAATATCAATGCATATATTCTTCGAATTAAAATTCCACCAGAAGTTTGGATATCTAGTCTGAAACCATTAAGCCAAAATATAATACAAAAAGGCATCTATGATTTGATATTATGAAAGTGAAATGATAGTTCAGTGATACTCTATATGAAATACTGATTGAGAACTTTGAAATATATCCATGTCCATTAAATCATCTGAGCTCCCACTGAACCTGTCATTTCTACCTCCATGTTTTATATGGTTCTTTTTCTTGCCATTACTTAGTTCAAGGCCTCATCTTCTGTCTCTTGAAAAAAAGTAGTAGTTTCCTCCCTTCTCTCTCTGTCTTAGCTATTTTTCTAAAATATAGATTGAATCTTACTTTAACATATTCTTTACTGTTATATAATGTGTAAAGTTCAAATTTCTTATGGCATTCAAGGCTCCAGTTGAATCTCACTTTTTGCCACCATGCCTATCCTTGAGTTACACTGCTATTTTGAAGAAGAGCATCTTTCTTTTCTGACTCAATGATTATGCATGATTTTCCTTTGCTTAGAGTTTCCTTATGTCTTCTGTTAATTACATAGTTCTACTTATTTGTTACCACTGGGTGAAAAAACAATCACTCTCTTGTCTTTTCTTCTTCTACAGTTGTTTTTTAATTTTTTTTTTTTTTAATTTTTTTTTTCAACGTTTTCTATTTATTTTTGGGACAGAGAGAGACAGAGCATGAACGGGGGAGGGGCAGAGAGAGAGGGAGACACAGAATCGGAAACAGGCTCCAGGCTCCGAGCCATCGGCCCAGAGCCTGACGCGGGGCTCGAACTCACAGACCGCGAGATCGTGACCTGGCTGAAGTCGGACGCTTAACTGACTGCGCCACCCAGGCGCCCTGTTTTTTAATTTATTAAAAAAATTTTTTAAACATTTATTCATTTTTGACAGACAGGGAGAGACAGAGCATGAGTGGGGGGAGGGGCAGAGAGAGGGAGACACAGACTCTGAAGCAGACTCCAGGCTCTGAGTTGTCAGCACAGAGCCCGATGTGGGACTCGAACTCATGGGCCGCTAGATCATGACCTGAGTCCAAGTAAGCCACCTAACCCAACTGAGCCACCCAGCTCCCCTTTTCTTTTACAGTTTTACACACATTAGTGCATAATTGTTTTTCCTGCGTCCCCACACTGCTCCAGTTTCCTTGATGGAAGGGATATGTTTTACTTATAATCATATCTCCTTCATTGACAACCGATCAAATGTTTGTTGAATAAATAAATGCTTTGAAATGAAAAACAAGGATTATAGCCATTTGATTACTTTGTCATTTTATAGATTTACTAATGTATAATTGAAGTATTTTAACCTGCACTTATTTAAAGTATATAATTTGGGGGGGGGCAGGGAAGGATGGGCAAAATGGGCATAGAGGAGTGGGAGATACAGGCTTCCAGTTATGCAATGAATAGTCATGAGAATAAAAGGTACGGCATAGGGAATATAGTAATAGTATTGTAATAGTGATGTATGATAACATGACCAATGGCAGCTATGCACTTCAGGTGAGCATAGTGTAATGCACAGAGTTTTCAAATCATTGTGTTATATACCTGAAACTGATGCAACATTGTGCGTCGACTATGCTTCAATTTAAAAATAAATAAATAACATATAATTTGATGAGTTTTTTTTTTTTAATTTTTTTTCAACGTTTTTTATTTATTTTTGGGACAGAGAGAGACAGAGCATGAACGGGGGAGGGGCAGAGAGAGACGGAGACACAGAATCGGAAACAGGCTCCAGGCTCCGAGCCATCAGCCCAGAGCCTGACGCGAGGCTCGAACTCATGGACGGCGAGATCGTGACCTGGCTGAAGTCGGATGCTTAACCGACTGCGCCACCCAGGCGCCCCAATTTGATGAGTTTTGACGAATCTATAAACTCCTGAAGTACTTACCACAATCAAGATAATGTACATTTTGGCCCCAAAAGTTTCCTCACGCCTCTTTCTAATTCTTCCCCGCTCAATCCTCTCAATGTCTCTAGGAAACCATTGGTCTGCTTTCTGTCTCTAGATTAGTTTTCATTTTCTAGAATTTTATTTGAATGGAATCATACATATGTACTCTTTTTTATTTGGCTTCTTTCTTTCATCATATTCTTTTTAAGAGACCTCATGATGCCACATGTATCGATAACTAGTCCCTTTTTCTTGTTGGTAACATTTTATTGTATTGATACACCAAAATTTGTTTATCTCTTCACGAGTTACAGGACATGCATCAAAATGAATTAGCACCGGAAAACTTCATGCATACTTTAAATGTTATTTTGACTTGTGACTCATGTTTAGACTGTGGTGCCTCTTTTTAAAAAAATTCATTATGTAAAGCATTTCTTTGTTAAAACAGAATGAAAACAGAAGCTCCCATGAGTTTTAAGGTCTGAGCTCAAAACTGGTATAACCTCAATTCAACTAAATGTATTTTCAATGCAAGTCATAAATCCAGCATAGATTCAAGGGAAGGGAGGGACAGACGCAACCTCTTGTGGAAGGAATGTCATGTGTCACTTTGTGTCATCTTTGTCCATAATCTATCATAAGAGAATTGACAGAGTTCTACCAGCAGAGAAATAGATGTATGAATTGTGTGATATTAACACAGATGAATAAATACATCTAAATGAGCACTGTTCTTTTTAAGGTAGTCAATTTGGAACCAATGCTTTAAATTTTAGTATTATATCAATTCCCAAAATATTGAGAATTACAAGGTTGTACATAAAGTGTTTTTCCCTTATTATGACTCTTCATTTTGTGACTAAAACAAAGCAAGCAATTAAAGCATTAAACCTTCCAAAATCGTCAATGTGAAGAAGAATATGCTTCTGAGCCAAAGACTCTATAGAAAAGTGATAACACTTATTTCTTTTTCAATTAATTTTTCAGCTAGAGGGGGTAAAAGTCAGATTTGGGTATTTTTGGTGAAAGTCTAGCAACAGGTAGAGTCTTAATAAAAACGAGGAATAAAAACAAGATGGTGACAGAGAAAAAATAACCATGCATTTCTCCTTACCATCTTGCTTTTCCAAATATGTATTTTCTGCCTTTGTTCCATGGTTTAAAAACAAATCAAAGAGCTAAGCACCCGAATGAAGACAATCAGAAGAACAGAACCAAAGAGCTGTGAGTAAAGAGCATAACCAGACACAGCCAGAAATATCTAGGGAAACTAGACCACGGTGTCAGAGGACACGCAACAGAGAAATTTGGGAAGCCGTAACAGAAAGAGTACGTATTTCTTTCCCATTTTTTCTTAAATTTTTTTTTCAACGTTTATTTATTTTTGGGACAGAGAGAGACAGAGCATGAACGGGGGAGGGACAGAGAGAGAGGGAGACACAGAATCGGAAACAGGCTCCAGGCTCCGAGCCATCGGCCCAGAGCCTGACGCGGGGCTCGAACTCACGGACCGTGAGATCGTGACCTGGCTGAAGTCGGACGCTTAACCGACTGCGCCACCCAGGCGCCCCTCCCATTTTTTCTTAAGGTGAAGGGGGATCCTTTATATATTTGGAACTGATAGCATGAAATATTTTCATTTTCTACATTTTATGTGCTGAATGTAGATGCTTGGTACTTATTTTTTTTTTAAGTAAACTTCTTTCTGAAGACTTTGTGTCTAAGGTGCTAGCAAGGGGAAAGTACCAATTCCTATTCATCTCTTATAGGCATCATTCTCTGCTATCCTACGTAATGGAAATATGCTGGCAAAGGCAAATTCTTAAGAAGAGCTAGGACTTAAGAAACTGAGAACATTTATTCAGAGTGAATATCTGAGATGTGAACCTGAAGAAATATGTCTTAATCTAAATTTAATAAAAAACATTTAAAATTTTGAACTCTTTGGGCAAACTTTTCTTATTGAAAATTGATTACATATGTATATTTTTGTTTATTTTTGACTTCTAAGTAGGATTTTATGACTCTGAAAGAAGCAAAGTCTCCGAAGCTAAGGATGATATTCTTAAGTGTCCTCCTGAAAAAACAGAATCCTGAACTAACACCCCTACTTGTCTAGATTGAAATGTTGCATATGAAGGAGACTCGTATACTTTATTTATTCTTAGGGTGAGCTTTTGAACCAAAATCAAATTTAAAACCCTTGGATATATGCCCAACCATACAAAAGGCAGAAATATTGGCATATAGAAGATAAAAATTTGCAAGATGGCACAATGCCTAGAGAAAAACATTACAAAATCTGGGCTCATCCCCAACTTCATTGTTGACTTTCTGCATAACCTTGAAGTTTATCATTTAACTCTTTCAAAGCCTTGTTTTTCACAACTCTGTAAAATGATACTTAAGAAACTAATTTATTTTATTCATACGTAGCTGAATGTACATAGAATGTCTTGCAAGGATACAGAAGAACTTGGCAATACTGGCTGCTTCTGGAGACTGCTCACTGGTTGCTGAGTAACAGACATGTAAAGTGTTTCTAATTGTATATTCATTTACTCCTTTTGTATTTTGGAACCTGTGTGTTTTACACACAGAGATAAGAAGAGGAGAGGGGAGAGGAGGAGAGGAGAGGAGAGGAGAGAAGAGGAGAGGAAAGGAGAGGTGGGGAGAGGGAAGGGAAGGGAAGGGTAAGGGAAGGGAAGGGAGGAGAAGAAAGAAGGGGAGAGGAGGGAGAGGAGAGGAGAGAAAAGAGAAAGAGGAAAGGGGAAGGAAGGAAGGGAGGGAGGGAGAAAATTGTGGCACTATTTACATTCATAGATAACCCCAAGTCTTTGGCTAACTGAAATTTATTTTATTTATAAAATATTCACCTTATTTTGAGAAAATAAGATATTTATAATATGCTTTATCTTTAATATCGTTTGGCATGACTTTTTCATCTTCTATTTTAAATATTGCCTTCCTTATTTTATCAGTGTAGTTTTTCTGCTTCTTATCATCCCACCCTTAATCCAAGAAACAGGGTGCATAGTGCTCCATAAAGTGATCACCATGAAATGAATAGGCATGATGTCATCCTATTATCTATTAATATAGACTCATCTGTTATCTATTAATACTATGTTTCCTATGTAATACCATGTTATCTAATAATATTCCTTGGAATCTTAGAGAACCTTGAGGGAATTAGGCATGCATCACTTCCTAGCTCTCCATTTCTTGATGATGTCACTCCACTTTTGAATACAGGGTGACTCAGGCCAACTCATTTAAGGGTAGAAAGAACAGATGGATGCACACAGGCATCTTAAAAGGAGAACTTAACTCCTTAGGAGAACTTAACTAGGAGAACTTCCTATATCAAGAGGAAACAAAAAGAGAGGTAAATCAACATATGCTGCATATGCTTTCTGTTTGGATGCCGAGGCAAAAAGACAGTGGTGCCTCTAGCAATGAGGAAAAATAGGCAACATTCTATTAAGGTTACTGATTCTGTCTGTGGCCTCTAAATTCACCTGGGTATGGAAAATGTATAGTTACTTGGAAGGAAAGATTGCAAGAAAAGAAGTCTTTGGGGGGCAAGAATTTCCATGCGTAGAAGCCACTACACTTCAAAGACAAGCACCGAATTTGAAATGTTGCTGCACTGAGGCTCACATGTGTGTGTGAGATACAAGCTCAGCCCTCCTCAAGCTTTTGAAGAGGAAGCAACAGGGGGCAAACCAGGAAACATCAAAGTGCCTGCCCTGGACTGCCGGGGAAAGGTAAAACTCAAGTGGCTCTCTTAATCGTGCTCTGTGAGGTGAGGCCACGGCCAGTGGACTGCTTGGAACACAAAGGGCTCTTCTCATTAACTTCTGCTTCTCCTTTTGAAACCTCCCAGTGGACAGCAGAGTTCTGTCAATGAGCTTGCACCCTTATTCCTTAACTGAGAATCACTGGCTGTGCATTGACTACCATTTCATGAGTTGATGCCACACTAGGAGGAAACGTACTGTTGATATCTTCTCGTGAGCTTCCTTAAGAAAATTTCAAAATGCTTTCGACAATTCTTGCATCGCATGCGGTGATAAAAACTCCAAACCCTTTCCCAAAACATTGGACATGATTGTTGCAGTGGTTCACGCAACATTGTTATTTTCCAGGCTCTTACTCTGTGCAGTGCATGTTAAAAGTTTCTCTAAATGTGGCATCCAGGGATGTGACCATTTTAGAAGATCTGGAGTATTTAGCACTGAATAAAGCTGCATGTGGGATGACCAGTGGTCCTGAGGGTCCATGATCAACGTCGTGTTTTTGATTGGCAGCTTATTCATTTATTGTTATTGTATTCATGACTCATTTCCTGAAACCCACTATCTATCTCACACTGTCCTAGCCTTTGTTGCTACAGCAGTGAACAGATAAGAATACAGTTTCTGCGCTCAAAGAATGTTGAGAGGTTCTGATAAAATAGTGACTGTATCCCAATCATTCCATGCCGACTTTGGTCACATGTTTTGTCAATATTCCAAAGTTTCGATATCACCTCCTTGATCTCTATAGCTCTAGTTTATTCCTCTCTCAATTTATCCACCTCACCGCTCCCTTCACAAGATCATGTTATGCCCCTAGTTGCAAAGAAAGTATCAGTTCAGTTCCCATTAGCTAGAAAGAAAAATGCAAAATGCTTGTTTTGCCTACAAACAAATGGGATCTTGGCTTTTCATCCAGGCTTTCTCACCATATGCTCTAGAAGCAATGGGATATTTTGTTTCCTCCTTACTTAACTCCTTCATTAGTGCTGTAGCCCCTTCTGAAAGCCTTTTCTTATGTTTCCTTAGATGTCCATGTGATCCAACTCTTCCTTAATCACCTGTCCAGGTCCGGTCCTCTTTAAAAATTTCCAAATACGTCTCTCATTCCCTATCTGGGAGTATTTGCTCCAGCACCTGTATTCCATTTCATTTTGTTTATTTATTAATATTCTTTTGAGAGAGAGAGAGAGAGAGAGAGCAAGCACGAGCTTAGGGGAGAGGCAGAGGGAGAGGGACAGAGAGAATTTTAAGCAGGCTGCACATCCAGCCCAGAGCCTGATGCAGGGCTTGATCTCATGACTGTGAGATCATGACCTGAGCCGAAATCAAGAGTCAGGCACTTAACCAATTGAGCATCCAGGCGCCCCTATTCCATTTCAGTTTAAAAGATAAAGGCACTTGGCTGTCCTGTAGATATTTATTTTCCTGCCATTTTTCACCATTGCCTACTGAACCCCTTGCAGTTATAGTCACAATGGCTTACAACTGTTTACAAAATTAATATATTGGATTAATTCAATAGATTTGTGTTTTATTGACTGTAACTATGTTTTCAAAAATCAGTCTGCGTCATTATCAACTATCTCCAAACCTAAGTTTTACTTATATCCAAGAAACTATATCCAAGAAACTATTGTGCAAAAAGTGAGCACTATTAATTTCTGCAAGAAAGTCTGCTGCAATGTTTCAACCATTCCTCTTCAATTAAAAAAACCAGTGTATATGGGTAAAAAGTATATGAAACTATTAACAAAACAATGAATAAGTTAAAGGGCAAACAGACTGGCTGGAAGGAGTGGACATCAAAGGGTTTCTACACTCATTGCTCAGGACAGCTTACAGTGTTCGGATTTGTCAGTTTATCGTTTTTGCTTTACTCTGTATTCTGCCATGACATAGCAGAAATCTTGTGTTGCTCTCTGAATATCATTGCTTTCAGAAATAAAGGAAGGGATCTTCCTCTTTCAAACTCCACAATTAAGACACAACATAAAACTGGCTCAACTGTTCTTATAACATGGATCAGAAATGTAGGTTCACTACTTCCCAGCTCACTTTGGCCCTTGCTCTGCTGACTTTTTAGATTTTCTTAAGGTGTTTCCTGAGTTTTACATCAGTTGAAGTCTAGCCCTATAGACCACACAGCAGTTTCATTTGAGCATCCATTGGAATGGCAACAGAGAAGCTTCAGTGTTCCTAGGAATGAAATCTCCCTACTCCGAATCCCCTTCCACGATTCTAAGAATGTATAATATACATATAATTCCTTTAAATAAAGGAATCTGATAAAAATGATAATCCGTATTTATTCAGTTGTCAACTCCCTATGCTGATAGAGGGGGCATCAACAAATTTCAAAAACAGTTGGTTCTGACACTCAACTTATAAATCATATAATGTTCTAATTCTATATAAGTCCTGTGTATACTTAGATAGATTGGTTTACTTTCACTGTTGGCTAGTTTATAAATATTTCTGAAACTGATACAAAATGAATATTATTTTGACTTTAAAACAGTTGTTTTCTTTAATGTTATCCACATTAAATTCAGTAACATTATTTTCATTGGTCTGCAGGTGAATAGACAGCATTCTTCACTGTCAATGATTTAAGTAGTTGGTTTAGATTTAATATTCAGTGATTTAAAAAAATTTTAAAGGAAAATGGTAAGTTCTGTAGAATATTTACTATCACTTAGGCACATGGGGAATAACAACCTTCAGTGAATCTGTATAACATAGAGCTTGTAGCAAAATGCAATGACTAAAATACCAGAAACTATATGAATATGTGTTTGAGAGAGAGAGAAAGCCCCTGTATCATACTTCTCAGTACTTTCTTTTCAGATCTTCCTGTTAGATTTTCTGTATTTTATTTTTATCCATGCCATAGTAATCTTGATGAATGTCAATGAAATGACAAGTTGTTTTCCATCAATCAAAAATGTGAATTTTTGAGGGAGGTGTTAACAAAATGCCAACCCATCTTTTAATATATATGAATATATATAATATATAATATATAATATATTTTTTGTAGATTGAGTCACCCATTTGCCATTGTATTTTGATGGTAACCATGACTACACTATGTGATTTTGACTGTCAAATATCTGCTCATCTCATCTCATTCTCTTCCTATTTACCTCAAGGAGATGCAAAAAACCATTTTGATATAACAGTGCAAATAACAAAATACTGTAGTCAGAGGGATTATAAAAATAAAGGGCCCTCTTCAATCTTCTGTATCCCACGGATTATTTGAAGACTAATAAAAACTCATGGCTTTCAAAAATGATATAAAATATTACCATAAGAAAAAAGAGGCAATAAGACAGTATCTAAACCAAATGATGAATGAGTTGACACATTCAAGTTACACATCAAAAATAAAAGCAACTGATCAGAAACAAAGCAAAACAAAACTAATACCACTTTCAACAAATGAGAGTCCTTCTAGCACTTACCAACATATGGCAAAGGAATATGACTGATTTTTAAGCATGAAAACAGCAAAAAATAATAATAAAGCAAATTTCAAATAAACTAGTATGCAGTAGATCTCATCTCACAGAAACAGCTCTTCAAGGAATGATACAATTTTGAAGTAGAGCTCCTTGCACATCTCAGAGTCCAATTTAAACACTGAAAATGAAGTCAAAATAGCATCAGGTTTAATAATAACCATTCATTTAATCAGTCAACCAGCATCCTGAACCAGCTCCTGCCAACTATTACAACTTGTAAATATCAAAACCACCAAACAATTCAGTGTCTTGAAACATTATTCCCTAGTCTACTGGATTCAAATCCTGTGTTTTTTACTGGTTTTGTAACTGTGGGTACATGATTTTAGTTATTTTTGCCTCACTTTCTAGATAGTTTGATCTCTTTGCATATTCTACAAATCTCTGATTATAAGAGTAAATTATGAATCTGTTCAGGATCGCATAAGTATCTTACATTTGACTCATGATCCTTTCTTTAAACACTTTGGAAAGATAAAACTTGGGGAAGAAGAAAAAAAAAATGAAAGAAAGAAACATATACTTAGAGCTACATTTGCTAGACTTCGCAAATAAAGTTATAAGATGCAAAGTTACATTCAAGTTTCAGACAAACAACAAATGATTTTTTAAGTGTAACTATGTCCCAAATATTACATGGGACAACCCTGCCTTATCATCCTACTTAGACCAGAAATAGAATGAGAATTAAAAGCAGGTAAATGGGATGAAGCCTGGGTCTACTTGTCACTGTTGTCTGGAAATAGGTGGAATCAAGGATTTTGGTACTAACTGGACAAAGGCAAATAAAAGTTTCATGTAAAAGCAAGGTCAAATGCATTCAGCATGAAGAGGAGAACACAGAGTTCAAAAATAATAAGCCAAAACAATTCCTGTCAAAATTCGCCTCCAATTGCAAAGTAAGTGAAGAAATATAATGTAGAGATTAAAAAGACCACAGTTTAAACACTTAGTATATGAATTTTATCAGAATAAAATTAATTTAGTGTAACAGTCGAAATATTAGAAACTATTTTGGAACAATTATTATTCTTAAGTTATACACACACACATACACACACACACACACAGATGCACACACACATACATACATAGATTCTATTAAAGAGGAGTAGGACATGATTAAGACCAAAATAAAAGACCAATAAAAGACCAATAAAAAAATTGATTGTAAAAAGAATCCATTATTGGGGTACCTGGGTGGCTCAGTCAGTTGGGTGCCCGACTTTGGCTCAGGTTGTGATCTCGCAGTTCGTGGGTTTGAGCCCCATGTCGAGCTCTGCACTGACAGCTCAGAGCCCAGAACCTGCTTTGGATTCTGTGTCTCCCTCTCTCTCTGTCCCTCCCTTGCTAGTGTTCTGTCTCTCTCTGTCTCTCAAAAATAAATAAGCGTTAAAAAAAAGAATCCATTATTAACATACTAAAAGCCATTGAATTATATTCTTTAAATGAGTTGTATTACAAATACATATACATATAGTGAGAGAGAGAGAGAAACACATTAGAAAACTAAAAGAATTATCCCAGTATGCAAGACAGATAGATAAGGAGATAAAAAAATATTGAAGACCACGTACAAGCCACTTAGAAGGGCATGGGTGATGGGTATTAAGGAGAGCACTTGTGATGAGCACTGGGCATTATATGTAAGTGACAAATCACTAAATTCTACTCCTAAAAAAAATAACATAAAAAGTAAAAATATAGACCAAAAAAATTTTAAAAAAGAAGGGCATTCTGATATCTCAAAAGCATAGCGAGAAAAGAAGGCAATGAAATAGTATCTTCAACAATTCTGAGAGAATTAACTGTGAACCTTGGATTCAATACACATACCTATCTATTTAAAGAAAGATGGCCAGAGAACGCTTGGATTTCACCAAAACCTTGTTCATTCTCCTACGCACATAGCTAGACTATTACCCCCTTGCTTGCTTGAAATTAGGTGGAACTGTGTCTGAGTTCTGGTCAATGAAAGGTGGTTTGGCTTATATACATCACTTCTTGGTATAATATGTAGTTAAACAATCCTTCACTCTTATTTTTTTATCCATATGCTTTCATGAACTTGGAATCCTAGCAAATGTTAGAGACACAGGATAAGAAGGAATACACAAATCACCAAATGGAAGGCTGCTTGTTGAATACTCAATTCTACTTAATATGAATGAGAAATAAACTTCTATAATATTAAGCTATTGAAATTAGGTTTTGTTTGTTATAGCAGCAGACATAACAAAAACATTCTAGGATAAACAAAAGCTGTGTTTACATCCAAAAGGCCTGCACTAGGAAAATCTAAAGAACAAACTTCATTGAGATATAAAAAGAAGAGTGAGCAAAGAGCAAGCACATCTATTAATATGTGGACAAATCTCTATAAATATTGATTGTATATAACAATAATGCCTAATATAAAAGTATAAAGGCTTAACTTAAATAGTGGATAAAATCCATATGTGGGAGCATAGAAATCGGAATAAAAGCATATTAAAATCTTTGTATTACCGAGAAGGAGGGTTAAGATATTGCCATTATACATTGTTAAATATACATGTTAAAATATCTGGACTACTAAGAAAAACAAGAGACATTTTGTGTGAAATTTCTAAACATATAAGAGAAAAAATGGGAAAAAGAGAGAGAGTGACAAAGAAGGAAAGAAAAAAATCCATTCAAATAAAAACAAGGAGAACACAATTGATGAAAACAAATAAAAATTACACAATAAAATAAAATAGTAAAATATATTTGCATGCAAATGTAAATACAACAGATTTAAACCTAAAACCTAAAGAATATAAAAATAAAATTTGAAAAATCCATCTCTATATTATTTATGGAATTCACATAAAACAAAGGTTACACAAAAAAATAAAAGCCAAAGTATAAGGATATGCATATGTCAAGAAAATGCTAAAAAATATTATGAGAGATCAATTGATAGTATAAGGAAAAGGCAAACTAAAGACGGGATAGGTCACTTAGTAATGAAAACAAAGTTTCAGTTTCCTAGATCGATTCAGTTCACCGTGATGACCTAAATTAAGTAATTACTTAGTTAAATTTTTATGGAATATGACCCCTTAAAATTAGAGAACATACATAATTTTCTAACACACATGCAATGTTAAAAAACTGAGTACGTGCATGACCACAAAGCTCATTTTATCAAAGTTCAAAACAGTTGTATTTTGAAAATGATACGATTATACAACAATGCAATTAATTTAAAATAATATATTTAAAATTTAAAAACATAGTTCTAACATCTCATGCCTCAAATAAGAAGTCATATTTGAAATCAGAAACATATAGAAGTCAAATAAAGCATATAGAAGTCAAATAAAACATATAGAAGTCAAATTGGCATTGTGGGATGCCAATAAAGCACAAACAGAAGGAAATAAGAAATTGCATAGAAAATAAGAAAGGATCAAATTAATTAGCTAACCTTGGAATTTAATGAGTTATGAAAGAATAAGAAATCAAAAAAAGTAGAAGAAAATAATTTAGATAAAACAATTGCCTTAAAAAAATTTTTTTAATGTTTATTTATTTTTGGCAGAGAAATGGAGACAGAGTGCCAGCAGTGGAGGGGCAGAGAGAGAGGGAGACACAGAATCCACAGCAGGCTCCAAACAGGCTCCCGGCTCTGAGCTGTCAGCACAGAGCCTGACACGAAGCTCCAAATCATGGACCGCGAAATCATGACCTGAGCTGAAGTTGAATGCTTAACGGACTGAGCCACCCGTGCCCCAACAGTTGCCTTTTTAAACATTTTATTTATTTATTTTAAGAGAGACAGAGAGAGCATGAGCAGGGGAGGAGCCTAGAGAAAGGGAAAGAGAGAGTCCCAAGCTGGCTCTATGCCCAGCGCAGAGCCCAAGAGGGGGCTTGATCTCACAACTGTGAGATCATGACCTAAGCTGAAATCAAGAGTTGGGACACTTACCCAACTGAGTCACCCAGGTGCCACAGAAAACAATTTTCAATTACATATTCTATAATTCAATTACACAAATCAGAGACAATCAACAGTGAGATATATAATATGAGGAAATTGGTAAAAATGATACGTTTCTGCAAAATTAAGCAAGAAAATAAAAGAAGACATAAATAAATGGTATCAGGAATGAATTTTTTATAACCACAGATACCGTGCAGATTAAAACAAGTAGATATTAGGAGTAGATGCTACCGTCTACCATAAGCAAATGGGTTTAAAGTATAAACAAATAATTGATAGGAAAGTAAACATCTTACTTCAGTAAAATGACTGAGATCTAATGAGTTTATAAGAGAGTTTCACCAATTCAATGCAATTTCAAAATTATATGCTCTTCTAGAATATATAAAAAGAGGAGCTATTCCCCAACATTCTCATTTATGTTAGTTGCAAAACTTTATTGCCAAACTAGAGAAACACAGAATAGGAGAGGGAAATCATAAGGAATTCTCATTGGTGACTATAGATACTAGAGATAAAGAAATTTTAAAGAAACTATTAAAAAAGTTAGCATAATAGTGTTTATTTTAGCTTGAAAACTTGATTTCATATTAGGTAATTGATAACTGTAATTCGCTATTAAATTAAAGGAGAAAACCCATATACTCTGCTCACTAGATGCAGAGGATATTGAATAAAACCCAAAATTAACCATGATTCATAATAATTTTAAAAGTCCAGGGGCAGTTGTGTGCCTCAGGCTGAGCGGCCAACCCTCGATATCGGCTCAGGTCATAATCTCACGGTTGGTGACATGGGGCCCCTAGTCAGGCTCTGCGCTGATGGCATGGAGTCTGCTTGGGATTTTCTATCTCCCTCTCTCTGCCTCTCCACTGCTGGCACATGTAGGCTCTCCCTTTCTCTCTCTCAAAATAAATAACCTTAAAAAAAAAAAAAACCTTTAAAAGTTCATTTAGCTAAATAGATATAGAAATAAACAGTTTTAGGGACGCCTGGGTGGCGCAGTCAGTTAAGCGTCCGACTTCAGCTCAGGTCATGATCTCGCGGTCCGTGAGTTCGAGCCCTGCGTCAGGCTCTGGGCTGATGGCTCAGAGCCTGGAGCCTGCTTCCGATTCTGTGTCTCCTTCTCTCTCTGCCCCTCCCTGCTTCATGCTCTGTCTCTCTCTGTCTCAAAAATCAATAAACGTCAAAAAAATTAAAAAAAAAAAAGAAATAAACAGTTTTAAACTGACATTTGCCTACAAAAACATCTGACACTATAGATACAAATGATGAAACAACAAAATCATTTCCTTTAAATAAGACACAGATGCCTGCTTCCTCTTTCTATTCAACATTCTAATACAGCTGCTATTAGTTCAGAAAAATAAGACCAAAAATTAAAATTATGGCAAAGGAATTATTGCAAAGAATTGTTACTTGCAATTAATACATTTTTTTTTTCTATGTAGCACATTCAACAGAAATTACAGATTAGCTTAAAAAACATTTAACAAAGTTTCTGGGTATGTAATCAATATAAAAGTCACTTGATGTTTTATTACAAAACAAAAATTAGTTTGAAAATTTATTTAAACAATAAAAAAATTTTACCTTGTCAATAGTACTCCAAACTGTGAATTATCCAGAAATAACATTAACAAAAGATGTTTAAGCTCTTTAGTAAGACAAGTATAATAAAAAGATGTTAGGGAAAACCTAAATTAAATAAAAAACACACTGTTAAACAAAAAGCCTCAATATTGTAAAGCTATCATTTCTTCCCAAGTTATTCAATAAGTTCAGCATGCTTCAAAGAAAATTCCTAATATTTTTCTAGTGGCACCTAAGTTGATTCTGGAATTTTTATAAAAATAGACTAAAAATAAAAACATTCTGAAGTAGGACAAGACCTACTGAAATCCAAGGTAAATAATTTAGTATATTATTATTATACTATATTATACAAAGAATCAGCAGGTGAAATATCATGGGGATTTAATAGGCAAAGCCATTAATTTATGAAAAAAATTTGATTTTGATAGAGTAGACTTTACAGTACAGGGGGGGCTTGATGTATCATTCACGAAGTGGCCATGGGAATATGTGTATATATGTATAAATGAATAAATAAATATCTTTACCTCACACCAGACACAAAAATGATTTCTATGTAGATTAAATATTTAAATGTGAATGCCAAAAGTATACACATTTAGAAGACTGTGTATAGACACATACACATACATATATATTTATAATCTCATGATTCCATAAATCTCATAAGGAAGGAGTTCTTAAACAGGAAAAAAGAAAAGAGAACAAAGGAAATAGTTGACACCTTTCATTAACTTAGGTGTCCAAGAATGTCTTAGAATTCTAATTTTCTTGACAGAGAACTTGAACAACCTTTACTACATTTATTCTAGAGTATTTATTGCTATTAGAAAATGTAGGTTATATTTTCTTTTCTGTAAGTACATTTTCTACTGTTTGCTGTATTATAAAGGAAACTAGAAAAAGGAAAGCTAATTAAATACAAAATAAGCAAGAGAAAGGAAATTATACAAAAGAGAACAGAAATTGAATAAATAGGAAAAAAAAGCATAACAATGGGGATGATTTTTAAAAATCTGAAGCTACTTCTTTGAGAGGAACAATCGAATGGATAGCCAAAGTGATTAGAATAAAAAAAAGAGAAAATTCAAATTATCAATATCAGGAATGACAAGTCCAGTATTGTTAAGATGTCTCTTATCCCCAGTTGATATGTACTTTCAACTCAATCTGAATCAAACCTGGCAGATTTACGATTCTACACCTATATGCAGGAAATAACATGATTTTAAAATATAGAAGCAAAAAATCAACAGAACTCTAAGGACAACTGAAAGAACGCACAATCGGAGTGCGGGTCTTTAACATACATGCCTGAATAGCTGATAGGTCAAACAGAAAAGTAACCAGTATGAGGATTCAAAATATAAAAAATACTATTGATCAAACTGACCAATACAAAAAATAAAGATTTGAAGCACAAAGACTTTGAAAATAACATTTTAAGGATTTACAATAGCATGAAAAAGATCAAGTACTTTGTGAGAAGTCTATCAGACTGAAAATTACAAATGTTATGGAAGATATTTAAAAGGACTCAAAAGGAGAGATAAATCATCTGCATAGATTGGAAGATTAAATATTATAAAGATTTCAATCGCTTTCAAATTTGTTTTTACATTCAAAGCAGGATGATTTTGACTATTTCAGAGATAACATCCATAACATTTAGGACCAAACAGATGTTAAGTAAGATGGAGAAAGATGTGATCAGATTTCTGAGGTTTTAAATCTGAATGGCTAAGAAAATAGAATGACACTGTATCATGTTACCTGTCCCTTTCCCAATTTGAGGTAAGAAAATGCTGACAAATAGAATTATTCATACACTTGAGGTTTCCATACAGATGTCAAAATTATTCTGAGAAATTTTGGAATGGGACAAAGATTCTGAGGTAAAATCTCCAAACATCGCTGCCCCATTGACAAGTTAGTAGAATTTGGTTGCAAATCCAATCCAGAGTTAAGTCAGAATTTTCTTTATAAAATATACCATTAATTGAAGCTCACTGTTCTATTAATTTTACTAACACCTCAAAGAAAGCATCAAATGCCTCACCAGGACTTTCCTAACAAAAATGCAAAATCTAGTTGTATTGAGCAATTTGAAATTTTTAAAGTATTATTCTATCTGTCATGGGCAAGACATTTTAAAAAAATAATTAAGAAAATAATGGTTGATGGAAACGGGAGAATACTGAAGAAGTTGTTAAAAATTAGAGTTGGGTTGATAGAGTTTCGGAATCCATTTGTGCACATGATGTTCATCTAGCACTGCTGTCGTTTTAAAACTTTTTTAAATTTTAACATTGATTTATTTTTTGAGAGACAGAGACAGAGCATGAGCGGGGGAGGGGCAGACAGAGAGGGAGTCACAGATTTCAAAGCAGGCTCCAGGTTCTGAGCTGTCAGCACAGTGCCCTATGTGGGGCTCCACCTAGCGAACTGCTAGATCATAACCTGAGCCAAGTGGGATGCTTAACCGACTGAGCCACCCATGCACCCCTAGCAATGCTGTTTTTGACTCTCAAGTAGCAAGGATGCCTGAACAACTGTGGCTTTATTTGTCACAAATCCCGTCCATATATTATGCATGGATATATTTATACACACACATTAACATACATATATTTTATGGGTATATATACACATTAACACACATTATTATATATAAGTATTAGATAAACATATATACATCATCTCCAGTGTATATGGTATAATCTTTTATTACATAAGGTTTTCTTTTATTTAAAAAGTCATTCACAGGGCGTGTGGGTGGCTCAGTAGGTGAAGCATCTGACTTTGGCTCAGGTCACGATCTTGCAGTTTGTGAGTTCGAGCCCCGCATCAGGCTCTGTGCTGACAGCTCGGACGGAGCCTGGAGCCTGCTTCGGATTCTGTGTCTCCCTCTCTCTCTGCTCCTTCCCCCCCCCAAAAAAAATAAATCAACATTAAAAAAAAATTTTTAAGTTATTCACAAAATACTGTATCCATCGATTAGGTTTCTGTCATATAGCTTAACATGTTAGGTGTGTGGGATTCCATTCTTCCATTTAAAAGTCAACTGGATTTCCCAGAAGTTTAGATGAATTTCTTCTGTTCTTAATCTTTTCCACACGGAAGATTTAAGTAAGTCATCTGACGCAGCAGGTTGGATTACAACCACATAATGTATGCCTTTCTAAAGTACTGGTGTCACACACATGGTTTTTATTTCAGAAGCGAACAAGATGACAGGTCAAAGAAAGGAAAGGAGGGAGAATTCTGCAAATTGCCAAGACCTTGTAACAAAGACAAAGTAAGAGAAGTCAAGCATACCAGCTTGTGATGAACTACTATTTAAGCACATTGCACTTCACGGGCCGAGCTACCCTCAGCCCTCTGGTCCTGCTGATGAAAGTTTCTTCACTCTAGGCCCCTAGATGCTGGCTGACCCTGAGTTGCTCCCAGTGAAACAAACTAGGATTCAGATGATAAAGAATTTTAAAATTGATCACAATAGACATCCAAGCACAAAAGATACGTGTGTGTGTCGGGGGGGTGGGGGGTATGTGTGTGTCTGGATCTATGAGCAGGCACGCAATAGTTCAATTGAAATGCTTTGTCATTTAGTATTCCTAAATTCATGGGACTTTCTGTCATGCTTTTTCTCTATCAATGATATTATAAGGGTTAATCCACAATAATTTTATATATCATTACGATAGATATTTTATGACCAAAAAATGCTGGGAACCGCAATCTAGAATACGATAATAATTGATCATATTAATGAGGAAAGTGTTTTACAGTGGATAATAATTATGAACTTTATATTAGTAGATAATCCTTTAATGATTAATGTAAAATCTCCTAGGTTTTACAGTCTACCAAATGCTTTCCCGTGTGCTTTCTCATTGGATTTCCAGCTAACTTAGGAAGTTTTATTATAATTTTATACATTTGATAATATACATGTGCAGAAAACAAAGTTCGGTGAGATTACACAGCTTACTAAAATATCATACTTTCTAAGTCTCTGACTTAAAATTTTTTTAAATATTTATTTATTTTTGAGAGAGACAGAGACAGAATGAGAGTGGGTTAGGGGCAGAGAGAGAGGGAGACACAGAATCGGAAGCAGGCTCCAGGCTCTGAGCTGTCAGCACAAAGCCCGACGACGTGGGGCTCGAACTCATGAGCTGTGAGATCATGACCTGAGCTGAAGTCAGACACTCAACTGACTGAACCACCCAAGCGCCCCTCTAAGTCTCTGATTTAAAACCAGGTTTCAAAATTAGATATTCACTCTACACATACTTTGCTTTTTTTAATACTGTGTGTTTTTATGGTATAATGAAGACATTAACAGGTCTTTAAATTTTATCTGTAGGAAGATTAACACTCTATCATGCCAAGGTATTCAAACCCTTTAAATTCTATTTTAACCCAAAAATGGGGTACAGAGGGAGAATTGGATTAGTTGGTAATGGTGGCATATTCTGACCATTTTGTAATTTTAACAATCACCCCTAGCTCTAGTTCTCTCTTGGTCTTTTTTTTTTTTTTCCACAGTAAAATATCCTAGGCTCTTGAGATGCAGTGAAATTTGAATGTAGGTAGAAAATGGATTTGTGAAAGCAGTGTGGAGGTTCCTCAGAAAATTAAAAATAGACCTACCCTATGACCCAGCAATAGCACTGCTAGGAATTTATCCAAGGGATACAGGAGTACTGATGCATAGGGGCACTTGTACCCCAATGTTTATAGCAGCACTCTCAACAATAGCCAAATTATGGAAAGAGCCTAAATGTCCATCAACTGATGAATGGATAAAGAAATTGTGGTTTATATACACAATGGAATACTACGTGGCAATGAGAAAGAATGAAATATGGCCTTTTGTAGCAACGTGGATGGAACTGGAGAGTGTGATGCTAAGTGAAATAAGCCATACAGACAGAGAAAGACAGACACCATATGGTTTCACTCTTATGTGGATCCTGAGAAACTTAACAGAAACCCATGGGGGAGGGGAAGGAAAAAAAAAAAAAAAGAGGTTAGAGTGGGAGAGAGCCAAAGCATAAGAGACTGTTAAAAACTGAGAACAAACTGAGGGTTGATGGGGGGTGGGAGGGAGGGGAGGGTGGGTGAGGGGTACTGAGGAGGGCACCTTTTGGGATGAGCACTGGGTGTTGTATGGAAACCAATTTGACAGTAAATTTCATATATTAAAAAATAAAAAAATAAAAAAATAAAAATAAAATAAAATAAAATGGGATAATAATAGAGCATACTTAAAAAAAAAAAAGAAAATGGATTTGTGTGTGTGTGTGTGTGTGTGTGTGTGTGTGTTATTCACAATGCTCTGTATGAAAATATCCTTAATGAAAGAGGATCAGAGTTTTTCACATCATTATAACAAAACAGAGCATTTATGCAAATATATCCATTGAGTGTTTCCATTATCAGACTATTCTTCATTGATTCATACAACAACAATATCAACTTGATACCCTAATGACTTAAAAAGAACACTTTCCCTTGAGCAAATAAAACTCAGTGACTTGTTTTGTTTTTGTTTTTATTGCAGCAAGATACTCTGGACCCTCTGGCTGTTCTACAGCTGTTTCCATTCATAAAAGTAAAGAAAGGTAAACTAGACCAGAGGTACAAAAGATACGGAGTATATTCTCTTGCTTCATTCAGTATGACATGTCAACAGAATAAACGTATGCAATATCAGCTCTACGGTTGTTGTAAACGTCAGCTCAGTTATTTTATGGTGAAATTCTCTTGTAATTCATAGATTCATTTTAAACCATTTATTGAGGTGCAAGCCATTGTGAGCTATAAAGACTTCATAAGATTTAGAAGACAGTAAGCAAATGACTGAATCATGATATAGTAAATCTTATAATAGAAAAGTATACAGCACACAAAGTGAAATGAGCACAGATATTTAAGGGGTAGGATCAGTGTTTCTCAAAGGAGGATGTATATATGCTTTGTCGTGAAAGGTCAGAAAGAGGAAGTAGCATGAGCTTGGAAGCATTGAGGTTAAAAACATAATCTAAATCGGTTGTGTTGTAATAACTGTACATAAACCACTAAGTCTGTTAAGTATGTGTCGCCATGACGCGAGGCAAAGTCATGAGATCAGCAGAGGTCAGATCATGGAGTTATATGACAGGCTCAGGAATTTCGAGAGGGAAGAGCAGCTGGTTGAGGAGAGTCAATATGGATTCAATGTGGAGAATGGAAGGGTGAGGAGAGAATAAGAACAATGAGAATCAACTTGATCGTTTCAACAGCACAGGTAGAACATACTGTAGACCTAAACTAAGGTGATAGCCATGGGCAAGGGAAGAGTGGAAGGAGATAGAAGTATCAGGACTTAGAAACATGAAATCATTCAAGTGTCCATGGAAGTGGTATTTGTAGATTGGAGTTTAAATATCTTGAGTTTTCTTGTTTGCTTCTTTAGTTGTTGTTGGATGGTGGTATTACAGTACATTGTAATCCTAAAGAGGGTAAAATTTGACTTCATACTTCCTCCCATTTTTCCAATATTCTGGCTTTTCTTTTGACTTGCTGCCTACTTAGTTTTCCTCAGGCTACCGCTGTATTTCTCAAGACTACCCCTAGCGACCTGAATGGTAACCTAAGCTCATAACCGTCTTTCCCCCTTTATCACTTTATTTTTGTTCCAAATGGCACCTCCATGATGCATGGACATTATTAACATGCAAAATCAGAGATCTCCAAGATTGATTCACATGAGAATCATCTGGGTTACTATTGTGAAAGAATAAGAATTAGAGAAATGAGACATATAACCAGGCATGGGCTTTATATGGAATTTATTTTTAAAATTTTCAGATATTAATTCCCCAGCAGGTTCCTGTGTTTTAAAGATAATTATTTCACGAAAGTAAATGCAGGCTTACAAGCTACTTTAATACCTTGGTTGCCACTAAAACAGTCTTTTTCATTTTTAGTTCAGTATTACTTGTTAAGGAACACATAACTTATAAGAAATATTTTGTAAACTGAGGGAAAGCATCTTATTAAGTTTAAAGTACCAGGCACGAAAGCACTTTATCGTTAGGCATTTTCTCTGTGGGAGGAGAAAGGGTGCATTGGATTCTGCCACCTCACATTGTCCTTCATTATTGTTTCCATCTGTTTTTAGTGTTAAGATCAGCTGCTCTGTCTTCATTGCTAAGGCTTCTTTTCTACAGTTGATCTTGTGTGTCCTCCATTCTTAACCTCAAATGGCTCCCATCTAGAACCTTTTGTGTAAGAAGTTGGGTATCAACAACTGTGTGATTAAATACAGAATCACAGTTTTCTTTGTTTCCAGAACAGGTAATGCTCTCACTGAGGATAATTCTTCAGTGAAGAGCCTAATCTGTTGCTTTTCAGATTAGATATTCAGTTGAGGTGTTACAATAAGAAAACCCTGGAATTTTGAAACATTATCAATATGCTTTGAGTGAAACAGGCATATGTTTTTATTATCAGCATTTGTACCACCTGCAAAAGATCTACTTAGGCTTACCCATCCACTAAGTATATGTTCCCAATTCAAATCAGTCGTTGCTAATTATGGAAAACTAAATTTAATCTGCACACTCAACTTAGTTTTCAGAGTAAATACTAACAAACTCAAAGCCATGGCTTTTACCTTACATGGGAGAGAAAGGAAATATTTAGCGAGGGTCAACTGTGTTCCTACCATATACACAAACATGTTGGGCAATACTATTACCCTGTTTATCAAATACAAAATTGGGGCCTACAGGAATAAATATTCTTTTCTAAAGTTGCACAAATCATAAAGCAGTGAGATTTGAAGTTTCTCCAACTGCAAATCCATGTCCTTTTCATCAAACAGCTGTGTGGAAGCCCAGGAGACATTAGTCAGGTGGCAACACCCTCTTTCTCCAGTTCCCATCGCCCGGCTGTTCTTGGGATCATCTACATTCTGATCTTCTCAACCTGCTCCTCCACTCTCCCCCAACCCCACAATGAGATGACATCTGCCTAGGAATTGCAATGTGTGCTTCTCACTGTTTGGATTCAGGGTAATGGCAGTGGGAAGTGGCACAAGGTGGGGAAGAAAGAATGGTCTCGTCGTTTGCCACCAGCACCCATATTCCTGCAAGATTTCCTCTAACCCCTCTTCTTCTGACTTAGTACCTTTTCTGCTGATATGCTGATAAAACAGTGCTACATTACATTCTGTACCCCAACTATCTACTTTTCGGCTAATCGTGACAACGCCTAAGACAAAAGCAGTATGAAGACTTGAACACAAAAGCATTTTTATATAGTCGCTAAAATAAATGGTGTAGTATTAACTAGCTAAGCATAACTGAGGAAAGAAAAACCATTTACTTTAGTAAACTATACTATTAATTTTTTCCTGTTCAAGAAATGTAATAGTTATTCTGCTTATCCAAATGAAGATGGGAACATAGATGTCTGCACGAATTTATTGTCAATTTATTTATTTTCATGTCTAGGTAAGCTTTCATTGAAAACAATGAACTGAATTTTAGATACAATAGGACGAGCCCCACTCAAAACTAATTAAACAAACTGCTGACCACTTGTACTCCAAAGAAAATACGTATGATCTTTAGGGATTTGTAAATTCTCTAGGGTCTCAGGAAAGTCATGATAAATGTACTTAATAAAGGATAATTAAAGTGGAAGAGGCAGAAATGGATGACCTATCTGGTTTTAAAATAAAACTTACCAGTTACTTGTCGTTTAATTATTTTATAGAATTATTGGATACTCATCTAGTCAAGTTTATCTTGTATATTGCCTCTTCAGTCCTTCCTTCCTTCCTTCATTTAATGATATGACACACACAAAAAATACCTGACATAAAGCAAACACGTTTCCTATGTGTCAGGAACTGTGATAGTAGTTGGTTATAGACTGATGAATAAAACACATGTGTTACCCTCATAAAAGCTGGAGTCTGGCTAAAGAGAGACATTAAAGGAAATGATGATGTAAAAAATTTTTTCCTTATAATTGTTAGAAATGTCATGATGAAAACAATCACTAGATGCCATAATGGGGAAAAGCAAACATTAAGGCTATTGAATTGGGCAGTTTTATGTGTCAGGACTGTGATGGGTGCTGAAATATCTGAGAGATGCAAGATGAAGCTATTTTTAACAGGGAATCAAATAAATAGAATACCGAATGATCAGCATTAGGACAGAGTTATGTATATATATAATCAGGCAGACACTCACAGGGGGAATACCTGACTGAGAATAAGAGGAATAGGGTCCCTATGGATGCCCTGAAGAACAGTATTTAGCCATGTAGAGAAGACTTAACAAGAGGCACAAAGGTAAAGCAAGTCACCGTTAACAGCGAACTGTAGCACAAGTGCTATTCACGGAATTGGCAAGTAGCACAAATGGAGAGACAGGTAAAGCCAAACCAAAAAGAGTAAGAATCTCAATGTCCTTCCTGACTGTGGACACCAGATATTATCGGTCTTGCCATATAATCAGAGTTGCACCATGTGCACTCTAATACATGGGTCCCAGAGGGCACTTAAAGACAGGCTTTTCACAATGACTCTAAATTCCCTAGCATATTTAATCTTATCAGACACTCATCTTGGTATGGCAGAGATTTCAGTGTGTGGAGATACAAAGCATTTGGGTTTTTTTTTTTTTTTCCTTTGAATGTAGCAGCTACTTACTGCCACCATGTGGAAGCCTAAGTTTACTTAACATGAATATCTAAATGCAGGTTGTTTTAGACCTACAACTGGAATGTTAATTTCTACAGAGATAAAGGAAAATCCAGAGGGCCTTTCAATGAAGATCATCTGTGTCCTCTGTGAGTCTTAGATTTAAACCTTATGGCATTAGATTATATATTAGGCTATTGCCATCTCTGCGTTATAGTGCATTGCAAGTTGGGCTTAAGGTTGAATTTGTTGTGCTAGTTATTAATTGTCTTGTTTTCTTATTTCAAATTACGTAGCTTCTTCTATATAGTCTAACACTGAATGCTTAGCAACTTCCCATTCCAGTAGTGTGCCTCTTTTGTTTTTCAAGTAAGAGCTGATTTCTTGAAAATCTTTATTTAGTGCTATCTCCTCTAATATAATTTTAACTGTTTTATTTCCTATAAATACTGAACTGTGTAATCATAAATTCCTTTCATCGCATTCTGTGTCATGTACAATCCCTGTTGTGGGAGAAACACAGCTAGTTGAACCTAAGGTGTTATTTGACCACGGGTTTAATCTCTTGAAGGTTACCAGCCCAAACTGTAACTTAAAAAGCACACAGATAAAAAATAAGATCATTTAAGGGCTAATATTGTATGTATGTGGTCTGTTTATTCTAGGACCTGAATCTTACAACTGCAGTTAAATTAAGCCTACCATGGGGTGCCTGGGTGGCTTAGTCCGTTGAGCCTCTGACTCTCAGTTTAGGCTAAGGTCATGATCTCATGGTTTGTGGGTTCGAGCCCCACATCAGGCTTCACGCTGACAATGCCTGCTCGGGATTCTCTCCTTCTCTCTCTCGCTCTCGCTCTCTCCCCCTTACTCTAAATAAGTAAATAAATATTTTTTAAAAAATAAGACTACCTTGTCTGGGAATCCCTCTGTATCAGTTCAGCCATGGCTGCAAGGTAGAATCACTGGGAACATTCTGGTGCTGGCATCGGTCACTTCTAAATATTCCCCAAGTAATTCTAATATACAGGTAGAGTTGGGAACCCTTTTTCTGTATCAAAAAGTTTCTTTAATTTGGGACATTAAAAAACTAAAAGATTTTATTGAAAATAATTGGGGCTCAAAAATATTGAATGATACTACATATAGCTCAATATTCAGATAATGAAAATATGCACATGCAAAATGTAACAAAACATAAATTTCCTACTTTTCCTTCCAAGAAATTGGAGAAATCCCTCAGGTAGATGTAGCCAGGAGGATCGACTCAGTTTCAAAATATTCCAGGTTTATCTTATGATTATGATTCAGATTCCATTGTGCTTCTTCACTGAGTTTTAGGATACTCCAGCATCACAGCAATCTATAGCTGAAGAATTAGTTCACTATATCAAGGTGTTCATTTCCGCTTCGAATCTTATCTTTCTATAGTAATTCCAAGTTTTATTTTAATTAACAGAGGGTTCATCTAACAGTAAGGCCTGCTTTCTCTATAATGAACTTCCAACATAATGAACTTCAAAAATGTCAGCTCCTCTTTTTATACAACTGAGGCATCTTTGGGCATATTTTTAATGTACATTCTACATTCAGTAACCTCGGTCATATATGGGGAGGGGGGATCTTACAATAATTCTCCCTTTTGCAAGGATCAAAACTTCTAAATTTCAAGCTGAAAATGAAATAAATTTTCCTTCCCTATTTCGTAGGATGAAACATGGTGGCCATGATATTTCCTTTATGATGTAATTTTGAGTTATCCATGGCTGCAAATATGCAATTCTCACTATTTACTGGGATAACCAGTAGATTTTTCCATTTCTAACTTAATATCAAATCATCGATTGTTTGCCTTTGGAATTTATACTTCCTTTCTTATGGTCCTTTAATCCCTCATCCCCTCTATGTATGTCATTCTAGATTGATATTTTCAAAAAGTGCTGGTAAACTGATTTACATAAAATATTAGCAGACAATTAAATCCCTCCTTCTTCCAGTGGCATAATGGACTGTTACAGACCAAGGAAACTTTGATTGTCCAAATAATGAATCTCTGGGAGTAGGACGTACTTTGGAATGGCAGGTTTGTTGAAGCCAGGAGAGCAAATATTTTGTGATGAGATTTCATTTCCAAAACTTCTCAAATCACTTTATTTGCTTATAAGACTTGCCTTGCTCTAACTCAAAGTTGGGTTCTCAAACATTTATAGGTCATCTAAAATATGACCTGGGCTGAGAATCTGTAACATAAAGCCCTCTTCTTAAGGGCATATATGTAAAAAGATAACTCAGAAAACAATGTGATAGAGATATGGCTCAGGTTTATAGGGGTCCATGTAAGCACATACATGTATGCCATCTAGGGTTAGGGAAAGATTCTTGAGAGAACATACCTAAAGTGACCTTTAATTTTTTTGTTTTAATTATTATTTCTTTTTAATTTGAGAGACAGTGTGAGTGGGGGAGGGGCAGAGAGAGAGGAGGAGAGAGGATCCGAAGCGGGCTCTGCGTTGACAACAGCAAGTCCAACGTGGGGCTCGAACTCATGAACTATGAGATCATGTCCCAAGCTGGAGTGGGACATTGAACTGACTGAGCCACCCATGTACCCCCTAAAGTGGATTTTATTTTAATTAATTAATTAATTAATCTATCTATTTATTTATTTATTTATAATATATGAAATTTATTGTCAAATTGGTTTCCATACAACACCCAGTGCTCATCCCAAAAGATGCCCTCTTCAATACCCATCACCTACCCTCCCCTTCCTCCCACCCCCCATCAACCCTCAGTTTGTTCTGAGTTTTTAAGAGTCTCTTATGCTTTGGCTCTCTCCCACTCTAACCTCTTTTTTTTTTTTTCCCTTCCGCTCCCCCATGGGTTTCTGTTAAGTTTCTCAGGATCCACATAAGAGTGAAAACATATGGTATCTGTCTTTCTCTGTATGGCTTATTTCACTTAGCATCACACTCTCCAGTTCCATCCACGTTGTTACAAAGGGCCATATTTCATTCTTTCTCATTGCCATGTAGTACTCCATTGTGTATATAAACCACAATTTCTTTATCCATTCATCAGTAGATGGACATTTAGGCTGTTTCCACAATTTGGCTATTGTTGAGAGTGCTGCTATAAACATTGGGGTACAAGTGCCTTAAAGTGGATTTTAAAAGGCAAATAGAAATTACTCCTAAGAGGAGAAAGATTATCCAAGTGAATGAATCAATTTAGCAAAAGCAGAAGCAGCAAAGTCGGAAACACATGCTACTTTTCCAGAGCTACAACTAGTTTGGCATTTCTGAAATATAAAATGCAAGGCAGAAAGTTCTAGATGTGAGGCTACTGAGGAGCCTATAAGAGTTACCGGCCATATTAAATATCTTGAAATATAATCTTCTGCCAGATTATTTTCAAATTGTGCCTTGTGGTAACCTCTACAGAGACATCGGCAAAATAGTGAAATGTGTTCTGGTCTCACCTCTTTTTCAACTAGAACAGCTTGGTTTTTATTTATTAATATTTATTTACATTAACACTTTATATTTCACTTAAAGTCTTTTGAGGCTAAAACCAAAAAATCAAACCTATGCTGTGTACTGTAAGGAACCAGATTTTTTTTTAATGTTTATTTATTTATTTTTGAGACAGAGAGAGACAGAGCATGAGCAGGGGAGGGGCAGAGAGAGAGGGAGACACAGAATCCGAAGCAGGCTCCAGGCTCTGAGCTGTCAGCACAGACCCCTACACAGGGCTTGAACCCAGGAACCGTGAGATCATGACCTGAGCTGAAGTTGGATGCTTAACCAACTGAGCCACCCAGGTGCCCCCAGATTTTTTTTTAAGCAGAGGATTATCATGATCATATTTAGGTTTTAAATAGATCTTTCTGATATTCCTTGTGAACTCAAGGCTAAGCCTAATGGCTGGGAGAACTGTTAGCAGGTCAGGCCTAGAATATTAAGTGACTTGCCTGAAGTGACTGAGATTACAACAAATAAAAAGTTGAGATTACTTTGTTGATTAATTACTTGATTACATCCCTACATCTCCTTCCCTTTGTTTATAAAGGATATGCCCCTAGTGAAATCATAACTGAAGCAAGATAATTAATATACATTTTAATACTGTATATTTGTTTTTACATTTCTGAAATTATCAAATTCCCATAGCCAGTAACTATACTAAGAACTTGTCTTTGATTCCTACGTTTGCTTTTACAGTGTTGTCTGGGTCTGTTTGGTTCTCTTCTGAAGAGTTGACTTGTGGTTGCCTGGGGCAATGGGAGAAACTGGGCACATGTCTCTAGCACTTACGAGGATAAGCCCTGGTTTTTCACCTGGTTCAGGTTTCCAAACAGCACCTGCGATTAAGTCCCAAGGCACACGTGCATTTTAAGCTTCTCCTTGCATCAGATTTGTTCAAGTCCCACTGACCAAAGTCAAGTTACATAATCAAGCCCAGATTGAAAAGGTAGAGGAAAAGACTACACAGCTTTAAGAGTCACATTGCAAAACAAATGCATTTAGAAATCACAGGAACTTGTGGCCAAATTTTTTGCATTCTACCACGAAGAATGTTTTGACCAAATATTTTATTTGAAATTACTTCTTTGAAAACTCTCATATGATTGTCTCTTTGATGTTTCTTGAGAGCACCTTAATATCCCTTGATATGTAGATAGTAATATCACTACTATGGAGGCACTGATATTCATAGACTATTCTGACTTGAACTGGCTTTTCTTGGTTTCTTTACATTTTGTCCATGTGTCTTATAGCTGCCCTTAAATCAAGGGCCATAAACAGAGAGAAAAATTTACTCTTTTTGAAACTAACTTTATTATGTCTAGATTAACCTACAATTTTGACTTTATCGAACACTATGCTCAAGCAATTGAAATAGCTGTCTTAAACTGACTACAAATATAAATTATGATTAGCATCATTCTTAATTATGATTTTTATCTCTTATAATCACAAGATTGCATTCATACAATATCCTTTTTTAAAACTACTCAAACTGGCTTCTTTGCTGGGATTTTTGGGAAGTCAAACACTGTCTTCAAATTATATTGTTTTCTAAATGTATCATCTGGGGCACCTGGATAGCTTAGTAAATTAAACATCCAACTCTTGATATCAGCTCAGGTAGTAATGTCACGGGGGTGGGATTAAGCCCCACATTGGGCTCCATACTGAGCATGGAGCCTGCTTGGGATTCTCTCTCCCTCTCTCTTAACCCCCATCCCCAGATTGCATGCTCACTCTTTCTCTCTCTGTCTCAAAATAAATAAGCATTAAATATATCATCATCTAATTCCCCCGCCCCCAGCCCTTAGCCTAATTTATCAGTTCATGCTTATGTTAAGTGTTCATGGGATTAGTAACTTATTGATTGAATGTTAAACGTACAAAAAATCTTAGGTGTAACATAACCCAAAATCCTATTTTTTTGATGTAAAAACTAAGGTTTAAATAACTGATTTCTCTAAAGTTATACAAATATTTATAGAAGATGCACAAATCTACTTTGGCTTTCCTATTTCCCTAATATATATACACATATGTGCTAAGATATGTCTCAATAAACAACTATATTTTATATACTCTGCTTTTCTAAAAAAAGATGCTTCCAAGGCATGGTTAAATTTGATGCTTATTTCTTTGTAGTTTATAAAATTAATCTTTGATTTTAAGCCATTTATTTTAAGGCATATACTTAATCAGGCTAGAAGTCTTATAGGATTTTCTATGCTCCTATGTATTCTTTGATCTCTTAAGTATTTCAATTTTGCTAAATAAAACAAATCAGTTTCTGTGTTGCAGGTATTAAAGTCCATATTAGGTAACATATCTCAATGTGTGGTCCAATTATTATTGAATGACTCACTGGAAAAGTGGTCATTGTGGGGAATTATCTTAAGAACATGTAGGTCACCTGTCCCTCTGGATAGCCTATAACCCATTGTTGGATCAAGCCATACCAACCAAAAGGTAAGGGTTGGGCCATCTAGTCTTAGAGCCCTGCAGGACTTCTTTGATAACTTGCATTTTATTTTATTTTATTTATTTTATTTTTATTTTTATTTTTATTTGATAACTTGCATTTTAGTGAGAAGTGAGATTTCTTGGAATGTTACTATAAGATGACATTTGTTGTTCTTTGCCAAGTGATTGTTCATTATCTTCTATGGAGCATAGTGTCTTATTGATGGGCTATTAAAAAATGATTTTAGAGCTAACTGCAAGGAAAGAAAATGATATAATCTCTTGGAATGACTAATTAAAACCATATAGCTAAAAATGCTTCCCTTTTTCACTTTGATTTTCAGGAAACTGAGAGCAAAATATATGACTCGGCTATATGATTTACATAAGTCCTTAAGACTTGTTCAGTTGTGTATTGTTTATGTCCCCTTAACATGGCCTTTATTTTCTGATATATAGTTTTATTACCCCAAACTGGATACCACATTTTTTAAATTAGTTCTTATCAGCTGTTCAAAGTTCACTATAGAACAAAGCAAAACTTGTAAGTATGGATTGAATAAATGAATGGATGCACACATTCATTAAGTGCACATGTTTTGAATAATTACTCTAACCAAAGTATTTTCTTATGCTATTATGTTATTTCTTCTCCACAGTCTTATAAAATATGTACTGTCACTTTAGACTACAAAACTGGAATTTCAAAGGTTCAAATTGCTGCCCAGATTCAGGTCAGTAACAAGAAATCAATCAACCAACACTAAAAATCAGGATTCCAATTACAATAGTTTTATTTTTATTGTGCCATGATGCTAATAAAATACCCTGTGAATCAGAGATAAAATCAGATGCTGAGGTTGAATGCTCTAAGAAAAATCTGCACACCACTGTGAACAGAAGGTGGGTTTCTACTTTCTTTGCATAGAATTAGATATATATAAAATTTTTATAGACAATATATGATACTATAAATTTTATTCTGAAAGTTCCATAGCTAAAGTTGATTTTATGGTGCATGTTTCTTAACATGCCTGTGGAAAATATGCTACCAACATAGTTCTATTCTTAAAGGAAAGTACATTAAATTATTTTGTGATTTTTTTGCAGCCTACAGATTTACTGTTCAGTCTCTAATCTTGTATTTAAAAAAACACTTTTTTACTTTAGACATCAAGTTCTTGCTGATTAATAAATAATAATAATATTTAAGTTTATTTATTTATTTTCTTTTGAGAGAGAGAGAGTGTCAGCAGGGAAGGGGCAGAGGGAGAGAGAGAGAGAGAGAGAGAGAGAGAGAATCCCAAGCAGGTTCCATGTTGTCAGTAAAGAGCCCAATGTGGGGCTCAAACTCACAAACCATGAGATCATGACCTGAGCCAAAGTCAAGAGTCAGACGCTCAACTGACTGAGTCACTCAGGTGTCCCAACTACAGTGGTTTTAATGGTAATAATAATAGTTACAGTTTTCTTCATGCCTAACTATCAATAGGCATGCTGTTTGTCATTTCAAAGAAGGGAAACGGGTTCAGAGTGGGTACGTATTGTTCTGAGGAAGTCTCACGCATACAACGAAGAGCAAGGATTTGAAATTGCATGTGCCCGACTCTAATTTCAATATTTACTATATTACAACTACTATTTACCATCACCACCAAAATTTACATAATGCTTACCCTAGCTAGATACCATCTTAGAATATTTATGTACATTATATATATTTATATATATCAACTCCTTTAATCCTGAACACAATCTCAGATGTATCCCCACTTTAGAGAAAAGGAAATAAAGACTTAAGACTTTAGATAACTTGTGCAAAATTACAACTAGTCCCTTACACAATCCATACTCTATCCCAAGCAAGCTGACTTAAGAAGATAAACATTGATCCTCCATGTTAAATTCTCTCTACTGCAGTTATTGCTTCTGTAGTTTATTGTTTATGTTGTGGTTTAATTTCCAGGAAGGAGTGTGTTCTCATTTCATGTAATGGAGCCATTTAAGCTTCATCTGATGCATTTACCCCGAAATTCCTCATTTTTTTTCTTGTTTAGTGGTCATGGCAAGTTTATTTGTAAATATTGTAAAAATGTCATGGAAAGAACTTGAAGAAGCTGCATAGCTTCTTGTATACTTTTGTTAATAGGAAAGTACTCTCTGCAACACTATGATTTATTTTGCTGAATTTTAAAGGTCACACTGTACATTTGGCAAATGGTAGGTTTCCAGTGAATATTCAAGGTTCACATTTTTAAAGTATTTTCCAGGCAGAAAATTAAAAAAAAAAAAAAAAACCACTTTATTGAAGGTAGACTGGCTGTTGTTTAAATGTCCCAAACTTTGATATGAAGAAAACCATAAATTAATTTGGTAGCCAAGAACACAGGATCTCAAACATGGTCCAGATACAATTTCAAATGATTCATGTTTTTAAAGGTTTTGGGGCTTTGATAAGGACTTTTTTAATATAAATTATAATTTGGGAAATTAAAATTTGTTACTTAAAATCAACCCACGAAGTACTGGGTGATGTATGGAATTGTTGAATCACTATATGTACACCTAAAATCAACATAACATTGTATTATAACTATGCTGGAATTAAAATGAAATAAACTAGGGGCGCCTTGGTGGCTCAGTCAGTTAAGCGCCCGACATGATTTCGGCTCAGGTTACGATCTCCCGGTTCTAGATTCGAGCTCATGTCTGGCTCTACACTGACAGCGCAGGGATTCTCTGTCTCCCTCTCTCTCTGCCCCTCCCCTGCTCACATGTGTGCACACACTCACTCTGTCCCTTAAAAATAAACATTTAAAAAAATAAAATGAACCCAAGATTCTTATTTTTTGTCACATCTGATCTCTTTTATTTATTGATTACAAAGAATATAATCATGGAAAGAAGGGTAATGATTGATTTAAAGCTGAGCTAAAAATGAAAAAGTGCTATCAATTATACAAACAAATATTGAAAAAAATACTTGGAAGGAAATTTGCTTAAATGTATAGTGAGATTTTTTTTTTCCTAGATGGTAGGATTAGAGTTGGTAGTTGATTGTTTTCTTCTTTACACTTTTCCGATTTATTTACTTTTCCTACAATAGATATGTATTGTATTTAGAATCAGAAAAAAAAATCATGTCTATTACTTTAGATGAAATGGACATTTCACAAGCTAAGTTGTACAACTGCAAGCTAAGAGTCTGCATGCTATTTCTAGAACCAGATCCTTTAATATATTAAATAAAGTGGTAATTTTATCTTGATTTCACACTGGAGCCTAACCATATAACCCCTTGCTGTAATTATTTTAAAATTAATATATATTATGAGATATTTTAAGAATAGAATAGTACAGGGACAATAGATCTCATGTGCATACTTCCAAGGTGTAATACATGTTAATATTTTACCCTATTCACTTTATTTTCAATAAAATCTTCTAGTTGGAAAAGGTGCCTCCTGAGCTCCATTCGATTTGTCTCCTATTTCATTGGCTCTCCAGGGAATATAAAATGCATATTTAACTTTCAAAATCTAGTTAGAATCAATATTGTATCACTTCAGTTGCTATGTGGAGACTTACCACCAACTCAATTCCCTTTCCCTCTCCACACAACGTTGTAATTGTCGTGTATGTTACATCTACATATGTGGAAACACCCTATCAGTTAATGCTATACACATTTCGCTTTAAACTGTCAAATGTGGGCAGCTCTTTCTGCCCATGGGTCCTGCTCTGTGCTTTAATAAAATCACCTTTTTGAAAAAATAAATACATAAATAAATAAATACACTGCCAAATGTGTTTTGTAAAACTCAAAGGAAAATAGTTTAAATTTATCTAGTTAGTATTGTTTTTTGGTTTTTGGGTTTTTTTTTTTTTTCCTATTGCTCTTCATTCCTGATTTTCCCAGTGTCCTTCTGGTATCATTTCTCTAGGGCCTAAAGGTTTTCCTTTAGCAACTGTTTTCAAACAAGTGTGATAGGTATAAATTATCTTAGCTGTTCTTCACCTAAGAATATTATTTTTCCTTCCTTCCTGAAGGACATTTCACCAGAAATAGAATTATGGCATGGCAGTCCTTGTCTTTCAATATTTTAAAACTAATGTACCACTCCTCCCTTCAGTCTCCATGAGAAATCTGCTATTTTGAACCATTGTTCCCTTATTGGTAGTATGTCACATCTGGATGCTTTCAAGACCTTTTCTTTATTTTGTGTTTTCAATATTTTGATTACTATGCACCTAGGCATGAATTTCTTTGGGGTTATCCTGTGTAGGGTCCTCTCAGAACCTGTTGAATTTAGAGGTTTACGCTTTTGCGATACTTAGGAAGTTCTCAACAATTATTTCTTAAAACTATTTTTAGCACAACACTTTTTTATCACTCTTTCCGGGGGCCCTGAAGACACAAATTTTCATCCTATTATTATTGTTCAACAATTCCCTCAAATTGTGTTCACGTTTTAAGATCATTATTTCTCCCTGTTTTTCAGACTGGATCATTTTTATTGATCTAACCTGAAATTCACAGACGATTATCTTAATTTTGCTATCGAGTCCTTCCAGTGAGCTTTTTATTTTTGTCATTGTAATTTTTAGCTGGTAACTTTCCATTTGGTTCTTCTTTATATCTTTTCTATTTCTGCAGCTACATTTTATTTCAAATCTGTTTCAAGAGCGTTCATAGTTGCTCACTCAGCATTTTTAAGATACCTGCTTTAGAGTCTTTATCAGATAATTCTAATATCTATATTGGGTTGTCATGGGCATTTGCTGATTATCTTCTGTGGCACAAGTTGAAATTTTCATGATTCTGTGTATGTTGAGTAATTGTGAATTGTGTTCTAGAAATTCTGAATAATAAATTATAATACTGTGGGTCCCATTTAAATTCAATAGATAATGTTGATATTTTTGCAGGCACTTCACATGGTTAGATTCAAGCCACGATATCCAACTCAATGGTGTGGGCTAGGTTTTAACCATCACTTTTCCAAAATTTTGTCCTGCTCTTCAGATCAGTTGCCCATATATACCACCCAGATTTCAACCTGAGGACTGTGTGGAGGTATATACATTAGCTCAATATTCTAACTTAAAAACATTTTTTTAACGTTTATTTATTTTTGAGAGAGAGAGAGAGAGAGAGACAGACCGTGAGTGGGGGAGGGGCAGAGAGAGAGGGAGACACAGAATTTGAAGCAGGATCCAGGCTCTGGGCTGTCAGCACAGAGCCCGACGTGGGGCTTGAACTCGGGAATGGCGAGATCATGACCTAGGTCAAAGTCTGACACTTAACTAACTGAGCCACCCAGGCACCCCTCACTTTTCTAATTTCTATGCCAATTAGGATCAGATCCACACATTTACAGGTCAGGGTTACTTTCAGTTTTCTGGCTTTGGGTAGCTGGAGGCACTTTATGTTGCAATCAGAGGGAGAGAATGGAAAAAGGGGAACATGTTTGGTTTTGTGTAATGAGAAATCTAACAAGTTAAATTCACATGATGAAAGCAAGAGAACATGAGTATGTAGAAGAGACATCAAAGTGAAAATCTCCATTCAGCATTTGGAATTATAAGTATGTCTCTTAGGAGAAATCAGTGTTACACGTATTCTCAACAAAGCTAGATTCCTAGAAGTATACAGTAGTCTTTTATAGCCAACTCTCCACGTTAAAATCTGTGATTTGGAGCGAATATTTTCATGTGTTCTTCAAGTGACCAATTTGTAAACAACGGCAGTAATGTATTTCCAAAGTCCCTTTTAGGTCTTAATGAGAGGGCTTATAGGCTTGCCAATAATAATTAATACATGTTTCTTTGACTCGCCACCCTTTGGGAAAAGAAATATCCTGTCCTTTTACAACTGTGCTACTGCTATGCTTTTGAACCAAATGGTGCATATCTCTGTAAGGGCTGGAGGACTTACTATGAATCTCAAGGGCCCTTGTTCACATTTGGCTCCTTTGAAGTGCAGGACATACACACGCACAGCAGGCACAGTTACTGGACGGAGACCCTGCTGGGTAGTTAAGTCTCTGCTTGCTGTGTCTAAACCATTTGGCAGGCACAACGGCCTTCTTTTCCTTCACAAGCCTAAATTTGTCCCATTTGGAAAGCAAATAGTAGACCTCTATCAATGCAGAAAATCACCCAATCATGCTTACGGGCAACTAAAACAATCATGCAAAAGTATGAATCAATTTAGTATCTGAAATTTTATTTATAATCATTGAGCGCTTATCTCCTTTCTTTTTCAGACCATATCTAAAAGATTAGATATCAAGGAAAGGTGAGTATCCTAGCGGATAATACCTAATGTATTTTAGCAATGAATACTTTCAAAACCTAATTTATCTTATTTGGTCCTACACATCACTGTATGGAAGATAGGAAAGTCATCCTCCAGAGAACTTCAAAAATTATTTTTTTGAAATGCCAATCTGACCATAGTTTTTCCTTGCCCACAAGAATTCAATAGCATCTCCATAAGGCCAGCTGGATAAAGTCTACATTTATTTGTATCATAAAGAATCTTTCTATTCAAAGATCAACAGTATCACCTAGGAGTTTGCTAGAAATTCAGAATACCAGGTGCTTCTACAGACTTTTGCAATCGTGGTCTTCTTTGGAACCAGAACCTTAGGTAACTCGCACACATATTGAAATTTGGGAAGTACTATAGGACTCTTTGTAACATTCCCCCAGTCTGATACTTCTTGCCTGGTATCTAGTGATCTTTCTTCCCATTCTCCAGCCAAGCCTGAGTGTCCTAAAGTCCAGCCACACTAAAATCATTTGTCTCTGAACTGCCCTTTCCTTCAGGATCTACTCCTGTTTCTATGGCAATCTCCTACACCTTCATGCCAAGTTCAAATGTCACCTAACCTTCTTCATGCCAAGTTCAAATGTCACCTGACCTTCCTCTGAAAGAACTATTTTCTTCAGGTTCTATATGCTCTGGCACTCTTGTCCTCTCTCTGTTATTGCTATAGGATTGTACTAATGCATGAGAGAGCCAGTATGGCATGATTTTGTAGAGTTAAGCTGTGATATCAGAGTCCTGAGTTTGCCCTGCAACACATATTAGTTATGTGACCTTAGGGGAAGTCATTAAATGCTCTCAGTTTCAGTCTTTCTGTATACAATACATGAATAATAATAGAATATATTTCATTGGGTTGTTACAACGTTTAAATTAGATCACGAATACAGGCTCTTGTCCCTGTCACATATGGAGCACTGAACAAATGCTTCTCACCATGACTATAGATTTACATGTTTATTTCCTCACCCGACTACATGGACTGTGCATTGTTAAGGGCAAATACTACATGTTAGCCATTCTGTTAACCATCTTACCCTCTTTCCAGTACATAGTAAGCATTTTTAAAATGAAGAAAGTGAGAAACCAGTGACTTGCCTAAGAATACACTGTGAAGTTATGAATAGCATCAGGGTTAAAATTCTTGTCAGTATATTTCTAGTGTGGACTCATCCTTCCGTCTAGTCTCCCCCTACACATCTTATACACAGTGCCCACATTCACATGCATACGCATACATGTGTGCATTTACACCAACACATCCATACACTCTCCAAAAGTTTTAATGTGGATACTTTAGAATTATCTAAAGGCAAACAGACATTTCAACATATTTGCATGAACTAACAAAATGGTCACAGACAGATATAAACACATGCTCATAAGAAACAATAAAAACTGGAGATCAAAAAAAAAAAAAAATCCAGGGGCGCCTGGGTGGCTCAGTCAGTTAAGCATCCGACTTTGGCTCAGGTCATGATCTCACAGTTTGTGAGTTCGAGCCCCGCATCGGGCTCGGTGCTGACAGCTCAGAGCCTGGAGCCTGCTCCAGATTCTGTATCTCCCCGTCTCAGGGCCCCTCCCATGCTCATGCTCTGTCTCTTTCTGTCTCTCAATAATAAATAAACATAAATAAATAAATAAATAAATAAATATCCAGGAAAGTCCCCAGGAAGAGCTGAGATCAAGTTACGAGGGCTTCAAATGCCATACCAAATGCAGTCTATCAGGGAAAGATTCAAATTAGGATTTCAGAGACAAGAGAATAAATATAGGTAAGATTGAGGCTAGAGTCAAAGCACAACAGGAATAAGAAAAATGTGATCCTAAGATAACGCCATTATTTGATGCTCACTGTGTGCTCTGACACACACAGAAGTGGGGCTAAACAAGTTGGGACTTCCTTAACTGGCAAGGGCTTATCGAACTTTATTTCTCTCTATCCTGCAAACCTCAGTGTAGACACGGAAGTTTGCATGGCTGCTTCCATCTCAGACAATGGAAGGGATACTTAAAGAAGCACTATTTGCTGACAGCGCTTGCAAAATCCTAGATAGAGATGGATATGGAAATTATTAGTTAAAATGGTATCTCCTGACAAACCTCAATGACCCTCCAGCCCTGGCTGAGACAGGTCAGGAGGACCCATTCTCTCCATTACCACCACCGTTTCTGTCTAGCATTGTTAATGTACCGCATGTGAGAAGACTCTTAAGCAAAGCGTTTATGCATAAATGATGTTTTTCCGGCTTGAATCTTAGTTGCTCTTTCTCAGTAGGATATTTTAGTAATACACGCAAAACTGAGGGGATAATAATAGCTCGCCTTTGTTAAGCACTTACTAGAAGCCAAAGTGACTTGATTTTTTTTTTTTTGGACACATAATCTGTAACTGTTTTTTTTGTTTTTTAAAACCTGAGCTCATATTGATAATCCCAATTCAAATTCAGGAGCCCAAACTCACCATCCTCTAATACCTTACTTCAGGCTGAGAAATCTAAGAACTCAGCAACATAACATAATTCATTCATTTTGTTCCATCAAACACATACAATAGTCTCAGGATAATAACACTAACACCACACCTATAATATAATTACTGGAAAGAGTTTAAGAGTTTTTTTTTTAACGTTTTTATTTATTTTTGAGACAGAGAGAGACAGAGCATGAACGGGGGGTCAGAGAGAGGGAGACACAGAATCCGAAACAGGCTCCAGGCTGAGCCACCCAGGCGCCCCAAGAGTTTTTATTCTACTCTTTCCACTCTTAGGATGTACAGGTGAATTACATATCTTAAAACGCTTGAAATGACTTCTTTCTGTGTGATCATGCCACCAAATTGAATGATAGGCTTGTTTATCTCATTGGAGGAGTTTCATTTTATGGATTGCTTGTATACATAATTTTGTTGTCAAATTATTCAAAACATGTATATGGTTCCAGAGTCAAATCTACAAATCAATTAAACTCAGAGAAGTCTAGCTTTCTCTCAAGACTTACTATCCATTTATTCCTCTAATATGCAACTGTATTTTTTCCCCAATAGAAAACTACTTCTGCTTTTGGCTTTGTATTTTTATTATTTTAAAAAAGGTAATATCTTCTCCACACAGAGACTCACCCTTGAATTCTTCCCGTCATTGGATAAACCTTAGATTATTATACACATCTTTGTACATCTTATTTTATTAACCTTCTACACCCGATTTCCCAAAATGGGCAAAATAGGCATTTAACTCTTATTAATGGGTCAATGTGGGAATCAGATGAAATAATGTGCAAAGAGAAGCAAGCCTAATTGCCATATAATAGTCATTCGGTTACTGTTGGTAAAAGTTGAATACGGAAGGAGACCGTATGTCCATTTTTGACATGGCGCATGAAAAATCGGAAGAGATAAGCAGTAACTTTGTCTTCATATTTGGTGTGTGGTCTTGACAAGCCTGACAAGGGCTACAGGGTATAGGCCCATCTGGTAAAATTGAAAATTCTCAGGAAGCAATCCATCCAAGTGTGGCTTTTACAAACTGCATGGAAGTACATCAAAAAGCTAGAGAAGAATTTTCTGTGTCTAGTTTCTGCAGTACTTGCTGTGTCCAAATCATAATCTTTAATCTGTCAAGACGTGCATCACGAAGAGTCATCAGACTAGAGCCGATTTCTTGGCAATAAGATGAATCTTATTTTCAGATAAGAATGCTTTTATCCTACAGACATCGCATTCTCTACTTGCCTCGGCATTTCATTTGAAGAGTTCATAGCACCCATATTTCTCACACAGCAGAAGAAAGGAAGGTCCAAAGGGTGGAAGGAAGGGAGAAATGGAGGGAAGATAGGGAAGAGGGGAATAGAGGAAGGTAGACGGAAGAGAGGCACGGGGAAATTTATCAGTTACTCGCTGTGGTCAACATATCTCATTCATTCCTAGATTGGCTAAATAATGATTATTGTGGGCTTACTCTGAGTCAGATACTAAATCAGATATTACAGACATACCGGCATACGTGATAAACATGGTCCCTACCCTCAAATTGCTCATATTCTAGTGCTGGCCACACACATGAGACAAAATGAACAGGTTATGTCACCATCCCTTCCAAAACCTTCTTGCAATTTTGTTATAATAATCGAAATAAAAGTAATATTACCGTGGCTTCGAGGCCACACTTTACCTGGTCCCTGCTTAATCCACTGACATCGTCACTTATTGCTCTGTCATTCCACCCACTCCAGACATACTGGTCTCGCAGACACAAACACATCAGTCTCATTTCCCACTCAGTGTCTTTGCATTTGCCTCTTGCTTCTTCCTTGCACGTCCTTTCTCTAGATATTTACATATAACACTTACTTGCTTCTGTGGTAAGCATAATAATGGATCCCATCTTAAAAGATGTCCGTGTCCTCATCCCTGGACCCTGGGAATATGTTATGATCCAGGGCAAAGGGGCTTTGAAAATCTGAGTAGTATTAAAGGACTTGAGATGGAGAGTTTGTCAGAGAAAGCTAGGACGATGGAGGAAGGTAAGAAAAAGGTGATGTGATAAGACTTGATCCATTCACTTTGAAGATAGAAGAAAGGAGCCCTGTGCTAAACATGTGGACAGCCTCTAGAATATGAAAACAATGGGGAAACAAATTCCTCTGTGGGATCTTCAGAGGTATGAAAGTCACCTGACACTAATTTTATCCCAAAAACACCCATGTCAGACTTCTGACCTACAGGAGTGTGAGATTCTGTATTGTTCTAGGCCACTAAATTTGTGGTAATTTGTTATAGCAGTAATAGAAAACTGACAAAACTTTATTTAGGTCTCTGGAAAACATCACCTCCGTAGACAGGCCTTTTGTAATATATGTATCTACAACAATCTTTATTCTATTACTCTAACAATTTGCCCCTCTATTTTTCTTCTTCTTCTTCTTTCTTCTTCTTCTTCTTCTTCTTCTTCTTCTTCTTCTTCCTCTTCCTCTTCCTCTTCTTCTTCTTTCTTCTTCTTCTTCCTCTTCTTCTTCTTCTTCTTCTTCTTCTTCTTCTTCTTCCTCTTCCTCTTCTTCTTCTTTCTTCTTCTTCTTCCTCTTCTTCTTCTTCTTCTTCTTCTTCTTCTTCTTCTTCCTCTTCCTCTTCTTCTTCTTGGAAATTTTATTTATTTGAGAAAGAGAGAGAAGGTGCAAGCACTAGCAGGGGAGGGGCAGAAGAGAGGGAAAGGGTGAATCCAAAGCCAGCATGAGCAGGGGAGGGGCAGAAAGAGAGGAAGAGAAAGAGAATCCAAAGCAGGCTCCACACTGTCAGAACCCAGCCCGACATGGGGCTCGATTTCTCGAACCCCAAGATCATGACCTGAGCCAAAGAAATCAAGAGCTGGACACATAAGTGACTGAGCCACCCAGGCACTGTAACCCCTGCTTTTCTTCTTAATGACTAGCATTACTTAAGATTATGTGATCTGTTGCCTTTCTCTCTCCCGGCCATCGTGGCAGCTGCTTTTGGTTGGGTCCCTCCCGCACCAAAGGCAGGAATATGGTGGCTGCAAAGAAGATGAAAAAGTCACCGGAGTCCATCAACTCTAGGCTCCAACTCGTTATGAAAAGCGGAAAGTACATGCTAGGGTACACGCAGACTATGAAAATGATTAGACATGGCAAAGCGAAACTGGTCATCCTTGCCAACAACTGCCCAGCCTTGAGGAAAGCTGAAATAGAAAACTACGCCATGTTGGCCAAAACTGGTGTTCATCACGACAGTAGAAATGATACTGAATTGGGCCCAGCATGTGAGAAATACTACAGAGCATGCACAGTGATGATTATTGATCCAGATGAGTCTCGTATCAGTCGAAGCACACCAGAACAGACTGGTGAAAAGTAAATCACGCAGAATTTTTCTTTAAGAAGACCAGAGCTTGTTTTAAAACAAAACAAAATTATATTATTTGTTTATTGTTTCTCTCTCTCTTCAACAACATAATATAAGCTCAATGAAGGTGGTGAATTTGTTTATGATTCTGGACGCCACCCACAACCTTGAACAACGTCATGCACATGCTAAGTGGCACTCAAAATAACATTGCACGAACGAATGAATGAATGAATTTCAATTACATAAGGATGAGTGCCAGGTACTCTAGTGGTATATGACAAGATAAACCACCTTGTCTGAAGGTTCCAGAAAAGTGTCTTGGGGTTCAGTAAATTTTAAACTGCTTTGAGTATTTTAATTATGTATTTATAAGCTATCCTCCACAATAGATTATTAAGCTAATGACAAAGACTTGGTTTTATCTGTCCCTGTATCCCCTGCCCACAGTAGGCTGTGAGGAAATGCCTGTTAAATGAATGTGCACTTGCTTGACAATTTTTGAGGCAGTCACAGAGGACGTTGATAAATGTTTGTGTTTCAGCTGAACATTACTACCTTCATAATGGATGAAATAGTTTGCTGTTTTCTGCTACTGATGATGTGACATAAGCTGGTTGAAAAAGGACATTTTTCCAGAATGGACAAACACATCATTATATCAATGTCAATAAGGAAAGAGAGAGAGAGAGAGAGAATACACCCAATTCAGACAAGCACTCATTTTTTTCTCTTGAAAACAACACCAAAGTTATTTGTTTCAATATTTTTTCAAAGAAGGAATCCAAGTTTTTCATAAAAGACCAAGAAGTAAAATGAGGTGTATTAAGGCCAGACTGAACACATATAAACTGACTCTCTAATAACCATCTGGTTAACACTTTTCTGGAACAGTTGCCAATAAGTGGACTCTTTTTCTTAGAAAGGTGTTTGGGATCACTGTGACCTGATTCTGGCCATGTGCATTAGGTATTTACTTTCTGCAGATTTTTCTTCCGTCACACTGCCAGGCTCCATGTTTACTGATGGGCTAAATGCTGGGCTCTGTGTCTGAGCAATTGCTCCTGTTCTTCTGCCTCACTCATTCCCACTCTTCTTGTTCTTTTCCCATTTACTATTTACTATAATTTCTACCGCTCCATGGTAGACATGTGCTTGTTAATTACGCCAGAAGAGAGCTCACTGTCTATTTTGACCATGCATGGCAATCATTAGCAAAATTAACTGGTTTGTATTGACTTGATACTGTTTTGTTAATCACGTGTTTTGTGACTTATGTTCTCTGACGGCACCATGTGGCTGTCCTTGGGTCTGTGCTATTTGTATTCACACACAAAACAAAAAAAAATCATTTTTAAAAGCACCAACAAAATTCCCTCCAATGTGTGCATATGTAATCATTTTGAAGTCACTTTGGGCATTTTTACAACCATGATGCAGTTACTTAGATATTTTATAATACCAAGATTTTGTAATTATTTATTTTATTGGTTTTGGAATATCTATAAAAATAACCTTTATCTCTCAAATGTCAAGGGAACAGGGAAGCTTGAGAGAGCCTATTTTATTTTAGTAGACAGGGCTCTGAAATGAACTCACAGGAGAACATCTTGGGTGTCCAGTTGATTTCCTGGGACTTGAACAAATACTTCATTTCATAGAAATGAAACCTGAATTAAAGATCTTAAAAGACAGGAAATATAATTTCCCATCTGGTCTGATCAGACACTATTCTTTACAAATAGGCAAAGTAAACCCATTAAAATATAGTTAGAGCATGTATTCTGTCTGCCGTCTGAAGGCTGACCAGTTCACTCACAATAACAGCCTACATGACTTTGAATGTTATGTGCCCACCCCTGCCTCCATCTGTCTTGCCCTTACATATGTGACCTTGTTTCTTACCAGTCTCACCCCAGCCGCGCTGGCCTCAGGGACATGTGAATACACTAAGCTGGATCTCCGGTGAGGGATGTGTATTTTCTGTTCTTACTGCACACATTTCTCACTAAGATATTTTCTCACTCTCATTGATGTCATGTCTCTGGACAAATGTCACCTTATCTGGGAGACTTTCTTTACATGAAATAAGTACAGCAACTTCATATGATTTATCTCACAAGGATGTAAGTTTTCTTTAGAAACCCCTTTCTGAGGTAGCTTTCACAAAAAATAAAATGTATGATTTTTAGATCATATAATTTCATACTCAATTTGATTAATGTATACATCTTTATAATCATCAGTATATAATCATAATGTACAAGACTTTCAATCACTTCTCAAAAAGTCCTCTTCTGACCAGGGGTGCTCAAACTCCACTTCGGGACCCAGGCCCACTGATCTTCCTGATAACATAGATTAGCGTTCCCTATTCTAGAAATGAATACTAACGGATTCATAGACTAATCGCTCTCTTGTATCTTGCTTCTTTTCCTCAACATGTTTTTTTTTTTTTTTTTAATTTTTTTTTTTCAACTTTTTTTTTTTTGTTTTAATTTTTTTATTTTGGACAGAGAGAGACAGAGCATGAACGGGGGAGGGGCAGAGAGAGAGGGAGACACAGAATCGAACAGGCTCCAGGCTCCGAGCTGTCAGCACAGAGCCCTACGCGGGGCTCGAACTCACGGACCGCGAGATCGTGACCTGGCTGAAGTCGGCCGCTTAACCGACTGCGCCACCCAGGCGCCCTCCTCAACATGTTTTTGAAAGTCATCCATGTTATTTGTGTACCAGTAATTTGTTCGTTTTTATTGCCAAACAGAATTCCATTGTATGGATTTACCACAATTTATTTATTCATTCATCTGTTGAGGTATTTCAATAATTCCCGATTTTCATGATCATCAATAATACTATTACGAACATTGTATACAGATCTTTCCATGGACATATATTATCCTTTTCATGGGTAAAAGTGGAATTGATCAGTCATATGATAATTATTACATTTAACTATTATTTAATTAAACTGATTTATTTTGACATATAGAGTCACATAAAATTATAAGAAATAATACAGAGATATCCCAAGTACCTTTTAGTAAATTTCTCCAATGGTAACTACGATACAATATACAACCAGGAAATTGACAATGATATAATCCATAAATCTTATTCACATTTCACCAGCTTTAAATGTACGTGTGTGTGTGTTTATGTAGTTTTATATGATTTTATCAGTTTCAGGTATGTGTTTCTACCACCATATTCAAAACAAAACACAGCTCTATCATGACAAGGATCTTTTTTGCTGCCTCTATGATAAAAACCACCTTCCTGGGGCGCCTGGGTGGCTCAGTGGTTAGGCGTCCGACTTCAGCTCAGGTCGACCTTGCAGTCCGTGAGTTCGAGCCCTTCATCGGGCTCTGGGCTGATGGCTCAGAGCCTGGAGCCTGCTTCCGGTTCTGTGTCTCCCTCTCCCTCTGCCCCCTCCCCCGTTCATGCTCTGTCTTTGTCTCAAAAATAAATAAACGTTAACATTAAAAAAAAAAAAATTAAAAAAAAAACCACCTTCCTTCCCCAATCTCAATGTCTATCTGATCCTTAGTAACCACTAATCTGTTTTCCATCTAAATAATTTTGTCATATCGAGAATATTATATAAATAAATCCATGGAGTATATAACCTATTGATACTGTTTTTTTCTCTCTGATAATTCCCTTAAGATTTACTCAAGTTGTTGGACCACCCTGGGTGGCTCAATCGGTTAAGCGTGTCAGGTCATGATCCAAAGCTGGTTCAATGGTTCAGGCCCCATGTTGGGCTCTGTGCTGACAGCTCAGAACCTGGAGCCTGCTTCGGATTCTGTGTCTCCCTCTCTCTCTGCCCCTGCTCCACTTTGCACTCTGTCTGTCTCTCTCAAAAATAAAGAAACATTAAAAAAAAAAAAAGATTCACTCAAGTTGTTGCTTATGCCATAATTTGTTCCTCTTGATTGCTAATTAATATTCCAATTGTGGTATGGATGCACCGCAGTTTCACCACTTACAGAAGAACATGGGAATTGATTCCCATTTGCGTTTATTATGGATAAGACTGTTAAGAATGCTTTTGTGTAAATATAGTTTTCATATCTCTGAGATAAATGCTAGCATGAATGCCAATTGCTGAGGGGCGCCTGGGTGGCGTCAGTCGGTTAAGCGGTCCGACTTCAGCCAGGTCACGATCTCGCGGTCCGTGAGTTCGAGCCCGCGTCAGGCTCTGGGCTGATGGCTCGGAGCCTGGAGCCTGTTTCCGATTCTGTGTCTCCCTCTTCTCTCTGCCCCTCCCCGTTCATGCTCTGTCTCTCTCTGTCCCAAAAAATAACAAAAAATAATAATAATAATAAAAAAAAAAGAATGCAATTGCTGAGTCATATATGGTAGTTGAATGTTTTATATGAAATATCAAATTGTTTTCCAGAGTGGCCTTAGCATTTGTCCTCCCATGAACATTGTATGAGTGATCCAATTTCTCCGTATCTTCCCAACATTTTTAAAAAATTTAGCCTTTTGGATAGGCATGCAGAGCTATTCTACTGTGGCCTTAATTTGCTTTTGGCTGATGGTAATGCTGAACATCTTTTTATGTGCTTATTTGTCATCTGTATATCCTCTTCAATAAAATGTCTGTGTATGACTTTTGCTCATTTCTATTTGGACTGTTAATCTTATTGTTGAGATACTTTTTTTCTGTGTATACTCTAGGTCCCAGTCTTTTTTTGGATACGTGGCTTACAAATATTTTCTCAGTCCATAGCTTATTCTCTTCGTACTTTTAACAAGGTTTTTGGCAGAGCAAATGTTTTAAGTTTTGATGAGATCCAATTTATTAGTTCTTCTTTTTATGGGTAATGCTTTTGATATCAAGTTTAAGAGCTCTTTGCCTAGCCCCAGAACCTGAAGTTTTCTCTTATTTTTTTCTAAAAGTTTTACAGTTTTACATTTTACATTTAAATCTGTGATTCATTCTGAGTTATCTTTTGTATAAAGTGTGAGGATTAGGTCATGGATTTATCTTTTTTTGTTGTTTCATTTATCTTTTCTCTTTTATTTTCTTACTTCCAACATTGTTCTTCTTCAATATTGTATTGGCCATTCTGGGTCTTTATCTCTCCATATAAATTTTTAGAATCAGTTCCTTGACCCTCTTGCACTGTTGGTGGGAATGCAAATGGTGCAGCTGCTCTGGAAAGCAGTGTGGAGTTCCTCAGAAAATTAAAAATAGACCTACCCTATGACCCAGCAATAGCACTGCTAGAATTTATCCAAGGGATACAGGAGTACTCTGATGCATAGGGGCACTTGTACCCCAATGTTTATAGCAGCACTCTCAACAATAGCCAAATTATGGAAAGAGCCTAAATGTCCATCAACTGATGAATGGATAAAGAAATTGTGGTTTATATACACAATGAATACTATGTGGCAATGAGAAAGAATGAGATATGGCCTTTTCGTAGCAACGTGGATGGGAACTGGAGAGTGTGATGCTAAGTGAAATAAGCCATACAGACCGAGAAAGACAGACACCATATGGTTTCACTCTTATGTGCGATCCTGAGAATCTTAACAGAAACCCATGGGGAGGGGAAGGAAAAAAAAAAAAAAAAGAGGTATAGAGTGGGAGAGAGCCAAAGCATAAGAGACTGTTAAAAACTGAGAACAAACTGAGGGTTGATGGGGGGTGGGAGGGAGGGGAGGGTGGGTGAGGGGTACTGAGGAGGGCACCTTTGGATGAGCACTGGGTGTTGTATGGAAAACCAATTTGACAATAAATTTCATATATTAAAAAAAAAAGAATCAGTTCCTTGATATCTACAAACAACTGCTGGATATTTGTTGGGATTGCACTGAATCATGGATCATCGTTGCGAAGAACTGACATCTTGACAATATTGAGTCTTCCTATGAAGCACATGAAATATTTCTCCATTGATTAAGTTCTTCATTTCATTCATCAGAGTTTTATAGTTTTGTTCATATATGTCTTGCACATATCTTTGTTAGACTTTATACCCAAGTATTTTAATTTTTTGTATGCTAATGTACATGATATTGTGTTTTCAATTTCAAATTCTACTTTTCCATTGTCGGTATATAAGAAAGCAATCGCCTTTTGCATATCTTCGTATCCGGCAAATTTGCTATATAATTGCTTATTATTTTAGGAGCTTTTTTTTAATCCTTTTGAATTTTTCTATATAGATGATTATGTCATCTGTGAACAGACAGTTTTATATCTTCCTTCCAGTTTGCATACCTTTTATTTGCTGTCTTGAATATTGTATTTGGCAATAATTTTATTATGATGTTAAAAAGAGTGATGACAGAGGAAATCCTTGCCTTCTACCTAATCTTAGTGTGAAACTTTCAAGCTTCTCACTATTGTATGATGTTAGCTATAGGATTTTTGCAGATAGTTTTTATCAGGGTGAGAATATTCTCCTCAACTCCTCGTTTACTTAGAGTTTTTATCATCAATGGAGATTTAGCACTATCTTTTTAGATTATCATATTGGTCTTCTAAGTTGTCTTCCTACCATTCTTGATCCTCTTTAATCTATTTTAAAATAAGTGCAGGGGTGCCTGGGTGGTTCAGTCGGTTGGGCATCCGACTTCAGCTCAGATCACGATCTCAGGGCTCGTGAGTTCAATCCCTGCGTCGGGCTCTGTGCTGACAGCTCAGAGCCTGGAGCCTGCTTCAGATTCTGTGTCTTCCTCTCTCTCTCTCTCTGCCCCTCTCCAGCTCGTGCTCTCTCTCTCTCAAAATAAATACACAATAAAAAATAAAATAAAATAAGTGCAGAGTGATATTGGTAACATTTATATCAGAACTCATTAATCAATACACCCCAATAAATTCCCTCTCTAGAGAAAAGCCAAACACCTTACAATGACCTACCAAAACCTAAATGATCTGGTCCTCTCCCTAGTCTTACAAGACTTTGATATCATATCTTTTTACTTTTTCTAGCACATTCTAGATCTAACATCACTGATAGCCTTTCAGTTCTTCAAGTATTTCAGCCATTCTATTTACTCAGGGCCTTTGCCTCGGTGTTCCCTATGCCCAGAATGGCATTAAACCAGACACCTGCTTGGCTTCAGATTTTTACATCAGATTTTCCCTGAAGCACTTCTGGCCATCTCTCCTACCCCCAATCTTTGCAACCTTGTCTCTGGTTTACTTTTTCCCTTTTGTCACCTTCATTGCCTATGTGCCACACGTGTCCATGATCTATTGCCACAATAATGCTGCATAACAAATGACCACCAAGACTCAGTGGCATACATGAGTCTGTGGGTGGCCCAGATAGCTCTGCTGATTACTACTCGACTCAGTGTTCTTGGCTAAACTAACTTATCATCTGAGTCTACCTTTGGTTTGGATAGGCGCATCTTAGTCTAGGATGGTGTCTCAGCTTATTCTCATGGAGAAGAAATATTCAGAGACAGAGTAGAAATGTACAAGACATCTTTGGCCAAGGTGTGGAACCATCACACTGTCACTTCCAACACATTCTGTTATCCAAAGCAAGTTTAAAAACTAGCCTGTATTCAAGATGTGTGCAAAGCCACATTGCAAGGAGGCTTAGATAGAGTAAGATAATTAGTTAAAGTCAAAAAATCTGGTCAATCTGCCACATTTCACGATTATTAATATACTTTGCTTATCACCTTCTGCCTTGACAGAACATAAGCTCTAAAAATTTAGGCAAGAGTTTTGTCTATTTTATTAAATGCTTTATCCAAAATGCCTATCATTTTTTTTGGCACACAGAAGGAATTCAATAATTATTTGTTGCATAAGTGGATAAATGGAGACCTCTTTGATCTACAACCTTAACCACCTTTACAGAGACTGTAAGCTCTTTGAGGCAAATACTCTGAAATCATTTTTTTTTTAATTTTCAACACTTGAAACAAAGGAAGGCATATAAAGGGTATGGAGTAAATTTTTTTTGGATAAACAAATGAGTAATAAATGAGTAGGTCCTAGATGGGAAAATGAAATGAAAGGGAAATCTTCTAATGGTATTAGTTTGTTCTTTTAGATGAATTTTTCCAAGTGTTCTCTTCCGATTTTAAATAACTTTTTGGAAATAGTCTTTCTAATACAGAATGGAGGTCATGGCTTTTGAAATCATTATGGCAGTCTTCAGGTGTATTTGGCATATAAGATTAGAAAGAAGCATCTGCATAAAGCTATGAAGAAAAAACATGAACATTAAGATGTGTTATGTCCACCTAACTGTGTAGATTAACATAACTGTAGAAATTAAACTATGATTTGGGTGAGGACTATATCAAAAGTTTCATTATGATTAGCATGACTTTCTCATGATTGACTTTACCATCAAGGTTTTGCCAAACTTCCAGACAGAAGAGCCTACTGGTTTCATTTAAATCCACTTTCAATTAAATCCAGAAGTATCATTACTTCTACTCTAAAATTACCCCAGAGATAATCTCAATCTTATTCACTCTTTGACTCTCATGTTAAAGGACGCAGTTTGGAAAAAGTATACTTAGAATATTCCTGCATCTTTATCTTTCTGAGAGGTAGATAATTTTTTTATAGAATGGTTTTAAAAATCCAAAGTGTTAGAGCCATGTGCACTTCCATAAAAGGCTCACTGAGCCATGCATTCTTGATTTCTATACTTCTATATTTATGTACTTTATATATATGTACCATACTTTCATAAAATGCCTATTTTGAAAACTATATTTATGTGTATAATCTTACTTAGGGAAATTAAAACACTTGAGAAATACTACATCAAATTTTGAAACCAATCAGAAACATAGATCTGTTCTAATTCCTATACCTCATAAAATCTATTTATCAATCTGGACTTTCTTATATTAAATTAAGAACTTGAATACATTTTCAAACATGCCCTACTTTTAAAAAAGGGACTTAATCTCCTTTCCTCTGAGTGTTATCTTGGCTTCCCACGTCTCCTCTTAGCCTCTTCTTCAGCCTAGTGAAAAGGTTTGTGGTATAATTATAGATTTCTTCATATACCCAGTTACTTTTTCTACCATAATAAGGAACAGAAATTAAATCAAAAGTTCATTATTGGGACACACTCGTTTTATTCTTTGTACTACCTGCATTTAATTCTCATAAATGCTGATATATTTACATTTTGTAAATCCACATTCTACATTATTTGAGGATAATTTGTATATATTCCCCATACATTTCAAAATCAGTTTGTCAGGGTGGGGGAAAACACAATACGACACATAGGATAAAACACTAGAGATGACTCCAGTGTGATAATATTTAAACATAGTTATTGTCCATAGCTATATACAATATCTCTCAGTGAGAGACTAAATGATTGGCCATGTAAAAGTGCTGATGAGAATCACTGCATATAGAAGTTAGTTTTAACTGACTGCCAATGTTGTTACTTTAAAGTTGTAAAAAGGCAGAGTTTCAGGAGTGAATTCAAAAAGGGCTGAATTCATTTGACTGCACTGTTTCAATGGCATAAACATGCAGCCCTCTTATTCAGGCCACTAGCTAAGTTCTCATTTCACGAGTTAGACATTCCAAGACAAAGCAGAAAGAGATGTCGTTAAAGATTAGACTTGCAAATTTCAGAATGCAGAGTGTCAGTCTAGTGATGTTAAAACATCCATTTAGAATAACTCACAGAGTAACTGCAGCATATTACAAAGTGGAATCATGAATATGCAATCAGCAAATGGTTCTGGAGCCTGATCACCATCTCTTGTCAATTACAGTAGTCACTTTCTGTGATGGTACCTTGGCACTTTGACAGTGATTATACGTTTACATGATGTATTGCAGATATTATGCTTCAGTTGTTTACAGAATAGAACCATATCTTACTCTTTCACTGTAAGAATAGGAGTGTTTAAGTAAGGAAAATATTCCTCATAATAAATCTTCCATTTAAGTCATTCATGCATGATCAGACTGGGAATAGTCACATGATGACCACTACCACATGACAACAGCAACCCCCTTGCTCCTTCTTCGTGCTATGCCTAAAAGTGAAGTAACCTGCGAGATTTTTCAGGTTGACTAAAAAGAAACGGCATAGAGGATTAATTCACAACATAGTGCCCATCACTCTAGAAAAGCAACCTAGTCAAAAGAGAAATCTGTTTTGAAATGTAAAGCAAAGTTATAAGACAGACATATAGCTGTCAGTCAGGGCAAAATTATCTGGATCAGATATATTTTGGCTGATTCTCTTACCTATGAAAAATTGCTTATTTGCTTATATGTAGGTATCAAATTCGCCTAAAAATGCAATCTCAATTGGTTTGCTTAGATAGTAATTTTCTCCAATGCTTAGTTGCCTAAACTTCAGGTGAAAGTACGAGGGAGACTGAATAATCAGATAATTTCTCAATTTGCCACTTAATTGTATCACTATATTAATATAAATTTTAAAACTTCATTATCTTTTTTAAGTGTTTATTTTATTTTTGAGAGAGAGAGAGAGAGAGAGAGCAAGTGGGAGAGGGCCAGAAAGACAGGGAGACAGAGGATTCGAAGTGGACTCTGCTCTGACACCAGAGAGCCCTATGTGGGGATAGAACTCATGAACCATGAGATCGTGACCTGAGCTAAAGTCCGACACTTAATCAAGTGAGCCACCCAGCACCCCAGAAACCTCATTATTTAAGACTGCTTTAGGGTATGTAAACCTATCCATTCATATTTCTCTTAAATATTGAGGATTTTGCTATTCATATATATGTTATGTATAAATGTTAGACTTAATTATTTGTAATTTTCTGCCCACATAAAGTTTCACAGATTCAACAATTTATGTTTAGCTATTGACTCAGGAAGTTCAGAAATTCACAGTTATGGAACACTATAACTAAAATAAACTGTGGAAGTCATATTGTTGAAATCACTTTACTCTCATCACCTTCCTGTGCAAACATTTTTCAGATAAGAATGGAATTTGGTACAGGTCACATAGCTAAGGTCAAAACCAGATCTTCAAATCAGAACTCTGGTTTCACAATCAAGTATCATTTTTACCACGCCACAGTCTTTTTATGTTTAATGGAATGGTATAAAGGAATAGAGGGAGAGGGAGATAAAAGGGAAGAAGTAAACTGTAGGACAGTGTCTCCCTGGAAAAACTAAAGCCTTAGATCTAAACATAGAATTGTGGAATGATCTAGATCTTGAAATGTCCCCTCACAATAATGGGATATTCCTCACAGACAAGATGAACTAAACTGTGGTACAGGACATTAAACAAAACCTTAGAAAAAAGAACAGAGTACAGAATTTCTAAAAATAAGTACTAGCATTTCAGCTCATCTTTTTCTGTAACATTTCTCCACAGTCCACGTCCATCAGGCTACATAAGAGGTTATATCACACAAAATAACCGCTCACAAAATAGTGCTCATTTTTGGGAAATTGTTTCATATCCAATGGGAAAAGAAGTTAAAATCACCAAGACTGTTTTAGAGAAAAGAGGATCTGAGAGCTGCTGTTCAAACATGAGTAAAAAAAAAAAGAATGGTAGACAATTATTCTCCATAGGTATGAAATAGGAAAAAACAATAGAGCCTGGTATGGGAAAGGTAGACAAAGTGCCCAGCTCTGGAGGAAATATTCATGAATTGAAATGATTTTTCCCTAGTCATTTTAAAATATAGAACAACTTGTTCTGAATAATTCAATAATATTAAATTTCAAACATGAAATTAATTCAAAGGCATAGTTGAGACTGTAGACTAACAAAAACAGAGAAGGACACAAAATAATAATAATCTTAAAGTGACAGGTAAATTAGAATCACCAATGAACATCACAGTCATTATTAAAATTGAATCTTTTCATAGAGGAAAAGACTGAAATAACTCTGTCCAATGTAGGCAAAGATATTAAGTCAGAGAGAACCCAATAATAAGGAAAGCAGCTAGGCTCAAGGAAAAGAGGTGTGTCTGAAGGAGAAAACAGATCAAATGAAATGGAAGATACATTAAAATATTTATGAAAAGCTTAATACCTAAAGTGAGAAAAGAACTAAATCTGTAAATTGAGAGAGTATAGTATTCTAGGAAAATGTAAGATTGGCCACAAAACACCAAGATGTTTTATTTAAGCTACTGGTGAAAGATAATAATCAGCAAAAGGAACAAGACAGACTAACATCAGAGTTACCATAGAAATCACCAATGCTAGATGACAAAGAAATATTTACCAATGTTGCTCACAACATTGTACTTGAAGTTCTGGCGAGCACATTATGCCAACCAAAAAAAGCCAACTGGGAGGAAGACATACAACTTTTTCTTTGCAGATGGCATGATTGTCTATGTAGAAAATAAATAAATAAATAAATAAATAAACAAACAAATAAATCCCAAACTCCTAGAACTAAGAGTGAATAGAACGAAGTTGAAAGACACAAGACTCATATAAAAAAGTTAACTGTTTTCCTATATACCAGTAATGAACAACTGGAATATCAAATTTTAAAAATTTACAATAACACAAAAATGAAATATTTAAGTAGAAATTTAACAAAACAGGTGCAGTATCCAGCTGTGGAAAACTTCAAGATTCTGAAATCTTGAAAGAAATGGAAGAAAATCTAAATGAAGAGATTATCCATGTTCATGGATGGAAAAACTCCATTCTGTTAAAATATCAGTTACTCTCAACTTGATCTTCATGCCGTCTCAATCAAAAAGCCAGTAGCCTATTTCACTCATACTGACAAACCAGATCTAAAATTTTTATGAAAAGGTACCAGATTTTAAGACCGCCTCTAAGGCTATAGTAATCAAAACAATGTGGCATTGGTGAAGAACAGACACTTAGACTAGTGGAACAGAATAGAAAGCCCAGAAATAGACTCAAAGGAATAAATTCAACTGATCTTTCAGAAAAGACAGGCAACGCAACAGAGAAACAATAGTGTTTTCAACAAATGGTGCTAGAACAATTGTATGTTCATATGAGGGTAAAAAATCAACCTAAATACAAACCTCACACTTCACAAATTTACCTCGAAACAAATCATAAATGCAAACGTAAAATGCAAAACTGCAACACTTGTAGAATACGTATGAGAAAACCTGGGCAGCATTTATTTGGGGGGCAGTCTTTAAATATAAAACCAAAACACGACACATGAAAGAAAAATTAATAAACTGGACTCTATAAGAATTAAAAACGTCTGTTCTGCAAAAGACGGAAGAGAATATAAAGAAAATGAAGAGAAAATTAAAGAGAACATGAAGAAGAGCTACAGACTGGAAGAAAATATCTGGCAGTACATATCTGATAAAGGATTTTTATCCAAAATATACAAAGAACACCTGAAACTCAATCAGAAACAAACAACCTGATTTAAAAATTTGAAAAACGATCTTAAGTGACACCTCATCAAAGAAGATATAAAGAATGAAATATACGCGTGGGAAAAGATGCTCAGCACTATTTCTCTAGGAAATTGCAAATTAAAACAACAATGAGGTACCAGTACACACCTACTCAAAAATGAAAGTCCAAAAAGCTGACATTACCACTTCCTGAGAAGGATGCCGAACCACAGGAACTCTTAATCATTACTCGTGGGAATGACGAATAGTACAGCCACTTTGAAAGACAGTTTAGCAGTTTCTTACAAAGCCCAACACCGTCTTACTATCTGATCTAGCAATCGTGCTCTTAGGTATTTACCCAACCGATGGGAAAACTTATGTCTACATAAAAACCAACATGTAAATGTTTATAGCAGCATTATTCAAAATCACGTACAAAAAACTGAAGGCAATCAAGATATCCTTCAATAGGTGAATAGTAAACACACTGTGCTAATATGCATACAATAGAATATTATTCAGCAATTAAAAAATGAGCTATCAAACATGAAAAAGGCATGAATGAATTTTAAATGGATTATGCTAAGTGAAAGAAGTCAGTCTGAAAAAGCTGCATAATGTATGATTACAATTATAACATTGTGGGAATGGCAGAACTATATAGAAGCAAAATGATCAGTGAATGTCGGAGTTGGGAGGAAGAGGGAGGGATAGGTGAATCACAAAGGATTTTAAGGCTGTGAAATTATTCTGGATGATACTAGGCATTTGTTTAACACCTGTAATGACCGACCACAATGACATTGTACGCTTGTAAAAACCCATAGAATTTTAAAGCATAAAGAGTGAACTTAATGTATGCAAATTAGAGAAAAATCATTTAAAAGATTAGGGTCTCCTGAGAGGAAACACAGAATGTGATAAAATTATCTATCTGCAGTATAAAGGTATGAAGCAAACTCACCTAACAGGGTGGGGGAATCATATACTTAAGTAACTTTGGAAATGAATGGAATTTGTAAAAATGAGGAGAAAGGAAATTGTACATAAATCCTATACTCTTGTTCATTAAGTTGTTTCCCACAGGGTACAGGTTAATGATTCTGATCGCTGTACATAAATACTAAGATTGAACAATTAAATAAATGGACAGTGAGTGGTGGGTGCCAGCTTTCTCCTCATTGGAGGGAAGTCCAAAGTCAGTGAGGAGAGTGGGCTCAAATGTTTCATCTGGTAATGGATTAGAGTTGCAGCTATCAGAATGCGCTCATATTTAGTTTATAGAGATAAAGAAGTTTATATACATACATTTGCTTGCTCTTTTAGCTGAAAGGTCCCAGAAGCAGTGACACCCCAACAGCAATGAGCACACCTAGTATTCAGATCTTGGTTTCAAATACCAAGATCTTCTCCAGAGAGAATAGAAGGGAGGAAAAAAAGTATTATACACTAAGGTTCTTAATGAGGAAGTAAAATGTTATTGGAACGTGGGATGTGATACATTAACAATATATATATTATAAACCTTAGAGCAACCCACAAAAAGCATAAAATAAGAGATACAGTGAAGAAACTTATGATGGAAATAAAATGAGATAAAAATACTAAAGCCAAAAAAGGCAGGGAAAAAAAAAAAAGAACAGATGGACCAGCGTAAAACAAATAGCAAGATGGTAGATTTAACACACAAACCTACAAATAACAAACTATACGGGCGCTTGGATGGCTCAGTCAGTTAAGCATCTGACTTCGGCTCAGGTCATACTCTCAGAGTTGGAGCTCTGCATCGGACTCTGCTGACAGCTCAGAGCCTGCAGCCTGCTTGGGACTCTGTGTCTCCTTTTCTCTCTGCCCCTCCCCCGCTCATGCTCTGTCTCCCTCTCTCTCTCTCTCTCTCTCTTTCTCTCTCTTTCTCAAAAATAAACATTAACATTTATAAATTAAAAAAAATAACAAATTACATAAAGATTGATGACTCTAACTTAAAATCAGGGATAGAAAGAAAAATTAAAGGAGCCCAATCCAACTGCACGCCCTTTAAAGACACACATAGAAATACTTAACAAAACCAAAATGGATACATTATTGAAGAGAAAATTGCAATAATAGATACATACATACATACCCATATGTAATAAAGCAAGTAGAATAAGACATTAAAAAGTTACATTAAGGAGTCAGTTGCATGATGTTAGACAAATAGGTAAATGGAAGAGAAAAGAACACCTAGAAATAATCCAAGAACACACAGTCACCTGAATTAGTTACCTGATTAGTGGGGGAGAAATGCCCTTTTCTACAGTGATGTTAGAATGACTAGTTAACCATATGGAAAAAATTACAATCCTTAAGATTTATATTAGACCATACTCAAAAATGAATTGGATCTCGGTCCTAAATATAAAATTAAAACAATCAAACTTCTGGAAGAAAAACAGAAAAATATCTTCACAACCTGGATGTAGGCAAATCTCTCTTGAGCAGAAAAAAAAAACAAAAACAAATATAAAAATGATATACTGAATTTCATTAAAATTAAGAAGTCTGTTCCCAAAAATCATGATTAAGAAGTGAATAGGCAAGCCAAAGATTGGGAAAGATATTAAAATACAAGTATGTGATAAAAGCTTTATATAAAGACTGTATAAAATTCTCCTACAAATCAACAAAGCAAAGACAAAGAATCCAAACTTAAAAATGATGATCAGTTACTTCATGAATTAAGACATTCAAATGATGAAAAGGAATTTGAAAAGGAACTCAACATCATTACTATCATTACTCATCAGAGAAATACGAATTAAATCCAAACTGAGATTATGATTATGCACTCACCAAAATGTTTAAATAAAAAATGATAATATTAAATATCAGTGAAAATATAGAGAAAATCCAACCCTTATGCATTGCTAGTGGGAAGAAACATTTTTACAACCATTTTTTTAAAAACACTGACATCATCTACTGAAATAGAAAATAGGCTACTATGTGATATAGCAATTCCTCTCTCCTTGGTACATACTCATAGATATGTGTATATGTCCACAAAAGCACATGTATAATAATGCTGATATTTTTATTCATAATAGCCAAAACCTAGAAACAATTCAAGTGTCTAACAACAGAAGGCTAGATAAAGCAATTATGGTATTTTCATACAAAGTGATTCTACACAATGATATTAAAGAGAAGAAACTACCAATATAGGCAATAACATAAATGATTTTCTAAAACAAAAGGTGTGCGAAAGAAGCCAGACACAAAAGAATGAATATATTATTCTTCCATTGATATAATATGAAAGGCAGGGAAAAATCACCACATTCTATGTGGCCATGCTGTCTCTAGTTAGGAGCCCTCTAGAAGGATCTGACCCTGGACTCCAAGTCTCTATTCATGTCCAGATCAGCAACTACCCCTGGTGGGAAAGTGGCAAGAAATCTTAAGTTATTCCATCACTGGGGCACCTCGGTGGCTCAGTCAGTTAAGTGTCTGACTTCGGCTCAGGTCATGATCTCGCGGTCCGTGAGTTCCAGCCCTGCGTCAGGCTCTGTGCTGACAGCTCAGAGCATGGAGCCTGCTTCAGATTCTGTGTCTCCTTCTCTCTTTGCCCTCCCCCACTCTCTCTCTGTCTCTCAAAAATGAATAAACTTTAAATTTTTTTTAATTTAAAAAATTTAAAAAAAATTAAAAAGTTACTACATCATTCCCTGGAGAACTTGTAGCTCCTCTCTATTGCTCCCACGGACCCTTTCCTAAATGGGTCTTTTCTTCCTAAATCCTATGAAACTATGAATCCTATGAAATCCTAGGAATTCAATTATACTTTTCGAGGTTTGGGCTTCATTCTTTACACTCTCACCCATCCCAGCTTTACAATTAAACAAAAAATCTTGAAGGGCAAAATGTCTCTATGTTTGATTCTTCTCAACTCTCCAACTGTGTTACTCTTCGCTGTGGGGTCTTGAAACACTCCCCTAGTTTCTCTGTCTTTCAGTCAGTGCCCTCTGCATGGCCTTCTCCCAGATTCTTAACGCACACTAAGGATTAGGCTGACCTCAGAGGGATGCAAATCCTCAGTTCACACCTTAAAATTTCTTCCTTCTTGGTAAATTTCACACCTTGAGCACTCCTTGCTTCCACAGCTTATTGATGTTTTAAATTATTTATCTGTGTGTGTGTGTGCATCTGTGCGTGTGTGTGTGTGCGTGTGCATCATTTAGGAGGTTTTTCTATTATTTTTGATGGCAACATTCTTGTCTTCCCCCACCACCATGAATTCCCACACTTAATAATACAAAAGGTTTGACCCTGTTTTAATACTAAAAACAAAATTATGATGGCCTCTAGCCCTTCCAAGGATATTTGAACCTGAATAAAGAGACATCTTTCCAAAGAGCTTCGCAGCAGCTGGGCCATACAGGAATGGGGATTTGCTTTAAGTAAATCATTTATAACTAGCAATTGGAGAGAATATCTTATTCCCAAAACAATGTGCTGCACCCGTGTTGGTGAACGAAGCTTAGGGAACTGTTACAAACAGTTTTCTGTAGCTAAAGATAGAAGACTATGAAATCCAAGTGACAGCCTGCAGCTTCATTACAAATACCACCTGATTGAATCATTTTGAGGGGCCGTCTGTCTTCAATACTCACGTGTGCTATATCTTAGACTGAAGAGGGAGAAAATTAGGGAACTTTCAGAATGAAAACTGATTTCATAAATTACAGCCCAGAAAATAACAAAAAGAGCTGTCATGCCCTTTAGCAGCTTTTCCTTTAATTTCTGCAGAATCTTTTGTCTTCAACCTTTGAGCCTCGCTATTGTCTCCATTGTACTCAAACCAGGGCTTTTTTCTTCAGTGCAAGTGCTGGAAAAAGATACATGATGATTTTTGTGCTGATTAGAGGGGAACTTGCATGTACAGATAACTGTCACAAGACCACAAATTGCACAAAACTAAATATGTAAAAGCCCAAGAAACATGGAAGCAAAGGAAGGACTATTAGCAAAAATATGGTTATATCATCATATTATATAATAAGCATATGAAACAAAGACCTGATCCATTAAGCTGTCATCAGAAGGCCAGTTATGTAAAACTGTGGCCAAATGTCAGGTGTTTGGATGGGTAGGAATTATAGTGTCTCAAACTTCATATTTAAAAGAGCATCCCATTAATATAGAGAAGATTTTGTGACTAATAACCTCTTAAAGACTTGTGTGATAAAGATTTTTATTCAAGGTATATCATTACTGTTTGGTTTATTTTAAAACATGTCTTTTGTCGAAACCCATACAATAAAAGGGAAAGTATATATTGTTGTTTAAAAGTTTGAGCTATGCATTTACATACACCATGTACATCTATGCAACAGGCGTGGCAAGGAATACAAAAAAGAATAATAAACGCCATCTACCTTGAAGGAATTTAGGTGACATGTTACACACATTGAAATGGACTTGTTTCATTAATGAAACATGCTGCAAGACAGGAAGTCCAGGATGTAAAAGCACAGTGAAATTACTTGCCATCAAATATAAAAGATTTTAAGGAAAGAAAGGCATCTCATATGTTTTTATGAATGATTCATAATAATTGCAGTGGACTAACAGTGCATTTAAATGACATATACAAGTATAATGAAGAAAGTAAATAAAAATATTGCCCCAAAACACATATCCAGGAAGCCAAAAGAAAAAAATCACTGAGAAGTGACCACTCTTCTAGGACTTTTTTGGTGCATGTATGTATATACATAAAGAGATGGATATACAAATGATATTTTCACTGGCTCTAAAGAGCTGGGTTATACTTTAAAAACCTGTTTTCTGGAGTGACTGGGTGGCTCAGTCAGTTAAGCTGATCTCAGCTCAGGTCTTGATCTCAGGGTAATGAGTTCAAGTCCCAGGTTGGGCTCTGCTCTGGGCATGGAGCCTACGTAAAAGAAAATCGGTTTTCCTTAAGAATCCATTCTCTAAATACTGTTGTGGAGAGGTAGGGGGTAAAGAGCAGACTTCTAACAACCCCCATCCCAAACCAATTCACTTTCCTTCCTGCGTGCCTATGGAATTAATTTCTTAAAAAATTATTCCTTAATGGTTCAATAATGTAAGGAGAGAATGTTTTGGTTTGCAATATTCAGCATTAACGTTTTTTGGATCATGGTGTTCTTTTTTGATCTTAAAATCCAGTATTTAATCATTTCAGAGATTATTTATTATTTTATTTAACCTTTGAATCCATTATAATTTTCTTTTCATTCATATAAACATCTAATCCAGTGATACAAACTATCTAATACTGGAATAGGTATTTTATTGATTTATCTCTAATTTCTTTTGTTTTTGTTAACACAAAAACTTCTTCCTATCATAATTCAACTTTAGTTCCTTGATGTTTCTAATTTATTTTTTAAGTTCTTTAATGATAATTTTTTCCTAAAATTTATTTCTTTAGGGAATCAATACCTTATAATGTAAATATATACTTACATTACCTCAACTAATTTCCCCTTTGAGAATAGATTTCCTATGCCCTTTCAAAGCATATGACATGAATGGTCCTTTTTCTTCAGTTATATTTTCTTCAAGACTGGCCTTTTTTCTTCCCTATAATGGTATTTTTTTTCTTGAAATTTAAATTTTTATTTCACTTTACCCACATGTTCTTACTAAGTAACAGGGTATTTCTACATTGATTACGCCATATCCTTTCATCTTTTTTCATGTTTGAGTGGCTGTATTTTCTGTTCTAGTGTGGCTACATTCGTGACTAATTTTCTACTGCATTGGGTGCTTGCTTTTGTGTTTCTTTTCATTTCGGTTTGCAAAAGAAAGATGGCTTCTTTCTAATCTTTTTCCCATCCAGAGTGTATGTAGACAGGCTTATCTGAGAATTAAGAATTTTTTGTGGCCTACTCTGAATTATAAGGTATTGTTAAATGCTGTGCACTAATGCTCACTCTTCTTGGGAAGACTGGGATAGTCCTCTTATCCCATTCAGATGATAGGAGGGGGTGGTGGATAGCTCCCCAGACAATGGGGACAATGGACACTTCTCTCACCATCCACTTGCCAATTTTTATATATTTCTCTCTAGCAACCATTTCCATCACTTCCCAGTGAAACAAGAGAAAGATAAAAGTAAAAAAAGAAGTTCTGCTTCTTCACTGCAGTGTTGGAATATTCTTTAGAAGGTTCAAGATTTTATACTCATTTCAACTTCAAGGGGGAGGGTGAGCTCTGTAAGTCAAGCCATCATGTATTCCTCAGTTCTGCCCCAAAGCCTAGGTCCTATTCCTTGCCCCACTTCAACTGTAATTGCTGGGAAACTTTATTGTTTTTTATCTTGCTTTGGGGAATTTATTTTGTAAATGCATTTTGGGCAGTGGGGTTCACCCTCAAAATTCTTTCAGTAATTCTTTCATTCGGGTTATTATAAACAAAATGAAGATTTCTGAAAATGATTAAATGATACGCCATGGACATAAAATGATGCATCAATTACTAAATATTTATATTAATAATAATTAAACAGAGAAAAATACTAATACTATAGAATGGAGTTCTCACATTAAGGAACCAGAGAAAACTTTCCATTAAATGACTCAGGGAAATTAGTTGCTACTGTGTATGACTCAGTCATCTTTCCATAATAATATCAACCTACTTTCCTTTTGGAGAATACATGACAAACAACCTTACATAAAATATATATGGCAAAATCCCTGAACAAAGACAGAACATGGTCATCTAATTTCCTGGCCATTATAGCACTCAAGGCATGTGGCATACTGAACTAGGAAGATCAAGTGGAGAAGCAAAGAGAGGTATAAAATACTATGTTTGTGAGTTGTGTCACAAGAACGAAGGGATTAGCTTTAAGAAGAACAAAGAGCCACTATATAGATTAATATATTTTTGTTCTTAAACAAAATGTTTATTCATATTTATTTTGAGAGAGAGAGAAAGAGTGTGAGCAGAGGAGGGGTAGAGAGAGAGGGAAAGAGAGAGAATCCCAAGTAGGCTCTGCGCTGACAGTGCGGGGCTCAAACCCACAAACCGTGAGATCATGACCCAGCCAAAATCAAGAGTCTGATGCTCAACTGACTGAGCACCGAGGCACCCCTAGATTAATGTATTTTTCATTTCTAACGCATCCTATGTCATCAAATGATGCTTGAAATGGGAGAAATCTTAAATCATAAAAGCAAAGGATACTTTTAAATATTCAACTTGCAGTGAGAATTCAAACATCATCTGTGTGACCCTGGCCACTTTGTTTATGCTTTCTGAGCATCTCTATCAGAAAGAGTAAAATGTCGAGATAATGACGCTTATCTTACAGAAGTGTGATGAAAATGGAATATGATATAAATGTGAAGATAGGAGCACAATGCTGGCATATAAAAATAATCAATAAACCATACCACATAATAGTAGTAAGAGAGGTGGTTGAATGATTCGTCACTACAACTACTTGTATTAATATTATTTGACCCTCTGAATAAAGTCAATAATTTTCATTTTTTCCCCAGTTTTGTCAGCAATGGTTAATTCTTTTTTTTTAACGTTTATTTATTTTTGAGAGATAATTTGAGATATTTGAGATATCTTTTATCTTTTTGAGAGATAATTTGAGATATTTGAGAGAGACAGAGCACGAACGGGGGAGGGTCAGAGAGAGAGGGAGACACAGAATCTGAAACAGGCTCCAGGCTCTGAGCTGTCAGCACAGAGCCCGACGCGGGGCTCGAACTCACATACCGTGAGATCGTGACCTGAGCCCAAGTCGGACGCTTAACCGACTGAGCCTCCCAGGCGCCCCAGCAATGGTTAATTCTTGACAAATGGACGGTGGGAGACACAATGTGGCAGGTGGGGGCTGGGGCTAGAGTAGCCTTACTAAAGCAGTATGTTTTGCAGTCCATCTTCATGGAGAATATGAATAATTTAACTACTCAATAAAATTACTATCGAAAATAAAACTAATAGGCAAAAATTAACCGGAGAAAGTAAAGAGATAAACTAAAATCCACTCCCCTCCTAAGTAGACTTGGTCTTTAAAAAAAAATTACGTGTCATCCTGGATATCTAGATCCTAATGAGGATGCTTCCTTAGATTATCAAAAAGTTAGAAAGCAGAACTGAGTATCACTCAACTTTTGCATGCTTACAAAGATAATATATACCACTGGTTCAGCAAACCACCTTTCTTCCTGTCGTATAGTATAAGGATGGAAATCATTTGTTTTGAAACTCGGGCTACAGAGTCAGCCGTAGGCAAAATTGCGAAAGAAGTCAAGATTTTCTTGCCTTAACGTCTTCCCTTCTAGTTTTGGCTCATTCCATTATGTTCTATTCCTATATGTTCTTCAGTATCTAGCCATTTTCTCCAGTGAGCCACACAAGCCTGGCCTTCCCAACACTCTAAACGTGGGATTCTAATAATGCCGGTTTTCCTTTCCTTAATTTGAAAACTTGTTTAGATCATTCTTGTAGAGCCTTGCCCCTGATTTTCAAGGTAACAGCTAGCTAAGGGAATCATTTATTAATTAGAGTTTTTTGTCTGCTATCCATCTTTGCCTCCCCCCCTTGCAAGCTCTATGATGGGAAACATCTAATTATTTAGGACCTAAGTGACAGCACTTTGCTTGGTATGTTTACATTCATGATCTCATTTTATTCTTGGAATAAACCCTAATTATTTTATATATGAGAAAGCCAAGGCTCAGCAATGCATATAAACCTCAAGATCACACAAATGCTAAATGAGGTGGTTATGGACTTAACATAGGCTGGCTGATTCAAAAGTCCAGAGATCATCTATTATACGATGGTAATAACCTTCATGTGTCCAATCAAAGGATGATACATAAATGACTGAGCCACATGGCAAATAATTCAGAATGTTCTTTGATAGTTATTTTCGTCTTCAGATTGCCAGTGGCTCCTTTTATCAACAGATTAGGCAGTGTACATCCACATATCGATATTAAATTAGATAATGATCAGAAATTCTTGGTGCTTATTTTGTTTTGCTTCTTTTGTTTTGGATTTTGGTCTCGGTTTTGGTTAGTTTATACTATTTCTTTCCATTTCTCCAAGTAATATACATTTCTACTAAGACATTCTATGAGGGAAGAAATGCTTTATCTTTAGTCATTAAAAATATTATGCTAGAAATACTGGCACTCCAAATCTTTTTAAACTAGAATAAATGAGTGCGATGTGGAATAATATTTAAAATTTCAAAATGTTTTGCATATTGATTAATACATGCCAGAAAAACAGAAGAGTTTTGGCTGGAAAAGTAAAATCATAGATATTTTGGACATTCCCCAATATAAACGCCCCACTGCCTTTATCATGGATAGAATAAATATGATCACATTTGCTTTGGAAAGGAGAATCTTTCTTCTCACTTGAGAAATTATAATTTTTTTTAAACATAGCTGAGTTTCTTTTCCATTAGTTCTAAACTCTTAATAATTCAATTTTTCACCAACTGTCTCTGAAATGAGTACCCAAAGGTTTCTATACATAATAAATGGCTTCCATGTTCACAGTTGCACCAGCAGATTATGATGTACTATTACTTCTTTCTTTACTGGTATGTTGTTGTTGTTGTTTTAGTAGTATTTTGTCCTTGGAATTAATCTCACAAAATACCCAGGGAAGTTTTGGGGTTTTGTTTGTTTTTGGTTCGGTCTCGTTTTTTCCTTTTTGTCAAAAAGCATTCTGTCCATTACTTTTTCTTAAAAGGAAAATAAAAATCAACTCAAACAGTATTTAATATGCACACATATTTCCTATATTGGCCTCTTTACTGAAGTAAAATTTATACATAGCGAAATGCGTAGATCTTAGGTGTTCAATGAATTTAAATGAATACATTCACTCTTGTAACTAACTCCCAATCAAAATATAGGATTCATGAAAGTTCCCTCATGATGCCTTCCACTCAATCTCACACCACATAGGCAGTCACTATTCTGGTTCCAATCACTGTAAATTAATTTTACCTGTTTTTGAACCTCATATAAATGGAATCCTAAAAAACGAACTCTACCCGGCCCATCTTCTTTCACTCAATGTAATTTCTTTGCAATTCATCCATGTTGTTGACTGTGTCAGCGGTCCATTCTCTATTTACTGCTGAGTAAGTATTCTCCTATTTATGGGTTGTTTCCAGTTTGAGCTTAGAGGAAATTAGCATATGCCACCACAAAATATACCACTTCCACATAAGTATCATATGAGCTGGAGGCAAATGAAAATCAACGGATGCATATCAAAGACCCCACAGCTTCCCTATTTTGCTAAAAGTAGAAAATTTTGAGAAATGAAGACTGCAATAAATCCCCTCTCCTGAGGAAGTTTTATGGCCACAAAAAAGATGGAAACTCAGCGCCTGTCAAGATGAACTCACGCAAACAAACCTTTCTCTTGTAGTTTACTTCACAGCTTGCCACCCTGGGAAGTCCAAAATCCCTGTTTCTTTGTCTAAGGATGGTATACAAGCCCAAGTTCTAACCACCACCTTGAGTTACTCATCACGAAGGTTTCTTTCATGTGATGTGTGACACATTCATTAACAAATTCTGTTTTCTCTTGTTCCTCTGTCTTTTCACAGTCTAATTTGCAGGGCCCCAGGAGGAGAATCTAGGGGGACAATGGGGAAAAAGAAATTGTTTTTGCTAGAGACTGTTGTGTTTAAAGCTGCTATAAATACTTTTATACTAGTCGTTTTGGGCACATATGTATTCCTTTCTCCTGGGTAAATACCAAAATGTGACTCAGTCTTGGTGTGTATTTACCTTGAGAAACTGCCAACAAATTGTCCAGAGTGACTGTCTATTTTATACTCCCACCAGCAATATATGAGAGTTCCTAGTCATCTTATACCATCACAGGCATTCATTGCTGTCTTTTAAGTCTCAGCTGCTCTAATTGGTACGAGGAAGTGTCTCAGGGTGGGGAGTAAATTGTATTTTCCTCGAGCTCTCTTTACCTGGAAGACATCTTCATTAACTTATTGCAACTTGTATACCTTCCTTTACAAAGTCTCTTTCTTTTAAATTGTTTTGTAATGTTTACCATTTATTTGTTTGTTTATTTACTTTTAAGAGAGAGACAGAGTGTGAATGGGGGAGGGACAGAGAGAGAGGAAGACACAGAATATGAAGCAGCTCCAGGCTCTGAGCTGTCAACACACAGCCTGACATGGGGCTTGAACTCACGGACCATGACCTGAGCCGAAGTCAGACCCGTAACCAACCGAGCCACCCAGGCTCCCCTACAAAGTTTCTTATAAAATTATGTAGCATTGTTTGACTTATCATTGATCTATAAAAATTATAGTGTGGTTACAAATCCATATATACATATAATTACATATAATATTATAATTATATAATTATAATATATTATAATTATATAATTATAATATTATATAATTATAATATTATAATTATATAATTATAATATTATATAATTATATAATTATAATATATTATATATATTTATATATATATTATTTATATAATATTTTATAATTATATAATTATAATATATTATAATTATATAATCATTTTTGGTATGATTATGCATCCGTTGATTTTATAATTATATAATATTATATATAATTGAATATAATTATATATAATTATATTCAATTATATATAATATATAATTAAATATAATTATATATAATTATATTCAATTATATATAATATATATAATTATATATATATAATATATATAATATAATATCATGCACAGGAAGCACTGAAGAATCAGAGATGCTAAATATATTATATATATATATATAACAAATTTTTCTCCAAGTCTGTATCTTGCCTTTTGTCTTAAAAATGTTTTTAATGAGTAGAAGTTTTAATTTTGAATAGAGTCCAGTTTATCAACATTTTGTGTTTAGTATTTTTTACATCCTCCAGAAAGTCTACATATTCCAAGTTCATTAAAGTGTTCTCCTGTGTTTTCTTTTGGAAACTTTATAGTTTCAGCTTTTACATTTAAATACCTAGTTATTCTAGCACTAGTTGCTGAAGCTCTTCTTCTGTCCCTGTGAGATTATCTTGTGTCTTGCCTACGTGTAGAATCTTTGCTCTGTTCCATTGATCTGTCTGTTCATAAGTCTATGCAATACTGGCCTGATTACTTATACTTAGATATGAAATTTAGGCAGTTAATGTCTTTCTATGTTATTCTGTTTTTCAAGTCTGTTTTGGCTATTTAAGGTCTTTTGCATTTCCATATAAATTTCAGAAACAACTTTCAATTCAATATTAGGACTTTGACTCCAATTGCACTGAATCTAAAGATCAGTTTGGAGATAAACAAATCTTCACAAAATTGACTCTTCTAATTCATGAATGTGATATGTATATATATGTTAGATCTTTAATTTCACTTTAGCATTCTTCTGTAGTTTTCAATGTGTAGGTTTTATATAGATTTTATTGGGGCGTCTGAGTGGCTTAGTCGGTTAAGCATCCGACTTTGGCTAGGTCATGATTTTGCGGTTTGTGAATTCGAGCCCCGTGTCTGTGCTGACAGCTCAGAGCCTGGAGCCTGGAGCCTGCTTCAGAATCTGTGTCTCCCTCTCTCTGTGCCCCTCCCCTGCTCATGCTCTATCTCTCTCTGTCTCTCAAAAATAAACAAATGTTAAAAAAAATTATATATCTTTTATTAATTTTATTCCTATTTTGGTTTTGATGGTACTTTTTAAAATTTCATGTTCCAATTATTTGCCGTTAGCATACAAAAATGCAAATGACTTTCATATATTGCCATTGTACCTTGTGACCTTGCTAAGTGTAAGTGATAGTTTTAGTATTAATTTTTGACATACTTAGAATTTTTTACATAAGCAATCATGTTGTCTGAATAAAACTCATTTAATTCTCCCTTTCCAATATGTATTTATTTATTTATTTTTATTGCTTGTATCTGCTGGCTGTGATCTCTAATACAATGTAAACATAAGTAGTGGAAGAGGGCACATTTAGCTTTTTTCCCAGTCTTGGGAAAAATGATTCAATAAGCAATTATTAAACGTGACATCAACTATGAAGTTTGGTTTTTTTTCAAAAAAAATTTTTTTTTGAGAAAAAGAGAGGGTGTGCAAGGGGAGGAGGGGCAGAGAGAAAATCCCAAGCAGGCTGCACACGCAGCACAGCACGCACAACTGTGGGGCTCAATCCCGCAACCATGAGATCATGACATGAGCAAAAATCAAGAATCAGATGCTCAACCGACTGAGCCATCCAGGTGCCCCATAAGTTTTGTGGATGTTCTTTTATCAGGGAGAGGAATCTGCCTTCTAATTCTAGTTTGATGAGAAATTATATCATGAAATGTAAAACTTTGTCAGATACTTTCAATAACATTTTTGGTATGATTATAGGATTGTTCTCTGTTAGTCTACTCATTGGTGGATAATATTGATCAATTTCAAATATTAAACTAATTTTGCCTCTCCTGATACATTCTACTTTGTCATAATGTATTTTAATTTTTCTTCTGTAAGATCTTCTGATGTGTGTTAAGTTTTCTTGGAATGTAAATTCCTGCTCTCAGACTCCCAACTTTAGTTAAGCAATATCAACTATGTTTTCCAACCTGGGTCCAGAAGGCACGTAACTTTGCTTAGCACATCAGGGAGAGTGACATCCCATCTGTTCCCCCACCACTTTCCCCATCCTTGAAATTAGGCAGGACTACATTACTAGTTTTTGATCAGTGGGTTGAGTAGCAGTCACCTGTGTCATTTTCAAGCCAAAGCATAAAAGAGCTGATGCATGACCCTCTAGCTTACTTACCTCTCCTCTGCAAATAGCGAGGCTGGAGTTCTCAAGCTCCAGAGGGTACAGTTATAAGATGATGGTGTTATTCTCAGCCCACTTTCCAAAAATCCATGTGGAGCAACCCCCATGATGGCTCATATTATGTATGTACCCTCAACAGAAAATAAACTTTATTCTATGCAGCCACTGAAGTTTTAAGGTTGTTGGTTACTGCAGAATAAGGCAGACTATTTTGATAAATACATTAGGGAACTTTGTTATATAACATTCCTGTCACAAATGAAATTAAAATAATTTATCTCTGAATAGATCAATGAAGGATTTTTATAGCACATGGGTCAGAAATGTACCCTGAATAAATATCAGCACCAGCAATGAATGAAATCAAAAGCATAATGATGGAAATAAAAGTTTTATTTAATTGTTAACATTCATGAAAGTCCATAGATCTCAACTTTGATGCAGTAGTAAAGAAAACTGTCTCCAAAAAAGCAACAGAAATAAATTATTTTGTTAATTTTTTTCATTCAACATGTATTTTGACTGCTGACTGTACTCCAGATTATTCTATGAACAAAATAGTTAAGTACCCTTTCTTGCTTATGAAATGCTTAGTGATACAGAATTATTAAAAAAGGAACATCAGTCCCAAAATGGAGTCTCATGTCCCCAAGATAGCAAACTAAGACTTAACTGCAGTTTTTGCCACTTCTAGAAATGTGACCTTTAACCAGTCTCTTGAAATTACCTGATCAACACTAGTAAGGTTTTCTGCTCAATAGACCCTGGCCCTTCTAGCAAAGAAGGGTGAGCTTGTCGGAAATAATCCTTTCTTTTCTCTATGACTTCCTGTCCCATCTCCTCTGTTTTAAAAAACCTCCCATTTTGGACAGCTCCTTTGAAGCTCCCTTCTATCTGCTACATGACATGTTGCCCAATTCATGAATCCTGAATCCAATAAAGCCAGTGAGATCTTTAAATTTTCTCAGTTGAGTTTTGCTTTATAAATGATATTGATACATCTGCACTTAAAGGAAGCTCAGTATTTACCTACAGTGATATTATGGATATGAAATATCCATTCACAATTGGCTTCACTGTCCCCTCTCACCTTATGTTGAAATATTTCACCACTTTATTCCTCTTTCCTATTTATTTATGTAATCTCTACAGCCAACATGAGGCTTCACCTCATGACCCTGAGATCAAGAGTTGCACACTCTTCCAAATGAGCCAGCCAGGTGCCCCCTATTCCTCTTTCTATAAGCAACAGTTCTAGGTCCCAATGAATTGTCAAAAGCCAGGGTTCCAAAGGTGGAAGGGAGACAATAATGGTTAGCACTGCTCCACTGTGTAATCAGTTCTTTAAAAAAATCCCAGAATGGATTATAATTTGAAAACCTGCATTAAAAAATGACCTGCTACTTATATGCAGTCCCCTCAGCCATTTGGGAAAGAGTACAAAAATCAAGAATAAACTTCCACATTTTTTTGTCTTCTTCAATGACCTTTACATGGCTTAAACTGCACCACATAGCAGGGGAGAAAATAAACACCACTGGTTAATAACTAACCAGGGTTACCTTTTGGTCTCAATTCTAGCTCTAATCCATTAATGGAGAAGGGAAGGCAACAATTCCAGAAAATAAAATGCCCAAAGGTAAAAATGACGCTTTTCTTTGTTATCACTCTTAATTCACTTTATCATTGATGTAATTTAAAGGTACAGAGCGTCATCTGGACCTGCCACAATGCTAGATAAAGAAAAGGGCTCAGGGGTGCCTGGGTGGCTTGGTCGGTTAAGCATCCAACTTCGGCTCAGGTCATGATCTCACAGTCCGTGAGTTTGAGCCCCCGTGTCGGGCTCTGTGCTGACAGCTCAGAGCCTGGAACCTGTTTCAGATTCTGTGTCTCCCTCTCTCTCTGCCCCTCCCCTGTTCATGTTCTGTCTCTCTCTGTCTCAAAAATAAACAAACATTAAAAAAAATTTAAAAAATAAAATAAAAAGGCTCAAAATATGGCAAACGTAAGAGACTAAATCTATCCAAACACTCTTGCCGCTGGTTTTCAAATTATAGATATGCATCTGCTTTTGACTTTGTTAGCTGCCTTGGTAAAGGCACTCTGCATATATACAAAATCTATATTGGTGCCTCGCTGTGAGCTGTCAAATGATGTCACACTTGCTAATTCATGGACTATTTATCTTGGTGTTTACGCTCCAAGAAAATGATGGCTGTTTAATTATACCACAAATGAGTTTTGCCAGTCAATTGTACGGCAGATGTTATTTACTCCCGGAACAACTGTCAAAAGACCAAAACAGCCATCTAACAAATCAAAATGTACTGTATTGAGTTACATTTCACAGGCAGCACCTCTACCATCTAGCCACAGGCTTTGCATTATGGTAAAGATGGGAGGGGCAGCATCATCCAGGATAATAGCCAGCCAGAAACCCACTTGTCAAAGTAAGTAGGATTAAAAGACACGTAACAGAGTGTAGTCGACCTGGAGCGGAAACAGGGAACTGTCAATAAACATTTATAAAACCCTTCAAATGTGCTTAATGTTATGTATTAGAGCGTTCACCAAATCATTCCATGATGGCAGATGGGAAAGAGGAAACACCCATCTTCTCTATTCCTCTGGTGACTGAACTGGTGTCAATGAAATATATGTCCCCTCCCCAATTTATGACGCTATAAAGGTGGCAAGAATGCCTCTAGCTGGATGGTTACCATAACTTGAATCTAGGAAGCATGCTACAATAAACTTGTTCTGTGTGTTGTCTGAAGTTTTCTAAGCTTGTGGGAGCATTTTATTATGCCTAACACTTGCTTCAAATAAAACTTGCCAGTGAGCTCTGCTGTGGCCCTCTTTTATGTAGTGTACTGGTATCATGCCAAGGTTTTTAATAAGGACAGAAAATAAGAACTCTTAAAAGTTTAAAGCCCAATAATCTAGGAACTAAAATCTGATTAAGTACAAAATAAACTTTCTACAATTAAATGATTCAGTGGCAGATAAAATGGAAGCAGAGCCCAAGAAGTAACTCTTACCAATTTAATTTTGCATCCTCCACCAAACTGGGATGATGTCTTTCTGCTTAGCACAGAAACATTGAGGCCAAAAGTGGTCCTCGTTTCTTTCAGCCAGAATTACAGTCCATTGAGAAAGATGAACGGCATGGCTCTCTTACTGGGGGTAATTTGAAAAGGGTTTCCTACGTGACCCCTGTCCATAGCTCATTTCTATGTAGCATATTGGTGTTCGTAAGAGAAGTGATTTATAGACCACTAATGTGCTCCCCTATATCTAATGTATTATAGATTCTGCCCAGTTCGCCTACCTCTGGGAGCAAGCAAAATGAAAGTCTTGTTCAGCCAGGAGACATAAGCTACCTAGTTTTGTCTCTTCTGGTACTTCATGCGGTAGGAACCTTGTGTCTGAGACACAGCATCTGGCAGCTTAGAAACACAGTCTGGCAGGGAAATGGAGCAGCTAATAGCAGAGCTGAGAGAAGCTGTCAGATTTTCATGCATTTATTTTTACATTCTAAACCAAAATGATGAGAATTTAGTTAAGCCAAACTCTTACCTTGGCTTCCTTCTTCCTCCTTTTTTTCCTCACACATGTCTCTCGTTTATTATTATTATTTTATGGCAAGGACCTAGTTTGCTAGCTACTAATTCCTATAGACTGAAACTATGCTGGGATTATGGGAGAGAGAAGTTACTTTTTTAACTTTGCTGAGGAACAAGGTGCTACTAGAGTGAATATTAATAAAAATATTAATTATGCTCTGATAATACTGATGAATGAAACTGGCACTTATAAATCACGTTCTTGCCAAAAGGAATCACGCCTTCACAATCATGTTACACAGGCCACTGTGTTTCTCTGAATTTACTAACCAACCTACGTCTCCTCCTACCAGATGGTGTTTTTTTGTCAACTTCAGTTGATATAAACACGAAATTTTTGATAGCTGCGATCTCCTTTTCCTTTTCCTTTTCATTCTTTCCTCCTCACAGCAATAATAAATATGCATAAATATGTTGTATAATACATCCGTGGACTCTAGCATAAGGCAATAGCTATACAATAGCTGCTTGAACTTGGAAGCAAATTATAAAACCCATATTGTTAGCCGATTAGTTTCAAACCCTCTATCATTCAGTCTTAATATACCTTTGACTTAACCAGTATTGGACACATAATAGGCTCTAAGGTAGTATCACGCACAGGGGGTTACAAGAAGTAAGCATAATCCCTACCACTGGAGATCTTACAGCTAAAAACACGGCAATATAAAGATATAGACTAAGTAGTGAGCCAAATATGGTTTATCTTCTTGAAGAACAGATATTGCTCAAGTTTAAGGAATTATGGCTCAAAATTGGAAAATCAAATAATTTCATTACGGAAGATGTTAAGACATTTGTATGTTAAAACAAGTGTGATATGCTTTAGCATGAGGAAAAAAGGTCTTATTGAAATAGAATATCAGAGGTGAGTCAGAAGTGTCTATTTTTTGAAGCTCCACCTATGATTTTAATGCACAGTCTACTGTAGAACATGAAATTGAAGCAAACATTTATGAGACAGCACAAGACTAAGAAATTAACTGCTGATGGAGAACTAAACATGGCATTATTCCTCTGCCAGTAGAAAAGTCTTCTTGGAGCTGTCTGAGGAGAGTTGACTATTAAGTATGTTTCCAAAAACAGACCAGCATCCATTTGATTTCCAGTTAAATTAATTCCTCAAGACAGAGCACTGAAGACACTTGGCAGAGTTAGAAGAGTCCAGACTTTGGTATGAGACAGATCTAGGTTTAAATTTTTTCTTTGACTTGCTGGTTGCATGGCTTCCGTTAGATTTTTCAGACTTTCTGAGCCTCAGTTTCTTTATCTTTAAAATATGAATATCCTTCCTCCTTCAAGAAATTGTAATGATAATTGAATAAGATAGTGTTAAGTGGTCTATAAGTTACTCTAAAATACTTCAACATATATAGCGTGATAAAACTGTTTCTGTATTAGTTTAACCCGTATCTTCGAGACAGTTAGATATCCTAATCAGGAAAATACATTTCAGGGATGGTTAGCTAGCATTTAATCAAAGCTTTCTGGAAGATTTTCACTCAAAAAAATGACCTTGTGATGAAGTCTTCTCTTCTTAACTTTGCTTCTTTTATGCCTCCCTGCAAAGGACCATTGATCAAGTGTTCAGCAATATACGAAAGGCAACTTAGAAATAGAATTCCTGAATCTGTTCTTCAATAAGATGACAAATTCATTGAAGACCACAGAACACCTAATCCCAAAATCAGCTGAATATTAAATCATTGGACACTGCAACAATACAGTTAGTATGCAAATAGTACAAATAGGACATAAGGGCTCAATTTCAATTTCCTGTTACTGAGCACTCAGTATGGATCAGGTTACAGTTTAATTCCTAGAGTTTACAATAATTTGAACTGATACTGTCATTGTCATGAGAAAAAAAACACTTTTGCTTAACTGTGTTTTCCAAGCTTTGCTTAAATAAAACCATCCATATGTTTGGGAAGTTTTGCCATTTCATTAGTATTAACCATGTAAAAAATCCATGGAATAACAGACATAAGACAATAGACATAATGTTTTTTTTACTCTTGAAATACAGATACCAGTAAGAACAGCATATTCTTCCATCTTCCACATATGTGAGGTGTACTGGACATGTATAGAACAAATTTATCTAAGAAGATAATTACTCAAGTGGTAGAAACATGACCCAACACTCAAACTATCAGGTACTAAAAGTTTGTTTCCATTATAATAGGAACTTTATGATAATCAAATCTGTTTCAATGCGCCATCAAGAGATAGAAGTAAAATCTCCCTTTGTGTTTATTTAATATGGATTTTTTAAAGGATATGCAAACATGGGGCACCTGAGTGGCTCAGTTGGTTGAATGTCTGACTCTTGATTTCTGCTCAGGTCATGATCTCACAGTCTGTGAGTTCAAACCCCACATCGGGCTCACCGCTATCAGTACAGAGCTGGCTTTGGATCCTCTGTCCCCTCTCTCTCTGCCCCTCCCTCCCCTCAAAAATAATAAACATTAAAAAAAAATAAAGGATATACAAACATGAACTGCAAACATAGATTAAATCACTTTTATGTATTACTAATTATTTTTCTCAAAATACTAATTAGCAAGAGATGGGATCCATATAGAGAGAAGGGAGCAGAACAAATGCTTTATATACAATCACACCTCTTAAAATTGACCTTCTTTTATTTCCAAATGTCTATCTGATATCTACACTCGAAGTCCCTGGCCAATCTCATACTTAGCAGGCCCAAAGAGAAATCTGCTATCTTACTCCTGCAACCCTAAACCTAGGATTCATCTAAGACTCTTGTGCATATTCCTTAAATCTCTCCATGTCATGTTATCTAATCAGCTTCCAGGTTCTGGTGATTCATCCAATTTCACATTTCTGGAATCTTTTTTCTCTACCTCATCCCACCTTGCCACTACTCTTTCAAACCCTGATAATTTCTTGAGAGGTTTATTATAACAGTTTCCTAATTGACAGTCTCACCATCCATCAGTTCTTTAAACTTGCAAGAGGCCTTACACCCTTTCCTGTCACCCTGACTCTTGCTTACTAATACAAACAGAAATGTATCTTGCAGTCACCACCTAAACCAAATGACAACAGGGTAGCATCAGCAATAGTGAGATAACGTCATAATGCAATGCAATAAAAAACAGCATAGTAGTTTTGTTGCCAAAAATATATCATCAAAACCTAATTGTGAGGAAATAATCTTTGAAGTTCAGAATGAAAAAAAAAATAATAATAACATCAGGAAAAAATCTAATCTCTGTATTGTAATTGGCTGTTTGCCAAGAAAAGGGGCCATACAATTTGCTTTCCCCTTTTTGTTCCTTGTTCAGTCAACTCTTGAATGTGAATTTCATTTTGTGAAAGGTATTGGGTTAAACATCTTCAGAGATATGCTGGGTGTTTGGCACACAATACTTGCTGTTTGGAGGAAATGCATCCCTGGTAGCTTCTCGTGGGCAGAATGCACGGCAAACATTATCCACAATGAATGTTCTGTCACAGGGGGGACTGGGCAGGAGCATCTGTTAGAGTCTTTTATGACAGATCAGTATATAGGCAATGTTGCCAGCAAGGGTTTTTCTCCATTATAAAACAACAATCTTCTGTAGAATTGGAGTCACTAAAAGCAGGAAAACAGCTTGCTTTATGAAAGATGCTACCTTTTCTGCAGCCAAGAAATCACCGATCTGATGTTAAGTTCCTGCTATTAGTCTTTCTTCAGCTGTGCAGGTGGCAACTGTTCCGTGTTCCAGTTCAGCTCCCCAAGGTTACAGCTGTGAACTTGGGTAATGGTTGTGCTTATTCTCTGCCAGCCTTAAAAGTCTTCAGGGTAAAGCTTTTTTTTTTTTTTTCTTTTTCTTGCCGCTCATTGAAAAGCCCTTCTGAAGCAGATGTGTCTCTCCCCATCTTCTGCAGTTTCTGTGTTTCAGATTAAGTTTAGCATTTTCTGTTGTTGTTTGTGGGCTTATTTTCTAACTGCTGATGACATAGCCAATTTTGAAGTTAGTTTCTGTATATCTGATATCTCTTGTCTTGTCCCTAGTGAAAAATATTCATGGTATACTTGATGTCAGATAGCTTTGGTCCTGAGCATCACAAACCACTATTGTTTATACAGTAGTGTATGTTTGCTATTGCCACACCAGCCTGGGTTTTAAAATTTAGATCCCAAAGACCATAATAGCCCTTATTTTTACTATTTGTATACTTTCCTGGTATATGTTTCAGGGCCTCCAGCTCTTGCAAAGCAGCTTTCTTTGATCCAGTCATTCTGGGGACTCTCCAAGTGGTGTCTCATAGTTTTCTTGAATAAGTCCTCTTATTATACAGCATGCCTCATTTTTTTTCTCTCTTGTGTTGGCCTCCTCAGGAGCATCAGGCATCCTTCTCTTTGGTACAACTCCACCTTCTGATGTGCTAGAATCCCCACAGGTCTCAAAGTAAGGCCAGTATATTATCTCGAGTCCCAAGGCACCAAAAATCAAACTGTCTACCTAAAGAATCTCTCTCTCATTTCCTCCTTTCTTCCTTCATTTCTATCTGCAATTACCAACCCATCACTACTATAAGGCTAGCACCGTGCTAAGAACAGAAATAGAATAATTAACAAGAATGTTATGGCCATGGCCTTATGCATTTGAGCTATCAAGGTAAAAATATTAAATAATCACAAGTAGTGTTATCATCAAAGAATTATAGGGTACAATGAAAGCAAGTACATGGGCCCAAGTCCAAGGGCCAAAGGGCCAAAAAGGCCTTCCTGTGGAAACCAAGAACTCAGACGTGAGAATAATTTAACTCGGCGAAAGGGAACAGGTAGTGTTCTAAGTAGAAGGAAGATTATGACCTCAAACTATCACTGTATCTGCATTAAGTTTGTAACCTGCTTTTTAATGCAGTGAGGTACATATGCCAATATTTCATAGATAATTTTAGTGAATACATTTTAAATTTGTGCTTGCAATAAGTTGTTAAATGAACTGCCACAGACCTATCACACATTTGTCAATTGATCCATCAACTACTGAATATGAGATATTAAAATCTCTGCTTAAAATGGTGGAAATTGTCCATTTATTTTATAGTAATTCTCCATATATTTTAAAGCTATGTTAGAACACGAATTCAACTAGTGAAATTAGTTCTATGCTTATCTAGTAATGAGTTTTAACCTAAATTCTCTTTGTCTAAAACAATACAGCTACATCAAATTTTATTTTACTTTGACCACTGTTAAGTCTTTTAACTTGCCATTTGAACATAATTAAACAATAATTATGTCAATATTACTATTGTGATCTTATGTAGTCAATGTTTATTTAGTTTACCAAGGTATTTATCAATATTGCTGCTCATTCTTTTTCTTTGAGTCTTAGAAATTTAATTTGAGATCATTTTTCTACTGTCCTAAACTTATTTCTCACAATTTTTGTTACTAAAGATCTATTAGAAGCCATGAGTTTTTGTATTCTAAAAAAAAGTCTTCATCTTGTTCTCATTTTTAAAAAATCTATTAGTAGGTATATGATTCTAAATTTGAAAGTAATCATTATACAACACGTTTAAGATAGTATATTATTAGGGGCGCCTGGATGGCTCAGTTAGTTAACCATCTGACGCTTGACTTCAGCTCAGGTCAAGATCTCATGGTTTGTGGGTTTAAACCCCACACTGGGCTCCATGCTGATAGTGCAAAGCCTACTTGGAATTCTTTCTCTTCTCTCTCTGTCTCTCTCTGTCTCTCTGTCTCTCTCAAAATAAATAAATAAACTTAAAAATAAAGATACTATTTTATTAGACTAAACCTAAAATAGGTCTTCTATGTAAGTTCTCTCTTTTGTTTCCATTAGGTTGGTGTTAGTACCTTCTCTTTGTCTTTCAATTTCTACTAGCTCACTGTTATTTGTCTAGATGTGGATTTCTTTCTATTTACTATGAATATATTGGGTTTTCTGGGCCTGAGGTTGGTATCTTCTCTCAATCCTGGAAAAAAACTGCAGTCATTATCTCCTCAAATCTCGTTTCTGTTCTCTCTCTATTCTCGTGGACTCTGATTAGATGAATGTTCATGTTTCTCACTCTATAATCAAGGAGTTTTAACTCCTCTTTCATTTTTTTTTCTTCTCTTTTTCTCTGGCTATATTTTGGATAATCGCCTCAGATCCCAATTCCAGTTTACTGAATGCTCTTTTTAACGTTGACTATTCTTTTCAATGTTGACTATTACTCCATGTAATATGTCCTTTATTTATTTTTTTAAGAGAGAGAGAGAGAGAGAGAGAGAGAGAGAGAGAGAGAAGCAGAGAGATATGGAGAAAGAGAATCCCAAGCAGGCTCCACACTATCAGAACAGAGCCTTATGTGCAGCTTCATCCCAGGAACCATGAGATCATGACCTGAGTTGAAATCAAGAAATAGACACTCAACCAACTGTGCCACCCAGGTGCCCCTCTCCTGTATTTTCTCATCTTTATATGTTTCATTTCTATCATTTCTATTCTCTATTTCTAATAAGAACCATTTGGTTCTTTAGTAAATGTGCTTGGTCACATTTATAGCTTCTTAGCTCATGCTCATTAAGTGGCTCTTTTATTTTTTTTATTATAAAAAATCATTGTGTATTCTTTCAATAATTGCAATGCAAGAATCATCTGCATGTCTGACTCTGCTCTGTTTTCCCATTGGCTTGGCTTCATGAGCCTTTGTTTCCTTCTGTGGTATAGTTGGTTCTCATCATTCACTGATCCATAGTTGTGGATTTGTTTACTCACTAAAATGTATTTGTAACCTTAAAATCAATACTCATGACACTCTTGTGCTTATATGTGTACATGTGCACAGTCCACAAAATTGTGAGTCATCTGACAAGCACATTCCCAATCGAGGTCAAACGAGGTGATGCTCTGCCTTCTTATTTCAGCTCTCCTACTGTAAACAAGTATCCATTTTTCAATCTGTTTAGTGCCAAGTTTTTCACATTTTTATGCTGTTATGTGTGTGTGTGTGTGTGTGCGTGTGTGTGGTGTGTGTGTGTCTATGTGTGATTTCACAGTTTAAAATGGCTCCCAAGTAGAGTACTGAAGTGCTGTCTAGCATTCTTAAACACAAGAAGACTTCAGTGTGCCAATGGAAAGAATATGTGCATTAGATAAGCTTCATTCAGGGGCACCTGGGTGGCTCAGCTGGCTAAGTCTGACTTCAGCTCAAGTCATGATTTCACAGTTCATGAGTTCGAGCCCCACATGAGGCTCTCTGCTGTTAGCAGAGCCCACTTTGGATACTCTGTCCCCTCCTCTTTCTGCACACCCCCAACTCTCTCTGTCTCTGTCTCTTTCTCTCTCTCTCTCTCTCTCAAATAAATAAACATTAAAAAAAAAGATTAGTTTCATTCAGCCATGATTTAGGATCTGGTTGGCCATGAGTTCAATGCTAATGAATCAACAATATATACCATGGTGTCTTTGAATAGAAACAAATATAATAAAAGCTGATATACTGACTGGTTGATGCAAATATTGTAACTAGAAAATAGGAACCTAATACAAATGTCCCTTAAAAACAATAGTTCAGTATTTGCTAAATCAGTGTTTGTAGCAACTCCATACAACATAAGTGCCATGAATAATGAAAATCTATTGTATGTATTTATGTGTTTTTATTTTGCTATGGGTTCATATTCATTGGACTTTACCTATTGAATTAGTCCACGGAAAAGTTATATTTCTCCAAAAATGGTTTGTATTTTCTTCTGCCAATTAGTTTCCTGGTAGCAAGGCTTTAAATAAAGCTATCTGCTTAAGGTTTCATAACCAAACAGTTTGAATCAATTCAAATCATACAACTTTGTGAATAGCTATTTATGTTTAAAGATTTGCTATAGAAACTTTTTTTTTCATTCTATGATGAATCAGGTTGGGAAATTCAACTTTCCTTTTGTTAATTTACATTTGCTTAGAAGGTATAGCACTTTGAGGGGCCCAGATTTATTTGAGAGTCTACTATTTTTCCTGGCTTGGCCAAGGGATTTATTATGTCCCACACTCTGCATAATTGCATATCTATCAAAATTTAATCTCAAGTTTATCAGTTTTGGAAGATTCCCTCAAGAATCATTCTGATTTTGGTACTTGTTTCTATTCCAAGATTCCCACTGTTGCTTCTGTTTTTTTTTTTCTTTGTAGATGTTTTACTAAATATAAGATAAGAAACTAATGTTAAAAAAGATTAAAATAAAAAAGTTTAGCTTTCTTATTTGTTTTCCTCAGGAGGTGTACTCAATATAGTAGAAACATGGCTCCTCTTTTCCAGAGGGTTTATAATTCCAAGCTAGGGCTAAATTTTTAAAGTAGAAAGAGTTGTTGGCATGGACTGAAATCTCCCACCAAATCTTTTTTAGCTTTTTAGTTCTGTGACTTAAGGCAATTTATATAATTATTTTATTTACACTATCTATCTCTTCAAAATGGGAGTAAAATGGGTTAAAATATAAAATGAGATAATGCATGTGAAAATTTATATCATAGGGGTGCCTGACTGGCTCAGTCAGTTAAGCGTCCAACTCTTGATTGGGCTCAGGTCATTATCTTATGGTCATGTGATCCAGCCCCAGGTTGGGCTCCATGCTGGGGGTGGAGCCTGTAAGATTTTCTCTCTCACTCTCCCTCTGCCACTCCCCTGCTCACTCTCTCTTTCGAAAGAAAGAAAGAAAGAAAGAAAGAAAGAAAGAAAGAAAAGAAAAAGGAAACTTATATCATAGTGCTGTTATATGTTTGCATTTTAATTGAAGGAGAGAGTATGACCCAATAAAAAGTTCCAGAGCTTTGCAACAAAAAAGTATTGGAATTTTTATCATGTAGGAAAGCTTCAAAGAATAAAGTGAGTTGCCCTTTGCATATTTCAGGGAATTTCGATAAAAATCTTGCTTCTTTCAAACACTTACATGCAATCATACACTTTATACTTAATTTCTGTTCCTTTTTAAGTTTATTTATTTATTTTGTAAGAGAGAGAGAGCGTGCACACACACAAGTGGGGGAGGGGCAGAGAGAGGGAGAGAGAGAATCCTAAGTAGGTGTCCGCACTGTCAGTGCAGAGCCTGATGTGGGGCTCAATCTGACAAACCGTGAGATCATAACCTGAGCAGAAATCAAGAGTGGGATGCTCACCCAACTAAGCCACCCAGGCACCCTGACTTATGTTTTCAAAGCAAGGAGAATCAAATTATAAGTATTCTTCTGCTCACATGATAAGAATGTTGCTAACAACACTTAAATTGATTAACTTTATGTTGACTATCATGTTGACTCATGCTTTTGTTAGGTTATCAGTAGCGACAATTGTTACGGTTAAGTCCTATGTTTATTGAAATAGTGGTAATATTAACAAGTAAATATCACGGCCAAGTTTACAGTCGTTATTCAATGTTTTAGTGTTCAATCAAAAAAAAGAACAAATGTTACACTTTTATTAGCATAGACTAGGCTGCAGTACAATTAGAACCAAGTATGTTTGGTGATTCAAACAAAACAGAAGTTTATGTCATAATCACATTACCATCTAACATGAGTTTCCCTAACTGGAAGGTAACTTTCCTCCATGTGGTGATCCAGGGAGTCAGACCCTTTCTATCTTGTGGATTCAGCATCTCTTTAAGGCTTGTTTATATTGAAGCCAGTAGAAAAGATGGCACCCCTCCTTCTTAGTCTCTGAACTGTTTTACTCACAACACTCTGATACCAAATGTGTGGTGTTTTTCCCAGTGCAGAGAATTCTCTAATTCTCCAGACACTCAGTCTTAGTATCCTACAATTCAATTCAATTCTGACACTAACTATGCAGAGTTAGCATATATCTCACAATGCTTATTAAAGGTTTATTCCCACAAGACTCCTCCCACTTCTGATGCTAGCTGCAAGTCCCAGGGTGTCAACAGCACTTCTGATCAACCAGCTATAAATGAGGGGTCCCATGTTACTCTCCTCAGGTTTGATAATCTGGTAGAATGACTCACAGAACCCAGAAAAACACTTTATCATTACCAGTTTATTACAAAGGACACAACCCAGAAACAGCCAGATAGAAGAGACACATAGAGCAAGATTTGGTTGGGGAAGTAACCCATCAGCACTTGATGTGTTCACCAACCAGGAAGCTCACTGCATCCTGTCATATAAAGGTTTTTATGGCATGGCCAATTGAATCATTGACCATTGGTTGATTCGGTCAACCTCCAGGCCCTCTCAGTAGGTGGGGCTGAAAAGTTCCAAGTTCTTTTTTTTTTAATTTTTTTTCAACGTTTTTTATTTATTTTTGGGACAGAGAGAGACAGAGCACGAACGGGGGAGGGGCAGAGAGAGAGGGAGACACAGAATCAGAAACAGGCTCCAGGCTCCATCAGCCCAGAGCCTGACGCGGGCCTCGAACTCACGGACCGCGAGATCGTGACCTGGCTGAAGTCGGACACTTAACCAACTGCGCCACCCAGGCGCCCCGAAAAGTTCCAAGTTCTAATCATGCTTTGGTCGTTCTGAAAACCATCCCCACCCTCAAGCTACCTAGAGGCCCACCAAGAGTTGCGTCACTAGAACAAAAGAGGCTCTTATCATCCTCCCCCTTAGAAAATTCCAAGGAATTTAGGACCTCTGTCAGAAATGGTGGGCCAAATATATATTTCTTATTGTAATCACAAGGGCTTAGGGCCAAAATGGTGCAGATAAATTTTAGTCATATTTCTTTGGTTAGAACCCAATGATATGGTGAAACCCAACTGCAAAGGAATTTGGGGATTTTAGCCTGTGTACCTCAAAAGAAAAGAAACTGTATCTTTTGGAACATACGGTATTTTCTGCCAAACCAACAACAGGTAATAGTATCTAGAGTCAAAGCAAAATTTTCTTTTACTCAGATATCTGAAATAGCACTAAGCCTCTTTTCTATATAGTCCAAATTAAAATTGGTGTATAATGCACTTAATCATTACGAAAATAGAGTAGGGTAAAGAGTAAGTGTTCTTCATTGTACATAAATTTCTGCTTAGCGCATGAATGGTAAATTTAGTATATATAATTTATGTATTATAGCTATGGTTTCTGATTGTTGTTTCTCTTTTAGCTCAAAGTAAAGGTTCTGAATATATGCATTTTAGAAGTGACTTTTATAGTGAGTATAAGTTCTTAAAGAAAAACTGTTTCATTGCTGGAGTTCCCTGACCCAGAGAATATGTGAATAAAATAGCTAAAATAACTCTAATGCTTGGTAGCAAAAAAAATAAAAGTCCATTTAAATCAAATGCCAAGTGCCAGACCTGGGCATAAATTCTTTCTGGGAGCAAAGGAATGCAGAATGACAGCTAAAGGATCGTGTTTTTAAATGATATGTCGTTTCGTCAGGGATGTCTTTGTAATGACTAAGAAGCAGGTTAATAAGATGATTAGAATGAAGGCTAAATATGAGGAAAGTACAAAGACTTTCCTCGTGTCACTCCTCAGAGATATGTGGGTGGCAAATATTATCTGTGTTTTGTCGACTGAAAAATGGAACAGTTTATGCACTTAGAGACGTCTCACTGGCATTCTGATTTTTAAACAGGTATAGAGTTTCCTTTTATAGATATTTGATAGTTATTACATCAGCTTTACACTCTTGGTGATATTTCCAAACAATAGCATATCTAGGGTTGCTTAGATAATCAAAGTTTCACTCTGTCTTATTTTTCATGAACGCAACCCCCTTTAGGTACTAAAATGGTGGATAAAAATGAACGTGTTACACCTGACCCTTTTAAGACAATCTGTAAGATTTAAAATTTGTTTGTTCGTTTGTTTGTTTGTTTTAAAGAATATTTGTAAGACATGAAACTAATTTTCATCCTTAGTATTATCGGACCCTAAAACTGGTGCCAAAGACATTTACCATCTGCATTTTTTAGATAAATGCAATAATATGCAATAATATCCATGAAAGCCAAACCTTTACTGATTCTAATGAAATAGAAGATGGAAAACACATTCTTTAAACTTCCATGTTTAGCTCTATGCTAAATTCACCAGTAAATACTACCTAATGCTGCACTGCATACAATTAATGGAACTCAAAAAGACTTACTGAATTAAGGCCTCAGTGTTCAGAAGTCAAAAGTTAACATCCTAACAGCAATGGTTTTCTCTCTGCCAATTGATAGGTTGAGGTATAAGGATCGTAGTGGTCTCATCTCTAAGCACTGCAATCAATCTTCTCTTAGATCCCTGTTAATATTATTCGCCTCTACACTTTCTCCTCTAACCAAATTTACTTTAATCCATATCTACAATTATGGCTATTAGTAGCAATATTCTGAGTTTGAAAAAGAACTAGAATACTTTTTTCATAAATAATATACAATGAGAATATTTGCTATTCTAATCAGGACGTCATCCCATACTGTGTATCTGTAATTCACAAACAGCTCACCAAAATTCTGCAAAACCCAAACATATTTACACAAGAGTGGCCAAAATGTCACTTGCTTTTATCAATATCTTTAGGAGAGTAGATAGAAATGAAATTCATCAAAGATAATTACTTTACTATCACTTTTAGAGATCAGTTGTACAAGAGTAAAACTTTAGCAAAAACAAATAAAAGGACGTATGTTAATAGCAGTACATATATGGCATTTTTAAAACAAATTAAATTAATTAAAAACTGGATTACATTATCTTTGTTTGCCTTCATATCCCTTCTGGAGCAATTTGTAATCATCTATCTTTACTTAAGAAATGATGCAATTTAGTTTTATGACATTTTGTGTTAAATGCATTTTATGAATATGCAATTTAGAAATTTGACATAATCTTAATAATAAATTATGTGTTGCTTTGTATAGAATGGAAGTTGTCAAAATAAAACTTTCTCATATATGTGATACATATTTAGCCTTTGATATTAGCTTCGTCTATTTAAGGCTAGTAATTATCAATTAAGTTATCTTTATAAGCAAATAAATCTTTAATAAACTTACTTTCTGGATTTCATAACTACTTTTTTTCCAAGCAACATTCATTTCTCTCTTTTGTCCATTATAATTCACTTTAAGGAATTAAGGCTTTACTTATTGCACACTGTGATGACTCCATTTGGATTCAATTAGCAACATTTATGTCTTAGGTATTTATTTGTCCTCATTTTATAATTTGTGTTATAATTCTATATCAACTAACAGTTAGGCATGAAAAGTTGGTTATAGTAGCTGGTTAATATCTATATGTCAAGTGATTCTGTATTTATTTTAAACATATTTGTAGTATTCTTTACCTTTTGATATCTTCTATCATCACCGCATGAATTCACTGTCATAGCACATGATGAATTTAGCATAAACTCTCCCCTAAAAAAATACAGAAGCAATCAAAGTTGATTTTATATTTTATTTTATTTTTTTATCTTAATTCCATCCCTGGAGTACTGCCATAATCCACTTATTTAGATTTTTCAACCATCTCTCTTTAGCTGCTTTTTCCAGAGTGAGCTCAGTCACTCTTCCTTCCAACTACATCCAGAGGTTGCTCTGATCTTGATAAGATTATAGAGCAGTTTGCAAACTTCCATGGCTTAGTCACAAAGGATGACTAAGAGTTAAAAAATGAGAAGTAGGGAGGTGAGTATTTCAGCAAAAGGTAGAGATATGTAAAAGAGTGTGTTTGGAGTAATGGTAGAACTTCGGCCTAAGGTATATGAGGATAATGACAAGAGCTTATGTAGTTTTGCTTTCAAATACAAGGAATAATAGTGTATCTATATATATCCTATCTATAAATATCCTATTTTATGATTGCTAATATATACCTCAATACAGAAAAGAAGGAAGGAGAGAAAGAAGGAAGAAATGAGGGAAGGAATAAAGGATAATAAAAGGAAGTGAGGAAAGAAGGAAGAAAGAAATTGTAATTGTAGGTGACCTACTTGGATCCAATAAGCAACATCTGTGTCTTAGATGTTTATTTGTGCAAATTTCATAATTTGTGTTGGAAGGTAATAAGGAAGGAAAGAAGGAAGGAAGGAAGGAAGGAAGGAAGGAAGGAAGGAAGGAAGGAAGGAAGAAAATCCTATATCCTGAGAGTTTCCCCTGGTCAATAAAATTTTCCTGATAGTGGTTCAGCTCCCATAATCAAACCTCATCAAAATGCACTCACACAATCCCAACTTATTCTATAAGACCAATGTCACCCTGTTACCAAAGCCAAGCAAAGACATCACAAAAAAAGAAAATTACACACCAATATCTCTCATGAACAGATTCAAAAACTTTCAAAAGAGTATTAGACAACTGAATCCAAAATATGTATATTTCTTAAAGTATAATTTATGACCAACTGAGTGGACTTCATTTCAGAAATGCAAGTTTGATTTAACATCTCCAAATCAATTAACCTAATATATCATAATATATATGATTAAAAAACACGTGATTATCTTAATAGATACAGCAAAAAGCATTTGACAATCCATCCTACTCAGGATTAAACAAACCAACAACCACCAACAACAAACCTATTACAAAATGTGGACCAGAGGGTAATTTTTAGAACTTCATAAAGGGCTTCTACAAAAAACCTACAGGAATCATAATATTTAATGGTGAAGACTAAATGTTTTGCCTTAAATTCAGGTACAGGGTAAAGATACCTGTTCTCAACTCTTCTATTGAATATAATACTGGAGTTTCTAACTGGGACAATTAGGCAAGAAAAGATAAGAGGCACCAAAACTGGAAAGGAAAAAGTAAAACTGTTTTTATTCACAGATATCATGTACGTGTAGAAAATTCTAAGGAATCAACACACACAAAATATTAATAAACAAGTACAGGGGCACCTAGGTGGCTCAGTTGGTTAAGCGTCTGACTTCGGCTCGGGTCATGATTTCATGGCTCGTGAGTTCGAGCTCTGCATCAGGCTCTGTGCTGACAGCTCAGAGCCTGGAGCCTTCTTTGATTTCTCTGTCTTCCTCTCTCTCTGCCTCTCACCCAGCCCCCCACTTGGCATTCTCTCTCTTCCTCTCTCTTACGAATAAATAAACATTAAAAAAATTTAAAAAATAGACAAGTACAGCAAATTTGCAGGATACAAAATCATATTTTAAAAATCAACTGTATTCCCATTCACTAGCAATGAAGAATCTGTAAATTAAATTAAGAAAAGAATTCCATTCGTGACAGCATCAAAAGGAATAAAACACTTAGGGATACATTTAACCAAAAAATGCAAGAAATACACATGCAAAAATTTTAAACCTTTGCTAAGGAAAAAATGATCTAAATAAATGGAAAGACATTCTATATCTTCATGAATTAAAGATTCAATGTTGCTAAATTGCTAATTCTCAGTGATCTGTCTGTAGATCAATTTGGTTTCTTTTTACTTGCTTTTTATTTTGCTTCAATTTGGTTTCTTTTTACTTGGTCTATTTATTTTGCTTGCTTATTTTCAGGTACTAGCTATACTTACTTAGGATATGCATTTCAAGTGCTTCCCAGTGACATAGCTTTACTAGGCTGACATAGCTTTACAACACATAATAGGCAAACTATTTCTGTAAAGATCCAGAGTATATATTTTGTGGGCTATACAGTCTCTATCACAATTACTCAACTTTGCTGATATACACAGCACGAAAGCATCCATAGACAACATATAAATTAATGACTGTGGCTATATTCTAATAGAAGTTTATTTATAGACACAGAAACTTGAATTTCAGATAAATTTATGAGTCTCTGAATATTATTCTTCTTTTGATTTATCAACCATCTAAAAATATAAAAAAACACTTAGTGTGTATGTATATATGTGTATATACATATGTATATACATATATATATATATATATATATATATATATATATATATATATATAGTTTGTTTCCGCTTACTTTTTTTCCATATGTTTAGAAAATACAGAAGGAAGTTATAGGATCTTGACACTTTCTTAAACACGAAAACTAAGTTTTTATGGCAGCCTATATAGGTGGTGCAGGGTAAGCAAGTTAACCTGTTTTTTTGTTTTGTTTTGTTTTTGTTGTTTTAAGAAAGGCTCAATGCCCAACATGGGGCTTGAACTCATAACCATGAGATCCAGAGTCACACTCTACCGAATGAGCCAGCCAGGCACCCCCAGTTAACCCTTTCAATTCCACATACACTTGGCACTAGATTCATTGACCATAACTTAGAGCTGGCAATCCTGGCAATCCTTACAGAACAGACTCAGGTTCACTGACACAAAGAAGTGCAGGGACAGGATGGTATTCAGAAATTGTTTTTCTGAAATATCTATTCTTGCAGCTTCCCCAGCAGATTGTTTTTGTTTCCTAGCTTTATAACAACATCTATAATTTTGCAATATCCTAGTGGTACCTAGTTTGGTTAAATATCTGGCTTACATTTTATTTTACTTTTCAGTAAGGGTCTGTTCAGATCTCCCCACTGTGATCTTATCCTCAATGGTAAGCAATCATGTGGTCTTACTATAATGTCTGTACATAGTTGCTTCTAAAATTTTATTTTAAAAATTTTACTTGGTAAGAACATTTAAAATGAATTATACCCTCCTAGCAGGTTTTTACGTATATGATACAGTATTGTTATCTATAGTCACAATGTTGTACAGTAGATCTCTAGAAGTTTTTCCATCTTGTGTAACTGAAATTTAAACCCACTGATTAGGATTGCCTCATCTTCCCCTTCCTTTAGCCCCTCACAACCACAGTTCTAGTCCTTACTTCCATGAATTTGACTAACGTAGATATCTTACATAAATTGAATCATGTAGTATTTAACCTTTTGTGCCTGGCTTATTTCACTTAGCATATTGTCCTCCAGATTCTACCCTGATAGAATAGGCCAAAGTCAGCACGGTAAAAGGCATATATGTACTAATAGAAAGCCCACAGATTTCTGAACTGAGGGACCAGAAAACAGAGTTAGTTGTAACTTTGGCCTTTGGAAATTAGAGAATCCTAGAAACAAGGAGAGCTAGGGAAAGTGGCAAATTCTCTAGGCAACTAGTGCACAAAATTCTGGCTGACCCCCAAATTATGTATGCGTGGAGCAGACTCAGAGCAACTCAAGGACAGAAGCACTGAACTGAGGTTTGAGTTGCCACCCACTGCAGGGGAGGGGAAAAATTAATATACTTCTGAGGAATTTAACACAATCTGGAATCTCCATAGCATAATATTCACACTGTTTGGGACACAATCCAAAATTAATCAAAACACAAAGAATCAGAAAAATGAAATCCAGTCTCAAAACCAAAAATCAAAAACCTAGACTGTCACTGAGATAACTCAGATGTTGGAATTAGTAGGTAAACATTTTCAAGCAGATATTGTATTACTCAGTGAAAATAAAGTGAAATATACTTCTGTAAATGAAAAGTTAGAAAAATCTAATCACACAACGAGAATCATAAAACAGAATCAAATAGAAGCTTTAGAACCAAAAAAAGATTTAATTTAATTTAATTTAATTTAATTCAGAACACAAATTAAAGATTCACTTGATGGAATCTGTAGAAGAATGAAGATTACAGAAGCAATATAGAACTTGGAGATAAATGAACAGAAATAATTGAATCTGAAGAACAAATAGAAGATACAATGGAAAAAAGTGTCAGAGTTGCAGAGTCATGTGGAATAATAACAAAAGCTATAATATGCATGTAATTGTAATTACTAAAAAAGAGGAGAGAGAGTGAGGGAGAAGATATTTGAATAAATAGTAACTAAAAATGTCAAGAGTTTGGTGAAAGATATACTTACAGATTCACAATGTTTACATGTTCCTTAGCACAGAACAGTATATTCTGAAATACTTTTTGACATCTATATAAATAATTCCTTCTTCTAGCTTACCAAAATATGAAATTTGCCTTTGATGGATTAATTCGTAACATGGAAATCAGATAATTAGGCTGTATTGTGTCCTACTAAGGTGTTTGACAAAATTGTCCCTTCCTTGATTAACTTGAGAGAAAGTCAACATATCTAGGAAAGCACTAAATGATATATTGTAAGAAAAAGGAGGGTTATGGTTATGATGTGGTGTCTAAAAATTGTAAATGTCTGTCTTCAGAAAAACTAAGACTTGACTGCTCTTTGGGGATATAGTGTAGATTATAGTGCAGAAACATTACAATGCAGAAATTGGTTGGCTATAAATATTTTATCATGTAGGAGAAATATAGGATAAACTAATGTTTTTAAACATATAGTTTATTCTTGACCTTGTGTTGTGTATTTTTTTTTCCTTACTTCTCTTTATTTTAATCCCATTTTTTAGGACAGAAAAATGAGATTCAGTGAGCATAAAACAGCACAGGTAGCAATAGTCAGTGTAATTCTAAAGCCTCTCATGTCTCACACATAACAATACAAAGAAGAATAAATGAATACATACTTATTTTTCACAATAAAAATAACACCAAAAATGTAGCAAACGACATCACAGATTGCATACTGCAGAGTACAGAAAATAGTATGCCTAGATCGCCATTTCAAAACCTGATAATGCAAGAAGCATATATGGGTTTCTAACAAATCTCTATTTCTGCATATTCTCTGTTTTTAGTAGTACTGCCCCAGAGACACTACAGTGGTCTCTACAACACATAAAAATATATCAAGTAATTTGCTTGCCAGTTAATCCACTATCCAAAGAAGCATAGTTATATGCTTCCAAGGATTTATAAATACCTGATCAAAACAGGGATGTATGTATTTCAAATAGTTAATTATCTCAAGAAACATTTTCTCAGGCACTTAAATCATAAAGTTCAAAACCTATTTGTTTCCTGGAATTAAGTAGAACTGTTTAAAGTTCTTTCTTTTTCCTCTAAAATGGCTCCTAGAGGTTCGGAGCCTTACTTCTACAGAGACTCTAACATATTTTACTATTCAAGAGAGAACATTTCTAGTGCCATTACCAGAAAAGCATAGAAATATTTGGGCAGAGTGTGTTCCGTGATAGTAAGTTTATACATGACTAGAACACAAAAACAATATTTAACTTTCATCTCTGAGTTTAGTGAAGTGGAAACCATGCAATTTTTTCTGTCAATGCTTACTAACTTTCCTGAGTCTAGAGGAGCTCTTCCATAAAATGGGTTATATAACTAAAAGGAGAAGTTCAAGGAGGTAGCAGAAAAACTAGACAGTCGAGCCATAACATTCTCTTTAAGAAAGTGAACTTTTAAAAAGATTCCTTTTGAACCCTAAAATTTTTTGTGCAGGTGCATATTAATATGTATGAATATCTAGTAATTTAAAAATATGTCACCATTCACAACTTTGTATAGGAAGCTACTACTTAAAGCAAGGAATTTTATTCTCATATTTTAAAAGCCTTAGTGTAATAATCAGAATCAACACATAGAAAACTGTAATCCTCAAAATATTTTAAAGTTTTCCTCCCCCTTGAGGAAGCTAGTTTCAATACATAAGGAAAAATAAATAACAAGTATTTGATTTGTCACAGAACACAGAAATAAGTATTGCATATAAACCTTGGTGTTAATGGTATGAAAATAATTATATCCACATTAATGAACATGTCAACAACATTCCTATTTTTTAGTTTATCAATAACAGTGAAGATGAGTTCCTTAAAGTATAAGGGTAAACATAAGGCTCAAGAATAAAAAGGGAAACTGGGAAACTGATGCAGCCCTGTCACAGTTTTTAAATATCCCTGCATCGATAGATAAATATAGACCCAGCAACTAAATAGGAAAGCCAGAATCCCATGAACAACCTTTACAGTGAAATCAGGTAGTAAGGTATCCGCACGAATTCCAAGATATAGTGAATGGGAAAAAAAGCAACAACAACAGACAGAAGTCCTACCTCATATCAGTGTCTTTGGGGGAGAAAACAAAGAAAGCTATAGGGAATCTGATAGATCTGAGAACAACAGAAATACACATAGCCAACATGTATTTATTAAAATCACAACAGATCACTCACATGCAGCAAGTAAAACTGGGAAGTTTACCAACTTTAAAATTGGGTAAGTGCAGGGGTTTGTGAGAAGATGTGAAGAGTTTGGAGCAGCCTCTCAAAAGTAAACATTCAGAGCTCATTGCAGAATAGCAAAAGGACATTAAGAAAATGGTACAAAACATGAAAGATAATAAATCAGGATTATAAAAATTCTAAAATGAGATGACAGAAAACAAAGAAACATTTCACATATGAAAACCAAACTGGAGGGAAAGCAAGAACAAATACAACACATTACAGCTGTAAGAGAAATAGAAAGTGAAAAAAAAATCTTAAAAATAAAAATAATTAAGAAAAAGGAAAGGAAAGGATCTGAGATAAGTGATAGCTGCTTAAAACAGTAAAACAGAAAATCCAAAATGGGTCATGGCAGTCTCTGAGGACAAAGAGCAAAACGACAGAACAGAATAAATACCGGCTCAACTATAATTCAAGTAACTTTCTTGAACAATTAGAAAAAAAAATTGAGGTGACATCAGTGAAAATGACTGGGTAGGGAACTCCAAAGACCTGTCCTTCCTCAAAAGAAGTAAATAAATTGGTTGGGATTGTCAGAAGCATCTTTATTGGAACTCTGGAAACTAATCAAGGGTTTCCAGCAACCAGGCAAATATTTAATCAACAAAAAAAAAGGAAACAGCTGAGTCTCAGAAAAAAGATTAGTGGAGTTTTAATTTACACTGGCCCCAACACCCTCTCCCCAGCTGTGCAGCAGCCTTGAAGACAGCAGCCACCATTCTCAGTAGAGACCATAGTTTCCTAGTACTAGAGGGAGCAGAATAAACCTTATAAATAAAACTTACCCTCAAAGAATTTTGACTCTTTGTTTTGAAATGTCTTGTTTTTACCTCAAGGGTCAGCTCAAAGGCTTTGCCTTTATTTCATTTAACTCTGAATTCTCTGAGAACTGAAGTGGCTACTTGGGAGTGTATTTGTCAAAAATATTTAAAGTCAAATGCATTAGCCGTGTGCCCACTTGGGGCAGGAGATAATAGTTGGGATGAATAATAGACTAACCTAAAAGCTAGGGAGAACGGCTAGGGAATGATATACTTTTGGAACTAAGGGCTTTGGAAAGCTCCCACATATTCTTTGGAATCTAGAAGACCACAATTTGCCCAGTATTGGCCACATACTCAGAAAAGGTCCATGAGGCCATGAAGACCCCAGGTTCTTTTCCCTGCCTGACTTTCAGGCTCTGCAAAAGCAGAAATGAAGCATGAGGCAAAGTTGAAAACTAACTGCCTAAGTGTGGAAGGTGCCCCAACACAAAATCAGAGCACAACTGCAAATATTTTTGCAAAAATTTGATTTTTTCTTTCTTCCTAGGTTTTTACTGAAAAGCACTGTCAAATTATAAGTTAAATACTATAATAACAAAATAGAGACTTCAGGGGCCACACACAACAAAGAATATAGACTTTACAAAATTAATGTGGAGAAGTCACTAAACAATAAATGAAAAACTACAACAAGCAAAACAAATTCCCTGGGGAGGAGAAGAATCTAATACTGAAAGGTATACATTAAAATATTCAGAATGTCCAAATTTCAATATAAAAGTATGAGACATGGAAAGAAACAAGAATGTATGACCCATTCACAGGAAAAAAATTAACAGAAATTCTCCCTGAAGAAGCCCAGACATTGACCTTACTAGACAAAGATTCTAAGTCAACAATTTTAGATATATTCACAATGCTCAAGAAAAATATGGACAAAAAACTAAAGGAAATAATGAAAACACTGTCTCACCAAAAAAGAATATCAATGAAGAGATAGAAATTATAAAAAGGAACCAAATAAAAATTCTGGAATTAAGGAGTATAACAACAATAATAAAACATTCCTTAGATGGGTTCCACAGCATATTTGAGAAGGCATAAGAAAATACCAGCTAACTTGAAGATAAATCAAATGAAATTAGGAAATCAGAGGAACAGAAAGGAAATAGAATAACGTAAAACGATGAACTGTGGGATACCATCAAATAAGTCAACACACTCATAATGTGAGTTCCTGAAAGAGGAGAGAGAAAGGAACAGAAAGAATATTTGAAGAAATAATGATCAAACATCCCAAATATAATGAAAGGCATGAATATGCATATCAATGACTTTCAAGTGGGATAAACTCAGAGATCAACATTAAGACACATTCTGATAAACTGTTGAAAGCAAACACAAGGGAGAAGCTTGAAAATAGCACCAATCTTCTATAGTATTAACAGCTGATTTCTCATTAAAACTACAAAGGCTAGAGGACTATGAGAAAACAAAGACTGTCAACCAAGAATTATATATCTGACAAAATTATACTTCAAGAATGAAGAGGAACGTAAGATATTTCCACATAAACAGAAACTGAAAGTTAGTTATTAGATATGTAGAGATGCCCAAGAAGAAATGGTAAAAGGAGCTGTTCAGGCTGAAATAAAAGTACACTAGGCAGTATCTTGACTCCACACAAAGAAATAAGAACATCAGTAAAGGTAATTACATGGGTAAATCTAAAATGTTAACATTAATGTTATTTTGGTTTTTAATCAACCTTTCTTCCTTCATGATTTATAAAATTAAATTAAACAATATTCGTAAGTCTATATTGATGGGCAGAAAAAGTATAAAGATGTAATCTGTGACATAACAACATAAAAAGGGGTGGCTGGATAGGAACAGAATTAATGTACACTATTGGAGTAAGATGTTACTAATTCAAATAACATTGCTATCCGTTAGAAGATATTTGTAATCTCCACAGAAATCACTAAGAAATTAACTAACAATCATTTAGTACAAGATAAGAAAAAGAATCAAAATGCCAGCTAGAAAATAATTATCTAACACAAAAGAAGGAAGTAAATGAGGAATTGTGGGACAAAAAAAATATGAGAATATAGAAAGCAAAGAGCAAAATTGCAAAAGTTCTTCCTTACCAGAAATTATACTAAATTTAAATAGGTTGACTCTATAATTAAAAGGTAAAGATTAATACAAAGAATTTTTAAAAACCCAACTATATGCTGCCTATAAGAGACTCACTTCAAATTCAGTGACAAATCTGTTGAATGTTAAAGGATAAAAAAACACATTTCATGCAAATAACCAAAAGTGTGCTGTAGTGGCTATACTAAGCTGGAGTAGCTATCCATATATCAAACTTTAAGTCGATCTAGACTTTAAGTAAAAAAGTGTTACAGAATAAACTGAGAGGAGGGGAGATGGGTGGGGATCAGCTTAATGGGTAATGGGTATTAAGACGGGCACTTGCTGTTATGAGCTCTGGGTGTTACATGTAAGGGATGAATCACTAAATTCTACTCCTGAAACCAGTATTACACTATATGTTAACTAGAATTTAAAGAAAAACTAAAATAAAATGTTACAGGAGACAACGAAGGATATTGTATTATGACAAAAGTACCAGTCTATGAAGAATATACAATAATTATAAACACACATGTAATAACAGAGCTTCAAAATATATGAAGCAAAAATTGACAGAGTTGAAGGGGGATGTAGACAGTTCAATATTAAGAGTTATAGGACAAAACAACTAGACAGAAGATAAAAAAGGGAATTTGGATGTGACAGCTACAAAACAATTAGACCTAACACACAACTGTAGAACACTCAACAGTATAATACACATTCTTCTTAACTGCACATAGAATATTCTCCAGGATGGACCATAAGTTAGTCCACAAAACAAGTTCCAATAAATTTAACAAATATGGAATCATACAAAGTACCTTCTTTAATAACAAATTAGGTTACAGTAATCCATAACAGAAGGAAATTTTGGAAACTTACAAATATGTGGAAATTAAACAACTCATTCACAAACAACCAATGGGGCAAGGAGGATATCAAAATGAAAGTCATAAAATACTTTGAGATGAATTAAAATGAAAACTCAACATATCAAACTTATAATATGGAGTGAAAGCAGTACACAGGGGAAATCTATCTATATCTGAAAACACAAATTAAAATTAAAAAAGGTCAGAAATCATTAACTTAAACTTCTATCTTAACTGAGTAAAAAAAAGCAAACTAGGGACACTTGGGTGGTTCAGTCAATTGAGCATCCAATGCTTCACTTCTGCAGGTCTTGGGATTGAGTCCTGCATTGGGCTACACCCTGAGCAAGGAACCTGGTTAAGATTCTCTCTCTCTCTCTCTCTCTCTCTCTCTCTCTCTCTCTCTCTCTCTCTCCTTCTCTCTCTCTTTCTCTCTCTCTTTCTCTCCCTCTATCCCTCTCCTCTGTTTGTGCTCTCTCTCACTTTCTAAAATTAAAAAAAAAAGAGCCAACTAAACCCAACACAAGCAGAAAGAAGGAAACAATAAAAATTAGAGCAGAGATAAATGAAAGAAAGAAGAAAAAAACATAATAAAATAAAACTAAAAGTTGATTCTTTTATCAGAATAAATAGGAGGCTATTACTACCAACTGTACAGAGATAAAATAGATTATAAGAGAATACTATGAATTAGTATCTGAGCAAATTAGACTACCTAAATAAAATGGGCAAAATTTGTAGAAACACACAAACTATCAAAACTGACTTAATAAGATATAGAAAATCTGAACAGACCTGGTAAATAGTGAAGAGATTAAATCAATAATCAAAAATCTTCCAAAAAAGAAAAGCCCATGAAAGGTGCTTTCTTTCAATGGTGAAATCTACCAAATGTGTAAAGAATTAATACCAATATTTCTCAACTTCTTTCAATAAGTAGAAGAGAATCAAAAACTTTCTAACACATTCGTGAAGCCAATGGTTACACACACACACACACACACACACACACACACACATACATATATATATACATATATATGTATACATACACACACAATGTCATTAGAGATAGTAAAATGCTTAGGAATATATTTAATCAAGAAGTTGCAAGATTTGTAGACTGAGAACCACAAAAAATCATTGAAATACATTTTAAAATGTGTAAATAAATAGAAAGGCATTACACGTGGTTGTGGATTGGAACACTTAATATTGTTAATATTGTTAAGATAGCTTTCTCTGCAAACTAATAGACCAATTCAATGCATTGACATCAAAATTGCAATAGCCTCTTTTGTTGAAATGAACAAGCTGATCCTCAAATCATACAGAACTGCAATAGACACATAATAGCAAAATACTCTTGAAAAAGAACCAAGCTGGAATATTCACATTTTATAAATTCAGAACTTACTGTACATCAACAGTGATCAAAAGTGTGCTATTAGCATAAAGAGAGATATATAGGTCGGTGGAATAAAATTCAAAATCGGCATCTATGGTTAACTAATTTTTGATAAAGGTGCCAAGACTATTCCATTTAGAAAGAATAAAATTTTCAACAAATAATTCTGGGAAATCTGGATATCCACATGCAGTAGAATAAATCTGGATACCTACCTCACACCTTATGCAAAAATAAACTCAATGTAAGAGCTAAAATTACAAAACTCTCAGAAAAAAACACAGGGTAAATATTCATGACTTTGGATTTGGTAATGTATTCTTAGATATGACACTAAGGACACAAAGAACTAAATTAAAAAACAGAATATTGGACTTTAATGAAACCAAAAACTTTCATGCATCAAAGGACACTATCAAGATGATGAAACTCAACCCTCAGAATGGGGGTAAGAATTCTTACAATTCAATAAGAAAAAAAGGAAAACAACCAGATTTTAAAATGGACAAAAAATCTAGACATTTTTTCAAAGAAGGTATACAAATGGTCATCAAGAATAAGAAAAGAATTTCAACACCATCAGCAATCAGGGAAAAGAAATTAAAACCACAGTAAGACATCACTTCACACCCACTAGAATGCTATAATAATAAAAAAGAAAGAAAATAAGTGATGATGAGAATGTGGAGAAACTGAAACCCTCATGCATTGTTAGTAGGAATGGAAAATACTACTATTGCTATGGAAAACATTTTGGAAATCGTTCAAAATTTAACATAGAATATATGATCCACCATTCCACTCCTCGGTATATACCTAAGAGAAGCGAAAACAGGGGTTAAAACAAAGACTTGTACAAAAAATATTGATAACAGCATTATTTTAAATATCCCAAAGTAGAGATGACCCAAATGTTTATCAACTGAATAAATGACTATATAAAACATGGTGTATACAAGTAATGGAAGATGATTCAGCCATAAAAAGGAAAGAAGTACTGATATATGCTACACCTTGAAACAGTCTACTTAATGAAAGAAGCCAGACATAAACGTCCACATATTGAATGATTCCATTTATATGAAATGTGCAGATTAATCAAATCCATAGAGATGGGTAACAGGGGCTAGTGGGAAAGAGAAGTGACTGCTTAATAAATATCAGTTTTATTTTGGAGACAATAAAAATATTCCATAATTAGAGGAGATGATTATACAACTTTGTGAATTTACAAAAAAATCACTGGGCCGTAGGCTTACAATGGTCTAACTAATGAATTTTACGGTAACTGAATTTTATCTCAAAAAAACTGAAATTGCACATAGGAATTGCACATAGGAATCGCACATAGGAATTGCACTGAAATTGCATAGGAATACTGTTCCTATGAAACTCCCTGAGTACTTTACCACAGAGTAAGCTTCAGACAACAGAAAAAATTTTAAAAAAAGATATCAACACACAATCTGATGATTTAGAAATTCATTAGAAAAATATACTTACCATAGGACTAAAATGAGAATTGAAAGAATCTAATATATAATCATCTATGTGCTCTAATAATACATATATAGCATAGCTGTAAAAGTTGAGTCCATTTGTGGAGTTTATACTTTTCCGGAAATGTGTCTGTTTCACTTAAGTTTTCAAATTTATTGGCACAAAGTCAGCTGTACTAATCTTATATATTTTAATATTTGCTGAATATTTAGTTTCATCTTCTTTTTAATTCCTAATATCATTCATTTGGGCTTCCTCTTTCTTTTACACTTTATAGGTCTTGCCCAAGGATTATGGTTTTTATTAGTCTTTGCAAAAAGAATCACTTTTACCTTTGATAAAAGCCAAATATATTGTCTCCACTAATTTTGGCTCTTACTTTTATTGTTTCATTTCTCATACTTTGTCTTTATTTTTAATCATTTTTTAAATATCTTAAGTTCAATAGACTCATTAATTCTTAGCCTTTCTTTCATTTTAAGGCTACAAATTGCCCTCAAAAAAGCACTTTATCTCCTTCTCAAAGTTTTTATAACTATTATTTTAACTATCATTAATTTTCCATTATGAGTACTTATTTGGACTTGCTGCAGCTCCAGACATTTTCCCCCCTGTGATCAGCATGTGAGCCAATAAAAATCAGGACCCCACTGATTATTGATATCTCCAAAGATGAAACGGACTCCAGCATCTCTTAACTCTGCATATTATTTCTTGTTACTTGTATTCTTTAAGGAATTCTGTTGCATTCTTTTTTTTTTTAATTTTTTAATGTTTTATTTATTTTTGAGAGAAAGAGAGAGTGAGCAGGGGAGGGACAGAGAGAGACGGAGACACAGAATCTGAAGCAGGCTCCAGGTTCTGAGCCATCAGCACAGAGACTGATGCAGAACTCAAACTCATGAACCGCGAGATCATGACCTACGCTGAAGTCAACTTTTAATCAACTGAGCCACTCAGGCTCCCCAGGAATTCCATCGCATCCTGCCACACAGTTGAAAATATATTACTTGGGGCGCCTGGGTGGCGCAGTCGGTTAAGCGTCCGACTTCAGCCAGGTCACGATCTCGCGGTCCGTGAGTTCGAGCCCCGCGCCAGGCTCTGGGCTGATGGCTCGGAGCCTGGAGCCTGTTTCCGATTCTGTGTCTCCCTCTCTCTCTGCCCCTCCCCCGTTCATGCTCTGTCTCTCTCTGTCCCAAAAATAAAAAAAATAAAAAAAATAAAAAACGTAGAAAAAAAATTTTTTTTGAAAATATATTACTTTATGCATAGGTCCTTTTTCTGAAGTTTCTATACTATTACTAAAAATAAAAGTATAGCAGTTACTCCTATAAATATCTGTGATACTCTGCACTTGTAGAGAGCAGAGGTTGCTCCTCAATGTTCTTTTTCTTCAGCTTGAAGACCTAACACAGTGCACTATATATTGAATTGTGAATAAACGAATGAATGTGTTTCTGTTTGGAAGAGCTTGGTGAGTAATTAGAAATCAATTTAAGAAAATCTACAGAATATCAACGACAGCTCACCTACTTTCTAATATGAACAAATGATCTAAATTTTCTATCATTTTAAAATTCTAGAATCAGATTCTATTGAAAATTATTTTTACCTAGTGAAAAAGCAAGCCTCTCTAATTTCTTAAAACAGCCTTGAAGAGGGCAATAGTCACTCTTGTTTTAGTTGCTTTCTGAAGGGACCAGAGTCAAATATCACAAAAGAAATTTTGGTGTTGTTTTTGTTTTTGTTTTACAAAAAGAGTTTCTGAAGATTATTCTTTACAAGTACAACTTTAGTTGCAAATTTTTGCCTTTATCAATAATAAAACATCAGGGGTGCCTGGGTGGCTCAGTCAGTTAAGCATCTGACTTCAGCTTAGGTCATGATATCACGGTTCATGGGTTTGAGCCCCGTGTGGGGCTCTGTGCTGCCAGTTCAGAGCCTGGAGCCTGCTTCATATTCTGTGTCTCCCTATCTCTCTGCCCCCTCCCCTGCTCGTGCTCTGTCTCTTTCTCCCAAAAATAAATAAATATTAAAACAAAAAACAAGAAACAACCCTGGCCAGTCAAGAAGGAAAACACAAAGAGATACTTTTACACAGCTTCAGCACAAAGCTTATTTAACATACACACACATACATACACACACACACACACACACACACACACGCACACACACTTCATGCAGGACATAGACATAATTTCTTTGTTGGAATCTGCTCAAAGGAGAAACTTAACTTCTTGTGTTAACCTAAATACCATGGGACTTTTAATGACCATGCTTCTTTATGTCTAATCTAAGAGATGAGGCCTCCTAAGGGATATCAGTTCCCTAATATCCCACTGAGGCTGTGAATCACCAGTGACTCAGACACATACCCCCTGGTGAATCCCTCACACACACTTTTTAGCTTTTTAAATCTGACAGATCAATTGTGTAGAATTGCACAGGTGGAACATTGCACAGGCTTAAGTTCTTTTTTTCATGTTCCCTCTGCCACTCTCCCCCTCATCGTCAGACTCATCCTCCGTGCTACTAAGAGAGATTTTGTTTTTAAATCTCCTATTTCATTCCCTTCATTCTTATATCTCCTTCCCTTCTACCTCTTTCCTTGTCCCTCTCTCCTTACTTCCAAAACACATATTTCTTTCTGTCTTTCTCCTTTTCCTTCTCTGCTATTCTCTACAGTTGTTCAGTGTTAGTATCGAACTTCTCGCCTCTTTCCCTTATCAAGGTTCAATATAATCGACTCGGGGAGAGGATATACGAGTAAGATGTTCTTCTAAATCTTGCTTCCTGTTGTCAGGCTGAAGGAGAAAAGAGGATAAATCTCAGCTTCGGTTGTTGTAAAATGTAATTTCCTTAGGCGCTTCAATTTGATCTTTTCAAGTTTTGTTCTAAAGCACATGCATTTATTTCACTTCTAATTGATACGTGTCCTCCTGGGTCAGAGTTCGAGTCTTCCTAGAGCCCAGAATAACTTCTCTCTACCCAATGCTGTCTTTGGCCACTGTTTATGCTCTCTCTTGTCAAAGTCGCAATATACTTACTTCCACTTACCACAGTTGGTCTCTCTTCCTTTCCCTTCACAGTTTCCATGCTGAGTAATGTTTTCTGGATAAGCCAAATCTATTTTTTTCTCCTGCAAGAATAGACACTAGGGATCTAATTATGGTAGTCACAACTTCTCTAATAGATATGTTAGTTTTGAGCATGATATATGATGTTTTTAGGCGTCTTCAGAGAGAACTGAATTCCCAGCTCAGTCCTGTGATTTTACTGCCATATTTCTGTGGCCATTCTAAAGAGTGGTTGATTTTAGTTGTATGGTTAAAAGTGTTTTTTTTTTTTAATTTTAAATATTTTCTTATATATTGTCACTAACGTTAACTGAACATCTATCATGTACTGGGTGTTGTTCTACGTACTTCACAATGTGATTATCATTTAATCCCCACAGAGACTCTGTGCAATTGGTAAAATTGTCCACATTATACATCCGCGGAAGTGGAGGCAGAGAGAGAAGTCTGCGGTCACATGCCATCTAAACCCTGGTGGTCTAACCCCAAGTCCTCACTCTTAATAATTACTCCACAGCTGCCTGCTTGGATAATCACGATGAGCTTGATTTGGGGAATTTCACATTTAAACAGCAAGTGCCAAGTGCTTTATTATTTGGTTAGTTGCCCTTCTTATCGGCCCTGAGGAATACAGAAAATATTGTCATTTAATTTTATGGCTGGTGAAAATTAAGCAGTTTGATTTTAGGTTTCTTGATGTTCCCCAGTAATGATTCCCAGTCTGCTGCTTTACAGACCAGCAAGCATTTTACTTCCCCAGATAGCATGAGGCATTTGGATTTTATTATTAGAAGAATAGTCATGGCATCATTATTAATGCAGTATTTTTAAATTTCAGATTAAGAAAAAGCAAAAATTAGAGAGGTCTAAGGAAAACTGCATGTAGCTATTCAAGTACATTTTACAAACTCACAAATAACTGCAAATAAAAACAGAAGAGTGCAAACATTCTTTATGCAGAAAATCCCCAATGTATTTAAGTAGCACTTCTAAAGCACCTACTATTTGCTGAGCATTGCGCAAGGTACAATAGGGAAAGTGGCATCAATACGAAAGGGACTCCTTTCAGATAGAGGGATTTATGAGCGTCACTTGTGTATATAACCGGTCATGCTCAATGCTCTCTCGGGGGTACGGTTGATGACAAAGAGAACTCAAAGAATCATTATGGGTGTCATTTAATAACAGAACACGATACCTCATAAATGTCAATTCTTGTCTCAGTGGTCTCACACACAGACATGGAAGAAACACAAATATGAATAGAATAGGAAAGAAAGCAGTTAAATGCAAATGGAAACTTCTATGGTGGCCAAAGCAAATAGTACGATATAAAGAAGGTCAGATTCATGACGTCCTCCATTAACCAGCTCTTCCGGAGTCAAATCCTTGTTCAACACTAGGGATAGACTTTTGACAACAGAACTCAGTAGCATCCTCTAAATACTTGAACTAATGTTTATTTTAAGGCTTAGAGTTAAGAAAGAGAGATATTTAAATCCCACAGTTATTTAATATTATCTGTTGAGAAGGTGACTTTCAAATTTTCCCCTTAAGCTCCTCACTGCTATTTGCTGACATCTCGGAAGTCTTATAATGGATGATAAAGAAATGAGTCATAAGGGCACCTATTTCCAGACACTCAAAGGGCAGAGCAGAGAAAGTGCTATATTTCCCAGTTGAACCAACCACAAAGTTCCTGGAAAGCTTATTGACAGCTTAACCAAATGATTATGGCAGTTTTAATTCCTTGGACTGTTTCCGGCTTGCCCTTCAGTAAGTAAGTGGAACTTGGACAAGCATGGGTTTGCAGTGTCATCATTGGAAGAGGAAATGTCAGTGCATTTGTTGTTCCAGAAGATTTAAACCCCCCTGAATACAATTCATCATATATGTCTACTCAGAGAAAGGCAGATGGAGAACTGAGAAGATCAGAAGTTGAGAGAAGTGGACAATTTTTTGTTGTAAAGGAATAGAAAAAAAAAAGTGAGTTTGGACTTCTTTTGTCCAGGAGCTGATCTCTGTATTTCACCTTACTTATTCCTGGAGACAGAGAATTTAAGACACGTAGTGCCATCCAGTCCAGTTATTGACGTGGGGCTGTTTTATCACAATGGCCTGGCAGTTTATCTAGACCGTAGATGGACATGTCTAATGACAGCAAAGCCCGCCATGGAAAAGAACCACTCATTCCACTGCTTTATAAGTCAAACAGTTTGAAAATAAATAGGGGCTTTCTTATTTTGAGAAACGTCTATCTTTCTTAATAGTGGCCCTGGACATACCTCATATATGTGACTAACCCTTCACATTTTTTGAGATAGCTGTCAGTCACACTCAACCATCCCATTTTTCTGTGACTAAACCCTCAAATCTCAGTGGTAAATAGTCTCAATTCTTTAAGATATTGTTCATAACATACAGTTTTTAAATCCTTTACTATTCTGGTCACAGCTTGGATGTGATTTTAATTTTCAATGTTTCTTAAAAATGTGTTCAAAACAGTGAGAAAAAAGAAAAGCAACCTCTCACCCCAAGGCAGGTTTGGTACTACAGACAGGCCTCTGTGTGGACAGGAGCTGGCCTGGAACTCACTGCAAGGCTCTGGCGTTCCGTTGAACATAAACAATGTCACAGAACACCAGCATAAGACAAGGCCACTCTGACCATGATGGATTAAGCTAAAACCAATACCACTTTGTAGACGTTAAACAGAGATGACCCAAAGTCTTTTATCCTAACTCATATGAGTCCTTGCTGGTTATTTGTTTGTTTGTTTTTTCTGTATTAGCTACAGCTTTGGCCTCACTTTAATCCTCCTACTTTCTCAGTAAGAACTAATAAGATACCCAATCATAAAGTTGGTGATGGCACACCACCAAGGCAAAACACATTTGATATAGGATCTGAGAGACTAAGATGAAGTAGTACCACTACTATTATTATTAATAACAACACAATAAAATTAGAGTTAATATTCATTAAGTGCTTGTTCTAGATTGTGGCAGCCATGTGCTAAATAATTTGCCTATGTTCTCTCTCGTCAATGGGTACAATTTATGAAGTAAGTAGAGCTATATTCATTTTACAGATTAAAAAAAAGTGAGGCTTGTGAGACGAATTCGTCCAAGATCACTAAAGGTAATAATTAAGTATTGAAACCAAGATCCAAAATCCACCCACCAAAATTTTACTCACTGAACTGAAGACCGTGAGTGGAGCTTACATTCTTCAAGTGCTGTGTCTAATCAAAATAAGGATGCCTTTTGAAATCCGTCTGACCAGAAGATATCTGTACTGCAAATCTTCAAAAAGGTGCAAGTGTGCCTACTATGAATCCTCTTACTACAGAAAGAATCCATGCCAGCCTTGGATTAAACATCTCTCCTTTGAAGGATTTTCATAAAGTTTGGATAATTTTTATTATTTCCATTAACTCAGTTCCAAATACATCTGCCAATTCTTATATGCCACAACTAAAAGGTTTTTCTGTAGCAGCCAAATTATCATTTTGTTCCATCTTTTACTAAGCTCCCACTGCCTCATCAAAAGTTGGAAATACTGGTACCCAAATTCTACCGTATAATCATGTTTATCCTCCTGATCTTACTCTGACCAGGAAGATGATGCTGTTTTATAAAATCTGTTGCAGCCCACTTCTAGAAATTCTAATCTGCCTGGTGATTTGTATTGATTAAAAAGTAAAGATTATAATCTAGTCATCTTGTTGGAAAGGGTTAAGAGCAAGATTACTCATCACATACACATTTTCCTTCATGAAAATTCACAAATTACAAACATTACAAAATTATAAAAATAATTAGCAACGCTTCACTGTACCAAAGACACTGGGTGAAAAACTCCAAAGCTAATGCTTAAAAAAGGACTCCAAGTCCTTCCTCGGGGAAAAAAAAAAGGCAATCTGTACAGTTCACCTTTTCCCAAAGAAAGTCAACAAGCTCTGTTAGTGATTTCAGAAAATAGCTAATGTAAACAAATGTCAACTTCTGAGAATAAGAAAGAATTTACTTGTTTAGTTACTAAGATACTTAAAATTATTTGGCTCCTGTATTGTTCCAAATGGTGCCAGGCTGAAAGCTTTGGGAATTGAAATCATTTTCTCTGAGTATTCTGGATCATGTATAATAAAGGGCAGCTTCAGGGCAAATGACTCCACCCAGAATTTGAAAACAGTAGTACAAATTAGCATAGCCCACAGGCCAATGATCTATGAGAAATTAGAAATAATGCTGGAGGCAACTGAGATGGGAGTTTGTTAATGTCATAGAATGGGAGATATGGACAGAGTCTCAGATATAATTACATAGCTGTATAATTTTTCATTTAAATGTATCTCTTATCCATTTACTGTAAGCTGAATGAAGACAGGAAGCACGTCAGCCTTGACCATTTTTGAAAAGAATGAGAGAATGAAATAAGGAAAATCCACCAACTGTCTTGCAATGTACATCTATTACTTAGTGTGCCCAGTATTCAGTCCACATTTATCTCATAGCAGAGCTCCTCTTTTCCCAAGGGACCTACACGTTTTCTATTCTCAGCCCAGGTTTCAGGTGAAGTTAACAATCCCACCCCTTCTCATTTGATTAAAGGTCCGTTACATGATCCAGTGCAAACTCATCAGCAAGCTCCATCTCTGTAAGTACAGCGATCTATTTGGGGAAGGGCATATGACGCAAAAGAGATCACTGCAATTAAATCCCAGGGAACCGGGGGGAACTTTTAGGCTGGGGTTCTTGCTTGTATGAAAACCTACGTGAACCACATGGTAAGTTCCTCCCTGAGAATCAAGTTAACACAGGATAATAAAGAGCCACTAAAGATGTTATTAAAAGAGTTAATAATATACTCTTCCTTGTACAGATGGAGGAACTAGAGTTCAGAGAAGGGAAGTACCTTACACTTCCTTATGTGCAGTACTTTGTCATGAAAGAATTATGACTACAAGCATGGCTCCTAATTTCCAACTTCTTCCACTATGCCAGGCTGCCTTTATTGAACAATGCACTATGCTTACTAAAGCCATGAAAGATTTAGAAAAGAGATACCTATCATTTTATATTTCAACCAAAGCAATAGTTTTCTTGGAGAGAAGAACCCAAAAACTATTTCTACAGGATGCACCCCTTTTCCTCAATTATGCTCCTCCAAATTGGAAGCAGGATATGAGCCTCCAAGTTCATTTGGCCACTTAGCTTTCTGCTGAGGCTGCCCAAAGAGGAGCCAATTGTGCCCAAAGGGTAGTCTAAGAAATAAATTAAGTAAAATTACTCATTGAGATTGTTATTGCCAGAAACAGCACTTGTCCATTTGGCAGGTAATTTGTAGTAATGTTTAGTAATTGATAGCAATTTCTAGTAATTAAATGTTGAGCCATTTCTTCACTCAATATTGGTTTCACTTAGTGAACCCAGTACTAAGAAAAGGAATTAGTGTTTGATGGCCATATCTGCCATTTAAATGCTTTACTAAGCAGAGGAAGTAACAGAGTTAAGGAGGAAGTGGCTAATGTACAGGGTTGTAATGCCTAAGTGGTTTTGTATTAAAGTAAATATCATATCCCGTATTATATGATTAAGAAACATTGGGTTGATGAAAGAAAAAAATACATAACTGGAATGCATTGGACCTTTAACAGATATGAATTTACAGCTAATTTATTGCTTTTGGAGTTAACTCCAAACTCTCCATATTTTCTACAGGGATAAAAGAATTTAAATCTACTTAAAGGTTCTATGAATGACATTTGAGCACATTATGCTAATTGTCATCGTGATAACTTATGGACTAACAGATCAGAATGGAATTTCTCTTGCTAGAATGACATTTCCTTTGCAGTGCACTTTCATTTTAGATGATCAAGGAGTAAACTCCTAACAGGGCACCTGGCTGGCTCAGTGGGTTAAGAGTCCAACTCTTGATGTCAGCTCAGGTCAAGATCTCAGGGTTCTTGAGTTCGTCAATGTGTAGCTTGTTTGGGATTCTCTCTCTCTCCCTCTCTCTCTCTCTCTCTCTCTACTCCTCCCCCACATGCACGCATTCTCTCTCTCTCTCTCAAAATAAATAAATAAACTTTAAAAAAAGATAAACTTGTAACCAAGATTCTATCTATATCATATTGAATATTATACAATTGTTAAAGGGCTCTACATAATTACTGAATTGACAAAAATAAGCTCTGATTGACTTAAAATACCATAAATCTATTTCATATAAATGTATAAAACTTAAGAAATAAGTTTAAGTTGAGGGTTTGCAAGTATATACGTCACAAGGTACAAATTTTCAGCCAGGTGTTTTATTTTCTCTTTGAAGTGCTGACCACTCACTGGATCTACCTTCATCTCTGTTTCTATCTTCTTCCTTTTTTTTCCCCATTTCCCCCCTTTTTCCAGTCCAAATGACAACAGTAGCACCTCGTGCCATATTGTTTATTGTTGTTTCATGACCTACTGCTCAGAGTTGTTGTGGTTTTTTTCTTTAGCAAAAGCCCTTTGTATTCATACAGCTCTAATAATTTAAGTGCTGTAGTGTTCAACAATCTTGAGAAGTCCACAGGTCTCAGACAAGCAATTTTCAGTAGTCATTCCTTCTAAGTAAATAACGAAAAGTTTGCATATTAGTAATTTAAAATCCTAAATATTTCAAAGCGCACAGAGATGAAGAAATCACTAATTAATAGCAAATACCTGAATTACCCTCAATCGGTGATTATGGACAGCTATACAACTTTTTCTTCCAGACCCTTTTCATAATATGGGTATTTGTGGTCTGGGATGATTTTGAAAGACAACCAAGGGAAGGAAGTTTCTTTCCTAAGCCCTTGAACTCTTGAATCCTCCCGGGTTATTGATCTATTTAAATGCATACTGGCTGAGCTATCATCAAAATGTAATAACCTCTTTTGTCATTGAAACCAAGCAACTATATTTAGGACAGGAGAAATCCAGTTACATAACTGCCTTAAAAGGCTCTCTCTCTCTCTCTCTCTCTCTCTCTCTCTATATATATATATATATATATATATATATGATTAAAAATATGGTTAGCTCTACATAAAATTGTGAAATAAGGGAAGTTAGCTTCTAGTTTCTACCTACTTTATATCTCCTCTTTCACATCTCTCTTTCCTTTTCCTCCTGTAGCTCAGAGCATCTACAATGCTCCAATCCAGCTACCTCCCTCCCACATCATTCTCTTCCTCTAGCAACATCATGTATTCTGAAATAATTACTCTTTTCATCTTCACAGAAAATAATTTGGAAGGACAAAGTAATTCATTTTTGGTATGAATAGACATATCTTTTAAAAGGGTTTGCCTTTTCTGCCTATCTGGCCTCAGCCAGTCCCACTAGGTAAAGATTGAAGAGATGTTATGTTCTGGAACCCACATAACATAACGAATGAGCAGAGAACCCAGTTTACAGCAAAGCAGGTACAAACCCAAGCTTGTGACCATGGGATGAACTGGTCATGTAATATACAGCACCACCCGGAAACTGGTAAAACATCAGAACTGAAGTGTGAGCTTGAAAGCAACACTTCCTGAGGATGAAACACAATCCTCTAGACTATGGTATATCCATTGAATCAATAACATTTTATATGTTGCTGTGCCCCCCAAAGGAAGAATACACGGCTCTAGGAACCAAGAGCTGGAAGCACAAGTGGTCTCCATGAAACCATTCCCAGTAACCCACTTGGGTGTCTGCATTTCCTATATATTCAATTCTGGGCTCTGTAAGTTCAGAAGTCTTGGTCCCCAAAGGGGAAACACTTCTGCCACAGAAGATAGCAGAGTTCCCCCTGAATTATAAACTGTGACCACCATCTGGGATCAGTAGGCGAGAAGAGCAGGCATGGCCCTGGCAGGGATAACCAGGAGGACCATGACGATCAGGAGGAGACCAGGATGCTCTACACGATGGGAAGAGAAAGGACGTGTTTGACACCTAAGCTGGTTACCTCCGTACTCCTTTGCTGAAGAGTAAATGGGCGAGAGCAACAACCCTGGCCTGAGAAGAGTCTGATGACCAGGGGCTCAGAACCCTTTGCACCAGCAGAGATGCTAGTGGAGAGTAAGTGGAATATAATATGGATGGTGGAAGTAAGAAATGATGAGCATCGACTGCCCCCACCACCCTCCTGATTAGCTGCAGTGGTACTAGCTGTAGCCTCCCACTTCTTTCAAGTTTCTCCCATGAAGATCTATCTAGCAGAATCCTGAGAGAGCAGCTTCCAGAATTTTTATGAAGACAATCCAAGCAGGCGAGAGATGGACCATGGTGAACACTGATGTATTGCTCAAACTCCCCTTCAAAGGAGAACTTGTTCCCCACCAGCAGCTGGGAGTGCTGACAGCGGTCAGTCTTCAGCAGTCAGCCCTTTCAGGGGTTACCTCAGCTGCAAGAGCCTTCTTGGTGAAGGGGTTGCTCCTTCTCTAGGTAGCCTGCATCCAAAAGTAATCTATGAGGAACTCAAAGGTCAGGCTATTGGTCTAACTTGAAACAACTCTGAGGGCAATCCTAACTCCTGAACTTCTCATACCGTTGGAGAAATGAATAAAGTACCGCGCCAAAAATATCTGACGGGACTAAAACAAGCTCTGGTCTCTAGCTTAGAGACCCCTCTTCTGGGTTCTTCTTGCCCTGTTTGCCGCGAGTGCCCAAAACCCCCACAGATACGGAAGCTGACAACTATAAATTACCCTTCTCACTTGCATTCGGCGCTCAGATCTTTGGAGAAAAGGTCTCCTCTGAGCCCGCAGGTGTTAAATAAATCTCCGATCCACCAAGATCTCCGAGTGCCGCTTGGTTTTTCCGCCACCGCTCCAGCCTGGTTCCGTAACAATATTATCAACTGTGTTTGTCACTGAGCCTGCATCCTGACTCAGCTTATTTCTCCATCATACTTTCCCTCCTGAATTCTACAGGTGTTGATTGCAAGAGCACTCCTTAGTAAACATCCCATAAGCTAAACTCTGTTTCAGAGTTTGATTCCAAGCTGTGCACATGCCAATCAAAGTAGTTAATTTGCACAAGTATCCCAGTTGATGAAAATACATATAATTTATTTAGGCAATAAGGGTTTAGGTTAGAATCCCAATGTATTTCTCAAATCTTTTACAGGATATATAAACAGGTGACAAATCACTGACCAGCTCTTCAACCTTCTAAAATATTCTACCAGCTGACCAACATTCTCTTTATAGGCCTTACGTGCTTTTTTTCTAAGTTTAAGATATGTTCAGAGTAGGTTTAATTTCAATGTAGATGGCTATCATTTTGAATTATTTTTAAAAGGCTTTTCGGGGCGCCTAGGTGGCTCAGTCAGTGGAGCGTCCGACCTCGGCTCAGGTCATGACCTCACAGCTCGTGGGTTCGAGCCCCACGTCGAGCTCTGTGCTGACAGCTTACAGCCTGGAGCCTGCTTCAGATTCTGTGTCTCCCTCTCTCTCTGCCCCTAGCCCACTCGCATTCTGTCTCTGTCTCTCTCAAAAAAAATAAATAAACATTAAAAAAAATTTAAATAAAGGCTTTTCACTGTACTTCCCCAGCCCCAAAAAAGGGCAAGCCTTAACATGTCCTAATGCCACTAGGAGATGGAATATCATTTCTCAAATTTTGCTTTTGCACCGTTTAAGTAAAAGTTTAAGAGATTATCCAACTTTGTTGTAAAAAAAAAAAAAAAAAAATTCTTGCATTTACATTACATCCCAAGCACTTATCAACTCTGTTACTATTTGAGAAACAGCAGAAGCCAGTTAGTTAAAGATATATATTCTAGATTATGTCTCAGGCGTTGAAAACCAATGCCCTAACCTATTTCATTTCCCAAACCTTATTGTTGGATACATTTTGTTGTAATTAATGACTTTTCTATTTTACCTCTTTTTCATTTTAGGCACTTTTTGTTGAAGTAAAACATATAAAGAAAAATGCACTCATATAAACTGTGTGTTTCATCATATTCCACAGAGTAACACAATTTTAAAAGTATGACCCAGATAAGTAGAACATAATCAGTATGCAAGAAGCCCCTCTCATGCACTTTCCCAGTCACTACTTACTGTCTTCAAAGACAGTCACTATCTTTACATCATCAAGTAGTTTTGTCTATTCTGAATAGCTTGTAAAACAATCTTGTAGCATATGCTTTTTTGTATCTGGCCTCTTTTACTCAATACTCTGTTTCTGAAAGTTATCCATATTGTTAAATTTACCAGCACCTCAATCATTTTCATTACCATATAATATTTCCTTCTATGGACTGTCCATACATTTTTCTTATCTATTCTCATTTACACTTCTTTCAATTTTGCTGTCATTTCCATGAAATGATAGTCTTCACCACAACACCCGCGAGGTTTATTGTATGTAGTAGGCAGGCAATATTTATCCTTTACCGACTTGTTTTTAAGTATACGTCAATTTCTTGAAGGTGAGAACATACCACATAATAAAATAACTGACATAGACTATTTATTATTTTCATGGATTTCCTAAGTAATATAAATAAGATAGGTAATAATAACAACAACAACAACAACAACAAGAACAACATTTATTGAGCACTTATATGTGCCAGGCATTTTGCTAAATGTAATTTGTGTTTTAACTTGTTTAATTTTTATAGTAACCTGCTTTATAGATAACCAAACAGAGGCACAGAGAGATTACACAACAATATACCAAAGTCCACACAGCAATTAAATAGCAGTCAGGATTCCAACCCAGAAATCTAGATCTAGAGACTGAGCTCTTAATATCTTCACTGCGCTTTCTACATTAATGGATATTCTACATTGTACACCCTTTGTTGTACGTTGTGCATTCCAAATTAAGGCCTAGAGAGTTCAAGCAATTTTCCCACTGGGCTAGAAAATGGCGAAGATAGGGTATGAGTCAAAGCAGCCTGGTTACAACTCCTAGGCACCTGCTCTCTGCCACTCCCCTTGAACCATAGTGATACCCATAGTATTTATCATACATCCCAATGCATGATGAAAGAGCAACACATTTTATTGAATTACCGAGTAATTAAAAATGTATGTACTTAACATGGTGAAATGTACTTTAGAAAGATAGTATGAAGGAAGGAAAGAATAAGGAAAAGGGAAGGGAAGGAAACAATATTTTATATTGCACCCACGATGATTTAGGTCAGTGATGGCCAATAGGTTACAAAGCTTCAATCATTTGGCAGTTACTATCTGGAACTCTAAGATGAGGATTCCGAAGTCCCACTAAAGCCTAGGGAGGAAAGAATTATGGCTATAATTTAGAGGAATAGGGCCCAGGGAATCACATTAGCACATATTCCATGTGGATACCATGTTCTTATTAAGGATGATATACTAGAGACTTTCACAAATACTACTTCAAATAATTTACATAAATATCCTGAAAGGTAGATTTAATTATTCTCATTTTTCACACTTACGTGGTGAACATTGCATAATGCATAGAATTGTCAAATCACTGTGTTTTACACCTGAAATGAATACAATATTGTATGGCAACTATAAACATTTGTGAGGATACTGAATGGTAGATTTAATTATTCCCATTTTTCAGATAAAAAAATTAAATGAAGCCATTGAAGCCTTGGTCTTTTCTTAAAACATAATGATGGATTAAAGAAATAGACAAACCACTTCCTGACCCTAACTCATAGCCTTAGTCGGTGGCCAATCAGTTCAAATTCAGGCAGCTTCCAGAAAATCATGGAGAGAATCAAAATGAAAGGATTTGCTGCTTCTTCCCCTCCCAGAGGAAAGAAAGTTTTCCAGAAGGTAAACCTTGTCAGCTGGTTACAGGTGTTCTCACAAAGGACCATTGGTGTATGGTTTTAAGATAAAATAGCAGTGTTTTCCAGGTCAGATAGGTGTCCAGATTCAGGCACTTGATAAGTTTACAAACAATTTTCTGCCCATGCTCCATATGATTCTAGACCCAGAAGTACTGCTTAGTATCTATATAAAACACCTTCATTTTTTGTTCAATAGAGAGTCCACTATTCCGGAATAATTATCTCCTTGCCAGTTGCACAAATCTTAAGGAGGTAGTTTTTGCAAGAATGGAAAAACCTTTGTTCCCTACCACTATCCCTTAATACTCAGTAATCCTGAGCACCAGGAGTATAACAGAGCAATTAACTTCTGACAATGGTATAAATTTAGGCTTGTTAAAACAAGGATTATTAATATTCCCTCGGGTTATCACCCTGACCTAACTTACCCAACCATAAAGTACAATAAGACACAGACCTGTAATTTTGTGGCTCACATAAAATGCCCAAGGAAAGAGAGAAAAAAGAGAGAGAGGGAAACACATGAACATAGTATAACAGCCTAATAAAGTGAAATGCATTAATCATACTTTTTAAAGACCTGGGACTTTGCATTTTATTTTAAAACCAATAATTGCAACAATACTACAATGACTGTGATAACTTCTTACAGGCCATGATGACATTGTACTCATAACAGACTGGTCATTTAAATTCCAGAAGCCTCAGCTCTAGGCTTTATCTGCCTTTCTTTTTTTTTTATGACTTTCTATCAGCTTCTCTGATAGAAAAAAAAAATCCAAAAATATTTAATTGTGTCATTGCAATTTAGTGCCTCTATCTTGGAGGTAATGTTAAAGCTAAGGGACTGTGGTTCTCTTCCATGCATTTTTTTCTTAAGAAGCAAGATAAATCTGACAAGTAAAGCAGAGAAGTGAGAAATGGAGATGCATTGGAAAGAATTCCAGCTTTTGAGATTTGAGTTCAAAACTAAGCTTTGTCACTGAATAGTTGTAGGACTTCAGCAAATCTCAACTTCTCTGCACTTCTCTGTCTCCTCATATGTAAAATAGACAAGAGATGGGTGCTTGGGTGGTCAGCTGGTTAAGCATCAGACTCTTGATTTCTGCTCAGGTCATGATCTCATGGTTTGTGAGATCTAGCCCCACATCAGGCTCTGCGCTGAGTGGGGCACCTGCTTGTGATTCTCACTCTCTCGCTCTCTCTCTCTGCCACTCCCCCACTCGTGCATGCCCTCTCTCTGCCAAAATAAATAAATATACTTAAAAAAATAAAGATGGGGCGCCTGGGTGGCACAGTCGGTTAAGCGTCCGACTTCAGCCAGGTCACGATCTCGCGGTCCGTGAGTTCGAGCCCCGCGTCGGGCTCTGGGCTGATGGCTCGGAGCCTGGAGCCTGTTTCCGATTCTGTGTCTCCCTCTCTCTCTGCCCCTCCCCTGTTCATGCTCTGTCTCTCTCTGTCCCAAAAATAAATAAAAAAAAAATAAAAATAAAAATAAAAAAAATAAAGATAAGAACACCTGCACAATACGGTTTGTGTCTCTATCCCAGAGCACAACACATAGTGAGTACCTAATACATTCAAATAGTGGAGTAATTACATTAGGGGATCATATAAAGATATATTAGGCATCTGGCACATAGTAGGACCTGAATAAATCTGTGGCTGCTAAATCCATGATGTATCAATCATGACAGTTCACTAGTGCTGGGTGGTCAGCAATATTTTTGTGAGGCAACAAGTAGAGCTTTTTCATAAAGTCAAATCACACGTACAAAGAAAAACGAGGGGAAAGATCAGGTCAGAATCAATTGCTTGGTATATGTATTGCTATATACTAATTATTTAACTCATGGTTTTACCCCATTTAATTTTTTTTCTGTTTTCTCCCACTGCAGGATCAGACTGTTAATACATTTAATGAGGCAAAGAACCAGAGCAGTATATCTGAGCAATTAAATCCCCTTCATTCAGACAGTAATAAAACCTGCAATTGTCTCCTTTCTGCCTGGCAGAACAACTTCATAGTTTATTGAACAAGTGAGATTTTGATCCAGCTCTAAGTCCTCTCCTCAAAAGTCTCTGAACTTTGTCGTGCTCCTCTAACTCCCTAAATGGATTTTTTTAATGGAAAGGGTCGCAAATCGATATTATCAGGACATGTCCAGGTTCAGTACATTTTCCAGGCACAAGTGTTTTTTGCAACAATCCCGGTGAAACACACTTCTCTCACTTTCTGCTCCTCATCAAAATTTGCCTCCCACCCCCTTTTCTAAGTATGAAACAAGCAGAGTGCGTCCAGGGACAGCCGTGTTTTTACTCTATTGTAAATGTTGCATTCTTTATCAAGTCACCTCCCTTATCAGACCTTTGGACAAGAAAATTCTCAACTTCATTAAACATACTTCACCTGGCACGTGCGATCATAGAAGAATGGAGAATATGAACCGGCCTCCTTTCATTTTGAACTTTAACGTTTACCATCTATTGGCACCAAGTAATGCCTTTTGGAGTCATACACACATAAAGGGGGTCAGGAGAACTGCAAAGGGAAGCTCACGAGAGTGCCACACAGTGAATAAAAGTTCAGAAGTCCGGTTAATGGAGCCGGAATTCTGCTTCCAATTAAAGAGGTTGAAAGAAGGATTTTGCAGTCTTTGAGTAAGAAATGTTTCAGAAAATGGTGACAAGTTACCCAAGTTCTCTGGGCACATGATAAAAGGAAACAGGTACAAAGGGCAGAATAAAGGACTTGGTAAACTTGTTAACAAGAAAATGGGTTCTATGGTTACTTGTAAGTGAATGAGGTTCTTATCTGTCTCAGGGATTTGAGCAGATGCGTATAGTCTATTGCCTTCTTAGGACACTTCTGAATCCTGTGGATACAGCATCAGGGAGGAGAAGACTAAGCATGAGAAGAAAAGGGGGAAAAAGAGAAAGGGAAAAAAAAGAAACAGTGGAGGAGCAAAAGGAGAAAAAAAAAGAGAAGAAACCGAATCAAGATTACTCTGCATTTTAAAAAAATTGCCTCCTCCTGTGGCACAATGAGATAGCAAAACCACATGTAACCATCAAACTCTTTCCCTCTCTCTGAGCCATTGGCTGAAGCCATATTGTTCTCTGTGAGCAAGGCATCTTAGCTATCCCATCTCAGTCCAATTATAGTAAATGTTTCAGGTCCCCCCCGCAAAAGCAAGCGGCCCAACTCACTGTGCTATAAAACACCATACGCTAACAAGAAAATGGAATTCATCATCACTTCTCAAGTTGAAAAGAGCTTGTGGCACAGAAAATTATATGAACATTAAAAAACACACACGCAAACAGCACATTTACACATGCATCTATTAATATCAATTCTGGACAGAGGATACGCCTCTAGAAAGCAGAAGTGCCTGAAATTACCAATCAAAACGTAGCATCATGGAAACCTCTCTCCCTTTCTAAAGATAAACAAACAATTCAATACCAGCTTCATAATGACCACATATTTTCAGCCACAGCAGGTTGCTGCCTAGTCCCCGCAGGAAAATGACAAATGAATGCTGTTTAATATTTTGCTTGAACAGTTTTTTCTTCCAGAAAACTATTTGCAATATGATAATGAGAAGAGCTTCTCTGCAGAGAGGAGCATTTTGTAAGGATGACTACCTTTCTAGGGCATATCATCTGATACACGCTTTGTTTATCCAGAGCGAATTCAGTGGTTAAAATGATTAATTGAACCCATTTTGTGTTACTCATACTAGCTCTTGCAAAGGAGGTGATTGCTATTTTTTTCTTAGTGACTCATACAAAGACGCCAGCAGTACACTGGCAATAACAAAATGACATTTCTAAATTTAGCAGTTCATAAATCTTATAAGATGCCAACCACATCCAGTCTGCCCTCCCCCGTGCCCGTCTTCCAGTACTTGTATTCATATGTGCAAAAGACCTAATGTGTATGGAGACAAGACAGAGACTTCCTCAGGGCACAGTTCTCTGCTCCTCCCTCAGTACTTACCAACACCTCTGTGCACTCTGGTCGGAGCAATGTGTATATTTCCCAAATGATAGCTTTTATTATCTCATTAAGATGCTAAATTTGTCTGGTAAAAACATATACAGAATGTGTGCGTGTTTCCAAAAGAGTCCAATTCAATGAGTTATTTTCAAGGGACACTGTGAAAATGAGTAAATTTTCTCCTGTCCTCCTATGTTATCTGTTCCACGACATGAAATATGCAGTAACTTCACAGCCTCAGGAAATGAAAAATTTTTTGCCTCTATCATTTTCTGTGGTTTGCACAAGACACTAACCAAATGTATTGTGCCCTCCTGATGTCTTTTGCCCATTGTTCTAAGACTTCAGGGCTACTATTGCCCTCCATATTTTACCAACATATGACTCACACAGATAGTGTACAAAAAAGAAAATATGAGAGAATTAGGGTTAGTGCACTGAACATTTACTTGGCTGAAAATAAAGGTTTCTGAGCAAAGTGACATGCTGGTATTGCTTTAAAAAATAGCTAATTTTAATCCCTCCCTCACACAACCTCTTCATCACGGAGATCTTCCCATCATTGAATCAAAGAGTCCACAGTAATATTTTCCATCGACTTGAAATGACTTCTACAAATGGGGAGTATGTCATAAACTGTTGCTTCTCCTCTATTTTTCTTCATACCTCCTGTTAAAAATACATCCTTCTTCAGGTCCATGACAACAATAAAATTGTCATTTAACAGTACATGCAATCAGCAGATGTGAGATGAGTGTATCAAAAGCCCAAAATCAACAAGAAAGTTCTTTACAAGATACTAGCCTCTCAGTAGACAAGATGAGGTGCAGAAACACGCAAATCACAAGAAATTCAAAACTTTATTTCAAGTAGGGAATGCACATTTTGTGATTGTATGGAAGGGTGGGTATTTCCAAACAACCTTTCCCCATTCACATTTTCTTTCTGTCTCTTTGTTAGTATTATGGTTCTACAATTCTTCTTCTAGTTTACCTACTCCTAATTTCTCCTGTTCCAAACACTTTTTACTGTTACAGCTCTTAGAATGAAGCCAGCTGGATTAATTTTCTTCAATAGTGACTATATTCATTTCATGGATACACAATAAATTTAGAGAAGGTTTCCTGAATGAACGAATGAATAAATAAATAAATAAATCCCTCTAGAGTACGTAGTCCCTTATATTGGAAAATATACATATCTAAGATATAAAATTTTGGTTGATGGAAGTGACTAGATTAATCAAAACTTTCATCTCTTTTTGATATGTTCTACATCTGCATTGGTAGAATTGTCCTTAAGACAAGGGATTCTCAGTTACTCGTTCTTTTTGTTTTGCCTGATGTGTTTAGTGTTTCTATTACACCAAACAGAAAATTTTATGTTTTAGAGCTGAATAAACAGTTCTTGACCTCAAGTATCTGAGATAATAAATTTCAAAGACCCAGGGTGTGACATATTATGCCTGGTAACTGACTCAAATAAGTATCCCCATGAAAAGAATGTAAACTCCATTGAATGCCTTTGCCTCTTCATCAGTAAGGCATCTGGAAAACTGAATCTACAATAATAATAATAATAACAATAATAATAATAATAATAATAATAATATAGGCAGCTGAAACAAGTGCCCCCTTTGGTTTAAGAAAATACAATAATCAGCTTTCCAATTGAGTGAAAGATATTGGTTACTCCTTGGTTGGGAAGTAATGAGTCAGATTTTATTTCTACAAAAAAATCACATGATTTCCAGGCTCCTTCCTGAAGATCTACAGGCGATAAACAAAATTTTCAATTAGTTTTGATGATGGATAAGTCCACACTCTATGTTTAAGACGATTGTTTTGCTAAAGTTTGCTACTGATAAAATTAGAACTACTTCTCTCTACTCAAATTTTCAAACATGAAAAAAATGGAATGTTACCCTGAATTTTTCTGTTGTTCTTACATCTGAAAATGTACATATATGTCCTATTTTTTTCATGTTTTCCATTTTACTTATTTTAGAGAGGGGGCGAGAGAGGGAGAGAGAGAGAGAGAGAGGGAGAGAGAGGGAAAGAGAGAGAATCTCAAGCAAGTTCCATGCTCAGCACAGAGCCTGACATGGGGCTCAATCCCACAACCCTGGGATCATGACCTGAGCTGAAACTAAGAGTCAGACAGTCAACCAACTGAGCCACCCAGGGCCCCACATATGTCTTATTTTTAAATGAATTTTAGATATTGATGGATCATTTAGAATCTAGGAACCATGGATCAGGTTCCTTTATAACAACTGGTTCACCTACCTTGATCTCAAAGCAATTTACCAAATAATGGGTTGGATGTGTAGTTTTTTTTTCTTTCTTTCTTTCTTTCTTTCTTTCTTTCTTTCTTTCTTTCTTTCTTTCTTTCTTTCTTTCTTTCTTTCCTTTTCTTTTCTTTCTTCCTTTCCTTTCCTTTCCTTTCCTTTCCTTTCCTTTCCTTTCCTTTCCTTTTTCTGTTTATAGTCTATGGTGGTTCCTGCTGTGAAATAGTAATTTGGCTTTTCATTAACCAGTTACAAAAATCCTTCCTACTTCCTTCCCATATACTCTCCCTGAGAGAGAAAAAATGTTGGCTATATGCTAGAGATATACAGGATTGTCAGCAAAATATCCATATGGTCTGTTTGTCGGTATAGAACTTTAAAAGGGGGGGGGCAAGTTTTTATTAAAGACATCTTTGTATAAAGATGGTAATCTATTAGCTCTGTGTGTGGGAGGTAAGGGGAAGGAAGCACTGACTCAGGTCTCAGGTGTTGAAGAAAAGCCAATGTCACAGGAAACAATGATATGACAAACTGGCCTACATTGATTAAGTTGGGCTATTTTCACAGCTAACTTTAGTAAATTCAGGGTGGCAGAAAAACTAAGCTGTCAGTCCAATTCTACCCTCTGTCCCCAGATATCACATTTGGCTGTAGAATTCCAGAAAAAGCAGATGCTCACTCTGCCCCTGATACAAAGTCACTATTTACTGGCATCAGTGCAATTTATTTAGGCTACTCCAATCCCTTTGGACTCAAAGCTATCAGAATAAACGAGGAAATAGACAGACATGGCTTGTCATGACCAAACTCCTCAATAAATGGGAAGGCACAATGCCTTCTACCTAAACAGATGTTGCAAAACAAATGTGTGAAACCAGTGTAATTTTGTTTTCCCTTTTTCACTACCCCTGGTGGAGCTTCCTGTGACACAGAAATTCTAAACCTACACTGGGCAAAAAATTGGTACTTTGATCCACTATAGTTATAATGTATGTCACAGAATTTTCTTCCTCTTAAATAAGTTACAGGTATTTCTTTGTTAAAAAAAAAAAAAAAGTAAACCTGAGATAATTAAAAAGCAGCTGAATGAGGTACTCAAACCCTAATCTCTTTCCTTTATAAGAAATGGGACCAAGCAAGCCATCATTAAATTAACCATAGAGAAGCAAAAGAGACGAAAGCTCATAATACTAAAAAATAATACTATTCAACTTCGTGCCAGGATCTAGGCAGCCAGAGTGAGAATTTAGTTCATAGCATATCCCTGCCCTGTGTTGTAAAGCAGTGACTACATGGTACTATGAGGGAAGCAGGGAAATGATAATGCTTCTTATTAATAAAAAATAGACCTAGAAGAGACTTTAGAAATGATCTAGAACAACATCTGATCCTGACAATAAACAGACTGGGAGAGCGGGAAGTTAGTGATCTGCCTATTGGCAAACATTTCCTTAGAAACAGAGCTATGGTTGAAGGTTAAGACTTGAAAGGGTAAAGGCTCTGGAGCCAGATGAAACTCTGTTTAAATACCACCTATGCCTTGAGGAAAGTCACTTAAATTCTTGAGCATAAATCCTCTTCCTGTAACACAGAGTTATTTATTAACACCTACATTTGAAACCTCAAAAGTTAAAAGGATAAAATGGGATGATCCAGTCCACAGATTATCAAATTACAATATGAAAAAAAATGGATCCTCAAATTACAATATGAAAAAAAAAAAAAAACGGATCAGAGCTGAGAAAAGTGAACTCATCTCCTCATCCAGAAAGGGCCTGACCAGAGTTACCAATCACATCTAAAGATGGGAGCAATTCTTCAGGTCTGGACTGGTCTGTGCAAAGGCATGGAAAAAGAAGAGACTTAAACAATTGTTGGCCATGACATTTCATGCAAGGTCCAGGAAAAGAATACCTTGTGAGGTTCAGCTGAAGATTTGATCCTCTGGACAAATAAAACACATGCTATAGAAATGGACACATTAGATCCTGAAAGCCTGATGTTGTCAGCATTTAAATTTTATAAGCAATCTCTCCTTTTCTGTTAGGTACCAAACAAACTTCTGTAGTAGTCTGAGTACTTAGAAGAATATCTGAGTACTTAGAAAAATATCCCATAGCACAGGCTTCCCATAGTAGTTTGGTTTGAAAAATTAATAAATTTATACATTATATTCATGAGAACTTTGCTAGTATGAGTCATCATCCCTGAATCTGATCAAACTGGAAACCTTAATGAAAATTCCTTTTTGAGCCCATAAGGGTTAAAGACAAGCCTTTGGCTGTGAATACACAACATTCAAGGTTAATCTCTATGTTTCCATAGCCTGCTAGCATTTCCCAGATGACTCCATTCTGAATTTTCATTTACCATATAGCTTTCTTATTTAATAACCATTTTAAAAAACTGTTGTTGGAATGATTAAGAATATATTATCTTTAAAACATACAGTGCAAAGGTTTGGAATATAATAAGTCTCAATAAATGTTCCCTCTCATTACATTTTTAATCCAATGCACTTTCTTCTATATCGCTCTTATTCCAAGCATGAGCTCCATATGTATAATTAATCCAAACTAATGGACATTTTCTGATTTTGAAAGAGATCTAAAAACTAATTCATTTTCCAACATAAAATAACCAGTACATTCAATGTATCAGACATAATGCCATCTGTTGAAGATTTCAGTAAAAAGCAGGATGCTTCTCTGATCTGAAAACACTTACTCCCTCTCTAGTCTCTGAATTAGAGTACTGTGTGATTATTGCAATAATACAAGCAGCACTGTTGTGTGAGATTGGATGTAAGAGTAGAGCCTCATCTAGCCTCGGAGAAGAGGGAGAGCTTCTTAGAGGAGGCAGTGATTTAAATTTTTATAATAAACAACAGTAAGATCTGGGGGAAAATGGAGCAGGAGAAAAAAAGAGGCTAAGAGTAAAGAAGTGATAATATGAGCAAAGACCCAGAGGTGAGAAAGAGTACATAGTGCTCAGGGCATTTAAAATTATTTAGAAAGATTTGAGAAGTGGCTATTTACCCTGAGATAATATAAGCCATTCATTAAAGGGTTTTGAAGCACCACAGTAATACTGTGAGTTTTCTTTTTAAAAAACAAACCCTTGGGGTGCCTGGGTGGCTCGGTCGGTTAAGCATCTGACTTCCGCTCAGGTCAAGATCTCACGGTCTGTGGGTTCAAGCCCCACCCACATCGGGCTCTGTGCTGACAGCTCAGGGCCTGGAGCCTGCTTCCGATTCTGTGACTCCCTCTCCCTCTGCCCCTCCCCTGCTCAGGCTCTGGCTCTCCCTCTCTCTCAAAAATAAATAAACATTAAAAAAATTTTAAGAAAACAACAACAACAAACCCTCTAGCTGCCGTCTGCATACTTGAATAGGAAAAGTAATGCTTGAGACAAGGAAACTAGTTAGTAATTCATTGTATAATCAAAAAAGGAGATGATGCATTGAAGACATGCCACAGAGTATGGAAGCATGTGGCCTGATTTGGTAAGTATTTAGTTGGTAGAACCTCTAGCACTTGGTAGGTTTGGGGTTATGAGATGAAACAGGATAACTTCTGGGATTGTTGTTCAGGCAATTGATTGGCTGACTTTTCTCTCCATTAACATGAGGAGCAGAATAGAAAGAGGGAAAGTAGAAGTAGGGGAAGAATACAGGTAACAGGTCAGCATGTGTTATGTTGTATTTGAGAGCCCTACAGATCATCAACAGTCAAGCTGACGAGGAGAAATGACTACGCTAAAGATTTTTTAGTTATCAGCATATAATAATGTGGGTTTGCATGAACTCATTCACAGAATATGTATAATGAGGAGATTATATACATATCTCCTGGATATTTAGTTAAATAAACAAGTAGACAAGAAATATATTCACAGGGGCATAGAAATGTGTGCCTGTCTGCCATCACTGACATGTCATTGGCAAAAGATGTGGCATCACTGGTGTCATGATTTAGTTCTTATACATAAGGAAGCCTGCTTAAATCCATTTGAGACAAGAAATAATTTAAGATTACCAATGGCATGTGCAATAAGCAGAATAATACCTCCCCTCAAAATCCTAACCCCTAGCACCTGTGAATATATTACCTTACAAGACAAAAGGGACTTTGCAGATACGGTTAAGACTAGGGACCTTGAAATGGGGAGATTTTTCCTGGATTATTCGGCTCAGTGCAATCTAAACACGTGAGCTTTAAAAGTGGAAAAACTTTCCAAACTGTGGTCATCAAAAGATAGGTGATGATGAGTAAAGCAAGGTCAAAAAATGTGACATGAAGACTCAACCCACGGTTCCTGACTTCAAAGATAGAAGAATGTAGTCACGAACCAACAAATGTTGCGTGCCCTCCAGAAGCTGGGAAAAGCAAGAAAACAGAGACCTTCCTAGTGCCTCCAGAAAGGAACATAGCCTGGATAACATGTTGATTTTAACCCTGCAAGACCCATATCAGACTTCTAACATTGAGACTCCTATGAATAAGCTTAATAATAAACTTCTGTCAACCAAGTTCTGTTTAACAGTACGAAAGAGGTAAAAATCTGGCTAACCTTGGGACTGTTAAAATCACAATATAAAAACAATGTTGAGGAGTAACAATGTTTTTCAGCTGTATTTTTTTTCACACATAGAAAATCTGGACCCAAAGAAAAAAATAATAATTGTGAAGGGCTTTGCTACACAAAGTTAATTTTCTGAAGACAACTTGAGAAGTAAAATATCCCTAATGGTATGGAAAGGACCTGTAATATGAATAAATGATTTCATGCAGATAATTCCAATGATCAATGCAGAACAGGGACTACTTTGCTAACTATTAATTTAGATACTGTTGCCAATATTGATTCACATAATTTGCGTTCCACCAATTGTTCAAGAAGTAATCTGTTCTCTTTTTAAGGTTCTCCTTTCTCCCATTTCATATCAACGAGTGCCAGAGTTTTCAGGTGCGTTTTTGAGAAAACTTTGAATGTCCATTTTACCTTTTTAGTGAAGACTGTATCATATTTATTATTCTCAAGTGCTGTAGTCATCCAAATGCTTAGGGTAGATTCATTTTTGTCCGTGATTTCTATCACATATACAGAGCCACTTTTTTCAGAATAACTAATCTTCTGTTTTCTTCCACTCTACATTCTTCATAAGGCATATTTCCATTGGTTGTAATGTTTTCATGTTATTGTTATCTCCTGACTACAAAAATGAAATTACGTGCCAATGGAGCAAACTTTTCACTCTGCACATAAAAGTTAATGGCTTTTAGAACTCCAAGCGTTTCAATCAGATAGTTTTGCAGCTAATATTAAGTTGGCTTCTTGGATGGTTGACTTAGAACAGCGGCTACCCAATGTGATGATACCAATTCAAGTAGAAAACTGAAGTGATAATTATCATTCATCAATAACTGCCTGTGAAGAAACAGTAATTACAGAAAAAGGCTAATCTTTCTCCAACTGAATGTATACTTAATAAGAATTATAAAATGTTATTGTTTCACAAAGGCTATCTTTTTATGAGATATATTAATCTTGAAACATTATAGACATGAATATAAAAAACACAAAAAAGGTGTCTTTTTTAATTTCTAAAGAAACTGCAGTAAATAATTTACTAAAAACAATTTTTAAAGAATATACCTTTGGGGGCACCCGAGTGGCTCAGTCGGTTAAGCATCAGACTCTTCATTTTGCTTCAGGTGATGATCTCACGGTTCCTGAGATCAAGCCCCACATGGGGCTCTGCACTCACAGCACAGAGCCTGTTCGGGATTCTCTCTTGTCTCTCTCTGTCACACCCCAACCCACTCATGCTCACTCTCTCTCTCTCTCTCTGTCTCAATACTGTCTATTCTAAACATTTCTGTCTATTCTAAATAATTCTGTCTATTCTAAAACATTTATTTGATGTTTTTCTTTAATGACCTAAATGATAATTATCTCTGATCTCATCAAAGAAGTTCATGGAAATTGTGTAGACAATTCCCACCCTACCTCTCAAAGGAGTTTTAGAACTTGGCCATTAGATCTTGTTCACTCCTCACAGAAGGGTAGAACTGACCTCCTGGTAATCCAAATGGCAAAAACACAGATACTGTGCAGTTACTGGTCTTTGCCAGATGATAGTACAGATAGACACTCAAAGTTAATCAACAGGAATCGGACTAAACACTATTTATTTTATCTTATCTTATCTTATCTTATTTTATTTTATTTTATTTTATTTTTTGGTACAAAAAAAAGGTGATTTTATTAAAGCATGGACACAGGATCCAAGGGCAAAAAGAGCTGCCTTAGGATTGTGAGGAGCTATTGGTCTTACATACTTTTAAGTTGAGGGGTAGAGACAAAGCAAGTTTCCAAAAAGATTTTCATATATTAAAGAAGACCTAACAGGGGCGCCTGGGTGGTTCAGACAGTTAAGCATCTGACTTTGGCTCTAGTCATGATCTTGTGGTTTGTGGGTTTGAGCCCCGCATCGGGCTCTGTGCTGACAGTTGAGTCTGGAGCCTGCTTCAGATTCTGTGTCTCCCTCTCTGTCTGCCCTTACCTCCTTGCACTCCACCTCTCTCTCTCTCCCCCTGTCTCTCTCTGTCTCTTGAAAATAAATAAGCATTAAAAAAATTTTTTTTAATATTAAAAAAAAAAAAAAGAAAAAGACTTACAGGATCCTGAAGGTCTGGCTATTGTCAAACTAAGGTTGCTTTTTGCCTCTGGCAAGGCCTTGACATTAAGACAGCTGGGAGTTCCTGAAGGACTGGCCTACTCTGACTGTCTCAAGCATTTACAGTGGCTGCAAATTGTATGGAAATTTAATTTTATAAACACCATTTTAAAGAATCAGATTAAGACAAAGTGGTGAGTCAGTTATTCTGACATTTGATTTGGTGATTGAAGACTAAAGAAAAGTTTCCGTAGAGACTAAAAGGAAAAGGATGTGATATGATCAATCCATGTTTTGTATTTGCTTAAGCTCAGTCTTCTTTATGCACAACACACATTAAAACATAGTCTACAATTTACATGCGAGTTCTGTCTCTTTTTTTCTTTTTGTACGGGATACTGGTACTTAATAGAACCATTTCAGAAAATTCCTTCACACTTCAGTCAGACAAATTTCATTTTTAGCACACATTTTTTTTCATGTATCATTGCATACAATTTGAAATTGCTAAATTAGATGACAATTTCTTTAGAAGTCTTAAAAATAAAGCAAAAGTGCTACAAGAAAATGACATTAAAATTCTTTTTCTCCTACAAGTTACTTTTGGGCTTCTATGTATGTTCTAGCAATCAGTGCTCTAAAATATTATTTTTATATTTTTTTCATTTCCTTTACTTAAAACAAAAGTTTAATATGGTTAAACAAATAAAAAAAAAGTTAGGTTTCTGTTGAGATTTGCTATTAGGATAGATGAGGAGAGGACCCAGGGATAAATGAGCAGCACTGAAGAAAAGGAGAGGATAGGTAAGAGGCCCAGCAAAGAGGGGTGAGTGGGCCAACAGCCAAACTGAGGAGGCCCAGTGTGAAAAGCTGGGGATCTCATAATGTGTCCTTCAGCCAAATGAGTCACTGGTAAAGGAAAGTCAGATTGGGATGGGATACACACTAAGGCTCGAGACCATCTGAGAGAATCAGAGACACAGAGAGAGAGAGAGAGAGAGGAAAAGAGAGAGAGAGAGGGAGGAGGGAGTGGAGGAAGGAAGACTAGAAAGGCAAAGGCTAAGCCACAAGAAAAGTTTATTAGTCAATGATTTTATGGTTATATGAGGTAAAATGAATTGGGGACCCGTGTAGTTGCCAATAGCTGATAGATGGAGCCAAATTCATGATGTTTTGTAAACTAGGCTAATTCCCAGAAAGGAATGAGCCTTGGTGCGTTCCCTCATTTTTCCCGGTTGGCTCCATCTGAGCATTAGATATTCAACTGTATTTGTCACCTGGAACCTCCTGTTCCAAGTTACCAACACCTGAAAAGGACCTTTTCCTTCAGAATTTATAGTCAAATCAGAAAGGTTCATTGAGAGTGGCTGAAACTGTATTTGGGGAGGAATATTAAGCAGTTTACCAGTCAATACACAATGAATCAGGGTTCACTGGAGCAACAATTCGTCCCTGGCAAAGTAATACGCATCCTAGAAAAAATTCTGGCAGTTGTTCCAGAAGAAGCTGCAGGTAGTTTGAGGGCACCGTTCAGGTCGGGCTAGTGTAACTTGAAGGACCAAGTTCAGATGTGTAGCACACGATGTATAGACTCATTCACAAACCCATATGTGTAGATATATTTAAGTCACAAACTTGAAAGTTAAATTCAGGTATTAATTTTAATCCCTAGCCAAGGTAGGATAACAAAATTATCTCTATCATCACCCTGTTTAAATCACTTTTTCATCACCTTGGCTTTGCATTATTCATGAATCTGCTTCAACGATCCATATGGTTCCAATTTGTATTCCAATCATCACTTCCTTATTATCTCAGCTTTTATACATAATTTTTAGTGTCTCTGCCATCATTTTGCTCATGTTCACATTTGCACTTGATCAACTGAATATCTGTAACATTAGCTACTGTTATTTTTAGGTTTCTACTACCCAGATGTAGGCAACACTAGCATTCAAGGAAGGGTGTATTCTTCAAAAGCGTGTTCTGCAAATTCCAGCTACGTATTTTGCAGAAATGACTGTCCCCTTCCCTTTGCAAACCAACCTGTGCTTATTTTGAAATAATAGGGATGGGTTTGCAGATCACACTGTTTGGCAAATAAGGAACAACTATCTGAATGAGTACAATTCACAAAACATAAAAAATAAAAAGTAAGTCCTCTGTACTGCGTAGACATCATTAATTTTCTATTATCTGCTATTTTGCACTACAACACCTTCCCATGCCTGTAGTAAAGAAGGTAGTTTTACTCACCAGTCATGAATACAGGCACTGGAATCAGCAAGCCCTGAATGTGAATTGTGGCTTTGTCACTTACTAGCTGTGTGACCCCAGATAGGGTATCAAATTATGAAGTCTCAGGAAACTCATATGTAAATGTCAATAATAATCCCTATCACCAAACAACTTGTGATGGAGATTTTACGAAAAACCATATTCAAGCTCTTAGCACTAGGTTTGGTAAATACCAAGTCCTCAAGAAATGATGGCACTTGATATTTTTTGTCAGTGTTGATATTTTGTCAGTATTAGATTGTTTACCTCTGTTATGTTAGGACTACATAAATATAGAAGGCTACTAACAATTTATAAAATTAATGAAGTCGCATCACTGTATGTGCTTGGTCTATAACCAAACACGTATTTGGAGGTAAGTAAGATCCTTACTGACGTGGATTTACATAAAATCTGAATTGAACCCTAATGAAGCAGATACAAGAAGAGAATAGAAGCAATGGTAAACCAGAGCTATACAGACGAATGCTAATCACTAACTATTTAATAAATGTTCCAGAGAAAACTTGGGCCTCTCTCAGGATGACGCCAGGTTCTTTTTGGCCATGTCAGGCGAGAATAACTTGAGTGACTGTAGTTTACAGAGGTCTGCCATAGTATGAGCTCCACGAAGTATGAGTTACTGGTTTTAGGCATTCTTTAGGAACTCATATAAAGAAAGAATACTTAGCAAGCTGCTACAATCACCTTTAGAAGAAAAGTGGCAAGATCCAGTGCAAAATAGACACTGAAACAGAATCTATCAAGTTGGCTTTTCCTGACCATTGCTCTGCAGTTACATAGATTTAATGTTAGCATGGATTTTCTTTCATTATTACAATAGTTCACTCACACCATACAGCAGAGACTCATTCTGCAATCGAGTCCTACATCCTGAGAGATCTCAAGATATGCAGACAGAGATAAATGTATTTTCACAAGTGAAATTGTTCTTTTGCAATCATGGATCTATCCATTCCGTTTGGCTTTTTCACTGAATTTTCAAATCAAAGATGAAGCCAAAAAAAAAAAAAAAAAGAACTCTCTCAATAACAGCTGTCAAAATGATGTCATAAAAAATATACAGCTTTGAAAAAAAATGAGAAAGCTTTGAGCACTAATACATGTACGTGTTGAATCACCAGCACCCTGGTTATATACCTGAAAGTAATATGACACTCTATGTCAACTATACGTCAATAATAAATTTTAACAAGTTTTAAAAAGAAAATAATTTTTTTAAAAGTCTTTAAAAAATATAACGCTTTAAAAGGGATGGTTTATTGTATTTTTGTTATGATATTAACAAAACGATTTAACATGATAGGCTACAAGGGCACCTGGGTGGTTCGGTCGGTTAAGCATCAGACTTTTGGTTTCAGCTCAGGTCACGATCTCACGGTTCATAAGATCAAGCCCTATATCAGGCTCTGCGTTGTAGGGATTCTCTCGCTCTCTGCCCTTCCCTTGCCCATTCACGTGTGTATGTGTATGTGTGCTCTCTCTCTACAAATAAATAAATAAACTTTAAACAACTAAGTGATAGGATACATTGTCACATTTCACACAGGGACATCAGGAAATTAATTAATTAATTAAAAGTGTGCATATATATACACACATATATACATACACACACATCCATGTATCCTATGGATACATACCTATAGTATGTTTGGCAGTGGGGGATGGGGCATGTGTGTGTATACTGGAAATACTAAGAATTGTCACTGTTTTACTCAGGAAAATTTGAACTCCCTGAAGGTTAGATGAAATTGAGAAAGTGTGCCTAAGGAGGTGAAGTTATTACCTACTTTTTCGTTCACTGTAACCTCAATCCATTGTCTCAGATTAGAATAAACTTTCAGGTGCAGTGGTATAAGCACACATCAAGTAAATCCACTACGAGTACAGTTTATCACCATCCCTAGAGATTGCACACTTAGGATACAACGAATTGAAAATCGTTGGTCACCAACAGAGGGTTCAGAAATACTGCAATGTTATTATCCAATTTTTAAAAATATATTCATTCATTTTTCTCAACTCTTAATGAGTGGCTACTATGTTACAGAATTTCTGCTAGGCCTAGAGATATAGATGTGTAAGACAAAAGACCTCCATCAAGTACATTTTTGTCTTCTGAGAAAAATGTAAGTAAACTAAAGGGTCACCACCACAGGCTGTAATAAGGACCGTAGTAAAAGCATGCAGATACTGAGGGGGATGGAGAAGTGGCTTCATCCTTAGCCTGAGCGTCAGGGAATGCTCCCAAGCTGAGTCAAAGAATGAGTAAGTGATGTGGAGAACCTGTCAAGGGCTTTCCAAGCAGGGCAAAAAGCAAGTGGAAAGCTGGAGAAAGTACTGGGTAATTGGGAAATAGCAAAGAATTCAATATGGTAGAAAAAGAATACATGTGAGGACATTGTGAGAAATAAAACTGTGGGAAAAGGAGGAATGTTCTTACATATTTAACGAGCTGCTCAGCCTAGGACAAAGCAAGAGCACAGTTCTCCACACATTAAGAAGCAATTCATGTGAGAAAACATAAATCAGTAATTATGAGCATGGGCTCCAGAATCAAACTGTGTTGATTAGAATCTTGGCCCCACCATTTATGAGCTGAGTGGTCTGGAGCACAATTTTTACCTCATGTATCTCATATAATCATCTATAAAATGAGGATAAAACAGTACTTACCTTACCGCTTGTTTAAGATACAAAGGATTAATACTTACAAAGTAAGTATTTAAAAGAGTAAATAATAAACTGTTTTACTATTTTTATTAAGAGAATAAAGGAGACAAGTTTCAGAGGAGGCAAGGTTGTTTGGTTTAATTAAGTCACAAGAACCAATTTCATGGGGTCAGAATACGAAATGGGGCCTTTTTGACATATTGATCCGGGAACTGAGTAGGGCTTTGCCCTGAGGGAGGAAAACACTGGAAGCTGCATTAGTCTTTTACTTTTTAATGGAAATGACTACATAATGTCCATTCTTTTGAAAAGGAAATGATATGGAGAAAAGATAAGGGAAAACAAGAAATCTAAGTCATGAAATGGAACAGGACACTAGAAAGAGAATAAAAAATTATGAGCGAGCCCTTCTTGTCTTCCCCCAAAATCTATCCATCGTCTTCTGCCTGTGAATGCACTATCTTTTACTCACATCCATATAGAGTAGTAATACCTTTTAAAAGTCTTCCCCCAAGCCCAGAACTGTTCCCTGAGGGGATTAAAATTGCCAGCTCCAGGGATGCCTGGGTGGCTCAGTAGATTGAGCATCTGACTCTTGATTTAGACTCAGGTCATGATCCCGGTGTCATGGAATGGGGCTCTGTGCTGAGCATGGGAGCCTGCTTAAAATTCTCTCTCCTTCTCTCTCCCTCTCCCCCTTTCTCTCTCTCTCTCTCTCTCTTTCTCTCTCTCTCTCTTTCTCAAAAAAAAAAAAAAAGTGCCAGTCTAGACTGACTCTGTGCGGTGTTAGACAAGGCAATATAAACACTTCATGGAAAAGGCTTAAAATTTATTTCAAAAGTTAAGAATTCAGAGACTTTACTACCACCATTAATTAATGACTCCAAGATAGAAATATTCATATATTTTCACACACACACACACACACACACACACACACACACACACACACATCCGAGCTTTAATACTGCAATTCAATTCCTGCACTAAGTATTCAAAATTAGTGTAAATTCCTCAGGTTAAGGTACAGTTCCCAACAAGACTATTTTCAGATGCCAACTGTGAGTTTAGAAGTCCTCAGGCAATCCCCACTTCTGACCAACTTGCTACATATTTGGAGGCTTTCATGATTCCTTCAGGTTTGATAGTTTACCAGAACGACACATAGAACTCAGGAAAGTACTGTAATTATGAAAATAGTTTATTACAAAGGATATAAATAAGGACCTGCCAAAACAAGAGACAGTAGGGAGAGGTCTAGGATGGTTCTGAGGATCTGCTCCCTAGGGAATCAAGACATATCACCCTCCTAGTAGGTTAACATGTTCACCAACCAAGCCTCAGTGTCCACAGATTTTATTGAAATTTCATTATGTAGGCACAATTGATTGAATCATGGGCCACAAGACTGAACTCAATCTCTAGTCCCTCTCTTCCTCCCAGGGTTGAGAGCATGTAGTTCAAAGCCCTAACCCTCTAATCACATGGTTGGCCTTCCTGGCATGGTCTGGCCCAGTCCTGAGTCAGCATGGTAGCATAAGCTATCCAAGAGTCCACCTTAAATCATACCTTAAGTGTAAACTCAGTAGTCATACCAGGGGCCTATCATGAACAACAAGGACACTCCTATCACTCAAGAAATTCCAAGGGTTTAGAAGCTCAGTTCCAGGAGTCTAGGACAAAGGCCAGACAAAAACTTTAATTACAAGATGCACGCATATACATGTGTGTATATACATACTAAGCGTACAGAGTTACTTAAATGTCAGGCAGTTCAGAACTTGATAAGCTTACATGTACTGTTGCAGACACTGAGAGAATAGGGAATGTCCCCGAAATTAAAGAACTTAGAGTTTGATTACTGAGCTGGAGTGAGGGCAGCATGATGCCAGGATATCTGGTAATGTTAGGTTCTGGGAGGAAAAGACAAGCATCAAAGACCATGAGCAATACAACAGGTGCCCATTAATACAAACCTTTGCCTGGCACCAGCCCTGGTGGGCTCGTCATTCTTATGCTTTCTCTAGCATAAACCTAGTAAAAAGGAGAATGAGGACAGAATTCCATTTCTCAGCAAGTCTGCCCTCTTTAACTTAGCTTCTCTTTAAAAGACCTAGAAAATTATAACCCTTTGAAACATTGAAATTTTGATTCACTTGGAAGCTTTTATTAAGATATAATTAATAGTTAGGAGGAACTTTACTAGACATTTGGGATGAATTGAACCATTGCCTAATTACCATACTAAGAAATTCCTTTGCAAAAAAGGCTTAGGTGTCCAAATCACTTAGGAAATTTAAAAATATAATTTTAAATGAAGAGTTGTGGTGTTTTTATATTGAAGCTCTCCAAAAGAATTACAAACTGGAAACTATAAGCCTAAAAATGAGTATTTTAAAACCATCAGCACACTGAGTTCCCTATTAATTGAGCATTTTTATATATAGTGAAAATTTAGAAGAGCTTAAGTTTTTCATGAGATAAGACCTTTTGAATTTGAAATTTTATTTTATTGCATTGCGCTTTTAATTTATCGGTTAGTGCTATGTTAATATATCCACTTACATTTCAACATTTTTTGCAAATGCCTTTTACTTTTAACTCCCCGAGAATCTCTAAAACAAATGATAGTGAACAGGCAAGGCACTCGGGCTCCACTTGTCTAACCACAGATGAAAAAAGGCATTAAGCGGAGAAAATAATCATTAAAGGATCTTTTACAGTTGGCTGAGGGATTGTTATGATTGGGATGGGAGAGACATTAAGTTGCACATTACTCAAAGCAAAGTATAATGATATATTTTGCAAGTTAAAGAGGCTTTGCATTCTACCAAGATCATTTTCAACAAGACAGGGGAAACAGCCGAGCAGTTTCAGAGTATCTTTTTATCTAAGTGTGTTGAATTTCAGCATAATTGATCTCTAATACGTTTTAGGAGCTGCGTACGCATGCCCACCATGAATGCAGAACCTGTTCAAATATCCCTACACTGTCTGGCACACTTCGACTCGAATGACCTACTCAGGTATTTAGACCAGAAGTCCTTTTCCAACAGAAAAGTATCAACCTACTTGATACCTCGGTAAAAGCTCAGTACAGCTCCAGTCTGTGGTAACGATCACATCATAACCTCTTGGAAGGGGGCTGAACAAATGTTGGGTAGGCAGTCAGGTGACCACATTGTGAAACTCTTTCAATGCTGTGATTCAAGTTCTCCAAGGCCACAAACAGAAAAGGAGTATGATCACAGTAAGTGGTCTTTGGCACATAATCCTTACAAACGTAACTGGAATAATTCAAACCTCACAAATCCTTGTTTTCTGGTTTAAGAACCTCCAAGATTTCTCAGATGTGGTTGTGCATGCCCCTTATAGTGCTCTTTCTCACTGATGACACCCAAAGATCCCGTTCATTTACTCAGGAAACCAAAGTTCAGAGACAGAAAGAAACTTGTTCAAGGTCATAGTTCTCAGAATGAATGAAACTGGAAATTTAACTCACATTTTCTGACACCAAAGCCATTGTTCTTTCTCCTACACTGTTTCCACCCTAATTGACATACAAAATTGGGCTTTATCTAAGGTTAATCTAACTTTATAACCACTAGACAAATGGGATCATCTTCCCCTATCTCTGAAGGTTGGTTCTATTTTGATTCTGTTGTGGTTGAAAGGTTTTATTATGGATGTCCTGGGAGTTTATCCTGATCTGAAAGAATTCAAGCAATCAGCCTTATGTTCAGTTAATGAGTAAAGTTTAAAGGAGTACTTATTACACACAAAATTCCATTCCAGTCTCGGTGGAAAGGAAGACATACATTTATGAATAGAATCATCAGTCTTACACTCATACACAAGTCACATATACAAGGGCATCAACCATGCTATTGTAGTAGTATGGAACTGGGAGCAGTTTAATAATTTTCTGACCCATCCTATGAGTTGTTGCAATTTCAACTTCTGAAAGCCTAGCTCTAGTCACCCCAAAGCTCCAAAACTCATCTTTTACTTTGTTTCCTTTGCTTCTTACCTTTTACTAAATAAGGGTGACATTTTTCATTTACCATCCACTGAGCAGTTGCTGGGTCTTTAGGAATATGTATATAATTTATACACCTAAAACATTAATAATATATATATTTATGTCAACCTTGGAGAGTACAAAGGGTGATAGTATTCCAGCAATGTTTTTACATCCCTCCCCCATAAGATTTACCTTTTTACCATGTATCACTCTACTGTACAAGGAACTTAGAACCTATCAGAAAGGGTTAAAATATAGTCTACGTTATAATTAGGAGCTTCCTTTTCTCATGCCTTCTCAGATTTATTTCTCAAGATGGATCCACATATGAGAAAAAAAAATTTTCTAATTATGGTGATTTTGTCCCTGGGGGTTGTAGAATGGGAAGGAAACTTGAACAAGCATTGCCCTTCTGTAAACCTGGATTCTTAATGCCCAACATACATCTTCACTCTCAGCCCATTAGCCATGTCTTTGTTTGTCTGAATTACAACTGGAAACAGGGTTAAGTTTCTATCCATAGTGATTCCAGGACCTATAAAATCAAAGAAGGTAGACAGATCAACAGATCAGAAAGAGTGTGCCCAGGCATAGAGGAAAATTATTTGATGGTTCCATTTTCCTCACACAGGAGAAAAAGCCTGACTTTCAACTACAAAGTACCATCTTTCTGTATCAAAATGAAAAACTGAGGTAAATAGGCAAGTCAAACATAGTAACTAGAGACCCAGAAGGAGCAGAGGAGAAAAGGGAAATACGACTAACTTTACATGCCTGCACAGCCAAACCATAGCATAGCAAGCTACTACTCAACAACTTAAATCGGCATCACCCTTTATATTTTTCAAGGTATTTTATGTATATTATCTCACTTAAACTGAATTTCCATCACATTTTGACAGCACTATGATATCAGAGGTATTTATATGTTAGTTGTCCAGAACCTGTGAATATTTTTTGTTACTTAGCAAAGAGCAATTTTGATTGCAGAAGGAATTAGGGAGATTACTTTGGATTATCCAGATGGACCCCAAATAATTCCAAGGATCCTTAAAAGTGGAAAAGAAAAGCAGAAGAAGAAAGTCAGAGAGAGATATGACTACTGAAAGGCACAGAGAGATGCAATGGCTCTGACGATGGCTCTGAAGATGGTAAAAGGGTTACCTGAAAATCAAGGCAATGTCTTTATAGCCTTAATGAGGCTATAAAGTCTAACCTGTTTCCTTTTCTCATCAGTTTCTAGACAATGTGGGTAGTGTCTAGAAGCTAGATGAGAAAAGGTTTAGATGAGAAAATATTAGATTCTATAGCCTCCATAAGGGAACATAACCCTGATATTGCCTTGATCTTTGGGAAACCCATGCCAAACTTCTGGACTAGGGACTTTAAATAATAAATGTGTATGGCTGTGAGACAATACATGTATGATCATTTGTTACAGCACTAATAGGAAACTAATACAACACCCTTGAGAAATTTTTACAAATACTCCCTATTACAGCAACTACGTTCACACCGTCTCTCCTCCACTACATGTGTATTCTTTGTGGACAGGACTGGTTGCCTTGCTCACTGGCAGTGTGAAATAAATGTGTAAGTAAATAAGTATCCACCATCAGTAAAACCTACCCTCAGTTTGGGGATTACCAGAACAGTTTCCACCTGTATCCTTGTTTCACTTGGTCCATTCAAACCCTAATGGGGCTTTCACTTCCAAGATGGTAGTAAACATTTCAGATGAGAGTTGTCACCTTCCAGAATAATCCTCCCCTTTACTCGCAGGGTAAATATGGATTTCTTCCCAGACCACATCTGAGAGTGTCTGTAGTCTGGGAAGAAATGGCAAGAGTAGAATAATATGATGGACAAAGAGGTCCTCTTGTCTTGGATAAATACTTTAATTTTTTTTTTTAATATTTATTTATTATTGAGAAACAGAGAGAGAGCATGAGCAGGGGAGAGGCAGAGAGAAGGGGAGACACAGAATCTGAGGCAGGTTCCAGGCTCGGAGCTGTCAGCACAGAGCCCAGCACGGGGCTTGAACTCATAGACCGTGAGATCATGACCTGAGCCTAAGCCGGACACCTAACCGACTGAGCCACCCAGGCGCCCCTTGGATAAATATTTTAAAAAGCGGTTGCCATTGCAGAGATGAGGACGGCGTCTTCTTTTAATTGCCTTACTCACTTTCAACCTAGAACATTTAGCACAGTATTTAATTTAAAAAGAGTATAACTGACCTACTTCTTCCTTTTTAGTCTGTGGTTAATATTTTAGTCTGTGAGTCAGATTTGCAGATTTCTGTATCATACTTTGGCGGTTACATATCAACTGCCACTTTCTGTGAGTTCTGAGATGACCAAGTTCATGTTTCATCCATTTAGTGCCTGGCATACAAAATAAGCTTAAAATATATTTGATAAGGAAAGAAGGAAGAAGGAAGGAAGGAAGGAAGGAAGGAAGGAAGGAAGGAAGGAAGGAAGGAAGGAAGATGAAAGCAGGAGAGGGAAAAAAGGAAGGAGCAAGCTATGATACTAAGACATGACCAGTGATACTAAATGTTAAATATTGAAGAAAGCTGAAATTTACAAACTCACACAATGGAACAATGGCTGCTAGTCCAGAGTAGGTCTTTACATAGTTGCTCAATGGCTCTCTAAATTAGTTAAATTGGGGGAGGGGGGGAGGGAGGGGAGGGAGCCTGGGTGGCTCAGTCCGTTAAGTCCAACTTCGGCTCAGGTCATGATCTTGCAGTCAGTGAGTTCGGGTCCCGCATTGGTCTCTGTGCTGACAGCTCAGAACCTAGAGCCTGCTTCGGATTCTGTGTCTCCCTCTCTCTCTGCTCCTCCCCTACTCACGCTCTCTCTCTCTCGGTCTCTCAAAGATGAATAAATGTCAAAAAAAATTTTTTTAATTAGTTAAATTTTTGTTGAACAAATGTATATCCAACTTTTGAAGTTTAGTTGATCAGCATATTCAGGACTACTGCATATTCTATTAGTGAACCTTTAACTTTTTATAATGGGATAATAGATTAGTTGAAGACTTCAATGCAACATGTAGTCAGGCAATAGGATGGCAACATTATGTGAATTGGAAACATTCTATCCCTTCTTGTGAGGACAATTTGCACTTTACCTTATTTAAAAATAGAGACTTGCAATCTTATGTTGAAAGTGGGAAAAATCACCTAGAAGTTGCCAATTTTAGCATGAAAATTCTGCTATAATGTGAATCATATGATGCCCCAAGATTGTGCAAGAAATTGTTTCCTTGCAACTTAAGAACTTTTAATATTATTAGCAATGACTGTGCCAAACCATTTTTAGACTTGGCGCCTGAACTCCTACCTTTTTTACTCTACCACAGATGCTGCGAAAACACTTCAGGTAACCTACTTTATAGGATATTAGTGCACCAAATTGTTCCATTGCTTGAATTTCCCGTTAGTCTCACTTCTCTTTGGGCGTTTTTTTTTTTTTTTTAATTTTACAGGTTTTTTTTTAGCATGCAAAACTGATTTATTCCTTTAAATCACTGACTTTTTTTTAACCAGATGATCTTATAACTAAGTTCATACTGATCTGAGGTTTTTATAAAACAGAGCTGTTTACCCACTAGCTGCAACTATATTTTCCTTTCTTAGTGATTAAAACTTCTAGTGCCATATGCTCATGCTTGTCTAAGTTGTATCCTTTTGGGTTTTGGCCTAAGTCTTCCCTGCTGTTGGCAAACAAAAGGAAATGCTTCCAATATGTAGGGTTCCCCTCTTGTGAAACCTGTAAACCCAAAGGGGACACTCACTTTTAGAGGTGGATTTAGTTTTAAATTACCTTTCCAAAGTAGGTAATTCTCCAGACTCCCTCTCAGATTGATCTGCCAAGCCAGCCACTTTGTTAGCATTAACATGGCTTCTTGAATTTGAGAACTACAGACGGCGAAGGCATATAAACTTAGCGGCAGGAAAATCAGGCATCTATGCGGATTCCTAACTAGCATGTATTATGAATGTATCCCTCACTTGCCTTTTAAATGCAGGCACAACATGCGACCTAAATGATTGACTAAAGGAAATCTACTGCCAGTTATACTTGCCCATCTCACTCTATTCAGCAAGTTCTCAACGCTAAAAGAAAAAACATATTTCTTCCTAAGGAGGTCACAGATCTGAATACTATTAATGAGTTGAGCATAAGGTATTTTCTATTAATAATTTATTTTATCACTGCGGTTCCTTCAGTCTTTCTACATCTCTGTTCTAGTTTCCACTTTACTACTGTATTTACAGTACTCACAAGTGAAATTACGCCTACCTTCTTTCATTTTTTAAGTCAGCGTTTCCTGATTTTGCTGCCTCTGGCTCAGGCAGAACAAGCAGTTGGCCCTGAAAGTGGTCAAACGTTTACCCTCCTCACAAAAAATGGACAAGATGGACGTTCTCTTCATTAGGTTTAGAATTCAGATTCCTCTTTCTTGAATTTTTACTATTTCATTTTATTAACAAACAAATTGTGTGACCTCTCTTAGTCTCTGTCATTTTTAAAATAAGCATAAGATTTGTTTTCATGTATTGCAAAGGAACTATGGAAACAAATGTAGTCTAGTTAATTGAGATATTATTCCTATTTCCTCCTAACTCAGTATCCTCTAATGGGCACTTCTGTCTTCTCAAAGTTTATAGCCAACCACATCGGGATCTGAATATTTCCACAGTGGACATATTTAGAGCATCACCATTTATTTAAAGAAAGCCAGTAAATTTTTTTTTTTGAATGGAGAAAGATTCTTCATTTAGTTGTTTCTGCTTATCACAAAATTTAATCCCTACCAATGAAAAAAACATATGTTGTATTAGAAAGTGCATTTGTCATGGGATGCCAGATGGCTCTGTCAGGTAAGCATCCAACTCTTAATCTCGGCTCAAGTCATGATCTCATGGTTCAAGGGTTCAGCCCCACACTGGGCTCTGTGCTGACAGTGCGGAGCTGGTTTGGGATTCTCTCTCTGTCCCTGTCTCTCTCTCTCTCTCTCTCAAAATAAATAAATAAACTTTAAAATAAAATTAAAAAAAGAAAGTGCATTTGTCACCAAGTTAATGCTATCACCTGCATATCACTCTCCCCAGAATGGATGGCATTGGTGGAGGGGGAGGATGGGCAGAGGATTCAACATCTGTGCTGCACAATTGTTCAAAAAACTAAACATTTCAAAATTATTGTGCTCCAGACACACAATGCCGGAAATTCATGGGAGAATTAAATATCTAAAATACTTAGCATACCTACAGAACAGCTTTGTGTTTCTTAAAATTAAATAAAACAGGAGCACCTTTTAAATTTCAAGAGTAGAACATGTCCATTTTAGAAGTGCTAAAGACAGTAAAGACTTTTGTAAAGAAGTATATATAAAATTTAATCCTTACAAAAACTGTGTAAGTATTACTGTTCCCATATTATTGATGAATATACTGAAGTACAAATGAAAAAGGTAATTGGCTCAAAGGTCAAAAGGCCATATCTGGTAGTTATAGAGACTGAATTGTTATCACATTGCTTATTAGATTGTTTAAGACAAAAAAAAAAAAAAAACAACCAAAAGATATTTTATTGCTCTGAATTTTCCTTTTTACTTGGTTTATTATTTTCAGTCCCATTGTTAAATTTAACTTTATTTTTTTAAGTTTATTTATTTATTTTGAGAGAGACAGAGAAAGTGCAAGTGAGGGAGGGGCAGAGAGAGAGAGGGAGAGAGACAATCCCAAGTAGGCTTTGTGCTGTCAGCCCAGAGCCCAACACGGGGCTTGAGCTCACGAAACGTTGAGATCTTGACCGGAGCAGAAATCAAAAGTCAGGCATTTAACTGGCTGAGCCACACAGGCGCCCCTAAAATGAACTTTATTACTACCAGTGTGTGTTCCTCACCACCCTCATCCCAATCAAGTAATCTACAGTCTTTGTGAACATAGGAACATATAAGCAGTTTTCTTCCATGAGCTATTTTTGCAGTTCTGTCCATAAACTAATCCCGGTATCTTCATCACTTTGTAAATGCATCTAAATACACAAAAAATAATAGAGGGCCAGGATAGGATCTCGTTTCACTTTGTTTTGCCTTATGAAAAAAGAGATGTTATTTTCAAAATTTAATTTACAAACATTTTATGTACAATTGGATACATCACATAGAAGCAACCAGAAGAGTAGATTTCCATGCTTCATTCAGAGTTGGGCCATTTTCGGTCATTTTATTTTATAGTTAAGCTTACTATCTTTAGGGTTAGACAGACATGAATTTAAATACTCCTACTATTTAGTAATTATGAAACCTTATGTAACTTAGCTAATCTCCTTCTACATTCATGACCTTGCCCTTAAAATGGGAGATATTTTATTTCTCATCTCTCAGGTTTGTTGTGGAGATTAACTGAGGTAGTAGATATAAAACACTGAATTCAAGACCTAGCTTATGACACTAATTCAATTCTTATATCAAAAATAACTTAAAAGTTCCTAAATGAACTGACCTCCTCCTATTAGGAAGCTCACGTTTTGCTTGAGATGGTGCAATACAATGTAAAGAACACAAAGTTTGAAGCAAATGCCTGGGTTTGAAAGACGTCTCATCCACTTGTGAGATGGGTGACCTTAGGTAAATTGGCTAGCCACCCTACTTCTAAGACTTTCTCACGTAAAAGCACATGGAAATTAACGGTGTTTTTTATGGCCCACTGGGGTAGATGGAAGAAGCTGTTTGCAGCCAGCCCCCTCCCAAGTCTCCCCCTGCCGCTTCCCCTGCTTGGAGAAATCAGCATCTCCGCATAGCTTCGCCTGTTTCCATGTGCTGCAGCAGGACAGTAAGTAAGATCTACTCTAAACCAAGTTCCCAATTTGTAAAAAGAAAACAGCGGTACCAAACTCACAGGGTTTTAAAGGAGACAGAGAGATGTCTGAAAAACAGTTGACACACTGATCAGCAAATAGTGGGTTCTTAGTTATTCTGGCCTCTCACTCCCTAAATTTGCCCTCTATGGTTTAGCTATAACAAGCTACTTAAACATTTACAAGACAGCCATGCTTTTACACGCACCATCCCCCCTGGGAGGAGTGCCACATCAATTACCTGTTTCTGGGCACCAAACTACCCCACTCAGAGCCTGAAAAAACAGCACACATTTATTTTGTATGGGTCAGGAGTCCTGATGCTGATGCAACCTTACTGGGTCCTCTGCTTAGGGTCTCACATGTCCACAGTCAAGGTGTCAGCCAGTGAGCGTTCTCCTCTACAAGTTTGACTGGGTAAGAATTTGCTTCCAAATTCACTCACATTGTTGGACCAGGCCAGGCCATTGGATTGTTATCTACACTGTACCAGCGCAGTGAAAAAGCCCTATCCACATGAAGAAAACAGGCCCCACTTAATCATCTCTTCTCTGTCCCCTTTCCTTTAAACTCCAAGATGGTAGATAACAAACTAGATACATGACCTTCTCTCAGTGCTACTTCTTCCCAAGTTATTAAAGATAAATCCCGGGGCGCCTGGGTGGTGCAGTCGGTTAAGCGTCCGACTTCAGCCAGGTCACGATCTCGCGGTCTGTGAGTTCGAGCCCCGCGTCGGGCTCTGGGCTGATGGCTCGGAGCCTGGAGCCTGTTTCCGATTCTGTGTCTCCCTCTCTCTCTCTGCCCCTCCCCCGTTCATGCTCTGTCTCTCTCTGTCCCAGAAATAAATAAAAAACGTTGAAAAAAAATTAAAAAAAAAAAAAAAGATAAATCCCAATCATAAGAGTTGCCAAGAGAGACTTTGGACTCCTGAACTCTCTGAACTCTCTGCACAGAGATGGAGCGCCTCCTCTTCCTAAATTCACCTGGGCATTCACAGAGGAGGGCAAGGCCTTAAGTCTCAGAGAATACATATTACCAGATGGAATAGCTACCATCAGGATCAAATGAGCCCCCAGGGAAAATGACCAGATGTATAAGGATTGCAAGGCTCATGAAAAAAAAAAAAAAAAAAAAAAAAAAGAAAGAAAACTGAATAAACCATCTGAACATCGGAATAGATGGATCGAGAACCTAAAATAAACATGACGCTTTAGGAGATGAGGGAAGAGATTATCAATATAAGCAAGAACAAAAAACCCTTTTTAAAGACTTGTGGAGGGGCGCCTGGGTGGCTCAGTCGGTTAAGCGTCCGACTTCGGCTCAGGTCACGATCTCGCGGTCCGTGAGTTCGAGCCCCGCGTCGGGCTCTGGGCTGATGGCTCACAGCCCGGAGCCTGTTTCGGATTCTGTGTCTCCCTCTCTCTCTGCCCCTCCCCAGTTCCTGCTCTGTCTCTCTCTGTCCCAAAAATAAATAAACGTTAAAAAAAAAAAAAAAAAAAAGACTTGTGGAAATGACAAGTATAAGAGCTGATAAAAGGATAATACAACTGAAGAATAAATATGTGAATTGAAAATTAAAAGGGAAGGAACACTGAAGGAAAAAATAAAAAGAGGGAAGCTATAAATCAAAGCTAAAACATATGCCAAATGGAAGGCAAAATGACAATATGCAGACCTCGGAAGTTTTGCCATAGAAAGGCCCACCTTTGGAACATTCGCCAGAAAAGCTCAAGTAAAATAAAAGAATGATGTTGTAAAGATTTTTGTTATCCCCCAAATAACAATAATCATAAAAACGAAAAATCAAAGAACAGTGGGATAGGTGGTCATATATATGCCTCCCTAACACCTTATACAAACCTCTATTATAGGACTTTCCATTATGTTTTGATATAATCTGTTCATGTACATGTCTCCTTTGGTGGTCAATAACATCTCTTGGAAGAAGTGTAGGCATATTTCACCTTTGTCTTCTAACGTTTACCCAAAGGTATTATAATCTATCACAAATCCTGGTACGTAATGGCTATTTTCTATATACTGGTTAAATGAAGCTGAATTGTTTTTCACCGGCCTGTCTCAATTCTATTGCTCTCTTACTTGCTCTCCTATGGCCCTCTGGTTTTGAGATCTCAGGGTTTAGTTGACTTCAGATAGCTATTTTGCTATCTATCTGTTTGTCCTGCAATTGGTCATAAGACTGACCCATTCTCTGACCAGTCCACTTGATCTTCTGACCCAATACACTGTCTGAAGATAATACATAGGTGCATGAGAGATCTACAACCCAGATTTGCCATCCTGTTTTTATGTGCCCACATGCTGGTAGTGACGTTTAGAAAAGCCTTAATTGGGAATTTGGACAGAGAAAAGAATGAAAGGAATGAGAGATTGAGAAACATTCTCAGACACACTACACAAAAGTATTGGAGGGAAAACATGCTGTCAGACAGCCTTAGGAATAAATAAAGCAGCCCCTTCCTTACGCGGACTTGCCCACAAAATGGAACATACATGCACACCCTACAGACACTTTGTTTGGGGACAAGTTGGATAAAAGTCAGCCTATTTTTTTTTTAATCTTCTTGCCTTGCTTTTAAAATTTTCAATAGTTCCCCTCGCTGTTGATTAGGAGATAGATGTAGAATTATCTCTGCAGTTAACTTTGTGTTTGAAGTTCTCACATCACTACCATCCTTCTAAGCCAATTAAGCATACCTTTATCATGCCTCCTGGTGGGGTTATTCAGTATGTGCTAAATGGTTTAATTAAAATCTGTCCTCTTTCCCTAATGCCCATTTGGAGGAATACCTTTCTCAAAATAGCAATTAAATATATAACAATCCATTACCTGGGAAGAAAAAAGAATCACCAATTGTCCCCTAAAGATAAACAAGCTGACTTTCAATTATCTCATTTTAAATCCTCCTTTACAAATATATAATGGCATTTTTCTTTCTCTTTCTAACTAGATTGGCTGAAGTAATCCCCCAGCTGGGAATTTTGATGTCTTACAACAGAAATTGTCTTGTGACTATCATTAGAGTGGACAGGGAAACATAAAATGAAAAACATAGTGATGTTGCCAATAGAAAAGATCAGTGGTATGTATGGTCAGGAGAGAACAGGTTTACAGATGAGCACTTACAGAGTCTACATTAGGCAACGTCTTTGTAAATGGCACTGAACATCCTTCTAAAGTTTAATATTAATATTATTCCCACTTTTTAAAAGATGATAACGAAGCTTTGAGTTAAGTGGTTTCCCCCAAATCAGTCAGCTGTGAAGCAAAGGGACAGAATTTGAGCCCAAGTTTGCGTGACTCAGAATCCATGGGCTCCATAAATACTTCCTCCTTCTTTTCCAGAAGAAACCAACGAAGCTTCGAGTATCTAATGTGAATCCAACACGCCAAGTGTATGCCACACATTACAACCTCTGGCTGAACTTTCCCTTACGTCGTCTTCTGAAGATCTGAATTTAAGTCTCTACCTTTTCACCAACTAGGGACGTGACCCTAAGTAGACAACAGCACCACTCTGGACCTCAGATGGGGTGGGGTTTTCCTACTTTCACACTGGAAGATTCCTCCTCCAGGAAGGAGCATAGTGGGGAGAATATGTCTATGGTTGCTTACAAGAATCAGCAATATGTCATAGACTAGAGGTATATGGAGCCATGAGGCTAGAAGATGGGTCTTAACCTAAGGGACAAAAGAGGTCAGATACTATGGTTAGGGTAAAGTGCTGAGGTCTTCAATCCTTACATTGTTGTAAGGATTTTTAGCCAAATTCTTAGCTCTCCTTCCTTAAACAAGGTCTTGACACCGATGGTTCGACACGGTTTGAAAAGTTTAATACATACATGTGTCTGGCGGTGGTCCCGAATCATGTCTAATGTAGACTGGCAGAGCAGCACTAGTGAATCCCAAATAGCTAACCATTTCTGCTAGATCCATTATGTAAGGTACAGAAGACTTAATTCTCCAAGGCTGGACTCTCATGAATTTTCTGCCAACAATAAATTCACTGTAAATGAAAGGAAAACATTAAATTTCAAACCTATGAATATCTTTAAGTGGCTAAGATACACACCAGAATTGAGTTGTCTTTGTACTTCCTAAGACTGGTCATTGATTGAAAATCATTTGAAAATGGTATTCTAAATTCAATGATTAATTTACAATTATTCTGGGAATCTCTACTTTTGGCTGCTTCTTCTGTGGCTAATAAAGCAATCCCTGAATATAGGAGCCTAGACTTCTCCCCACACAGGAAGCAGAGGCTCTGACTTGCTGGTGTAGGTTATACTGAGCTCCTGGAAATGCATTTTTTAACAGGCTTGGTTTACAAAGGGAATTGCTGCTAATCCTGATGCACATTAGTTTTCCCAAAATAACACCGCTTAAATTAAGAATCAGGAACATAATGAGAAACGGAGAGAAGGGATATAGAGGGTGCTGCTGAGGGACCTGTCTTGAACAACATATATTGACTGATACAGGGCACAACTGATGTGGATTTAGAATCTTTGAGTTAGAGATTGAATTTACAAACGCTGGGCCACAAGGAAGAACACATAATAAGAAATCCACTTGAAAAGATTATCTGAACAAGTTCACTCCATGTAACAGCAAAATGGAAAAGAAGACAGCATTTGAAGTGGTACGTAGGATTCAGCCAGGATCATATAGAATCCTCTCAGAAAACCAAATGAAAGGAATCCTCCAAATAATAAAAACAGCTCCTCTCACTCAACTCTGCTGCCATGGGCACATCAAGGCAATAGCATCTCTCATGCCAAAGCCCTACTTACTTTTTCATCTTCTTTTTTCTTTTCTGCCGTTTTCAGCAGTAGTTCATGGGCTTCGGCCCTGGACGAGGGCCTGCATCAGGGTCACACAACTGTGTCGGAGCATGAGTACTGGTTAGAACTGTTCTCTCTTTGTCAGAGCACTAACTAGTTCCCCCCAATGGTACTGAGCTACCTTTTCCTCACCCCCAACCACCAGCTCTTCTGCACAAATGTATCACGGGGGGAGGGTGTGATTAGAAACCAGATAATCATCCTAAGAAAGGATTGCACTCATTACATATTTTAACATCTCCCTCACTCTAAATAGTTAATTATGGATTTCAAGCATTAACGAAAGAGCCTCGTAGCCTGTACAGAAATTCTCACAAAGAGATTGTTCTCGGGAAAGAGCCGAAAGTGTCTCATCTTCTCCCCTAAAAGCCGGAGAAGATGATGACAGTCCAGCTGCTCGGCAAGGATTGCTCAGCCTTTATGGGCTCTCAGAAGCTTCCATGAAACATAAAGAAATTCATATTTTTATTGCCTCGTATTCTCTCAGCATGAAGAAGAATTTACATTTCTTAATTGGATTTCTTTCTCTCGGCATAAGAAATTGCAACTATCTCACTAGACTCTACTGCTTAGCAGCCCCCAAGAAGCAGTCATATAACTTATTTATAAGGCAGGGTACAGGGCATAGTTTTCTAGTAAAGTCCAAGGACTACTAATCTTAGGAATGTCTAAAATGCGTTGTAGACTGCAGTCCTAAGCTACACCCCAGAGCTACAGAACCAGGCTCTCTAAGGACGGGGCTGAGGAATCTGCATTTTAAAAGTCCTGCATGCTTTTTATTTGTGAATATTGTTGAGAACTGCCAATTTAACAGAAGTGACAGAGATTTAGGAACCCATCTGGAAAACACTTTCTTTAACTGTGTTTTCTTTTTCACTTTTGTGAGTTGATCAGTATGAAATGGTAACCTGTACCCATGCTCTTTAAAGTTCTCCAGGTGTGCTATTTGGAAGAGATGAACCTGGAATTCATGTAGTTAGAAGAATTCTTAATGTTTTCATCCAAGAAGGAAGCTTGAAGAGACTTTTAAGCCCACTCCTCTATATTACAGACACACCCAGTATCTTCTCAACAACTCTGAACTCTGGACGCACAATCTTATGCCTTAAGAATATTTTCTAAAATAAGACCCTGTTCCATTTCAAAATGCCAGTGAAAAATGGGCATTCTCATTCAGGATCTGTCATTTATCACAGCTCTAGGGTTTAGTGATGGGAACAAAGCTTGACTGACTATTTGGAAGTTCAAGGCAGGACCTGTATTGATAACAGCACTTCCATTGGTGGTTGCTAAGATGTAATAGACTAATCTAACCATAATGCTTATTCTATATGCTGTTTAGGTGCCTGTAATTACATGTAATAATTATATAGTTCTTGAAAGCACTAAATTGCCCTAAGCTGGAAACTCTAGTTTTCCCTATTAGTAGGGCACTGAGCTATTTGAGAAGGAAAAAAAAAAAAAAAAAAAAAAGTGAAGGAAATGTATCAGGTACTTCTACATTTTAGTGCACGTGTTAGATGTTCTACACACATTATTTCAATTAATTCTAAACCTACAGAATGCATACTATCTCCATGTTCCATATGACAAAGCAGAGAGATTTTAGAAATGAAGTAATTTTTCCTGACCACGTGTTTATATGTGATCAAGATAAAATTTGAGCTCAGATCTGGCTCACTGGCTCTAAAGAATGTGCCTTGTTCAGGCAGAAATAAAGAAATGGGATTACCAGAAAGGGAGGGAAAGCAACAAAGGAGTAGATGTCAAAAAGAGAGAAAGACCTCAAAGGAATTTTCAAGGTGGGCTTTCCTAAGATTGAGAAGTTTCTAAGTAAAGTCATTGTAGTAAGCCAAAATGTAGAGCTACATTATGTAGTCCAGAAGCAAGGTAACTTTCCTATAAAAAGTATATTGTAATGGTGTCCATAAGACTCTGATCTCCCTTCAGAAAGAGTACGGCTCTGGCATGAACCCCACCGAGCTACAGTCACTTATCAGCATGGCTTTATCCATTAGTATAGCAGAGGAAGAACAAAAATATCTACCAACCATCCATTTTGCAAACACAGCTCCAAGTGTTTTGCAACAAAATTCTTTTTCTATGCACAATGTCAACTGGAGACATTTTGGCTTCTATCACAACATTGTCACTACATGCTTTCAGTTAAACAATTTTTCTTTCTCTTGGCCAAAAATAGTTACAGTGCCTAACAAGTAGAATTCCCTTTAAAATGTAAGTCTCCAATAGCTGGAATCTTTATACTAGGACATTTTCATTATGGAATGTCAAAGATTCTGAAGCCAGCAATCAGAGCCCATGACTTTTTTTTTCTGTATTTTTAAAGAAAGAGAAGTCCAAAGCCTTCATATTTCAATAAAGTTATAGCTCCTTCAAACCTTTTCCTTTCCACTCCTTGAGGAGTGGGACAGAATAACAGCAACTAAGAAAAAAAAAAGATGTGTGAGCTTGACTTGATGGTAGCTGAATAAGTTTTAGCCAGAAAGTTACCCTCCCCTAAACTTTGAATAAATATTTTTATAAAATGCCAATAATGTTTATATAAAAAACAGATCTTTCCTCCTGAGAACCTTCATGGTATATATAAGTAAAGTTTCTATATTAACAATTCTCAATAATTGTGAAATGGGACTCACCAAAAGTATTAAACTTAGAGTTGGGTATTCCAAAAAGAGTCAAATCTAATTTAATACGGCAAGCCCAAAGACAGGAAGTCCACAAAAATCACCATCCGGGGGCAAAGTGATGACATAACTGACTGTTCAGGAGCTAACTTATAAACAAATACATCCTTCTACTTACTACAGTTGGCTATTTCTGAGTTCTCTGCACTCCTAAAGTTCTTCCTTGTTGCATTATTGGCTACATCAGAGAGGCAAAATAGGAGAAATGAGAAAGTCAGGGAAACAAGAAATCCATTACCTCATACTCCAAAAGCATGAATATGGGATTTCCATAAGATTTTTCACAAGGGGCTTCCCCTAGGCAAAAGGGCAAGAGTGGATATATGGCATCAATGTTTCAAACTTGTTCTCTACAGCGTTTTCTGGATTAACACCTTCATGTCAATCTACGGTATTCTAGCCATCTCACATCAACAAATTGGGTCACTTCTGTCCATGTGACTCCTGCATTACTAAGTAGCAATCTCTTCCATACAGAGTCCATTTGTCCTTCTCTCTCCCCCCACACAGTTGTGTTCAGTATTTTACTATAAGGGAACATATTCCTACAAATGCAGGCTGAAGTCAAGTGGAACTACTTGTCCCTGGCCTAGTTAGAATATGTTCCTATCATCACCAAACTCTCTTTCAAAGTACTTTTAAAAAACAGCCTGCTCTCTTGCACTGCTGGTAGGAATGCAAACTGGTGTACCCACTCTGTAGAACGATATGGAGGTCCCTCAGAAAGTTAAAAATAGAACTGTCCTATGCTCCAGCAATTGCTCTACTGGGTATTTACCCAAATGATACAAAAATACAGATTTGAAGGGACACATGTACCTCGATGTTTACAGCAGCATAATCAACAAAAGCCCAAATATGGAGAGAGCCCAAATTTCCATCAACTGATGAATGGGTAAAAGAGATGTGGTATTTATATACAATGGAATAATACTTAGCCAACAAAAAGAACGAAATCTTGCCATTTGCAATAATGTGGATGGAACTAGAGAATATTATGCTAAGCAAAATAAATCAGAGAAAGACAAATACCATATGATTTGACTCATATGTGGACTTTAAGAAACAAAACAGATGAACATATTGGAGGGGAAAAAGAGAGAGGGAAACAAACCATGAGACACTCTTAAAGATAGAGAACAAACTGAGGGTTGATAGAGGGAGGTGGGGAATGGGCTGGATGGGTGGTGGGTACTAAGGAGGGCACTTATTATGATGAGTACTGGGTGTTGTATGTAAGTGAGGAATCACTGAATTTTACTCCTGAAACAAACAAAACAAAGACAGCCTAAAGAGAAAAATTAGAAAATGACATAATAAAAAAATTCACATAAAAAATAAACAGGCAATATATTTGAATAGATATTATATTTATGAGTAACAACAACAACAACAACAAAAAACGAATTAGAAACCATAACATAGTATCAATTCTTCACCTATCAAATTGCCAAGCAGATGCAACTGAAAACATCAATTTTATTATGGAAAATAAATACTTTGGAGGATAAAGTTTAGTGTGAGAACCACTGGATGATAATGATCTAGGAATTAGGCAGCCTTCTTCCATTTACACATAATGTTGGACCAGAACAAGTATATCTGTTTGTCAGGTAAAATCTTGCTCCCTACGGGCAGCTGTCTCCCAAGACAAAAGGTATGGAATTCATCTGAGTCTGCCTAATTCATTCTCTCCAAATTCATCCACCCGTCACTCCACCTCCCCAGGTGGGTGATGAATAAATGCACAGAGAGAAGCAAGGAGTGTAACACATTCCAGAAGGCAACATTCACTTGAAAAGGAATGTCAGGATTTGGGGCAAGAATTCCAAACCCCACCCCCACGCACACAAAATCCCCAGACACAAAATTTCTTCACTTGGTCCACCATGGTTTCTCAAAATCCACTCATAGACTCATTCCTTCAAATGAAGGTGCCTTTACATAGAGTTTTTTTTTTTTTTAATTTAAATGATCCTTGGAGGCAAAACACCACTAACTCCTAAAATCTTTACTGTATTAGCAGAGATTAGAACAGCCCTAAGAAAGAGAGGGATACTACAGGAGAATATAAAAGGAACTAGATTACTGATCAAGACCGGATAGAGTGTTAGAAGAACAGATCATGAGCTGACAGGAGCCCTAGTTCCAGTTTTGATAGCTCACTTAACATCTGTGAAATTCAGCTGTAAAGACTAGAGGATTGAATGAACGGAAATCTAGGCTCCCTCCAATACTAACCACCAATTATGGGGTACCTGGAAATAAATACAGAGATGGAACTGTAGTCTCAGCTGGGGCTGGGAGTAGATGGAGAAACCTCTACTCGGGAAATGTGTAGCATGATCAAACACATGCAACCTCTTTTCCATTTCCTTAGACAGTCCCAGCTGGTTAAGGATACATACAGACTTGTTTCTATTATGCTTCACCCATCAGTATAAAAATATTTTGGAAGGGGGCGCCTGGGTGGCTCAGTCGGTTAAATGTCCAACTTCAGCTCAAGTCATGGTCTCACAGTTCGTGGGTTCCAGCCTCATTCCGGGCTCTGTGCTCACAGCTCAGAGCCTGGAGCCTGCTTCGGATTCTGTGTTTCCCTCTCTCTACCCTTCCCCTGCTCGTGCTCTCTGTCTCCTGAAAATAAATATATGTTAAAAAATTAAAAAAAAAATAATTTGGAAGAAATGAACTATCTCCATCTATTTATCTTGAATGGCATGCACAACTTATTTTATCATCAAAAACATAAAACCTAGGGGAAATGCTGATAAAAACTTTTATAAATGTATGTACTAAATATTTTTATAGATACGTATGTTCTACTCTTAAGCCAGGGTCAGGGTAGAATTCTCTTTGGTCTCCCTTCACTTAGAGGAACAAAAAATAAAAGACCAAGAGAGCAGCCTATGATGGCAGATGCATTATAAGCTGATATCTGAATCACTACAATTACACACAGTTCATAAGTGCAAATGGTACCCATTTCTTGGCAGATTAAAAAGCCAAGTGATGAGAAATATTGCTGAGCTAAACATGCCTGTTTAATGAGCCACTCAAATCAACACTTCTGTTATCCCTTGACACACACACACAAATTGTATCTGTAAGCCTAATAAAATCTCATTTGTTTTACCTGAAGGTCCTACGAACCACCTGGTGCCTCTCTTTACACTTCTATTCTCTATTAAGTTATGCTTGGTAGAAATTAAGGCTTTTATATGATCATTCTTTCTACTAGCTTTCAATTATAATTAGGTCAATGCATGCGTTTGGAGCCAGCAGTCCAATACGAAACTATTAGGAAAAAAAATGTTGAAAATACTGAATGGTATTAGTAATTTTAGATGGTAAAATTTAGAGAATAATCGGGTCTCTGATTTTTTTGTAATGACAGCTGCTTGGGAATACTGTACAATGCTAAGTTATATTCACAAAACATGTGATTCCAGTTTCAGATTTTGACTAGAAAACGATACTTTTCTGGTGACTAAATCAATAAATTTTTCAGCATGGCAATATAAAATCTCTCTTTAACTCTTTTTTTAATGTTTATTTTTAGAGAGAGTGTGCAGAGAGAGAGGGAGACAGAGAATCTGAAGCAGGCTCCACACTGACCACAGAGAGCCTCGAACTCATGAGCCATGAAATCATGACCTGAGCCAAAGTCAGATGCTTAAACAACTGAGCCGCCCAAGCATCCCTCCTTATCTTAGATTTAAGTTCAATGAAATCTCTGCTAAAGAAAAAAAGCCGAATAGGAAAATACAACGAATATTGTCAAATTAAAAGTACTATTGCTCCAGACAAATTTAGTGATTAGGAAAAGAACCTTAGAAATTTCTTAAGATAGAAATTTTGTGGCTTTTTATTACTAAGTGTTGTTAGGAGAAAATTAGTTGCCAACTATTTGCCGATACGGCCTTAAATTAGTTCAATTTTAGATACCTTATTAGAAAGCCAAGTTCTTTTTAAGGAAACCAGCCATGCTAAGGAAAATCCACAAAGGGAAAGCTTTGTTAACCAAGCAAAGAAAGGTTGTCCCTATCACAGGCTCAATTACGGTTGCTCTATGGAAAATTGCTCAAGGGTAGCTAGATATGACAAAAATATTTCCAGATCCTGACAACAAATGAGCAGGAAAGGGGGAACGGTCTATTATCAAGTACTACTGTTCTTTTTGTTTTTTCATTCTGTGTTGTCCTCTCTCATCTGGGATTTTGGACGTCCTGTGACCTCTTCTACTCTTCCACAAACCCTTGATAATCAAGAGGAAACTGACACAACTATATAATTACAGGCTCATATTTGGCATCTTTTCTAGTTCCATCTGTCACTGGATCATCTTCTGTAACATCCTTGCCTTACTGCCTTCCAAAATATGAGTTGATCTGCAGGGAGCTCATTGCTTCCCAAGACTGTTCATTTCTGATTTAGATAAAACTAATACATTTCTTTTTTTAAAGCTATTCCCTATGTTAAACTACAATCTTCATCCTTTTATTTTCTTCCCATAGGTTCTAGTTCTGCTGTCTGTTTTCTGCATGATGGCCTTTTTAAAATATGAAAGGCCATGGGGCACCTGGGTGGCTCATTTGGTTAAACATCTGACTTCAGCTCAGGTCATAATCTTGCATTTCTTGAGTTCGAGCCCTGCATCGGGCTCTGTGCTGACAGCTCGGAGCCTGGAGCCTGCTTCAGATTCTGTGTCTCTTGTCTCTCTCTGTCCCTCCCCTGCTCGTGCTCTGTCTCTGTCTCTGTCTCTCTCAAAAATAAAATAAAACATTAAAATAAATAAATAAAATTAAAAAATATTAAAGGTCAGCTCTCCTATGTCTCTGAGTTATTTTACTTTTCTCCACAACAAAAAGTTAACGGTTCTTTTACACCATTTTTCATATAAGACACTGCTTGTTATAACTGAGACACGGTGGTTTCTACCTCAAGGAGGAGAAAGTATGCAAATTTGAGGTGGTGAAAGATCTAAAACTGACCACGGGGAGTTAAGGGTGAATGAGACATCCAGTCAATATGATAATCCTGAAGAAACATTATGTTAAGAACATGTGGTCAAAGATATTCTTAGACAGTTCTTACTGGAATGCATATAGATTTCTTGGTTTTAGGGGGAAAGTATTTAAAAGCAGAGACTGTGGTCAAAACATTTGGCTTCAAAGGCTAGCTCCACAAGAGCACCCATGTGTGATGTTGAGCCAAAACTGAGCATCATTATCTGAAAAGTGGGAAAATAGTAGTTAATTGGAACTTAAATGAAATAATACATGTAAATTTACTCAATGGTGAGGTTATAGTAGTTCAATAAATATTAGTTTATGCTTTGTATTTTCACTAGAACAAAATTGGTATTTTTTCAGGGAAGAAAAACAGATTAATTAGTGAAAAAATCTACTGATTTCATCATTTTGATTGGGAAGAGAACTTAATACCTATTGTATTAATGAATATGTTCTATGAGTTCCATATGAAAATTGTTGGCTGATAACTGAAGATACTTAATAACTATTAGTATCTTTGGAAAGCCTGGAAAAGAAGCAATTTGAAAACTGAATTCAAATGACTTAGCTGGAGTTCTGATCTCTGATGAGTATAAATATGACTTTGAGGTCGTGTCTGTCAAAGATGAGGTCACAAGGTAGTAGTGGCAAAACAAATACTATTTTCCTGGCACAAAATTGTTGGAATGCATTATCAGCAGTGGGTGCTGATGGTTGAAATGTGAGCATCGTAAGTTTGATCACTGAAATTGCTAGTATCACCTAACTTTAAGTATATGTATGCACATATTTAATGTAAGTTTCTATTTAATGTATAAATAATATCAAATACATGAAAAACAAATAATATGTATAAATAACCATTAACAGGTTAAAAAAGGAAAGAATAGGAAAAAAAAATGAAAGAACTGGGTTTTGGAACTTTTAAATGGTAGAGCAAATTATAAGCACCTTGTGTTTTATTTCTCTGCTTACATTAGATTTTTGGAGTACTGATAAGTGAGTGAAGAATTTAACTTCTAATAACCAAATATTTGTTTCACATCTGTTGTGTACCAGGTACTTTACAATGCGCACTACATAAATCACATCCTTTACACTTCCTCAAAATCATGGGATATGATTAAAACTGCCCACGTGACAAATGAGGAACAATGACTTTCAGAATAAGTAATTTTCCCGAGTCTTGGAGCTTGAGTCCTGACCCGAGTCTCCAATCTGTGCCCTTATCATAGGTTTAGTGTAGTTATTTTAATCAGAAGAAGTAATACAGTGGATATTTACATGACCTGAAAAATTGTTCTCAGGTATTCAAGTCCCACTTTTACATCATGTAACAATTTATAGTTTTTAATTTTATGGGAAATATTTGAAACTTGTGATATTTCAAATTTTCATTATACAAAATATTGACATGAATGTCCTTCATAGGTGTTTTCCAAAGAGTTCTAAGTACCTTTCTAGGTCCACCTTAGCTGTCTTTATAGGCCTTTTTGGTGAGGATTCTAAGGAAAATGGGTCTCTTCCTATATGCAAGATATAGAAAATATCTAAAGTGGGGCGCCTGGGTGGCGCAGTCGGTTAAGCGTCCGACTTCAGCCAGGTCACGATCTCGCGGTCCGTGAGTTCGAGCCCCGCGTCGGGCTCTGGGCTGATGGCTCGGAGCCTGGAGCCTGCTTCCGATTCTGTGTCTCCCACTCTCTCTGCCCCTCCCCCGTTCATGCTCCGTCTCTCTCTCTGTCTCAAAAATAAATAAACGTTAAAAAAAAATTAAAAAAAAAAAAAAGAAAATATCTAAAGTGATCTTACCACGGAGAAAAGGAGACACAATAGAGTGCTTGATAAAGAGCCTTGGATTCCCTGCCTCACTGCAAAATATCCTTTGTTTTGCCAGACTATGTTGTGTTTTATGTGTCTTTATAGAAAAGACTACTTGAAAAATTGAATTTTGGATCCAGAACTCTGCTCAGTGGGATGAGGCAGACAATCAGTGTTAAGACTTCCTGGGAGATATAGAAATAGCACAAAGTACAGACAAGAAGTTAATTTGGGGTACCAAGGGTATAAAGGATTTTAGTTGCCTCTCTCATAAATAGCGTCTCTTTTCTCACTTTATGTTCTACTTCATTTAAAACCCTGATTATAGTAATATTAGGCAGTATTTTCAATTATCTTTCTATTAGAAGCTCTATAATTACTAAAATTGGAATCATGTGCACTGTTCAACATATCACTCTTGCAGAATGATCTGAGGATGCTGGCTATTTGGAAGGTAAGTGGTTTAATTTACATGGCGGATTTCCAGACTACATAATTACTCTATTATGAAAGGCAGACTAGAAATATTTGGGGTATACACTTTCTAGTTACCAGATGATCATAAGAAACTACATGGCTCTTATTCATTTAACATGTTGGCATTAGAGAAGAAAATCTCTCTCCAACTTAACTGAACTACACACATGAAATAATTTCAGGCATCAATTCTAGAGGAACTAATAAACAAACATTTTCTGTAGATTTCCTGTGTGCCCGGTACCATGCAATGTGCTTTAACATAAGTCATCCCATTTAATCTTCTCAACAATCACGGGGTGTAACTCAAATGAGGAACAATGACTAACATTAAGTGCAATTTAATCTCAAAAATGGAGGTGCGATTTGCCCAATCTGTAATAGGTTCTCAATAATCTCACATTTAAAAGTAAAACACATAAAAAAGTGAGGTAGTTTTGAAGAGACAGAGAAAGAGAGAGACGGTTTTAAACAATATGTAATCTAGATTCCATGAATTTAATTAATTCATTCAATTGCTATTTTTTGAATAAGAACTTCAAGTCCTTTCTTGGAATACCAGTTACCCTGGAGACTATACCTTATTTACACTTAATACTTTGAGATCAACATCTTTATTTCAGTTTCCTTATCTGGTTTATAGCTCCTATTTTTGGAATTTTTGTTATTGTTTGCCTGCTTTGAGTATTTACTTGTTTTTCCATTTGACATTTACAGATTTCCTTGTAAATCCCCTCAGTTGTGTCTGGTTTTCTGTCCCAGCCAAATAAGCAAGTACCCAACAACAAAAGTCCCTAATGTAGGAAGTGTGAATAAGAAAAGGAATTGGGTAAAGACAAACTCTTTGTGATCTGACCCATCTAGCTATGAATGGGAGACCCGAGCTATTTTCATTCGTTCGAGATTGTTGTGTGAAATTCAAACTTTCCCAAAGGAAATTTTTTTTTAATGTTGCCATATTCTACCTCACCTCAACTGTTGATGAATGCATTTGTCCCTGTGAATTCCATGCACACTGATTATGTTTACTGTATAACTTGGGGTGGAAGATCTACCAGATTAGAAGATGGCCATGTGCATTGGGACAAGCATGTAAATAACTGTCTGACCACTGGTCCGTGATGTGAACATGGTGTTCCCTTCTATCATCTTAAACTCCTTGAAGTTATGCATTACACTTCTGCCCACTGCTCATCACAGTGTGAAATAACTTAACTGGAAAAGAGAATCTAGTAGTAATCATCTGGAGATCAGTGGCTTAGCAGTAAAAATGATGTGTAATCTGTTGATAGTGAGTCTGGCTTCCTGAGCTGTGAAGTTAATTTTTTAGTAACACTTTTAGTCAAATGGTAACAGAGTTCTCATTTTTGCAGACTCTGTTTCATTTGAAAACAACAGTGAAGGCTTCCGTCAAATCAAATAAATATTGAAAAGGCATTTACTGTGTGTATTTTGGTAGCAGTTACCAAAAATAATAGCTAATATAAATTTAGTACATTATCTTTCAGGTAACATATTAAGAACTTTACATGTATTATCACAGATAAGGAAGCTACTCTTCAGAGAGGTCAGGTAGGTTGCCCAAGGAATATGGCTGGCAAGTGACAGAACCAGTATTTGAACACAGAACAGTTTCTCTTTGGGATCTGGCTTCTTAACAGTCACTCTAATACAGTTTTCCTAAAAAATTACAACCACTGAGGTTGTGTTCTCTGCCTATAAGCTCAATTTCAGTGAAAGAGATGGCTAGATACAGACATACAGAGCAAGCAAAACACTAATGAAGAAAGCAAATCATAGATGCAAACAAACTGTAAAATAAAGCCAAGCAAAGCATGATACAAAAGAGATGAAAGAAGGGATGATTCCTAATAGGAAAGCTATATTCATTCTGCCTTACAGGAGCCAGAAGAAGTTATTCCACATGCTCCTAGCTCTCCTTTACCTTTTTTTTTTTTTTTTTTTTAATATTTGAGAGAGAGACAGAGAGAGACAAAGTGTGAGCAGGGGAGGGGCAGAGAGAGAGGCAGACAGAATCCAAAGCAGGTTCCAGGTTTTAAGCTGTCAGCACAGAGCCCCTGTGGGGCTCGAACTCACGTACCACAAGATCATGACCTGAGCCGAAACTGGACGCTTAACTGACTGAGCCACCCAGGCGCCCCTCTCCTTTACCTTTTTAAGCTACTCATTTTTCTCCATCTTGTCTGAACCCGTCTGTGATAGATGCTGCCGATTATCTTTCGGTATTTGTTTTTCTTTCTAAATAAACAGATATAGTGATGTTTTCTTTTGGCACATGCCTATCTGGAAGAGAAACTAAATTTAAATGTGAATAAATTCTGACTTTTGAAATCTAAATAGAAGTGTATATCCAACTTACAGAAAGTTTTCTTAATGGAAGTAGTTAGTATGCCCTTTCACTTTCCTCCTTAGCTAGGAAACAGAACTGGAGAAGTATCTGAGACCATGAAGTGAACTTGGGAGTGGAGGATTCATGTGGGGGAGCAGTGAAATCTACAAAGTCTGACACAGTGGCTTGCCCTTCTTTCCATTCTGGAAATGCTTCCTGGAATGCATTCTGGAATGCTTACCTCTAAAATTTCACTTAAAAATTATTACCTCGTAATAATAATCAAAATCTTGTACTTCCAGCTTTCTAATACTTATACTGAATCAATTTCAAGCCCATCTACCCTCCTTATTTGGAGTTTATGAAATCAGAGTTTATTAACTTAATATTCTTCCACGCTGGCATGTTAAGTTCCTTATTAGTTCCTCAGATTTATTAAGAACATGGCATCTGGCCCTCATATTTCCCCTCCACCATAACTCCCATCACCACCATATATAACTGCAATGTTCCTAGACCTTGATCTCCTTGGGTACAACCCTATTACCTACACTATGCTTAAACACTACCTACCTATCTATCTTCTCTAGACCTATCCTATAAGAAGGGCTGGGAATAGCAATAAGCACTAGCCATGAACACAACTAGGTCCTAGATCTTGATTTCCTAATACCATTTTCCACTAAAAGAAGTAATTATCTATGGATAAATGGCAAAGTTCAGAGCTGATAAAATGAACCTGTTATATCTTTTTGTGCCAGAAAGCAAAGAAGTGCTCAAAGAACAAAGAGGGCATGCCAGAAGTGCTTTGAAGCCAACTTCAATGGGCTTCCCACTGTTAAATGTCCCTTTGTTAGTATCAAAATATAGTCAATTTTCATTATTCACAGATTCCATATTTGCAAATCTGCCTACTCCCTAAAATTTATTTGTAACCCCCAAATCAATACTCATTACACTTTCACAGCACTCACAGGAATGCAAACAGCAAAAACTTTGTGTTGTTTGATGTATATGTTCCCAGTTGATGTCGAACATAACCCCTCACCTTCCTGTTTGAGCTCTCATACTGTAAAAAACTATCTTCTTCACAGTCCATTTAATGCCATGATTTTCACATGTTATGCTTTTCATTGATGAATACACTGTCTAAAATGGCCCCCAAGCATAATCCTGAAGTGTTATCTAGTGTTCGTAGGCGCAAGAAAGCTGCAAAATGTCTTTAAGTAGAAAACAGTGTGTTAGATAAGTTTCAATAAGGCATGAGTTATAGTACTGTTGGGTGAGTTCAAAGTTAATGAGTCAACAAAATATGTTAAATAAGTCCCCTTTAAACAAAAACACACCCACAAGTTTACTTATTGATCAGTGAATTAAAATATTCTAACCAGAGGCTCAAAGGAACCTAGTCTTGTGCTTTCCCTAGGAGGAATGCTTGAATATTTGTAATTCATTGTTCATGGCAACTTTATGGAACATGGAACTACCACAAAGACTGAGAATCAACTGTAAATAAAAGTAACAACAGACTGTAACCTATTGAATAAAATAGGAAACCACGAATCCATAAAAATACAATTTATTTAATTAATTGGAACTCTGATGAAAAAGAGGATATTTTCATGGTCTCAGAGTTGTTTGCTACCAGATATTTATTAAATGAAAGTATGTACCACCTGGTAGGGTGCAAGAGAATGTACATCTCTTCTGTAATGTTCCCACAAAAGTTGCATATTCTCCATATAATCATGAGGAAACACCAGTCAAGCCCAAAAGTTTCAAGGTTATGACATCAAGGAAAGACTGAGCAACTCTTCCACAATAAGGGACACTAAAATGACACGACAACACAAGATTCTGGATTGGGTCATTTTGCTATATAAAAGCAAACAAACAAAAAAACAAAACACTATTGGGACAACTGTCAAAACCTGAGTGGGATCTGGGGATAAGATCGTGGTAACATATCAGTTTTGATCATCTTATTTCTATGCCTGTGTTGTGTTTATGTAGGAGAACTCCTATTTTGTAGGAAATAGGAGTGATTAGAGCATTCAGGTAGCAACTTACCCTAAGATGGTTCAGAAGAAAAAGTGCTTTGCACTGTACTTCCAGTTTTTCTTGAAGCTTGTGATGCTTTCAAAATTAAAGTGTTTTAAAAAAATGGAATTATTAGTTTAAGGAAAAAAATATATATGCCATGTATCTTACCACACGAACAAACAAACTATATCATCATTAATTTTTTCTTAAATAGTAAGTCAGGGAGTTTTATTTTCTGATGAATAACACATGATTTTGTAAGGCTAATGTGATCATGTAAATTAATTTATACCAAATAGCACCATAACGTACCCAGTGGCATGGAGTGGCTTATTGGCCTATGACCCCCACATTATGGGCCATTTCTGGGGCCCTATCCTTTTGCCCTTAACCTTCATTTTTATGTAGTTGGTTCTTTTATTTAAAATACTTTCTTGGTTTTTAAATAAAACTCTCAAAGGGAGTTTTCTATAGAAATTCTGAAATATATTTGTGCCTCATAGAACAAAAGAAATTCTGTGCTTGTGCTTGCCTAATGCAAAGCTCCATATAGCAGTCTGTAGCCTTTTTTCCTCCAATTTGTACCTATGACTCTCAAATTCATAGGCTTACAGATCAAATTTCTTCACCTTCTACCTTCTATATTGGACAAGGCAATATAAATGCTCAGCAGTCAATCTATATGCTTACAGTAGTATCTATCTGCTATTTCTTAGGCATATGGACTTTGTTCCCAGGGGTCACTTGCAAACTAGATCCACATAAATGTAAAAACATTCACATCACCTAGGTTATTATTAGTGTTCCATTTTGAAATAAGAATCCTGTGCTAATTTATTTGAAAATCCTACCATCCCCAAAACATTTATTCAGCCACATTCCCCAAAGAAATTTTTTTTAGTAACCAGGCCATATAGATGGCATTTGTATCAAATGTAATCATAGAATCTCTGTCAGTTGGGCATCATGATTTAAACTTAAAAAAATGCAGTTGGGCTGATGTTGGTAGTGATACATTTCTCAGGTCTTTTTATTCTTTCACATTCTTCTGTCTAGTGGATTTACTTCTATCTATTCTTTTTTTTTTTTTTTTTTTTTTTTTGCTATAGTAATGCAATTTTCAAGGTCCTGAGTTTCTTTCTCATGCACAGTGATTGCTATTCTTATCCCAAAGGATTCTTCAGTGAGATACTATTTGATTTTGGTGCTCTTTTTTCCCTGAATCTAATATGTGTGACTATATTTTATTGTTCATTTTAAAAAAGGTTAATAATACAAAAAATTATAATGGCATAATTGAACTCAAAGTAAAAGAATTTTAAAATATCATTGATAGTATAACCACTTCTTGCTATATTCTAAAAGCCTGTATTTAAGTTATGAGAATATATTTGTGTTTCTCAGTTTAGGCTGCAGTTGAAAATTCCTTTGGGGGTGCCTGCCTAACTCACAGTGTGACCCCTTTTTTCTGAGACTTGTATCCTTTTGATTGTACTTATCATTTATTAATCCAGGGGGGCAAAACAGACTCAAATTTAGTCAAACTTATTCTTCTCTTATGGTTTTAGAATTGCAATGAAGAAAAAACATGCCAGCCCTGGCTGGACTCATGATTGGGGAGAAACTTAATAAACATGGCGGGGTGGGGGACTGTAGATGTGAAAAATTAAAGAAAGCGAATTTAGGCTGAACGAAGCTGATATGCAGTGAGAACCAGACACAGGGGATCAGACACAGAACAGAGAAGAATCTCCTAGATCCCTGATGGATTAGTTGTTCTTAGATTCTATAAGAGTCCCAAAATTTTTTTTTTCTTTTTTTGGCTTAAGCCATTTTGAAAATTTTTTTTTAATTTTTTTTAAATTTTTTTTTAACTTTTATTTACTTTTGAGACAGAGAGAGACAGAGCATGAACGGGGGAGGGGCAGAGAGAGAGGGAGACACAGAATCGGAAGCAGGCTCCAGGCTCCGGGCCATCAGCCCAGAGCCCGACGCGGGGCTCGAACTCACGGACCGCGAGATCGTGACCTGAGCTGAAGTCTGACGCTTAACCGACTGAGCCACCCAGGCCCCCATTTTGAAAATTTTTAACTATATTTTAAGACACAAGAGATAGAATGCCAAATTATTCACAGCCCTTGAGCTTCAGATCCAATGATGATATCAGACAAGTAACAACTCTATGGAGAAAGATTCAGCTATACCCAAATTCCTGGCCACTCCATCCATAATATTAAGAAAGAGATAGGGATCCAACATTGAAGGACTGTGTGAGGGGAAGGGTATAAGAAAAATTATTTTTACCCAAATCTGCTGAATAGATCCCACAAGTCACAGTATTTCACTGTTAGAGAAAAGTCCATATTTCTATGACTATACATACACACAATAATGAGAACCCACCATACACACACACACACACACACACATTAATACATATAGCCTATATATTGTATATGTATAGATGTATATATAAAAAGAGTATGTATATATAGCCATCATAGAATATGTATGTTTGTATATAGCATATATGTAATCATACACATTCTATAATAACATTGACAACTAGATATTATAACTATTGTGACCATAGTATTTAGCTTATCCCCAATCATATCAGTTTTATGCCAGTGTCTGGCATAATTTCACACAGCATGCCATGAACTCACAAGAGTATCCATTTTGAATGACAAATGTTATGGTCACCCAAATGCACATTCATTTTAAACTGTAAAAACATAATATAGTTAGGTGTAAACTGTTGTTTTGCACATTTAAAACAAAAATAAATTAGTAGTTTAAATCTGTAATAATTCTGTGTAATATGAATTTTATGACCCAAAGTTATAAGAACTGGAGTCTCTCATATGTTGTATCTTCCAGGTTGCCTCATAATCTCTCCACAATGTTCCATAAAGACTTTTAAAATATAATGAGATAATATATAAAGATATTCATCCAATGGGATACACAAGTTATAGATTATCAATTACAAGTGCTGTGGCATTAGACTAAAAAAAGGAAAGAACCAACAAGGAAGAATAGGCAGAAATGATTCCTTGAGCTCACTAAGGTCTAAAAATACTTTGTATTTACATCAGCCAAAGTAGTAAGACCCTAATACAGGGGACATTGGGTAGAGTGCTCAGAGTAAAGTGGCATTAAAAGTGAGTCCAAATTAACCTTAAAATAAAGGCTCCAATGGACTTTCCCCAACAATCTTCACGCCAAGTTTAAAAAGGTCAAACTAATTCCACGTAATTAACTACAATCCAAAACCAACTCAACAGTATTTAAAGGAATATCTCAACATCCAACACCCAATAATGTATGGCTCATAACATCTAGTATGTGGTAAAAATCACTAGGCATGTGTAGAAGTGGAAAAATATGAATCAAAATAATGAGAAAAACAAATCAATTTAAACAGTCCTACAAATGTCACATATGATAAAATTAACAGATACAGTTATTAAAATATCTATTATAAATAAACTTAATATATTTAATAAAGTACTGGGAAATATTAACATGATGAGGAGAGAAATGTAAGATTTAAGAGTCCCAAATAGACCTTCTAGAAATGAAAAACATAATAACTAAAGAGAAAATACACTGGATGTGATTTACAGATCAGAGACTTGGAAAGAAAGAAATCAGTTAATTTGAGGACATAGCAAAAGAAATAATCCAAATTTAATATACAAAGGAAAAAAATGAAATATTTTAAAAAATGAACAGAGCATCAAAAACATGTGGGAAGTTTCAAGGAACCTAATCGGTGTATAATTGGAGGCACAAAAGAATAATAAATGGGGAAGACAGAAGTATTTGAAAAAATAATGTACAAAATTTGCCAAAAGGATGCAGGTCCAAGAAATTCAAGGCAGAAGACACATTTTCAAAAAATTATATTTTTTATCTTACATTCCCACTTTTGATAGTATTGTTGTCTATTTCTACATATGCTAGAGATCCCATAATGCCAATTGTTTTTTTAATTAAGCAACAATAAAATATATTTTCCAGCATATTACCATTTCTGACATTTCATTCCTTTGTATGGGTCTAATTGCTCATATAGTATCATTTCCCTTCAGCCCCCAGAAATTAATTTTACATTTTTTAGAGGGTAACTTTGCTCATGAAGAGTTCATAATACTTTCATTTATTTGAAAAAGTCTTTAATTTGCCTTCCTTTTTGAAGACATTGTCTAGGTTGACAAATTTGGTTTCTATTTTGGCACTTTAGAGATGGCCCTCCTATTGTCCTGAAGCGTGTATTGATTTTTCTGATAAATCAAAGTAATTACTTATCAGTGTCTTCCTGCACACAATGTATCTTTTTCTATGACGGTTTTTAAAATTTTCTTTTAATACTTTATTCTTTTTTTTTTAATTTTTTTTTTAACATTTATTTATTTTTGAGACAGAGAGAGACAGAGCATGAATGGGGGAGGGTCAGAGAGAGGGAGACACAGAATCTGAAACAGGCTCCAGGCTCTGAGCTGTCAGCACAGAGCCCGACGCGGGGCTCAAACTCACGGACCGCGAGATCATGACCTGAGCCGAAGTCGGCCGCCCAACCGACTGAGCCACCCAGGCGCCCCAATACTTTATTCTCAACAACTTGACTATCTACCTGTGTGTTTCTTAATGTTTATTTGCTTGATATTCCTTATATTTTTTGGTTTGGAAAGTTAACATTTATCATAAAATTTGAAAAAATTTTAGCACTATTTCTTCAAAATTTTCCTTCCCCAATTTCTCCTCTATTTTTTGAATTTCAATTGCATATGCTTTTTTCAAATCACTGAGGCTTAGTTCAATTTTATAATTTTTTTTGTCTGCATCAGTTTCTGTTCCCCACTCTTCATGTTTATTGATTCTTTTCCTACTGTATCCAATTTGCTATTAAGCTCATCCATGAAGATTTCAATTCAGATATTGGACTTTTCTGTTCTAGAATTTTAATTTAATTTTCTGTGAATATCTAATTTCTCTGAGATTACCCATCTGTTTGTTCATTATGTCCATTTTTCCTTTATATTATTAAAATATTTAAGATCACTTTTAAAGTTCATTCTTCCTAACACTAACATTTCTCTTATCCTATTTTATTTATTTATTTTTCTTGATTTAGATCATATTTCTTGAGTCTCATTTTACATAGGTCTAGTAATTTTTATTGTATTCTGAACTTTGTGAATGGTACATTGATGGATGTTTGTTGTTTTCTTTTTTAAAGTGTTGAATTTTGTTTAAGTGTTGAATTTTGTTCATGAGGGCAGTTAATTTACCAGCAGATCAACTTGTGTTTTAACTTTGTTGAGGGGCACCTGGGTGGCTCAGTCAGTAAAGCATCAACTCTTGATTTCAACTCAGGTCATAATCTCACAGTTTGTGAGGTCAGGCCTCATGTAGGGCTCTGTGCTAACAGTGAGGAACCTGCTTGGGATTCTCTCTCTCCCTGTCTCTCTCTCTCTCTCTCTCTCTCTCTCTCTCTCTCTCTCTGTCTCAAAATAAATAATCTTTTAAAAAACAAAACAAAAAACTTTGTTGAGAAGGGGTTGGTGTGCCACACTCTAGAACTAGAGTATTTCTATTCATAATACCTGCCTTTTCAGGAGTCTCGACTGATTGCCAAGGTTTCCCCAACCTGACTGATTAGACCTCTAACATTTTTCAGTACTATGAGATCTCTGAAATTTCTGTTCAGCTAACATTTCACTAGCTCTTCTCTGCCATGCTTTACAAATATTTTACTTGTATTTATGATCTTAGCATTCATCCAAAGAATTAATGGTACTGCTGTAACAATTTTTGGAGCTCGTTCTCTGTGTTCTTCTCACCTCTATGAGACTGTTCCCACACCAAATTGAGCTCCTTCAGTAGCCCCAAACTCAGCTTTAACTTCTGAGTTCAGTAAGACCACCATAATGTACTTGGGCTCTACTTTCCTGCACTGTTGTCCAGAAAGTGCATCCAGGGGAAAATCCTGGGAAGTCATGAAGATTACCCTGTTCTTTTTTTCTTTTTCTCTTTTTAAGTAGGTTTCATGCCCAGCATGGAGCCCGATGTGGGGCTTGAACTCACAACCCCTGAAATCAAGACCTGAACTGAGATCAAGAGTTGGGCGCTTAACTGACTGAGCAACCCAGGCATCCCAAAGATCACCCTTTCCTTAGGAATCGTAGTTCTCCACTATGTAGAGTAAAATGCCTGAAACAAGCTTCATATAGTTTGTCCAGCTTTTTATAGCTCTTTATGTCAGGAGGGCTAGACCAATATTCATTATTCCAGCATGGCAGAACAGAAGTCCACCTTAAAACAATTTTAAATCATAGGGTAGATGGTTTATTTTCTTCTCACTCCCAAAGTGAATTGCAGCTTAATCTCCACAATGAGAGTGATTGTTACTTTTATCAAGCAAAGAAGATTTAAAAGAAACTTCAAAGAAGATTTTGGAAGTCTTACATTCTACTTTATCTTCAATCTCTCTACAACTGCTAATGCTGATGTTAACTCCAGTTGGAGAATTTGGCTTTTCCAAATCTCCAAGCTCTAAATCAAGAGCCCTCAGTCAATGTGAATTTCAGGCTGTAGATGGAAAACACTGCTGTCAGATATGCTGAATTGTCTTCTCTTTTCACTTTCAGATAGATCTTACTTCAAAGAAAGCTTTTATCATGTAATTCTAAGACCTACAGGAAGTACAGTCTTGAGTTATGTTAGATCAGAGTTCTGGCTCTGTTATTCTCTTGGTTTCATTCTTCCGTGTATTAATTTCATTGCCTAGTTAACTTCCTTCATGATGGCAACATGACAGCAATATTTCTAACCTTTACATCTATACATCACACCACATTAGAAGGAAAAGGCAATTTGTGTTACAGAATTTCCATGAAAAGTCTTGACATGGAACCCAATGATTGGCTTAATCTAGTTCCCATGTTCCATCATTAGCCCAGATAAATTCCCAAAGGAGGCTGAGTGCTCTGGAAAAGAGAGTAGCAGCTGAATTCTTGGGGGGGGAATCATCATGTTTATTACAGTTGTAGTCTGATTTTATTTGTTTTATGTTGTATCATAAGCAATTTTTTAATCTTTAAAATTTTTTGTTAACATCATTTGATACAATAGACTATACTTCACAAATTCTTATAATGTTTTGAAAACTGAATTATTTTCTTGAAATTTCAATGGGTAAGAATATCTTCCAAAGGATCTTAAAATAATTCCTGGGAATAACTTGTTTCAGAGGATTTTTTTTTTAATTCTGACCATGTCACTATGAAACAGGTTAAAGAAGATATCATTAACTTACCCACAATTTAAAAATAAAATAATTATGTCATAATATGCTTAAATGGCTAGGCCAAATTCACAGAGAGACTAAATCAGTACAATGTCAATTATCACACCAAAATTTCACTCATCGGACTATACCAAATTTAAACATTCATGTTTTAGAAAAGATAAAATCATAATTTCAGTCAACTTAGTCAAGTTTCAAATAAAGAATTTCAACTTTTTTCAAACTGTTGAAGGCAAGATATTAATCAGTCAAAGGGTATACAATGGAACTTCATTTGTGAAGGTTAATTTATAGCACATTTTAAAGATATAAAATCCTTTGTCCTACTGTGCTGCTAATCATTATCTATAAATTATTATGTTCTATCAGATATGCATCACTCATTTCTCAGAAATTCTTTCTGTATCAGTAATTTGATACTCAGTCCTTCATCCCTCCCTGTCCTCTTTACTCACGCCTTCCATTCTCTTCTTCCTCCCCACCCACACCTATTAACTCTGCCTCAAAGATATAAAAAGGTAAGATGGAAAGATACGAGCACCAACAATTCATAAAACCCTACCACTATACCAAATAATACTGTATTACTTATAATTGTAATCCCAACTATATTCATTCTATTTTTTGCCAGGACATTGCACAACATACTGTACTACTCTACCTCAGTTATATAAATATGTCCTACATAGGTCTCATCCCCAAATCCCCATATTTATTCCTAAGAGTCAAAAATAAATCGGTTATGTGGAGTACTTAGAACAATATATGCACAATAAATACAAACTATCTTTATTAAGTGATATAAAAAAGTACATATATGTTTATTAAATTATATCTGAAGCAGTTCTTAAAATCTAGAATAAAAATTTCAACCCAAAACTCACCTAGTGAAAAGCTATACTGCTTCCTGTTCTTAGGTGTTCTTTGGTTAGCAGATGGCACTATTTTTCATAGAAAATTAGCTTTTCTACTATTTTCCTCAGGAATCTGGGCTATCCCTGTCTAGAAATTTCACGGGGAAAAAAAATCCAGTGGGGTCTATGACTGAAGCTGTAAGAAATACAATAGGGGAAGCTGAAATGTGTATGAGAAAGAGATTTGGCGATTAGAAGAGCCTGAAAATTAGTATTACTAAGCTATAAGCATTTTAAAAGAATAAGATTCTACTGGTCTTTTGAGCTGCTTGATTCATCCCATTACTTTATTCAAAAAAAATAAGAACAGCTGAAAATTGCACAAGATGGAATGTTTTGCATGAGGCCAAAGACTTTGTAACCTTAAGTAAGATTAAAGAGCTTTTCTCTAGAGGATCAACTTAGACATACCCTGAAGTGTTTTCCTGGTCCTCTGACCTGAGACAGAGCTCTCTAGCTCAGCCTCCTACTGAGCTAGCTGGTTACCACCCCCTCACTGTGGGGCAGAATTAATTAGTGTCTCTGAAACTTTTCCAAGCTACTGTCCAAAGGACATACATAACAGTGGCCCCTCAAGCATAATCATCCTGTCAACCTTTTACCACCCCATGGCCCATTTACACGGCTGCTGTTTTAACACTTATAGTCCTGCAGTAAATTTAGCACAGCAACATGCAAAGTGTTATTATTCTCCAGAGAGAGCATATGTAATATTTTCCTTTGCAGATTAGCAGCACTAAATGTACTCTTTCCTTCTTGCTATTCAGGACAGCCTTGTATTTTGGCATGCAACCTTAATAGAAATGTTTTCCTAAGCATCCGAAACACAAACAGCATCAGAACAATTTCCAGGCAGGGCACCAAATGAGTGCCTGTCGGAATAGGGGATCACGCGCTGTAAAGGGATTGAAGACAACTGTATGCACACCATCCATCATGTTTCTGTCTGAGGCAAAGAGTGAGGAGAGTTTGTCGCCTCTGCTGCTCCTGGGAGTGCAGAGCCTATCAATCTAGCCATTTCAGCAATGTCCGATATGCCTTTCACTCCACTCGCTTGGTAGATCTGGAGCCTTTCTGCAGACGATCCCTGCCCTTCCATCTGCTTTGGCATCTGTGCTAAGGGTAGGAGCAAAGCTTCACAGCTGTGGTTTCCCTTGCTCAAGCCTCCAGGACCAACTCTGCAGATGCTCTAAGCACATTATAATTGGGATATTCTTTCAACCGCTGCTCACGTACTCCTTTTGAGTAATGCAGAGAAGAGAATAAAACCCATCAGAAGTAATCCTGAAAAGGGAGGATTCTCCTCTTTATATAAAGAGCCACAGCAAATTACCAAGGCAAACAACTTACCAAGATTTCTGTTAAGGATAATTCAAATAACCAATGATCTTCTATGGAAGGGGTAGGAAAAAACACTCTACGGTACTAAAAATTAAGAAAAAAAAAGCAGAGCAACTTAGTTTGGAAATTTTTGATTCTATAATCTGTTGTGTATATTGTATATGTGTGTGTATTTATGGAAATAACACATGCTTATTTAGAAACTTGGGAAAGTATGGATAATTATTTAGAATATGGATTGAGAAATTATAGCCTGTGGGACAAATCCAGCCCATTGTCTATTTTTATTTTTATCTTATTTTTTAATTTACATTCAAGTTAGCATATAGTGCAATAATGATTTCAGGAATAGAATCCAGTGATTCATCCCCTATGTATAACACCCAGTGCTCATCCAAAGCGTCTTCCTTAATGTCCCTTACCCATTTAGTCCATCCCCCACCCTCAGCCCCTCCAGCAACCCTCAGTTTGTTCTCCGTATTTAAGAGTCTCTTATGTTTTGTCCCCTCCCTATTTTATATTAGGGGACATATTTTCTGTTCCATTGCTCTAAGTGTCTGTTTTTGTGCCAGTACCATACTGTCTTGATGATTACAGCTTTGTAATACACCTTGAAGTGCGGGATTGTGAGGCCTCCAGCTTTGGTTTTCTTTTTTATGATTGCTTTGGCTATTTCGGGGTCTTTTCTGGTTCCATACAAATTTTAGGATTGTTTGTTCTAGCTCTGTGAAGAATGTTGGTGTTATATTGATAGGGATTGCAGTGAATATGTAGATTGCTTTGGGTAGTATCCACATTTTAACAATATTCATCCTTCCGATCCATGAGCAAGAATATTTTTCCATTTTTTTGTGTGTCTTCTTCAATTTCTTTCATAGGTTTTCTATAGTTTTTAGTGTATACATTTTTCACCTCTTTGGTTAGGTTTGTTCCTAGGCACTTTATGGTTTTTGTGCAATTGTAAATGGGATTGATTCCTTGATTTCTCTGTCTTGATGCTTCATTATTGGTTTTTAGAAATGCAGCCTATTTCTGTGCATTGATTTTATGTCCTGCAACTTTGCTGAATTTGTGGATCAGTTCTAGCAGTTTTTTGGTGGAATCTTTTGGATTTTTCACATAGAGTATCATGTCATCTGCGAAGAGTGAAAGTTTGACTTCCTCCTTGACGATTTGGATGCCCTTTATTCCTTTGTGTTGTCTGATTGCTGAGGCTAGGACTTCCAATACTATGTTGAATAACAGCCTATTGCCTACTTTTATGAGTTGAATTTTATTGGAATACAATCAAGCCCATTTATTTACTTACTGTCTATGTCTGATTTCATGCTACAGCTAGAGGGTTGCCCAGTTGTGATAGAGACAAGATGGCCAGGAAAGCCTAAAATATTTATTATCTAGCATTTTAGAAGAAAACAAAAATAACTCATAATCTTATAACTCAAACATAACCACAGTTATGCTTTTACATAATGATCTCTCCTCTTTAGGCCCTTAAGGTAAAGAAATATACCGTTCTCTGAATTGCACTTTAAATCTTCTTTAAGAGAAAGAACTAGTCAGATCCAAAGAAACATATCCATGTTTCCTAGTGAATGAAAAAAACAGATCCATGTTTCCTAGTGAACGAAAAAGCCAGCAAATAACAGCAAATCAATCTTTCTTCTTCACATGGGCACCCTCCTTTCTGCTGGTTCCTATCTTCCCTAGAGACTGGCCAATGGTGAAGTCTGCATTCGAGCTGAGGCGGGGAGAGAAAGCTTCTTAGGCTTTCAGCCTAAGTAGTTTGCTTTGGCCTAGGTTAACAAAGAACACTTTATCTTGGAGTTTTGGACCCAAACCTAATGTCACAGTTAAAATTCAAAGTATCAACTCAGCGATGCATAAACACACGTAAGTTTTATTTTTTTCTAATATGTAACATCGATTTTTTTTCAAAGATCACCCACACCCCCACAACACATGCATCTTACAGTTAGCAATTAGTAATATGTCAGTCCCAGTAATTTCGGTATTTTTATAAGTCATGTTCGAGTTTTCATCATGAAAAAACTGCAAACATCTGTGGTGAATCACTTCAGAGATGAGTACGGGATGGAGGGGAGAGATCTATTCCTTCTAACTTCCTTTTCTCCTTCCTTGCACTTGCTTGTGTTGATAAGGGGAGAGCAAAGTGTGACATTCACCACACATTCTTGGTGGGGAAATTATGCTTTGTGTCTGTCTCTTCTGGCTCCTGATGCTAGTCCAACTCACAATCTTGTCTACAGAGTCAGTACGGGCATGTGGGGAAACCCTGTCTAGATACATAAGACCCAGCTCTACACAGCTCCCATGATTTCAGGGGTCTGTGTGAGAGACTCAAATGACACTTCCGTCTGTTCCCTACTCCAACTGGCAGCCACATATACGCATTCTTCTAACGAAAATGCCTATCTGCTGCTCACTAAAGCGGCCTCTGATAAGCCAATGAAACTTCATCTCCTCTCTGTGGTCCCATTTGAAGGTAGACATGGATTGATAGGATCCTTTTCCCCGACTCAGAGGAGTTATATGGGATGAGGGAGAAGGCAGGTAGAGAAGGGTTTTTTTTTTCCCCACTTCTCATATGCTACACCCCCACAATATCCTTCTGGCATTTTCTCTCTATGCTTGGATTTTTGAAATGTTAGTAAGTTACCCTGAATAAAAACTCTGTGTAAATACTATGGAGTGGCTTGTTCTGCATTTCGGTCTCCAAGTGCCTTCTCAGTTAGGGGGATACTTTCCTGTCCCTCCTCCACCTTCTAACACCAGAGTTCCACTGCAATGCTCTGCAAACTCTGTGTTGGGCTGTCTACCATTTCTATCTCCAAATCCCCAACACCTAAAGATCAATACTCTCCACATCACAGATACGTCAGCAATGGACATAATCCTCCATATTTTATATACTATCCTTGTAACTATTCCCAAAAGTGAATCTTCAATTTCAAACTTACTCCTTTGAATTTGGTAAAGCACAACATCTCTTTTACCGTAAGTTATAAGCTATTTTACCAGCAATCTCTGAAATCGTTGGTAATACAAGGGAAAATAAAAGGGTCTCTATTGATTACTTGCATCCTCACGTTATTCTAGCTGATAATAAAATTACGCTTCTCTTTTCTTTGCTATGTTCCAGGTATGAATATTGCAGAACCTAGAAAGGAGTGCTGAGTCAAGAAAGCACTAGGGTTACAAATTCTACCGTATCTCCTGAAATTTCTTAAGCTGTAAAACAGGAAACTCCTTTTAGCCAAACTCTTACTCGATCAATGTTCATTCCAATGCCATTATATTTGTTCTTCTGAGATTTTTTTTTTCAAACTCTAAATGAAGGAACAATTTGAAGGCTCAGTAGGAGAGAGAAGTAGACACAATCTACTTGGAATTCAGTGGTTAGTGTTGTTATATATGAGTGTGTATATATATATATATATATATATACACACATATATATATATGAGTACTATCATAAGAGTTTATTTAGGCTATTAAATTTGTTGCTTTTAAAGGACCTACACTAGACAGAGACTCGATGTAAAAGAAAGACTGACAGTTCTGACTTCTAAATCATAAAGTTTCAGTCTTCCACTCAAAATCTGGACATACAAAAATCTGCAAATCTTTCTAGAAAATAAGAGTGTGTTGAATGCATGTTTCTATATTGACAGCTTGATGAGAAGATATTGGTTCTTTGAAATGTATTCATAGCCAACGAGAGATCATCAGCACATAGAATTGTCAGATACCTTATTACAATTCATTGTGCCAACATAGCGTCAGGGTAGAACTGAGTAAAAGAAAAGCTTCCCCATTTGCCATATCCTTAGTTACTGTCATTCTTTTGCAGTTCTTTGATTCTGCTATACAGGAATCTATTGTAGAGAAGGTGGTCTTTTTCAGAGATGGAAACTCATAGACAAGTAATAGGCTCGACATAACCTCTGCTTGAAATGATGAAAAGGACTAAATATGTTTTTTTGTGAATATTTCACTTTGTACAACTCATAAAGACATCATTTCGGTTGTCTTTCTGATTAAAAAAATTAAGTAGAGCATATAATAGATGTTGATTATGGCATCAGAGAATGAGGTTTTTAAAAATCCATTGAAGAAATTCAAAAGATCATGAAACCAATAAAATAAGATTGTGCTTCATTTAATATCTATGATGAGAAGGAGCATTTACTGAGCATTTGCTTTCCAGTTCTATTTGAAGTATTAGTTTTATTAAATCAGTGTACTGTCATATTAATATGTTAATCTGTAATATATATTAATATTAAATTATGAGATGATAGATGTGTTAACTAACCTTATGATAACCATTTTGCAATATATACAAGTACCAAATCATTATTCTGTATACCATAAACATACACAATGTTATATGTTAATTATATCTTAATAAATCTAGAAGAAAAAGAAAAACTAACAGACTCATCCAGTTGTGTACCTTCTAAGTACTGGAATTTAATTCAAACTCTGGTTGCTCTAGTACCCATCAATTTCTTACAGATTTGATTTGTTAGTATATGTATTCAATCAACAGATATGTATTAACTAGATGATGAGATACAAAGCAAAATTATACATGACTCTTATCCTCAAGGAGTATACAATCTAATAAGATAAGATGCCCACAGAGGGTAGTAAGCTTTACACCTCTTTGCATTCCCAACACATAGCATATAATACCTGACACTAAGCAGATGCTCAAAAGTGGATGTTATACTGGACATGGCAGCATGCTCTTATCAGAAGTATGAATATACAATGGACTATCACTCAGCCATAAAAGAGAATGAGATCTTGCCATTTGCAACAATATGGATAAACCTGGAAGGTATTATGCTGGGTAAAATAAGTCAGACAGAAAAAGACAAGTACCATGTGATTTCACTTATACATGGAATCTAAAAAATAAAACAAATGAACAAATAGGCAAAAAGCAGAATCAGACCTCTAACTACAGAGAACAAATCAGCGTTTTGAGAAGAGAGAGGAGTGGCGGTGGGGAGGGGGGGCAGCAAGCGTGGGTATGCAAAATAGGTGAAGGAGGCTAAGAAGTACAAACCTCCAGTTATAAAATAAATAACTCACAGCAATGAAAATCACAGCACAGGGAATATAGTCAATAATACCATAATAACTTTGTATGGTAACAGACGGTGACTGCATTTACCATGGTGAGCACTGAGTAATGTACAGAATTGTCAAATCACTATGCTATACACCTGAAACTAATATAATATTGAAGGTCAACTATGCTTCAATAAGAAAGAAAGAAAGAAAGAAAGAAAGAAAGAAAGAAAGAAAGAAAGAAAGAAAGAAAGAAAGAAAGTTTGAAAACAGGGATTTCTAAATCAGATGTGGGGGTCAAGGGAGATTTCCAGAGGCAATGATGTCTATGTTAAGAAGATGTGTAAGGGCCATCCAGGCAGCATGCTGCCTGCTATCTGTGATCTTTGTTGCTCAAATCCATACACTCCAAAATATTGTTCCTTAGGAAATTTGTATTCCTTTTGAGGGACTGTCTCATGTGGCTCATACTGGTCATTACTTATTATACGACAATCATAACAAGGTATCCAATTAAGACTTTTCTTTTTTTTTCTTTTTTTTTTTAATGTTTATTTATTTCTGAGACAGAGAGAGACAGAGCATGAGTGGGGGAGGGGCAGAGAGAGAGGGAGACACAGAATCCGAAGCAGGCTCCAGGCTCTGAGCTGTCAGCACAGAGCCTGACACGGGGCTCAAACTCACAGACCACGAGATCATGACCTGAGCCGAAGTCCGAGGCTTAACCCACTGAGCCACGCAGGTGCCCCAAGACTTTTCTAACTGAGGGGACGCCTGCGTGGCTTAGTTGGTTAAGCGTTCAACTCTCAATTTGGCCTCAGATCATGATCTCACAGTTTGTGAGTTCGAGTCCCGCTCTGAGAGCACAGAGCCTGCTTGGGATTGTCTCTCTCCCCCTTTATCTGCCTCTCTCCTGCTCGCTCTCTCTCTCTCTCTCTCTCTCTCTCTCTCAAAATAAATAAATAAACATTACAAGAAATTAAAGACTTTTCTGAAAAGAAAGAATATGGATTCTCACGGGACAAATATTCTTATTCCCCTCTTTGAAATCTCGGAGCGTTCCTCATCTATTGTGATAGGCAGGCACCTAGCAAAGAGCACCTTGTGCTATTACTCTGGTTTTAGGGATGAGTGTAGCTTACTCACTCCAGCTGTAAACATGACTCTTTTCTTATACTAATAAAACATAAGCTTTCTGAGGCCATTGTCTTACTTATTTTTGTGTAGCCTCCAGAAATGAGATGAAGTTAGCAACCAATGAAATACTTCTATCAGCTCTACGACCCTGAAGGGTAGCACACAGCTCTATAACCAGCATGCATTAGTAAACATTTTTGGTGAGAACGAGAACTGTCTAGTATTTTCCTAAAGTGTCATCACATTTAAAATTTTTTGCCTGTTAGGTTTTCAGGCTACAATTTTGAAAGCTGCTTTCTATATTACACGGAGGAATGTCTCCCCTCATTTAATACATGTCCAATTGATAGGCACACTCTTACAGAATAATCGTTCTCCCCTTCCCATTAAGTGATATCAGGAAATGATTTTTAAAACCTGGTTTAGTCTTTTCCTGAACAACAAATTCACCATGTTGCCGAAATTATGATTTATTAAAGCGAAAATGAAAGATCTCATGCACCACAGTATAATGGATCTTGGTGCTGCTGTTAGTGGTGTTCTTGTCTTATTTCACGCACAGTCTGGCACTTTACCATTGTTAGTTAAATAGCTGGAATAATGTATGTAACAAAACCAAGACCACACTCCCAATATTATTGAAATGTGTGTAATTAATCAGTAAACATCTGGGACACTGGCAAAATGTTAGGTCTGACAAAGAAATATGGTTTCATTTGTTTCTGAAAAAAAACATGTTTGTGGAATTGAGAAAACATCTAATAAACAAGGACAAATCAAGCTGAAGATGTTGTGGCAATCCTGGATGTTAGGCCCAGAAAGTACCTGAAGATGAAAATACACTATTTCACCTTTGCTTTTATCCTCCTATATTTTTTTATTAATATGCATTTGTTATACACACAGTCAGGAGCAGCTTAAAAGAATTCTATGAACTCACTCTTATTAAACCATTGTTTCATAACAATTTTTATAGGACTTTTTCATTAAAGCTTTTGGATTGCAGTAAACAGACGGGAGAAGAAAAAATATTTACAAATATACCAAAAATAATAAAATTGAAGACAGACTTCATTAGCAGAACACTCGTCTTTGGAGGCACAAATAAAATGGGAGACAGAGCCTCAAGCATGGTAGAGGAAGAAGGAGGGCTCACCCCTTCTCACTCCAGCAGCCCTCTAGCCATCTCCTACTTTTTTCAGAATAATCCTTCTCCACGCTTAAAAGGGACAAGGTGGAAGTTCTACCAGTCAGCTTGCCGCTGAAGCCCATGAATGTGGTCTCCCTCTAAGCACGCCTCAAGTCTTACCCATGCCTAAGAGGGTTGTCTTGGTCAGAAATCATTGGTTGCATTGAAGAGAAACACAGTCACATAAGCTAAGTACAATGGGGGAGAAGGGGATGTGGTTGGGCAATTGCGGGAAAATCTCAATACACCTCAGGAAGAAGGAGAGAACTAGAAATGCAAAGTTATCCAGAACCAAAGCAACAACTCTCTGGGGCTGCATGACCTTCTCTTTCTCTTCTCTCCTCCCTCCACCTCCCTTCCTTTCCCTTCCCCTCCCCTCCCCTCCCCTCCCTTCCCTTCCCTTCCTTTCCCTTCCCTTCCCTTCCCTTCGCTTCCCTTCCACTTTTCCCTAGATATGTCTGCTTTGTTCTTTTCCCCTACAGACCACCTTCTTCTGATATCTTTCTTGAGACACCACTGACTGTGTCAACCCCAGCTCATTCAAGTCCCCGAAAAAGAATAAGCAGAGTAAACTGTGCCTCAGACCCAAATTCCTGGGAAAGATAAGCTAATTGGCTGCTTGCAAACCAAAGGGTAATCTGCTGGATTAGCTGTGGTCAAGGACTAAATCATTTAGTACCAGTGTTCTCCCTCCTAGGGGCTATCAGGGGAATCTGAGATGGGCTAAATTTGACCTAGTTTCAACTGTATATTGTAGGTACACATTCTGCCTTTGCCAGGGCCTCCATAAACTCAGCTCCAAGGGGACCAGAATCTTACCCAACTCCATCTGTGCACACAGATTAAGATATTAGATCTAGCTTTGTTCCCAGAGTATCGACGGACTCAAGTTCTACTACTTATTGTGACAAAAAAAAAAAAAAATCCTGTTTCCTGAAAACACTCTATTGAATAAGTTTGATTTTGACATCTTTTAGCATGAGATTGGAACAATTCCTGTATCAGTAAATATCTGGAATACAGGCTTTAATTTCTGTTGCCTGCCTTATTTTACCCACGATGCCCATTCCCTCAAATAACTCTATGAAAAACAACACAATTCAAAATGAAACTCCAGGGGCACCTGGGTGGCTCAGTCAGTTGAGCGTCTGACTTTGGCTCAGAACATGATCTCACGGTTTGTGAGTTCAAGCCCCACCTTGGGCTCTCTGATGTCAGTGTGGAGCCTGCTTTGGCTCCTCTGTCCCCCTCTGTCTCTCTCAAAAAATAAATAAACCTTTGACAAAAAATAATAAAACTCCAAATAATCTGAAATCAAGGATTATCACCATTTTTCACATTATCAATTCTACAAAATTGCTTAAGAATTACTGTATCTGTTCCCCTTCTTTTTCTCCCTCCCTTTTCATTCTGTTCTCTACCTTCCCTCCCCTTCCTGAACAAGTTAGTCCAAAAGCCATTTGGTAGAACCCCACAAGGCCGGTATTCACATGGTTGGAGGGAAGTAACAGCAGCCTGGCATTGTGTGCTGGAACTCCAGAGGGATGACTATGACATCTGTGCAAGAAAATGGCCCAGAACCAAGAAGAGAAACTAGGGCATCCATGCAGGAGGGCATCCTAAGATGGGGTGTCTGAGCCCACGCAGGATGACATTATGCACTCAAGAGACAGTGGTGAAAACGGCCTGGCATTCAAGTCCCAAATGAGGTGAAGAGAGTGCACATTCAAGTGGAGAGGTGCTGAAGGGATCTGGTGCAGGGTATCAAAGCCTAAGCGGGGTAAGGAGGGCATCGAGATAAATGCATGGTGAGGTAGACAATGCAATGACAATGGCAGCTTGGATAAATACTTGAATATGTGACCAAAATGAAGAATGTATCAAGTAAGTACATTGAAGATAAGAGGAACCAATTTTCTCACTGTCAACAAAGAGAGAAATTAGAAAAAACCCTGTGGTGTTGGATTTCAATTGCAAATACTAGAGTTACCACATGGGTTAAAATATACAGAAAGATATATAGAAATGTACATAGATACATAAATACATTTATAGTTAGGTATATAAAAGCTGTAAGTGTAGATGTAATATTCTCTAGTTCTGGCTATTGAGAGAGCTGAACAGCAATACCTCCCAAAAAAGAAGCATACCTACTTCCCAGATCTTCGTTTCTAAAAACCATTCTACGTAATAAGAAATCATAGATGCCTGGAAAAAACAGTTGATCTCAGGATGGGAACAGGCAAATATAAGATTACTCTGAAATATCATTTTTGTGCTAGAAAATAAGGAAGTATTCAAAGAATGATGAGGACAAGTCAAAAGGAAGGAGAACCTAGATTGAAGATGCTCCTACTAAATGAATCTGGGACAATTTGAGCATCAAAGAAAAGGACATTTATAAATTATAAGCCACTGGATGAAATAGTATTTCATGAAACCCATAGTGATATAAAACATAAATGAATATATTGAAATTTTGATGAGGACCAGAAGCTTATATAGCCTCAAAGTAATTCTTCACAAAATACCTAATAAGTATAATGAGTATATTTACAAAAGGCAAATGAGTATATTTATAGTGGAAAAGTCTTTCAGATCCCACCTTGATCCAGTAATCAAATGAATACCACATAAAATGGGACAAATAAAAAATGTGTCCCACATGATGGGATGAGAAGGGTATAGCATTATTGCTATGATATTCTTGCCGAAGACACATGTTCTGAATCTCATTCATGAGGATATGTCATAAATCCAAATTGAGACATATTCTACAATACAATTGACCGATAATCTTCAAAGTCCGCAAGATCATGAAAATTAAGGAAACTCTGAGAAAGTGTTCCACATCTGAAGACACTAAATATCAGGACAACTAAACACCGTAAGTGTTTTTGTTTTGTTTTGTTTTGTTTCATTTTGTTTTGTTTTGTTATAAAGAACTTTATTGGCACAACAGGTAAAACTTGAATAGGAGATTAGATTGCAATAATAAATAAAGGTATTTCCTTGATTTTGGTCATTGTATTTTGGTTATATAGGAAAGGATCTATTGGAAAACATGAATATCTTTAAGCTCCAGCACTGTCCAGGTCCAGGGAGCAGGAAATCAGAGACAGGCAACAGAAACGAAACGCATATAGTGATTAAGTATTTGTATTTAAAGTTTTAAGTTTAGGGGCGCCTGAGTGGCTCAGTCAGTTAAGCGTCCAACTTCAGCTCAGGTCATGATCTCGCGGTCTGTGAGTTCGAGCCCCGCGTCGGGCTCTGGGCTGATGGCTCAGAGCCTGGAGCCTGCTTCTGATTCTGTGTCTCCCTCTCTCTCTGCCCCTCCCCTGTTCATGTTCTGTCTCTCTCTGTCTCAAAAATAAATAAACGTTAAAAAAAATTTTTTTTAATAAATAAAGTTTTAAGTTTAAATAACCCAGTGTAGAAATTAAAATTCTTCACAATTAATAAAAGAAAATGTATTGAGTACTTTTTGTGAAGACACCATAATATATTTATTATACGTTCTCTTAATTTAAAAAAGAAAACAGCTAAGAAAGAATCATGTTTTTCTTTATTTTGAACATGAAAAAAATTGTGCCAAAGAACAGAATCTATTTGCCTAGATTACATCATGTATGCATGTTAAGGCCAATACTATAGTAAATGTTTAGCCACTGGCTCCCCAAAAGGGGGTAAACTCTGCTTTGTAGCATTTGCCAAATCCTGTGTTGTATACCAAGGCTGATTTCAAGCTACCATCAAACGTGGTCTCTGAGCGCGGTGTTAGGAAGAGATGTACCCAAGCTCTTCTTGCAAGCCAATACAAGCCAGCTTTCAGGACAGCACTAGTTAAGGCTAAGATCTGAAAACAGACAACTGAAGTCCAGAGCCTATTATATCAGAATGCCTGTGTTTAAATCTTCATATAAAGGTTGTACGAACAAAGGAGTATGTATACCTGTCTACGCATAGGGGCCAGATGTCCACAGACGTCTGTCTGAATGAATGACAGACCCCTTACCCCAATAAAGAAATGACAGAAAATCCTCAAGTAAAGAAATAGGTCTTCATATAAAGAAAAAAACCAAACATGTTAATATAAAGCAGGGACATATTTTCTAAAAAAGGATTAAGGACATATTCCTAAGACAGCATAAAAAGAGGATCAAAATAGACCAGAATACTTGGCTAGAGATTTCACCAATTATTAGTGAAAAGAAATAAAAACAATAATACAGATAAATAGATGTAGGTAAATAAAAATGAGATAGTGCATTGTTATATGTTATACATTATAGATTATATTAAATTACATGTTGCATATATAATATATAATAGACGAAGTTGTTTGACATATCGCCCATCCAACCTATGATGGTCATTTTAGTTTTTTTTAACATTTATTTATTTTTTAGAAACAGAGAAAGACAGAGCATGAGGAGGGAAGGAGCAGAGAGAGGAGACAAAGAATCCGAAGCAGGCTCCAGGCTTTGAGCTGTCAGCACAGAGTCTGATGCAGGGCCTGAACCCATGGACCGTGAGATCATGACCCAAGCCAAAGTCAGACACGTAATCAACTAAGCCACCCAGGCGCCCCTATGATGGTCACTTTATGTATCAACTTGACTAGGACGATTCTGGATGTTTCTTTGTGGACGTTTTAAAATGAGAATTACATTTAAAAAAGGTGGACCTAAAGTTGGGAATTATTCACTCTGGGGGGCTATCTCTAATTAGCTTTTCCTTCAGAGTCAAAGAATGACTGTAATTCAACTACCCTTTGACCTTTATGATTTTTATTTTCTTTATTTTTGGGGGAACCATTTAGCTCTCACTGATATATTTCATTCATATCTATTGTATCCATTACAAGAGCGCTACCAGATCAGAAAAACCAATTAATTTATATTTATTGTTTTGTTCCATTTTTTCAGAATCATAGTACTTTGAAAGTTAGAGGAAATAGCACATTCATCTCCGGGCCCCTTCCTGCAATTAACTGCTTGTTGTTTACCTGTTGATTACGTGTTTCTTCTGTTTCAGGTCAACAACTGTGGTTCTCCTCTGCTTTTTGCTCTATTATTCCCAAACATAGTAATTACGGACTGCCTCCTAATTGCGACATCTAGAGTAAATTATGATACAATTCAGTTGTTGGATAAGGATACTAAGGCTCAGGAAATATAAGAACTCTACCTGAAGACAGGCCCAATGACAGACAATAGAGCTGGGTTTATAATTCTCAGTTCAGAGTTGAGTGGAGGATATTGGCAGCTTTTTACAACTGAATTTTTTCCTTTGGAAAACATCTATCTTTAGCAATCTTCTGTCACATTTTATTTTATATTAATATGGCAAATTATCTTAAAATTACTGGCCATTTTCAATAAATGTCTTTATGTTCTCAGTGCTATTAATAACAGGCTTGTGCTATTATAAACAGAACTAATTAACAAGATAGCCCTGATTCTATCTTTGTGCATACTTATAGAGTGTATCAAATGATTATAGATACATATAAAATAGATGTAGAAAAGCCCTTTGGGATAAATGAAAGAAGAAAATATTGTTCCAGATATGAACAAAATTGTCACAATGTAGCTGTGTTCTTACTTTCATTTCTAGAACACTCTTTATAAGTTATGATCCTAAGGAGGAAGGGCACTGGGAATAGAACCTGATATGTAAACAAGAGAGACAAATGACAGAATGAAAACTCAAGAAGAAAGAGATGGAGTTCCTGTCGAATTCTTCCCTTAAGTAACAATTTTCACATACAATGGTAATGAGTTGAAATGGTTGTTGCTCTTAGTCTGTTCTTCTTGTCCTTCTTTACTAATTAAAGTTCACAACATCAATATTAACAAATAATATAAAATACATTTCCATGGTACCTGTTTTTATGTATAAATTCATGTAATCACTATAGCAATGAGTGAAGTATTATTTTCCCTAATTTACAGAAGACAGTAAAAATCAGGGAGGTTAAATGACTTTTTAAAGGTTTTAAGTGAGACAGTGAAAGAAGAGGAACTTGAACCTGGGATCTTATGAAATCAAACCAATATCTGTACCATGGATTTTTCTCTGCTTTGGAATCCTGTGAACCAATCAATATTTGGGAAGGTGGAGGGAGCACTTATGGTTTATAAGAGTTTATACCAATCTCAACCACCCAGCCCCAAAGTAATGTCTTGGTGAAAGGAACACATTTTAGAAATTTTTTTCATAATTCCAAACAATTTAAAATCTTTATTTCCACTTTACTAGTATAATGAAGGGACTTGAAGGCCATAGCAATGCTTCTTTGAAATTTCTTTTTTGTCTTTGATGAATTTTTTTATACTATTGTTGTTCCTATGCATCCAAACTTCCAATGTCTCTGCAAAACTTTGCCCCAGCGTTAAGCCAATGCCGTTCTTTCCTCTTTGTCTTTCCTTCTTGCTTTGAATTTCCAAGCGCTAATGATCTTTGCATAAATTATCTTATTTAGTCTTAACAAAAATATGGCAAAATAAATATTAGTCTCAGAGACACTGACATGACCAAGGCCTTACATTCTAGAAAATGGCTAACTAGACATAACTAATTTAAAACCCATATCCTTTCCAATATATCACACTACCAGTTTTATAGATCAAGAAATCCTAGGAGCTACTGTAGAAAATGTGAATTTTTGATTATCATATGTTTTGCCTTTTGAGTAGTTCATCTCATACATGTATGGGATATTTTAGTCTAAACTGAAGGAAAAGGTATCAAATTAGAATAATCAAAAGATGCTAGTTGACATCATGAACATCACTGGAGTTCACACTGATGCTTTCTATGAACTGAGCTTGATAGCATCCATAGAACAGACAGAAGTTTCTACATTCTGTGTGTGAGAGTGTCTCAGGTTTCTGAGGCTTAACGCTAAGGCCCCTAATTAGACAGTGTGCTGAAGGTCTTTCAGAATCTTGCCTATGTAGAAATAGCTAAAAAAACAGCAAAAAGAAAAAAAAAAGGAGTAGCATTTATTTTCCCACCATTTCTTAACCTTTAGAAGAAACCCTTTCTGACTTATTTTCTAGAAGAGTGTTTTGCTAAAGAGGCAATGATGTCCCAATTTAGATATTTGTTGACAGAACCCCAGTTGTGCTTGTCATCGTGGTTGTCTTAGTCTATGTTACACATAATGGTGTAGGGATTTCAATGGTTCTTAGAGCTCTAAAGACTGCACGTAATGGAGCCCAAGCGATGTTGCATTATTGGCAATCATCCTGGAACTAATAACAGCAGTTATTGGGCCTATAATCTCCCTGGAATTAACAGCCAAACTCTTTTTTCTCAATTTGCAGGACATCATCATAACCATTAAAAGGCAGTTAAGATGATAATGTACCACTAACTCATACGGTGGGCAGCAAAGGGTTATAAGCGAAAATGCTGAGACGGCAGCCCTGACTCGGCCCATGGATGTGGATGTTCTTCCTCCTTGGGTTGCAGCTGGGAGAAAATTTCAAAGTGACAGAAAGTGGGCACTCAGAATCAATGTTTTTATCTGTTGGTTTGTTTGTTTCTTTGGGATGACTCCCTTCCTAGTGGCACCACAGAAAGTCAGTTATTTTCTCAATTGAATGACCGGATTTCTTATGGCCCTCCTTATTTTAAGATGTATAACAGTAACCAAGTATTTGAGAACAGAGAAATGCAATTAGAGCACACAAAGAGACTAGGAAAAGCTGTAGTCTGAAGGGAGGAAAAGCCTTAGGGGAGGAAAAGCTGTAAGAACTACCTAAGATAAGGTGAGACCAGGTTAGTGCCAAGTGCAGAGCAGAGAAAGTGACAGAGAAATGTCATTCATATCAGTAAATGTTTGTTGAGTCCCTACTGTGCTGCAGGCATCATGCTACGCACTGGTGATAATATACAGAACTACACAGCCTTCATGATCCCTTCCCTCTTAGAGTTTACACTTACCTGAGAAGATAAACACACGTGAGATGTATTATAAACACATATGATACACATTTTTTAAATTCAATGGAAAGTGCAGGGTGCCATGGGAACATACAGCAAGAAATTCTAAGCAAATCAAAAAGAAGTCACTATAGAGCAGCACAATAATAGGTGGAGAAATTAAATGAAACAGTAAGAATTGAGGCAAGACCAGGCTTCCTGGTTGGTTCAGTCAGTTAAGCATCAAACTCTTGATTTCAGCTCAGGTCATGATCTCCTAGTTCTCAAGTTGGAGTCCCGCATCAGGCTCTGTGCTGACAGCATGGAGCCTGCCTGGGATTCTCTCTCCCCCTCTCTCTCTGTCCCTCCCCTGCTCGCTCTCTCTCTCTCTCTCTTTCTCAATCAATCAGTAAACTAAAAAAACAAAAAAAAAATAATTGAGGCAAGACCAGTAAAGCCTCTGAAATCACCAAAATAATTGGAAATTGACTAACCTGCAGTAGAGATAATAACGGCAATAATCATGATGGCTGCCATCTACTTAGCTCCTGATTTATGTCATCCTAAGTGTTTACATAAAATATTTTATTTGAATCTATATGACAATTTGATTGTGTGAGTATTAACATTTCATATTTATAGGAATGTAAATGGTAACTTAGGTAAATTACCCAAGAATAGCAAATATCAAAGCCAGGAGTTGAATTTGTATCGGACTAAGTACATAGTTCATTCTCTTGACCAACAAGCTATATTTCAATGCCCACAACTAAACGGAGAATAACACTTAAACTTCCATAGCCAGCTCCATATATTCCCTCCAGGTATATAAGAAACTCAAGGGAAGACTAGAGAACAGAGGAAATACAAGGATATTTGGGCCTCTAAGTACATGAGTTCTCTATGACCAATTTGCTACTGAGGTAGGATTTGTGTTCAAATTTAGTTGACTTTATTTAGATTACAAAGAGATCAAATTAAATAAATTCAACTAATTAATTTAGCATACCCATAGATCTGAAATATTAATTACTCAAAATTTTTTGAGTGATTTCTACTGGTTTAAATGACATCTGCCCCAAAACACATTTGAAAGACTTTAAACAAGGATGATAATAACAGCAAAACCACTTAGCACCAGAAAAACAAAACAAAACAAGAATCAGAAAATAATGGTGGGAAACATCAAAAATTCTGATTCAAGAGAGCTACAAAAAAAAGGAGAGAATATGATTTCTTTCCGAGTTTTGTAGAAACAAAGGCAAAGAATGATACAGGATATGATATATTGCTTTCATTGTCTACCAGAAAAGCAATCCACTTAATGAGAAGAAATATGCTTTTTCTCTTCCCAATCTAAGCATTAAGAAGAACAAGGCAAATTGAACAACATAAAGAATGCACCAGTAATTTCCACCATAATCATCTCATCAGGTTATTTTCACATCATCCCTGTCTTTTTCAAGACTTACAGGAAACAACTTTTGAGGTGTCTGCTTAATATATAAGCCACAAGGTCAAGCCACTGACTCATGCCAGATACCTGATATACAAGTTACTACAAATGATATTGTGCACTGGTCAGAAGCTGACTTGGAGGGGAGAGTAGGTACATTGTGGCAGAGTTTGGAATCAATATTTACCTATTCCTTCTGGTATTATTCCCAAGGTTCCTCCCTTCCCAAGGTCTGGTTCTTTAACTTTTCCTTGAATTCCTTGAGATATCCCAGGAATCTTCTAAAAAATTCCACTTTTGTAAAGTTAGCTTGTGTTGGTTTCTTTAATTTGTAACCCAACTCCTTATTTAGTGCAACTCCAGATTTAAGAATCATAGGTCAACTTCCAGGATACTTGAATGAGTATTGCTCTTGCTTACCAGCTAGTTTTTGTGTACTAGTTAGCTTACACTAACTCTGGGGCAGTCATGACCAGCCCTACTTAGCTGACAGAAGAAAAAGCAAACGTTTCAGAGATAATGGCTAAATATTCAAATACTTGAATATTTTTTATAATAGACTCCTAGGAACAAGTGTGCTGTATCAAGAGTGATGTAACCTTTTATTTTTTAAAAAATTTTTCAAAGTTTATTCACTTTTGAAAGAGAGAAAGAGAGACACAGAGTGTGAGTGGGGAAGGGCCAGAGAGAGAGGGAGACACAGAATCTGAAGCAGGCTCCAGGCTCCGAGCTGTCAGCACAGAGCCCGAAGCGGGGCTTGAACTCACAAACTGCGAGATCGTGACCTGAGCCGAAGTCAGATACTTAACTGACTGAGCCACCCAGGCACCCCAGCAATTTCTTTTTTTTAATGAGACTGTGAGCTTTTAAATTTTTTTAATGTTTATTTATTGTTGAGAGAGAGACAGAGACAGAGACAGAGAGCATGAGCTGCCGGCACAGAGCCTGATTCAGGGCTGGAACGCACAAACCTGCAAGATCATGACCTGAGCTGAAGCCTGATGTTTAACTGACTGAGCCACCCAGGCACCTCTCCCTTGAAATTTCTAACAAATGTCAAAGAGCGCTAACATTAATGAAGAAATTATATGCAAACAATGATGGGGGAAGCACATATTATATAATTTAGTTACTTTGCATAAACTTTGTCTTTAACAGCACATCTTTGGGTTGGTGTTTGTTGAGGTTTGACAGCCTTTTGTCCTTTAAATTCTGTAACTTTGAGATACAGCAATCAAATAGACATTAAAACATAAGATTATTGGGGGGGGCGGCGATCATATAGTCCAGCCTGGGCCCAGTGACTATATGGTCTTTCTACTCCTTCCCTCTGCATCCGTGTTACTCACCAGGTCACAGTAACTGATCTGCAGTTTCCTCCTTGATATCTCTATCCCCATTTCTTCAGTGCAGGAGTATACAATGTGGACTTTACTTTGACCTAGTAAACAGGTGAAAATCTGCATGCAAAGAATAGGCCAGATCAAATCTAGGCAAAGGCAGGAGATGATTCTGCAGATTAGATTTTCTTTTTCCAATCAAAAATGAGAAAACGCACGCACGCCTTCTTCTCCGTGAATAAAGCAAGATGTGGAAAAAGAAAACTGAACTGTTGCCCTGGTGCCACTGCCCGCTAAACATTACAGCCCCTTCCTCTCTGTGCTGCTCTTCAGTACCTACAGTATTATTATCTCTGATCGAGAAAAATGCACCAGAAATCCTAAATATTTTGTCCAAGTGGGTTTGAAATCAAACATACATATTTAAGTCCAAAACTCAGGATGGAGTGTTTTACAGCTCCCCCACTCTAAGGACATTTCAGAATAATAAGCAGGGTCCAAACATGGGAATGATGAGTTCGGACAGAAAAAGGACAAAAGCAAAACAAGAACATATGTACATTTAATTAAAACTGGGAGAGCAGCACAGTAGGTGGATGTGCTGTCTTGGCAGGCAAGAGAGTCAGGCTCCAGCCGTGCCTGAGCAAATCAGTGTCTGTGTGATGTGACCTGCCTGCAGCAAAACACTGAAACCCCCGGGGACTAGCAATTCTCTCAGATTTAGGATATTTGACAATGTCATGAAAGAGTTAAGCGAATTAATCATTTCTACTTTGCCTTCTCCTCTGCTTTGGTCGTCTCTTTTAAGAGGTCATGTCTTTTAAGACGATGCTGTAATAGAAAATGCCTAAGACGTATAGTCAGAAAGCCAAGTTCTGATCCCACCAACTTTTCGTATAATCTGGGAGAAACCACTGAGTCAGTCACTGCCTTCCCAAACTTCAGTTCCTTGCTTCAACCTCCAGACTTGGCCCTACGTATCTCCTTTAAACTAATCAGGACCCCAGGCAGCTGTTACTGAAGGATCAGTAGGAACAGCGAGGACTGGAGGCCTTTCCATCTTCAGTGTGGTGTCCGGTGTGACCGAGACTGCTAGGCTCAAAGGCCTTGATGACTGTGGAATCCTACTGAGCTTAGCTCAAGCTTTAAATCCCTGCTTCACTCCTGCCTTGTCCTGCCTTTACTCCACAAGACAGACCAAAATAAATGCCTATACCCCCAGTTCTCTAAGTTGGTGCTCCTATGGACTGATCAACTATGACATAATAATAGCACCAACTGCCTGTAAGCACTCATGGATAACTGCATCTCCTGAGGGCATGCCCTTTCTAACACATTTGACTTCCCTGTGTATCACCTCTAGCCTGAAGCAAGCCTGTCTCAATTCTCTCATCGCTCTGCTAGTATTTCCTGCACCAAAGCTAGTTGTGTCATTTCTTCCAAACCAGGTCACTCTTTGACCTTACTTTTTTCCCTTCCCCACTGGCTTATTACCATCATCCCTGCACACCTCATAGCAGATCCCATCTACTTTTGACAACTTTATGCTCTGAACCTTGAGTTCTTCACCTATCTAGTAAGAAAGGCAGGCAAAATAATAAAAAGTAGCTCTTGAAATTTTGAAATTCACTCACAACTTTGCTTTACATGTCTAATAAGTGACTCCCAAGTGTTCCTTTAGATTTTATGTTCTTCCTTCCAAGCCATACACGTTCTACTTATTATTATAAAATCTTAGAGGTTAGGGACTTTTTTCCTTCATCTTTTGTACCTTGCCTTCTTCTCTCCTTTACCTAACAATAACCTTCCTCCCAGTAGCTAGAATAATGCCTTGCATCTAAGAAACACTCAAAGTTTATCCAGTTAAATTGAAGGCATTTTCATTAGCCAGGGAAATTATTTAACAATGCCTCAAAGAGAAGATCAGGAAGCTACTGGAATAATATAGGTCCGGGATAGCAGTGACAGAGGAGATGAAAAACAGTCAAATTCCAGATTTTTTGATATTTTAAAATTAAAATCCAACAGTATTTGCTGAGAGACTAGACACAAAATATGAGAGAAGAGAGTGTGAATGTCACTAGAACATTCTACAAAGATTTCTTTTCTCCATTTTTTAGAGCATGTGGAAAAATTTTCTCTGTGATCAGATGCTTTTTAATTCTGATCACTGAGTGGAGGGCCTCACTGAGCAGGTTTTTGGTTGGTTGCTTTTTTTGTTTTTTTGTTTTGTTTTTTGGGTTTTTTTTTGGTTGTCCCGTCAGTCTGCCCAGAGATCAGCAGTATTTGAGATGGTGATCCTTTTCACTAAATGCAAAAAGCCCCCCAGTTAACTCATGATGGTAATGTAGTATGACAGAGAGAACTCTTTGCTATTTAAAGCGCTAAGACTTGGAGGTTGATTCTTATAGCACAATAAGTTAGTCTTCCATATTAATAAAAAAAAAAATTCCCCTGGAAGTACAGTGCTGCTCTAATAAAATCTAAACTGGCATTGGTTATGACTAAGTGGTGTGGAAAGAGGAACGAGTGATATCAAAGGGTAGAAAGATGATATTTCATGTTATCCAAAATTATAGCATTTGGTAAAAACATCACTTACAATGACTTGAAATGCAGATAATGTACCCAATGAACTTGTAGCTCTATGGGAAAAACAGAACATCAATGGTATGTGCTAGCTACTATTAGCAGCATTTGACAGACTGTTACAAAAATAATAAGAAAAAAATGGCCAGTTTGCAAGCAGGAATTAAAAAGATTAGGACAGGTCCAAAATTAGGAGTTTGTAACATTGGAAAAAGCAACTTTAAATGAAAACAGTAAATGAAAATTTATAAAACATGTTGGATGAAAAGACCAATCAAATCTCAGCCTGTGGCAAGGATCAAACCAAGAGCCTGGTCATTGCAGACATTTTTTTAAAGGTCTGAATCAATTAACAGGTTGAATGAATTAAAGTTGTATTTAAAAAAAAATCCTATGAGTTCTACAAAATGCCCTCTGGAAAAGATGATAAAAAAAATGTGCTTCTCCACCAAAATGTCATAGGCTCAAGATTCCTACAATTTAGTTGAGAAGGAAAAGTAAATAGGTAATACAAACAGAACCATGGGTTGGTTATTGGCACGTGTTTCTTACTGGAATCAAATAGGGAAAGGCTAAACACATTTCTGAGCGGGATAGTCTGATAAAAAGAAGAAGAAGAAGAAGAAGAAGAAGAAGAAGAAGAAGAAGAAGAAGAAGAAGAAGGGGGAGGAGGAGGGGGAGGATAAAGAGAAGGAGAAGAGACGAAGAAGAAGAAAGAGGTGGAGGAAGAGAAGGAGGGGAAGGAGGAGGGGAAGGAGGAGGGAGAGGAGAAGGGGAAGGAGGAGGGAGAGGAGGAGGGGAAGGAGGAGGGAGAAGAGGAGGAGAAGGAAAAGGAGAAGAAGAGAAGAAGAAAAAAGACTATCAGTTTGGACTTAAAAGAGATTATAATTTATTAAAATCTAAAATGACCCACGAACACTAAACTTCTATGGGTAGGAAACAGGCTGAGGAACCTGTTCAGTCACCAAAGAGCATATTCTTTGTTGCTCTTTTAGATATGGCCAATGAGCATAACCAAGAAAAGAAAGGAACCCCAAGACCATAGAGCCAGGAGTCATAAAGAATACTGAACTTCAGAACTCCAAGAAGCAGAATGAAGACCTAGTTAAGCAACATTTTTCATTCCAGGACAGATCTTCAAAATTTTGATCAGTCGGATTTTATACATTCAGCAGGGCAATAAAATCACTGTGTGCCTCACAAACTTTCTCTTTATGAATGGAAGCATTTATTGTGGTTCCTCACCTGTGTATTAGTTTTTCTTTCTAGTTCATAGGACCCTAGATCTAGAGGAGTCACATTCAAAGTTAACTTTAGAGACTGACATGCATCACCTAGTGATCATGGAGTTTGATCTTGAAAGAGTAAGTGGTGCTTTTGAGTTGTCTTTCTTGGAAAGGAAGGAGTGGATTTCATGTGTGAGGAGAAAAGTAAATCAAATATTTGTTGGCAAGAAGGGTGTTGTGTTAGATATTAATTCCACATCCACAGATTTCTTCCTACTTCCAGATTATTTGTATGATTCCCTTCCTAGTTTCCTTAGTAATGTGTAAGGACAGGGAGAGAGGGACGATGAGTTTTCATGAATGAGTTGTGAGTAGAAGTAATGCACGCTACTACTCTAGAATTCTGGCAAGAATTTAGTCACTACTACAAGATCTTCTAGAGTTCTCTTTTTTCCTTCTGGCATGGGGATCAGCAATTTTAAGAAGGTAACTAGTTCATCTGTCTGAATCCCTGAATGATTACAACGACAGAATCTCCCACTTAACCATAATGAAAAGGTAATGTGAGCACTTTGTTATTTTGTTATTTAAACCACTAAGGTTCTGATGGATAAAAGAAAGGAACATTTCCATGAGTATTTGTCGTAGTAAATAACTTGTTTTGTTGTAATTACGGTAAAATGATATATATTTTTTATTATTTTTTTATTTTATTATTATTTTTTATTACTGTTGGTAGATAGTATGACTTGTTAATTCAAGGTTAATAGAAGGTCTTAATTTCTTAAGAGATTCCATGATTTTAGTTTTTACTGCAATATGTAAAATTTCATTTGAAATTTTGATCATTCCTTTCTTTAAAAATTAATTAATTAATTAAGTGATTAAGTGATAAAATGACTCCACACCACTGATGTATGTTAACCGGGCAGGTATATGTTTGCTTTATTATTAAAGAAACTCTCTTTTGAGTAACTCAACAATGTTGGAGTAATTCCTTTTGGAATAGTCACAGGCTTAGACTGACATGTAATCTGTGTTTCTTCTACAATAGTATGCACCAAAGTTTAAAACATAATGGGAAACTCCAGTGAAATCAAAGAAAGATCAACATAACCGCAGATGACAGATACTCCTTGGATTTTGGATGATGCATTTATTTCAATAAATATCATTACTAGGAAGGAAACAGATGAAACTACAAAGACTAAAACCCTTTGGGGCAGCCAAAATTATTTGAGTCTCTTAGAGAACAATGTCACCTAACACTATTTCTTTCATCCTACTGGAAAGTGACAGCTTCTTCTCATTCCCTCGGGCCTATTTCAAATCCTGTGTTTGGAGATCTAACTTTTCAAGCCTAAATCATCCTTGATCCAGAATCCAGAAATGTGGGTGAAAACAATCAGCTTTTCTGCCCAATCCTGTTTCTGGCAAAAGGTAGATAATGAATTTAACAGAATTGATTTTTTTTCCCCAGATCATAATGTTCATTCTTCAGTGAGCCAATGATGTGGTTTATACGAGGGCTTAGAGAAAAGCAAAGCTATTTTAATTATTTGGATTTCTTAACTGGCCATTATCAAGTGGATAGAATAAAAAAGATTAATTGAACTCAATCAGCTAAAATCTCTTTGGATGTAGTCTGAAATCATCCAGTGGTATCAGACTGGATATTTTTATTAAGATATTACAAACAAAGCAGTTAAACTTTATCTTCTCCTCTAAATACTTGGTTTCATGAATCTGCTGTTTCTATTCTATTTATTAACCAAGAAATTGTTTTTTGTATGATTTACTGGGGCTACCAATCATGGGGGGTTTTTTTCCTTATTAAAGACCATTGTTTTCTAGATAAGATATGAAAAATTATCCTGTACAATCCTGTATCACCTAGGTCTCACTCTAAAGATATATTAATTCATTCAACTACTTGAAAGAGGGCAATGATAATGAGTTAAGGCTTCCATTCAGACAGCCCTTAAAAAGTTAATCACGTTCTCAAAATCTCTTTCTTCTATCTGTTAAAAGGGTATAATAATATCTACCATAAATGGTGGGCCATATAATTTGATGCATCTAACACTCTAGGCACATAGGCTAAAGGGAAGGAAGGGGCCAATTAGTGACAACTGCTATTAGATCATGATAAGATAAAGAAAAATAACACAGGGAGGTTTAGGAATCTTAGATTTGTATCACAGTCATAATAAGTAACTCTTTAAAGTTTTAGTTGATAGTAAGTTTTTGAGAGCAAGGATCATGTTTAATATAAATTTTGGGTGCTTTAGACTGAGTACCATCTCCTGTACTAAGTGGATATTTCACAAATGTTTGACAAGTGACTATGTTTTCACAATTTAAGCCATCTTGCATTTTTCTTGCAAGTTTTTGTGCAGTGTTGGTGTTTTTACCTGGAGTCTACCAATTTCTTTAAGGTGTGGTGGGGGTACACGTGCAGATAAAAGAAAAGAGACTAACCACTCACTTTGGTGCTCTGTTTTCATTTGTTGGTTATGTACTGGTGGACAGCATAAAATATTTTCCCATATTTAGAAGCTAGTCAAACTACAACCCAAACTTGGGGGTTTCTAAATTTATTCTTATTTGGCAAAAAGAATGTTTTCATTTTCCAAAAGGACTTAAAATGCTCAAACAGTTGCAAACAACTCTTAGACGGAACATTTTAATGAGCCAAATGTAAATATATGTAAATAAATTAAACCCACACAAATTAACTTTCCATACAAGTACTTATAATTAAGAGAAAAAGTGTCTGACAGTAGAAATTTGGGTTTTGCTTAGCTTTAGTTAGCCAAGAGAAACAAATTATGTCCAAGATTATACTGAATCTATTATGTGGAAATGTAGAAATATCACTGATTTCCTTGGGCTTTCACTCACAATGTAGTTCCCATAACTCAGGACAAATCCAACCTGCAGGGGAACTCATTAGCATCCAATCCATGTTTTATATTCTCTTCCCCCCAGTTCAGTGCAGCAACTAAAGAGAGAATTGCCTAATTCAAGAAAGGTAAACCTAAAGCAAACCCAGGAAGTTTACGCATAATCCTAACTCTGTCTCCTCCAAGTCACTATTATATACTCCTAACATTGACAGGTACCCCAGCCCTAGGCAAATCCATCAGTCTGTTCTTTCTATCTTAACATGGACACCATTTTTCAAAATATGTATCTCCAACATTAGCATCCTTCCTGCAGATGTCTTCTCAACATCCCAGTAGCTCTGTCCACCCTTACTTTGCGACTTCCTATGAACTCCTTCCTAACTGAATCTAAACTCAGATTACTTAATTCCCCCCATAAACAGCAGTTCTTTACTCTAATTGATGCTTTTCACACAATTATTAGGAAAACCAAACCTAAGTCTTCTTCTTAATACCAAGAATCCCAGGTCCAGGAGCATCAAGGACACTGTGATAGTTTCAAAGCGCGAATGATGACATCGAAGAAAGACAACCTATTTACTGGACAATCTCGGTGGCTTCCTCTCTCCCTTAGGTACCTACAAGCACTCTATCTCAGGGGGGTCTATCATTAATACTAGTGATACTATGCACACTAACTGAGACAATTATGTGAGTTCCCAAACCTCAAAGCTCAACTTTCCTGACCAAAAACCTCCCTTTATTACAATGTGGACCAGGTGCTCTCTGCTCCCTCCCTGGGCTTCTCTACAGAAGTGTAAATCAGGATAGGAATAGGGGTCCTCTCCTGCAGCACTGTCCACTGAGTATCTAACCATACTCCAGCCAAGCACTCCTCTGATGGGAGGAGAGCTTGGGAGCCCTGGTGAGTCTTTGTTTAAGTTTTCTTCCCCAAGAAACCATAGTTCACACTCAAGTGGTATCTGTCCCTAAGTCTCTAGTTCTGCAAATATTTATTTCCCATGAAGATCACCTCGACCAACATCGTTATCTAATGTAAGATCTCTGTCTTCAGCATCCACAACAGATTTCTTCTATCTTCAATAACTTTCTATTGCCCATTTATTCACTATCATTCATTACAAAGAAATTCTTCAGTACCCACAAGTGCTTAGTAAGGCCCTGTACCAGTATACAGCAATTAATAATATAGCAGTCCCATAGCATTCATGATCTTCTGTGGTCAAAAAAAACCCATATTTTCAGCTTTATCTCTTACTAGTGAAAAGTGACTGACATATCAAGCACCTATAATAATCCAGGTACCATAGATTTAATTTTCATACTTCTTAAAAACTGTCCCAATAATACCATGAAGGAGGCATACATGAAAATATCAACTTCTTACCCTCCTATTGTTAGCCCCTCCTGTGGGCTGATGCTCAGCATCTGCTTTGTTTTCTCCAACCCCTATTGAAGAAAAAAACAAAAAAAACCCAAACCCAAACCAACACAAACAAACAAAAACTCTGAGGTTTTAAAGGTTATTTTCTTTATGTGTTATAATTTACCTAATAAGTGGCCAACATGATTCAGATACAGGTTGGCCTACTTCAGTGTCAATGAGTTTCCTAGCATACCTTCTGTGCCTGGCAGAGAATAGATGTTCAATAAATGTTTTCAATTATGTAGATGAATAAATAAGTAAAATTTAAAAGACACCATCATTTTGCCATTTTAAAACTGCTTTTGACCTGAAGCTTTTAGAAAATTTTGCATTATTTTCTGTACAAAAGAAATTATAGCAAACGTATGTTCTCCAACAACTTCAAAGATATACATTTAAAGATTATTTTTCTCTGGCTTTTCAGTGATCTCAGAAATTGTTCTCAAATTACTCTGTGTTCCCGTCTTCTGCCTTTAATAAATGGATTGCCAACTACCACAAAACATTAGCTTTAAAGTGGATAAAAATGTTGCTTGACTCATAGGTTGGCTGAGCTGCAGAAAAGTGAAGGCAATATAAGGCTACTGATGAATTTTATTTACTGACTTAAGGAAAAAAATCATCACTTAATTTATAAGGCCTGACCTAGATGAAACCCCCAAGAGCCAGGCTCTTACTTGAGAATGCATATCAGTGTCTTCAAATTCGATTAGCGTGATTTTCCAAGACATAACCACGGCTCCCAGCAAAGTGTCCAACCACTGGAAACACAATCAATCATGCCAGGCATCATAAGCTTAATGCAAGCCCCCTGAGTGCACCATAGACAGACATGGGAAAAACAAGCAGGGAAGAAAAAAAAAAAAAAAGTAAAGCCTTGCTAAGTAAATATAATTCAAACACAGAATTTTAAATTGTCCTTCTCCCACTCCGTGAAAGAAGATTTCACACCGATGATAAATAGTGGAGATCTGATACCTGAGCAAATCTCCTCTGGAGATATCCTTTGACAAGGTAAGAAGCTAAACAAAAACAAACCAAAAAAAATTCAAGAGATATCTTCTCATACTGTCATAGAAATAATACTGCCAATAGCTTAACCTTCCCCCACTCCCCACAGATGTAAAGCACCTTCAAGAGCATTCTTGTACAGGTAAACAAATTAAGTGAATGATTTGTCTGTAGTAACAGAACTCACTGGGAACAGGGGTTGGAACTCAAACGGAAGTCTCTGGACTCACAGTTCAGAACTTTGATCACTCTTTCATGCAAGGTCCTGAGACACGCAAAACACTGTGCTAGCTAGGGAGGAGGACAGTGAGAAAAATAGTATGAGTTTTCTTCTGTCAGTGAGCTTATGTCTACAATGATGCTCTCTTAGATCTGGAAGGGCACTTAGAGATAATCTACCCCAGACCTTTGATATTTTGCAGATGAAGAAACTAAGGTCACATAAATAAAAAGGTTTACAAAGTTAGTCACAAAATCTGGCCTGAAATTCAGTTATTCTAACCCTTCACTCATTTTTTCCCCCACTTCACCATCGTAGGTCAAATACATGAGCTAGTGTAGGGTGGTCCTGGCTCATGGCAGAACTCAGATGTGAATGTACCTGCTGAGTAATGTAAGTAGTACTGCTCTACCCATACACGCTTTGTTTTACAGGAAGGCTGAAGAGCCTCCTGTATGAATGATGTGGTCTCATCTACAGCTGACTCTGATAGCACAGAAAAGTCTCACAGAAAGGATGCATATCCAAAGGAACGAAAATGCCAGAGGATACTGAAGAATGCTTCTTCCTCCCACCCCCAAAAAAACGTCCTATGTGACGATGGTAGCAGGCACAATGAACCAAAGTGAGCAACAGGGATTAACAGCTGAGGGAGAAGTCATTCAGGGGTGAGCAATGGCTCAGACGCACTTTGCAGCATGTTGTCATGCCCTAGGGATACCCCAAAGTATTTGGAAGAACTTGGAGCTCTGAAATGGGGACTGGACTCCTATTATTACACAAACAGTGGCTAATAAGATTCAAGCAATAATTGCTAATGTGGCCTTGCTGGTACCCACAGCTAGTAAACCATGAGTAACTTCAGTTCACTTTTTTTAAAAATGTAAAATAAGACTAGGACATGTTTAATAAAGAGTAGGCAACAGCTTCAGAGACTTGGTATCATGGAACTATAGAGAGTGGCTTCATTGTGAGCTGAGCCGATCATGGGTGGCTATGATGATCTGAAAGACTGGTTTACAGAATAAATGGTAAAATCGAAGAGCAAGCCTGAATAATGGAACTCCATAAGTTTCAACATTTCTTTTGGATTCCTGGTCATATCAGTGAATTCTTACTTTTAACCCAGACTAGAAAATCTTCTAAATCGTCTAATCTTCTAAAATCATTCTAAATCTTCTAAGATTTTACTACATCTACAATTACATGAGACCTATGAATTAACTACCACTTGGTGAGAGACCATTCAGCTGTCTCTAAAACAAGATTTCTAAATTAGAGGTAACTCTCTGTACAGTAGTAAGAAAACAATGTATAGCTGAAGAAAATATCAGAGGTAATCTAACTCCCTTGTTTTTAATCTGGAATGGGTACCAGAATCATACATGACACTCCAGAAATATCTGTATGTCACTACATCCATTATAAATCGCTGATTTATAAAAGCTCCTTTAATGACTTTGATGTGCATCTCTGTTTGAGAAGCTTTTCCTGACTCTGTCCTCTTCCCAACATACCAGCCACAGCAGATAGGTAACCAGACATACCTTGAAATACCTTAAATGCATGTCAATTCCATTTTTGCATAGTTCTAATTATTTGAGGGTTCATCCACATGCTAATTAATATTCCATTTCCTTGTATTTTCTAGCTCCTTATTTTGGTTTCAGAGCAACACAGAAAAAGTCTATTCCCTCCACTGTAAGTCATCCTAACTTTTAAAATTTACATATAAGCAAACTACAATTTGCAGAAGTAATCTGACTCATGTCAGACCTGGTATCAGAATTCAAGTCTTCAAACCCTGAAGTGGTCTATCCACTACATAGGTTGAATTCTAATTTTCCTTTCACCAGTAAAATGCTATGAAGTTTTTCTATACCTTAAGGCTGTGGTTCTGAACCCTATCAGACTCAATGCCCCTTTATATAAGAAGCATTTAACTTACTTTTACCCTCCTAAAATGAAATTCATAGATAATGCAATCTACCTACACACATAACTATTTTTAAAAAGCAATATAATTGTGATATAAAGTAATGTATTTTAAAATATCATGTATTTCAATATAAATGTTTGGGCTACAGCAGTAGAGTGCTTGAACATATGTGCAGAATGTGTCGAATCACTGGGAATGTGACAATTACAGGTGCAGACTGACTCAGTCAGGTGTGTTGTAGTATCATGAGCAGCATTATAGAGAGTAAGACGCTCTTCTAAAATGATTAATAAACTCTAGGTAAAGAACAAAACAAAGTACAGCCTTTTCCAATTTTCACAATACTAGCATTCCTGAAAAATCATTTATGCTTAAAATATGCAAAATTGTTTTGGAGTTTGTTTCTTGGTTCAAAAATTATGAACAGGTGTTCCATGTACATTAATGTATGGAATATTCGAAAGTTGTGAAGGAAAGAGTACAACATATTGTTTACATCTCTTGAGCATTAAAGGCATCTGGTATCCCTGCTACCACGCATTAAAATGCCAGTAGGTACCACCTCCAATTATTAGCACAATGAATGTCATCCCAACAAATTTTCGAACTATCCCATGGGATGGGAACCACCTCATAGAAAACCACAGTAACAGTGACAATTATAAGAACTACAAGAAATCTGATATTGATGTCTACATAAATTTAAATCAATACTCAATGAGAACTTAAAATATCAGCATACTGGTTTTGTTCAACATATGAACATAAGATATGCTAACAACTTTAAACCAGAAACGTACTCTCTTTAAATACCAATTCCTCTTAAAGTATACACTCGTGGCTTAAATAAAGAAATTAGTGAGTCTTCTTCCCACATCTTCACATCCATCCCTTCCTACTTGTGTCAGTAGCTACTGCCCTAGGCCATGTCTTCAATTACTTTTACCTGGAATTTTGAAATAGATTTCTAATTTGTCTACACCTCCAATCCATTTTATAAAATAATATTAAGTGTAGCCATGACTTCACTGAGCTTATTCCCAAGACTGTTGCATCCCAGCTATTGGCTAGTAAACAGATTTTCCTGAATATAAAATTACTTCATCAATATGAATACTAAATTAAACTGCAGTATGAAATAAAAACTGAAACGTACACCTTTATCCAAAAATAAGATATTTCATAAAAATCCCCTCGAACACTTGATAACATGTTTTACAGAATTATAGAATATTGGAGATGTAAATAACTGCAGAAATTATCTAATGCAAACTCATTTTAAACATGTAAAGAGATGATGTAACTTACTTGACTAAATTACACATTGAAGTAATTCATAACAGACTTAGACTAAATTACACATTGGAGTAATTCATAACAGAGTTAGAATTTGAACCAAGGCAACATGTGTCTTATTTCCTACACTTCTAAGTACTTTTTTTTTTTGGCTGGGCAAACCAATTTATCTGTTAGTCACTAAAACTAATTATGTCAGGTAATGGTTTAAATCTCAATATTTCTTTAAGTCCTTAAATTGTGAGCCTGGGAAAGAAGAACCGTGTGTGTGTGTGTGTGTGTGTGTGTGTGTTGTGTGTGTGTGTGTATTTTCGGTGTTCAATATTATTTTTACATTAAAAAAAAATCCAAGTCAGAGCCATACTAAAACACCTTCCTCTGCCTCCCATTGATTGGTGAATCATCATAGATCATATTAGTACGTTATTGCTCAGTATAGAACAATGAAATTGAAGTTTATTGGAATTGTGATGGTTGACCATTTTTAATCTGTGTGTGGAAGACCTAGGCAATGCCAACCTAATACATTAGAAGAAACAATTAGAAAGAAATTAATTTTGGGAAATGATCATTGATTCTGATGGGAGGCAAGCATTTAGACACCCAGGTCAGTGGACTTCCTTTCTGTTTTATTATTATGCCACTCTGTCTTTCTATATCATGAGAATTGAAGTTTATACCTTAGTTTTTACCAATACATTAATACAACACATACATTTAAGTAAAACATTATCAGACTCTATAAATAATAGACACACATACATACAGAATTCTCCCTAAAGATGATTTCCATTCCGACTGCAGGATAATTTTACATTGAACGTTTGGCAAATCTGAGAGTCTTAAAAGCATCATAATGTCATTCATCCAGAGGTAAAAGTTTGGCAATTAATATGAGCCTACGATTTATTTTATCCCTAAGAAACATGAGATCGTTTGCCAGGAAAGCTGGGAGCAAGGAGGATAGATTAAGCGTGATTCCAAAGAGAATCAAAAGATTGAAAAAGCAAGATATAGTGCTTAGGAAATAGCCATCGGAAAAAGAAAGAAGACTGTTAAAAGCTGTGTGGACTTAGTTAAATCAGTTCAGTAGACACGGGTAAAAGTTAAACAAAATGCATAGGAAAAGAACGTCTAGATTCAAAGTCCAAAAGGAAAAAAAAGGGGGAATGAAATCCTAGAAGCAATAATAAAGTACCAACAACAGAAACACCATGAGTACTCAAAACATAATTCATTTTGTCTACAATTAACAATTGATAGATTGTATTCTAATTTTGATAATATTACAAAGGTAAAAAAAAAAACACCTTTATTGTGCTTAGTCTTAGCCCTCTGGCATGACTGGGAACACTCTCTTGTGTCCAAGATAAAGAAATAATGGCCAAGATGAATGAAGCTATGAATTTCTTATTGCATGTTATTTAAAAATATATATATGTATCAACTCTATTGGCACTTAAGGAATCAAATTAAATTCAAGGCTTCTGGGGGCGCCTGGGTGGCGCAGTCGGTTAAGCGTCCGACTTCAGCCAGGTCACGATCTCGCGGTCCGTGAGTTCGAGCCCCGCGTCGGGCTCTGGGCTGATGGCCCGGAGCCTGGAGCCTGTTTCCGATTCTGTGTCTCCCTCTCTCTCTGCCCCTCCCCCGTTCATGCTCTGTCTCTCTCTGTCCCAAAAATAAATAAAAAACGTTGAAAAAAAAATTAAAAAAAAAAAAAAAATTCAAGGCTTCTGCTAATTTGAATTAAAGCAAATTGCTATCTCTAACTCTACCTTCTGCTGCCACAACTAAATAAACATTCTCTGATAATTATAAGTCATTTATTCAGTGGCCAAATATCTGTATTCATTCCTAAATTTTAAATCTACTTTAACTATTTCTCAATACTTTATCAATATAATAAGACGGTCTTCAAAATTCCATTTGATAATTCCTTTCTATAACCAATCTTTCCCTATATCTCACAAAACAGTAAAGATAGAATCATTTTAATAAAAAAAAATTCTGATTTCACAATTTTGATTTCTTGCCTCCACTGGATACACAAAACCTCCAGTTTTCCTTGTAGTACTCCTTCCCAACACCAATAATAAGAATTCAAACTAATGTATAAGCTATAGCTACCACATAGTGTCTGTCAAGTTCTTCAATGTCCTTTAGCCCCTTTATCAATCCTTCAATTTTAGTTACTTGCAGATGCCAAATTTAATCTATTTATAGAAAGAACTATATTTCATGATAATGGTTTTCATTTCCATACTTACTGCTTTCTTCATTATTTTATGAGCATTTCCAGCTCCCTTTTCATTTTTTTGTATTATTTTATTGCCTCTCTTCTTTATCACTGACTTCCTTCATTGTTTTTTAAAAATGATTCCAGATTCCAATTCCAGTGAAAATGAACCACACTCTACCCTTGTAATGACCTTGAATACAACTAAAACCCAGGAGACGATTCATGGAGCATCTGTGTTAAAAGCCGGTAAGGCAAATGGTAGCAAGTAGATTAGGAAAGGAAACCAGAGCTAGAAGTGTCAGTGAACCAGAAGTGAGTTTTTCCTTTCTCAAGTATCTCCTAGCCTGAACTCATAGACAGCACAAACTGGAAATGAGCACCAGGTATAGACAGAAAGGGTCTCAAGAGAAGACTTGAAACTGTTCTGTCCAAAGACAGGAAATAAAGGGCTCTAAAAGGCGGAAAAAGTGAAAGAAATCCTCTGGATTTTTTCTTTATTTCTCATTTCCAGCCCAGCCAATCCATGGAGTAGTGACAGTAATGGCAGTGATTTCTAGACAAGCACCCACAACCACAATGAATGGAAACTCTTCTCTTAAGACCGTTGAAATGTGGTCTCAAAAGCATGTGAAAAATCCCCATTGCCTTTTCCCCTTTACCTTCTTTCCTCATGGTCTCAAGAGACACAACTTCAAGAAATCTGTAACAAAGCAGGTAAACTAAAGCCGTGACCTTTTAGCCAGAAGACCAGGAAAGGAGGAGTGCCTGGGAGGCAGAAGATGTTGGGGATCCTAGGCAGAGTAAAACCTCAAGAAAACCTCAGGAAATTTCAATGTCTGTCAAAGGAAAAGACAATACACACATACCAACCCTGAGACAGCACAGATTTAATTCAAGACTTTAAACTTTAAAACAGTTATTATAACCATGCCCTAATAAATAAGGATGATCAGTCTTGAAATGAATGTCTCATGATAGAAATTAAAAATATGAAAAAGAACCAAATGGAAATTTTGGAACTAAAATATACAATAACCAAAATTGTGTTTAAAATCCCTCAACTGGCAACTGGAGATGACAGAGAAAATAGTAAAACAAAGGTAGAGCTGGAAACTAGAATATTATGATACCAAAATCACAGTCCAGGTATTTGCCCATTGGTAACCAAGGCTTGGATGAAAGTAGAAATCCAATAGCTGGCAGAGAACCAAGGCTATAATTCGTCTTGAATTCTCAAAATGAGAAAATTATATCCACAGAGAAAAGGGGTAGACGTGGAGGGAGACATTGACTGCAAAGAGTAAGCAGAAAGGAATTTGGGGAGGGTAATGAAATTGTTCTGTAGCTTGCTGGAGGTGCTCAGATAGCTCAAGGCATTTATCAAAACTCATTGAACTGTACACCCAATAGAGTGATTTTTACTGTCTATAAATTTTAAAATAAATACTGAGGAACAAAAGATACTTGGCAAGTTCCCAGTATTTGTAAATTAAGCAATACACTTGATAATACACCTTGGCTAACAAAGAACCCACAAGGGAAATTATAAGATATTTTCAAGTAAATGGTAATGAAAAGACAAGATATAAAAATCAGTAAGATGCAGCTAAAGCAGTATTTAAAGGTGTTTTTAAGGTCGTAAATGTTTGTTTTGGAAAGAAAGATCTAAAATAAATTACCTAGGAAGCCAGAAAATTCAGAGAAAAATAGGTCCTTAATAAGTGGAAGGAAGGAAATAACAAAGATCAGGGTTGAATGGAGAAAAAACCCTTGGGCACTTTTGGTGGGAATGTACATTGGTGCAGCCCCTATGGAAAACAGTACAGAGGTTCCTCAAAAAAACTAAAAATAGAAATACCATATGACCCACTGATTCCACTTCTGGGTATTGACCAAAAGGAAAAAGAAAACACTCATTTGAAAAGATATATGCACACTTGTGTTTACTGCAACCTTGTTTACAATAGCAAGATGTGGGAGTAATCTAAGTGTCCACAGAGAGATGAATGGATAAAGAAGATGTAATACAAATACACACACATATACATATAACGGAATATTATGCAGCCATAAAAAGAAAGATATAATGCCATTCCTGGCAACATGGATGGACCTAGAAAGTATTATGCTAAGTGAAATAAGTGTGACAAATCACTATGTGATTTCACTTATATGTGGAATCTAAAAAAACAAAACAAACAAAGAACAGAAACAAACTCATAAAAACAGAGACAAACTGGTGATTGACAAAGGGGAGGAGGAGTTGGGGCATGGGTGAAATAGGTGAAGAGGATTAAGAGGTGGAAATTTCCAGTTATAAGATAAAGAAGTCACAGGGATGAAAAGTACAGCATAGAGACTATAGTCAATAATATTATATGGTGACAGATGGTGACTACATTTATCGTGGTGGACATTTTGTAATGTATATATTGTCAAATCACTATGTTGTACACCTGACATTAATAAAATATTGTATGTCCATTGTCCTTTAATTAAAAATAAAGAAGAGAAAAAGATCAGAGCTAAAATCAATGTAATAGAAAACGGAGAAACAATAGAGAAAAATCAATGACATCTAAAGCTGGTTTTTCAAAAAGATCAATGAAATTGATAATCCTTTAACTAGACTAGTCAAAATTTATACTTAAAATAAACACATTTTACTGAATGTAAAATATACCTCAATGGTGTTTTGAAAGAAAAAAAACTTCACAAGCAGAATTCAGCAATACATTTGTTTGTAAAGATATTTGTTTGCAATTTGTAAATTGCAAAATTGTAAATTGTAAATTGTTTCACCCCAGAATTGCAATGCTCAAAGAATAATCTTTAATTAATTAAACACATACCCAAAATGTACTTGGTAAAATTAAAAAGCATTCCTGATTTTTTAAAAATGCTTTAAGAGAATACATGAGTATTTCCTTAACATCATTTAAAAATATATGTCAAACCAAATCTCTACCTGAAGAACAAGTGATGATATATTCCAGATACAACATTCACCATGCAAAATCTTTATCATCTCTCAAGATCTAATCCCTCCAATGACTTTTTTGTATATTCCTTAGCATTCCCTAAGAATTTGCTGTCATTTCTATGATAATACTATCATCTTCTACTTTACTTTGTTCATTCTCATGTCTGTCTCCTAGATTTGAATATAAACCGCTTGAAAATTGAGACGTTAGGAGTACCTGAACGGCTCAGCTGGTTGAACCTCTGACCCTTGATTTCAGCTCAGGTCATTCAACTGGTGGGACTGAGACCTGCTGTCAGAGCAGATCCTACTTGGGATTCTCTTTCTCCCTCTCTCTCTCTCTGCCCTGCCCCTACCCCTGCTCACCCAGCTCGCACACACATATTTCTCTTTCTCTCTCAGAATAAATAACTACACATTTTTTAAAAATTGAGACTTTATTTTTTCCTAATAAATCTGATTTCAAGTCTATTAAAATAGCTAGCTCATATTAAGTATTCCACATATGTTTTAGATTTTAAGACAAGCATATATTTTATTTACTTTTTCATCCTGAAAGAGAATATAAATAGAGATGGGCATATGTGTCATTGCAGAAGTGTTGTAACTTACTCAAAGTTACTCAGCTAAAAGGAATAATTGCAATTCAATTTCAGATACCTACAAATACTCTCATTTGAATAACACACTCTATTAGGTTCTATTGATGCTATAACAAATTTCAAGAAACCACACAAATTTATCATCTTACAGCTCTGGAAGTAAGAAATTGGAAATGGATCCTGCTGTGGTAAAACCAAGGTTTTGGCAGGACTGTTTTCCTTCCAGAAGATTCTAGGAAAGAACCCATTTTCTTGTTTTGTTTTGTTTTGTTTTCAACTTCCAGAGGTTCCACATTCCTTGGCTTGTTACCCTCCTTCCATTTCATTCTGACTTCCTTGATTACCTCAGGACTACCCATATAATCCAGGATAATCTCCCCAGTTCAAGATCAACTGATTAGTAACTTTAACTCCCTCTTTCCATGTACATAGGTTCTGGGGATTAGGAAGTAGACATCTTTGGAAGAACATGATTCTGCCTATCACACACATCTTCTTACACTTAAACTTTATGAGCTAATAGAGGAAAAATTTGGGAGGTGAAAACAGTCTTGAAAATATATATCACTTCACATTATAAACAGATATATAACAAACATACATATAGAAAATTCTTGAGAAAAATTGTATTTCCTTACATTCACATCTAAATCAGAGGCTAAAAATAAACATTATTCTACACGATTAGTACAAAATTAAGTGGGAAGAAAAACAACAACAATGCTCTTAAATTTAAAATAAGCAATTACTGAGAAGAAACTTGGCAGTGCATCATGGCTCTCAATCTATTTTTCCATAAACCCTAGTATTTCATGAGCTCTAGAGAGGCTTTCTGCTCTTAAAACTATTGAATAAGGATGATCTTTTTCCAATTTGCAGAGGGGAAAAGCAAGTTGTCTGGAGATTTTTGTTTTCCGATTTTAACTTTTCCTCCCTTAAAAAAACCTTCCAAACCTTTTGGCACCTACTTCCACACTTCCCTTAGTAAGCACTAGCAGACAACAAAATCACTGATTAATTAGAAAAAAGAATGCATTTTAAACAGTAAAATAACTAAAATGGTAATGCATTTTAAATAGTAAAATAACTACCACCTTAGGTTAACATCTTGTCTTTCTTATTTTCACAGGTTTGTAGAAATTTTTTATGACATTTTGGAAAGAAAATAAAATGAGTCCTTATATTAATTTTGTGTCTTTATATCCCTTTATATAAATACTCACTCTTCCTATGGTTTGAAATTATATATTATGTTGTTAGAAATCCTCAGTATACACGCATTGCCCTACTGTGCCACATCCCACCTTTTTTACATTCATACTATACCATGTGTCAGATTTAATTCAATTTCCACATATTCCATAGCACCCACAGATAACACTAGCAGATCTCACCTGATCTTATTCACCATATACATAATTATGTACACATAACGTTAATAATAAAAAAAATCAGTGTGCTTTTCTCTATTATATTTTTCCATACGTACATTTGCATATAATTGCATTTCCCTAATATAGGTTTCTCCCCCGAAAGCCAAAGGTAGCCCATCTGTTCAGGGATGTGTTTAACAAAATTAATAAGAGGAACAAAAATAGAAAGAAATAGTTAATATTCAGCTGTTTTTGCTCTTAAAATAGGATTTTGCAACAAGAAACATGTTTGAAATCCTGGTATTACTGAAACAGATGTTTGGCACACTTCTCAGTTTATGTAAGGGTAGCCCAGAGAGGAACAGGAAGGAAGAAAATTCCAACCTTTTGCAGTCCCAGGGAATTTGTAGTAAGATATGGGAGAGGGGTAAAATTTAGAAACTCCAAGATAAGTACAGTGGTGGCCAAGAACATTTAGGCGGTGGCACAGTAACAAGGAGAGAGGAAGCCTGTAGAAGTGTGCGTGCTGACATTTACAATTCAGCACCCAGGCATCAGAGCTGAAATGGTATTACAAGACAGGTAAACAGGTAAAGTTGAAGCAGTCCTTTTGGTTTCCAATGGCCTATGTGTAAGAGACCAAGAAGTCTTGGGATATGTGGGGAAAAGATAGGAAGTTTTAAGAAAAACACCCTAGACCCAGAGAAAAGAAGCTGTCTCTGGTGGGGACTTCAAACTCAAAGACCAATGGTGCCAAAACCCTGGGCTCTATAGGGAAAACCATATGTTTATCCAGACAACTAGAAACAGCCCGTTTCAGAGCAGCAGGCATCTGTCCCAGGAGCAAATCACACCTGTGACGAATATCTAAAGAACAGGATGATAGGAGGGCTCTATCTTCTCTACTGCCAGAGAGGATGCCATCAGCCTCCCCCTCCCTATATATCCAAGCACTTCCTAGCAATGGAGCAAATCTGAAAGATCGAGTCCTTTTCCTGTGGTATCCAAGAAGAGGCTGGATTACACAGAAAGACAATGACATTGTTGGATTATAGTGAGATCACAGAATGAGATTGAATTTTTTCTCTGTTACCCAATAGATTATAGCTCTTAAGAAAAACATAAGAACAACTGCAAGCAATATGAAGAACCTATATATTGATTCCATGTGAGAATTATAGTGTAAATAAATTTGGAGCCCCAGCTTATTCACTAATTGTCTTGCATGCATGCCATGACTTGAATCTGTTTCCAAACCCAGCACAGTGCCAGGCACAGAGTGGGCATTAATAATTAATTAGCAGAAACACATATATCCCCACCAGTGTCCATGTGGAGCTTTGGTCCATCAGTGGATCTCAACAAAGAACGGTGCTACCTCCCTAGAAGGTATTCAAAATGTAAGGAAATGTCTGCTTTTCACAGTGGCCAGGAAGTGCTACAGGATTTAGTGAGTGGGGGCCAGGGCTGCTATATATTAAAAATAGAGAAGCTGGGGTGCCTGGGTGGCGCAGTCGGTTAAGCGTCCGACTTCAGCCAGGTCACGATCTCGCGGTCCGTGAGTTCGAGCCCCCCGTCAGGCTCTGGGCTGAGGGCTCGGAGCCTGGAGCCTGTTTCCGATTCTGTGTCTCCCTCTCTCTCTGTCTCTTCCCCGTTCATGCTCTGTCTCTCTCTGTCCCAAAAATAAATTTAAAAAGTTGAAAAAAAAAAACTTAAAAAAAAAAATAGAGAAGTAACATTCTTCATTTAAATAAAGCATTGTTCACCCAAACTGCCATTAAAACCCCTACTGAGAACTATTAAAAAACGAAGGCACTATAGTTACAGCTGTAGGACAGATAAATTACAAAAGAACAGAAGAAAGCAATGGTATGCAAGAACTGAGGGGAGAGAGAGCGAAAAAGAGAGAAAGAGAGAGAGGTGAATGTCCATCAATATTGCTAAGAGATAAATACTAAAAAAATCTACAGAAAAATATTTTAAAACACCAAAACTACAGAGCACCACTTTAAAATGTTCACCCCCGGGGTGCCTGAGTCGATTAAGCATCCGACTCTTGATTTTAGCCCAGGTCATGATTTCACAGTTCGTAAGTTCAAGCCCTGTGTCAGGCTCTGTCTTGACAGTGTAGAGCCTGTTTGGGATTCTCCCCCTCTCCCTCTCTCCCTCTTTCCCTCTCTCTCTGCTTGCCCCCACTTGTGCTCTCTCTCAAAAATAAATAAATAAACATTTAAAATGTTCACTCCTAAAGAACACTATTGCTGATTTTTGTGTTATAAGCAAGTGGCTCTCTGGAACTCACTTAAAATCTCCAAGAGGTGCTGTGAGGCCTGATGGGCAGTGGTGACAGTGGCCACAGGGGAGGGAGGCAGAGCAGGGCACATGGTAGATACAGTGAAAGTGTCAGGTCACCTTCTCCTTATCCTGTGAAATTAAACCCCTGGATACAGATGCTAGCCTTCTGACTCTAGTGCAAACCAGGTGGAGGCTAAATTCATAAATAATAGGCTTCCAGCCCCTCCATGGTAACAAAAGGGGAAAAGGCCATTAAGAAAGCTTAAAGCTCACCCAGAAATTTTCGTACATGGAGCCAAAATATATGAAGAAAGACTGCCGAGATCTTTTTTTAAAACTGCCTTTCTTAAACACATTTATAGTAACTCCTCAAAATTTGGGACTGACATCTGCTTTAGAACCTTCAGTGCTGGACGCCTGGGGGGCTTGGTTGGTTAAGCATCTGACTTCTGCTCAGATCATGAGCTCACAGTTCGTGGGTTCGAGCCCCACGTCGGGCTCTGGGCTGACAGCTAGGAGCCTGGAGCCTGCTTTGGATTCTGTGTCTCCCTCTCTCTTTCCCTCCCCCGCTCGAGCTCTGTCTCACTCTGTCTCTCAAAAATAAACATTAAAAAAAATTTTTTTTTGAAAAGAAGCTTCAGTGCTACAGACTTCGCTCCCTCAACTTTATATATTCAACTACTAACAGTATCAGGGGATGTAAAAAATGACTCAATTCCATGCATCATAATCTGGAGCTATGTAATATTCACTGTTATTCCCATCAAATACACATATTTTAGTCCCTACTAAATATGAACTCACAGAAAAGTTAAAAAAATTTATTTTCTCAACCAGCCTTGCCAACCAATTTTAGTAAGTTATAAACAACAAAAAACCCACTGTACTCAGAGAAACAAAAAGAGATTTTCATCCTCTGCACGAGGATGAAACAGGCATGTGCCTTTAGATTCTTGTTCTCCTTGTGGTTTCTCTAATGAGTCTTTATAAGCCTGCACCGACCTTGAACTACATTTTTCTTTTCTACAAGGTGTTTGGCTATATATGAAAAGCAACTGCAACCACTACAAAAATAAACACTAACTCATGTAATGAAAACTTTACAGAAATAGAGATGAAAGAAATAAAATAGTATATAAAAATACATTGAGCATATTTTGATCCCTGTCTTTTAATTAATTCCTCCTTGTTTCCTAGGGAATTTATGCAGGATGTCAGAGATTAAGAATAAATGCTTGGACCCTCTCAGCAAAGAAAGGTGAGAAATAAGAGAAGGTGGGATCAATGGGCTTGGACATGAGCTTTGTAACAAATGTGGGTCTAACCAATTCAAACTTTGTCAATTTACTGTTTTGAAACTAATTTGAACTAAAAAGTAATCTCTACAGCTATATTACTAAAGCTGATCAAAAGGAAAAAAAGTTCTCAGTGCTGGAGGCATTTGTCTTGTTTTGGTCACTTAATATTGAAGCATCTACAAAAAGTCATACACACACACACACTACACACACACACACACACACACACACACACACACACACACACCACAAAGCCAATTTGCTCTCTTCACTTCAAAAATATAAGAACCTTAGATTGTTCCATGTACAAAGATTTAAAAAACAGTGCCCAATCCATTTTAAGAGTCTATATTATAGCACCCAACTCTAAAAATGTTAAAGGCAGACTTTCGTCCAGAAAAGCAAAATCATTTATTCATTTTTGCTTCTTTACATGTTATCTTTAAGAAAACAACCTGTTAAAATAAAACCTTATCCTTTGATGAAGAGCGTTGACATATGAGAAATTTGATCAACAGAGTTCCCTGCTGGAAATTTAAGGCTTACAAAATGTAAAGATATTTATGAAGCTAAAACATGTATTTATATATTATCATTAGTCATTGTCAAATGAACTGAGAAATAATTTTAGGGATTAAAGATGAAGAAAAGTTATTTTTACTTTGGTGACATTTTGTTACAGCAATTTAGTCTGTGCATTAACTCAAAGAGGGGAAAAATTCATTTCTGTCTTCAATAACAGTCCAGAGTTGAGCTGTAGAATAGGAGATAGGTAAATTCTGCTCTAAACCAGGTTCAATTCCATTTGTTCCATCATTGTCTGCATAACTGAGGTAGATCTCCACCACTTTAGTTCACATGATAGCCCATGGAAGGAGAGAAAACAGAATGTAAATCGTGTTCCCTTTTAAAAAATATAATTTGGAATTTACACACATCACATCGCATTACTAATTTCCCACTGGCTGAGGTTTAGTCCAAAGTCCACATCTAGCTACAAGCTAAGAAGGCCAGAAAGAATAGCGCTGAGTCAAGCTTCCCTGTAGCCAGGTAAAATTTAGATGGTCAGTTACAGAAACCAAGAAGGCAACTTTTGGATACTGGCGGATAACAACAGTCTCAGACATGAGAGTAACTGCCTCTGGGAAGGGAGACTAGACTTTGAGAATGGGATGAGAGAAAGATTTGCTTTTCATTGCATCCATATTGCATCTGTGTATATCACCTATTCTGTTCTATTCTCTTCCATGTACACTTTAGTTCTATTAATTATTTCACTTAAACTGTTCTTCTTTAAAAGAGTTTTAAAAAAAATTTAAGAGTCGAAATTAAATAAAAACTTACAATGATTTTTTCCAATGAACTTGACATTCTTGACACTAGCTGAGGCTAAATATTTAGCCCTAAAGTGTACAAATGTACATGCATGTGGGTTAAGACGTATCTTCACACACTTTTAAACTTTTTTAGTGGAATGGTTAAGATCCAGGCTGCTAGATTCAAAACCTGGTATGACTATAGCACCTATAGCTGTGTGACATGAAGCGAGTTACTTAATCATTCCATCAGTCTACTTCCTCATCTGTAAAAGGGGTCAATAATAATACCTTTTTCATCAATCTGTTGTGCGGATTGAATGGTGTAATAAACAATAAAGCACATATTGTCATTGTTTGCTATTATTATTTTTAAAAGTATCATTTATTATTAAAAGATATTGCAACAAACATAGATAACTGCCAGTCCAATAACCATTTCCCTCTCCTTATTAATCCACAAGTTCAATTTTATTCTATATGGCAAAGTATTTAATTAAAAACATTAACCTCCATGCTACCCTTGAAGCGAGACATAAATATTTGACATCATCCTGGCCAAAGAGGTGTAAGTAGAAGTCACTTGGCAGGCATGCCAGTTAAGTTACTGTCATCCGCCTTGAAGCTAAAAATATAATTGTTTAAAAGCCCTGTAAACATCGGAAAACACCTATCAATTCCAACAGAAATTTACAAACCTAGAACAAATTCTCTGGCCCCTCCACCTTTGTGGTGTTGCTATTTTAAAATTCAGATTGTGGTTTGCAAAAATGAGATGCTTCTCATAAGATGTGGAGATTGTGTCTACAGAACATCTAAAATAACAAAGTGTTCTTTCATCTGACATGTCAATACTATATATGGGATTCAGGTGTTCATTTCCCTAAAAGTTTATTGGTTACTCTTTGAAAGCAAACCATCCTTGGTTTCCAAAATCAACACTATCTCATCCCCAGTATCTACTAATAAAACTGATATTACAGAACTACTATCATGTTTATTATCATTTTTCTTCAGGTAAATATGAAACTTGTTTTTAATATCCTCTTTCCCTTACACCTCATTCTTATTTATTCCAAACTGAATAAATTTTAGCTTTTCTTAAGAAAGGCAACTCTACACCAAATTTAAAAAGATATTATAATTTAGAAATTCAAAAGAAAGAAAGAGACAAAGTTTTTCTAAAAGGGAAAGTGTTTAGTAACCTTGGCTTTGATTAAAGATACTTCTGTTTTAAACTCTAGTGTTCCTTCTCTGTTCTAAAAATCAGGGATAAAGTAGTAAGCAAAGCATATAGTTCCTGCCCTCCTCAAGTTTTTATTTTAGTGCAAGATAAAGAGTTAAACACTTCATTGCATAATGAATAATTTAATTACCATGGTAATAACAAATAATCAGATGAAGTATGAGTATCAAGAGAGACTATTAAAGGCACCCAGGACCTAGAGTTGAGAGAAAGGTTTGATAAGTAAATGATATTTAAACTGAGACCTCAAGGATCAATGGACAAACCTGGTAGGGAGGGGCAGGGGCGGGGCAAATGTTCAGGACCCATTCAATAGTGTGCAGGAAGCAATGCTATAGGAAGCAACTGAGGGGGGCGCCTGGGTGGCTCAGTCGGTTAAGCCTCCGACTTCGGCTCAGGTCATGATCTCACGGTCGGTGGGTTCGAGCCCCGCGTCGGGCTCTGTGCTGACAGCTCAGAGCCTGGAGCCTGTTTCAGATTCTGTGTCTCCCTCTCTCTCTGACCCTCCCCCGTTCATGCTCTGTCTCTCTCTGTCTCAAAAATAAATAAACATTAAAAAAAAATTTAAAAAAAAAAAAAAAAAGGAAGCAACTGAGGGACCAAAGAGCTTGCTAGAATGCAGCAGCAAGGAGGCAAGTTGTGTAAAATAATGCTTATGAGGATTTTGTAATTTATACAGTTAGCACTTCACACATTGTGATGGCTAATTCTATGTGTCCACTTGATTGGGTTAAGGGATGCCCAAACAACTGGTAAAACATGATTTTTGGGTGTGTCTGTGAGGGTGTCTTCAAAAGACATTAGCAAATTAGCATTTGAATTGGCAAACCAAGCAGGAAAGGTCTCCTTTACCAATGCAAAAGAACATCATTCAATTTACTGAGTGCTTGAATAAAACAAAAAGGTGGAGGAAGGGGGACTATGCTCTCTTTTCTTGAGTGGAGACAACCATCCTCTACTATCCTTAAACATCGGTGCCCCTGGATCTAGGGCCTTTGGATCAAGACTTATTCCACCTTGTAAGAAATGAGATGATCAGAAATACCAAATAAAAGCTGTGCTGTCTAGTTAACAATAAGTTTACAACCTATTGGAAATATGTATGAAATCTTCTCTGCACAACAATGGAGTCCCAAACCCTTAGACATTTCACTTCCTGGTTCCCCTCTCCATTTTGCAGGCTATTTTTTTAGGGCTTTGCAATGAGCCTGAAAGTCCCATGCTCTGAAGTCTCTGCATCACCTCAGGGAACATACATTTGTTCCGATCAGACTACTTTTTGGCCTTACATGGGCATAGGCTACTTCGAGGTAAGGCTATAACCTCTGTAGTACTCAGCCAATGAGTAATCAGGGGAGGGACTTCATGCAAGGAGATAAATTGTCTGCTGCAACCTCCCGGAGTGTGCCTGTCCATCAGGCACCAGCTCTTGCAAGAAGGTTAATTAAAGCCTCCTGTCACTGTGCTCCCGAGTCTCTGAGTCCCCGTGTCCCTCCTTTGATAGGGGCAGTGGGCTTATTTCTCACAATCTTAAGGTCTCCCTTCTCTCCATCAGCTCCCCTGATTCTCAAGCCTTTGGATTTGGACTGAATTACACCACAAGTTTTCCTGGTTCTCCAGATTGCAGAAGGTCAAGCCTGTGACTTCTTGGCCTCTACAATCACGTGAGCTAATTCCTATAATAAATCTCCTCTTACCTATATTTGTATCTACATCTATTTCAATCCTGTTAATTTAGGGTTGGGGTGTTTTTTGGTTTTGGTTTTGGTTTTGGGTGTTATTGGTTTTTTTGAGAACTCTAATACACCTATATTACTGATTATCATTCATCCTAGTGTCATGGCTAGTTCATGCTGAATAACAAACAAACCCCCAAATCTCAATGGCTTAAAGTTACCAATTTTTATTTCTTCTCCTCCCTACATGTCCACCACAGTTAAAATGGAGACCCTCCTCACTTTGTGGTCTAGACTGACAAAGCTATAACTAGCCAGGATACTGTAGGTTTCCAGGGCAGAGAGTAAAGAAAGCTCTAAAAGGACTTAAGCTGACAATATAATGCTTGAGCCCCCAAACAGCACATAACGCTCTTGTTCACAGTTTATTGGTCGACATGTAGTCTCAACCAATCACAGTGTGTAAAGAAATGCAATCCTACCATGAAGGCAATCCCACCATGAAGGCAAAAAAAAATCCTACCATGCAAAAATTCTCAATAAGATACTAGCAAATCGAATTCAACAGCATATAAAAAGAATTATTCACCATGATCAAGTGGGATTCATTCCTGGGATGCAGGGCTGGTTCAACATTCGCAAATCGATCAACGTGATACATCACATTAATATAAGAAAAGACAAGAACCATATGATCCTGTCAATCGATGCAGAAAAGGCCTTTGACAAAATTCAGCACCCTTTCTTAATAAAAACCCTTGAGAAAGTCGGGATAGAAGGAACATACTTAAAGATCATAAAGGCCATTTATGAAAAGCCCACAGCTAACATCATCCTCAACGGGGAAAAACTGAGAGCTTTTTCCCTGAGATCAGGAACACGACAGGGATGCCCACTCTCACCGCTGTTGTTTAATATAGTGCTGGAAGTTCTAGCATCAGCAATCAGACAACAAAAGGAAATCAAAGGCATCCAAATTGGCAAAGATGAAGTCAAGCTTTCGCTTTTTGCAGATGACATGATATTATACATGGAAAATCTGATAGACTCCACCAAAAGTCTGCTAGAACTGATACATGAATTCAGCAAAGTTGCAGGATACAAAATCAATGTGCAGAAATCAGTTGCATTCTTATACACTAACGATGAAGCAACAGAAAGACAAATGAAGAAACTGATCCCATTCACAATTGCACCAAGAAGCATAAAATACCTAGGAATAAATCTAACCAAAGATGTAAAAGATCTGTATGCTGAAAACTATAGAAAGCTTATGCAGGTAATTGAAGAAGATATAAAGAAATGGAAAGACATTCCCTGCTCATGGATTGGAAGAATAAATATTGTCAAAATGTCAATACTACCCAAAGCTATCTACACATTCAATGCAATCCCAATCAAAATTGCACCAGCATTCTTCTCGAAACTAGAAAAAGCAATCCTAAAATTCATATGGAACCACAAAAGGCCCCGAATAGCCAAAGTAATTTTGAAGAAGAAGACCAAAGCAGGAGGCATCACAATCCCAGACTTTAGCCTCTACTACAAAGCTGTCATCATCAAGACAGCATGGTATTGGCATAAAAACAGACACATAGACCAATGGAATAGAATAGAAACCCCAGAACTAGACCCACAAACGTACGGCCAACTCATCTTTGACAAAGCAGGAAAGAACATCCAATGGAAAAAAGACAGTCTCTTTAACAAATGGTGCTGGGAGAACTGGACAGCAACATGCAGAAGGTTGAAACTAAACCACTTTCTCACACCATTCACAAAAATAAACTCAAAATGGATAAAGGACCTGAATGTGAGACAGGAAACCATCAAAACCTTAGAGGAGAAAGCAGGAAAAGACCTCTCCGACCTCAGCCGTAGCAATCTCTTACTCGCACATCCCCAAAGGCAAGGGAATTAAAAGCAAAAGTGAATTACTGGGACCTTATGAAGATAAAAAGCTTCTGCACAGCAAAGGAAACAACCAACAAAACTAAAAGGCAACCAACGGAATGGGAAAAGATATTTGCAAATGACACATCGGACAAAGGGCTAGTATCCAAAATCTATAAAGAGCTCACCAAACTCCACACCCGAAAAACAAATAACCCAGTGAAGAAATGGGCAGAAAACATGAATAGACACTTCTCTAAAGAAGACATCCGGATGGCCAACAGGCACATGAAAAGATGTTCAACGTCGCTCCTCATCAGGGAAATACAAATCAAAACCACACTCAGATATCACCTCACGCCAATCAGAGTGGCCAAAATGAAGAAATCAGGAGACTATAGATGCTGGAGAGGATGTGGAGAAACGGGAACCCTCTTGCACTGTTGGTGGGAATGCAAATTGGTGCAGCCGCTCTGGAAAGCAGTGTGGAGGTTCCTCAGAAAATTAAAAATAGATCTACCCTATGACCCAGCAGTAGCACCGCTAGGAGTTTACCCAAGGGATACAGGAGTACTGATGCATAGGGGCACTTGTACCCCAATGTTTATAGCAGCACTCTCAACAATAGCCAAATTATGGAAAGAGCCTAAATGTCCATCAACTGATGAATGGATAAAGAAATTGTGGTTTATATACACAATGGAATACTACGTGGCAATGAGAAAAAATGAAATATGGCCTTTTGTAGCAACATGGATGGAACTGGAGAGTGTGATGCTAAGTGAAATAAGCCATACAGACAGAGAAAGACAGATACCATATGGTTTCACTCTTATGTGGATCCTGAGAAACGTAACAGAAACCCATGGGGGAGGGGAAGGAAAAAAAAAAAAAAGGTTAGAGTGGGAGAGAGCCAAAGCATAAGAGACTGTTAAAAACTGAGAACAAACTGAGGGTTGATGGGGGGTGGGAGGGAGGGCAGGGTGGGTGATGGGTATTGAGGAGGGCACCTTTTGGGATGAGCACTGGGTGTTGTATGGAAACCAATTTGACAGTAAATTTCATCTATTAAAAAATAAAAAAATAATAATAAATAAATAAATAAATAAATACAGAAAAAAAAAAATCCTACCATGAATGCTGGTAAGCAGCATTAGTGAGGACCGCATCACTGTTAAAATAAATAAATAAAATAAAATAAATAAATAAATAATAAATAAATAAGTAAAGGCTATATCAGGGTTCAGGGGAAAAGACTGAAATTAAGTAGTGGTAATAATAATAATAATAGATACTTTTTTATGGTGAAATTATGCTTGGTTTACATTTTATTTTATATACTTCTTCGTGGTTTTTTTAATGCTCTCCAATAAATATTTGTTATTAGTTAGGATTCTTTACCTGTAAGGAACAGAAAAAAACAATCTCAAGTTGAGAGTGACTAAAACAATACAGAAATTGTTCAAAGAGTTTAGAGGCGGTCATCAAGAAATGTCAGAATATTTCAAAATGTAAGGCATCTAGCGTTTGTCCTATCTTGTTGCTCAGATGTGCATGGTGTCCCTCCACTAAGGTCATCTCATAGTCCGTGATGGTTGCCAGAGTCCCAGCCATTATCAATTTTCCAGGAAGCAGAAAAGAGGAAGAGGAAAAGATCCTCCCTGTAAAGATATTCCCCATAAATTAAGCACATTACTTCCACTAACATCTCCTTTAGCCACTCTACTAGTAAGGGAGCCTGGAAAACTAAATATTTACTCGAAGAAAACATACACCACCCAAATATCAGAGACACTATTACTGTGAGATGTTTTTTGTTTTTTTAGTTGATACCTATTATATCTTCTACTGGCCTCCTTATCTCAAACATCAATTCCTTTCTCCAGTCTTTCCCTCATGCTGCAATCTGAGATCTAGATAACTTTTTCAAAATGCTAATTTTTTTAAGTTTATTTATTTATTTTGAAGAGAGAGAGACAGGGAGGGAGAGAGACATAGGGAACAAGGACAAGCAGGCAGAGAGAGAGGGAAAGAGAGAATCACAGACAGGCTCTGCGCTATCAGCATGCCATCAAATGGCTTATTTTTAATGGTTCAAAAAATAATCCAAAATCATCATTGCTGTATACATACCTCTTATTCTCCTTGTCTTGTCTAGTAAAGTGAACACACACACACACACACACACACACACACACACGTATGTATATACTACAATTATAATATACCAAATTTACTTTATTTTCAATAAAAGCATCACTTGCTTTTATACCTCCCTTCCCACTTATGGCCTTTTGTAGCAACGTGGATGGAACTGGAGAGTGTTATGCTAAGTGAAATAAGTCATACAGAGAAAGACAGATACCATATGTTTTCACTCTTATGTGGATCCTGAGAAACTTAACAGAAGACCATGGGGGAGGGGAAGGGGAAAAAAAAGTTAGAGAGGGAGGGAGGCAAACCATAAGAGACTCTTAAAAACTGAGAATAAACTGAGGGTTGATGGGGGTGGGAGGGAGGGGAAAGTGGGTGATGGGCATTGGGGGGCACCTGTTGGGATGAGCACTGGGTGTTGTATGGAAACCAATTTGACAATAAATTTCATATTTAAAAAAAAAAACCTTGACATTTAATAAATCAGTGTAATCAAGTTTAAATCAGTCTCTTTCATGGAAATATTAAGATAATTTATAATTCCTAGTCCAAAATGGACTTAGACCAAGGGAGAAGATATACCATCATGGAAAGGGGCTAGGTGTGTTTGATCCTAGAACTGTCCTCCTTTGTTGGTCCATATCATCTAGTATTTGGGCATTGATTTCTGTCTCTCTAATATCCACTGGACTGTCTACAGCTGGTATAAATCATCAGCCTTGATCTTGGCACAAACAATGCCAGAGGATTACTCCAAGGCACTTAGCCACCTTCCCTGTTGACTAGGTCTTCCCCTTACATGTAGCTGGCACTGTAGATCCCCTGAAGCCAGATAGTTATTGCACTTGAATCCATTTAAGTCCTATATCATCTCTGAAAATGGCTTATACTGTGACTCTATTTTCAGACCTCCTAGAACTTTATTTTTAATTTATAAAGAGAAGCTTTGGGATGCAAAAATCCCTTTTCTCTTTCACCAAAGCTTAGTGAACAAGGCCTTGGTATTGCTAGGAACTCAAGAAAATCAGTTTTAAATCTCAGGTCCCAAAAAAAGATTCATTTGTTTTGGACATCATGCTCTTAATACATGGCATGGAGAAAGTGCAAGGTCCTTATTTAGAGGGAATTACATATAAATCATTTTAATATGAAAGAACATTGCCCCAATATATTCATTTCATGCAATAACACCCACATATAATAATGCAGCTAATATTTCTGAGGATTAATTCCGTGCCAGACACTGCTTTTTAAAAGTGCTTTGTAAGTGACAATTAAGCTTCCCAACAAACTTATAATTGTTATCATTTCTGTTTCACAGAGGAAGAAACTATTGTACAGGTAAGTTCATTGCTCAAGTTTGCACAGATAATGTTCAGAGCCAATCTGGTTGCATAGCATGTGATACCACACTGCTTTTCACATGAATATGCTCCATAGACATACATACCATCTATAGGCTAATGAGTTCTAAATTTAAATATCTAGACTTGAAGTCTCCCTTAAACTTCAGACTCAAATATTAATTAATATTAAGACTCAAATCAGCCTCATCGTTTTTCCAACTGCTCAAACCAAACTAATAGGATCACTCTTGACTTTCCTCCCTCACACTCTGTGTCCAGTCTATCAGGAAATCCTGTTGGTTCTATCTTCAAAATATATCTAGAACACAGCCACTTCTCAGTAACTCCATTGCTACCACCTGGTAGTTGGTAGATGGTCCAAAACACACCCTCATCACTCTTCTGGACTATTGACAAGCCTCTCACCTGGACTCTCTTTACACTTCGCCCCCTACTGTCTATTCCCAACATAGCAGCCAGGACAATCATGTGAAACATAATTCATATCACAATGCTCTTTTGCGTAAAGCCTGACATACATGTCACTCAGAGTAAAAGCATAAATCTTTACAATCAATGGTGTGACACTACATGGCCTGTCTTCACTGCTCTCTCCGGCACCTCATGTTTTACCATCCTTCTCATCATTCACTCAACACCTTATTCATCACCTCTTGTCTCCTTCAACTCTGGACCTCTTGGCTTCCTTGCTGTTACTCAAACACATCATGCAAGCTTTAATCTCTGAGTCACTGTACTTGCACTTCCTTGGTCCTGAGAGGTCCTTACCAAATACTTGCTATCTTCCTTATTTCTTTCAGGTATTTAATCTTGGATAATGTCGCTTAATCCAAGAGGCCTTCCGGACCACTCTTTTTGACATAGCAATTCATGCACCCCCTCCATGCCTTGGTTCTTTCTATCCCCCATTCTCTGCCTTTTTTTTTCATTGTATTACCATTTAACATATCATATCTGTTCATTGTGAGCCTCTGTATACTAGAATGTGAACAGAAAATGTATCTGACTTGAACACAGCCATATCTAAGAGCCTAAAGCCTACCCAGCACATGACAGGTATTCAAAAAATATTTGTTAAATAAATTAATGGTGCACACAGCTATTACAGACTACTTAGAATTTCATGGAAGTGTTCTATATTCCTTTGTCTTTTTGTGCTCTATTCCCTCTGCCAAAAATATCTTTTCCTATTTCTTTCATTTAGCAAATTCTTGCTTACACTTCAAAACTCACTTTCAGAATTGCCTTCTCAAGGAAATCTTGTTCAAATCTAGAGAATACTGCTCCACAATACTCTGGCCCCTGTCTTTGTTGATTCACTTGAGAGTCTCTCTGCTAAACTATAATTTCCTTAAAGGAATTCTGTTTTATATAATATTCCCTCTTCTTACTTGATTTACAGCCACACTAATTGGGTAACTCCAGATTTAAAGTTTCCTGTTGGCCAATAAGAAGATGATATCTCATTTACCAAGAGAATTCTCTTACCATAGGAGGAGTTCATAGAGAAATTCTAAATCATGCCACTATTTTCTCAACCAAATTACTAATAATGTTAACATGTGTGTAATACGTAAAAATTTAATATTCTAAGGAATATTGGTCATCCAAAGCACAACTTCAAACCTTGTTTTATCAGGTATTTTCTATGTGATTATTAGCATTTGCCTTTAGTAATTTCTTTACATATAAAATTTTAAAGTTGGAATAAATGACCTCTAGGACTCCCCCCTTTCAAAGGTTCTATAATGCAATTAATAGTAACAGCCATAACCAATAACCATGAATAATAAATTGAGAACATATGGCATCATTGTACTGTATTTTTCAGCTAAAATTATTATTAATTAATTTAATTTGGCATCTTTGTGGCTCCAATTTTTTCTTTCTTTCTTTTTTTTTTTTTTTTTTTTTTTGCAGCCAGCTAACTTGTTTGTTTGACTTTGTCTGTTGGGGATAAAGGTATCCTCTCTTTCTGTTAATTGGGAAAAAAAACTAATGACTGTCCAGTAATTATTTTTCATCAGATTCTTTTGATTATGGATTTATTTTTATTAAATCAGTTGAGAGAATCAAGTGTTGAGTGGAGTATTTTATAAGTCTAGTAACACAATGACAAATGTTTGATTAAATATATATAAGATGTTAAGATCACACACACACACACACACACACACACACACATTAAAGCACATAATTTTGAGAATTTAAGCAATATCAAGAGATACCCAGAAACTTCAAATAAACAAATGAAAGAGCATAAAAATCACCTTTATAAAATCCCAGATCCTTTTGGAGAATAATAGCCTAAAAGACTAGGCCAGGATAACACGTCAAGTACTTCTTTGGAAGAACTAGCATTATTTATTTAAACAGGGACAAAAGAAAATGTAATAAACCCTCTAGCTGCCTTGGGTCACAGCATGTGGCTTATAACCTAAACAAAGGAAAGAATTTGACAGATTCTACAGGTTAGTCATGATGGAAATAATTTTCATGATTTAGCTGACAGGTCCTTTTATATTTTTGTTGTAGATAAAGTGGAATGGAGAGATATATATTACACTGACTAGCATGCTCTCAGTCTGATTTTATTCTATTACCTTTAGTTTCTTCTCTAGTTTTCTCCCTTCTTAGTTGAGTCTGTTCCCATTGGAAGTGAACAATAAATCACCTGGTTTGCTTCCCAAGAGACCAGGATAGGATTAGAGTAACATGGAGCACAAGATTCTTTTAATTTCCTTAGATCTATGACTGAGAAGGCATTTGAAGCTCGGGAGTACTCTGCCTTTTTGTAAGACTGAACTAGATTCTATGATTTTGTGGAGAGAGTCATACCAGATAGCTCATGGAGTTATCTCTGTCACTAACAGTGTAACCTGGAGAATATACTTAAACTCTTTATTTTCCTAATGTGAGAAATAGGTATGAAATTGTTTTTTGTTTTTGTTTTCGTTTTCTTTTCTTTTTACAAATTTATTGAGGCTTAAATGAGATCATGTCTACAAAGCACTTAATATACAACCTTGCATTTATTCTTTCAGCAAGTATTTATTGAGTTCCTGTGTCCCACACTCTAAGCTATAGTAAACTCTCAGTAAATAATAACCATTATTATGTTTATTATCCCCATCATTAGCCTATCAATGCCAGTAGAGAAACATTTCAAACAACCATTCATATAGAGGGAGTGGTAAGTAAAAAGTTACTTTTAACCTGCTTAAAAAGTCATGCCTAGAGGAATAAACTATGTTGGTGCCTTTTCTGGATCTCTATGTTAGGATTAATTCTGGATTTTGTAAAGCAAAAACACAGGTTTGTGGCTCCATAATTAATATTTATTCATTTGATATTTTTAAAAGGCTATTAGAGAAACACACACACACAAGTTGTCTTAAAAGAGGATATCTGAAATCTATTAAGGAGGATAAAACATGTGTATAAAAAACAAAGTATATGATAAATGTCACATTGATGGTATAAAGTGCTGAAGAGGAAAGCTATAGAATAGTGTACCCTAAAAATAAGCCTTATAATAGCTTCAATGTCTATGACTCCAATCTAAATTTGAAGCTAGTACTTAACCCCCCTCCCCTCTTACACAGTGTGACTTCATAAATCAAATCATTTCTTCCAAATGGAATTCCCAAAGAGCAAATAGAGGGCTTCAAAACTGCCATCCTTGGAAGCTGCTGGTGTTCAGACATTTTATGACTTTTCTTTTTAAACTGATTGTGAAGCCTCCATTTTAGTGAATTTCTTTGGTTCTGCTCCTCTTTCTTTGTAACAAAAGGATAGTTATTTTGAGTCAATCCCTTGACGCCAAGTGAAAAGAGAACAATCTTGTATAGGAGAATTAGACACATTTAGAAGCTAAATATGGCACTCCTGTTAAGCAGTCTTGGAAAATTTCAAGGCAAAGGGATTCATAAGGAAATTGCAGTTGGGAAGAGAATAACAAGCATCTGAAAGACAGAGAATAGAATGAGAGGAATAGTTACAAGTGCAAGTATAGAATCAGATAATTGAGGCAAATCGTGCACAGTGCTTTGAGTTTCTCAGAAGAAATTTACCACAATATATAAATTTAAAGTATTATTAGCGAACATCGAATCTTCTCAATATAATCAGCCGCTGAGAAAAGCATGTACAAGGAAAAGATCATCATATAGCAACAATTCATTTAAACTTCAGGGCATGTAATTGTTTAGAAAAAGCATTCAAAATACCCTCAATGGGTGATAAAGGGGTAGTTACAGAAGTTATCTATCCCATCCACAATTAAGCTGAGCCCATTGGCTAGCCCCCTTGGGGGAGTTTGCTGTGACTGTATTCAAAGTCATGATCTCCATTTGATGTACAGATATCACATCTGTGGAAGGATTAACTGTACATTTCAAATCATAGGTGGCTAAGGAATAGAAATTAAGTTATATACCAATAGACTTTAAGACATTTCCCCTTCAAAATGCTTCTAAATGATAATAAAGAATTGAAAGCTCCATGAAGTACCTCTAAAAAGTAATCCATGCTAGTTGTGTCAGAATTTCTAAAAGATATAATTTCTAAAGATATAATCCCATTTATTGTTAAAGCTCTTGGGGCTAAATCCCAGGCCAACTTATTTTCTCCCTCTATAGTAATTCTCTCTCTCTCTCTCTCTCTCTCTCTCTCTCATCTCTCTCTCTCTGTCTCATTTCTTTTATAACATTATGACTTAAATTACAATCTATTCTCTGGTAGTAGATCTCCAATCAACACTCCACTTCTAAACAAAAACCTAACCATATATATTCCACTGCCTCCTCAATGTATCCCCCTAGATGTCTTACAGGTTCTTCACACCCAACATACCCCAAACTGAACTCATGAGCTTGATCCTCAAGCCTGTTCCTCCTCCAAGTCTCCATCATTCTACAAACAGGTGTCATCATGCACTTATTTTCTCAGTACAGTCTTAGCAGTTAACTTTAACCCCCTCTGTACAAAACCATCCCACTCCCTGCTCCATCTAATTAATCACCAAATCCACATATTCTCCTCTAAATGTTTTGAATGTGTCTGTGACTGTAATGATAATGAGAGAAATGTTTATGTAGCATTTACTCTGTGACAAGCTATGTTCTAAGTACTTTACATATATTAACTCTTTGAACCCTGTCAAGAGCCCCATGAGTAGGTATTATTGCTGTTCCTATTCCAATTTTACCGAAGAGGACATTAAGGCAAAAATAAGTTAAATAAATTTCTCAAGGTAGCCCCACAATCAGACAGTCTGGCTCCAGGTCCCATGCTATTACCCACCTATGCCAGTGTTACCCCAGCCAGAGTTGGTACCAGAACATTCCCAAAGAGCATGTAGAGGACTTCAAATCATCTATGGAAGCTGTTGGTGTTCAGATGTGAGGTTTTCATTTTAGTGAATTTCTTACCTAGATTTTTCAATATCATCCTCACTTTTCCACTCTTTTATCCACTTTGGTGTTTTTTGTTTATTTTGTTTTGTTTTATGCCCATCCCATATCCATTCTCCATTATAACCAGAGTGAGTTTTTTTAAAATTAAACTCTAGCTAGGGTATATACACTAGTCAAAAAAAATTTTTTTTCAACGTCATCCTATTACTCTTAAAATCAAGGAAAAGATTCTTAGCCAGACTTACGTGATTAGGCCCGTCAGCCTCTTCAGGCTTCTCTTCTGACACTGTCTGGCTGACTGCCTACACTGTGGTTTTGTATCAGCTTCTTGAATACAACATTTTCTTCCTAACTTTAGATCTTGAAGATGCTACTTGAGTCTCAGCTTAGCTGAATTCTACTCGTCATTAGGTCATCTTTGCAAAATCATTTCCTAAGGTAAGTTACTCTTGATGTCCCTTAAAATTGATCTGATGGACCCATACAGCATTGAAATCAATTTTAATTAATTACATATTCATTTAACATTAGTATTCCACACTAAACTGTACGTTTCATGAAGCCAAGAACTCCATATATATTTTGATAGAGGAATCACCAGTGCCATGCACATTGCCTGGCACTTAGTAAGCATTTTATGAGTATAATTTTAATTATTAAAGAAATGAAATACTTTTATTTTTGTGCTGATTGGAAATGTAAGCCACGTTCACACAGAAAGTATAGAAATTTTAAAACAATAAAATTACCCCCCCACCAAAAAAAAATCTAACAAAAGTGATAGTCACCATTAACATATGGGTAGAAATTTTTTAGTTTTTATTTTACCCCTTCACACACCCACACACAATTTTGCATTTTACGGGTATAGCTTAATTTGATTTGGTTTAAATGGCGAAATTCTACTCTATTTCCTTCTCTTTTTTTATTTCTTCCTGAAACCAGGAAGTACCTGTCACCATGTTTAAGTTATAATTAACAGATAATTACTGAAGTCTCAATTTGTATAAGGCACTACACTAGAAACTCAAGTTTCAAAATGTGTAAATGAAATGACCCTTGTTCTGAGAAATCAAGAGGAATACATTTTTTGACACATGATTTGATGAAATAGAATATTCAAAATTGTGATTGACCTGAAAATCAATACAAATGATTATTATCACTTCATGACAAGGCTTCTGTTCTAAAAGATCCTCCAGTCCAATTGGCAAGATAAAGTGCCTACACGGAAAGACAACTAAATACACAACCTATGCTAAGTGGCCAAATCGGTCATTTAAACTACAGTAATTCAGATGTTTAAGATATTGGCATAGGCTGACATAATCACGGCAGGTTTCACTGAGAAGTTAGAAGAGTAGATTCTACAATATATTTAGAATGATGAGTTAGATTAAGGTGATCTGTATGCTTCATTAATCCTCTTTTCAATATTCTCTTATTTGGAACAATTATAATTCCTCAAAGAGTTTCTTTTTTCAACTCTATTTTGCATTATTTTTCTTTAAACTGGCATTTCCTAAAGTGAGATACTGCAAGTGATAGTCCATACACACACACACATACACACACACACACACACACACACACACAGGTTCTAAGGTACAAATATGTTTGGGTCAAACACATTACAAACTATTTCTTTTTCTTGGACAGTCATAAAGTTAATTCATTAGCCAATACAGAACTTTACAAAGCTCAGAGTAAACTGAAAAAAACCTGTTTAGTTTTATTTAACCTAGTTAATCCTACAGTTTTTCAACCATGGAGCTTATCTTTAATGAGATATCTAATAATACCCATGCAAAAGTATTTCATGGAAGACAATTAAATACAGATGGCATTTATATACTTCATATGTTGATTCTCAGAAATATAATTGGAGACTACTCAACAACAAATATGTAGTTTCAGTCTATCTATATTTTATCAGTTCAATAATCTTTCTTTTTAAAAACAACCCGAATAGGGGCGCCTGGGTGGCTCAGTTGGTTAAGCGTCCGACTTCAGCTCAGGTCACCATCTCACGGTCCGTGAGCTCGAGCCCCCCGTCGGGCTCTGGGCTGATGGCTCAGAGCCTGGAGCCTGCTTCCCATTCTGTGTCTCCCTCTCTCTCTGCCCCTCCCCCGTTCATGTCTCTCTCTCTCTCTCTCTCTCTCTCTCTCTCTCAAAAATAAATAAACGTTTAAAAAATAAGTAAATAAATAAATAAAAATAAATAAATAAAAAAGGTCTCTCCTATCAAAACAAAAAATAAAAATAAAATAAAAAAAAATAACCCGAATAAATCAGGCTGTCATAGTCCATCTTTTTTTTCCAACTTCATTGACTTCAATCATGTTTCTTTTTTAGCCACTCCAAAATTCCAATATAAGTTTTCATGATTCAAGACACCTCATCCAGCTTAACAGTTTGTCACAGAGAGATCTGTAACCAAAATAGCTTTTGTTCTTTGAAAATGTTATGTCTAATTTTCCAGGTAGGCCATCTGAATTTTACCTTTGTTATGCATCTTTTCCAACATACCTAATTAGAAAATATACCATTCTTTGTCAGTGCACAGAACATTCACACAAAACAAGAGGAAAGAAAAATTGGAGTGCAAAAAAATTGTCTTGCTCCATTTCTCTGATAACCTGGTGTCATAAACAAAGAGTGTTTCAGGTTTGAGACACTATGTTAACAAAGTGACATAGAATAAAGAGGAAAAATAAGAGGTCATAAATGGGAAGGGAGAAAACTTTCCATCTAGAAGATTAATAAGGTCTTTAAGGAGGAGAATGACAATAAGATACAGAAAAAACAGAAAGAGACAAATGTGCAAACAACTCTAAATACTGGTTCCATCCTCTGCTCCATGAATTTCATCTCACCGTTCAAAGGCCAGCTCAAATAAAACCTATCTGAACTTACAACCATGGCAGCACCCTCCCTCACTCTCTGGTCGAGCAAGAATTCTCTCTTCCTCATCTGCCACCTAAAGCATTTTGTGCACTTTGGACCTATTTTTTCATTAGAGTATGTTTCAAGTTGCATTGCATATGGTGAGATGCTCATTTGCCTGACTTGACTAGACTGTGGTCTTAGCTTCTTCTCCCTTGGTCCCAGGACAGTGTTGCAGAGTGTAAAGCATGAGGGCTTTGGAAGAGAATTAAATTTAAATTATAGCTCTGTGACATACTAGATGCAAGAACTTCTCTCAATAACCTCCACTGTCTAGTGGATGATTAGGGGGAAAATTAAATGAGATAGTTTGTATAAAGCTCCTGATATATATTGCAAATATTCTGTAAATTATTAGTAAATTGCAAATATTCTGTAAATTGTTAGTTTTTTTCATAGTAGATATACGATCAGTTCTATCAAGGACAGAAGAGAAAAAGAAGGAAGAAAAATATGGTACCAAGTCTAATCACCTCAGTGCTCAGAGCTGAGCACTGATGGGGTTGTGCTGGGTTGGGGAGGAGGGGAGGTTTGTAGGATACTAGGTGGGAAAAGAGACCGGGATAGAAGCCTCACCCTTCATCGTATGTTTCAGACCTTTAATGGGATAAGTGGGAGAGAGGGAAGTACTGAAAATTAGGAGTCAATATCCAATGTTTGTTGGTGGTAAAAGAAGTTAGAAGAGTAACACAGAAGCCTGGCTGTGCAGACTGGCTTCCAGATTCTGAGTATATGAATCAATTCCAAGGTGGTGGGGGTGTGGTAAAGATATAAATATGTCTATCCAGATGGGCTTGGAAACCAAGGTCTTTTTGAGCCTGTATCTGAGAGCAGTCTGGTAGATACAGTTGCAGCATGAATCTGGGGGAATCAGCCATGGGAGAAACAAGATAAAAGCTGAAAGCTGAGGAATCTGTGCCAGAATCACTGTAAAATCCAAGAATTCCTGGGATGGAACCAGAGTGTGTAAAAGAATTCCATTTTTTATCCAATTTAGAGAATAAAACCTTCAAATGCTTTTGGTCACCCCCGAATCCTCAGGGAGTGCCAGAGATCTAATCTCACAGCCTATAGGTTGGGAGCCCACTCAAGTGCCAAGGGATTTCCTATGTTCATGATACCAATCTAGAAACCAACAGCGTGCCATAAATGCCCTTAAACTTTCCCAAATCAGTCTAGGATTCCCATGCCGTAGTACCACATACCAAGCAGCACTGAGCCTCTCTGTGGCCCTAACAACTGCTGAGGGATTTGGCAGAGTCCTGGGTCAAGTTTTTGCTGTCTCTCCCAGGAGAAGTTGGTAATGATTTCAAACACCACAGGGGAAAGAAGTGTTTAGAAGGGAGATGATGACAAACGGTGGAAGGGGAAATGGATGAAATGGTTGAAAAGAGGAAAGATGAAGAAAAGCAGTAAGCAAGAAGAAATTGTAATTTTCATAAATTTTCAAGGTCAATTGGCATGACAATATTTTAGTGTCTTTGAAGTACAATACTAAGTTTGAGGTGATGAAAGGAAATTAATCAGCTCCCCTAAATCCAAGCTGAGTATGTGATCAACTGTTCATTTACCCCGTGGCTGAAAGGCAATGAAAACACCAAGGCATGATTAACCCACAGGAATTGGGGAAAAGAAGGTACTTACCCGATTTAATTTGAGCTTGTGGCTTAGCCACTGCATGGGGGCCTTTGCCTTGCTGTTCCTTTTTACAGGAACTTCTAGAGAACAACTCTCCGCAGCTGTGTTGATGCTTTTTTTCCTAAAAGGAAATGTCAGAAGACTGTCTCTTTAGTGCTATTTTAATTAGGCTCTGCTTGAAAGTATTGTGCGTGTGTGAATCTTGTGATCACGATCTTAATTAGGATCGTATTTAGATTCAGACTCAAACTGGACTGGATAATCATCTCCATTACCTTGTATTAGATATGAGGAACCAAGTGTGTGCCATTTGTACTGGGAGTATTGTACAAACGCAGGACCTTATTAGTGTTTTGTTCTTTCTAGCTCTTCTTGGTTTTTTTCCTCCTTCTGAAACCTGATATGATGTGTGTTCAGGAAGCAGCAACAGCATATGCACCAGCCATTTGGGAGGGCAAAGAGGAGGACAGGAACTGACAGCAGGAAATAGAGACCACATTTTCAAAATATGTTTCTAGCGTGACTATTCTCTAATGAGAGTCGTGTTCTCTTTCAGATGGCAGTGGCCGCCAATGAGACGCATTGTTTCTCCAAGCCCTATTTAGCCTAGCATTATTGAAATAAGGGTCATAGCTTTTCTTGAAATATCGAAGTATTTTACATAAGGAAATTTGAAATAGCTAGAAAAATAATTGCTTCGGTCATGAGAAGATGTAAAGGATTATGCTGCCTATGATAATCTATTCAGGAAAATATTTCTCTAGACTAAAAATCACACATAACTTGTAAGTGGCCACTAACTCTGAGGGGCTTTGTGTGCATATTAATATATTGTTTTCCTTTTAAAGTAATGAAAAATGAGTTTCTAGGGGTTTATTCTCTTGCCTTAGAGGACTGATACAAAAGAGAAGGCCAGTAATGCCCCCGTGTGGCCAACGCATGGCATAGCAAGCTTCTTTTCACAACGTTGAAGAAGCAAAGCCACTTGAGACTTACTCGGTCTCTCCATTTATAAATTTCTGGTTTTGAAAATGAACAGCCAAAAAGAACAATCTTCACTAAGCCCATAAACATAAATGATTAATTAGACTATAATATGTTTAAATAAATCCTACTACAGAAAGCCTCTACATAATTCAGAGAATGCTAAAGATAGCAGAATTTTAAAAGCATCCACTTTTAATATAAGAATGGCTAACTCATTACTTACAGAAACCAATGTTCTTGACCATGAAAAAATGTTTAAAGGGTCATTGATTATGTATACAGTGAGATACACTAAATATATTCCTTCTTTGTTCAATTCTTAGAACCTTAAATACTAAATATGTTAAAAAGAAATCGTAGAACAAGATAGTATTTCCTTAGAAACATTTATGATGTAGTATCATAAAGTCAGCTTTATTGGTGAATATACAGGGGCACTTCCAGACATCCCATTGATTAGAATGGGGAATATTAGTAGTTTAATCATTCCATCTGCTCATTTTGTCCTTTTAAATGGTATCCCTTGAAGGTATAGGAAGGAAAGAAAAAGAGAGGGAAAGAAAAAGAAAGATAGGGGGAAGAAAAAGAAAAGAGAAAAATTGGCTAGTGACATGAAAATCCCAATTTCTGGGCTTTCGGTATGTTTCCAGACATAAAAGAGGGTCCTGCATAAAATTGGCACTTGACAAAATGTGTTGTTTATTCAATCCACACCATACCCAGTTTCGATAAAAACTAAAAAAAATTAGCATCTCAGTGGGCAGCCACATGTCCAGCTCACCCTCTGGGGATTTGAATTGCAAGAGGAATAAGGGAAAATAGATGCTGGAGGATAATTAGCCACCACCGAGGAAGGACACACACTGAGCTCCATGTGGCAGATGAGGTATTCTATGGCCTCTCTGCTCACCTTTGCAGTTTCACTGTTCTCCCGTCAGAGGGTCAGTGGGATACTGGAAGACACAAGCATCATATGGAGGGTGCTCTCTGAAGTTCGACTATAGCTGGAGAGACCCATTGTGATCTAGCTTCTGCTCATTCCAATCTCACCTTCCCTCTCTCCTAACCCTCGTCACGCAAGTTTTTTATGTGCCTCTATTTTCTCTGGATGTAACATACCATTCCACACTTCTAAACTTCTGCCCATCCATTTCCCATCCTCTGATTTCTCTTGACTAATTGATAGTCTTCGTTGAAAACTGCTTAAGTGTGCTATCCTTCAACAAAGCACCCCTCACTCTCCAGACCAAACTACAAGACCCTTGTCTACTCTCTTAGTACCACATCATTGTCATTTCACTCTGCACATTATAAAGAATGCTCCTCTGCTTAATAATGGTTCAGGTGACACAGACTCAGTACTGGGAGAAATGGAACACAACATAGAAAAAGAATGTCAGTTTGACTCAGCACCTCCATATCATGAGTGACTGCGCCCTCCCAGTGTAGATGTGGTCTTTGAATAATGTAATGGTCTATGGCATGTGCATTGTATTTGAAGCACTGTTCTGTTATATATTTAGTTACAATGAAAAGTAAAATCCAAAATACAAACATCTATATTTACAGTTTTCATAGGATGGAAAAGAAGCAAGAAGTGACCAATGAACATTTACAGCTCTTACAGTAACTTTTGGTATAGTATATACAAACCATTTTGAACATATGAACTTACATAAGCCCATGTTTTCTCTGGCATCTAATCTTTGCCTATAAAAAAAATAAGTGTCTATACTGGAATATTCTATTTACTTGACCATTTCCCTTACTAAACTGCAAACTCTTTAATTCAAGATGCATGCCTTATTCTCCTTACATCTCAGCACCCAGAACAATTCCTGGTATGCAGAATCATTTCTCACTATGAAAGCTTTCACAGAATCCCATTCGGGTCATATTAGAAGAACTCGCATAGCTTTACCTGCACAGCATCACCACAGAAGTTTCCAGAAGAAATCTGTTTTCCCTGAGTTCAGATGTCCCATAGAAGTAGAAAACTGAAGTCAATAAATTAAGCTTTAAAATGTACTAGTGAGATTAATGTAGTAGAATTTTCTAATATTAACACGGATGTTTCTGCAAATATGAGTCCTGCTTCTCCACTGTAGGAGAAAGTACTCACAGCCACAAAACCATATGTAATCTATGCTCCAACAGCTAGGTCATCCTGGCCCCATAGCCTTCCTTCCACGGGGAAGATTTCATTACTACAGGAGTATGGAGTATGGGGTAGGTAACATCAGAGAAGTCTGGATTTTGGAGGGATCACTGGATGCAAGTTGAATTCTCACTGCAGAATCAGCATCATCCCTGGTAACATTAGAAGTTGTAGAAAAATCAAATTCCTGAAATACACAGCCTGATAGTGCCAACAGAACAGGCACAATTTTCTTCATCAAGCCCAGTAGAGTATGTATGGGTGGTGTTCTTAAAAGTTTGGCCTCAAGTCTGCTCCTCCAGAATTCCCAAGAATTCTGAAAACTCTGCTATCTTTCAGTGCGTAATCCTCAGAAGTATGGTCTAAAACCAGCACCAGCAACATTCCTGAGAACTTATTAGGAATTTAAACCATTAAGCCCACTCCAGACCCACTGAATCAACAATCTGTGTTTAAAAAGCCTTTCCAGGTAATTCTAAATGCATGCTCAAGTTCCACACCATTAATGAATCTCTTTTCTGCTATTTGCAATCAAGAGCCCTGACTGGCGTATCTACCAATCACTACTTGCCTTTGTTAGGAGGCTGCATAATGCTGGGTTACCTAATTATAGACCTATGGAATTTGTATGGCTTGGCAGATTCAAAGAAAAACTAGAAAAAAATCAGAGTTTCTTACCTAGAAATAAAGACATTTCTTTTCAATATCTTTTATTCTAAATTGGGTCTAGAAAGTGAAACACTTCTAGAAGGCACCATTATTGTGGTTTGTTTTTGTTTGCTTATTTCATTTAATTACCCAGAGTTTCTAATGAAGGGATTCTTTCAAATTTTATTATTACTTGTTTTCTAAAGCGCTCAGCTTTAGAAATTTGAGCATGTTTTTAGCTAATATGGGAAAGAGGTAATTAGGAAGTTGCATCCAAGGTGAAAAGTGAAGGAAGAGCCATTTTGACTTGAAACATCATCCCCTGTGGTTTTCAATGTGTCTTAAACTCTCTTACAAGTCATAAAATCTCAGGCTGGGAGATATTTCACAATTTATCTCATTTGGCCATCTTTTAAAATGCATTCACTCTACATCTCTGTCATGGGAAGTCCAGTCTAACCGAGTACTGGCATTGAGAGGAACAAATTCTCTCCTGGAGACTGCACCCTTTTGGACAGTTCTTACTGCTAAAACAATCTTCCTTATACTGAGATACTGTCCGTCTATCTGAAATTTCTCATCAATCTGACTTCTCCTCTCTGTTCACACCCTAAATTTCTCAATGATAACAATTTAAATATTTTTAGATGATGACTTTGGTACATCTTATTCTTTTTTAAAAATTTTTTAATGTTTATTTATTATTGAGAGACAGAGAGACACAGAGTGTGAGCAGGAGAGGGGCAGAGAGACAGGGAGACACAGAATCCGAAGCAGGCTCCAGGCTTTGAGCTGTCAGCACAGAGCCGGACGCAGGGCTCGAACTCACAAACTGTGAGATAATGACCTGAGCCGAAGTCAAAGCTGGATGCTTAACCAACTGAGCCACCCAGGTGCCCCACGGTACATCTTATTCTTATCTCTAGGCCTTACAGAATCCATTCCCTAATGTTCAGGCCTGAACACTCTTCGTGCAACAGAGTTTGAAGCCCCTACATTCATTCTCTTTTTAACGTGTTTCAATTTGTCTAAATACCTCTTGATACATTATCCCTGCAAAATCTGAGCAGTCTGAAGAAAAGTGGGTCTGTGCCCATCCTCATCCTACATTCTGTTTATTCAATTGATGCATCCCCCCAAACTCACATTAGCCTTTGGGACATGCACATCACATAGTTGACTTCTAGAAATAGGACTGTCCTCTAATACCTCTAAGCATTTTTACACATTCTGCTCAGAAACTACTAACTTCATCATCCCTGGAAAGTGCAGTTATATTTCTATTTTTTGACCCAAGTATAGGACCTCATATTTATCCCTGTTAAATTTCATTATGTTTTTTCACTTCAAAATGTTTCACCCTGTCAAGATCTTTTGGGATCCTAATTCTGCCATCCGACACATTCTTTATCCCTCCCAGCTTTGTCATCTGCAAATTTGTTGAGACTTCCCTCTATAGCTTCACCCAAGTCACAAATTCTGAAAGGAGAAAATATGACAAGAGTACGGAACATAACCCTGAGATTGTCAATAGAAATTTCTCTCCAGATGCGTGTTTATCTATAGATCAGGTCCTTTGGTTAATATTCTGTCAATTATTCACTTAATTATAAGACACTTAATTCATACTTATCCTTCTTATCTATGAGAATACATGATATACTTTGCTAAATGAATTACTGGAGTTCAAATGCTCCACGTCAAATGCTTTATACCAATCTAACAACTCTATCAAAGAAAGAAATGAAATACATCTTAGTGACCACATGGTGATCCTTAGTGACTATCACTTCCTATCATTTGCTAGGATCCTAGGATTAAAGAATGCCCTGTTAGTAAAATTATTCAGTCTCATGACAAAAGTGCATGAGCTGAAAAGAGATAAGTCAGTCAGTTATCATAAATCTTCTTTAAAGATTAATCTTTTTAAAAACAGTAAATCTATTATTTAATTAAGTCAATATATATATACACACACATACACTTAAGTAGAAAATACACATATATGTGTATAAATTATTTTATAAAAAGCATAACTTGTCTGATTAAAATTAGGGTTGGGATGGAGTGCCCAGAGCCACTGGACTGAATCTCCAAATCCCTACAGCTCTTCATTAGACTTCCCTGAAGAATCCCGAGAAGTACCCGAACATAGTTTTTAAAAAGCACTGCTTTAAGCCATTGATTAGACATTTACCAATATGAATTCGTTTTTAAGTCAGCTTTCAAAAAACCAGCTATGAGCTAGTGTCTTAAAACAAAAGGACGTTTTGGTAAGACAGGAAAGGGAATATAGGATAGGATCTAAAAATAGGGATCATGTCTTGTGGCATCTGGGTGGCTCAAGCATCGACTCTTGGTTCTGGCTCAGGTCATGATCTCATGGTTCATGAGTTCAATCCCCACATCAGACTCTGTACTGATGGCATGCAGCCTGCTTGGGATTCTGTCTCCCTCTCCCTCTGCCCCTCCCCTGCTCACTCTCTATCTATCTGTCTCTCTCAAAAATAAATAAATAAACAAACAAACAAACATTAAAAAAATTTTTAAACAGGGATCATGTCCAAACCCTCCAATTCTTTGAAGGATTAGAAAGGCAAGCAAGGTTCCTCTGAATTCTCTTACTAAACAAATAGCCAGCAGGCCAGCATATCCCTTCACATTTTAGCCACAGACTTGCTTCCCAGATGAAGAGTCTTTACACAATTACAAGGCAAACATGTAATGTAAATTTTCACATTCACCCTAAAACAGGAGCTTCGATGTCCTTTAGTCCATAGACATTTATTGAGTACCTATTATATGCCAGGTACCCAATTAGGTATTTTTCAAGATGGTAGCATCATTCAGCATCACAAAGCCAGTGAGACTCACATGGAACGTGAGACTCGAAGCAGCTAAGTTTCTTGCCCAAGTTCACAAACTAGTTAGCGGGAAGTGCAATCAGGACTTAAACCCAAAGAATATCTGGCTCCAGCTCTCAAGAAGCTCTCTGTATAATCAAAGAGACAGTTATGTAAATAAATGATTGCTGAGATACTGCATCTATAGATTCATATTGACAGCTCTCCTAATTTAATCAGAGTTTTCTTCACCAGGCTGGAGAGAAGCACGGAAAACGGAAAGGAGAGCAGGCAACAACCAGAAATCTGGTCCACACTTAAGAGAGGCAAGTGCCGGCTGCCCTCCTATAGAGAAAACTGAATGTACATTTCCTTCACGTCCTATGCATTCGAAGTACTGTCACCTAACAGGCAGCTGTACTGAAGTATGCTCACGACACCTGCTTTTAAGATGACTTGCCAGAGAACAACTTTCGAGACTTCACCCTTAAATATCTCCAAGGCTTCTGCTAATGCCGTGGTCCTAAAAATGCTAAAAAGACATTAAATCATGTTTATGTCAATGGCAGCTCTTAAGGCCTTGGTTAATTTTTTTCACGGCAGCAAAGGGAAAGAAACAGAATCTGCATTTGGCACCAATATACTCCTGGCTCCCTTACTGTGCCAACAAGCCTGACTTGAAGCATTTGTAGTGGCTTTCAGCTGCCGCAGACCACCTCTCTGCGGCTCAGCAGATGGTTTAGAGCAGTAGCAAAAGCAGCAGAGGCCATTTTAGGCTCCAGGAAATGTAGCAGGTGTTCCAGGTTCTGAAGAAAATTATGCCCAACTTTGCGTTTCATCGTTTCTTTTTTTTCTTGACGTACGAGAGATTTTCTCCCTGTCTGTTGCCTCTGTCTACACCTAACATGGCAGTAGGGTACGTCAGTGACCTCAAGAAAAGGTTACAAGTGTGCGAGGATAATTAAGGAAAATACTTCCGGGTATCTGATGCAGAATGCTATCTGTTAAAGACATTTTTCTACTTGGGGCTTACGGTATTTCCTCCTGTGAATGCACAATGTCACCTTCTCAGGAATCCAGAATTTGACCTGGGAGGAATCACCTAGGATTTGAGATCAGAAGTATTTTAATGAGCAATACAGGAAAGTTTGGGAAAGTGATTTAAAAAAAAAAAACTTTAATTATTTTTGAGAAAGAGAGAGTGTGAACGGGGGACGGGCAGAGAGAGAGAGAGAGAGAGAGAGAGAGGGAATCTGAAGCAGGCTCCAGGCTCTGAGCTGTCAACGCTGAGTCCGATGCGGGGCTTGAATTCACGAACCTCGAGATCATGACCTGAGCCGAAGTTGGACGATTAACCGACTGAGCCACCCAGGCACCCCGAAGGTAATTTTAAAGAAATCAGAGACAGAATTAAGTTCCTGTAACTAGTGTTCAGGGTTTTTGAACTGGCACCTCTTCTCTATGGGTTTTTGTGCTCAACCAAGAGGAACTGTTTTCACACTACTGTCTCCTGGGTTTCCTCCTTCTTTTCAGGCCACTCCTTCCCTCATGCTCCTGCCCTTCAATAATTTTAATACTGCACAGGGATCCACTGTTGGGCCTCAGTGCTTGGCGTTCTATGAATTCTCCCTGGGTGATACCATCTAAACCTCCGGCTTCAACTTCAATCCATATGCGGACGCTGGCTAGGGCAGTCTTTGTTCCAGATCTACATAACCAGCCAACTCAAATCAGTGAATTCCAAGTTTAGCCAGGACCTTCTCGTCCCACTCCCCACACCAAATCTAACTTTGTTTCCAGATTCACTGTCTAAGGGAGGATCTAAGGGTGGAACGCCACCTTCCACCCAGTTCTCCAAGCCAGAAACCTGGGAGACTATAACTTTTCCTCCCTTCACCCCAAATTAAAATGTCACCAATGTTTGTCACTTCTTCCATAGTACTATCTCTCAAAAAAGGTTTTTGTACTTTTCATGTCTATTGCTATTGCTCAGGCCCTCCCCACTTCTTGCCTCCTTTCCACTTGCCTTTCCACTTGCCTCCCTGTTTTGTTCCCTTTTTATCTAAAAGATGATCCAAACATGTTACTTTCCTACCTCTCTTTCACAATTTCCCATAACCGTCATAATCCAGCCCCAGCCAACTTCTCTTCCTTCATTTCTTAACATTAATGAGCTCTGTACTGAAGTCACAATGAACTACTTGGAGTTCCCCTCAAATTCTAATTTGTCATATACTCCCATGTTATATTTCTTTTGTCTAGAATTGGGTATCTCTCCTCTTGGTAGCCTCACCATTCTAGGAGTTCAAGCATCACAGCCATTAACTCTACATACTGAGAGAAGATTGAATAGCAAATTGCTCAACCATGTGGGTCCTGGGGGCAAGCAGATTCTAGTTTAATTTGTGTCTTATACTAGTTGTTTGATCTTGAGCAAGTGTCCTCACCCTCTGTCCATGCCTCTGTGTTTCTCATCCACAAAGTGGAATTAATGATAGTTCTTATAGTTTGGGGTTATTGTGAAGCTGAAATGACATGATGTGTAAAATGCTTGGAACAAAGCCTGGCATATTCAGAGTGCACAGTAAGCTGTTGTTATGGCCATTATTGTAATGATTGGTTACGACTCTCTTGTGAGCTCCTTGAAGGCCAGGCACATGACCTTCACCTCCATACCACCATGCCAGGTGCTTACTCACAGATGTTTCTGTGAACAGGTTAAAATGGTTGTGAAAGCCATCGAGGATATTCAAAACTCTTTACAAGAAATATTGTTAGCTTCATCAGTTTACCACTCACTGTTTTGATAGTGGATCCTTAAAAGCCTAAGGTGTTTTTGTAATTTTTCAAAAAAGATGCTCTCAGTAAAACTGAACTGGAAAAAAACCTAGATATGTCTCAAGCCCTCATTCATTATTTTTTTACTGTTATTGCCCAACAGCTTCCCCCAAATTTCCCAAGTTAATGTATTATGTGTTGTTGCATCATTTTTCTTATAATTTATTTTTTCAACATCTATCATGTGCTCTGTTTACTAAATACCTCATTATGGAAAATAGCCTTCCCTTCTAATCAGTCTTTATAAAGTGCATAGATTGGATATTGCATAAGAGGACATGGGGAAGAGAGGTATTTGAGGATGATGAACTTCCTCTGTAAAGGTGCCCACCCTCAGCTTCCAAAATTATAATGCAAGACCACATAAAATAATAGCACCAGTTCCCTACTGATAACATACGGTATACAATAATAAAAATAACAGTAAATGCCTCATACACAGCCGTGCATGTAGCAGTAAATGTTAACTGAAATCAAATCTAGAACCCCGGCCCCTCTGAAGGATTCTATGAAAAGTCTTATGTGCAAGTATATGACAGTAATAGCATTTGGTGCACACTGCAGAGACACCATTTATTGTCTTTAAAGAGTTTATTGCAATGGCTGAAGTCCACTGAACCAAAGATAGGCAACAGAATACAATTTGTCTCATATTAGACTTCGGTGTATGCAATTAAGGTGATGCTGCTGCACTGTTGGTGTTTATCACATTAGCTGGAAAAGAAACAGACCTTTCCATTAAGATGTTAGATTGGATTAATCACTGATATAAAGAGCATCATAAGTAAACACCCTGTTAAAAAACAATCTATTGACTAAAACATGTATTAACTGAACAAATGCAGAGGTTCCATTATATTCCATTTTAACCTAATTAAATCTAAACTATGTAAACTAATTAGAACAGCTAGAAAAATATATCTCTGATTTATAAAAGGAAACATTTGACAATATTTTAATACACATCTAAATATATGTTTCTTCTCTACCCCTAAGGTAGATAATCAGTATCTTTATTTACCCACTACATATGTGAAGCTTCACCATCAGGAAACTAACCTATAGCACCATAATTAGAATGATGATAGTGGAGGGTGCCTGGGTGGCTCACTTGGGCATCCGACTTCAGCTCGGGTCACGATCTCACAGTCAGTGAGTTCAAGCCCCGCGTCAGTCTCTGTGCTGACAGCTCAGAACCTGGAGCCTGCTTCAGATTCTGTCTCCCTCTCTCTCTACCCCTCCCTTGCTCACGCTCTGTCTCCCTCCCCAAAATAAAATAAAAACATTAAAAAAAAATTTTTTTAAAGAATGATGATAGTGGGCTAGTGGATGACATTCAAGAGAGTTGATCAATCATATTTCATGATTGCTACAGTTCATGTTTTAATGCTTCTATTGCCTTTCCCTAAAAGACCTCAACTAGAAAACTCTTAGTCATTGTTCGATACTCAATTCAACTCTTACATCCTCTGAAACACCTCCAACTGACTAAAGCTGTGTTCGTAACTCTTTTTTTCCTTTTGTATTGCCTTTTTCTGTAGCTGAGTTAGTGACCACTGAAACATTTTGTTTCTATTTCAACTGCAGTACTTATCACATCGCACTATAATATACTGATTTGTCTCTCAAACTGGCATATTTTGCCTAGTACAATACAGAATGCCAACCACACAATGGACATGCAATTGATAATTATGAATGAATAAATAAATGCAGGAATCAATCACTTATTGGGATTTTTAAAGTAATAGACTTTTTTTTAGAGTAGTTTTTGGTTTGCAGCAAAATTGAGTGGAAAGTACAGAGAATTCCTGTGTATGTACTCCCCATCTTCACCCACCTCCCCCACATTCAACATCCTATACACCACAGTGGTGCATCAGTTGCAATCAATGAACCTACATGAACACAGCATTATCACCCAAAGTTCATAATTTACATCAGGTTTATCATTGGTGTTGTGTATTCCATGGGTTTGGACAAATGGATAATTACATGTATCCATCACTGCAGCATCATACAGAATCGTTTTACTGCCCCCAAATCCTGTGTCCCACCTATTCATCTATTCATCCCTCCTTATCTCTCCCACTTCTTCCAGTACCACTGATCTTTTTGCATCTTTTTCCAGAATGTCACATAGTTGGAATCACACAGTGTGTAGCCTTGTCACATTGGCTTCTTTCACTTAGTAATGTGCATTTAAAATTTCTCCATGCCTTCTCATGGCTTGATAACTCCTTTCTTTTTAGCACTGAATAATAATCCATTGTCTGGATGTACCACTGTTTATTCATTCACTTACTGAAGAATATCTTAGTTACTTCCAAGTTTTAGCAATTATAAATAAATTATAAATTATAAATTTAGCAATTATAAATATAGCTTCTATAAATTTGTGTGTGTGTGGACATAAGTTTTCAATATACTTGGGTAAATACCAGGGAGTGTCATTGCTTGATCATATAGTAAGAGTGTGTTTAGTTTGGTAAGAAAACACCAAACTGTCCTCCAAAGTGTCTGTACCATTTTGCATTCTTACCAGCAATGAATGAGAGTCTTTGTTATTTCACATCTTGCCAGCATTCGGTGTTGTCGGGATTTTGGATTTTGGCCATTCTAAAAGGTATTTAGTGGTATCTCACCAGTGTTTTACTTTGCAATTCCCTAATGACATATGATGTGGAGCATCTTCTCCTATACTTACTTGCCATCTGTATATCTTCTTTGGTGAGGTGTCTATTTAGGTTTTTTGCCCATTTTTAATTAGGTTTTCCATTTTATTGTTGTTGAATTTTATTGTTGTTCCTTGTATACTATGAGTAACAGTTCTTTATCAGATATGTCTTCTACAAATATTTTCTTCCAGTCTGTGGTTTGTCTTCTCATTCCCTTAACTCATTAGGTTTTTATCTAATTCTATAATACTTTGCATACTTCCTGAAATACAGTCTCACAATTGAGGACTTCGAGGCTGTTCCATTCTAATGTTTCATACTAGGCTCTACAATCAAATCAGTATTCCATAATCAAACAGTTCTCAACAAGAAGCACCTGCAAGTTAATTAAAATACATTGTCTAGGCCAAACACGTACAGCATCTGATATGGTTGGTCTGGAATGCAATCAGAAGTCTTCATTTTTAAAAATCACTACAGGTGTTTCCAAATCAAGTGGCCTTCAAAGAAAACTTCCAACAGGACACATCTCCTCCTAGCTAGGAGGTGACACGGAGCAATATTCAGTTCCGGCAGGAAGACTATGCAAAGGCTGCAGGTGAGCCAGGAACACCTTACAGCGCTCTTATTCTAGTAACTTATTTAATTATCTTTTTCATCTTTCACAGGTTCATGGTCTTCCATAGTCTGAGACTGCAGTTCATTACGTGCTCCTCAAACCTTATAACAACAGATTACATGCTTGCTATGACATTGATAGCCTGCCATAACGATTAATTAAGTCTATCTTTCTCCTTGGATCTCTGACCTCAGGTCAGACCCATACATACTTACTGAGCCTCTACCATGTATCTGACATTGAGCAAGATGCTGAGGACTCAAAGAGAAAAACAGGGTCTATATCTCATGGTGTATCCAATCCAGACATGTTTTTCTGGTCTTCACTCACCATCCATTTGTCTCACTTCAGGCTGACTTGTTCCTTTTTAAATTATAAATTCCTCCAGAGTGGAAAGCACAGCTTATATAATATGCTTCATAGTGCCTTCACTTACTTGACTCTTTTGAGAGAATTAACAATATAGATGAGTTTAAATAAATAATACAACACTTATGATTCCACCATCTAGAATTAATTATTAGTACTTTGTTACTTTTCATTCAAGATTTCATGACTAAAGGACAGAAAATACTACAAATAAAATTGGAGTCTTTTCTGAAAGTCTCCCCCAGCCCCATTCCTTTCCTAATATTCTACTTTCTAATCTTACCCAATCAATACCAAAAGTTTGGTATATAACCTTCCAATCTATTTGTGTATTTTTTTAATTTTTTTTAACGTTTATTTATTTTTGAGACAGAGAGAGAGCAAGAATGGGGGAGGGCCAGAGAGAGAGGGAGACACAGAATCTGAAGCAGGCTCCAGGCTCTGAGCTGTCAGCACAGAGCCCGACGTGGGGCTGGAACTCAGAGCGCGAGATCATGACCTGAGCCGAAGTCGGACGCTTAACCGACTGAGCCACCCAGGCACCCCATATTTGTGTTATTTTTTAATATAGTCCATAAACAATTACATATAATATATACAAATACTGCAATTCTGTATTTTAAAATGGACACAAGTGCCATATTATAGATGTACTTATCTATTTATCTCACCTTGTTCCACAAAGGAGCTTAGATGACACCTGAAGTTATATATTGAATTTAAAATTATGTGTTGAATTTTTTTTTAATCTGTAATCTTATTCTTTTCTAATGGGTAACCCTACTGGCATTGGATATACAAAAATCTCAGCTAAAAATATATGGATGTTATTGTAGTGATTTTTCACTAGAAAAATCTAGATTGTGGTTTTCCAGATTCTTTCAACATGATTCAAAATTATTTCTGTCTCCTCATCAGTGTTGTAATTAAACTTAAAAATTCACATCTGAAAACCGCACCAAGATCTCCTGTAAAATGTTATATATTTTTTTAAAAAGTTATGTCCCAAATACCAGCCAGAAATTATAAGTGAAGCAACGTAATCCTTTAAAGGATAGAATTTGCATAAGAAAACAAATGTTTGTGGAGCAAATGTAATAAAGATAATTATTGGCATAGTTCACCGTAAAAAAAAAAGACACAGAACTACAATTTGCATCTCTGTCAACTTTATAATTTGCATTGTACTTTCATATCTATTACCTTAATCCATCTACAATACTAATCAAAAGCAGTGGAGAACATATCAAAGCAGCCACAGCTTTTACCTGGTTGCTTGCAGCTCAGCATCCACAAGCCTACTGGGCTCCCTTCCCATCCGATGTAGCTACATTTGAGCTCATTAGCTATGTAGTTGGAGATGCTATTACTCCCCCTGATGATTTCTTTCTACACAAGTTAATCAAGCACAGCATATGGGATGTAATCAAAATACATCTTTACTTGTGACTCCCACTGCCCCTTTAAAATTTATTCAGTAGTGAAAGATTGTTTTCCCTGACCCTAGATTAAAAATGTGTAGGACCCATGGCTTTCAACAGTTGTAAAAACATTTTAAATTCAAAGCACAGTCTAGGTTCAAAAATTAGAACATCCTGTCTCATTAGTGATCAATACACTGAACTTAATTTAAAATGGGACTGTCTCCCCCTCCTGCAGCCCTGATGGTATCGGGTCTTGGAGAAAGGAGAATACTAGGGTTTCTCTCCCTTTCTCTAAGCCTCCTCCCCCAGCACGTTAACCTTGATTTCATGTCTCCTCACCATTGTGGCACAAAAAGGAAGAAAAGATAAATGAATAACAAACAGACTTACTAGACATTTGGAGTGGGTAAAAAAGATGTAGTGTATATATACACACAATGGAATATTACTCAGCCATCAAGAAGAATGCAATCTTGCCATTTGCAATAATGTCAAGGGAGCTAGACAGTATTATGCTAAGTGAAATCAGTCAGCCAGAGAAAGAGAAATACCATATGATTTCACTCATATGTGGAATTTAACAAGCAAAACAAATGAACATAGAGGGGAAAAAAGAGAGGCAAACCAAGAAACAGACTCTTAACCATAGAGAACAATCTGAGGTTATTGGAGGGGAGGTGGACGGGGAGATGGGTTAAGTGGGTGATGGGCATGAAGGAGGGCACTGGTGATGAGCACCGGATGATGTATGGAAGCATGAATCACTAAATTCTACACCTGAAACTAATGATGCACTGTATGTTAACTAGCTGGCATTTAAATAAAAACCTGGAAAACACAATGGGTATTTAGAGCTCTAAACACAGAAAGAAAAGAAAAGACTGGAACTGGCAATGTCACAACTGAGTTTTGTGGCATCTGGATCTGCAGTGTGTGTAAAACTGCATCATGGGGCACTTTTGTTTACTGGGAAATCCTCGTTAATCTTCACAGGGAGATGTGACAAAATCATTCATTGTCAGGGTTAGTTACACCAGCTATCTGTGCAAAGCAAAGAATGATGCAGCAATGCTATAAAAAAAATCCTCCTGTGTCTCACACCTGCTCTTACTAAGCCTTTTCTTTGGCACATCTTTCTTTCTATAGGGATGTCTGAAGTACCCTCTGCTCAGAAGTAAATGACCTTTGTTCCATGCTCTTTCCAGGATTTTCGCAAACTGAAAGAATCATTTTTAATCAATCCATCCATTACCACCCACAATACCAAAATCCAGCATAGGCTGGAAAACCAGACTGCCTAAAGTTCAAGTCACAGCTTTTCTGCTTACTAATCAAATGACACCAGGCAAGTTCCTTAAATTCTCAGTGCCACGGTTTGCTATCTGTAAAATAGGGAGGATGATAATGGTATCTGCCACAGAAGCCTGTTTTGAGGATTAAATGATTTAACACATGTGCATGGCGTATATTGCCAGTAGACATCAGCTCATATCAACTGGGCTGAGCCACTGCAACAGAATGGATAAATAGCCACTTGTGGATCATTTCTTAGCGCTACATTTCCTTAGAGGATATTGGTTAGAAATGAAATGTTTTAAAATCCCATTAGAATTATTTCATTTTTTTTCTACTTCCAGCAATTAAATTCCTGTTTAATAGATAGATGATTTTGCCTTTAGAGTTTTAACCCGATTGCTTAAGTAAAGCGGAAAAGTGATTTTTTTTAAATTGTTTTCACATTTTTATTTATTTTTGAAAAACAGAGACAGAGCACAAGCAGGGGAGGGGCAGAGAGAGGGAGACACAGACTCTGACACAGGCTCCAGGCTCTGAGCGGTCAGTCAGCACAGAGCGCTCGAACCCACTAACTGTGAGATCTTAATCCGAGCCAAAGTCAGACACGTAACCAACTGAGCCACGCACCCAGGTGCCCCAAGAGGAAACGAGATTTTTAAAGAATTATGAAAATAATAGGGTTGAACTGTGCTAATGCCTTTATTAGTTAACTACAAAAGACACGTGCTTATTTGGATCATGTGATCACAACCACTTATTTTTTGGCAGAATGCCCTAATTTCAAGGTAAAGTATGTAAAGGAAATAAGGAGAATTTGGGGTGTTGGGCATTTGGATGAAGTCTATATAATGGGGATATTACAGCAGTAGCACACAATTCAGTAAAGCAATAAAGCTGACTACACAAACTTGAAATTACTGTGACATACGTGAGAATATTAAAGTATATGCAAATCAGTTAGTGGCTATTATGTCACATTCTTTATACAAAAATATTAGTGCTGGTTGTTCAAAATCATTTTGCTTCTTCACTGGAGAAGTCTGTATGAATTTCTCATTGAAGGTTGACCAGAAGAACAATTCCCTGGTGCAATGTTTTAACCATCTAGCAACATGCATATGCATGAGAAGTATATGACATAATTTTTACAAGTGTACGTTTACCTAAGCTGCCAAAATGTATTCTTAAAATATTCTCATTCAAAAAATGTGTTGCTCTCACTATGGTAATTTTTTTTAAAGCTTTTCTGCCCCCATCTGCTATATACATTTCACAAATCAGTGGAATGGACCACAGGTACTTGATTAACATCATCAGTGTCTATCTAGATCACCAAGCTGCATCCTGAAAGGTTTGTGCAGCCTTTTGCATTAAATTATAACTTATACAGGAAATTGTTTTTTCAAAAGTCATCACAGTTTCAATTCAATTCCATTACAGGTTTTTTTTTGCTGACCGTTAAAGAGGGGGAAAATCACCCCACTGAAAACAACAAACATAGACTTGATTGTTGGTTACAATGCGAATAAATGATCCCCGCCCTCATGGTCACTTTGCATAAAGCTTCCTCCAAAAGATCTGGTCTAGTGTCTCAACATAAGAAATTCAGTGGCAAAATGTTTAAAGGCATTAATTCCCATAATATTATGCTGGATAAGAAACGAGGTCCAATATCCCTAACCAAATAGTCACTGTGTAACACACACCAGATACTAAATTCAATTTTCTGCTTGAGTAAAATGGAATAATAGTTTGCCTCCTGTTCCTATCTATGGCTAAGACTACCAATGCCACTCAATTAAAAAAAAAAAAGTTAAAACTTCAAGATAGAGATATTATTGATAATTTCAGTAATTATCATACAAGAAGTTTTAAATATCTCCAAATAGGCATCAATCAAAAACTAATCATCGTTAAAAAACAAAAAATAATAAAATAAAACAAAAACGAAAACATCTGTGATACTAACTTCCAGGCATTCAAAAGCATTCTATAGTAGACTAAGGCAACAATGTCCCCACACTAGGTTAGCTTTCAAAAAGCTTAGGATATAACCCATGAATTATAAACAAAGCAAACATAATTTTAAGCAACCAAAACCTATTATCCTTATCAGGAAAGAGTAAAATGAATCACATAAATAAAATTCCGAAACTTGCATATGCCAGCTGTAAAGTCGCAAGACTTGTATTAATAATACTCACGTCTAGCCACATGCTAATTATATTCAGACTTAATTTGGATTTCAGAAAGTGATACAGGCTGCTTCTTACCAGCGCAGATACATTTTCTTTTATTAATACAGCACTTTTCATATTGAAAAAAAAAATAGGGAATAAAGGAGTCATAGCTATCTTTGCCTTCATACACTCTAAGCTTGTTATAGGTTTTGCCTATAGCCAAAATGCAGACGCGCAGCTAATTTCGGGCCTACCAGCCTTGACAACACTCTCCTTCATAAGCAGCTGGTGATTAACCATATGGGAAAGTGTGATTGAACTCCAGATGGAGTTGACTCCTTCCTAACTCCAGACTAGTCGTTTTGGGGACAGATATCTTTAGTGCTATTGACTACTGAATCACCTATTCCTTTAAAATTAGATGATGCTGGGGGGTTTGAGAGTGTTAAAGAGAAAAGAGAATTAAGATTAAGACTATGGTTCTTTTCTGTCTGCTGGGAGACTACGACAAAAAGAATATAAAGTTGGTTAGCACTCTCCAGCACTGACCTCACCTACTAAACACATTGATGCACCTGTTCTGGGAAGGAATTCCTAATGAGGCAGTAAATGCTCTGATACTTTCTATCTATCTTGAGAAGAATAATTTATGACCAGAGAAAGTGAAGAAGATATCAGTGATAAGATTAAACTAAGTGTTATTCTGGTCAAAATAATTAAATGTATTTTCCCTCTGGGGAACTCAGCATACACTACTCAAACTGAATGCTTTCCTAAATAATTAGTCTGTTTCTTCCAAACATTATCAGGAATGGCAAAGGCAATGAGACAGTCAAATGAAAGCAAGACAGTAGCATAACTTTTCTTCCTCCTAGAATAATCAATTTATCACATTTAAAAATGCCAATATTATAGCCCTTGAATTTAAGAGATTTTATTTTTACTTAGAATTTATATAATATTTTCTGAATAACACCATACTTTACATCCCAGGTAAATTTATAATTGCCCACAGAGTCACAGAATTTTGAAGGTACAAAAAATTTTTATGTTCATCTATGTTCATCATCTGTGATGTAACATGGCCATCCATAATTTTATAGCAAATACAATACTGCAGCTTCAGGCCAGAGCTTCATCACTATAATAACACAAAAACCATATGAGAATTTTTCTTTCACTACTAACTTTTATTTTGAAATTGGAGTAATTCTTAAAATTCTCTATTTTGGTAAAGTGGATTTTTTTTTACTTTCATCTTTCAGCTTTAAAAGCATTACTAAATACTTGTATTAAAATAAATCTACTGTGATTCAAAGCTCAAAAACTAAAGACAAATACACTTTACTTAAAGGATCTGTTCAACATGTATAATAACTCATTCATTCCCTTATTAAATCTATCTCAACCTATAGTTTTCTTTATCTTTTCCTAGATGCTACATCCTTGTACTTACCTAACAGATAATCTTCATTTGTTGTTTCATCAATTTATATAAGAGTGTAATTAATGGATTTATTATACACAATCTGATAAACAAATACCTTGCTACAACATACCTCCTATCATTGAATATACAACCACAAAGTACACACAGATAAGAAAAACAAAAAAGATACCTCATGTCAGCTGTGGTTTCAATGATTAGTCACCTGAAATGTATCTCAGATGGAAAGAAATCAATCATATTTTTCATACAACCAATTTACCACATATTGAAATACTTAATGAAATCCATTTGTCATCTATGACTAATTATGCATTTCTATCTTGGAAAGACATATGTAAATCAAACATTTCTAAAGAACTGTGCAAACAGGCTAAGATAAATATTTACAACATATAATAAAACACAATAACAACTCATTAAATCCTGGCCCACAATAAATAAACACTAAATAGTGCAATTAAGTCACTCCAGTCATTAGACTAATTTATCCCTTGAAGAAATAAAAATACACATCAAAGACAACATTATTGTCAGTTTGAGCTCTCTCACAAGAAAATGACCTTGAGGAACCATTCAGAATAGCACTGCTTAGAATCAAACTCTATCAACCCACACCATACAAAATCCTACCTCTTTATTTTTCATACCTTGGTTCTCTCACCCTGAGAGACATCTCCTTCCAATACCAACTATCTAAAACTTTCAAGGATCACCCTTCCTATGAAACTTTCCATCATATGCAAGCCAATATTGACTACTTCTTTCCTTACTGCATTATCTGTGGTGACAACAGACATCCTGGTTTTCTTTTGTTGTTGTTGTTGTTGTTGTTTACCTTTTTCCAGCTTTACTGGGTATAATTCATGTTGCTCTTTTATCTATCTCTTATTTGTTTCTCATTATTTCAAATTAGTTTCGTTATTAAATTTCTAACTTCAAATGACAAAACTAAAATACAATTCCTTGTTATGCAGCCCCCCCCCCAAATACCACTTTTTAAAGCAATTATCTGTAGTTTACAAATAAAAAAGAACTTTTTAAAGTGATATTTTACTAGCAATTCCAAAATAAATATTCCCACTTTACTCATCCAGGGCAAAACAAGAGGCTCAATAGATAAAGCTCGAGATGTTGGGGCACCTGGGTGGCTCAGTTGGTTGGGCAGCCAACTCTTGATTTGGGCTCAGGTCATGGGATCAAGGCCCGTGTTGGGCTCTGTGCTGAGCATGGAGCCTGCTTAAGATTCTCTCTCTCTCTCTCTCTCTCTCTCTCTCTGCCTCTGTCCAGTACTCATGCTGTCTCTCTCTCTCGAAAAAGAAAATTAAAAATTAAAAAAAGCTAGAAATATTGCTTATTTATTTTGGTTGTTTCGTTTTGCCTTATTTTTGTCTTTGTTTTGAATCAGACCACTTTTTAAATGTTTATTTATTTTGAATACAAAATAAACAAATCAATGAATATTTATTAAATGTATTTAATTAATAAATAAACAATAAACAGTTTTCATTAATAAATAGATATTTATTTATTTATTATTGAGCATGGAGCCCAACAAGGGGCTCAATTCCATGACCCTGGGATCATGATCTGAGTCGATATCAAGAGTCAGGTGCTTAACCAACTGAACTACCCAGGTGCCCATGCGTAAGAGCACTTAACTTCAACTTCTTTCACCACTTAATTCCATTTCTTCTAACAGAAAATGCTCACACAAACTACTAAATAAATTTCACTTTATAAGCTTTTGTACTTGGAATTCTCTGTACAGAAAAAAATAGCATGCTTTCAATGTTCAAGACTTTGGTGTCTTTTTTTTTTCTCCTACGAACATATTAATTTTGTCTCCTATAGTCTATTGGTCACATCATAATCAATGCATAGGATTTGAATCATATTAAAACTAATTTTCTACAGTATCAAATCATAGGACACTGTATATATTATCCACTTAGCTTATCTATATGTCTGGTCTACATATCCCAGAATGTACATATCCTCTTTTCAGCCTGACATATTCTTAGATTCTAATGTTTAACAGATGCTGTATTTGACCAATTTGTTTGTGCCAAGTCATCTGTAGTGGACAATTATGCTTTTTCTGTTGATATCCAGAGACTCCCTAACATTAAATAATTATTCTTTCATTTTTTGCCCCATTTTTACAGTAAAAAAGGAAAATAGCAAAAGATAAAGAGGGCTACAAATTATAATAAGTGTACATTTGTGCATTTACCGACAACAGCTATCATTTGTTGAGTGTTACCTATGAACTATAAAATACAGACACATTTCTAAAATTTAATCTAGATACATGGAAAGATAGAAAATATTTGCAAATTATACACTTGATAAGGAGTTAATATTCAGAATATATAAAGATCTTCTATAACTCAACAACAACCAAAAAATACAACCCAATTAATAATATGGCTAAAGACTACATATTAGTATGCCAGGGCTGACATGACAAAAACCACAGACTTGGGTTGCTTAAACAACTAAAATTTATTTCCTCATATTTTTGGAGGCTAGAAGTCAAACATCAAGGTGTCATCAAAGTTTATTTCTTCTGAGGCCTCTCTTTTTGGCCCATGTATGTCCATCTTCTCTCTCTATGGTCTTTCCTCTGTGTGTTCATATGCATGTCCCGATTTCCTCCTCTTACAAGAACTCCAGTCATGTTGAAATAGGGCCCACCCTAAAGATCTCATTATAACTTTATTATCTCTTGAAAGACCTTATCTTCAAATATGGTCACGTTCTGAGGCACTGGGGTTAGAGCTTCAACATGTGAACAATTCACCCCATAACAGATTTGAATAGATTTTCTCCAGAGATATACAAACTGCCACATAAAACCATGCTCAACATCACTAATTAGTAAGGAAATACAAATCGAACCATAATGAAGTAGTCCCATTACATACCTATTAGGATAGTGATTATCAAAAAATAAGAAAACGACAAGTTTGGGTGAGGATGTGGAGAAATCAGAACCCTCAGGAACTGCTGGTGGTAATGTAAAATGGGGCAACCACTGTGGAAAACAGTTGAGCATTTCCTCAAAAAATTAAAAATGCAAATACATGTGATCCAACAATTTCACTTCTGGGTGTAAGCCCAAAAGAATTGAAATTAGGGACTTAAAGAGATATTTCTACTCATGTTCATAGCTGCATTATTCACAATAGCCAAAAGATGGAAGCAACCCAACTGTGTATTGATAGATGAATGAATAAACAAAATATAGTATACACATACAATGGAATAATATTCAGCCTTAGGAAGGAAAAGGCTACCACATGGATGAACCTTGAGCACATTATGCTAAGTGAAATAAATCTCACAAAAGAACAAATGCTTGGGGCACCTGGATGGCTCAGTCTGTTAAGCATCTGACTTGGGCTCAGGTCATGCTCTCACAGTTTGTGGGTTCGAGCCCCGCATCAGGCTCTGTGTTGACAACTCAGAGCCTAGATCCTGACTCAGATTCTGTGTCTCCCTTTCTCTCTGCCCCTTTCCTGCTCACACTCTGTCTCTCTCAAAAATAAATAAATATAAAATTTTTTTTTAAAGAACAAATGATTCTTGGTAAGATTCATGTGGTACCTAAAACAGTTAAATTCAGAGAGAGAGAAAATAGAATGGTAGTTGCTATGGGCTGGAGAAAGGAGGAAATGAAAAGTTATTGTCCAACGGGTACAGAGTTTCAGTTTTACATGATAAACGCTTTGGAGATAGATGACAATGATGGTTGTACAACCATGTAAATGTACTTAATGCCACTTAAGTACCGTTAAAAATGGTTAAAATGGTAAATTTTATGTTTATTTCATAATTGAAAAACATAATTGAAAAACAGGTCATCTATATAGCAATTCAAACAATAACACAGCTAATATATATTCCTATTTGAATTTTTCAGATGAGGTAACAGAGGCTCGGAAAGGTCAAGTTGCTAAGCAGAACCAGATTTCAAATCCATGTTGATCTCACATTAAAGACTTGCAGGTTCAAATAGACTATACTTACCCACACTGACCACACTTCCTCAATATGGTTCAAATATTTGCTGGAGAAAGTTCTGAAGATTACAAGACACTTTGACACATAAAGGAGTCTATTGAGCAAGTTTGATGTATTGATCATATGCGTTAGTTGAGCTCTTTCTCTAATGACTTCTTCTGGGCAGAAATGATGCAACCTCACCTGTACCAGAATAGTTTTATCATCTCATAGAACTATTAGTATACAGTTTTATATATCAATATTAAGGAGGAAAACGTACTCCATTACTGCTCATTCTCCATTGGAAACCAGTGTTTGGTTTTCTACCTTCCCAGTCAGAGGAGTCATTATTGAACTGCTTAGGAACCTGAATTGTAAAAGATCCAATGCTTTTACCAACTTCGTAGAAGGAATCAGGGTTAATGTTTATATATCTGAAATGCCAAGCTTTGTGCTTTATTTTCATGCTAATAGGCCAGAATTCTCTAAGTCTCCAAGGTTAGACTCTCAAGACAAATTGTTTCTTCAGCCAACCTCTTCTTGACTTCACAGTTTATAAAATAAAACACTATCTGTCTGAGACACAAAGAAAATACAAATTAATGAAACACTGGACTAGAGCCTTATATCAGTGTGTTGAAGATTTATGCACATAAACTGCCAAACACAGGTTTTGAAACAGACCTTATAGACTCCCAGTTGCCATAGTAACTGCACAGCTTTATTGAATGTAAAAGTGTAAACAGATGAGCAGAGCTCAGGTAAACCATCAGCGTTGCCGTTGTTGGCCTCTGAGTGACAGAAATAAGTAGTATGTGCTGTCACTTTCCAAAATAAAATAATCATCATAATTTAACACCCTTGACTTCTTGGTCTGTGAACATGTTCCCCTTAGAACCTTCTTCCAGTGCTGCTTAACTAATTACTCGTGAAGAGAAAGGTTCTAATGAATAATTAATGATTTTGTTATTGAAACAGGGTGGAGAACTATGCTGCAAACAGCAAGGAGTGTTAATATGGCAGTCCTACCAAATGCTTGCATTCTGTCTTCTCATTCTCTTGATCACAAGAGAAAGGGTGTGGTGGGGACTAAAACAACTTTTAGAAGTGCAAACCCTCCTCTGAGATGCTTGCAGGCTAGTTTCTAAATAAATAAATAAATAAATAAATAAATAAATAAATAAATAGAAAAGTTTTCAGTTGGAATAATTAAAGGAAAGAAATGTTGGTGGAGACAATGTTAAAGACGTATAATCATTGAAATATTTGAACATAAAACTAATGTTCCTACAGTTATTCTTTGTTTTTCACAATTACAATTATATATCCTTACTCAGAGTTCTAATTCCATATTTAGGACTGCTGTAAAATATTTGTAAGAGACATTAGAAAATAAATAACTCAAGCCCCTTTCTTAGAATGGGAAGAATAAAACCCAAAGTGGTAAAAATAACATACTCAAGGTCACAATATTAGTTAATTCTATACAACTAAGATTTAGATTCCACAATCTAAGTATTTCTCCTACAGACACCAAAGGAGGACATGGAATAGTTATTCTTAAGGCTACGAAGTTGTTAGAGAAAAGTATGTTTGATTTCCTGTTGGATCATGGGACTGGGAATAAGAAATTTCCTGTTTCATTTACCAAGGGATACATTAGAGGACAATCTTGCTAAAATAGTGGCATAGAGTCTAGGAGAGTAGGTGATGATAATAGAAAGACAGACTAGAATGCATTCATCCAATAGCATTCGACAGCAAGCCCTCAAATCTTATGCGAAGACATCCTTCATGCTAATAAAACTGCTATCATTTATTGAATATGTAATATGAGCTCATCATTGTGTCAAATGCTTACATACATTACAGTTTACTGATTAAGGGGTTAAATTTTACAACGTTGGGTTCACATCCTTGTCCCACTGCTCATGAGTTATAATCTTGGGCAAGTTGCTTAACCTCTAAACCTTAACTTCTTTGTAAACTGAAGATGATCATAATAGCACCTACCTCAGTGTATTTCAAGAAGTCATTATTACATAGTAAGTGAAATACCCATGTAAAATATCCAGTTAAGGTATTAGCAATATACAAATCTAGTGATTTTGTATTATTATCCCATTTAGTATCTACAATGATAACAGAAGATGGACAGGATTATCCCCATGTCACAAATGAGAACTCTGCGGTTTAAAGGATTTAACTAATTTGGCCAAGTAGAAAAGCCAACGTATAAACTTTGAGAAACACCTTGTTCCATAATCTGTTTTTAGCTGCCACACATACTGAATCAATCTGGAGTCTGGTTTGGCGATCTGGTTACATTTCTCATTCTTTCTCTGTAGTCTTGAAAAAGTCCTGGGGCGCCTGGGTGGCGCAGTCGGTTAAGCGTCCGACTTCAGCCAGGTCACGATCTCGCGGTCCGTGAGTTCGAGCCCCGCGTCAGGCTCTGGCTGATGGCTCGGAGCCTGGAGCCTGTTTCCGATTCTGTGTCTCCCTCTCTCTCTGCCCCTCCCCCGTTCATGCTCTGTCTCTCTCTGTCCCCAAAATAAATAAAAAAAAAAAAAAAAAAAATGTTGAAAAAGTCCTTCGGTCAATTCCTAGTATTTATTAAGTGTCCCGATGCTCTAATTCTTTTCTAATTATCAAAGGGTTCATGACCACAGTTCGTGACCTAAGAGAGGTGATAATTTATCTGAGAAGACAATATGAAATAAAAACTCAATAAAGGATTAAACCACATGGTCTCATTTCTAAGATTTAGGATTTGGTTACAGAAAGCCAAGATTTAGGTGTACAGGCATCATCAGAGAAGAATATATAGAATTAAGCTGAGTGTAGGAAAGGAGGTTATTTTGAGTATAAGACAAAGAGTGAGAAAAGACATCAGAGTGCTCATTGAAAGATAATTTGGACATAGATTCGGAAGTCCTAAATTAAGGAGCTGGAAATGGAAAGAAATGGGTAAATCAATGACGCAACTGACAGGAAAATTATAGAACTTAGAAACAGATATAATAATGTGAAGACAAAAAAAAATGGCTTGAAATGTTCTAGCCTGGGACATGAGAAAATGTCTCCATGTAACAGAGACAAAAGCAGAGTAACTGAAAAAGAAATGGGAACATGTGGGGATGATTATTTTCAGTTTGGGACTGATTGTATTTGAGAAACTGCTGGAGTAAATGCTGGCTTGTCCTGAACACAGCTATAAAATAAAGAATAGCAGGAAGGTGGCAGTCAAGACCTGGGAAAACATGTAAATACTACAAATGTTATGATCACTAAAAACATAGGATAGGGGTGTCTAGGTGGCTAAGTTGGTTAAGCGACTGATTCTTGATTTCGGCTTAGGTCATGATCTCATGGTTTGTGAGTTCAAGCCCCACGTCAGGCTCTGTGCTAACAGCTTTTCAAAACGATTAATATCATCTTGGGAGAGTACACTATGTTGGTAGCGATGTTAAAAGTAAGAGCAGTCAAAATCCAAGATAAGCAAATTTCAGTCAGAAAGGAGGAAGATAAACAGAAAAGTACAATTTTACAGAAGCCATGGAAATGCCACCAGGGTGTTAAAGATGATTAAAATAGAGCTTTATCAAGATGCTTCTAACCTCTTGTAATATCTGCACTCCCCATTCTTGAATCTGAAAACAGACTTAAAATAACTTTATACAGCCTGTGTTTAGGTTTCAAAATTCATTGATAGTGTTTCTGTACTATTGTCTGCAATGTTGATTAATCCTAGGTCTCTGCTACGTGGACAATTTTATTTCTTTATTTGTAGAACAGGGAAAATAATACAGTCCTTTGAAAAAGTCACAGCAAGCAAGGTACCTGAAGATATCAGGTACTCAATAAATGGTAGTAGTGCTTATTTCTGCTTTTATTTGAACAAAAAAGAGCTGACTGGGCTGATTTTCCTACAAACAGGTACAAATCAGGTCCCCCTTGGCTTGAAAGATCTCCCATTCTTAAATTTAGGGTGGTTGAATGAGCAAATATGTCATCTACCCAAAACAACTCCCACTGCAACTTTAAGGGACACTGAAATGTCATTGAATAAATACAGAGTGCTACAATTACTATCTCATATTTACTTCTTATCGTCCAAATGCAGAATCAGTTGCAAAGCCCTTCTCTATGCGCATGCCTTCATATGTCCTCTTCATTATTTAAGATTAATCTTGAAGGCTTCTGAGTATATTTCCTAGCCAAGGTGGAAGTTTCAATTTTGTCCATGGGACCTTCTCATCCACCATAATACTACTTGCCCTCTGCTTTGGTACTGCTTAGTAAATTGAACAATTTTAGCCCTCATTTTTTTTTTAATTTTTTAATGTTTTATTTTATATTTGAGAGAGAGAGAGAGAGAGAGAGAGAGAGAGAGAGCATGAGCAGGGGAGGGGCACGGAGAGGGAGACACAGAATCCAAAGCAGGCTCCAGGCTCGGAGCTGTCAGCAGAGCCCGACGTGGGGCTCGAACTCACGAGCCGTGAGATAGTGACCTGAGCTGAAGTCGGACGCCCAACCGACTGAGCCATCCAGGCGCCCCAGCCCTCATTTTATGCCTAAATTTACAACAGACTTATTATGTGTATATGTATATATAGGTGTATTTGTGTTTCACAGAACAACAGTACATACCCATCAGCTTTATTTTCCATTAAAATAGTAAATTTAAAAAAAGATGTTTAAATATTGAGAATGCCTTCTGTCAAGTATAAATTTCCCCCAAACTCCTTCGTCACGTAGTTACTGGGGTGCCTGCATAGCTCAGTTGGTTAAGTCTCCAACTGTTGATTTCAGCTCAGGTCATGATAGCACGGTCATGGGATCAAGCCCTGCATCAGGCTCTGAGCTGATGGTGCAAACCCTGCTTGGGATTCTCTCTTTCTCCCCCTCTCTCTGCCCCTCCCCCACTCATGAGTGTGCTGCTTCTCTCTCTCTGTCTCTCTCTCTCTCTCTCAATCTCTCTCTCTCTCTCAATATAAATAAATAAACTTTTAAAAAAGTATAAATTTCCCCCAAACTCTTCTCTATCACATAGTTATTTCAACAAGGCAAAAAATGATTTTGCTGTATCACAAAACTTTTGAGAAGTACATTCATCCAGTCCTATAAAGATCACACAGCATATCAGAACTACTTTAGTCTAAATTTTGTTTGTTTATGCAATGTACCTATGTTAATGGTCAAACTGACTACTCAAGCTTTCCTCCTTTGAGTATGTGTTGAATTTCAAAACTGTTCCTTTTTGTGCCAATGATATTCTTCTGACTAGTTTTAATTATGAAACCAAGGATGCTTTTGCATATGACAAACTATTTAACTTAGCTAGTAATTACTAATTAGCCAATTAAAAGAATGAAATTTCAGAAGACCATTTAGCAATAAAGTCAAACCCACTACATAAATATTTTTTTTTCATTTATTCGGGGATTCTTTTTATTTCCCAAAGAATAAAATTCAAAATTTTGTGTATATTCTCTTTGAAACCTAAGTTCACGATAAATAGATATAGTTTGAAAGCAATTAAGGCCAAGCAGAAGTATCAACACCTGAACACATAGAGTAGGCCTCACACCTTTTCTCATTCACATTCACACCACACACCAGTTGCTCAAAAAAATCTTTGAGAAAAGTGGGGCACCTGGGTGGCTCAGACAGTTGAACATCCAGCTTCGGCTCAGGTCATGATCTCACAGTTCGTGAATTTGAGCCCCACATCAGGCTCTGTGCTGACAGCTCAGAGCCTGGAGCCTGCTTCAGGTTCTGTGTCTCCCTCTCTCTCTGCTCCTCCCCAGCTCATGCTCTGTCTCTCTCTCTCTCTCTTTCAAAAATAAATAAAAACATTAAAAAAATTTTTTTAAATCTTTGAGAAAAGTAAAAGAAAGAATATCGCTTTTAATATACAGATTAAAGTGTTAAATAGTAAGTGATTTTAGGAATGAATCCTTTTGAAAGATTGGTTTAAATTTGTTTTGTTTGCTTCATAGAATGTGCTAGTACCCGAATGTTAAATAGAATTGGTTTTATAGCCAAACTCACTTGAGAGACTTCAGGAGAAGACGGAGGATTAGGAGGATCCTAAGCTCCCCTTGTTCCATGGATACAACCAGATAACACTCGCATCAATGTAAATAATCCAGAGAATGCTACCCAAAGACTGGCAGGGCAGAATCCCCACGGCTACATGTAGACAGGAGGCCATGTTGAAGAGGACAGGAAAAGCAGAGATGTGGTCAAGAGATAGACCTGTAGGGCTGTTCATGTGAGGGAGGGACCCCAGGGGTGCAGAGAAAGAAGAGAAAAAGACTCTCACACCATGTACCCCAGGCATAGACAACACCACACAGTAAGGATTAATCTCCATAGCATTTAGCTTTGAAAATCAGAGGAGCCTGATTTTGTGAGGTCTTATAATCAGTGGGGCTTAACACCTGGGACTTTAAAAATCAGTGGGCTAGGCTCTAGCAGAGCTCAGAAAATGAAGGAAAACTGAGTTCCCCCACTTAAAGAGACAGCACAACAAACAGCCCCCTGGAGATAAAGAATAGAAGCAGCAGTTTGAAAAACACAGAAGGGATATTTGTTTACCAATCTCAGAGCCCGTGCTGGAGGGGCAGGGATCTTTGGAAGAGTTCACCAGGAATAAAGGAGCTAGAAGGCACTATTTCCCTCCCCTGTCCCCCAGCCTAGCCACACAGATACATATGGGAACTAGCATGGCACCAACATTCTATACCTAACTTGCTAATAGCATATCCTGCCCCTGCATTCTCCTGCAGATCTGCCCCATCCAACATACCCTTGGCCAGAGACCTCCAAAGCAGTGCCACAAGCCTGGCAGTGTGCAAGCAACCCCAGCAGAGGCCAGATCCTCTCCAAAGTGACTCCTGCCCTGGAGAGAGGGCGAAGATAACCAAAGATGCACCAGTCTGACAGCAACCCCAGCAGTGGGGCTGGGGTCAGACATCTGATGTGACTGCAGACCCTGCCCATCAATAAAAGTTTCCCAGGGAATAACATGGAGAAAATTTCCCCTGCAGTTTAGTGCTATTGCATCTCTGGCAAATACCTACCTGGTCTGACTCCACTCAAGACCAAGCCAGCCCCATACTGGCCCACTAACAACACAGGGAACAAACCCGGCCCACAACACGCAAAGAGAGCACTGCAGATGACCGGACTAAAGGCAAAAGTAGCTCAGCCACAACAGTAGAGCACACACAACACACACAGGAGGCACTCCTGAAGCACCAGAATCTGGTGAACAGGAGACACTGCACTGCAAAGCACTACATGACCTCTTCTTCATAAGGCCACTACCTTCAAAAGCAAAAAGATATAGCTGACTTTCCTAACACATAGAAACAGACACAGAGAGTTAGACAAAACAAGGGGACAGAGGAGTAAGTCCCAAATGAAAGAACAGGACAAAAGAGACCTAAATGGAAAGGCAATGAGTAATATGCCTGATAGAGAATTTAAAGTAATACTCATAAAGATATTCATTGGACTTAAGAAAAGACTGGAGGGGGGCACCTGGGTGGCTCAGTCGGTTAAGCATCCGACTTCAGCTCAGGTCACAATCTCGCAGTCTGTGAGTTCGAGCCCCGCGTCGGGCTCTGGGTTGATGGCTCAGAGCCTGGAGCCTGCTTCCGATTCTGTGTCTCCCTCTCTCTCTGGCCCTCCCCCGTTCATGCTCTGTCTCTCTCTGTCTCAAAAATAAATAAACGTTAAAAAAAAAAAATTAAAAAAAAAAAAAAGACTGGAGGACCTCAGTGAGACACTTAACAGAGACAGAAAACATTAAAAAGACCCAATCAACCCAATCAGAGAGGAAGAATTCAATAAATAAAATTTAAAAATACGCAAGATGGAATAAATAGTAGACTAGTGGAAACAGAAGAACAGATCAGTGACCTGGGGACAAAGTAACGGAAGCAATGAAGCTGAACAAAAGAGAGGAAAAAAATAATATAACATGATAATAAACAGAGGGAAATCAATTATACCATCAAGCCTAATAACATTCGCATTATGGGGATCCCAGAGGAGAAGGGAGAGAAAAGTGGGCAGAAAATTTATTTGAAGAAACAATAGCTGAAAACTTCCTGAATTTAGAAAGGGAAACAGAAACCCAGGCCCAGGAGGCACAGAGAGCCCCCAAGAAAATCAACCCAAGGAGGTCCACACCAAGAATCATACTAATTAAAATAGCAAAAAGTAACAATAAAGAGAGAATTTTAAAAGCAGCCAGAAAATAGGAAATGGTTACATACCAGGGAAACCCCACAAGTCTATCAGCTGATTTCTCTCCAGAAACTCTGCAGGCCAGAAAAGAGTGGCATAATATAATCAAAGTGCTGAAACAAAATAATCTATGGAATACTCATCAAGGCTATTGTTCAGAATAAGAGAGATAAAATTTCCAAGACAAACAAAAGTTAAATAACACTAAAAGAATTCATGACACTAAACCAGCCCACAGAAATAATAAAGGGGATTCTTTGAGTGGGAAGGAAAGACCACAAGAAGGAGTAAGAAAAGTATGAAGTACAGAAATAGTACTATTAAGTGTATCTGTAAAAAATCAGTCAGGAGTGATTACTATTTCACAAAATAAAAGGATGTAAAGTATGACCCCATACTTTAGTAAATAATGGAGTAAATAATGGGTTCAAACTTAAGTGACCATCAACTTAATACCGACTGCTATATGCGTATTATATATAAACCTAATGGTAACCACATATCAAAAACCAGTAATAGATATTTAAAAAATAAAGAGAAAGGAACCCAAGTATATCACTAAAGAAAGCCAGAAAACCATGAGAGAAGAGAGAAGAAACAGAGAAAAATTACAAAAACAACCATAAAACAAGTAAAAAATGGCGGTAAGTCCATACCTATCAATAATTACTTTGAATATAAATGGACTAAATATCCCAATCAAAAGACACAGGGTGACCACATGGATAAAAAAGCAAGACCCATCTATATGCTGCCTACAAAAGATTCATTTCAGACCTAAAGACACATGCAGATTGAAAGTGAAGGAGTAGACAAGCATTTATCCTGCCTATAGAAATGAAAAGAAAGCTGGGGTGGCAATACTTATGTCAGATGAAATAGATTTTAAAACAGAGACTATAACAAGAGACCAAGAATGACACCACACATGCATACAGGGAACAATCCAACAAAAAGATATAATAATTGTAAATATTTATGCGCCCAGCATGAAAGCACCCAAATGTATAAAACAGCTAATAACAAGCATAAATGAAGTAATCAATAGTAATACAATAATAGTAAGGGACTTTAACACCCCATTTATGTCAATGGGTAGATCATCCAGACAGAAAATCAATAAGGACACAATAGTTTTGAATGACGCACTGGAACAGATGGATTTAACAGATACATTCAGAACATTCTTTCCAAAAACAGCAGAATACACATCCTTTTTTAAGTGAACATGGAAAATTCTTCAAAATGGATCACATATTAGAGCACAAAACAAGTCTCAACAATTTTGAAAAGATTGAAGTCATACCATACGTGTTTTCCTGACCACAACACTATGAAACTAGAAGCCAACCACAAGAAAAGTATCTGGAAAGACCACAAATATATAGAAGTTAAATGACATGCTACTAAACCATGAATGGGTCAACCAAGAAATAAAAGAGGAAATTTAAAAATACCAGGAGATAAATGAAAATGAAAACACAATGGTCCAAAATCTTTGGGATGCAGCAAAAGCTATTCTAAGAGAGAAGTTCATAGCAATACAGGCCTACCTCATGAAGCAAGAAAAATCTCAAATAAACAACCTAAACTTACACCTAAAGGAGCCATAAAAAGAAGAACAAACAAAATCAATAAAGGGTTAGTATCCAAAATATATAAAGAACTTACACAACTCAACACCAAAAAACCAAATTGGCAGAAGACATGAACAGACATTTCTCCAAAGAAGACATCCAGATGGTGAACAGACACATGAAAAGATGCTCAACATCACTCATCATCAAGGAAATGTAAATCAAAAACCACAACGAGATATCTCCTCACACCTGTCAGAATGGCTAAAATCAAAAGCACAAGAAATAAGTGTTGATGAAGATGTGGAGAAAAAAAGGAACACTTATGCACTGTTGATGAGAATGCAAACTGGTGCAGCCACTGTGGAAAGCAGTATAGAGTTTCTTCATAAAATTAAAAATAGGATTACTCTGTGATCCAGTAATTCCACTACTGAGTAGTTACCCAAAGACTGTGAAAACACGAATTCAGAAAGATAATATGCACCCCATGTTTACTGCAGCTTTATTCACAATAGCCAAATTAAGGAAGCAACCAAATGTCCATTGATAGATGAATGGATAAAGAATATGTGATATATATGTGAAGGTTACTCAACCATTAAAAAGAGAGTATAATGCTAAGTGAAATAAGTCAGAGAAAGACAAATACCATATGATTTCATTCATATGTGGAATTTAAAAAACAAAACAAATGACCAAAGGTAAAAAGAGAGAGAGAGAGACAAACTAAGAAACAGACTCTTAACTATAGAGAACAAACTAATGGTTACCAGAGAGGAGCAGGGTGGGTGAAATAGGTGAAGGGCATTAATGAGTACACTTATCACAATTAGCAATAAGTAATAAACAGAATTGTTGAATTACTATATTACATCTGAAACTAATATAATAACACTGTATGTTAACTATAGTGGAATAAATTTTTTAAAAAAGAAAGATAAATCACTTGAGTTATCAATACACATTCCCTGTCAAAAACAGAAGAGATAGAATATAACTATTGTTATTTAAGGGACTATTTTATTTTAAGGCCAGTTAAAGATGAATCATGTAAAGTTCTGATCATCCCTAAGATTGAATCCCAATGGTTTGCAGATTAACCATGGGCTGAAGAGTGGAGTTCAAATGCACATCTTTCAAAGCTCTGAAGAGAGTCCACTTAAGAAAGCCTCAAGACAATGGTCTCTTCTAGTTCTTTACAAAGACTAGAACATATAAATATGCAAGCATGTGTGTACTGGTTTTGTTTAAATTTCTTAAAATTTAGAAAAGTTCTGATACATATTTTATTTCAAATGTCTCTTCAACCTCTTTCCTTTCCCATGCACACTCCAAGAAATAATAAAATCCTAGCTTTCTCTAGAAAGGGAAATATTTGTCACAAAAAAAATGAAATAAATTTTTGGAAACAAAGAAATGTTTGTACATGGTTACATGGTTGACTAATCTTTTGCTTCTCTTCTCACCAGTCTTTTAAAGATATTCTATAGTAATATATGGAGCTAGAATTTTTATCTGTGTGTAACAGGTATTTTTTAAAGAAATCAACAACTGTTAAAATCTCCCAAGGATCCTTTAGAAAGTGTATATCATATTTTTTCAGGTCTCAAATAATTTAGTTGAATCGCTTTTTTAACCTCTTAATGGCAAAAGAACATTATCAAAGAATGTGCTGAGAATAAAGAGGAAGGATGAATGGGGGAAGGTATCACTAATGATACAATTGACTGCAAACGTATAGACTGTGATTACCATAATGGATAAATACCCACAACCAATAAAATGAGCTCTTCTACCTATAACTGTTGTACGCAGGCTTTAAAATTTTCTACCGTCTTTGAAATCAGGTATTTGTCATGCAGTCTCTCTGCACGGCATTTGATCGGTATTCATCCAACATCCTCAGCCAGAGAACGCTGCCTAACAACACAGCGCTCTGAAATACTAGTGTGTGTTTAGAGAATTTTTTTAATGCTTATTTATGTTTGAGAGAGACAGAGAGTGTGAGTGGGGGAGGGGCAAAGAGAGACAGAGACACAGAGTCTGAAGCAGGCTCTAGGCCCCGAGCTGTCAGCACAGAGCCTGACGCGTGGCTCCATGAGACCATGACCTGGTCAGAAGTCAGACGCTTAACCGACTGAGCCACCCAGGTGCCCCTAGAGAATGTTTAACCTACCAGAATGGAAACCTTTGGGGGAACAACTTGCTCCACTATATTTTCCCACAAGTTTGTAGATTTCCACAACTTTCTATCGCATGGCAACAGAAACCACTCTGTGGTTCTTAATCAGCGTCTTTAAAAGCCTAAGCCTGGCTTATATATTTATAGATGCAGACATCCTAGAGATACCATAGGCTCAACTGGATAAGCCTTGTCAAGGGACTCTGTAGCTTTTGCTATATATGCAGAACCACCAAGGATCTGCTAATGCTGTTATCAAATGCAGCCCTATCAGCACTAAACACTTGGCTTGGCATTTTGATAGTAACATTTTAAAGAAAGTGGGCAAAATGGGATTCTCCTTTATATTGTAAATGGACAATAAAGAAGCTTCTCTTATTGGTCTAGCAACTAAGAAAACTTGATGAAGTTTGTAACATAAGAAACCTAAGAGATGGTATTGATGATAAATTGTCACACTGGGAAATGAACACTCCAAATAGCTGTTTCTGAATTTGTCATTCCAATTGAAAGGCTGTCCATTCCATGACTATTTCACAAGTGATATTGGCAGCCTTTGCAATGTTAATACAGAAAGATTTCCAGCATTACGATCTACTTAAACTCCAGCTCATTGCAATAAGGAAATTACAAGAAAGCCTTATTCAAAACTTACGGGATAAAATAGCAAAAATCCCTTACACTGGAGAAGGAACACTATGTGGATATAGTGGTAGAAATGGGACTAAAGGAGGAAGCAAACTGTGGCTATCGCATTTTGCACAGCAAACCAGTCTTCATTCACCAGCCTACTTTTCTGAATTCCTGCTTGGCCTTTCAACTGTGCCTGTCTACCTCATGGCTTTTCTTGCTTCTTGCTAAAATTAAGAATTGAGGGAAAGGTGTTCGATGATTTTTAAATCTTTCTCTCACTGATATGTTTAAAAAAACAAAAACAAAAACTCATCACTCATTTGAGAGTTGGCAACTTTTCTGAGAGTTTTTGCAGCTACGGTATTTCTTACCAGTTTGGTTAGTGAGTGCCCCTATAAGCACTGGAACAGACAGGGAAACAAGTCCAGAAGAACTAAGAGGCTCTGTCCAAAACACACTGTGAGCTCAAGGCACCAGCACATTTCCATTCACCTTCTCTGAAATCACAGCTCATATTCCCCCCACACCATTATCTTCTCCTCTCAAAGGGAGCAAGTATACTTGGTGTGGTTTTTCTTGCAACCAAAATTTCTAAAGACACCAAAACCTGCAAAGCTATCCTTGATTACCTTAGGTAAAGTATCTCCTTCCTATACCCACTGTTCTCAGTCTCAGCTCTCTACTGCCTTCTTGCCACCTACCACAATCTATAATCATTTTCCTGATTGCTTGCTTATCTGGCATACACTGGGCCACAATCTCTCTGGGGGTGGGGCTGCCAGTGTCTTTTTATTGCACTCACTGCATCTAGCTTTCAGCACAATGACTAGCACATAAGTAGAGTTATAATCAGTAGTTAGATGTAAATAGTTCTATTTCTTCATATTTTACACAGAAGAATCTGTGTAAAAGTACACATAAGCAGAGTTCTGTATGATGTCACTTAAAATCAAATCCTCCTAATGCAAGAGTTAGTTGGTAGGAATAAAAATAGTACATTTGAGAACCATAAAGGGCTTTAGAAAACTACTTCATTGAACCGTTCGGTATAATTGATGAAGTCTTGAATCCCAGAGGTTGCTCAGCTTACCCAAAGCTACACACTTAGCCACAGAGCTGGGGCTAAAACCTAGTGAATGTTTATTCATTTTGTTTATTTGTTCACATGTACCCTGCATTACTGAAGAAGAGGTCTAGGGAATTTGACTCATAATGTTGAAAAAAGGTAGAAGTTAGCACCCTGACACAAAGTTCAATAGCAATTCAATTTTTTGTAGCTAGAAACATTTGATCCAGTTTCCAAATAATACTAGTCTGTTCCATAACTTACAACACTGTATTTCAGGATAAAAAACATATGTTAACATGCTTTAACCCCTCCCCCACAAAAGAATCCATCAGTTCTGAAATAAAATCATTTGGGATTGTAGGATATTATATCAAATAATGCCACAGACAGGGACTTTATGTTCAACCTTCCAATTTCTTTTTTTTTTAAGTTTTTTTTTAATGTTTATTTATTTATTTATTTATTTTTTGAGACAGAGAGACAGAGCATGAACAGGGGAGGGGCAGAGAGAGAGGGAGACACAGAATCTGAAACAGGCTCCAGGCTCCGAGCTGTCAGCACAGAGCCTGACGCGGGGCTTGAACTCACGGACCATGAGATCATGACCTGAGCCGAAGTTGGACGCTTAACCGACCGAGCCACCCAGGCGCCCCTCAACCTTCCAAGTTCTGCATCAACTCAAAGAAAATCTTCAGCCTCTCTGTGGCATACATAAAATGAAAGCAAGTTGTTTTCTCACTTATGTACTAAAGAGACCACTTGGGCACTTACAAATAACATTTTGTATCTTGGAATACAGGCTGTTCATAAATATATACCAAAGATTATTAATACTATTTTAAGCCAATACTATCATATAACAAAAAGGGAAAAAATACTCAACTGAGATCATCTGTAATTCACACCACAGCAAGTAGTTATTACAGTCCATATGGAGTGAGGATCACCCACTGCTGAAAATTCCATGAGGGTGTGACAAGGTGACATACAGGAGGTTAAGTGCTGTATGCTGGGTGGCAGCTCATTTCATAGGGGTGTAGAACTTGCGATTTGAAAAGGATGTACAGAAGTCGCCACGCAGACAGGGGTGAACACTGCAGAATCAAACAAATGTTGCTGATTCAAAGTTGTTCTCCTACAATAACAACCAGCACCAAATGAGTTGCCGCGGTGGAGAGCAAGCTGTGCTCAGCGACTAATTGCTACACTTGTTAGAGTGTGCAAGAAGGTGTTTATTTGTTTTACATGTGTTTGGTGCCAAGACGTCCCGGGGATCTGGAGCTGAAGTGGAAACAGAATGACAGTGTTTAGAAAACTAAACACAAAAACAAAAGGGAAAGAGAATTTTTTTTTTTTTTCCTGAAAGTGACTTGAGCATTAAATGTATGAAAACCTTGAGGCTCTTATCCTGGGTGATTAATTCTTCAGGCTCCTTCAGATCAACCCGCGGGAGCCCAAGACGGAATGGAGTGTATTAAGTCTGGGATGCTTTGATGTTGTTACTTTTATTTAGATGGTGAATTATTCAAAGCAGGGAGGATCAATCTAAGAGCTACCAATAGAAATAAAAGGGAATGAAGTCAGAAAAAGGAAGGAAGGAAAGCACAAAATGTGGGTGTTGAAAAAGTTCCACCTGAATGGCAAAATTTAGAATATGTACTATGGGGAATTTGCCACACTGTATGCTTCCAGTTTCAGAAATAATAACTGGATTTTAACTGACATTTTGAACAGTTTAATGATGGAAATATTTCTACTGAACAACCTTGTTTTTCTTCTCTGATACTTCATAGGCCTCCAGAGTCTTCCTTTGGACAGAAATTTGCTACTCCAAATATAAGCCCAAAATACTTCCAGAGTATGATTAGCAAGTTAATTCTTTCCATCAATGAACACGGTATGTAAGTATTAAAAATAATTATTTTTACTTATTATTTTTCTTTTAATATGCAGAGATATCTATCTGAGCACTAATAAATTCCTCAAGAACAACTGTGATCTGTTTACATCTTCCATGTGATTAGCATACCATGTAGATTGTTATTTATTTTAATTTTTTTAATGTTTATTTATTTGTGGGAGAGAGAGACACAGGATGAGTGGGGGAGGGACAGAGAGAGAGGGAGACACAGAACCCAAAGGAGGCTCCGGGCTCTGAGCTGTCAGCACAGAGCCTGACACGGGGCTCGAACCCAGGAACTGTGAGATCATGACCTGAGCTGAAGTCAGCTGCTCAACCGACTGTGGCACCCAGGTGCCCCGATTATTTGTTATTTAAAATTAGGCGGCCGCCTGCACCCAGAGCTCCAGAGTCTGACAGGATTGTGATCTCTCCATTTTTTCTTGCCGCTGTGATAATGCCTGTGAGTCACCGTGGATAAAAGTGGAGACACAAGGGAGTCAGATGAAAACGGCACTGCTCCCAGGGCCCCCAGGATCACCCATATAGAGACGTTCCCGGAGGAAACGGACAGGGATGGAGATGGGGACTAGAGAGAAGACATGGCCAAAGCTGCAAGCTCAAGAGTCAGGACATCTCAGATTGAAGAGCAACTGGAAAGGAGGACTCATCATTACTTACTCCTGCAGCCAAAGAAATGAAAATAGACACCGGAGAAAAGAAGAGAAGAAGCCAAAAGTAGACGAAGAGATTCAAAAGATGCAGATCTGGTTTCTTCTTTTTCTGAGGAGCAGCTGAACAGTTATAAAGCATATCACCAGTCAGGTTTCCCTAAGGCAGCCATTCAAGGGCTGATCCAGTCTGTCATGTGGCACCTCCTGTGTCTCAGAATGTTGGGATTGCTGTGAATGGTGTTTCCAGGGTTTTCTCTGGGGGAGATGATAGAAGCAGTACTGGATGTGTGGGGCAAGTGGGGAGAAATGCCACCAACTACAACTCAAACATATGAGGGACACTGTTCAGAGGTTAAAGTCAAAGGGGCAGATCCCCAACTCAAAGCACACAGAAATCATCTTCTAGACCACAAAGCCTAGAAGGGCCTGGTACTGAAGGAAGAAGTACCGGTGCCAGACTTCCTCCTATTGCCTGAGACTTTTGCACTGCTGCTCGAATATCTCAGTCCTCCAAGGATTCGATGATGGCTTTAATGTCTTTCTCAGAACTCTGATATTCATCACATCTAAAAAGCATGTGCCCTGTTTCATACTTGCCTTGACTAAATATTGGGACCTCTTTGGGGATTTTATTTTATTTTTTTAATTTTTTTTAATGTGTATTTAGTTTTGAGACAGAGAGAGACAGAGCATGAACAGGGGAGGGGCAGAGAGAGAGGGAGACACAGAATCTGAAACAGGCTCCAGGCTCTGAGCTGTCAGCACAGAGCCCGACGCGGGGCTTGAACTCACGGACCGCGATATCATGACTTGAGCCGAGGTCGGATGCTTAACTGACGGAGCCACCCAGGTGCCCCCCTTTGGGCATTTTAAAGTATTTAACCGTCTCTTGGCTATTTGGAAGAAGAAAGATACATGGACCTTAGGCATCTTTAGACAGGGAAGCTGCTTTCAGAGAGAAAACCTTTCCAAGAGAGCTTTGATGGGTTCATAATGAAGCATGAAGTTGCTCTAACTTAGGTTATTTCTTCCTTCTGGTTTTAAGTAGATGAAACAACCAGAAACTTTTGACTTGCTATACTCTACTATGTAAAACACGGTGATAGCAAGTGTAGTGTAAAAGTTTACCCTGTAAACATTTAAGGTTCTCTTATGAATTTCAGTGAGTTGAGTGGTCATTAAACTGTTTTCCAACTTGCAAAAAAAATTAAATAAATAAAATGAAATTAAATAATATGAATATTCATTAGGTATCATATCATTTTGAAGCACCTGTTTTACATAAACCATATCATTAAAAAAGTAATTAGATTTTTAAGTTCCCTTTATTACCTCAAAATTTTATGCAAATTTTTTTTTACTTAGTTTGATACTCCTCTCTATCTCTCTCTTTCTCCCTGTCTCAGGTATGTGAAAATTTATCAGATAGGAGGAAGCAGTAACCTTCATATTCCATACAAGGACAATAATGCAAATCTATACCCACCATAGATTAAAAACTTCATTTTAATGTCATTTACTTTCTATTTTCCACTGCTTTCTGCCACATAGAGTGTGAACAGTTCATTAATGTGTAGTGAAAAACATATGTCAAATTGGGATTCATGCAAATCACCAACCCTACACAAAAAGAAAATTCTGTATCCATAAAAATCTAACAACCTCTCCAAGATTCCATTTATATTTAACTTTGAACTATATTAACTTGATCTTTGAAAAAGTTATCAGGGAGAGGATATAGTTTTTACTCTAATAAAAGCTAATTTCATGCTTTTTATGTGGTCTTCTGTACACTTAAGGGAATATGTTTGCAAAAACAACCTTATGGCAAGGAATGAGACTTTGTCTCTGTTTAATGCAAAATACATCAAGTAAATCAGCCACATATTATTGGCCCAACTATTACACCTACACAGGAGCTCTTCTACCTCACCGAGGTTCCTAAAACAGAAGAGTACCAGAAAAACCAACGAATGAACTTGCATGTACAGGGATGTGTGTGTATGTGTGTGTGTGTGTGTGTGTGTGTGTGTGTGCGTTTGTATTACATATATGTATATATGATGTTTACCCTGCTATTTGTAATTCTAATCCAATGCCACAGAGTTCCCCCTTGCTTTCCATTTTCTCTATTTGCATCTCTATGCTGCCTGCACTCCCCAACACACAGCAAGCACTCAGCTCCAAGAGCAGGGGTGTCACTCAGAGAAACACTTGCCACAATTCGCGTTACCAGCTCCAGAGCTCTGACTCAGAGATTTTGCCTGGAGGAAGAACAGACTGTAAAAACAGATGGCTGCTGATCTCTTCCCAGAGGAACTGGCTTCATTTGCAACTGAACATGAAGAAGTTTAAACCTGAGGGTGCTCTCAAGATTATTGAAGGTTGTGGTTATGAAAATGAATAAAATAAACCTCATTTAAAATGGAGATGGGAAGCCAGAAGGGGGAGCTCTTATGCCATACCACTCTTCATAGCATTTTATAGAAACTATGGAAAGAGGCATACTTTGTATTCCAAACAGGGAGAAGCCTATACTTTACTACCCAGGAGGAGGAAGATTTTTCTCCTTGCCCAGCAACAGCCCAGCCAATGAGAGACTACCACTAACACAACTCAGCCAATGAAAAGCCACTACACTTTGAACTCCTAGTTTACTCCAATGGACTTTCCTTTATGATAGCCTCTCTTAACTCCTCTTTGCTCTATAAAAGAGCATTCCTCCCCTTGTTCTCCAAACTTGCCTAAGTTTTGCCATGGCTGGCATGTCTATAATTATAATTCCTCTACTATTCCCGAAGAAAGCCATTTTGCTGGTAAAATGACTGGCTGGGTTTTTTTTTTAATGTTTATTTATTTATTTTGAAAGAGAGATAGAGGGCAAGCGGAGAAGGGGCAGAGAGAGAGGGAGACAGAGAATCCCAAGCAGACTCCATGCTCTCAGTGCACAGCGGGATGCAGGATTCAACTCACCAACTGTAAGATCATGATCTGAGCTGAAACCAAGAGCCAGTCACTTAACTTACTGAGCCACCCAGGTGCCCCTGTTTTATTTTTAAGGTCAACATGGTGAGAGAATATTCGAATATGAGGAGATTCATGAAGATACAGCCTAGACTGTAGATGCTATCTCACAGGAGATAACTGGGAAATAAAGGCAGCTTGAGAAAAATCCTTCTGCAGTCACAACAAATATCAAACACTGACCTCAGAAACTATTCCAGCCATTGAAAGAGTCACAATTTGATCTGTTAATTTGTAGAGGAATGTGTGTCCCAGGGTATTGTTGAAAACAAAGCAATCAACTGGAAATCGGTGGAGTTTAATAGGTGGGTGTGGTCCAAAAAAGAATGGAAGAGAGTTCTACCAGTCCCATTGTTATGTAGGGTGACTGTAGGCATATCCAAACCTATGCGTCTTTGAAAAGCAATCTCAGAGGTTTAAAATAGGGAGGTGGGGCAATAGACTTCACTAATATAATCCTGCCACTTACTAAACATATGAACAAGTAAATAACAATATCTGCCCTGAAATGGAGGAGGAGAGGGAGGATACCTAGAATTGCTACAATGTGTTATTTAAAGTGTTCAGTTTCCAAAAAGGAATTATGACTCAGGCAAAGAAACAAACAAACAAACAAACAAACAGAAATATGAGCCATACACTGGAAGGGGAGGAGGGGCAAAACTACTTGTGAGGGTGACCAGATGTCAGATTTAACAGAAAAAAGATTTGTAAGGAGCCATTGTAAATTTGTTCACAAAACAAAAAGAAAGTATGATTAGTGAAATGAAAGGTATAATAACAATGTTGCATCAAAGAAAGAATACCAATAAAGAGACTGAAATTATAAAAAATAAAATAACCAAATGGAAATTATGGAGCTAAAAAGTATAATAACTGATATAAACAAATTCACTGGGGCTCAACAACAGATATGAAATGGCAGAAGAAAGAATTAACAAACTTGAAAATAGGTTGATAGAAATTATGCAAGCCCAACTAGAAAGGGAAAAAAATGAAGATAAATGAATAGAGTCTCAGAGAAATGTGGGACAATATTAAGAACATTAAAATATGTATAATAAGAATATAAGGAAAGGAGAGAAAAAAATGAGAAAAAAGTATTCAAAAAATAATGACTAAAAACTTCTCAGTATTATTGCAAAAGTATAGCCTACATTTCCAGAAAGCTCAACAGACTCCAAGTAGAAACACAAAGAGATCCACAGACACACCCTGCTAAAAATGCTGATAGTCAAAGACAAAGAGAAAATCTTAAAAGCAGCAAGAGAAAAAAATAGCACATCACTTAAATGACACTCCAATATGATTAACAGCTAAAATCTCAGCAGGAATCAGAAGGCAGTGGGTAACATATTCAGTGTTCAAAGAAGAAAAGTCAACTAAGAATTCTGTATCTGGCAAAACGATTATTCTCAAATAAAAGTGAAATGAAGATTTTCCATATTAAAAAAAAAACAAAACAGAATATGTTTCTAGCAGAAATGCCTTGATGAAAGCAAGCAATCCTGGATGGTAATTCACATTTATACAAACGAAGAGTACCAGTACAGGTAATTATATAATAATAAAAAACACTACTACTGCATATTTTTTTAACTTTCTTCTTTTCTTTCTCTTTTCTTCTTTTTCCTTCTCCTTTCCTCTCTTAACTGAGCTAACAACCAATTCTTGTTTTCTTTTTTTTTTTTAACATTTCTTTCTTTCTTTTTTTTTTTAATTTTTTTTTCAACGTTTTTAATTTATTTTTGGGACAGAGAGAGACAGAGCATGAACGGGGGAGGGTCAGAGAGAGAGGGAGACACAGAATCGGAAACAGGCTCCAGGCTCCGAGCCATCAGCCCAGAGCCTGACGCGGGGCTCGAACTCACGGACCGCGAGATCGTGACCTGGCTGAAGTCGGACGCTTAACCGACTGCGCCACCCAGGCGCCCCGACAACCAATTCTTTATACACATGTAATTTATACTTGTTTATATATAATATATATTTTTAAAAATTTTTTAAGTTTATTTTTATTTGTTTTGAGAGAGAGAGATAGAGAGAGAGCAAGCAGGGGAGGGACAGAGAGAGAGAGGGAGACAGAATCCCAAACAGGCTCTGCACTATCAGCACAGAGCCCAATGCAGGGCTTGAACTCACGAACCACGAGATCATGACCTGAGCCAAAGTCAAGAGTTGGGTGCTTAACTGACTGAGCCACCCAGGTGCCCCTGTATATATTTTCTACTAATAGCACAGAGGATGTAGGAGAAAGCAAATATCTAATAGGGTAAGGGAATAACTACATGATGCTAACTAAAGTAGTATTTTGAGATTTGTAATTTTAATAGACATAACATGTATAACAATAATACCACAAAAAGGAGACAAAATGAATAGATTTATATAGAGGTAGTATTTTCTGTATACTTCTGGAATTAAGCTAGCATAATCTGAAGCTGATTCTGATGAGTCAAAAAACATATATGGCAAACCCTAGAGCTATCACTAAAGTGATATGTCACTTATACTCAGAAAGTATAGTGACAAAATCAATAATGAGGCTGAAATGCTACATGAGAAAATATTTACTCACTGCAGAAAAGATCAGTAAAGGAGAAATAAAAGAACAAAAAAGACATGAGACACATGGAAAACAAAATTTTAAACAGCAAACATAAATGCAACGTAACAATAATAACACTGAATGTAACTGGATTAAACAAGCCAATCAAAAAGCAGAGACCGTCAGACTGGATTTAAAAATATTATTCAACTCTATGTTGTCCACAAAACACTTTAAATTCAAAGACACAAGTAGATTAAAAATAAAATGATGGAAAAAGATACATCATGCAAAGGGCAACCCAGAGGAAAGCTGGAGTAGTTCTACAGTAATACTAAATAAAATAGACTTCTACAAATGTTACTAGAGATAGAGAGATTTTATAATGATAAAAGGGTCCATCTATGAGGAATATATACCAATTACTGATGCACCTAATCACAAAGTGCCAAAATATATAAGGCAAAATACTGACACAAATGAAGAGAGAAATATACAACTCAATAATAATAGTTGAAGACTTCAATATCCTGCTTTCCATAATAATAAAAACAACTAAGGAGAAAATCTGCAAGAAAATAGATTTGAACAACACTATAAAACAACTAGATCTAACAAACATCTATATATCCAACAACAGAATATATAGTTTTCTCAAGTGCACATGAGACATTCTCCAGAATAGACCATATGCTTATGTCACAAAACAAACTTCAATAAATTTAAAAGAATAGAAATAATACTAAACACGTGTTCTGAACACAATGAAAGTTAGAAATCAAGGTGTGCCTGGGTGGCTCAGTCAGTTGAGCATCATTTCATCTTCAGTCATGATCTCACGGTTCATGGGTTTGAGCCCCACGTTGGGTTCTGTGCTGACAGCATGGAGCCTGCTTGAGATTCTCTCTCTCCCTCTCTCTCTGCCCCTCCCTGGCCCATGTTCTCTCTCTCAAAATAAATAAATAAACAATAAAAATAATAATGTAATAAAATTAGATACCAAAACAGAAAAATTAAGGAAACATAAGTATATGGAAATCACAAAACACATTCTTAAACAACCAATGGATCAAAGAAGAAATTAAAAAGTAAACCTGAAAATACTCTGTGATGAATGAAAATAAAGATACAATATATCAAAACTTATGGGATGCAGCTAAAGGAATTCTTAGAGTGATTCTTTATAGCTGTAAATGCCTGTATTTAAAGAAAAAACAGGGGCGCCTGGGTGACTTAGTTAAGTCTCAGACTTCAGCTCAGCTTATGATCTCATGGTTTGTGGGTTTGAGCCCCATGTCAGGCTCTGTTCTGACAGCTCAGAGCCTGGAGCCTGCTTTGTATTCTGTGTCTCCCTCTCTCTCTGCCCCTCACTCTCTCTCTCTCTCTCTCTCTCTCTCTCTCTCTCTCTCTCTCTCACTCTTTCTCTCTCAAAAATAAGTAAACATTTAAAAAATGCTTTTAGTAAAAAATTTTAAAAAGAAACAAATGTCTCAAATCAAAAATATGAACTTCTACCTTCAGATATTGAGGGGGAGGGAAAAGAGCAAACTAAACCTAAAGGAGGCAGGAGAGAAGTTAAAAGATTGTAGTGGAAATTAATGAAACAGACAACAGAAAATCAGTCTCCTTGAAAAGATCAACAACAACAACAAAAAATAAGTAACCTTTACTAGTTTGACCAAAAGGAAAAGAGGAAAAGATTCAAATTACTAGAATCAGAAATGAATGAGCAGACATCATATAAATACCAACTTTACATAAATAAAACAAGCCTTATATAAATAAAAAGGATTATGAAGGAACACTATGAACAGTTGCACACCAACGAATTAGATTACTTAGAAGAAAGGGAGAAAATCTTAGAAAGACATAAACTACTGAAACTGACTCAAGAAGAAATAGACAATCTGAATAGATCTATATAAAAAGTGAATAAAAGACTGAATCCATAATTTAACAAAGAAGCCCAAGCCAATATGGCTTCACTATTGATTTCTACCACATATTCAAAGGAGAGTGAATACCAATTCTTCACAAATTCTTTCAAAACCTAGAAGAGGAGTTAGTACTTCCCAGCTCATTTTATAAGGGATTACCCTGATACTAAAATTAGGCAAAGAAAGCAGAGGAGGAGAGGGGGGAGGAGGAGGAGGAGGAAGAAGAAGAGGAGGAGGAGGAGGAATAGGAAAGAAAACTACACAAGAAAAGAAACTACAGGCCAATGTTTCTTATGAATATAGATGCAAAATCCTCAATAAGATACTAGCAAACTGAATTCAACAACATAGGAGAAGAATTATACATTATGGTCAAGTGAAATTTATCCCAGCATATCAGGCTGGTGTAACATCTGAAAATCAATTAATGTAATATATAATAGTAATAGAATTTTTAAGATCACACAATCATCTCAATAGAGAAAAAGGATTTGACAAAATCCAATGTCCTTTGATGATAAAAACACTACACAGACTTGGAATAGAAGGGAGCTTCCTCAACATGATAAAGGGCATCTAGAAAAAAACTCATAGTTTACCTCATACTTAATAGTGAAAGACTGAATGCTTATCTCGAAGATCAGGCACAAGACAAGGTAACCAGTCTTGCCCCCTTTATTTAACATTATACAGGAAGTTCCCACAGGTCAAAAACAAAGAAATAAAAGTCATGCCGATTGCAAAGGAAGAAGTAAAACAACAACTATTCATAGATGGCGTGATCTTACATAGAGAAAATCCTAAAGAATCCACTAAAAAAAACTATTAGAATAAGTGAGTTCAGTAAGTTTGCAGAATATAATATCAATATGCAAAAATCAACCGTATTTCTACACATTTGCAATAGACAATCTGAAAATAAAAATTCCGTTTGCAATAACATCAAAAGGAATAGAGTAGAACAAATTTAACCAAAGAAGCTCAAAACTTACTTCTGAATACTATAATACATTGTTGCAATAAAGTAACAAAGATCTAAATAAATTGGAAAGTAATTCATGTTCATGGATCAGAACACTTAACATTGTTAAGAAGGCAACAGACCCCAAACTGATATACAGATTTAGTGCAATTCCTATGAAAATCCCAGCTGATTTGTGTTTTAAAATTAACAGATTCTAAAGTTCATATGAAATTGCAAGGATCCCAGAAGAGCCAAAATAGTCCTAAGAAGAAAAAAAAAGAATAAAGAAGGAGGGATATGTACTTCCCAATTTCAAGACTTATACTGCAACAGTAATCAGACAGTGTGGTACTAGCATAAAGACAGGCATACAGATCAATAGAACAGAATCGAAAATCGAGAAATACACGCAAGCACCTATGGTAAACCGATTGTTGACAAAGGTATCAAGACTACTCAATGGGAAAAGAACAGTCTTCAACAAATGGTGCTGGGACAAGACAGCCACAAGCAAAAGAATAAAGTTGGACCCCTACCTCATACCATGTGCAAAAATTAACTCTTTTCTGGCATGACAAGAATAATAAGATTAAATTGACTCATGATTTTTAACAGTTTATGATAGCTGAGAATAGTTCCTAAGTGTTTATATCTGCAATAAAGTGGATATAATCTTTTCAACTGTAGTAGTTTATAAGTAATAAAAGATTTTATCGATTTACTAGATTAGAGTCTCAGTGAGTAAAAAAGTATGATATTCCCTTAAACTAATCAGGCTCTTAGTTATCAGGAGCTTAGCATTTGGTACATACTTAAGGTAGCACTGAGATATTATTGCATATTAAACACAGGAAAAAACAGAGAGCTAGCTTGATATATTCAGACCTACAAAGTGAACATTAAGGTTCCTACAAAGGAACATTAAGGGGTCCTTATCCCCCCACAGTGTTTCTTTTTTATAGCTTTGTAATTTGTATCTTGGAATAAAATGCAGTTTGAATGCAATGATGGAGTCTTTTCCAATAATTGTGGCAAGGTCGTCTGTCACATAATGGGTTCTGGAGTTAGACTTTCTGGGTGCAAATCATACTTCCATGCTTTTGCCAGCTGAATAGTGAAGAAGCTTTTCTCATCAGAAAATGGGTGTAAATATAATAATAATTCTACTTCATTAAGTTATCAATAGGATAAAATTATTGGCACATATTAAATGCTCAATCAGTAATAGCAAATTGATATTTTCTCTCAGTTTCTTTAAGGTTCACCAGAGAGAAATATTTTTCTGTACCCTTATATGAGTCTCATCTGACCCTGGATTTTATTAGGACTAATTTCAATTAATGAAGACAAGGCACAAACACCTGTGATCTCTGAAATTTTAGTTCTTCTTATCTGTTATGTGGAAGGTAATAAAAGACCTAGAGCACAACTGCTCTTCAGTCATCAAATTCCTTTTTACAGGGAGCCTTTCAACAAACACAATTTGAGCACTTACTGTGGTCAAGGTACCATGCAAAGTATTATTATAGGCTACCACAATTTTAAGGCTGTAGATGTACAGGTTTTTTTGGTAGATGTACAGTTTTAATGGCTCTTGTGTTTAAAATAATATCAACAAGTAAACTCCAACAGAAGTACTTACAATAATAACGAGAAAGAAAAATGTGAATCAGGAACATAAATTACATATTGTAAGAAAGTGAGCCCAAGGAAACAGATTGTTCCATAAACCAGGAGTGAAAGGCATTCTGGTCAGTGATGCTCCAAGCTGTTATTCCAAAATGATCATCTCCTAGTGCCATAAAATAAATGTTATTGGCCTTTAAATAAAGTTCTGCCATTTGACATACTATAATTACATTTCTTGTGCAATGGTTTTCCTACCATTATCTTCCTCTTGGTATTATCATTGCTATTGTTGTTATCATCATCATTATTCCTGGTAGCCAAGTATTTTAGAAATTCAAAATTTCTCCATATCCAAAGTATATTTTGTCTACAGACACAAAAAATATAATCCAAGTCACTCACTGATATAATGAAAATGTCAAAAAGTATTTGGACCATATTTCTCTTGTATATTTTAGTCCTCATATCAAGACCTCCTAAATAACCTGCATAGTCCACCTGACAATCACAAATCAAAAGGTCAAACAGCTTCAGGTGGTAATCATAAACTATGCACAAATATTCCTGGTCTCATGCTTTCGGGTCAAAGATAAGACTGTTCACCCCTCCCCCTGCTTTCAACTTCAATATAGCAATGATGTGCTTGTGTCAATGAAATGTGAATGAAAACTTCCAGGCAGAAAGGTTTATTATTATTATAAGCCAGTACATGATTGACCATATTATTTCTCTCATTACCAAGGCCAGTAACATTCCATTCTGCCAAGGCCAGTAACATTCCATTCTGCCTCAAAGTCCGACTATAGGTAATTCATTTATGTAGTCATTGTTAAATCAAGAATTCGTATTAAAATTAGCTACAATGAAACCAAATATATCTCCCATTTTAACGGGCCGAAAAATCTATAACTCACTGAAAAACAGGACTACAAACTACAGATCACACTACAAATATGAAATTACTTCTGTGCTGTATGCACAGATCCTACTAAAACAAGTTATTCAGAAAGTCTGAAAATAAAAGAATAGTGAAAAGTATAAACCACACAGTGTAGGGGGAAAAGAAAAGATAAGGATTGGGATATAACTCTCAGTTGAATCAGATGAGGCAGAGTTCCAGCCAATGTATTAAACATAAGAAAATAAACAGTTAGAAAGGATACTTTATAAGTCTAAAGAACACAAATCACAATGAATATATTAAAGTCATTAACCTTTACATATCTCATAATATAAAACCTTTTAAAGAACAAAATAATGCAGGAGATACAAACAAAAATTTGAAATATATCAGTAGTAGAACATTATTAAGCTGCACACACAAAAAATAAATATTAAAAACTAGAATGAGTACAGATAATATTCACTGATCAAAACATAGAAAAATAGAAAATAACTTTAAATTCAGAAACAAAGAGTCCTTTTCACTTGGAAATTAAAAAAATAAAACTCTCAAATCTTGTGTCAAAGCTATAAATATATATACTATTTGAAGTTTTATTAGTGACTGGATATTAATGATTAATTACATCAGTTCATTTGTGTTCTTATATTTTATTTTATATTTGTACATTTATTTATATTATTTATATTTATTTATCTTATTTTAATATCTTCATAATATATATATTGATAATTATAATTACTTTATATATCAAGCCATTAGATTAAAACTTGGAACAATTATTTTATTGCTTTGAGGTAGGCAACTCTCTTTTATTTATTTATTTTTTTAATGTTTATTTATTTTTGAGAGAGAAAGAGAGAGAGACAGAGCATGAGCGACAGAGAGGCAAGAGAGAGGGAGACACAGAATCCGAAACAAGCTCCAGGCTCTGAGCTGTCAGGGCATACAGCCATACACAGGGCTAAACCTCAGGAGCTGTGAGATCATGACCTGAGCTGAAGTCGGGCGCTTACCCAACTGAGCCACTCAGATGCCCCAAAGTAGGCAGTTTTCTAACCTGTACTCAAAGTTCAGAAGCCACAGAAGAAAAGATAAATGTATTTTATTATATAAAAATTATAATTAATAACAAACCTGCAAAACAAAAAAATACCCTAAGTCAAAAGATAGATGAAACATACCTCAGGATGTTTAGAAGAAGAAAATATAATGACCCAATAGAAAAAGTGAGCACAGTATATGTACAGATGGTTCATAGAAAAAGAAATGCGAATGGCCCCTAAACATCTGAAGACAGGTTTTTAACCTTATCATAAGAGAAATACAGATTAAAATTACATTGATATGATTTTTATCCAGATATCTTAAATATTTGTAATCTATTAAAAACCAAAATATTTCTGACACACTGTTAACATGCTCCTGAGTTGCTGCTGAGACCACAAAGTAGCTTAACCTATTGTGAGCAATTTGGCAAGTTCTTTCAAAATTATATATTACCTGGATTCAATTTATCCTACAGAAATAATTGTCCACAAGCAAATGACACATATTCAGTTATTCATCACAGTATTGTTCGCAATTGCATAAAATTAGCAACCATATAGATTGCCTTCAATAAGAGACTATTTGAATTGTTACATCCATACACTGACATACTATGTAGTTATTTTTTAAAGGGAGAAAGGGAAAGACAAGGAATCTCATTGAGTTTGATATGGAAATAGTGCCAAGATACAGTGTTAAATGAATAAAACGAGGTGCTACCTTTTGAATCATGTAAAAGTGGGTAAAGATAAGAATAAAATACAATACCTATTTGCTTATATTTGCATTAAAAACTTGTGGAAGTATACTAAAGAAATTAATGAAAGGGACTAAGAAAAGGAGTCAGGACACCTAGGTGGTTCAGTCATTTTGCATGGGACTCTTGATTTTGGCTCAGGTCATGATCTCACGATAAGTGGGATTGAGCCCTGCATCTGGCTCTGTGCTGAGCATGCAGCCTGCTTGGTATTCTCTCTCTTCCTCTCTCTCTCAAACTAAATAAACATTTAAAAAATAGGGGTGGGGGCGGGGGGGAAGAGGCAGTAAGACAGTTCTGTTTTATTGTATGTCTTTTTATGTTGTTTAATTTTTTTTTTTAACAAGTACATTCTAATACGAGGAAAAACCTCAAATGGCTAGCTATATATTCCATTGAGCTAAAATGGTTGTCATTTCCAAAGAGCCTTTACAATCCAAGCATTTTTTTTTTGCATATTTATTTTTGGTTTGACCCTCTGCTTCAAATTTTCACAGAACTATAGAACTCTCTCCATGGAAAGTAAATGTCATAATTTTCCCTTTTAGTCTCCAGATTTTGGAAGACAACATCTCCATCTCAAAACCCCAGCAGAGATCAATGCTCTCAACCCTCCACGTCTTTTTACACACACGGAGGTCTCAGCAAGGAAGTTAATCTTGAATGGCTCTATATTTGTAGAGGGGACAGGCAAAGTATTTCAAAAAAGTCTAGGATGGGGTGTTATGTTTTTGACATCAGCCCACCAGGTTTGCCTGTCAGGGGTAATGTGTGTGAAAGTGTTTTATCCAGTTCTGACATTTCTCAAAGTGATTTCATCAGTAGTCCCTCTGGAGGGCCAAATGAAAGCTTGTTCAACTAGAACTTGAGGCGATGACAGTAGCAAGCCTCTGGCAATTCCTGCTCTTGGAGTGTTAAAGGTCATTGTTAAAATTTATAACATATTATCTAGCATTAACGCTTCTGCCGATGTATTCTCAAAAAATTTTCACTTCGATGTGCCTGACTTAAAGTCTGCTTCACAATCTGGATTCTTCAACATGTCCCTTCACTACAAGCACGGACAGAACAGTCGATTCATTGAAATATTTATGCAGACACATCCACAGGTTGTGAATTAGTCGGTCCTCTGGTTCTGAGCACAAGTGACATGCCAGACTTCAAAGAAAAGATGATTTTTGTTGTGACTCTAATTACAACTGATTTGGTGGTCTTTGCCCTCCTTGCTCACACATGGCATTTTATAAATAAACGTGTCAGTGTAACGACATCACAACCACACACACCATAGCACCATCAGCAGCATTAAGATGATGTTTTGAGGTTTGGTTTTTTTCCTTTTTAATTAAAAAACAGAGAAGCAGCAGAACACACACAATCTCTCAAAGTCTTGTTTGTCCCACAGACGTGGCTGTGCTTAGGCCAGGCATAGCTATATTGCACACAGCACGGAAAAGCTCCAGAGAAGGAATCGAACTTCATAACCTTCTGCACAGAGGGAAAGAGGGCAAAACAGTACTGCAGGGAACATGCCGGTTTTTGAAAGCCAGTTGTGGCTACCTGGTGACAGAAGGGCACTGTTAGAAATGATGGGGGAGGGGAGGGACTTCAGTCTCTAGTATCAGCCTCTTCTCTTGAACGCTGCTGAGCCAAGCTGCTGGCTAAACTACCAAGAGATGAGACGGAATGCACTTCCATGGCTATCTAGGACCATTTTCTCTCCTCCAAATGCCTAGAGCATATTAACTACATTGCATGTAACAAAACACTGTACAGGCAAAGTCTTGAGAAATGAGGACATCTTGGTCAGGGCCCAGCCTTTCTCTGTGGTCCACCTCCCTCATTCCCGGAGTCCTCACTCTGACTGAAAATACCTTCTGTCCTTCCCCAAATGAAGCCCCCCCCTTTCAAATAGGGCAGGAGACATGCTTTCGACCTGCTCAGCACAATGCCCCAGACACAACAGGCATTCAATAAGTGCTTACTATTTGTTATGAAGAAAGTGCTCACTTATATAAAGCTCGAGTGATGATTATTTTAATGCTCTTCTCAGTCACCTTTCTGTTAATGAGATTGTTCAAGTTTGAAAATTTTGAAAAAAGAGCATTCTATTTGGCACCATTTAAAAAGGAGAAGTGGCAAATACCAGCCAGGTTACCTGGAGGAATTTTTATATATTTGCATACAAATGGAATAGTAATTCATGCTATCTCTTTTGCTTTTACTTATGTTGGGAAATAGTAACTTTATGTGAATTAGTGGCTTAGTCTGCTCCAGGTAGTGATTCTCTATAAATACAAATAATATTATAGTCTTTACCTAATTCAATTTTACAAGAAATGGCGGCGGGGGGGGGGGGGAGGGAGGGGGAGTTCATGTATTAAATGGGCCAGGATGCTTTCCTATTACTTAAAGCAACTCATGGTAACAACAATGTGTTTTGTTTCTAGACAGTAATTTGGTGTTTTATTATAGCTTGCCAATGTGATGAAACAGTTGGGCATTCTGGCTCTGCTTTAGCACATTTATTGCATAATTATTCAGCAAAAATACCAGAACTTCCTCTGCAGGCAAACAATTTTATCTGTGTATTTTCTTCATCAGGATCTTTAATTTGGACCTGTTTTAAAATATAATCTAAATGTAGTTTTTAAAATATAGCCTAGGGGCGCCGGGGTGGCTCAGCTGGTAAAGCATCCAGCTCTTGGTTTCTGCTCAGGTCATGATCTCACAGTTTCATGAGTTTGAGCCCCGCGTTGGGCTCTGCACTGACAGCACAGAGCCTGCTGGGCATTCTCTCTCTCTTCCTCTCTCTGCCCGTCTCCCACTGGCACTGCCTCTGTCTCTCTCAAAATAAATTTAAAAAAATTAAAATGTAGTCTAAATATAATAATTATATATGAAATATTTGTCCATTAAATTCTAAAATTACACTAATAAATATATACACATATGCTCATATACACATGTACATATACATGTATATGCACATATACACGTACTATATAGACATATATATATACACATATTTGTAAACAAATATATATATTAAATAGAGAGACATCATGAAAGAATATCAACTAGTCTTGTAGTTAGACTGATCTAGGCTTAAGTTTGAGTTTTATACCACATGCTAGTTAGGACAACTTGGGAGAATTACTTAACCTTTCTCAGGCTTTTTGCTCATCTATAAAATTGGGACAAGTATTCTCCTCAAGATAATTGAGAAGATTAATGCAATGTAATGAAATGTCTAATATAAAGTGCTCAGCATAGGTCAGGATGGCATCTGCCTGGGGCAACAATCAATAAGGAGAACTAACATGACCCTGGAATAAATTGGAAATACAATATGGGCTAAATCGAAAAAGGTTCTTTGTGTAACTGGACATTTGTGATATTCTAATTCCCACAGAAGTAGACAGCGCCCTCAAGTGGAAGTTTTAAAAAGCACTCCCTACAGAACGGACCATTTGGAGCAAGATGAAAATGGCATATAGTACAGGTTCCCACCTATACCCCAGGCTGGAGACTGAACAGCTGACATGGCCTCGGGCATCAAGTCTGAAAATCTGAAGCACACGATTGTGTGGTATAGTGCTATCTTCCAAGAACAGATGAGTTATTTTATCACCTAACTTGTAATTCTTTCAAAAAAAAAAAAAAACAAACAAAAACCATAGGTTACATTTGCAGAAGCTTAATGCTGCTCAATGTCGAAGTGACAGAGATGTGTTATTTCCTATTTTTTTAACCTCCCTCCCTCCACTCCCAACAACCCTCTGAGCTAGGTGGCACTATTAACATCTCAATTGCCCGATGAGGCAACTGGAATATTAAAAAGGCAGTTGCCCAACAGGGGTCAAACAGGAAGTGACAAAATCAAGAATTGAACCTTAGGACCTTCCTTGCTCTTCATTTTTATGTCAACCAATTAGCTTTACAGTTCAGAGTATCAGAAAAGAAAGTCAGAGAAATAAAATCCCCTGGAAAATAGGAAATGTTTTGCTAACAGAAAAGACAGGGAAAAGAAACTTCAAATACAGTCTACAGTCTGTCCAAGAGAGGTGTTTCTTTCCTTACGGTGTGAATGACCAAACAGTACAGCAGACACAAGTTAAATGCTGTGATAATGAGTTTATGGAATGAATCTGTTATGTGGAACACAAGTATCCCATTTTTATTGATAGGAAACAAGTTTCTAAGTGCCAAAATTAAGTAAACACTGAGTATATATTTTAAAACATCAGATTTAAAGGACTCCATATTAATAGTCTGATTGTGCACTCAAATTCCTGTTTAGAGCCTGCCACACAAGAGGTATTTAGTAAATGTTAATTTCCTGCCACCTGCTTTTCCTCTAAGATCATTTCTGTATTTATCTACATAGCCCCGAATATTGTTTTGTACAATGTTGCTTATTCAATTAAGAAATCAATTAACACTTATATGCATGAATTAAGAACCACTTTCTGGCTGCTCAGTTCCTGAACTCCTGGGACTATTTTTAATACTCTTTTGCTATGGGAAGGAAAGACAGAGGAAAAATACTTCTTGCTTGTTTGCCTCCATTACCAGAAAAAGAGGACTGGAAAAAGCACAAAAGGAATTCCTTAACTTGCATCATGAACTCGGCCTACAGAATTAAAATTAGTGGTCTCATGATGACCCTAATCACACTCATATATCTGAGAGAAAGTATTTTTGTATTGCATTAATAAAGTATTCTTCTTTTTTGTTATTTTTAAAAAGTTTTAAAGCCCCCCCAAAAAAGCTTTTAAAGCCCAGAAAATAAAAAAAGGATAATAAAATGTACCTATACCTCTTTTAATTAAGTAAAATTGACATTTGGTCATATTTAAGATTTTTTTAAGAAACAGGAGCACCTGGCTGGCCCAGTCAGTTGAGTCAGTCCGACTTTGCCTCAGGTCATAATCTCACAATTCGTGGGTTTGAGCCCTGCATCGGGCTCTGTGCTGACAGCTCAGAGCCTGGAGCCTGCTTCAGATTTTGTGTGTGTTTCTCTCTCACTTTGCCCCTCCGTGCTCGTCCTCTGTCTGTCTGTCTCCCTCTCTCTCCCTCAAAAATAAATAAATGTTAAAAAAAGTAAAATAAATAAAGAAAAAGAAAAGAAAACATCTGTGGGGGTGGTGGCACCTAGGTAGCTCAGTCAGTTAAGTGTCTGACTCTAGTTCAGCTTAGGTCATGATCCCAGGGTCATGGGATCCAGCCCCATATTGGACTCTGTGCTGAGTTAGGAACCTGCTTAAGATTCTCTTTCTCTCTCCCTCTGCCCCTCTCCCCCACTCGCACTCTCTCTCTCTCTCTCTCTCTAAAATAAAAAATATATACAAATTAAACAATAATAAAAAAGGAAATAAAACATTAGAGATTACATTCAAACACCTACGTTACATTACCCACTCCCAATCCCCTCCAATCCTAGTTGCAAGTAACTAACATGATTTCTTTACTATAACTAATCTGTTTGTTTGTACTTTTATTGCATATCTATCCAGAAACAATACACAGCATTATTGTACTTTTAGTTTAATTTTCACAAATGGAATTATTCCAGTCACAATCATATTAAATATATTCTATACATAATCATTTCATGAGGTTTTTTTAATTCAGTATTTTGTCTTGAGATTTATCCACATTGACATATAAAGATCCAACCAATTCATGTTAACTGCTGTATAATGGTTTACATCTTCTAATGATTATTTGGCCAACTGTATTGATTCATAGTACTTATATATCCTGGAATGCCATTCTTTGTGTGCTATATATGTAGTTTGTTATTGACATTTGATTGTTTTGCATATTACTGTCCAAAAAATTAATTTTACTATAGTTCCATTCATCTGTCTGTCCTTTGAGATGTGTTTTTGGGATCTTGGTAAAGAAATATTCCCATACTCCCTAGATATAGTCTCATTATCTTTTAATAATTTCAATGCTGTGTTTTTCACATAAGGGCCTTTATTCTACCTGGGATTTATTTTTGTGATGAGGTTTTACCAAATATATTCCTTTCCACCTCCAGATCAGATCTCCCAATTCTCCATTCTACTCTGTGTCTCAAGTGGTGGATCTATCTATATGGGCACATCAACCAGCTTCCTTTCCCTAAGGCTTCCCATTGGGTTTACTGAGTGAGAAGTCCCAGGAGGAGATGAGAGGGAAAAAGGAGAGTAAGGTCATGTCTCTATTCAAGGAGTAAAACATCTGAAGAAAAATGACTTGAAATGTATATTAATATATCTCATGGCTTAGAAGTTATACATTTGATTATTATTCTTCAGTGATAACCTTTAGGTTGTCAACATGCATACCTAAGAAAATATTTTTTCTAAAATTATTTAATATCTTTTTTCTCTCCCAAAAGACAAGAATCTTATGACAAACACCCTTTCCCCATCTGTATTTTCCACGTTACTACCTAGATCTATAGTTCTAAATTTTTTTTATTTATAAAAAGGTAGACATAGAGTAGTTATTAACACTTACACAATTTAGCTGTTTGTTTTCTCAGATCCACACCTGAAAATACTTTAGCTGTTACTCTATACAATTTCCTCAATTCTCTACCCCTAGGACTCCTACAAGACATATGTTGGAGCCTCTCAATCGATTTTCCACCATCATTCTAAGTACCCATTTATCTTTTTCACCTCTTTATCTTTGTGCTAGGTTCCAGGTGAACTTCTCAGTAGTATTTTCCAATTAGCTAATTCTTTTCTCAATACTCTTTATTCCTAAGATTTTTAATTGGTTTTTACTATCTGTAACTGTTTTTCAAAAATACATATCAGTCTGAATCTGTTTCATGAATCAATTTATTTTTAAGTAGTATTTCTACTTTTATATCTTTGAGGCTCTTAAATATATTAATTTTAATGTCATATTCAAATCATTCTATTGTTTGAATTTTATGGACATATACTTATGCCCCAACTGTTGCTTGAGACAGTCGTGTCTTGGAAATAGATTTCCTCCTGTGCATTAAAATTTTAATTTGCATGCTCTAGTGGTAGTTCACTTTTCTCCCTTTCTTATTCTCTCTGTTCATTCTTCCCTAGCAGTTTTATGCTTGCCTACATTGCACCCTCAAGACCTCCAATGTACAACCGTGCATTATAATGGCACCTCAAGGCTCCTATTTCACATTAGTACTGGAATGATATCAAAGGCCATAACAGAGCATGATCCAGCCCTGGGTGCATGACTGTTTTCTCTTTCCTATCATACCAAGCAAGGTATAACTCTAGGCAACTGTGGCAGCCTTTTTCAGCCTGCTTTCCTTGGCAAGGAACCCTAGCCACATCCTCCAAGTTTGATTCATCAACTTTTTTCTCTAACTACTCATGAACAGAAGGCAATATTGATTGACATTAGTCCAAAGCAGTCAAATTCCAATTGCCTTTCACCATTCAGTTCCCTAAATCCCAAGAAATATGTACCTTCAGCCTTCTGTTTATTACTATCAGTTTCTGTTCTATTCATTTCTCAAAAATATTTATCTTATTTTTGAACAAAGCTATGGGCATTTAATTTTTAAATAAATGTATTTTATTTATGATTGTTATGTGTATTCAACAGAAAGGGTAAATTAAACTGTGAACGCATAGCTGCTGCTTGATCGGATGTTAAGACACACTGTTTTGTAATCAAAATCATCTTAATGCATTTAAATGCCACAGTGTGTTCCACCCATGAAAATAACTATAGGTTTCTACATTTGTCCATAAAATAAAGATAGAAAATTATAAGACTTCATTTATGCTGGTATTTTTAGAAAGTGTTAAAAACTTTTTATTTTAGAAAGTATAAATTTTCAAATCAAAGAGTCAATAAATTATGAATTATGGTATGTGATACACACACCAAAGTATCTGCATTAGTTTTCAAAATATGAAAGAAAATGACAAAAACTCAGAATTTCAACAATCACCAAATCATTCTCTTCCTGATTATTTGATTTATTAATAATAATGTTTTCTGCATGGAGAACAATTTGTATGCATATGTGTTTAGGATGGGAGACTGGTGTGTGTTTTGCCAAAACAGTGAGACAATACCACCATTACAAATGGCACCTTTACTACCCTACTCTCAGGAATTCATAGAACTACTAGACAAAAATCAGCAAGAATATGGACATACTGGACAACACAACCAACCAACAGTGTCTAATTGACATTTATAGAGCAGAGCAACAAACAACACAGAACAGTGAACAAAATTTTTTTCAAGCACCCTGGATGGGCATGGCTACTATTAAAAAACAGTAACAACACAGAACTGAAACAGTTGCCAGAATCATTTGACCTGCAGGGCTCTTTGGCATTGACTAATCAATCATTATGTCTCTAGGATTAAAATAGATGAGAAATCTGAAAAAGTCATACTTTAATTGTATAACTGTACTTATACTTAATTGTATAAGTATAAAAGTTCTAAGTATGATAAAACTCTTTCTTGAGCCACCATAAAAGAGTTACAGTTCTTCAACAAATTTCTAGACGTAAGCCTGTTTATAGACCTAGAGCCTCTCCTAGAAATTGAGGACGGGTCCACTTGAGTGAGGACCCTGCTACACTTGCAAACAATTTAAACTATAAATCTTCCTCCTAGCTTTCTCCAAAAGGACATGAGCCAATTTTGCAGGTCACTGTCTATACAATGGGGACAAATAAATAATCATATTTTTCAGGATTTATTAGACAGTGACTATTCCCTGAGAATCCAAACTACCACTATGATCCACCAGGCTAGATAAGGTTTAAGAAGGAGAAATGAGATCTAATCATCAATGACATTTTGGATCAGATCATCAGCTTCATAGTGAACCCAGTGGGTGCCCCCAAATTACCCCATGTTTATTTCCTCAACTCTGGAAAGGATAGTTGGAAGAGACATATTCAGAAATTGGCACAGTCCCCACATTGGATCCCTGACCTATGTCAGGGAAATAGGTTTCAATGGAAAATGTCAAATGTAAGCCTCTAGAACTTCCACTCTTGACCACAGTAGTGAGGAAAAACAATAGCACATTCCTGGAGAGAATGCCAAGATTTCTCTCATCATCAAGGACAGAGCCCTACCACATCCTCATTCAATTCACCTATTTGGCCTATGGATAAGGCAGATGGGTCTTGAAAAATGACACTGTACTATTATAAACTTAATTAGGTGGTAACCACAACTGCAGTTTATTTCCAGATGTGGCTGCTTTATTGGAGCAAGTCAACAACTCCATTTTTTTCTAGTTTGAGACTATTGATCTCAAAAATACGTTTTCTCAAACTTAACCAAAAAGGAGAAAGACCTGTACTCCAAAAACTATAAAACACTGATGAAAGAAATTGAAGATGACACAACAAAATGGAAAGATATTCCATGCTCATCATTTGGAAGAATGAATATGTTAAAATGTCCATACTACCCAAAGCAATCTACAGATCCAATGGGATCCCTACCAAATACCAATGACATTTTTCACAGAACTAGAATAAGTAATACTAAAATTTGCATGGAACCACAAAAGACCCTGAACAGCCAAAGCCATCTTGAAAAAGATCAAAGCTGGAGGTATCACAATCCCAAATTTCAAGAGATACTACAAAGTTGTAGTAATTAAAGCAGTATGGTCCTGGAACATAGAATAATGGAACAGAACAGAGAGCCCAGAAATAAACTCATGCTTACATTGTCAATTAATCTAAAACAAAAAAAGCAAGAACATACAATGGGTAAAAGACAGTCTCTTCAACAAATGGTGCTGGGAAAACTGGACAGCTACACGTAAAAGAAAGACACCGAACCATTGTCTTACAACATACACAAAAATAAACTCAAGATGCATTAAAGACCTAAATGTGAGACCTGAAACCATAAAACTTCTAGAAGAAAACACAGGCAGTAATTTATTTGATATTGGCCATTGAAACATTTTTCTAGATATGTCTCCTCAGGCAAGGGAAACAAAAGCAAAAATAAACTACTGGGACTACATCAAAATAAAAAGCTTTTGCACAGGAAACCATCATTAAAACAAAAGACAACTTTACTGAATGGGAGAAGATATTTGCAAATGACATATTTGGTAAAGGGTTAGTATCCAAAATCTATAAAGTACTTATAGAACTTGACACTGAAACAACAACAGCAACAAAAAAATAATCTGATTAAAAATGACAGAGAACCTGAACAGAAATTTTTCCAAAGAAGACATACAAATGGCCAACAGACACAAGAAAAGGTGCTCAAAATTACTCATCATCAGGAAAATGCAAATCAAAACCACAATGAGATATCATCTCATACGACCCAGAATGGCTGGTATCAAAAAGATAAGAAATAACAAGTGTTGGAGAGGATGTGGAGAATAGGGAACACTTGTGCACTGTTGGTGGGAATGTAAATTGGTGCTACCACTAGGGAAAACAGTATGTAGTTTCCTCAGAAAACTAAATATAGAAGTACCATACTACCCAGTAATTTCACTGCTAGGTGTCTACCTCATGAAAATGAAAACACTGATTAAGAAAGATAAATGCACTCCTACATTTATTGCAGCATTATTTGCAATAGACAAGAAAGGGAAGGAACTCAAGTGTCCATCAGTAGATGAATGGATACACACACACACACACACACACACACACACACACACACTCACACACACAATGGAATGCTTTACTTGGCCATAAAAAGAATGAGATCTTTCCATTTGCAACAACATGGATAGACCTAGAGAATAATTCTAAGTGAAATAATCAGAATGTCAATTACCATATGATTTCACTCTTGTGAAATTTAAGAAAAAAAAACAAAGAAAACAGACTCATATATACAGAACTGGTGGTTTCCAGAGGGGAGGTGCAGGGGGAGAGGGGGATGAAATAGATAAAGAGGATTAGGTGTACAATTATCAGGGTGCCTGGGTGGCTTAGTCAATTAAGCATCTGACTTCAGCTCAGGTCATGATCTCATGGTTCATGAGTTTGAGTCCGCATCAGGCTCTCTGCTGTCAGCACAGGGCCTGCTTCAGATCCTCTGTCTCCCCCCCCATCCACCGCCCTTCTCCTGCTCACACTCTCTCCCCCTCTCAAAAATAAACATTTTAAAAAGAGTACACTTATGATGAAAACTAATATATAGAAATGTTGAATCATTATATTGTACCCCTGAAACTAATATAACATGGTATGTTAATTATATTTCAATTAAAAAGTAACAAAACTGAAAAAAAATACTTTTTCTCTGTACTTGCTAGTAAAGGCCACAGAAACAGTAATAGACTTTTAGCATTTCACCTTAGAGCTCTATCAACTCTCCAGCTGTCTCCATGGTCTAGTCCTCTGGGAACTTGTTTGCTTCTCTCTTTTCAACAGGACACCAAGCAAGCCCATACAGATGATATCATGCTGACTGAACCCAGTGAGTAGGAAGTAGTAAAATTTCTAGTGAAATTTCCAGGGTATCAGTGGTCTGGTGCATGTTGAAGTATGTCTTACCCAATGGTAAGCATGTTTCTGTATTTGGCACCCACTACCTCTAAAAGATGGACTTCTGAATTTTAGTTGCAATAGATACCTGATTTGAGCATCTTACTTCAACCTATTCACCAAATAACCCAGTAAATGGTGCGCTTGAGTTCCAGATCAAAAGGAAGTTCTTCAACAGATCCACTCTTCTATTCAACCTGTCTTATCATTTGGGTCACATGACTCAGTATATTCAATAGTGCTTGAAGTGTCTATGGCAGTTGGTGATCCTAAGGGAAAGCTTTGGTTGACTTCTATACATAAATCATAGGATACCCTTCTTGGACTTTGGAGAAAAGCTATGCTTCTGTGCAGATAATGATTTGCATTTGACAAACAGCTTCTGCCTTGTAACTGGGTCCTATTAGAGCCCTAACACTTAATACTGGCCATTAAATAAACATGTGACCTGAAATACTCATATGAACTGAGTGTTGTGTGACCCACAAAATCCTCTATAGCAGTATTTTAGTCAAGTGGAAGTGATACATGGGTTTTTCTCCCCAAGTTTTGAAGTCACAAACCAGTTACATGAAAAGTGGCTCAAATTTCCATGGCTCAGACCCCTGCCACATTTCCTCCTTTCTCTCTAATGTGAAGTTGTCTATGACACCAGAATAAAGAAGAACAATTTGGTCCTTGTTCACAGATGATTCTACACATGATTCTGGCACTATCTAAAATGAACAGCTGCAGTACTACAGGTGTGGCCCTGAAGGAGAGCAATGAAGAAAATCTTTCCAATGGGAAGAACTTCAAGCTGTGGACCTGATTGTTCATTTTGCCTGGAAGAGAAGAATAGATGGATGGAAGCACATATCTAAAAATGAGTCATGAGCAGTGGCTCACAGTTTGGCTCTCTGGCCAGAAGAAACATAGCTGGGAGAAACATGAAAAAAACACAATCTAGGGAAGAGATATGTGGAAAGACCTCTCCCAGTGGGCACAGATATGAGAATCTTTTTGTCCCATAAAAATGCTGTCCCAAACAGCAATCTTAGAAGAGGAAGATCTTAATAATCATTTGCACAAAGTGACCCATTCTTTCCCCCATTCTTTTATCTCTGTAATTGCTCAACTGGCTCATGAAGACAATGATCATGGAAGCAGAGATGGAACTTGTGTATGGGCTCAGCAACACGGATTTCCACTCACCCAGGCCAATTTGGCTAGAGCCACTGCTGAGTACCCAACCTGCCAAGAGCAAATATCAACACTGAGCCCCTAAAATGGCACCCTTTCCTGGGGGGAACCAGCCAACCACCTGGTATCAGGTTGATTACACTGGATCACTTCCATCATTGAAGGAGAAGCTCTTTGTTCTCACTGGAAAAGACATTTATGCTGGATATGGTTTTGTCTTTCCTACTCTCAGTTTCAGCTAAAACTACCATCTGTGGGCTTACTGAATGCTTTATTCACCTTCACAGTATTCCATACAACATTGCTTCTGACAAAGAAATTCACTTTATAGCAAATGAAGTACAACATTTGTCTCATGCTCATGGACTTCTTTCTCTGGTATCATCATGTTTCCCTCGTCCTGAAACAGCTGGCTTAATAAAATTATGGAATGGCCTTTGGAAGACTCAGTTATGGCACCAGCTGGTGACAGCACTTTATGGGGCCGGAATAATGTCCTCCTAGATGTAAGATATGCTTTGAATCAGCTGTAAATATGTAGTGATGCTTCTCCTATACCCAGAATTCATGAGTCTAGGAATCACAAGATAGACAATGAAATGGCTCTTCTCGTATTAATGCTAATGATTCACTAGCAACGTTTTTCTTTCCTTTCTCTACAACTTTTGGCATTTTTGCCTTAGAAGTCTTCATTCCCAAAGGAAAAGTGATTCCACCAAACAATACAACATTGTCCTGGAACCTGAGATTACCATTGGCTACTTGGGACACCTCTTGACACAAATAATAGGAAAGAAGCAGGGGGAGGATTTTTAGCATGGAAGAGATCCACGAGAGTGTTACTTCGTCTTCCCACATTTTATGGTAAAAGTTAGTAAGAAGTTAACAGCCACTCAACAAAAGCAGGACTGTAACAGCACAGATTCCTTAGGAATGAAGATTTGAGCCACCCCACTAAGTAAGGAACCACAATGAACTCAGATACTGGCTGGGGGCAAAAAATATGAAACGGGGAGTGGGAAAAGTTAAGTTATCAATACCATCTACGATCCCATCATTAGTTACAAATATGAAGCACTAGTGGATAGGAGCATTCATTTCTCCCTTGTTTCTAAGTGTGGGCATTCACACTCCAATTTCTCCTCTCTCCCATTTCTCTACTCTAGTAAGATCTATTAATAGTGATCAGCTATAGCTCAGAATTATTATCTTTGCTTTACTGAAAGAGAACAAAGGACCACGAGTTTAATTAACCTGCCTATTTAGCTAAATCCATCCTAAGTCTCCCCAACTCCAGCGTAAACGCTCCTTTCAGGAAGACATGCCAATGTGCACTTTCTGGAAAATATGTTTATCTCCAGGGTTCTTCATGTCCTTTTTAAGCCCTTCTCTTTTTTCTTAGGCCAACTGACCAACTGTATACCAACTGACCTCCTGCTAACCTCTATACTTCTTCACTCCCTATATAAATCATACACTATTCTGTCTCTTCCTTTTGCATCTACTCCTGAGACCTTCGAGGAACAAAACTACAATGTGCTTCACTGACAAATAATGGTTGAGTGTTTTCATTGTCATCATCTTAGAATTTAAAATCATTTATTCAACAAACATTAACCATTGTTCTGGCTTTCTTTATGACTGAGTTCCAACATGGAAGCAGTGCTTGAAAAACTCATCAAGCAGGCCTCTAAATGGTCATGTCTACATGGTGTTTTCACTGTGTACAGGACACATTTTTATACAAGGCACACATTCCACTCTTGGACAGTTGCCAACTGCCAAACAGTCCTTCCTTATGTTCCTCTGAATTCTCTCTCCATGTAACTTTCATTTTCCATGCCCTCTACACTCTACAGAATAACCCCAATCCACTTTGGTCATATGCTAGCTCTTTAAATATTGTCATTTGTCCTATTTCTAACACTTTCTCATAAAACAGTACTACCACCACCACCATCACCACTTAGCCTTTTATACCTCTCTGTTTTATTCCAGGTTTTAGAATCACTCTTGGTGTACAGCATTCAGAACCAATCATATGACTTCCGCCAATATCTGACCAACTGATATTCCAGACTCCGTGGTACTATCACCTCCCTCATTCCACACACTTTATTCCTATTCACGTAATCTAATTTCACTTGACTTTTTTTTTTTTTAATTTTTTTTTTCAACGTTTTTTATTTATTTTTGGGACAGAGAGAGACAGAGCATGAACGGGGGAGGGGCAGAGAGAGAGGGAGACACAGAATCGGAAACAGGCTCCAGGCTCCGAACCATCAGCCCAGAGCCTGACGCGGGGCTCGAACTCACGGACCGCGAGATCGTGACCTGGCTGAAGTCGGACGCTTAACCGACTGCGCCACCCAGGCGCCCCGTTCACTTGACTTTTAGAACAGGCATGTTACACGGTAATCTCATGGTAAATTTACCAATCAGTAGATAACATTACTTTTTTTTCTCCTAAGAAGGTGTTGTAAATCCAGGTCTCTCTTCCTTTGTTGGGTTTTTGTTTGGTTGGGTTTTTTTTTTTTTTTTTTTTAATTTTTTTTTCAACGTTTTTTATTTATTTTTGGGACAGAGAGAGACAGAGCATGAACGGGGGAGGGGCAGAGAGAGAGGGAGACACAGAATCGGAAACAGGCTCCAGGCTCCGAGCCATCAGCCCAGAGCCTGACGCGGGGCTCGAACTCACGGACCGCGAGATCGTGACCTGGCTGAAGCCGGACGCTTAACCGACTGCGCCACCCAGGCGCCCCTGTTTGGTTGGGTTTTTGTTGTTGTTGTTGTTGTTGTTGTCCTAACATCTTGAACATTATTATCAGTTCACTGGAATGGAAGTTAGAGGGTGAGAATCAATAATTTAAAACTTAATTCTGTCCTCCAAAAGATTAACTGCCCTTCCTAAATAGGTGTTGCCCATGAATAAGATAACAATGAATTTTATACCTTTATTCCTTCATCTAACTGGTTGACAAAAAATTTATAAAAGGTCAAGGACAGGAATCTAAAACACTTCCTGCTTGACATGGATTTTCTAACCAACGTTTTTTGGTTTGCTTGTTCAACTTTCTATACATTTCCTTCCATTTATATCAATGTCTAGCCTATTTTTTTAGTCTTTTTCTTGAATGAATTTATCACTAAAATGGAGTTTAATAAACATTCGATATTTTAAATTTTTTTTAAACGTTTATTTATTTTTGAGATAGAGAGAGACAGAGCATGAACAGGGGAGGGGCAGAGAGAGAGGGAGACACAGAAGCTGAAACAGGCTCCAGGCTCTGAGCGGTCAGCACAGAGCCCAACGCAGGGCTCGAACTCACGGACCGTGAGATCATGACCTGAGCTGAAGTCGGACGCTTAACCGACCGAGCCACCCAGGCGCCCTAAACATTCGATATTTTAAAGCAACTTTTTGACACAGGTGTTTTGATAAGGCCACATCTGTGCACCCATTTTAAAACTATGAGCATCCTCTTAAAACTAGATAATGGGGCCATTATGACATAGAGGATACTGTGACAGTCTAAAGAAATTACACCATAAGTTTTTTAATTGCCAAATTAGCAAAAGTAAAAAAACAGACATCTTCATAGTTCTCTTCTCTGTCATCCTGTCTTCCTTGAATTCCCCATCACTAGTGTAGAGCTCAGAAAGGGGAAATAGTAATGAATTTCTCTCATTCGGATACTTAGCAAGCAAAAACTAAAAAAAAAAAAGAAAAAAGTACTTTAATGTTTGGCACAGCTGCTCTGAAATGTTACACCAGAACAGCTTCAATTTGGAGGGAACTATGCCAAATAACTATGGGCCTCGCTTTGCAGTGCAGGCATCCATAACAGGATTATTGGAGGTATGTGGGGAGGGAGAAGAAAGGATCTGAGCAAGAACTTTTCCTGTTACCCTTGATCTAAAGGACGAGTGTCTACACTGAAGAATCACGGTGCCCAGAGGATAGCTTTACCTTTATGAAGCTAATGATGCACTTCATCTCATTTCGTGAATGGGAGAACAATTCTATTCACAGTGGTAAATAATAAGGTTCTTTATGCCAAGTGTCTCTTGCATTCTGAAGGCTTTTTAATTTCAAAGAAAAACAAATGTCTAAGGAAACCGTGTTTAAAAAAATAAAGAGTTGAATGAGGAGGCCACTTCATAGTTTTCTTAGTTCTAAGTTCACAGTGAGGAATTCCTAGAAAGGACAGCCTTAAAATCCCCCAAATCTTTTTGTTTCAGCAGGAACTGCAGCGAAAAAAATAAACCATTTGACTCACATGCTCTTCAATTGTCCTCTCAACTCTAAACCATTTTCATAGAATAGCCAGATGAGACCTTACACCAGGAGGCCTATGCACGGACTCAGAGAAATTCCAAAAGTTCAACCCTGGGATTGGGGTCAGGAAATAGCTCCGATCCAGAGGCCATGAGGAAGCGAGGGTAACTTCCACACACTCCATTCAAGGGAACAAAAGCTTCTCTTTGCCCACTTCTTTCACTAGACACCTGAATGCAGTTTACCTCTCAAAAAAATTACACTTCCGTAAACACATTACATGGAAATAGATGTCCTCTTCCTAATTAGTGGCTTAGGAGTTTAGACCTCAAGCAGCATCCATGGGCATAAACCTCACAATTATGCAGACCAACATTGTCAAATAGCACCAACACTGCATAATTGGTTGTTTTTTGTACACATGGATAATAGAGACTATGAGCAACTTGAGGTGAGGCCTTGTTAACCTCTTGTATTGTATTCACCACTTTATCTCCTGTGTCTAACACAGTGACTGGCACAAAGTAGGAGTTTAATAAACAGCTGTTGAATAAGCACATTTCTAAGCTAATACTTCCTTTTTAGGTTTAATTCAGTCACAGAAAGCTATTATTTGAGCACCTGCTGTATACTAGATACTATACAAAGCTGTGAGGAGACACACATGAGTCTAAGTCTCTCAGAACTTAGAGTCTAATTGAAATTGGTGAAGTAAATTCTACTGCTGACGATTGGCACTATTATGGTAATCTTGGGGATGGACAACACTACTGCTGAGCCTCAAGTCCTTCACATTCAATTTAATGTTGGAGAAAATGGGACCTACTCTATAAGCTTATTTAGTTCTAAAAGTATTGTAAAGGGTATGAAATATGTAAAGAATTATGTAAATTAAGTTTTAAGATTATAACATTATTTTTTAATTTGAATATGGCCCCAAATGGATGTTCTCCCCAGTTCAAAAGCAATTCAGCTTCTCAAATGGATACAGGCATATCATTATGTAAACCACACAAAGAATCCAATGTCTCTGGCACTGTTATATTATTAGGCCAGATCTAAAAAAAAAAAAAAGCCAGATCTCTATTGTATAACGTAAGTTCCTTGAGAGCACAATATTTTACATTTGGTACCCTCTATAGGATCTAGTACTTTTCCAAAAAAAATAGCATTTGGAAGTGAATTAATGCAATGGAAACAATTTAAGAATCAGCAAGGATTCTATACTGAATGGTGAATGGCATTCAGAGATTCAAGAACCCTGTTAAATTATATGCAAAACTGTGCGTAGGCCATATATAGAGTTCTTTAGATTTACCAGAGTCTCCGGGCGCCTGGGTCGCTCAGTCAGTTGAGCGTCCGACTTCGGCTGAGGTCATGATCTCGTGGTCTGTGAGTTCAAACCCGCATCAGGCTCTGTGCTGACAACTCAGAGCCTGGAGCCTGTTTCGGATTCTGTGTCTCCCTCTCTCTCTCTGCCCCTCCCCTGTTCATGCTCTGTCTCTGTCTCAAAAATAAATAAAACATTAAAAAAAAAAAAAAAGATTTACCAGAGTCTCAGAGAGATCTATTATCCAAAATGGTTCCTTCACTCAGTATATATTAATTGAATATCAACTACTTGCCAGGCACTGCATTTTGGCTTAGGCTTAGAATCTGAAACTTTTTAATAAATAATGAATACTGATTACAACAAGTCTTTACAAGATCTGCTTTCATATAGTCACACCACTAAAAATAATGCATACTCTATCTAATATATCTACATCCTATACCAAGATAAGATACTACACATTTAATATATTTTCTGATAAAATATATATGCATATATATACACATACACACTGATATAATCTAAGAAAGTTTTAGTGAATCGTGTTACTCAAACTGTTTAACCTATTTCTAACTCATCAACTATCCTTTACCACAGCTGGGTTTTTCATTTATTCCTAACAACAACAATGAAGCTACTGTCCTTAAAAAAATAATAATGATGACATATAAAGAAAACTTCATAAAATTGTTTTCTAAGTAGTTTTCTCAGGGACATTCCACTTACTAAAATAAATAGCTTTTGTATGCTCCAGATGGAGAACAAAAAGTATTATTAAAATCTCAAAGAATCCTCTAAAATTTAATGATAATATTTCCCCTTTGGAAATTTTATATCTCACCTCAGTACATTAAGCATCATCTACCTACCATCAGTCAATATTTATCTGAGCAGCTATTTAAATTATCTGAATAAGACTATTTTTACCTTTAAGAATGGCTGCCATATTGTCACCAACATACAGAAAGGAGTATTTCTCCAGATTTAAAAAAAAAAAAAAAGATTAAAATCCTCACCCACAGCAGATGTTCACTTTATAACATGAAAGTTGTAGCATGATCCAAAATGATCATTTCAAAACAAGGTTAGCTTATCTTATCAGGAAACCATTTGTTTCTAACTTTTACACTTTACCAGAACTTAGATGCAATTAGTGATAGTGGCCAGGAGATGGTGCAGTCGCATTTCCTAAAATTTAGTTCACAGGCTTTGTGCGATATGCAAAGTTCGCTTTAAAGAGAGATGTTTTATTAATGGCACTTGTTATCACAAATGGCACAAATGAATGAAAATAAAACATACAGAAAAAAAATAAGGAATTTAAATTTCTCAAAAGTGTTACTTATTACTAACCACTTAAATGTGAATAAAATTCTTTAAAATACTTTAAATAAGTTTTTTCTCTCCTGTGTACAAGGAACAGAAGGGAAGAAAAAGTTCAAAGTAATAGTTATTTGGAATTACCTCAACTTTTCAATTCTTCCTGTTAGTTCATTTTACATACTGGATTACTTTAACCCTTATAAACATTTTACAACTATAAACTCCATTTTTCAATAAAATAAAAACAAGTATAGTTTTAAAACAGGAATTCTTACAGCTGATATTTTAGGGAGAAAATTCATTAAAGTAAAAATATTTCCTGAAATGGCTTTATTCAAGGCACGTATAATGTTTAAATGCTTCTTTCACTTAATAAATGCCAAAGAAAAGTCTTTAGATCTCAAATCTATCATATTGGTTGTAAAAAGAAATATAAGGCCTAGTCATCCACTCACATACATAATGTACACATTAATAGCTGTGGATGTGAGGGTTGTGTTGCATGCTTCTAGAAATGTTCCAGAAAGAGAGAATAGGCAGAAATATTACAGATTGTCCTGATTTGGCCTGGAATACAATCTGCCACCAGTTATGGAGTCTTTGCTAGGAAGGTAGGAAGAATCCCTAATCATTCCTGAAAATGCATAATCCAAAGCTGGCCGAAAAGGCAGTGCTGGTACCAACCCCGGAGTTAGGTAAGGAGACATAAAACCAGATAGCCCTCTTCCTGGAGAGGAATATGCCAGCCGTAACGGATTGATACCTAGTCTGGGGTTTAAGCTGTAGAGATGTGAATCACCTCCATAAGAGGCAGACGTAGTCTGAAGAGGAGAGAAAGCTGATTTATTCCCTAGAGTTCCAAAACCAATTCCACCTAAACTAAAATTTGAAGCCCTCTGAAAAGCCGTATTTGCCAATTCTCCTGAGCTTGCTAGGTCCCTGGTGTCTGGTCTGTGCTCCTTCCCATTAAGGACCTGTTCAATGGCTTGGACCACATCCCCTTTGCAGAACCGCAGAATGCCTTCCAGTCGGCTACGCCTATAACTTGGGAAAATCCTGGTAAGGATATCAAGAGGGTCTCTTGGTCTTGAGGACAGTGTGGGAAGGCTGGCTCTGGTAGCAGTGAAGTCTTTGGCCCACTCACTTTCATTTCCTGATTCCAAATCAGATGATGACAGGGACCTGGGACTCTCTTCCCCTCCTGATAACTCCCCAGGGTGAGGAGGCTGAATGCTATCATCCTTGATTGAGTTTTCTGAAATAGACGGCCTGATGTTTTGTTTTCCAATGACACCATTAGGCTTAGGAGAGGATCCCAGAGTACGTTGATGGGATTTGGAGACTGGCTCTTCTTGTCCACTCTGGCATGATTCATATTTACTCTCTTTTAGTTCTGGGGGAGAGAAAAAAAAAAAAAAAGGAATCAAGTAAAGGAAAATTTCCCCAAAAATAGTACTACCTACTCAAAAATAATGCTGGGTAAGATAATTCATTTACTCATAGCATATTAGTAATATTTATTTACTGCAAGAAATTTTAATGAACAAGAAGTTTAAAAAGTCATTCAGAAATGCAGGTATTGGAACAATGGGGAAATGCTATTTATTATGTCATTTCAGGGTCACAAAATTATATATTCAAATGCTGTAGTTAATTTAGGGATCAAAAGATAAAAGTCTATTATTACCCCAACTATTAGCATAAGATCAATATCTCACAGTATTTGCACTACTTGGTGATTGTTACCCAAATTTCATTGTTATCCCAGTGAGCTATTTTTTCAAAATGACACTATGCAAAAAAGAACTAAATAAAATGATTGTTTAGATAAGAAAACAAAGGAAAGAACAATCTCACTATGACAATGAATATTTAATACCTAATACTAAATTTCAACAGTATTTTTTTAATGCTCACATTTCAGGTTTCAATTAAGTTACCCGAATAATGTGAAAAACAACAAAATTCTTCATTTCACTTCAAATCTAAACCAATAATGAGCACTGCTGTACCAATCTGAAATCAAACCAGAGTGCACGTATTTCATTTTATAGGGGAGATAATAGACACCTGGTAGTTTTTAATGCTCTGAAATGTGGACTTTCTTTTTCAATCCCTAGGAAATATTTTTTTAAGTGTACAGTCAAATTGTTTCTAATTTTTTTTAAGTTTATTTATTTTTGAGAGAGATAGAGACCAAGTGCGAGCGAGGGAGGGGCAGAGAGAGTGGGAGACACAGAATCAGAAGCAGGCTCCAGGCTCTGAGCCATCAGCACAGAGCCTGACACGGGGCTCGAACTCACGAACTGTGAGATCATGACCTGAGCCAAAGTCGGATGCTCAACCCACTGAGCCACCCAGGTGCCCCCAGTCAAATTGTTTCTAAAAGAAAATTATAAACTGCACTATTGCACTATTGTAATCTGTACATATCTTCAAAGTGTCAATATATTAGTTATTTGCTTCAAATCACAACTCCCTTCCAACATTAAGGTAAGTTTTCTAAAAATATTTTTATACAAAAATCTGATTTTATGCCTCAACATGTTGAACATATTAATAACAGTAATATTTTAATGCCCTTTGATATAGCTTATGCCAGGAAAATAATAATAATGTATACAGTCACTAAACAACTTTTAATTTGGTTTACATTTCCTCTTATCTTATACTTGATCTCTATTTCCATTAGAAAGAGTAAACTGTCAAGTGGGGTACTCAGAGTCTATGACTCACTAAATATGCCCTCTGAACATGTAAGGTATCAAAATTTCATGCCTACAAGCAATTTATGCACAAAATAATTTTTGTTAGTATGCTGCCCTCACAGAGTACAAAATAATGTAATAAAATACTGATTGCATAAGACTATCCAGAAAATAAGATATCTTTAAGATATGTGATACCATTTACATCATCTCTCTGTTCTCTCAACTCCTATACCTGGTTTTACTTCTTTACTTTTATCATTGTACAGTTTGTCTTGTATTGTAGGTTTGGGGTATATATAGTCTTCCTTCTTTTGTATGTAAGTTTTTCGTGTGTAGGAAAATCTTATTCACCTCTGAATCACTCATTGGTTTTTGTCTAATGAGTAAATTAAATAGAATATTGCAGTTTATGGATATTGGATAACATGAGGCAGTCAGTTTAGAATGGCTTATAGGGATGGCTTTTCAAAAGAGGAGGTCAACTGAGGCAAAGAATAAAATAAAATACTTGACCCTAGAAAACAGAACACTTTGCTCTCTCGCCCCCAAAAAAACATATAAATCAATGTCTAGCAGAGATTTAGCAGCCAGATTTCATTGTTCATTTAGTTTACAGAATTTTAACTTTTACTTTTTTTATAGCAGTTACAATGTGTTTAATGAGTTTGTTTTTGGCACTCTTTGATTTTTCATAAGAAATAGTCTATTTAGTCCACTGAAATAAACTAGAATATGGGCAAAACACTGGCATAGGTGAACACAAAATCAAATATGCCATATTTAAATACAGAGATAGTCTTTTTCAAAAGTACATCCTGCGATCCAAGATCTGCAATACTCACAATTCAAGGAAGTTTTCCAATTAATAATTTACTCTTCATTATCACAGAATTTCATATGACACAACTTGTCTTGAATATATACAAAAATACTGAAATGACATTTTCACTGCTTAGTGTTAGGGCTGGGAAATTAACTAAAATACAGTGAGATTTACATCAGCAGGAAAACTTTATTTAACTCTAATTTTAAAAATACAGATATCTTTTTTTTACCTAATGCAGAGGATGTAGGTGTTTTGCAGTCAATAAATAAGAGAAAAAATTAAAACTCCTTGGAAAAGAAATTCCTAATATTGGACTTCTCCCTAATGGTTTCTCAAATCTGGGAAACTTAAATTTCTCTCCTGTAGGAAAGAGTTGAAACTTCAAATATTACAGCTAGAATTTCTACACTTTTGGAGGCTGACAAACAGTTGGAGGAGGTGATTAAAATTTTTAAGGTAAGGGAAGGTTAAAAGGGGTTTGGTAGATTTCTCCACTTCTAGCTGGCACCAAAGCTTTGCCCCAGAGATGAGGAACTGTATTCCCAACAATCAGTGCATTTCCCAGCACAACTGGAAGATTAACTCTGGTTTTAAAACTGAAAGGAGTATAGAGCACTACGCTTTCACCCCATGCCCGCTTGAAGTTCTAACTCACGCAAAGTTAAGAGCAACTTGGGTGCAAACTCCATTCCCAGCATGAGTTGCTCATCTAATCACTCACGCTTCCCTTTTACAGGATCTTCTCCTATCCGCTAAGAGTACAAAACGCCCTTCCAAGGTGATGCGTCTCTAACACCCTCATTAACGTTTATATTACAGTGCAGTTTCCGAGAACTTAAATGAATGCTTCTTTTAAACAACTTTTCTCGCCCACCACGGAGGCATGGCTACTTCTTTCCAAGCGCTTTTCTCCAAAACAACCGTTTTTCTTTGCAAAGAGTAGATGGAAAGACCAACTCACCTTGGTTTTCCTCCATATCATCTGGCTGGACAACTTGGAAAGCAGGGGTCTCCAGATCAGTGTGTCTCAGGGCACCCAGTCCCAGCGTCGTCACCGCCACACGGCCGCTCGAGGCCTGGGAATTCTCCGTTCGGCTGCCGCCTCCGGGTGTCCGACCCCCGGGCCCGCAGGGCCCCGGGTACAGGAACCTCTGCAGCCCCCGGGCCTCGCTCTCCTCCTGGGCCTGCTGCCGGCGCAGCGCCACCTGGGCGGCCATGACGCGCTGGCGCTCGGCTATCAGGGTGCACTTGGCACACGCGCAGTCCCGCCAGCGGCAGAAGCGTTTGTGGCCCTTGAGTGCCGACACGACGCCGTGGTTGCGACAACGGGCGCACTTGGGTGTCCGCGGATAGCCGCAGCCCACGGCGCCCACCCCTCTCTCCAGTCCGGGAGCCGGCGCGCAGCCCCCGCTTCCCGCGGCGGCTGCGGCTGCCCGCAGAAAGAGGCTGGGCGGCCGCAGGAAAGTTGGAGGAACCGGTATCCCCGGGGGCACTGGCAACGCCGGAGACGGGGGCGGAGGGGCGGCCGCCACCAGCCCCGGGGCCAGGTGGGGTCGGCCGCTGCCGCTGCGGTCTCTGCTGCCACACTGTGACTGCTCCATTCTTGAGAAGTGCCTGGCGAGCGAAGTGCGCCGTCCACAGCTAACCCCGCCGGCAGCGGGGTGCGGCAGGACCGGCCGCGGTCCCGCTGCCTCCCACCCACACACGGGCAAAGTTTGACGCAACTCTGGTCGGGGGCTGGGGACGCTAAGAGGCGCAGATGCCCAGTAAGCCTCTTAAAGAGTCCCGGGGCGCTAAGTTAATGCCCCTGTGCTCCGCGCGCCCTCTGCGCGGGAGAAAGCAGGGCGGGAGACGCTTCCCCGCCCACCAGGTCTCCAGGCCGAGCGCTGAAGCCCTGGGAGGGAGGGCCGGGCGGAGAGTGGGAGCTGCCTGGGAGGAGGGACAGTGGGCGACCCAAGAAACTGTCCCGAAGGGCTGCAAAGGTGCGTTCCCCAGAGGAGCCCTTTTCTCCCACTTGCCTCCCCACCAATTGCTCAGCGTAGATTTTTATGACACCACCTTCCGGCCCTCTGCCATGCCTCTTTCTGCCCTTCTTAAACGTAAGCAAGGTTGAAGTTCTCCTTTCCTCAGTCCCACGCTTCTCCAAAGCAAGTTTGAGGATTTGGATGTGGAGTTGTCTTTTCTTTTCTTTTCCAGGTGAAGTTTTCAGGATGGTAGTATGGTCAGTGTTAGGGAGAAAACAGCTTGACAGATGGCAAATATTACCCACCTGAAAGATGCCTTATTTTAATTTTTTTAGTGTTGTTTTGTTTTTGTTTTTGTTTTTGAGAGAGAGACAGACAGAGCACAAGCAGGGGAGGGGCAGAGAGGGAGGGAGACATAGAATCTAAAACAGGTTCCAGGCTCTGAGTGGTCAGCACAGAACCGATGCAGGGCTTGAACGCATAAACCATGAGATCATCACCCGAGCGGAAGTCCGATGCTGAACCCACTGCGCCACCCAGGTGCCCCAAAGATGCCTTATTTTAAACGGGTCTTACTTAGGACTGCATCAAAATAATGCATAAATAATGAAGGGAATCCACTCACATTCGGATTCTTCTCATTCATTTTATTTACAAATGCAAATCTGGATTATTCGTGTTACACGTGCTGCTGCCCAAAGAAGTCTATGCATTTCTTATGTGGAACTCGTTATAGGCAGCAACTGTGTTAAAGCCGCTTCAAAAATACTTCACATTTCTATTGTAAAGTATTGGGAAAGGTCATTTAGCATTTAAATATGCTATCATAATAAGGACTCTTAAAATATGCATTTAATGCCCTTAAATGCAGGAAAAGATCATACTGCTTTTAAACTGAAAGAGTATCTGAAGCAGAACATTCATGAGTGTTTGTTCTTAATGGAAAGGAGAGTCAGGGCTCTGTCAGTTCTTCAAAATAATATTCAGCTACCTTGACAGGCAATTCATATTCTAGCCCTAAGATGGCAAGTAACAATGACATTTTTAGCATCACAACCACTGACATCCAGGGCAGACACTGCTAATCAATCTGGGCTTTCTCCTGCCTGCCCACTTAATACCATCACCACCATCAACATCCTCCCATATTAATATCCTAACATTCTATCACAGAGATTTTCCACCCTTCCTAAGCACTGGAACTACCTAGGTAACTTTTAAAAGATATAGATGCTCCAATCCAAATATTCTGATTCTTTTGGCTTGAGTCTTCTAAACTCTCGAGGCGATGATTATATACAACCAAGGCTTAAAACTACCACTCTAAGAATTTCTAACCTTGCAGATTCTATACTCCTCAAATTTTCTCATACTCCTAGATCTTTGCTCAAGCCACTCCTATCTAATAGCTAGTTATTCCCTAACTATGGAACTCATATCCAACATTAGAGAAATGAGTTTTTAGTGCTACATGGGTCATTAAAATTCCCTTTTCCTATTATTTGTAGGACTTGGGTACATAAAGGAAAAGGATCAGCTTGGTGTAAGTATGTCTTTAGAATCTTTAAAGACTTGTTAATTATGCTTTTTAACAAAAAAAATTTAAGAACCTCAGCAAGTACCAGTGTTTACCTGAAATGTAACACTATTTTTCTGTTTATTTGATTATCAAAGTTACCTTCCAATTATGGCAAGTGATATTGGTTTTCATCCAAGGAAGTGAAAACAATTTTTAAGTAAATGTATTTAAATAAAATGCATTTATTTAAATGATAAATAATCAGTGTGTGAAAGACTGAAAATTAATAAACTTTGGTGTCAAAAATTAAAGACCGAAATAAATGGAGAGATCTACCACGTCCATGGGGCAGAAGACTCAATATTGTTAAGAAGACAATTCTACCTAAATTATCTATAGATCAATTCGATTTCAGTTAAAATTCCAGCAGACTTTTTTTGGTAGAAATTGTCAAACGCATTCTAAAATCCGCATGGAAATGCAAAAGAAGGACCTAGAATAGCCACGGATAAAGTTGCAAGGCTAAAAATACCTTTTTCAAAACTTATTACGAAGTTACAGTAGTCAAAACAGTGTGTAGCAGTGGTGAAAAGAGAGAAAAATCAACCAATGTGACAAAATAGATTTTAGAAATAGATGCACCCATACTTAGACAACTGATTTTATACAAAGGTACAAAGACAATCTGGTGGATGGAAAACAGATTGTTTTCTCCAAACAAATTTTGCTGAAACGATTGGACATCCATATGCAGCTGGAAAGAGGTTGTACAGGGACAGTGAAAGATGAGTAGGAGGGACTACAAGGGATCAAAGGAAACTTTTGGAGATGACGAATACATTTAATTATTTTAATTGTGATAATGATTTTGTGTGTATACGTATGTCAAAATTTACCAAACTGTGTACGTTATATATTTGCAGTTTATTATTTGGCAGTTATACTATGATAAGGTCGTTATCAAAAATAAAACCCCGTTACCTCTGGGGAAAAAAAGGCATAGAATAATGTGAAAGTATTTTGAACAAAGATAATCCTAAACTTAGCGCCCAAAGCCAGAGCAATGATTTTAAACACTTGTATTTCTTCTTAAACACACTGGAAAACTTGAATCTCTCCCCTTAACAGTATGACACATTCTCTCTTTTTCTCAAATTATGTATACTTTTTTCTTTTTACTCTCACAGCAATTGAGTATTGTGACTGTTCTCATAAGTCACTGAGAAGATGTTAACAGCTGCAATTTAACAGTGGCAACAGTTTCATCAAATGAAAAGGTGATAAGAAGAAACATGTTTTTAATTAAACTGTGTCCAAGTATCACAAATATGTCATGTACAAATTTTTTCAAAATAAAGTAAGAAAGGAAAAAAAAAAAAAAAAAAACAGACCGGTCTGATAAATGGGAAATGTAAGGCATATCAGAAGGAAGAAAAGGGAACCAATAAATAGAATCTCTCCCAAGTTCAAAGACATTAATGTACCTTTTTAAATGATTCATTTCTACTTGAATTCCTCGTCCACCCTAAACGCTTACAGTTAACTGCCATGTTTTGTTGGTTCCCAGAACCAACCAATCAGCACAGAGGAGTTGGAAGTGTGAAGCAGCAATTGCAAACACAGGCCTGGATCTCAACTAAGCTAGGACAGCTTGAATTGGAGAGTTACACTCTCAGCTTACTTTTCTCACTGACAACTGAAAACATTAAGTCATCTTCAAGGATACTTCCAAGTCTGTGGTTCATTTCATTTGCCAACCCTCGTCTGAAATTATATTTCATTAATGTTCTTAATCTCCAAAGGACCACATTATCACCCTTCTAAGGCCTCTGTCAAAGCACCTCTCTTGAGGGAAAATAGCCTGGACTAACCTGCTGGTAAAGGATAAAATTGAAATATATATACTTAGCTTGGCTGGAAGCTTTTGGCAAGAGAACTGGGGATTTGGAAGGAAAGGCTCAAAATTGTCTCTTCTTTCACGGATAAACATGTACAATTCACTCCATGGCTTCAGAACATATGTAAGCAAACCTTGTATAGTCTATCTACTCCCAAGGCTTTCCAGAGCCATACTATGTATGCTAATGTCACGTTCTGCCAGTTTTGAGGGGTTTGAACTACACATCTCTTTGCCTGAGGTTCTCCAAAAAGTAATTGAGCGTTAATCATGATTGAGAGACCACAGTCTGCAGACTGACAAAAATTTCAGCCATTGGACTATGGTTCATCAAGTGGCTAGGCATCCCAGGTCTGGGAAGAAATGGGCCTCCTCTGGGACACAGCCTTTCCTGGAGTATTGCTTGGGTAAGAAAAAACATATTTGGTGATGTATATATAATTGGCCAAGAGATACCACTCTCAAAAACCCAGTATCTATTGGTAAATGCTCCCTCCTGAAAATACCCTGAAGCTGAGGAGAGATAATTCATCATACCAGAGCTGTAACTAACCACAGCATTGTGCATTTTAGGAAACAGAACTTCATCAGAGGACATCATCTCTGATCCCTTGCTCTGGGATGGCAAGAAGCCAGCTGGAGACCACATACATTATTCCTGCACCTACCCCATCAAGGGGACACCGATTACAAAATAGAGAAAAATGTGTTTTCCTTTGTTGCTTTATGAGTTCTTTCCATACAAGTTGAAGACACTTACCTGGTATCATAAGAAACTAACAAAGACAGGGAATGGAGAAGTACCATTTTTTTTTCCGTATCCATTTCTAAATGCCCAGCACATAGTAAACACTCAATACCTCTTTGAAAATAAATAAAGAATGGATGCTACAGGATTTACTTGTCAGTTGGCTGAATAAGCACTAATATCACATTACTTTTCCTTTGTATTCTGAAATTCTTGAGAAGTAATTTCCAGTCCACTAGAAATTAATCTTTTCCAGGTTTACCTCTGTGGGGCTTATATAAGCTGGAGTGCGATTTCTTTTTAAGTATGGTTTATTGTTTACTTTGTCTTCTGTACTTTTGTTTAACATCAAATAAGGTACTTTATGACAACTTTTTTAAAAAAAGAAGAGGTCTTGTGAAACTCTACAGTTATGCTTTTAATGCCACTGTACTGTATTCAGTACTTTTCAGTATGTTTAGATCTAAGTACATATTGTTGCTTATGAATGTGATGGATTAATGTGTTTCTTTACTTCTACTCTTTTTTCTGCATTTAAAACTTTATAATATTGTATATACAATAGTTTTAACTTTGTGATAAACATTTCCCATTTTAACAGCATTTTGCAAACATCAGCTCTAACAGCTATATAACTTTCCATTTAGTCGTACAATAATTACTTCTTCTACTTTAGGACATTTATTTATTTTTTTTAATTAAAAAATTGTTTTAATGTTTTTTTTTTATATTTGAGAGAGACAGAGCATGGGGGGGGGGGGGAGGAGAGACAGAGAGGGAGACACAGAATCTGAAACAGGCTCCAGGCCCTGAGCTGTCAGCACAGACCCAACGCAGGGCTCGAACTTGTGAATGATGAGATCAGGACCTAGGACAAAGTCTGACATTTAACCAACTGAGCCACCCAGGCACCCCAACTTTAGGACATTTATAATGTTTCATTCTCTCCCTGTTTTAAATAAGAAATGGATGAATATGTGACTTGGAAGTGTTTTCTATATTTCAAATTACCTCCTTAGAATAAATTGCTATAAATAAAAGTACTGGATTAAAGGTTCTCAATACTTTTAAAGCTTTTGACTTACGTTACCAAGTTTTTTTCCTGAAGAGGTCATGTGAATTTTAATTTTAGTATGCAGTTCACTTCATCATCCTTCCATGTATTCCATTTTTTCCTTTTACAGGGCAGTGGTTTTCTTACTAGGAAATGGAAGCTGCTTTCTAACAGTGATAACCCATAGTTCCATTAGGAAAATAATTCTACAAGGTTTCAATTCACAGTAAGATAATCACCATTTTGGAAATTCTGGTTGAGTATTGGGAGGAATTAAAGCAAAGTATGGCAAAAGCACCAATCACCGTAACATACGCTGATGGTTTTTTGAGTAAATTACATGGCCTTTCGTGAGCCTGCCGATTTAAACAATTATTTATAAAAGAGTGCTGTTGACTGAGACTATAACAAGAAACCTTGGTGCCATCGTGGTTAATTGCATAAGCACATGTTCAAAGCTATGCTCCTTATTTAGTTCACTCTAATGGATCTAAGTCTATCGTGTAAATAGGACTCAGAACTTATGAAATCCTTGTTCTATTTTTTAACTCATAGGATATTGAAAGTAAATTCATGCTCAGGGGTGGAGATAAGCTCTGTGATTTGTCTTACACTGAATAGAACTCACTTTCATAAATTAATGTATGTGAAAACATTTCCTCAGAATTCAGTCCTTAAATAAACAGCAACACAGTTTCACTCAGGAAGTATGTGAAAGCCCTTTATGTGGCTGCTAAAGATCCTAACAGAATGAACAGCACATATTAAACACTGAAGCTTTTTAGTAAGAAGCCTAATTAAAAATTGCATGCTAGGTAAGTTCATTTTAAAAACAGCCATTTATCAGTAAGTTTCCCCCATAAAATGTTACCATCTTAAAGGATCTTCTATATATGAAGGCTATCTCTCTTATTACTATAACTACCTTTCAAGAGTTGGTTTTTCTGTATCATGTGCCATGTGTGGACTTCATACATTATGTCCTTTAATACTCATAATCACCTTATTGAGGCCAATTACATTACCCTAATTTTACAAGTGAAAAAAAGTTTCAAAGAGAAGTCCTCAAGATGGTCTAGAGTTCAGACTCCTCCTCCCCAGAAGTCAGATTAGTTCTACTGTAGTACAGATTCACGAAGCAGCCCATGAGGCAGAGCTGCCCATGATACAGTTACTCAGAAGGGGTACTTCTTGGGTGACCCACGAGCAACCCTGAGAATGTACCTTATTTCAGTTATCAACAGTCCCATTTAAAAAAAAGTGTGAAGAGAGAAAGAAAGAAAGAGGAATGCAAAGTGCCATACTTGGCACATCTTCTTTTTTTTAATGTTTATTATTTTGAGAAAGAGAGCGTGCACGCACATATGCACGAGGGAGCAAGACGGGAGGGGCAAAGAGAGAAGGGGAGAGAAGATCTGAAGCAGGCTTTGTGTTGACAGATGTGAGGCTTGAACTCACAAACCCTGAGATCATGACCTGGGCCAAAGTCAGATGTTTAACCAACTGAGCCACCCAGGCACCCAGCACATCTTCTTTTACTAAAGTTTGATGATGGAGTTTTTACGTTGTTTTTCCCTATCTTTATTTATGATTTATACCACCAGAAATTCAAACGTGTTTTTTACCTTTTACTCTCAAGCATCATCAAGTCAGATTAGATATTGAATTTTACCCCTTTCAAAACCTGACATTCAATTCAAAGATGTTCTTTTCCTCTCAAAGAAAGTTCTGTAAGACCCTGCCATTCAGCATTGGAAAAAAATGGTTAAAGCCTTTCCCAAAATAAAAATTTACAAAAGAGAAGTTCATTTATGTCCATTTTAGAAAACAAAATAGTTAACTTTAAAAAAAAGAAACATTTTGATGTGCTATTTCCTATTGTATTACACTGACTGAACACAAATAAGATATGTAAATCAATTCCTCAAATATCCTCAAATCCGTATTTCTTCATGAGGAATTACCATAGGACCTAGAAGATAATTTTTCATCAGTTATCAGAAAATATGATGAAATTAACTTTGAAAGGCTACACATCTGCCTTTTTCTCTTCTATCCTTTGCTGTGCCAGAGTCTGTCTTCTGGAACTTTCATTAGAAGTGTCCCAATTAAAAAGCTATGTAAGAAACAAAACAAAAAACAAAAATGGCTTCCATTCACAACAAGGATTCTAAATAAGAAGTCAATATGGTAAATCAGTTCTTCCCTGGCTTTTAGCCATTCAATCTTTTGGTTTTGAAACTCATTTCTTTGTGAGCAGAAGGTCGTTGTGATGAGGTGTTGTCAGGCCTCTGACAGGGGTATTGTGCGTGGTAGAAGGTGGCATTTTTTGATCAATGTCTTCAAAGTCAAAGCTTGGAAAATAATAGCTGCACATCAAAACCCAGTGCCATTAAGGCAGTTAACATTGGGCTCTTTCAGGTGGCCCCAGGGAATTACTTAATTCTCATGTTGGGCTTTACAATAATTAGTCATCTATAATGGTGTACTAAGATTTATGTGAGGACTTGTAACTCGAGATTCATTATCAAATGAGGTTCAGAAAAATCACTACCAAAAAAAAAAAAACAACTATTTATTGATGTTCTCCCATTTTTTTCTGAATCCCTGATTATTGCATTTCTGTTCAATTTTTAAAAATTTTTTAACCTTTATTTAGAAGGAGCCAGAGAGGGAGTGGGGGAGGGGCAGAGAGAGAGAGAGGGAGCAGGGGAGGGGAAGGGAAAGAGGGAGACACAGAATCTGAAGCAGGCTCCAGGCTCTGAGCTGTTAGCATAGAGCCCAACGCGGGGCTCGAACCCATGAATTGAGAGATCATGACCGGAGCTGAAATTGAACGCTTAACCGACTGAGCCACCCAAGTGCCCCTGCATTTCTGTTCTTAAGACATCTTTTATTGACTTAATATCTTTGTATTGTAAAATGTCCATGTTTAATTTTTTAGGCCATTTGTGCAATTATTTCATGACATCCTGCCTTAAACCTTTTGTTACTGATAAAGGTAACAAAACAAAGGCTTAAGTTAGTGACCTTAAACCTTTTGTTGTAACTTTCTCTATATTCTTATTACTTTTGCAAAAAGCCTTAAACGTTTACAATTGCATTAAAAGGAGGGTGGGTTTTTATGTTGTTTTTCGTTTTTCCTTTCTACAACATAGAGTTATTGGAATATTTAAGAAAAAAGCCATTTTTGCATATATCCATACAAATAGCACAATTGCCATGTATGTGTATGATACATATATGATTTCTTAAAGACGCTATTAAGTCACAGGTGGAAAATATACAATAAAAAGTCAAATCTATAGTTAAGAGATAAATGTGCCATATGTTTCTCGAATACTGAGGCACAATGGGGTGCATTAAGAAACTCATTAAGTCAATGGAAATCGCAGCTGGGCTCTACAGAGGTGTCTATTCACTGCACTTCTGAAACAGAAAAACATAAAAATAGTGGACACATCCCATTTCTTCTGATTTGAACTGGTTATGTTAGCATGGGGCTAGTGCAATGCAAAATACCAATGCAGCTTTCCTCTCAGCATCTAATTTAATAAACTTCATTTTAATAGTCTTTTATTTATGTTTCCCAGTAAAGGCAAAGATGTCTATCTCCCTTACTTTTTTAATTTTCCTATAAATAAAATCAAAACTTTGTCAAAGCACCTACACAGTATAGTAGAGTCATTCACACTAAACCTCATAAATGACTTGGACAGTAAAAAAAAAAAAAAAAAAAAAAAAAAATGTCTGGTTTGATTTTGTGGACTTTAGAATGAAATGAATGTCATTTAATATAAAATGCCCCCACTAAAATTTTGTGTGACATTGGGAAAGGCCTTGGTTCTCAAGGTATTTGGTTTTTTCCTCTATAAAATGCTGTTTCAGATGTCTTTTTCTTCTATGTCAGTCACTTTAAGAATCTAATGAAATCTATGAGAATCTGACCTGTGAAGATATGAACAAAATTTTATATAGCATTTCAAGCACCCTTTTAGATTAAGAGCCATAAAGGATTCCCAAAGCCCCTTCCTGGCTTAAAATTCTATGGTTCTATACTAGTATCAATACAAAACTTTCTTGAATTTTTAAAGAAAGATTTTTAAAGCACATTTGCAACACTGAGACCAAGTCTCTGAGGTCTCTAAAGGAAGGAATTTAATGCAGAATTATGGAATCTTGAGTGTTCAAAATAACCTTAGCATGGATTAGTTTTCTCTACTGATAGATTACAATTCATATCTACATTCATGTTTTACCAACAACAGAGCTCTGAAACAGAATAAGAAAATAAGCCTGAAAAAAGTAACATCTCTAGCCATTTTGGTTCAATAACAGTAATTCATATTCTTGAATTCATTTTCTTCTTATATGATCTTCAAAATTTTCACTGAGTTTTAGGAAATGTTTAACAACTAAGGGGACAAAATGAAAATGTTTTCCCTACTTGGTAGTCACCACACTACAAATGTTAAACTCCTCAGAGATCATTCAAGTTTTCATGCCTCAGTAATGAATTCAGAAGCACAAAGCTTAAATTCTAAAGGCAAAATCCACATTATTATCATAGTAGCTTCAATCATTTGAAATCCTAAAACAGGTGAAGTGAGATCCTCCAGTCATTCAAAATTCCAAATCTCTCAGGGGTTCTCTTTTAATGTTTTCTGTATTTGTAGAATTTGTTAAAAATCAATGGAATGACATGAGCTTTTAGGCACTACCTACCACCCTCAAAGTATTTACCTTGAGTATTTTTTAAAGTTTATTTATTTTGAGAGAGAGAGGGGGGTGGAGAGGAGCAGACAAACAGGGTGAGAGAATCCCAAGCAGGCTCCATGCTGTCAGCACAGAACCTGACGCAGGGCTCGATCCCATGAACCATGAAATCATGACCTGAGCGGAAATCAAAAGTCAAACACTTAACCAACTGAGCCACCCAAGCGTCCCATGAGCTTGTGTATTGTTTTTTTAATTTTTTTTTTTAATGTTCATTCATTTTTGAGAGATGGAGAAAGACAGAGCATGAGTGGGGGAGGGGCAGAGAGAGAGGGAGACACAGAATCCGAAGCAGGCTCCAGGCTCTGAGCTGTCAGCACAGGGTCTGACACGGGGCTCAAACTCACAAACTGGGAGATCATGACCTGAGACGAAGTCGGACGCTTAACTGACTGAGCCACCCAGGCACCCCTAAGCTTGTGTTATTTTTAAATGTATATGTAGCTTCATTTTAGCTGAGGAAGTTTCTGCCCTATTCAAATGCCTATAAAATGAAAAGTTTATCAGGCTTTACACACTGTTCAGATAAAGAGACATGTATCAATAGTTTCTGAGGCTGTTAGATTTTCACTCAAACTATGGACATTTGAAATTTGATTTGGGATGGAAAGCAAGAGGAGAAATTTCTGATGGAAAAAGCGGATATCCCCCTCTTTGCTCGTTGGTCTCTTAACTGATCCTTGTCGTATGCTACCAACATGCTCTAGCATCTGCCATCTTGCAAAGTCCTCCTTCCACCATTTTAATATACCGCTGCTTCCTACTTTCCCTTCACAACCAAACCTCAGAAGGTTGTCTATATCCTTCATCTAGTCTCCACTTCCTCGTCTAGTATTAAGCCCTGTCTCATCCAACAGGTCTCTCTTCCTTCATTTCAGCAACAACATTTAGTGGGGTCAGCAATGATTATGATTCCCATGCTACCAGATCAAAGGACGTTTTCCATCCTTTACCTCCTTGACCTCTCAGAAGTACATAACACAATTAAGTATACTTCAAATTATCTTCTCTTGACTTCCACGACACCATAATTTCTTATTTTTCTCCTACTTTTCTATTTCTTCTCAATTTTATTCATTCATTCTTTTGCTTTTCCTTTTTTATATATACGCCTATTATAGTTCTTTTGTACTTTTGTTTATGATTATTTAGTGTCTATCTCTTCCCATATGGATAAGAAACAAGACTCAATTTTATTCATTCATTCTTTTGCTCTTCCTTTTTTATATATAAGCCTATTATAGTTCTTTTGTACTTTTGTTTATGATTATTTAGTGTCTATCTCTTCCCATATGGATAAGAAACAAGACTATTTTGTTTCCCACTGTGTTCTCAGTGCCTTAATCACCTAACAGACAATCAATAAGTACATATTAGTGAAATGAATGGAGAAGGCCTGGAAAGGATCGAGGTATGAGAGATCTCATGGGCATCTGGGATCATTTTAGGGGACTATGGAAAAAAAAGTTCATTTCACTACAGAATGCACTTTAAGTGTGTGATCAGACAAAATCCATAATCCATTAATTATAAAGAGTCTATTGGTATAAAAATAGTCTATTGGTATAAAAATCTGTATGTCCAGATACATGGAAAAGTTTAATAATATAACATTAATTGCTAGGTAGTAATTAATTCTATAGAAACACATCTGTTTAGCATTCTATGTATGTCACTTGGGGTTTTCTGGGAAGCAGACACCAAGACATAATCAGAAGTGCAAGAAATTTATGGGGAAGTGGGGAGCACCTGAGAAGTGTAAGGGGAGAGGGAGCAACAGCAGGTAGAAGAGCCTTAGACCATGATGCAGGTCTGAGCCCCGCAAGCAGAAAGAAAAACAGGAGGACAGTTGTACAGGAAGAGCCTCAGACTGCAGTACAGCTCTGAGAATGTCTCCGTCAGGCCCCAGGGATCCCCACAGCAGAGACTGGCTGTTAGAAGAATCCTGCTTTGGGCAGAAATGGTCTGATTCTAGTCAGTGGCTGGGAGAAGCCTGAGGACAGTCTGACATTGGTATGGACACTGTGGTGAACCCTGCTTGCAGCAGGCTAGTTCTCAAAAGGAGAGCTGCCTGGTGCACTGTCCTCACAAGGTGTTTGAGGCTGTCGTCTGAAGGTTTTTGTAAATCACATCTAACTGTCTTAATGGAATAGCATGTAACTTTACCCTTATGGGCAGGAGGTATATTCTTAAAATTAACCCTGTTACCATTTGTCAAAATAATTTATAAAATTTTCCTGAAACTAATGAATACATAATAGTTTTTTTTCTTGGCAGTGCAGTTGTTTTTCTCTTCTAATTCCTAAGGATTTATTTAAAGATTAGTGGAACATCAATCAATGTGCCAAACTTGGGCTATGACCTGGATACGGGCAGAATCTTTGCCTTCTCTGAAGCTAGTTCTTTCTCAAATAGTTCCACTTCTATTCCACACTGAAGTAAACTTTCTATCCTATGAACTTGGCAATGAGTATTTCAGGAACTTTTGTTTTTTAAGTCAAAATGTCTGTTATTATCCTTATTATGCTACTGTTCATTTTTTTTCCCTTGCATTGCTCTTAACTCCTCACTCTGCTTATGTATTCTCTCTGATGGGAGAAAGATGGCTGCTTAGTTTTTACATAAAATTGTCACTAATTTATGTAATCAACAAACAGTTATTAAATATCTACTATATGTCAAAATCCATGCTGGGTAATTTAGTTATGGAATCTCATTGATTTCTTGTAACATTCCTGTAAGATAATTATCACTCTTGCTGTCTGGACATAACAGAGCCGATGCAGCAAGTTGACCGTGCCCAAGCTCAAGCTATTTCTACTGTACCGGCCTATTCATTTAAGGTTATTACAGAAAGAGGGCAACTTAAGGTGGTCCATGTTTCAGCAAATACAGAGTCAAATCATCCCGATGTTAGAAAAGCACTCTTTCCAGTTCACAACTTAGGAGAAATTCCAGAACTAGAAAGATGTTCCCATTCAAGTCTCTTGGCTCTTGACCATCCAATCCCAAATATTAAAAGAATCTTCCTTAAACAAAGTTTCCTGAATGAGACTCCTCAGAACTCATGGAGATTTAAATAAAGTATGATAAATGTTATGATAACCACAATTATTCCATCTACCTTAATGTTTTGCTTTATAACAATTAAATTCAATTCTCATAAAATTCTATAAGAAAAATAGTAATACCAAAATAAAACTAATAGCACCAGCCTCTTTCAACTATTACTATTTTGTAGATTTACTTAGATAGAATGAATTTCTGTTTAACCTCTAATTTTAAAATCCACTGAGTTTCAAAATTATTTACATTTGGTCTGGAGAAGTCCAAATGAAACCTGGCTAAATATCAACTTACATTTATATGTCTGCCTCATGATATTATATACATCTGTCAAGTTTCTTCTAATATCCATTAATAATAAATTATTTTACTTTAATTGAAAACTGGTATATAAAGACTGGTGACCACATTACCTTGACCACCTTTATTCTGAGCTCTTAGTAATCTCCTTAAGCTAAAAATATCTTTAATGTACAATCTCTGACCTTCCCCAGTAGATATACAGAACAGAAACTGAAAATAATAATACAGTAATTTATCCTGTAAACTACTAAGATAATAAATAGAGGAAGAATAGCTGGATTAATTAGGGATAAGTATAAAATATTGGTGGTTGTCTCTCAAGGTGCTCATGCCATTGGCATCATAATTTTAAAAATGTAACATTTACCATTCGTGTTTAGTAACCATCATAATTCCCCATTGTAATAACTGTGACATGATGTAGGAATTGTGTGACAAAGAATTTTATTTTTTTTCAATATGCTTAACCTTCTCAGGATAATCCCTTTCCCTCTAGAAGGTCAAAGACAACTGTGACTATTTTAGCAATGAGAGAAGAAAGAATACTCACAAGAGAAGTATGATTGTCAACTGGGAATAATAAAGGTCAGAAAGACAAGTTCAAACTTGACTGCCATCCAATAGCGTAACTTCCCTCAACCCATGTCCTTCTCATGTAAAAGTGAGGAGTGTACATAGAAATTAAATAAGATAATATATGTCAAAATACCTAGAGTCATGCCCGACATGTAGGCATTCAGAAAAATGTGAGTAGGCTTAATTATGTTAACGGTGCCAGTCATGCTATTCCCTTTGAAAAACTTTTCAAAACATAGAGGATTCTTTGCTATATTCTCTAAGATGCTATCAGTCTGGTCAAACAAGAAATATCAGCATCACTGAAGAGAATTTGGTGTGCCTTCAAAGAACTGGGTTTTTTTTTTTTTTAAGTTTATTTATTGTGTGTGTGCGTGAGAGACAGAGAGAGACAGAGAGAGAAAGAGACAGAGAGAACCTGTCGGGGAAGAGCAGAGAGAGGAGACAGAAGATCCAAAGTAGGCTCTGTGCTGACAGCAGAGAGCCCGATATAGGGCTCAAACTCACAAACCGTGAGATCACGACCTGAGCCGAAGTCAGACACTTAACCGATTCTCTCTCTCTCTCTCTCTCTCTCTCTGCCCCTCCCCTGCTTGTCTCTCTATCCTCTCAAAATAGATAAATAAACATTTAAAAATATATATATTCACTATAATATTCAACTATGCTTTACTGCTTGGAGTCTGCAATTATATTATTTTCTCGTATGTCATTATGCTTTAAAACATTCTTCTGAATCAGCAGCTTGGTTTCATAAAAAATACACTAGTATTTCATAAAAAAATACACTAGTGTTTCATAAAAATACACTAGGGTTTATTTATGAAAAACACTCATGTCCCTTCTATTATACCAATCACAAAAGATAATAGTTTCTCTTTTCTTTCTCTAATGGAGCAATGCAACACTTCATTACCTTTATATTTCATTATGTATATGACTCTGGCTCTGTGATTTCAGTCTCTCGCATAGACTTCAGAATACATGTCTCCCAGATCGAAATGAAAGGTTAGAATGACCTCCCAAACTTACTAAAGCTGCCAGGACAATTGCTAAAATGCACCTTACAAAAACAGGGTTAGAGCTGCTTAAAATTAAACCATGCTATACTGAAATCCATGAAAGGAATTAAAAATAATAAATACAGTATCCATGATGGGGGGTTGAATGGCTATAATAGGCAGAAAGGTACAAAATTATGAATGACTTCTTGCTTTGAATGCTTTTGCTAGCCAGTATTATTACACCTGCAATAATAATTTCTCCATTAGTATACTATTAATTAGTATACTATTAGTATACTAATTAATTAGTATACTATTAGTATACTATTAGTATACTAATTAATTAGTATACTATTAATAGTATAGTATACTATTAATAATGGCATTATTGGGGCACCTGGATGGCTCAGTCAGTTAAGTGTCCAACTTCAGCTCAGGTCATGATCTCGCAGGTTCATGAGTTCAAGCCCAGCATCGGGCTCTGTGCTGACAGCTCAGAGCCTGAAGCTGCTTCGGATTCTGTATCTTCCTCTCTCTCTGCCCCTCCCCCACTCACACTCTGTCAGTCTCTCTCAAAAATAAACATTAAAAATTTTTTTTTAAAAATAATGGCATTATCAATATTAATCATCAACATACCTATACTATGTACCTTAGCCACTTACACAGTTTGAGGTTTTACAGTCCTTTCTTTGTCAATATCATAATGAGTCGACTGATTTTGATTCCTAAGCTCCATCATTGGAGCTTCTGTCAAGTTGCCTACTCTATCTAATCATCAATTTCCTCATCATTAAATTAGGGATGAAACAGTGTTTCCTTCATTGGGTATTTGTGAAGATTCAAAAAATAATGTAGATAAATACTTTGAATGTAATATATGTCCACTAATACTGTCTCAATGCAAAAAACAAAAAGCCAGTTTCTATACTTGATGACTGAATTCTTAAAGAGATATTCCCTTAAAATTAAAATGTAGGAATTACTTTTTTTTTTATTTTTCAAGAGTAATGAACTGGTATACAACTGGCCTTGCAGGAAATTCTATGAGTCAGCCTTTATTTAATCTGCCCTCCTACTATTTTATACCTAATGTGACAGATTCTTTCATAAATTCTTACAAACTCTCTAGAGGCCTTTTCAGCCATCTAGCTATCTTTTTATTTTATTTGCTCTTATATGACTCATCTCTATCACTTTCACCCAGTACCTAAAAATTGATCATAATTCAATTTAGAAAATTTGGAAACTAAAGGAAGAAGAGTCTGGAAAAAAAATGCCAGATAGGAACTGCAGGGAATATTTCAAGCTGATATTTTACAACCTGTCTACTGTTACTCATTTCCTGATGGTGATAACTCAAAGATATAAATAGATCCAATTGAAAGAGACCACCTGACCACTATCTTTGACATCAGTTTTCTTTATCCTATCTAATTTTAGAGCATAAAACAAGGATGTTTCACTTCTTATAAATATCAGAAAGTCTTTTTGAAAACAGAAACTATGAAAATTCAGCCCAGGAAAATGCCCATACAAAACTTCACATTTGTTATCAATGGGTTCCAAGGAGCCTGTCAAGCCCATCTATAAATTCTCTAGGGCTGCACTGAGGGAAGATTTTAAGATTTTAATTTTGTACATAACAACATACCTGAAAGTTATCCTATTACTTTGTTTTGGATTTATATTTTTCCCATAGACAATTAAATAGCTTGTATGGGGGGCACCTGGGTGGCTTGGTCGGTTAAGCGTCCGACTTCGGCTCAGGTCATGATCTCACGGTCTGTGAGTTCAAGCCCCGCGTCGGGCTCTGTGCTGACCGCTCAGAGCCTGGAGCCTGTTTCAGATTCTGTGTCTCCCTCTCTCTCTGCCCCTCCCCTGTTCATGCTCTGTCTCTGTCTGTCTCAAAAATAAATAAACGTTTAAAAAAAAAATTAAATAGCTTGTATGGGACAGACGTCTGCATATAGGCAGATGTAGCCATCTCCTGATGGCACATTCATCAACTTATAAAACATCTGCGTGTGCATATGCAGGAGTCTATACGTTAACTCCTTGCCGAGCATCCCCCAGGGAAAAGGGGTTGTGAGGCAGCCTGCAACGTTGCTTCGATATCCCAAATGCAAATATCCCCTAGCAGACACTGCAGTGGTGCCACAGCCTCTTATGCCAACGACATTGGGTTGAGTCTATTCCTGGTTTTCGGGTATTCCTATTACGTTTCCATGAAGAGCTCTCCCCCTGGGGTCCCATGCTTCCACTCTAACTTCCGATAAATGAGAACGCACCATTAAACTATTGTTTAATGGCTGTATTTGTCATGGATTTTATCTACCTAACTTCCAGTTCTTGTAACAGCTCTTCGAAAGTTGCATTATTGTCACCATTTCACAGATGAGAGAATCGAACCTCAGATTCACACAGTGCCAAATACCAACTCATACTTTCCATGTATCACTGAGAGACAAACAAACTAAAAAAAGAAAAAAAAAGAAAAAAAGGTCCTTACAAAAATTATTCTCTGGATATGTACCACAAAAATTTACATACTCTGTCCAAATGCCCCTAATGCTCACCAAAATAATGCATATGAAAGACAGTGCACAGAAAATACATTCTCTCAACCGTGGCTCACCAGCACTGACCCGGTCTTCCTCTCTGGATATCTTTCAAAATCACTAAATTGCAGCTACTTTTTTTGGACTTATAACAGTGTCTGTGGCTGCAACATTGTTATTTTAAGCCACTATCTCTGTCTTTGCAAATCAATTGCTTATACACTCAGGTCTAGCAAGATTCTTTGCTTCTTCTCCCTAATCTGTTCCTCCTTCCCCCCTCGCTCCCCACTGCACTCCCACCTCTTCACTAAATGACAGACTGACAGACGTGGCTAAGTGTACCTTGTTTAAACATCTGCTTCATTACTGTTGAGTGACTGCCCTATGCGTAGGCAGGGTTTTTTTCTTATCTTTTACGCAGGAATTCAGATGGTCTGATTAGAAAGCTGAACTGCTTGAAGGATCCTGACAGATGTCGCTTACTTTGTTTTCAGACCACCATGAGAACTTTGGCGTTCCACTCAGACAACTTTCAGCAGTGGAACGACCGTCTGTTTAGGTACCTGGCTATGTAAAACATGCATTTAGCTGAGGAATCCCACTTCCACACCCAAGGATCAGTTTTCCCTGGGGAAATAATTGGATAAAGAACCATTTATTCTATAAATGTTATGAGTATGTTAAGGGTCAGTTGCTATAATTGCAAAATGGAGTGATGGCTAAAAAGAATGACTGACTATTGGTAGAACTAAAATAAAACCCAGAGAAACCTAAAGACAGGAAAAAAAGGAAGAAACAAAGCCCCAAATATTACATACATAAAGCAGAAAGCACAAAGAAGATCATGGGTTTCATAAAATAACCCACAGAGTTTGGTTTTTTTAGTGTGCAACTATTTTAAAGCTTACTTGTGAAGATAATTTAAAACAGAGAATATTGTAGGTTCAAATGACAGATAATTTCAGATTCAGTGATCCAAATGAATACAAGTACTGACTTCAAAAACTACATATGATTTTATACTCTAGTTAGAATCCTTCAGGAAAGAAAACTACTACTCATTCTGACCCCATGTGAAGGCTTACATTCTGCAAAGTAATAATAAATAATAATAATAACAGTAATAGTGGTATCAGAGAGTTCTAGAATATTGTGTGAAGAAACTGAGGCTCACAAAAAGAGTGGTGGACAGTGTTAACAGGAAATGAGTGAAGATGAAGTACAAAAAGGGGACAAAAAGTAGGGTGAGCGCTGACACTTCCAGTTACCATAGAAGCTGTCCTTTACCTCTTTCCCTCAGCTACTTACTCGCTAGTTGCCCTTGGCTTTCTACCCTGCCACTGTATTAAGCCCATCGGCTTTGACAGAACCTGTTTTCTCCACCACGACTCCCTCTAGAACTGACCATTATGTTTCCCCACAGGTAGCTGTTTATTCACATCAAGCTTCAAAGTCATCTCTCAGAGAGGCTCTTCCTAACCACGAAATGTAGAGCTCTTCAGCCACTCTCTATCACGTGGTCCTCTTTTATTTTCATGTTTTTACTTCTTGACTTTTGCATTTTTAAAGGTTTCAGAAAAGCTATCTCATTCACCCCTGTATTTTCAGCATTTAGTACATAGGAGATGCTCAGTGAAAGCTTATTTAGTGAATCAAATAAAAATAAAAACACTTAGGGGTGCCTGGCTGGCCCAGCTGGTAGAGCCTGTGACAGCTGATCTTGCCGTTGTGAGTTTGAGCCCCATGTTGGGTGTAGAGATTACTTAAAAATAAAAAAAAAAATCTTAAAAAATCAAATAAAATAGGAGCACATGGATGGCTCAGTTGGTTAAGCGTCCAACTTCAGCTCAGGACATGGTCTCGCGGTTCGTGGGTTCAAGCCCTGCATCGGGCTCTGTGCTGACAGCTCAGAACCTGGAACCTGCTTCGGATTCTGTGTCTCCCTCTTTCCCTTCCCCTCCCCTGCTCCCTTTCTCTCTCTCTCTCTCTCTCTCTCTCTCTCTCTCTCTCTCTCTCTCAAAAATAAATAAACATTTAAAAATGTTAATAAAGTAAAATAAAAGCACGGACTTTATTAACAGTGGAACAATCACTCTGTGACAAACTCTGCCCCCTAGAATACCTTGCCCAATAGATATCAGGGTCTTTCCAGTTCACATACTTGATCTTAGCCAAAAGATCAGGAAGTGATCAGGGTCTCTCCAATTTAACCAAAACATTTATTCTTTATTTTTAAGTGGGAGGAAAAGATCATGTGAATAGATAGATAGATAATTTGAAAGTGTTCATTCCAATACCTCCACCTGTGGAGATTGCACCAGAAATTACTGCCTTCAATGAAAATGTAAGCACACAGAATAAGGCTTCCCTTTAATGAGCATTGGAACATACTATATATTCCATAAATAGTTAATGAATATCTTATGTTAAAACAGAAACAAAACTTAGGAAATTTAAGGAAAGGAATCAAAGATGAGATGTAAAAAGTGTCTGTGGTCTCTGTTCCTTTATCTGTAAAAACAAGAGAAGACAAAGGAATAGAGTCAAAATAAGAAATTGTCACATATATAATCATAGCCAAATTGAGTACATCAAAGTATCTGACAATTTCCTTTCATGCATATTAATAAGTGTGAGCTTCTTGAGGATAGGGACCAAGGCTTTCATCTTTTGAACCCCTGCCCTTTCCTCTTCACTGTCTGAAACATCATAAAGGCTCAAAGAAATAATTGCAGAATTGAACTGATTACATTTAAGAGTAAGATGATAAAGACTTTCTTGTAACCTATTGAGTTTCTTCCAGAGCTAGAAAATAGAACATATAATATGTGTCACTTTGGAAGACATTTGCAAAGTGGAAAATTCAACAAAGTTCTGTATAGGAGACATTCTCTAACAATTTAGGCTAAACATAAACACAACTCGTTGCTTATTTGTTGCATTCTACACAGATAGGACCTTGCAAGCATAACTGAAAGTGTATATGCGCCAGGGCAGAGTTAGCTACCCTAATATGAGATGCCCTGTGGAGTGTGATATATCCTTCCTAGAAACCAGGAAGTAAAGATTTCTCAGAGGAAGAACCAAGACACTACTAGATGTTCAGGCCTTTCTCCAACAAGAATGGAGACCGTATCCTGTGCTTACTTTTGTGGCACCACGCCAAGTGGGATTCTGGATAGGAGATATTCGAGGGGTAGCATTTTGTATGCTTCCTACACTTTGAAGCTGCTTCTAGCTCTTGGTCTCACATCTGCAACCGTTCTCCCAAGCCCACATAAATCTAGTAAGTGGCTACATTAAAGTAAATGGCCATATGAGTTGTGTAGTCCCCTGACTGTTCATCAGAAAGTCATTTGTGAAACCAAAGTGAATATTTGTGTCTATGTTGAAACAAATGAAAAGAAAAAGTGTTGGCATCTCCTTGATATTTATTTTATTTGTCAGGCCTATTGAAGTATAAAAAAGTACATTAGGGGTGCCTGGGTGGCTCAGTCGGTTAAGCGACCAGCTCTTGATCTCAGCTCAGTCATGATCTCACCATTTGTGAGTTCGAGCCCCACATTGGGCTCCATGCTGTCAGTTCAGAGCCTGCTTGAGATTCTCTCTTCCCCTGTCTCTCTGCCCCTCCCCCTCTGACACCCGTGTTCTCTCACTCTCTCTCTCTCGCTCTCAAAAATAAAATAAACTTTAAAAAAAAAGTACTTCAAAGTGTCTGAACTCTTCCTATAATACGTGTTAATAAGCTGTGAGCATCTTGAGGATGAAGATGAGATAAATGCACCCTTTGTTAGTGTAAAATAAGTTTTGACAAATGTATATAGTTGTGTAATTGCCACCACTGGAATCCAAATATGGAATATTTTAATCACTCCCAAAATTTCCCTCATGGCCATATGCAATCAACCCCCTAGCCCCATCCCTAGCAACGGGTAACCAATTATCTGGTTAAAGTCTGTATAGTTCTTCCTATTTCAGAATGCTATGCAAATTGACACACGGTATACAGAGCCTTTTGTATCTGATTTCTTTTATCTAAAACAACTTTCAGGATTCACTCACATTACTGCATGTAACAGTTTGTTCCTTTTTATTGCTCAATAACATTCCATTGCATGTATAATACTACATCCCTCCTGACCACCCCCCCCCCCATCAGTTAATGGATATTTGAGTAATTTTTAGTCTGGCACTATTAAGAATAAAGTTTCTATAAATATTCATTACAGTTCTTTGTGTATACAGCAGGGTTTGTTTTTGTTTTTTTTTCTTCTGTAGGATTTCTGGTTCATTGTTGTGAGTATATGTCTAACTTTAAAAGAAATTGTCAAACAGTTTTCTAAAGACCCTGCACCATTTTTATATTCCTACCAGGGAAATATGAGAGTTCCATTTGCTTTGGCATAGTCACCAGCAGTTGGTATTAACAGTATTTTAAATTTTAGCAATTCTTGTTAAGTGTTCAGTAAAATCTCATTATGATTTTAATTTCTATTTCCCTAATGGCCAATAATGTTGAAGCATCTTTTTATGTGTTTGTCATTCATAACTCTTTGGTGAAGTATCTGTTCCAACTCCTGCCATTTTCAAATGGGTTATCTCACTGGCTTTATTCTAGACAGGAGTCTTTATCAAATAGGAATTTTGCAAAGTTTTCTGCCATTCTTTGGCTCACTTTTATATTTTATTAATCATTTCTTTTGAAGAACAGAGGGTTTTAATTTTAATGAAGTTCAATGTATCAACTTTTATTTTATGGTTTGACCTTCTGGGAGTCATCTATGAAATCATCACCTAATTCAAGCTCACAAAGATTTTTCCATTTTCTTTTTAAACGTTCAGGATTTTATCTTGTACATTTATATCTATGATCTATTTATCAAGTTAGCTATTTTTGTGCAAGATTTATTTCTCATATGGATGCCCAACTGTCCCTGCACCATTGAGAATATATTCCTTTCACCATTCAGTTACATTGCTCCCTTGTCAAAAATTAATTTACTCTAGATGTATGGGTTCATTTAAGGATACTCTATTCCATTGATTTGTTTATTTGTATACCATACCACACTTCCTTGATTATGTAGCTTTATAGTAAATCCCAAAATCAAGTAGTGAGAATTTTCCAAATTTGGTCTTTATTACAAAATTGTTTTCACTATTTATGTTGTTTTTCATATACATTTTGAAATCAGCTTATCTATTTCTATTTTTTAAAAAAAGGTTGCTGGAATTTTGGTTGGACTTGTACTGAATCTATAGATCAACTGGGCGAAAATGAATATCTTAAAGATACTGAGTTTTTAGATCCATAATCATGGTATGTTTCTTCATATAGGTCTTAATTTTGTAATTTTCAGCATACAAATCTTGCAACTTTTGTTAGATTTATCCCTATGAAGTTCAAAGTTTTTGAATTTCTTTTACAAGAAATTTTTAAATTTCAAATTGCAGGTTTGTTATCATTACATAAAGTACAACTGAGTTTTGGGTACCTGAGTGGATCAGTTGTTAAACATCTGACTTCAACTCAGGTCATGATCTCATAGTTAGTGAGTTTGAGTCCCACACTGGGTGTGCTCGAGCCCTGCTTAGGGTGAGCACGAGCCCTGCTTTGGGTAAAACACAAGCCCCAGGTGAGCCCTGCTTCTCTCTCTCTCCCTCTTTTTCTCTCTGCCCCTCGTGGGATTCTCCCTCCTGTCTCTCCCTCTCTCTCTCACCCTCTCTCTCTCTCTCCCCCTTAAAAAAATACGATTGATTTTTTTATTGTATTTATATCCTGCTACATGGCTAATTTCATGTATTAGTTCTCAAAGGATTCACAATTCTGTGTAGACAATTATGTCATCTTTAAACACCAAGAGTTTTATTTTTTTTTTCCTTTTCAAATCTATGTGCCTTTTGTATGTATGTATGTATTTATGCCTTAATTACTTTGCCTAGTTCTCCAATGTTGAAAGGGATGATAAGAACAATCTTACCTTGTTCCCAATCTTGCAGGGACTACAATTTCCTCAACCAGCGTTACCTATAGGGTTTTTGTAGGCACATTTTATCAGATTCAAGAAGTTCCTCTTGAATACATCTTGACTCTTGTCAAATGTTTTTTCTTTTTCTATTGAGATGATATGCTCTTTATTTTTTAGTCTATTGATGTGGTGAATTGCATTAACTGATTTTAAAATGTTAAACCAAATAAATAAGTTAACTGATTAATTAATTAATTAATTAATTAAAATAAAACACTGAACCAAATATTCCTGAGGCAACTCCCATGTGGTTAGGATATATTATTTAAAATTATTTAGTATTATTTATTATTTATTTCATAGATTTGATTTAACAATATTTTGTTAAGAATTTTCATGACTATATTAATGGGAAATATTGGTCTTTTTTTCTTGCATTATCTTTGGTTTTGGTATGAGGTGGGAAGTGTTCCCTACTTTTCTATTTTATGGAAGAGTTTACACAGAATAGGTATTGGTATTTCCTTAATTATTTCATAGAATCCAACAGGGAAACAATCTTGGATCACAAAGATTCTTTGAAGTGGGGCAGGAGTTACCTACAATTTAATTTATTCAGTTGAAATAGTTCAAGTTATGGGTTTCTTCTTGAATGACCTTTGATGGTCTCTGTCATTCAAGGAATTTATCTATTTCATCTACCTTGGGAATTTATTGGCATTACGTTGCTTATAATATTCCTTATTATTCTTTTGTGTGTGTCAGATCAAAATCAAACCATATGCCCATTTACAGAATTATCATAATCTGTCTTATATTCTCGTTGGCTTTAAATACATCTATCTTCTCCAATAGAATGGGAGCTCCCTGGATGTAAAAATTATGTTTAGAATAGTGTCTGCTATATCATTAGTGTTCCCTAAGAGACAACAAGATTCTTTTTTGGATACTTTATATTCTTGGAATACCTTGTGATTGTTCCCCAAATAATATTTTAAAATTCTAGGAGGTTCTTTTGACTAAAGGCATCCTCATCAACTGACACATTTAGTTTTAAAATGTGTATCATCTTCAAATTTTCTTCTTCCTTAGAACTTAGATATTCTATTTTTATTAGTGCTCACCTCTTTTATTGACAAGAACTCTCCCAAACTGGTGAAGGCTTCAGTGAACCTGCCACTCTATAGCATCCCAGTCTAGCCATACAGAGACCATAGTCTGTCCTGACCCTTCAGTAGGTCACCTATGTACTACAAGTTAGTTTAGGTAAAGTAGTCTAGAACATGTCGTTATCCCTGAAACCTGTGATTGTTACCTTACATAGAAAAAGGGACTTTACAGATATGATTAACAATGTTGAGACAGGGAGATCATCCTGGACTATCTTTATATCAGTATGATCACATGGGTCCTTAAAAGTAGATAGAAGAGGAGGATAGAAAAGTGATTAAGAGTGCAGCACTGTACTCCTAGACCAAAAATGAAGTAACAGAAAGAGAAATTAAGGAATCAATCCCATTTACAATTGCACCAAAAATAGTGAGGTACCTAGGAATAAACCCAACCAAAGAGGTGAAAAACCTAGACTTGGAAAAATAAAAAAATACTGATGAAAGCAATTGAAGACGACACAAAGAAATGGAAAGACATTCCATGCACATTGACCAGAAGAACAAATATTATTAAAATGTCTATACTACCCAAAGTAATCTACACATTTAATGCAATCCCTATCAAAATACCAATGGCATTTTTCACAGAGCTATGACAAGCAATCCTAAAATGTGTATAGAACCACAAAAGACACTGAAAAGACAAAGCTACCTTGAAAAAGAAAAGCAAAGCTGGAGGCATCACAATTCCAGACTTCAAGTTGTATCACAAAGCTGTAGTGATCAAAAGAGTATGCTATTAGCACCAAAACAGACACACAGATCAATGGAATAGGATAGAAAGCCCAGAAGTGAACCCACAACTGTATGGCCCATTAATCTTCGACAAAAGAAGAACATTCGATGGGAAAAAGACAGTGTCTTCAACAAACGGTGTTGGGAAAACTGGAGAGCAACATGTAAAAGAATGAAACTGGACCACTTTCTCACACCATACACAAAAATAAATTCAAAACGGATTAAAGACCTAAATGTGAGACAGAAAACCATAGAAATCCTAGAAAAGAACACAGGCAGTAGCTTCTTTGACATAGGCTGTAATAACTTCTTTCTAGATACCTCTAATGAGGCAAGGAAAACAAAAACAAAAGTGAACTATTGGGACTTCATCAAAAATAAAAAGCCTCTGGACAGTGAAGAAAAAAATCAACAAAACCAAAAGGCAATCTACAGAATGGGAGAAGATATTTGCAAAGGACATATCTGATAAAGCGTTGGAAATCCAAAATATACAAAGAACTTATATTTCACTCATATGTGGACTTTAAGAAACAAAACAAATGAGCAAAGGGGGAGAAAACAGAGAGAGAGAGAGAAAGAGAGAGAGAAGCAAACCAAGAAACAGACCCTTACTATAGAAAACAAACTGATGGTCACCAGAGGGGAGGTGAGCCAGGGCATGGGTTAAATAGGTGATGGGGATTAAGGAGTGCACTTGTGAGGAGCACCAGGTATTGTACAGAAATGTTGAATCGCTATATTGTATACCTGACACTAATATTATACTGCATGTTAACTAACTGTAATTTAAATAAAAACCTAAAAAAAACCAAAACAGTGCTGCAATGTGAGAAGGACCTCAGCCCACCATTGCTGGCTTTGAAAGTAAAAGAAACCATGAGTTAAAGAATGTGGTGAACAATCTGGAAATGGCTCTCAGTTCACAGCCAGCAAGAAAGAGCACCTCAACCATACAAGTACAAGGAATTGAATCCTGCCAACAGAAAGGAATGCAGCTTTGCTCAGATCTTGATTTTAGCTCAGTGAAACGGTGTCGGATTTCTGACCTACAGTACTGAAAAAACTAAATTTGTGGTAAGCTGCTAAATATGCAGTAATTTGTTATAGCCGCAATAGAAAACAAATATGTCCAACAAAGAGGGACTAAGGACTTAATATAAAGTAACAGTATATTATATATGCATTAAATATTCACGGGCACCTGGGTGGCTCAATCGGTTAAGTGTCAGACTTCGGCTCGGGTCATGATCTCACAGTTCATGAGTTCGAGCCCCACATCGGGCTCTCTGCTGACAGCTCAGAGCCTGGAACCTGCTTCTAATTCTGTGTCTCCCTCTCTCTCTGCCCCTCCTCTGTGCCCTCTCTCTCTCCCTCTCCCTCTCTCAAAAATAAATAAACATTAAAACAAATTTTTTCGTAAAAAATAAATAAATACATATTCACAAGGTATAAATTATGATTTTTTAACCCATGTATAGATATCATTTCCAGGGCCAAGAAAGAGTAGCAAGAACTAAATAAGACCTAAACAAGTAGCAAGAACTAAAGATACTCCCACTTAAAATGAGCAAAAATCCAAATATTAATTAATTAATTAATTAAATTTTAATTTAATGACTGTTTTCCATAAACAGGACACAAAGTAACAAAAGATAGTGATGTCTGCGATGGAAAGGAAGTAAGGTGAGCCCTACGTTTGATTGCCTCAGTTTACCATTATAAGAGTTTCCAGGCCGTGAAGCAAGGATGGGAAATGCAGGTAGACTTCTCAAGTTGAGAATCTAGGGAGAATAACGGAGCCAGTATTCACAAGACTGGGTATCAGGCAGGAGAAAGTTTTGCATAGAAAGAACCCCAGAGATCTGCAATGAGTCTACTGATCAGGGCATGTGTGTAAGGATACCCGAGATGGGGGAGAGAACCATCTGACAGGACTGAAGGTAACAGTGTTGGGCATTCACACACTGTAAGGAAGAGTGCTTGTTCCCTTAAGAAAGAATGAAATAACTTATAATTCAAGAGCCATTGGGTAGAATACTCAAGAAGCATCTTAACTCATTGAAGGAGATAATTAGCCCCCCACTGAGCCTGCTCTGGGCCCTCCAACAAATCATAAAAGTATGAACTAAAGGAATCAAACTGTTTCCATGAAACTAAATTGTACCAAGACAAAATTCAAGACTATTTATAGAAATAAAAAACATCCAACAACAACAAGGTGGAATTCAAAACTGCTGACATCTAAACAAAAATTACCAAGCATACAAAGAAACAGAAAAACATGACCCATAATGAAGAGAATAATCTATCCACTGAAACTAATCCAGAATTAAAACAGATGTTAAGATTAGCAGATTGAAATATGAAAATTATTATAACTGCAGCCTATATATATATATATATATTTTTTTTTTTTTTTTACTGCAGCCTATATGTTTTAAAAGTTAGCTAGAGACATAGAGGATATCACGAGAACACAAAATTTCTAGTGATGAAAATACAGTGTCTGAGATGAAAAATATACTAGATGTGGTTAATAGTAGTAGATTAGACCTTGGCAGAAGTTTAGTGAACTTGAAGACATGGTAATGGAAAATACCCAAATGAAACACAAAAAAGAACAAACTTCAAAATATGAAAAGAGCATCTGTAAGCTGCAGAACAACGTTAAGTAGCTGGGTATTTGTATAATTAGAGTGCCCAAGGGGGAGACAAGGACAAGAAAAAATATTTAAAAATTAAAGGCTAGTTAAAAAAATTAAAAAAAAAAAAAAACGGGGCGCCTGGGTGGCTCAGTCGGTTAAGCGGCCGACTTCGGCTCAGGTCATGATCTCGCGATCTGTGAGTTCAAGCCCCGCATCGGGCTCTGTGCTGACAGCTCAGAGCCTGGAGCCTGTTTCGGATTCTGTGTCTCCCTCTCTCTGACCCTCCCCCGTTCATGCTCTGTCTCTCTCTGTCTCAAAAATAAATAAACGTTAAAAAAAAATTAAAAAAATAAAATAAAATAAAGGCTAAAAAATTTCCAAATTAAATGAAAACTAGAAACTCTTAGATTCAAAAAGCTCAATAACCCTAAACATAAGAAATGAAGAAAAATCATACCACGGTACATAATACCCAAATGCTCAAAACCAGTGATACTGTAAAAATCATAAAAGCAACCAGACAAAATAAAAAGACACAATTTGTACAAAGGAACAAAGATAAAGTAGCAGCATATTCCTCACCAGAAACAATGGAAGCAGGAAAAAAGTGAAACATTTTAAAGTAATAAAAGAAAAACAGTACTTTGAAAATAAAACTCATACCTAGAGACGAAGCAAATATATATTCAGACATATAAAAGCTAAAAGAATTCATCACCACTAAACCCATACTATAGGAAATATTTTAAAAAGTATTCAAGCAGAAAAAAATGGTATTAGATAGAAATACAGATTTACACAAAGAGCACAGAAATTGTCATTACACGAGTAAACATTAAGATTTGGTTTCTTAGTATTTAAAATCTCTTAAAGACAATTTACTTCAAATTAAATTAAATAATAATACATTATGGGATTTCTATGATATATATGAGTAAAATGTATAAAAATAAGGCCAGAGAGGAAAAATGACAGTATACTATTGTAAGCTTCTTAAACAATAGATATGAGGCCCCTTAAACAATAGATACGTGGCTCAGTTGGTTAAGTGTCTGACTCTTGATAACGGCGCAGGTCCTGATCCTATGGTCCCAAGATCCAGCCCCGCATTGGGCTCCATGCTGAGGGTGGAACTTGCTTAAAATTCTCTCTCTACCTCCATCTCTCTCTCTCTCTGTCTCTCTGCCCCTCCCCACTCGTGTGTGTGCACACCCTCTCTCTCTCTTTCTCAAAATAAACATTTAAACAATAGATAAAGTGATATAATATTACTTGAAAGTAGACCATAATATGTACAAGATGTATACTAGAGAACCTAAAGCAACCATTAAAGTAACAAAACAAAGTTTTAATTAACCAACAAAGGAGATAAAATTAATTATAAAGGTATTCAATTAAGAGAAGGCAGAGAAAAAGATTAAAAAACAAGGATCAGATGCACAGATAGAAAACAAACAGCAAGATGATAAACTTAACCCCAACTCTTTCAATAATCATATAAAATGTAAGTGGTCTGAACACCTCAAATAAAAGGCAGATATTATCAGATTGGATATAAAAACAATATACTTCCTAAAAGAAATCCACTTGATGAACATTATCAAATGAGTAAATCCTAAAAGTTAACTTTGTATGAAGACAAATGGTAACTAGATTTATTTTGATCACTCATGATATACACAAATATTGAATCATTAGGTTGTACACCTGAAATCAATATCATATGCACATTATACTTTAATAAAAAAATGTAAATAGTAGAAACCGTTTGTTGCTATATTAATAACTAGTAAGTATGAATTAATAGAAAAAAAGAAATCCATTTGAAATAAAAAGATGCAAACAGGATAAAAGTAAAAGGATGGAAAAGATACCATGCAAACATCACTCAAAACAAAGATATAGTGGCTATATATTATCAGATAAAGTAGATATCAGGGCAGAGAATATTACCATATAATTAAGTATAAACAACTTCATTTTATAATGGTCAAATGGTTGATTAATCAAAAAGACATAAACTAAATATTTATATACCTAAAAACAGAGCTTCAAAATACATGAACCCAAACTAGTAGAACTGCCTAGAAAAAAATACACAAGTCCACAAATACAGTCAGAGATGTCTATGCCCAGATCTCAGGAATTGTTGGAAGAAATAAACAGAATACTGGTGAGAATACAGTAGACTTGAATGATGCTATTAACCAACATGAACCATCTACCTGCTAACAACAGCAAGTGCATTTGGATTTTGCCAATTAGACCATATACCAGGCCATAAAATAAGTCTCAAAATTTTAAAGTGTTCATATCATACAACTTATGATCTCTGCCTGCAATGGAATTAAATTAGCAATCAATAATAGAAAACTACATGGAAGGGGCACCTGGGTGGCTCAGTCAGTTGAGTCTCTGACTCTTGACTTGGGCTCAGGTCATTATCTCATTGTTCATGGGTTCGAGCCCAAATTGGGCTCTGTATTGTCAGTGGAGTCTGCTTAAGAATCTCTCTCTTTCTCTCTCTGTCCCTCCCCTGCTTATGCACTCTCTCTCTCTAAAATAAATAAAACTTAGAAAAAAAACAAAAAAACAACAAAAGAAAGAAAGAAAGAAAGAATGAACGAACTACATGGAAAATCCCCAAATATTTGGAAATGGAAATAATATATACTCCTAAATGACTCACTGGAAAAAGAACACCCCAAAGAGAAATCTGAAAGTATTTTAAACCAAATCAAAATGACATCATAATATTCCAGAATTTATAGGATGTCACCACCGGATTTATCAAGGGATAAATCTGTACCACTAAATACCAAAAATAGAAAACAAAAATTGTCTCAAATAAATAATCTCAGGTACTTACCTTAAAAATCTAGAAAAGGAAGACAAGATTAAACTCAAATTAAGCAAGACACTGGAAACAGTAAATATCAAAGAGGGTATCAATCAAATAGAAAAGAGGAAAAAAACAGAACACCAATGAAATAAAAAGGTGACTTTTTAAGAAAAACAAAAAGCCCATACACAAAGTGAACAAAAAAAAAAGAGAGAGAGAGAGAGAGAGAGAAAGAGGATTTAAGTTAGCAACATCAGGAATGACAGAAGTAACATTACTGAAGATTCTACAGATATTAAAAAGGCAATAATGGAATATACTGAACAACTTTATGCTTATACACTTGAGTGCTTACATAAGGTAGACAAATTACTTGAAAGACATAGCCAAGTTCACTGAAGGAAAAATAAATAATCCAAATAGCTCAGAATAAATTAAAGAAATTAAATTTGTAGAAACTACCATTAAATAAAACCACAGGACCAGATGGCATCACTGGCTAATTCTAAAAAACATTATTTTTCAGGTTTTATTTATTTAAGTAATCTCTACACCCAATGTGGGCTTGAACTCACAACCCCAGATCAAGAGCTGCATGCTCTTCCAATCGAGCCAGCCAGGCACTCCTCTGCCAAAGATTTAACAAAGATAATTCTATACAAACACTTCCAGAAAACTGAAGAGGAGGCAATATTTTTCTACCCATTCCATGAAGTCAGCATTGTCTTCATATCAGACCAAAAACATCATAAGAAAATTACAGATTAACTGCCCTCATGAATACAGATGCAAAAATTCTAAATAGAAGTTTTACAAATTAAATCCAAAAATATATTAAAAGGCAAATATATCAAGTGGGGTTTATCTCAGGATTGCAATGGTGGTTTAACATTCCAAAGTCAATCAAAATAATGTATTATATTAATAAACTAAAAAAAACAAAACCAACAACGTATGATTATCTCTACAGAAGTTAAAAAAAAAAAAAGCATGAGACAAAATTCGACATCCATTCCTAATAAAAATTCTTCAAGAAATTAGGAATAGAACTTCCTCAAAGTGATAAAGGGCATCTACAAAAAAACCTACAGGTAACAACATAATGACAAAAACTTTTCTCCCCAAGATCAGGAACAAGACAAGAATGTCTGTGCTGTCACCACTTCTATTCAGTTGGATTTAGCCAGAGTAATCAACCAAAAAAAGGGGGGGAGGGGCTCCAGATTTGAAAGGAAAAAGCAAAACTGTCTTTATTCACATACAAGATCATCTGTGTAGAAAATCTAATGAAATCTAAAAAAGGCTACTAGAATTAACAAGCAAGTTTAACAAGGTTGAGAGCACAGGATCAATACACAAAAATCAAGTGTATTACCCTAAACTTAGAACAAATAATCAGAAGTTGAAATCTAGCAAAACAATGTAATTTTAAAAGCATCAAAAATAGGAAATACTTAGGGGGAAATCTGACAAAAAATATGAAAGATTTGTTGAAAGAAATTAAAGAGGTCTGAAACATAAAGGTTCATGAGCCAGGTTCATGACTCAAAACACTCAATATTATTAAAATGTCAATTCTTTGCAAATTGATTTACAGACAATACAATACCAGTATGCTTTCTTGTGAAATTGCCAAATCGACTCAAATATTTATATAAAAATGCAAAGGAAATAGAGGAGCCAAATTAATTGAATAATAAAAATAAAATTGTATGACTACTTTATTTCAAGATAAATTATACTTCATCCACATTAAAAAGGCCTACCCTTCAAAAGACTTTGTTAAAAGAATAAAAAGACCCACGCACTGACTTGGAGAAAATAGTTGCAAAGCACATATCTGATAAAAGCTTTGTATCCAGAATAGGTAAAAAAAAAACTACCAAAAACTAACAGGAAGTCAAACAACCCAATAAAAATGGGGAAAAGATCTGAACACATGGTTTATCAGAGAAGATGTGTGGATGGAAATAAATGCATGAAAACATGTTCAACACTATTTGCCATGAGGGGAATGCCAATTAAAACCACAGTTTTAATTGTGTGTGATATCACTACACACCTAACAGAATGACTAGAACAAAAAACATTCACCATACCAAGTTTTGGTGAGGAGGTGAAGAAACTAAAACTTGCATAAACTTCTGGTGAGAGTGTAAAATGTACAATCACTTTGGAAACCACCTTGATAATTTCTTAAAGTGTTAAACATACACATACCATACGATCCAGTCATTACATTCCTAGGTATTTGATCAAGAGAAAAGCAAGCATATGTCCATACAAAGTCATGTACATGAACACCTACAGAAATTTCACTAGTAATAGCCCACAACTAGTCACAAACCAAATACCAATTTATAGGTAAGTAGATAAAAAGTGATATCTTTTCTATAATAGAATACTGCTCAGCGCTCAAAAAACACACCACTGATACCTACCAGAACATGGATGAATCTCAAAATAATTATGTTGTATGAAAGAACTAGAAACCCATCCTCCACCCCCCCAACCAAGGTATGCACTGTATTAACCCATTCATTAAAACTCTAGCAAATGCAAACTAATCTATAGTGACAGAAAGCCAATGAGTAGTTTTCTGGAGAGGAGAGAAGAGGGGAATGAAGGAAGGGATTACAAGGGTGCAGGAGGAAGTTTTAGGGACAGAATGAATATATTCTCTGTCTTAACTGTGGTTATGGTTTCATGGATATGTTCATTTCAGAACTTATCAAACTGCACTGTTTAAATCTGTGTGGTCTTTTGTATAACAATTTTACCTGAATTTATATAAATATATATACGCAATTATACACACACACACACACACACACACACACACACACACATATATACATACCTACACGTATACATATAGCAAACATATTCTACATTCATGTTCTCTAAAATAATTCATTATAGTAACTATTTAAAGTACTATTTAAAATGCCTGTATCTAAGAATATACAATAATACATTACAGGACAAATATCTCAAAATAAAAATGTTATGTATATTTATAAAAAAGTAGAAGATACAGAAATAAGAAAATATTCTTAAATACCAATGTTTTATAAAAATAAATTCTTTAGCATTTAAAGTTGAGTACCTGTAAAAAGACTATTATGACAATGCAAGGAAAAACAACTTCATTCAAAATATCCCAAAAATGAAATCCACATCATTCCTTTTAGACTAGGATGTAGAAGGCGAAAAGTATTGTCACTTCAGCAAACACTCCTTTTTCTACTTTAGAAAATGGGGAAATTTAAAACTAGTTCATGGAGTTGAAAGTGTTAACATTAAATTGTTTATGTAATGTGCCTGCTACAGGCTGGTAAAATGGCCAATGTTCAGTAAACATTAGTTCCTTCCTCCAGCTCATTAAGAAAACATAAAGTCATATTTGCATGACCACAGAGAAAATGTTTGTGGTAGTAAAAGAGAAAATTGTGTAATTCAATATTTTGTTAATCTAACTGCAATCTTTGAATTAAAGGAACAAATTATGCACAATATTCTAAATAAGACTGTGTTTCTTGAGGTTAAAATAAACTTCATGCAAAATCCCCTTTGAAATCCACATAATCTCAGTTCAGAGTAAAACAGAATATTTGAAGTGGAAAGCTGAAAAGGACTATGGATAAGCCCTAATTCTCCAGAGGTTTTTAGGGTCTACATCTAAGGATGTCACATCAGTTACTACAGGGAGAAAAGAAAAATTTTCAAATGGAAAAGAAGATAGTTGCATTTACATAATACTTTAAACAATCTAGAGTGATTTGACCTTGTTTTAAAGTTGTACTATTAAAAAAGAAGCAGGCTTATGACAAAATTTGTTAGTAAGAGAACAATCTCAGAGCTAGATACTCAACGGAGGAAAGAAAATACTTAGGAGGAAAGAAAATACTTAGTAGGAAAATGAGACCACCCTACCTGAAATTTCCTTGATAAAAAAGTATCTGAGATATCTGATACTGTGAAATTCTAAATTCAGATTTTAAATTCAAGTATCTTAGAAAAGAAAAAAATAAATGTGTATGATGGGAACAGAACATGCAAATTCATTCTACTGGATATTCTGATAAGCTTCTATTAGAGGTAGTTCAACACACACACACACACACACACACACACACACACACACACACTGGCCTTAATTCAGCCCCATAATTTAACAGCACTACTTACATCATCTGTGCTCCAAGGTCTTTACTGCAAATTTTTGTGTCTATCTACTTCCAAATATTTCTTAACACATGAAGAGATCAATTGTGATCCTATTTTAAAAAAAGATACAAATTTTCATTTAAAAAACCCAAACTCACTACAGATATTTTAAAAAAAGCAATTATCAACTTAAATTAGTGACCAATCCCTTTTCACAGGACTTTTTAAAAGGTGAAATCCCTGGGGGCGCCCGGGTGGCTCACTGGGTCAAGCGTGTGACTTCGGCAAGTCATGATCTTGAGGTTCGTGAGTTCGAGCCCCAAGTCAGGCTCTGTGCTGACAGCTCAGAGCCTGGATCCTACTTCAGATTCTGTGTCTCCTTTTCTCTGTGTGCCCCTCCCCACTCACACTCTGTCTCTCTCTCTCAAAAATAAATAAACATTAAAATAAATAAATAAATAAATAAATAAATAAATAAAAGCTGAAACCCCTGGCTTTGGAGTGAAGACTGTGTTCTTCAAATTAAGTAAATTCACTCTACAAACATGAATTGTTCTAAGGACGAGTAGGATTCTTGTGCAATTTTTGCCCTAAGATTTCAGAAAGGATTTCTATGCCAGAATGTCTTGTAATGAGTGAGTTTATTCTATTTCCTTTTTATTTTAATTACTATTATTTTGCACTTGTTTGTCCCATCATTTCTTTTGTTTTTAATTTGCCAAACTTTTTCTTTTGATTTTCATCTCCTCCATCTTCTGTTGCTATAATTAAAATTTTCTGTATTCATTTGACTTTTTACTATTTAAAAACTCTTTTAGTCTTTCCTCATGTTTAGGTTTAAATTTTAATCTGCAAACTTGATTAAATGATATAATAATAATTTCTGTCTTCCTCCTGAACAATTAAAGAACCTTAGAACTTTAACAATGAAACACTTTATTACATTGTTTTCTAGTATATACATATTTAGCTTCAACGTCTTGTTAAATGCCACAAAATTACCCATCACTATCATTAGTTTTATCAATGAGTCTTCATATCAAATCACACGTTTCTTGTAACTTGCTTATTTTTCTGGATTCCATTGTTCCTGAATGAGATCTTTTATTAGTTATTTCAATGACAGCCTGTTAGTAATCAAATCTCTCAGACTTTGTCTGAAAATGTCTCTATTTCTGCATTCTTATATAGAAGTTCTGCTGTGTATACAAGTTTTAACATTTTAAGATATTATTTCATTTTCTTTTGGCTTCTTTTGCTGCTTATGAGTGTTCCACGTTAAGTATAATTATAGGTAATCTGCTCAGTTTAAGATTTTCTTACTGTTCGCATTTTGTTTAGGATTTGGTGTATGATTTCAACCTGATAATTTTTTGGAAAATTCTGATTCTGGAAAATTCTCAGTGATTTTTTTAAAAAATATATTTTCTTAAAAAAAAGAGACTTTTCTGACATTATTAAATCTTCCCAATCTATCTTTTGTATCTTTTATATCTCAATCTATTCTTTTATATCTCTTTCTGTACATTCTGGTAAGTTTCTCAAACCTATTTTCAGGTCTCTTAATTCTTGTCTACTTTTGTGTAATCTGCTATGTGATTAATTTTTAGGGTTTTTTTTTTGCTTAAATTTCAAAAACTATTTCTAGAAATTATATATGGTTCTTTTTCAAATATATATATATATATATATATATATATATATATATATATATATATATCCTCTTCCCTCATTGTAATTTCCATCTTTCTCTCTTGAATTTTATTTCCAAAACTTTTCAAATTATTACATTTCCTGAAGTTCTTTATTAAGGTGCTAATTTTCCTGCTTGTGTTTCTACCCAATCTCCTTTGTAGTAAATTATTTTCTGTGTGGCTTGCATTTTTGCTGTTTTTGTTGTTTTTATGAACTCATCTTCAGTCCACAGTACCTTTTGTATGAGTTCTGTGAATTTCAGCTGTAGAAACATCCTCATTTTGTATTTAATTCTGCTATATCCCAGGAGTTTTCACTGGTCCAGGAAAATATGCTAATTTCTCAGCTTGAAACTTGTACAATGCAAATAATGTGAATTTGGGCCCCATCTGTGGATACTACTTGGGCTTTCAATTACTTACAGAAGAATTATTTTCTCCTCATCCTCAACTCCAAACTTGTTACTTCTCAGCTCCACTGAGGAGCATTTTCAGGACTCTTTTTTAAGAACTGAAGGCCTCTGAGGCACCTGGATGGCTAAGTTGGGTAAGCATCTGACTCTTGAATTTGGCTCAGGTCATGATCTCACAGTTCCTGAGCTCCAACCCCCTGTTGGGCTCTGCACTCACAGTGTGGGGCCTGTTTCAGATTCTCTCTCTCCCTCTTTCTCTGCCCCTCCCCTGCTCACACACACTCTCTCTCTAAATAATAAATAGACTAAAAAAAAAAAAAAAAAAAGGATCAAAGGCCTTTTATGGTTCCAGCTTTACACTAGGGTTTTAAACTCCCCAACTCTTGTTGGCCAGGACCTCATTTCTCGGTATTAAAACCCTAGTCCCTGGTCTTTGTCCTTTATGCAGACCACAGGCACCATCTTTGCTTGTCACAGCAGCAGTGTGCACGCTGGGAACTCTACTTTTGAGGCTGATTATTTCTGGCACCTGTGAATTGCCCATTATTTCTTTTGAAGTTGACTGTGTGTGGTGTAATGTGAACGGAGAGCTAAATCTGTATTATCTTAGTTTGTCATGTGACCGGGAAGTGTCCTGGAACATCTCTTTTATAATCTTACTTTTTAATATCTTGTTTTCTTGTTTCCATCCTGTAACTGTAGATTTACAACTCTTGGTCTTATCTAATTTTATAGCATCAGTCTTATTCCTCCTACAGATTTTATCGCTAGTAATTAATATGTGACGGAGATATTCTACGGAAGCCATGTAACACACCCTGCGGGCTCCATTGTCCCCTGTTTGCCTCCTTGGGAAGCCCCACACCCCACGCACCCGGCCCACGCACTGACCCTGGCACTCGGGCGTCCCCCACGGCATTCAAAAGAGAACACTTGAGGCCTGGATGAAGGAGCCAGCGCCCCCTTTGCAGGGTGATGGCAACTAGGCGAGCCAGAAAGGCAGAGCAAGCCTCTGAGGGTGCTCTCCAGGGGAAAGCCTCCAGAAACCGGAAGCAGTGGTTTCCCACGGCAAATTCTGGGCACCTCACAGCCGCGGGGAGACACAACTGCCCCCAGAAGTAGTGGTTCGGGTTGCTGAGGCCTTGCACTTTGGCAAACACCCGATTGGGGCCCCGGGGGTTCCTCACCAGAAGCTCCGCGCTTCTCCTTTGTCCTCCTGGAGGGCCATAGCTCTGCGGCTGGAGCATGCGCACTTCACTTCCCCAGTCTGGGCTGGGGTGGTCCCGCAGAGCGTGTGGGCCAGAGCTGGTTCTGCGCACTTGGCGTTGGGGGTTGCCGGGTAGGCTGCGGGAGCCAGACTCCTTACAGACAAGGGTGAGAGGTGGGGCCTCTAGTGCACCGGAGCGCCCAGATGTTTCTCACTTCAGGACTCCGCAGCCGCCTGTAGAACTCGCGACACCCCGCGAGATCAGCCTTTCTCTGGAAAGAGCCGTTAGTTCCTCTTTTTTGAGAGATGCTATCTATTTATCTATATGTACACATACAGAGCATGTCTCTTAACATGTATAGGCAACTGTGTGGCTCAGTCGGTTAAGTGTCCGACTTCCGCTCCGGTCGTGGTCTCACCATTGGTAAGTTCGAGCCCCAAGTCAGGCTCTGTGCTGACAGCTCAGAGCCTGGAGCCTGCTTGAGATTCGGTGTCTCCCTCTCTGTCTGCCCCTCCCCTGCTCACACGCTCTCTTTCTCTCTCTCTCTCAAAAATAAATAAATATTTAAAAATTGAAAACAAAAAGAAAACATATTTCTGAATAAATATATACACATATATATTCAGTAATAATCAATACACCTTTCAGACACCATCCAATTTGTCTTCTTAAAAATATTTACAAATGTTTGTGGGTCAAGAAATACTGCACAGAGAATTAAAACACCTGAACAAAGACTATCTTGAACTCTTTGGAAGAAGAGACTTTTTCAGTGTCTACTGAAGTATATATTGAAATATTGAAATATTGAATATTGAAATATATTGAATATTGAAATATTCCCAATTGGCCTTAGAACTACTCACCCAAGAGACATCTAAAAGTTCCTTCTCAATGAAATGCCCCAAATACAATGATGACAAAATTAGAATATCCTACCTTTGAGTCCAAATATAAGGAAGTTCCAAAGGGCCCACTAAACTTGTCCTTAAAATGTCCCAGGCAAGTCTTCATCAGAATTCGGGAATAATTTCCTACCACCCCAAAAAAGGATATAACAGATTGTAAAAATCTGGCCTTTACTTTTGGTGGTTCCCAACCAGTCCTGAATTCTGTGCTTTCATATATAAGGGAAACAAAATCTGCAAAAGGGACTACTAGTGTTTTATTTTTGTTTACACTTATAGTAAAACAGACCTCCAAGCCTGGGTCTTTTTGGAAATCTTAATTCTATTAGCCCTTTTTGGTTTATGAGAAAAATAAACACAAGGAGCCCAACTCTCATATTTACAGAGCAAAGCCACAGTAGTTAGGCTGAGGTTTGGTGGCTACTTAATACTGTACCTCTTTGTTTCCATCGAGCTGAGAGATCTGAAAATTCATCCAGTGTTCTTAACAGCTGGGAGGGACTGGAAATGAGACAAGTCTATCTAATCACAATTTTGGAGGCCACTCCAAGACTAAGTAGGTCCCATATCCTTGGGCAGCTATGAATGCCCTCCCTGTTGAGATGGTTTGCAGATAACAATAGGTAAGAACCCTGATAAGGCTTCAGGTGCAGAGGTCACAGAGCTGCCCTTCTGGGCATAATGGGTAACAGGGAATTCTTTCCCATTGTTAACAGCAGTATCTTAAAAATCCCATTTTGTCTTCTAAAATAAATGCAGATGCCCTTATGCAATCTGTCCCTTTTCTTTGTTTGTTTGTTACATAATAGTGAGATAATTTGGGGTTAAAAATGAATACAGCACTTATCATCACATCTTAATTTCAGTAAAAGGAAATGAGAAGAAGGAGGTCTTTATGTAAAACACACCTATTTATTTACCTTTTGATGCCGGTAGCACATTTTTTTTTAGAAAAAAAAAGCTTATTGAAAGAATTATTTGTTTCTCAATCTAAGTTTCTCTAATCCTAGTAAATCCCAACTATACAACATAATAGTATGTGTGTGATAGGTAATTAAATTAAAGAAAAGTAAATTCAGTTCATTGCGTGAGTGATATGGACTCAGCAGATTTAATGTTTGCATTTATTATTTCATTAATCCTGTCATTCATGCTTTCAACAAGCATGTGCAGAGTGCCTGAACTGTGCTGAGTGCTGGAGATAAAAACATTTCCAACATCAAGGACATTATCATTTCGGGAGAGACATAGATAAATATACTAACAATTACAAAAGTAAAAAGTAATGATAATAATAATTTTTAAATAGAAATATCCTTGGAAATCTAGGAGGACAGAAGAAAGACGTGTTGACAAGCCTGAAAAATAGTTAAAGAAAGCTTAGCAAAAGAAGTAGCACTTGAGAAAATGTGACAGTTCTGAAGTAGAACTGTCAACTCAGCCCGTGTCTCTCCCTTTGAGGAGACAGAGATGTGTGTGAGGTTTCAAGTTGTCACAATGTTTCATATGTACCACCCCCTACATATGTTTGATGGACAAGGGCCAGGGAGGCAGATAAAACATCCTGCTAGGGGAGGAGATTCCTACACAATGAAGAAGCATTCCGTGATTCACAGAGGGGCTTTTTTTGTTTGTTCTAAGTTTTATTTTATTTTATTTTTTCGTAATCTCTACACCCAATGTGGGGCTCGAGCTTATGACCCCAAGATCAAGAGTCACATGCTCTCCTGACTGAGCCAGCCAGGCACCCTTCACACATCTTTTTGATGTTTGGACATTCTTACAGATGGAACCCAATACATAGTCATTGGAACTTTAAACTCAACTCTGTTTTAGGGCCTCTGGGTGTCTCAGTTGGTTAAGCGTCAGACTCTTGGTTTCAGCTCAGGTCATGATCTCACGGTTTGTTGGACCGAGCCCTGCATTGCGCTCTGCACTGACAGCATGGAACCTGCTTCGGATTCTCTGTCTCTCTCTCTCTCTGTCCTTCCCCTGTTCGTGCTCTCTCTCTCTCAAAAATTAGTAAACATTAAATAAAAGTCTAAACTCAACTCTGTTTTATATGTACACACAAAAATAATTTTTGCCTAGTTTATCCACTGAATTTTCCAATTAACACTACTGTGAAAATTGAGGAAAACTTGGGGAGCAGGGGTACGTACAAGACTAGTTCAAGATTCCCCCAAAACAGCAGTCACTACTGGTAACTTTGGTGAACCCAATATAACACATTTTATCTGTCTGATCTGCAGCTATCCCATTCTAACTGGACCTCTATGTATGTATGTATCTATAATATCTTCGAAATGTGATGTGAAAAAAAAAAGCTTTGACAATATTCAATTCAAAATTGAAAATCCCGGGGTGCCTGGGTGGCTCAGTTGTTTAAGAATCTGACTTCAGCTCAGGTCATGATCTTGCCATCCATGAGTTTGAGCCCCACGTCTGACTCTGTGCTGACAGCTTAGAGCCTGGAGCCGGCTTCAGATTCTGTGTCTCCCTGTCTCTCTGCCCCTCCTCTGCTTGAGCCATCTCTCTCTCTCTCTCTCTCTCTCTCTCTCTCTCTCTCTCTCTCTCTTTCTCTCTCTCAAAAATAAATAAACGTTAAAAAAATTTTTTTAAGTTGAAAATCCAAATTTATTTATTAATATTAGATGCATACATAGGACTACTTCATTATGTCTTTGAAAATATAGATGCTCTTTAGCATTCATATATGAAAATATATGACTTACTTAAAAATCTTTTTATTTCTCCTATAACGTTAGAATTTTATATTGACTTTAATTTTTATTGAGTTATAATTACAAACAATAAAGCACACAGATCTTAAGTATATTTTGATAAGTTTGATAAATACATAATCCATATTCAATACCCCATCAAGACATAGAACATTTCCATCTCTCTGCTCACCTCATGGCCTCTTTATCGTCAGTTCTCTCCCTTCTCCACACACAAAGGCAACCAGTGTTCTTATATCAAATCCCATTGAATAGTTTTGGCTACTCTTAAATATAGTACAAATGGAATCACAAAGAATGTATACTTTTGTGCCCCAATTTATTCAACATGTTTTTTTTTTTTTGAGATTCATCCATGTTACTTTGTGTAATCAATAGTTTGCTCCTTTTTATTGTTGAGCAGTATTCCATTTCATGAAAGTTAACATTTTATATGTAGGTATGTTACATCACCTATACATTTATTTCATGATAGTAGAGGGGGACTTCAAATATTTTATAAATATGGATGAAGAGATCGAGTCTGATAGATTAAGAATAGTATAGTGGTTAACAGCATGGAATTTATAAAGAATGGTCCAGGGTTGGAATAGACCTCCCAATTCATTTGCTCTTTGACAATGATTCACCTAACCTCTGTAAGCCTTGGTTTACTCATCTGGCAAACTAGGGATCCTAATAATCCCTACCTCATTGGGCTGATGCAATGATCAAATTAAATACCTTAAGATAGATAGATAGATGATAGATGATGATGATAGATAGATAGATAGATAGATAGATAGATAGATATCTCAAACATTTGGCATTCAATTATTTAAACACATGTTAAGGTAGAAAATGGTCCATTAAGTATTTGGATGACTATTAAAAGCTACCTCTCTCTCCAACAGTATCCATCTCCAACCAAATATGCCCACTGACTAGATTCCTAAGATGGCCCCTGGTAGGATTTGGCTCCTTTTCTAGCAGGAAGTTTACAACCATCTATCAGATGGTTACCTCATTACTAGCATCACTTGGTGCTTGCTGCTCGTATTACATTTTTGAAAGGAGGTGTCTTGCCTATTATGAGTAGAAATGGATGCCAAGGTGGGCTCAGAGAAAATGAGATAAGCTTAGGTTAGAAGTGACAAGGGAATACCTGGGGTCACAGGTAAATGACCAGATAGGGATTCGGAGATAAGATGTAACTAACCATAAATAATTCTTTTGCCTCCTTCGGTAACCCCTGAGAAATATGTATCCATCAAGGGTGAAAGTCAGGGCTGACTTTATGGTATCAGAGTAGGAGCAAGAAGAGTTTTGTGTCTCTTTAGATGAGTGACCTTTGTACAAAGGTACAGACTCACAGAGCATGTACAAAAACAGAAGGTTCAAAACCACTTGTCATAACCCCAGTTTGAGCCAGGTCTATAGAATTTGGTTGCCAATGTTCCCCAACACCCCCCTGAGAACCCTTATCTGGGCCAAGGACAGTCATTTTAAAGTCAAATTTTTCCACAGGCAAATCTTAGGCTGAATTAGCTAAACACAGAAAATCAAAACAGTTCAGTGTCATATCTTTATAGTAGGTGAGAAAAAATAATGAATATGTTCTGTGAAACAATTTTTTCTTGAATTAGGCTGCTTAGAATATAGTATAAGATAAAAGACAAATTTTTTTCAGTATGATGTAAAAACATCTCCTTCTGTTCTTCCAAACTTTGCTATATTTTATGTAAAAAAAATATAGATCAAAATAGTGAGCCTCTTTAGAATAAACAGCATGCACTCATGATTTTTGTTTTGAAGGGCGCAAATAATCAAAGCCAAAGATGTTATTACAGTCATTTTTTTCCTTTTTACGCTAAGCCTTTAGCGTCAATAGCCAGAATTGCTTGAATGATTTGTACCATCACCTACGCATGTGAGAATCTGCATTCAAGAACAAATTATCTTGGCTCTGGGACAAAATGAAACAATCAGTAATTCTTAGAACTTGCTCAGTCTTCTCCACTTTTCTTATCCTGGAAGACACTTAAGGATAATATTTATCTTTCTTTTGTTATTACCTGGAAACTTCGGTCCACCTTTCAGGGTGGAAGCTACATTTGCCAAGATTAAAATTCAGTCGATCTTTAGGTCTTTTGTAGTGTTGGTAAAAAAGTAACTTCCTGTTTCCTATCAATAAAAGCCAACAAGGCTACTGAGGCAGATGCATGCAGGTTGTATTTCCTTTCAAAAATAAATATTGGTTTAAATCTTAAGTGAGAAAGGGTTGGGCCAAACGCATTACATTGGATTTCTGGGACATATGATGAAACCATTTCCCTGTTCCCCTTTCATTCCCACCGCTAACAAATCACCTCCTCAACAAAGAGAGAGATATTTGATTCTTTCACAAAGAATCTGGAATATGCCTCTGGCCTTTTAATGGACAATGGACTTGTTTATGGCCAAGAGAGGCCACTGAATACACAATAGACAGATTTAAATTTGATTCATCTTATAAAGGCAAGACAGGGTCAACTTGAGAAGGAGTTGTTGATCTTGACTTAAAAAGAAGTTACAGGTCTCTAGCCTTGTAACTCAAGGGACTGTATAAACTAATCTTTGCACTAACCATAGGATGGATTTTCAAATAAGGACTGTTTTTCATTTTAGGCAAAACACCATCCGGAAAACAGAAAAATCCCCTAAGTCACTATAACTTTCACTGCAGTCTTTAGTATTGGGTTTAGAATTTTTTATTTTTTTTTAATGTTTATTTATTTTTGAGAGATACAGAGACAGAGACAGAGACAGAGCATGAGTGGGGGAGGGGCAGAGAGAGAGAGAGAGAGACACAATCTGAAGCAGGCTCCAGGCTCTGAGCTGTCTGCACAGAGCCCGAGGCGGGGTTCAAACTCACGAACTGTGAGACAGTAGACCTGAGCCAAAGTTAGATGCTTAACCGACTGAGCCACCCAAACACCCCAAGGATTTTTAAATCAGTTATATGTATGTTTTTGTTTGTTTTACTCCCAGCACACTCTCTTACTCAGATGTTATCCAGTAGGTGTTCAGGAGAAACTGCAAGTCCTGAGACAATAATTAATCAGGCAGACTTCTTTTCCTTTTGAAAAATTCATACCACCACTTCTATCCTTAAATTTCTACTCTCCACCCATACTATCCACTCACTCTCCCTGCACAGCTCACACAGACACACATACCAAAAAAGCCCTTTGATCTTCTTCTCCTCATGCCCAGCCAGCTTATGTCACTCTGCTGAGGTACAGAGAAAAGAATTCAGAACCAAGAGGACTATATTCAGGCCCTGCTACTGACTAGCGGAGTGACTGGGCTCAAGTTGCTGTGTTGGAAGGAACAAATAAAATGATGTCAAAGTACCATTCTTATGAATACAAACTATTATATACACATGTTATTATTGCTACCAACTCCGTCCTTGGAGAAGAGACTGTACATCTGTTGGAGAAGGCCATCAAGGGGATGTGACCTGTGAACTGAACCTGGACAATCGGAGGCTTCTCAGCCCCTCCCCTCTGCTTAGCATGTACATTCGGCCCACCGTTCCCACAGTAGGAGCTGTTTCAAGGATGCAACCTCGAGAGAGTAATGTGTTATTGAGATCATCTGGACCAAATATGTGATGAAAAACCCCCATTAAGTCCTCTATATAAACTTTTAAAATTCTGTTAGGCAGGTTCAGAGAGCTACTCATCCAGCAGCTGCCCAAGACAAACCTTGTACATGAGTTCTCTTGCTTGTTAAACCGGTCACCTACCAACCTGGAATGGCCTGCCTCTTTCTTCAGTCTCCTTGCCCTCCATGTATGGGTGCCAGTTTGTGAAGAAACAACCACTTTAGGAAGCCCTGGCACAAAAATTGCATCTGCAGCATTCGGAGCCATGATCAAGAAAAATCATAGAAAATTACAACTGTAACATTTGTTTTTGCCGGTGGGGAAACTAAGTCATGGAGATGTTAAATCACTTATCCAGGTAATTAGAGCTAGAACTAGAACCTTTACATCTTTCCCTATACCACTTTATTGAACTTCTTCCCAGCTAACTCTGGTTTCACAGAAGAAGGATAAAAAGTAGAGGAGAAAGAAATGACTTGGCAGGATAAGAAAGAGGATTCATGTGGAAGGAATAGGAGGTAATAGAACATATCCAACAACCCAGGGTTATCAGCATTATAGAGGCTGAGAACACTCAGGAACCCATGGCCTGATGAGGAGAAGGGAGATATGAACTGGAATATGGTGGAGGTAAGGAGGGGAGACTACCTCTGGAATATTCCAGTAGGGTAAAGAAGATGAGATGGTAATGCTGTAGTCTATGAGATGTGTGTCTGGAAGAAATCATGTTGGGAAAGAGGCAGAAATGATTTTTTTTTTAATTTAAATCCAAGTTAGTTAACATATAGTGTAATAATGATTTCAGGAGTAGAATTTAGGGATTCATCACTTACATACAACATCCAGTGCTCGTCCTGAGTGCCCTCCCTAATGCCCATCACCCATTTAGCCCATCCCCAAAGCCAATATCCCTCCAGCAGTCCTCATTTTGTTCTCTGTACTTAAGAGTCTCTTAGGGTTTGCCTCCCTGTCTGTTTTTATCTTATTATTGCTCCCCTTCCCCTATGTCCATCTGTTTTGTATTTTAAATTCCACATATGAGTGAAATCATATGATATTTGTTTTTCTCTGACTTATTTCACTTAGCATAATACACTCATCCACGTTGTTGCAAATGGCAAGATTTCATTCTTTTTGATCACCAAGTAATATTCCATTGTATATATACCACATCTTCTTTACCCATTCATCAGTCAATGGACATTCCGTAATTTGGCTACTGTCTACAGTGCTGCTATAAACATTGGGGTGCATGTGCCCCTTCGAATCAGCATGTTTGTATCTTTTGGATAAATACCTAGTAGTGCAGTTGCTGGGTCTTAGGGTAGTTCTATTTTTAATTTTTTGAGGAACCTCCATACTGTTTTTCAGAGTGGCTCCATAAGTTTGCATTCCTGCCAGCAGAGAGACATAAATGATTGAATCTGTTCAATAATATCAATAGCAAATGTGATATATTGCATACACATATCACATATTTACCCTCAGAATCAAGCAGTTAGACAAAGTTGCTAATATTCCCTCCTCTGTTCAGACTAAATGAGTCCACTAACCCTCTGAATCAGAAGATTTTGTTACATAATATGTGAGGGATATTTGCTTTCTTAAAGCAAATGTAGACAAATGAAAGAGACTCTAATTCTCAATTGTGTTTATACCCTTTGGGACTTGACAAACTCTTGTTTGCATACTTGTTGCACCACTAACTTTGGAAACTTGAACAAGCTACTTAACCTCCCAGAGCCTCTCAAAATGGGAATTTTCTCCTCTGCAAAATGGGACTGATAATTAGCCTTCGCAGAGTTTACACAAGTGTCTGATGAGAAGAATACACCACCAAGCAGAGTGTCCAGTAAGTAACAGAAATGCCTGGTGTGCTTCAGAAAATGCTAGGTCCCTTTTCAAGATGATGAAAGAGGTGATCCGAGAGAGAGAGAGAGAGAGACAGAGAGATAAAAAAAATCTAAGCTCAGATTCTTAGGCCATTAAACCAAAATTTTTCCAAGCTGTGTTTCAGTTCATTATAAGGGAATTACGATGATAAATCTTTGATATGACTTGTTACCTACAATCTAACAGTCACTGTATTATGCACTCTGAACATCATCTCTTTTAATCCTCACCACAAACCAGTGAAGTTGATATCATTATCCCTATTTTAGGTGAGGAAACTGAGACTCCAACAGGTTAAGTAATACTGATGACCAGGGGTAAAGTAGGGAGTCCAACCCGGGTCAGTATTGTCTTTACCTCGTGTCATGTGACCAGCTGGATATAACATCCCAAGTGGTATATGAAACTTTTCCTTTGACAGAACAGGATGTTAAAGTCATAATTATACTTTTACACAAACATTCTCGACTACATGGAAAAACCAGTTTCAATTTTTTTTTCTCTGAGTTTGAGCGGCCTGCCTCTGGCTGTGCCAAGGGAACCCTGCAACTGAATTCCAGCTTCTTCCTCTTTCAGCTAAATTTTCCTCCCCGGGATTGATGTCAGATCATTATGAGGCAATCAGTGCCAAAGAATTTTGTCAGCTTTCCACTGCCTTGGCTTAAATAAACGCTTAATGTAAACGAGGGGCACGGGGAGGACAGGGGCTCGCTCACTCACACAGATGCACTGTCGCACAGACACACAACCTCACAAAGAGACACTTTGCCATGGTTCACTTGGAAAAATCCAGATGAAAAAGGAGTTGATGGATGAATAATAAAGCAAAGGAGAAAAGGGAACTAATTTAGGGATAATGAGTGCAAGACCGCCTCAATAAAGAAGAACAACCATGTGTCATTAGGTGGCAAGCTTAGCCTTTGGGCAAGATTACACTTCGAAGCCCTGCTCCAATTACCTGTTTTTAAGCAAAAGCAAGGGGGGAAATGTAAGGGGGGTGGGATACTTATTCTCCCTAAGCTGTGGTAACATTCAGAGAGAATTAACTGTTGCTCTCACAAAGAGACTCTTTTTGCAATTGCAACTGTGAACGCTCAGAGTCCACCATGTCCAGCGAAACCATCCATTTGGTCAGCAGATAGAACCCCATGACTCCCAATGGTCAGAAAATGAACTGAGGAGCGATGAAAAGCACGTCCCCATATTTGCATCTTGCCTCAACATCTGGGAATCTCAGAAGCCTTTGAATGAAGCAGCAAGCCTCCGTCCGAGGTGACCTGCTCGCCGCATGGGTCAGTTCATGGGAATGAGTCTCTTTTGCCACCAGGACTAATGACAGGGCAGGAAAGCCTGCTGATGAGAAAGCCCTGAGCCCTGGACAATGCACACAAAAGCCTGGTTAAGGCGCACTTCCAAAGTCACTCCTCCCTCACCCCACCAGTGACCGCTATGTATAAAGGTAGGGGTGGGTGCAAGGATAAAGATGATCAAGGAAAGGGAAGCATAAGAGGTTTATCTCTAAATGACTCGTACTTCCCCCCTTCCCAGATATCAACTCTATTACAACTGATTGCCTTATCTAATCCCGGCCCAATTTGGGGGTAATTGTTGGCTTTCACAAAGGTAAGCAGGAGATATTCTTTTCAGTTGCCTGCTTTTCTCAAGTGTCCAGCTTCCTAAAATCTCCTTTAATAAGGATTACTTGCAGGTAAGTCAGCTTCCTTTTTTGATGCCGTGACAACAGTGTTCCTTGTAATCTGGCCAAGTACAGGCTATTTTAAAAAATAGCTAATAGGTGTGTACTTCCTGCCTGCAGGTGAAATTGGCAGCTGCCCCTCAGATTCCAAAATATGTGCAAGCATTGCCTCCAGGGAGGGTCAGGATTCATTTCCTTTCCCTCGCACTGTTTCCCACGGGGAAAGCAAAGTTTGAGAAGGAGAATCTTTCAGATGTCCTTGACGTGCTCATTCTTCCAAAGACCTCATCCTAGGAATGCATTTATCAGCCTGAGATAACTGCATAAAATATAAACAAATATTTCTGAATTCAAATTGTCAATCAGCAGATCTTTCTACATTACAACAACAAAGAAAAGGACATATGACCGCTTTTTCATAGTCATTACTTGGTGATGAGATAGGAATTTCAAAATACGGTTTAGACTAGTGTTTTTCAAACTTGGGCATGTATCAGAATCTTCTTGAGAACTTTAGAGCGCAGAGAGCCAGGTCTTCCCCTACTGGGCCACTGATTCCTCGTTAGCTCTCCAGGTGATCACATGCACCAAAGTTAGTAAGTCTCTGGATGAGACCAATGTTAAATACTTTAGCTGAACGTACCCACATCCCCTAATAATTGACTGGTCTCTTAGACTCCTGGCTCCATCCGTCTTATTTAGAGCGGAGCCTCCCATATGTCAAGCCAGCCCACTCTTAGTTTCACAGCCCCATAAACCACTCTGAGAATAGGGGGAACAGGCCAACAGGGAGCCAAGATTGTAAGTGCCTTTCACCTATTGTGTACATGTCGTTGACGCCCCCAAGACTTGACCTCCAGTCATGGTCTCTGTCTCTGGAGAATAGGTCCCATATGCCCCACGCCACCTGGATATATGACACATGCTTGAAAAAGACCATGTTGAAAGGTACATTCTTCATCTCTCCCCTCAAAAGCCTGAACTTGTACCTATTTGCGGATATAGAAGACTATCCTTATATAGTCTTTTAATCACAAAAAGGCTATTTAAGAACTCTAAAGAATCAGTGTAAACGTCCAGGAGCCTGCAGAATTCGAAAGAATTTGTGTTGACAACTATTCAGACCTAGGTTACAATTTCAACTCACTCACTGGATAAGAGTGTGGAATAATTTCTGAAACTCTGTGGACCTCTTTTTCCTCAGCTCTGAAATGGGGACAATCAAATCCATATCACCTAAATTAAGTAATTGAGATAATTTCTACAAAGTACATAAATAGACATAGGAGGCTTACATCAACAATAACCTTCCTCCCTAACAGAAATGAATCTGAAGTTAAGACAGGTTGACTAATAACTAGAGTTTTGATTCTAGCAAGATAGTTATGATACAGGACATAGAGGTAAAGGAAACACCAAAGTCACATCCCCATAGCTTAGAAAAGGAAGAGAAAATGGTGTGTGGAGAGTGTTTTATCTTTGGAGAAAAGGGATGTTGCCTCTTTTCATTCAAGGCCATACTGAAAGCAAATATAAGAGAGGCTAGAGTCATATTCCTTAAGTAGCAATTTTAAGGACAAAATAGCAATATAAGTACTCTAGTATATCCTGTTAAGTGAAATTCACTGAGGCAAATATCACAGGCCATGCCTCGTTCACTCTAAAATATAAGCATTCCTGGGTCACCTGGGTGGCTCAGTTAGTTGAGCGTCCAACTCTTGATTTTGGCTCAGGTCGTGATCCCAGGGTTGTAGGATCAAGCCCTGCATAGGGCTCCGTGCTGACTGAGGAGCCTGCTTAAGATTCTCTCTCTCCCTCTGCCTCTCTCCCCCCACCCTCTCTATCTAAAATAGAATTAAAATAAATAAATAAAATATAAGCATTCCTTTATTAAAAAACAAAAAAGAACTACTGCTGGTTGATGATTAGCATTTTTTCACTCTAGATATACTATTCTATAATACTATATTTAATCACTAATAAAGGGACCTTCATGAGGCGCCTTGGTGGCTCAGCTGGTTAAGTGTCCAACACTTGATTTCAGTTCGGGTCATGACCTCACAGTTCATGAGTTCAAGTCCCACACCCCACATCAGGCTGACAGCACTGACAGGGCAGAGCCTGCTTGGGATCCTCTCTCTCTCTCTCCCTCCTCCCGCCTCTCTCTCTCTCTCAAAAACAAATAAACATTTAAAGAAAAAAGGGACCTCCATAATTGCTATAAATGTACTGCTTATTTTTAAAACTTCGAATGCTTTGCTTTATTACCAGTATCTTCCCTCCCAGACTATTAAAAACACATTCAACTTAAATACTCTCAGTGGGGGGAAAAAAAAACCCTACTCAGGAATATATAGTACTACATTTTACAGCTCACAAAATTTAAAAAGCAGGCAGTGGTAAAAACTAATGGTAGTCCCCTACAACAAAAGAATTGGGACACAATGTTCTCAGTCTTCCCAAGAGCAAAATGATGGCTGTGTGTCTACAAGATGAACTGAGATTAACTAAATATGCATGGAGATTTAGACTGTGTGTCGTGAGACAGGCACGGATCCAAAAATCCTATTGTAAACACAGGGGTCGAGTCTAAGGGCACTTTTAAAAGTAGAATCTCTTCTTCCTGACACCTAAGTCACTCATTGATAGTTGGGTAGGTACTTAAAAAATTACATGAGGTCTTTTAAACATCCAAGTACCCAGAGGTATTATGATGACTCAGGCTGGCTATGTCATCTCTGAGAGGAAAGAAAAAGAAAGAAGGGGGGAAAAGGCAGCATTTATCAAATATCACCTATGTACCATATGCTTTCATTTACTTATCTTCGTCTTCCCAACAGCCCCTGCTGTGAAAATGTTATTAATCCCAGCGTGACAGGTGGAGAAATCGAATCTTGATGAGGACAAGTAACTGGCCGAAGGTAGCACTGGAGTTTGTGCAGAGCTGAGAGTGACACTCAAGTTTTCCTGACCCCCAAATCCATGCCATTTCTACCAGAGGACTCCAACACGATAGAATCTTTTGAATTACCTGCTTTTCACATTTCACTTTGTTCTACTTTTTTTTATGTAAATTAAATAAAATACTCTGAACCTTCTCCCCCCAAACATCGCTTCTATTCAATTTCTCATTAGCAAAAGCATAACAAGCAATTTACACTTACATATATACCAAAATTTTAATTAATAGTGCATTGTGCTATTAAAAAAAAATCCCGTGTTACAAGATGTTTTCACACGTCACCACATTTTTACTTCAGAATAGCAGAAAGGGGAATACGAAGGGAATGGAACCAGCATGCTGATCACTTTACAAGTGTGGGTTTCTATCTTCTTAATAACCATGCAAGTAGGAGTCATGATATCTGTTCTACAGATGAGGAACTGAGGCTCAGAGTGAAATGATGAGTAGTGTCCATATTCAAATCCTCATTTGTCTCTCTTCAGTACCCTTTTCTCTTAAGTCCTATGACCATGACTTTAAGCCAGGTTTAACCCAAAAGACACGCACAAAAGGAAAAAGAAAACCCACCGTATTTGAAAACGTTTTTGAATTTTAAAACTCACCTTAAAAGATGTACCCTCTCTCAAAACTTCTCTGATCCTCCCTCTTTGCCCTTCTTGTGTAGACGATTGTGTGCCATACACGTCTGCATGCTGTAGGGTCCACAAAAATTCCCACCCTCAAAGAGCTTACAGTCTAGGAAGGTGGGGAAAGATTACAATTGAATTGACTCTAATATCTCAGAGCATGCAGTCAAATAATTGAGTGTATTAAAATATGAAATGAAAACTGAATATATAAATTGGAAATAATGCAGCTGACTAACTGATCCTGAAATGAGGAGGCATTTTATGAGCTTTAAGCAATGGCAAGAATGCGCAAAGAAAAAAAGCACAATAGCTCTGATGTTTTTCTTTTCATAATATAGATCATTTATATTCTTTTGTGAATTCCTTCTCCATAATCTTTGCAATTTTTTTTTCTTTTGGAGTGTTCTTCGTCCTACTGATTTGTAAGAGATCTTGTATTTTGAATGCACTCACACTTTGTATGCCATATTGCCTGGAAATATTTTTCCCAAGATGGCCTTTTGCTTTTGAATTTTGAGAATATGTTTTTAGTGGATTTTTTTTTAGTGTTTTAAGAATTTTTTAAGTTTATGTATTTATTTTGAGATAGAGTAAGTGCCAGCGGGGGAAGGGCAGAGAGAGAAAGAGAGAGAGAGAGGGAGAGAGAGAATCAGAAGCAGGCTCCGTGCACTGTCAGCACCAAGCCCTGTGTGGGGCTCGATCTCATGACCCGTGAGATCATGACCTGAGCTGAAATTAGAGTCTGCAGCTTAACCAAGGGAGTCATTTAGGCACCCTGATTCTTAGTGGATTGTTAAGGCTTATGTTATGCTTAATCTTTTTCATTATTCTTCTTTTGCCTTTATTTTATTTAGAAAGATCTCTCTAATCTTGACCTGAAACAATTATTTCCCACATTTTTCAATTATTTTAGATTTCTTTTTTTACATTTAACATTCTAATCAATCTGAAAGTTATTTTGGTATATGCTGGAAGGTAGCAATTCAAGTTAAATATTTTAAAGCAATTATTCACAGCTATTGCAAGAAATATAGTTTTCCATTGATTTGACTCTCCATCAGTACTGTTTGTTCAATTCTTTAAATTTTTTTTTTACCATTTACTTATTTTTGAGACAGAGAGAGACAGAGCATGAACAGGGGAGGAGCAGAGAGAGAGGGAGACACAGAATCTGAAACAGGCTCCAGGCTCTGAGCTGTCAGCACAGAGCCCGACGCGGGGCTCGAACCCACGGACCGTGAGATCATGACCTGAACTGAAGTCGGACGCTTAACCGACGAGCCACCCAGGCTCCCCATGTATGTTCAATTCTTATATAGTTTCATAGTTTTCTACTTCTTTCCACTGGCAACTTCCTCCTCCTTTCCTTTTTTTCCTCTCTTTCTCCTCTTCCCCCTTTTCCCTTCTCTTTCTCTAAGTTTTTTCCTTTTAAGCGTCTCATACCACTGAAAGTTTTTGAGCTGTCGAGGGATACAATTAGTCCCAATCTGTGAAAGATTCATGATGTGCTGGTGACAGGAGACACAGAAAACCAACAGCACCCTGGTATAGGGTGGAGGCAATGTAATAAAAGGAAGAAAAATGTGAGCTACTGTGGAAAGAAAAGCTGCTTGCTGGAGCAGTTATCTAGAGGTAGGATATAAGGGAAAAGGAACAGCCAAAACGCCCCCACAGAGCTCTGATGCAGGTGGTAGTGTTAATAAGAAACCTGGAAGAAGAAAACTGGAGAGAGGAACAGAGGCAGAATAAGATTTGGTAAGGACTGATGACTGGCCCCACCTTAGAATCCTAACTGAGTAAATTCTGACCTAACCTTGTGACTTAGAGAGTGGTGCCATGTCAACAGGTAAAGTAGCGTTTAAGGTGAAAAAAAAAAAAAAAAACTATGCCCATGACCTAACTGAACGACCATTAAATTAGTAACAAAATAAATATTTCACACACTGTAAGAAAATCTGTGTCATTCTACTTCCCTGCCAGAAAGGGAAAAGATACAAAGAAACAAAGCACAGTTTACAGAGCATGATATTACAGATATTAGCCTTCATCTTTCCTTCTTTGTATGAAATACAAAACACTACAAAATAAATAAACAAAAATGTAGCATCCTGTTTTGAAAACCGCTGAGATTTTGGAAACTAGTTACTTCTCTTATTTACTGATTATCTACAGTCTCTATCCAAATTATTTCTCTTGATAGGTTACTGGAGCTTCTGACTCCCTATGGAGAAGGGGCATCTGGAGCATTCTTTAGGCTTCCAGACAATTCACATCCACCAGTGTTTCTACTTCCCAGGTCTCTTACATGCAACAGAACCCAACACTCTTCAGTGATGTCTCTCCTTCATTTAGCTGCAAAGCAAGAGGAAGGATCAAGTGGGATCAGGGGACAACTGAGAGGGATAAAGCTTGACTAACTGAGGCTTTGGATGAAACTGTTATCTCCATTTGGTGTACCAGATGTTAACATTCCATGCTCATTCAAAGGGAATTCTGTGATTGGTCTGACAAAGGTTTTGAGGAATGTAATTCATTATATGGGGACTTTGTCATGGTTCAGTAACTACTAAACTCTCTTCATTGTGTAATCCTGGGTATATCTATGAAATGGTCCCTGATTTATTACAGTAACATTGTTTTGCATTGAAAAAGGGATTCTTCATTTACACCAGTCCATGGTTGAAAGTATGAGCTCTTAATTTTTTCTTTCTTCATCTCCATCCTTTGACAAATTTCTTTACTCTGGTATGACATCCTTTCTTCCCTTCCTCCTTATCTATAATCCTCAGTCATCCTTATCATACTTTTTAAATTTTCTATTGGTTTTTCTCTTCTTATCTACTTACTACCTGATTCCTCCTCTGACTTCCCCCAAGAGACTATGACAAATAATGAAAAAATAATGAAGAAAAACTATAGCCAGGAGGCCTAGGCCCTGGTGCCGGCTGTTTTCCTAATTACCCATGTGACCTTGATCGAATGCTTTCACTTTTCTGGGGCTATTAATCGAGGTGATGAGACTTGGCCTTTTCCATCTCTAAACCTCTGTTATTCTGATTCAAACAATATTAAGATATTATCAAGTCAACAAATGTGCTCTAACTTTTCTTCACTTGCAGTGAATCAACAAAATAATGAGACCTGCCATGTTTAATGTAATCATTAGCAGCATGTGTCTATAGAAGTTTCAATTTAAGGTAATGAAAATGAAATAACTTTAAAAAGTCAATTCTTCAGATGCACTAATAGCATTTCAAGTGCTCAAAAGCTACATGTGGCTAGTGATTACCATGTTAGACGGCTCAGATATTATAAAACATTTATACCTTTGTAGAAAGTTCTAGTGGACAGCACTGAATTAGAACAACCTAGTATGTATGAGAGACCATTGAAAAATACACAGACACAGAAATTATAATCATTGCCTTCAAGAAGCTTGCAATTGGGAGGGGAAAAAAAATACAGACTTCCAGTGTTTAAAAGAGAAAAAAACTATTCATAGCTGCATTAAAGAGGATGTCAAAATGTAATATATGGCCTGGTTTCCTATGAGTCCTTCCTTATTTTCAGTTTCACATCTGTAAAAGAAGAGCCTATAACTAGAATATCTGTACATTCCCTTTGGGGTTTCACTAAGATTCTAGAATTCTGCTAGATTTCTAAGTTTGTGTGATCACCTTTAGTCTAAGAAGTCCATTAGGAAATGGTATGACTTAAAATGAGCCTCGAAAGATATTTGAGGTTGGAATAAACAGAGAAATAAGGGGAAGGTGTATGTGGAGGATGGTGAATTAAAGACAAGCTATACCAAAATACACCAATTCAACCAAGAAGGTCCCCTTACACTGGTGGTTTTACGGAAGATGTAGTGACCGTAAGTCAGGAATGGGGCTTTCTGCTTAGGTTGGGAACTTTAAACTAAAATTCCATTCAATTCTAAGTATCTTAAATTATGATGGTATGAATTGGAGTTGATGGATACAGTGAGATTTGAGAGCGTATGAAAACAAAGGGGACAGAAATTATTTGCTAGTTTATGGCATCCAAATCAATAAAAGGTTAGATTGTATCCCCCTTTCCCAGTTGGGGTGGGGTGTAGGGAACCAAGGAGAAATGCAACTGGAACACTCAAGGACGAGAAATGTAAGAGGATCGTTAACATCTCTCTACCCTGTTGAGGAATATTGTATAAAAATAAAAAATACAGTGATTTGGCTATCTGGAGTTCTTGCAACTTCATCACATAAGCTTAAACTTCTTCTTAGACTAGATTGGTTCAAAATCTCCTGAAGAAAGGTCTCTGTGGCCTCAAGGATGAAAACATGATTAAGTCATTCCAGAGAGCAAAATAATGTACTTTCCCAAGAACAAGGAATGTGTCCCTGCCTAGTTAGAAGGATGTTCTTTCAACGTGTCTACCTTCCTGGTGGGAATGAGTTTCAGAAGTCTGTAATCTCATCAAAGGAAGCCAAGTGGCAGAGACTCTCTCCACGGGGGGAAGCTAATCAGCAAATCTTCCTTTCTTTTCTTCCAGGCTCTATTCATTGTTTTCCTGGGGACTAGTTTCCAAGCTATTGAAGTTTTCCTTGATCCCTCTCAACCTTCAATCAGATTTGAGGAAGTGATGATTTCCCCCTTGATTCTTTCTTTATGCTCACCCTTTTGAATTAAAGAGTTCAGTCAGGTCTTCACACAATACTTGGTCAGCTTAGCATTTGACACTTTGTGGTCTTAGACACTGGCCTAAAATGAGTTTGGATGCAGAGGTTCCCAAAATGGTTACCTTCATTAACCAAATCTCCCACAGGTCTGGGCAAACAGTTCTGGATATAAGGTAGTCTGGTGCCTTCAGGATGTATCGGGAATCTTCAAGACTGAGAACCACGTAGGGTAGATTATACCCCAGTGAAATGATTCAAAGCTGAATCTCTACAGTTGAAAAAAAAGGGGGGCAAAATTTAACAACTTTATTAGAAAAGCAACTGAATCTGTAGACTTTAATTCCACAAATTCACAGGGAACTCCTTTTTTTCTTATACAACAAAATGTGCAAATCCTCACTTCTTGTTTCTTACCTTTCCTTTGCCTACTAACCAGAGTGATATAGGAATAGTTTTCTTTATAGAAAACGGGAGAGCAATGGCTTCTAGCTAAACACAGAAGGATACTTAGTAGATAAGTCATAGTCTTGCTAACCCACCCCAGTGATTACTAGGCTTTGTTTCCCCATTAACACACATGTTGGAGAACCAGACTGAATGTCATCTTAGGAGTCCTGAGATGAGTTGCTGGAGCATGGGTGAAGGAAAAGAGGAATACTGAAACATACTCTTTTAAGTTAAAAGGTTCAGCTTTTTAAATATTACTTTGATAAACGAGTATTTGCATGATAGCCATTTTGGTAACAACTTCCGGTCAACAGTTGGCCAGCCACCTCGTTGACCACCTTCCTCTAGTCTGTGAGGAAGTGGATGTCTGTGAGAATGGTGGTGCACATTCTGTTCCCCGCTACCAACAAAATGTGGAATTGTATTGTTCCTGACACATATTTTCCTGCTACCTGCTATAATATCAGTTATATTACGACACAGTTAGCCAAGACAGACGAGACATTGTGTTGGCTTCAAAGGTCTTCTTATTTTGCTTTTCCAGCTCCCACTTAGGAGAGGTAGTAGCTGAAACCTGAGAAGGAGAAATGCTTCTAAGTTGGTAGGAAGCCTACAGGGACCGCCTACTTAATTATCATCTTTATGACCAGCGCTGAGAGACTGTAACACTACCCCAGTCACACAATAAATGTTAGCAGTAGCCATATAAAAAAAGTTTCCTTTCCTTCTTCTTGTGGATTCCCTAGTGCTACAAAGGCACCCTTTTTTGTATACATTTTCCAAACAATGTGCTTAAGACAAATTTAAATACTTTTATTTACAAGCACCAGAAAGCAGCTGCTCAGCTTCAAATTATAGATCTTGGAGGGTGCCAGGGAAATAAACACAGAACCACGTAATGATTCTCATAAACACTTGAATTTATCTCTTGGCAACTTTTCACAACACCTTCAGCAAACAGGGCACCCATGCGTGAAAGAGAAATAATCAGGCACATGCCCTTAAGTGACAGGCTGTAGCTTATAATAAGAAAGGCTGCCTTTTTATTCTTCCCCCCTCCCTATTACCCATCAAACCCCCACTCCCAATGCCATCTGAGAAATCCATCAGTATACAAATTCAAACAAATCTCACTCCCTCTGGAAACTCTGTTTCCACACCTCATGATCAAGTTTGCCTCCTGACAAATCTTCTGAAGATTTACTTCAAATGTATAAGGGGCTTGTGGGGGCAATAACACCATGTCATTTTCTTTCTTATTCAAATGAAAGATGGGGTCTTCTAAGAGTCTTTCCTGGCTCATCTGGGAGTAGTCGATACTACCTTTTGGATTTGAAAATGTCTTGAAGCTTGTACACGTCAGTAGACATTATGTATGGGGTCTCTTGTAAAGAATCAGTAGTTAGGCTAGCACTCTCTGAGCTCCAGATGGTGGCCTCCCTTCCTAGAGAACGCCCAGTTTCAGGCTGGACAAGTAGCTGACCAATCCTACAGTTTCTGAGTTTAATATGCTACCCCAGCCGGTTAAGTGTCTGACTCTTAGTTTCAGCTCAGGTCATGATTTCACAGTTTCAAGCCCCATGTAGGCTGTCAGCACAGAGCCTGCTTGGGATTCTCTCTCTCCCTCTCTCTGCCTCTCCCCCACTAATGCTGTCTCTGTCTCTCTCTCAAACAAATAAATAAATAAATAAACTTAAAAACAATTAATATGCTACCTCAAATACAACTGCAGGGTTCATGACATGCCACCTCAAAACATGCTGCTTTAATATGTGGATTATTTTGAGCTGCAGGCACTTTTAATAAACAGCAAATGTAGGGAGGAACTGTTCTTGAATTCCCTTATCTGCCTAAAGACAGATACTCCAAAGGAAATCAGCTGTCACAAAATGCCTCCCCAGGAGTCTCCCCAGGAGTCTTATCAACCAGGAAAGATAGACCTTTGTCACAGGAGAGGAGATTAGAAGTTGACAACACACCCAGACAAACTTTGCTATAATTCTCTCATCCCTTCTTCTAAGGGCTCATTCATCTTTCCTAAAAATCGTAACTCTCCCTTCGGATGCCTATACCACTCCCCCTTTTCCCCTATTAACATGCTATTGAAGCCTGAATTCTAAGCCACCTCAGAGAGTTACTCTTTTTTCCCTGTGTATCTCCCATGTATGCATGAGGTATATATACTAATAAACTTCTGTTTTTCTCCTGTTAACCTGTCTTTTATTACAGGGTTCTCAGCTAAGAACTCAAAAGGGTAGAAAGAAAATTCTTTTTCCTCTGCTATAGTTGACACACAATTTAGTTTCATTTAGGTATGCTTATTTTAAGATGATAGCTACACAAGCTAATAGAAATGTCTAGTAGGGCATTGAGGAGACCCAGAAGAGAAATCAATAAGACATCTTTTGGATACATCCTGAATGAAGCTAAAATTTTAAGATGTTACTTATTTTTAACAGGCAACATTTACTGGCAATAAAGAAAGCTGAAACAGAGACTTGGAGAAGGTCTGAAGTTATGGAAATGTTGGGGCACCAGGGTGGCTCAGTCAGTTAAGCATCTGACTCTTGGTTTTGGCTCAGGTCATGATCTCACAGTTCATGGGTTCAAGCCCTGCATCAGGATCTGTGCTGACAGTGTGGAGCCTGCTCATAATTCTCTCTCTCTCTCTCTCTCTCTCTCTCTCTCTCTCTCTCTCTGCCCCCCGCCCCAAAATAAATGAACAGACAAACTTTAAAGTTAGGGAAATGTTAAGAAAGGAAAATATCATTTCTTGAGTGCTTACCATCTGCTATACAAATATGCCCATTCTAGTTCAGTTGTTATCAAACAGGGATGATTCTGCTCCCCAACCCAGGAGACATTTGTTAGTGTCTGGACACATTGTCGTTGCAACTAAGCTAGTGATCCTGGAATCTGGGAAGAGGCCAGAGGTGCTGCTACCCATCCTGCAATGCACAGGATATCCCTCAACAACGAAAATTATCTGGCCCAAAATGTCAATAGTGCTAAGGTTGAGAAATCTTGCCTCTGGCTGCAGGGGAAAAAATAGCGAGAGAAATATTCATCTGGCATTTTGGGGACAAGTTGTGACAAGAAGGAAAGAACCTTTTGGGGAGAATGGCTTCAGGTTAAGCAAGCAACATTTTCTATTAAAGAGTTGCATTTCCTGTTACAGAATATAACGAGGACCTTCCCTAAGAAGTTATAAAGGAAAATAAAAAGTGTCCAACAATTTTCATAGAAAGAACTAAAGTTTAGCGGGTTTGGTGGGATGGCAGGTAACAGAGAACAAGAGTGAAAGCAATAAAAAATGGCTGGAGGTTAACGATTGAGGTCCATGGTGTACTTCTCTCTAATGCAACCACTACTTAGTAAACTTTGCAGCAGACAAGACATATTCCCACTAATGGGTTTATTAGGGGTAGAACTGTGTCCCCACCACCAAATTCATATGTCAGAATTCTAATCCTCCAGTTGCCCAGAATTTGCCCTTGTTTGGAGAATGGAGTTTTTACAGAGGTAGTCTGCAAGTTAAAATGAGGTCATTAGAATGGGCCCTAATCCAATATGCCTGGTGTCCCCTTAATAAGAGGAAACTTGCACACAGAAATATTCACAAAGGAAAGACAGTATAAAGAGACACAAAGAGAAGACAGCCATCTACAAGCCAATAAGAAAGGCCTGGAACAGAGCCCTCCTTCAGAGCCCTTAGAAGGAACAAATCCTGCCAAAACCTTGATTTCAGACTTCTAGGCTTCAAAACTGTGAGACAATAAATCTCTCCTGTTTAAGCCACCAGTTCATGGTGCTTGGTTATAACAGCCATAGCAAACTAGTAAACTCATATGGATCTATAGAGCACAGTAGCTTTTGACTCTAATGATAAACCTCTTTGACAGAACACCTGAAGGTAACTGGTTTCCTTCGTGCTGGACTTGGATAAAGACAAGAAGACTGCATGTTAAGCAGAGACAAGCAAGGGCACTATCTACTGTGGCCATTGTTCTGTGAAGATTGTGGGAAACCGTATGAAATTACTAAGTCACTGTTTTACCTGTGTTCCCATAGTCAGGAATTTAGCAGTTTGGTAAAAGCAGAGTCTGAGCATCCCGATTTAAATCCTGACTCTACAAGTGAGTTTAAAAATACTGGTGAACTTCCCTGAGTTTCAACAATTCCTGTATCATAGAAATAGTAGCTATGAAGTCCTTGTCTTAGTTCTTGGCACAGAAAGCTTATTACAAAACGTAGGTATGATTATTATATTCTTAAAAGCCCAGTACAGTGTATGGGAGTATGTGGTATGAGCCTAACAAATGCACATTTGTCCTAACTAATTTAATTTAAAATTTTTTAAACATTTATTTATTTTTGAGACACAGAAAGCAAATGGGGGAGGGACAGAGACAGAGGGAGCCACAGAATCAAAATCAGGCTCCAGGCTCTGAGTTGTCAGCACGGAGCCCGATACGGGGCTTGAACCCAAGAATTGTGAGATCGTGACGTGAGTCGAAGTCAGATGCTTAACTGACTGAGCTAGCCAGGTGCCCCTAATTAATTTTATTTTTGAAATTTATTGACTACTTTGGTAAGACCTGTGTTAGCACCTTCACATGTCTCCATTATCTCATGTAGTCACTATAATGCTATGAGATGGAGCCCCTGATTATTAGTTATGTTACTAGTTACATGATCCCCAAAATACATATGGAAAAACTGAGGCTTAGAAAGGTGAGTCATTTAGCCAGGCTCACTTAGCTAGTAAGTGGCTGAACCAGGCCAGGAACCCAAACCTACTTGACCCTTTTTCCCATTTTTTAACCACAACTACATGTATGTCCCTCTTCCTAATCAAAGAAATTGCTTCCTTATCAAGGAAACAAAAGGGGAGAATAATTCTGCAGCTGTACTTGGAACCATAACAAGTGTAAGTTATCAAGAACTATGGTGTTTATCTGAGCAAATATGATATTTGACATGGGCTTGCCAAGCCCTACCTCTTACATGCTGAGATCTAAAGAAGGTGATCTGGTATTTAAGCTTGGGGAGAAAAACTTACAATTAGTTTTAGTAAAACATGGGAATTGTACCTCATGACATTTCCCAAACAACCAGACTAGTCACTTGGTGGGTTGAAGAGGGGTGGGGGGTAAGCATTGTGAGCTGAGGGAGAAAGGTCTCCTCCCGCCACCCCCTCACCTTCTGGTGCAAGGGCACAGCTGGTGTGTTGGCCTGTGTTCCAGGCAATATGCTTTTCCTGACCTTAGGCTCTGGTCCATATGGCATTACCTCCCCAAATAGAAAAGGAAAGCTGTTTTGTTTTATTGAAAATTTGGTTCATATATACATAGTGTTGACAAAGGCATTATATGAGTAAGAACCATTTGTTAACTTGTAACTTAGCAAGATGCCCCTTTGGAGAAGGGAGAGGGCTTCAAGGAGCCAAGAAAGTGCCTGCTTGCTGTTTGTTCAATACTAATCCCCAAAAATCCACTGCCTGAAACCAGACAAAAGACAAATTACATGGCTGTTGAGGAGTTTATTTTTCCAGATGGCCAACCTGAAGCTATAGTTCACTTACAAATGAAGTCTCCTAATACAGAGAAATCCAGCCCCATCATGAGCTTAATAAAAAGCACAAAGTGTGCTTCTCAAACAAATTATTTGGAAATGTGGAAGGTGTTGGACAGAGTATATAAAACGAAGCCCTTGCCACATATTGAGTTTCATCTTTTATGTTTGGTCAGTTGGTAAGAAAACAAAGCTGTGAAAACTACTTTCCAATCATCCCAGTGGCTCCTGTTTATATTGGTCCAATTCTTCACAGACAGTCACTTGCCTTACTACCACACTAAGGTCAAGCTGTTTCTGTTTCTGGGTTTCCAGTGAGCTGATGTTCCATCCTTAATATTTCTCTATGGCAAGGAAATATTTATACCTATATAGATATACAGTACTTGGACATATAAGTAAAGTAGGAGAGCTATGTATTTATACATATATATCTCCCAGATGTATATGTGTGTGTATAGAGTTATATAGAAGATGTGTGTATATATACACACACACGCACACACACACATACACACACACACACACACCTTTCTCCTAGAGAGAGAAAGAAAAGAAAGGAAGAAAGAAAGAAAGGAAGAAAGAAAGAAAGAAAGAAAGAAAGAAAGAAAGAAAGAAAGATGCTGGGTTTTGATTGCATGGGAGTAAATAGCAGAGAGTAAGCTGGAATAATGAAAGAAAAAGCCATCGTTCATCAAGTTTAGTTAATACAATAGTTGTTTCCGTCAATTCAATTTTTCAAATCCGAGCTATAGTGAGCAGGAGAGAGAAGAGGGATGGTGGAAAATGGTTAGGAATGAAAAGTCCAGTTGTCTTCATGATAATAAGATAGATAGTGATAGCGCTAGCCTTCATTTAATTAAATAAATGTTTATCGTATATCAGGGAGTGGGCTAAGCAGTTTGCATATATTTGTGCCATTGAACCTCACTGCAACACTATGGTATTGTAATTTCAATTTCATAGATGAAGAAACAGGTTTAGACGGTTGTTATTCGGCTAGTAACTGGTGGTGGAATCAGGATTCAAAATCTATCAGTCCTACTCCAGGGATCTTTTGCTTAACTACTATGCTCTCAGTTGCTTACCCATTCATGTATTCAACAAACATTCACTGAATACCTGCTCTGTGCCACACATTATCTAAATATTGGGCATTCAGAAAAAGACACTCCTCGTTCACTGAGTTTTCCATCTACTGGGGGAGACAGTCATAAAAAAATAAGTGCAATGTGGTAAGGTATGTTCTAGAAAGTTGTTGTGGAAGGGTGCCAGAGGCTCAAAATTAAGTGACCCCTGCTGACCCTTTGGAAGGGGAGGTGAAGAAAGCTCAGAGGCAAAAAATTAACCCCCAGAATACCTATCTTTCCTCTGCCTCAAAATCAAGAGAAATGTTCTAAATAGGATTTGTCTGCAAAAAAAAAAAAAACAAACAAACAAACAAAAACAAAAACAAAAAACACTGATTTTCTCATTGGGTCTTCCCTAAGACTCCATTTTTAAACCCCATAAAATAGCCCTATTTAGAGGTAGGAAAATCAATCTATCTACAAAATTTGTCTTGTCTCTGTTCCAAATCCACAAACTCTCTTTAACTTGTAGGCCCTCATCCTCTATTTTTTAATACTTTCCTAAAGGATGTTCTGTTCTTCATCTTAGTCCCCGTGAAGCTCAGCCTCCACTCTGCTACCAAGGTGAATTTGCTAATATGAGAAACTGACCATCCCACGTCCCTGCTAAATATCCTCCAGGGGTTCCATGTGACCATTACTAGAGTGTACAGTTTGGCTTTCCGACTTCAGCTGTCTCCATGCTTCACCTTCAGGCAGTTGATACAGCCCATTAAACCTTGTAACGTAGGAGAGTTTATCCTCATTTGCAAATGGGGGAATAGAGGATCAGAGCAACTGAATGACTCACTCAAGTTCATGCCAATAGAGCGCAGAATGACGGCCAATACTTACTGTCTTCCCCACTAGACTGTGAGCATTTGAAGACAAAAAAAACCTGCATTTTTTCATCTGCGTTTTACTGCTGGCACAATGCCAGACACTGAGTAGATGAATGAATGAATAAATGGCCCCGTGTTTCCAGTTCCACTACATATAAAATTTGGTTTTCAATTCCACTTTCCTTGCATCATATTCTCAGGCTGGCTGCATTTCATTGACTTCCTCAAATGCCTATTACAAAATAAAACCAGCTTTGAGTTCCTTCCCTCCCCAGGTTCCAAGTGGGAATTCCAATTCACTTAGCCTCCTCTTACCCACAGGTAGAAAGCCAAAGTATAAAATGATCATTCCAGGGCCTTTGTCATTTACTATTTGCAAAGTGTTGTCAAGATCTCTGAGATGTCGATATTGTGTGGGGCCAGACTGCCTCAGTCCATGCCCCAGCTCTGTCATTAAGTTGTATGACTTTTGTGCATACATGGCTAAATGTGCAGATTCATGTGGAATGTATGGATGAATTGGAAAAGGGAGATGTTGCAACTCCCCTGGTTAAATATAGTGTAGTGACCACCTTAAAAGGTTCTTAGAAGAATAGATGAGTTAATGTATGTAGAATGCTCAGAAAAGAAACTGGCACAGAGTAAGCATTCTGTGTTTGCTGTTACTAATGTGATTTCGTTTTACCCTTATGCCAGTGCTGCACTAGATGGTGTAAATATTATATTTCAATTTTACTGACAGGGACAAAAAGGAAAGATTAATCACGTTCCAAAGGTCATTGAATTCTAATAACCAGAAACCCATTTCCATGAGGCTTTTGACTATGTGGTACACAGGAATAATAAGGGTACATGAGACAATGAAAGTATCTCTCTCTTGTTGGCAAGGTGAAGACGCCTCAAATGGGAACACCCCAGTAGGGTCCACAATTAAGTCCTTATCCCAGAGTTTGCCTATAGCATTTCTGTTCATTGAATCTCAGGCCCTGAGGATGAAACGAATAAAAGAGTTTTGGGGAGGGGTGCCTGGGTGGTTCAGTCGGTTGGGCGTCCGACTTCAGCTCAGGTCATGATCTCGCAGTTCTTGAGTTTGAGCCCCGCAACAGGCTCTGTGCTGACAGCTCAGAGCCTGGAGCCTGCTTTGGATTCTGTGTCTCCCTCTCTCTCTGCTCCTCCTCTGCTCGTGCTCTGTCTCTGTCTCTCAAGGATGAATAAACGTTAAAAAAAAAAAAAGAGATTTTGGGAAAATAATTTATTTTATAAGTGGTTGTTGTTAATCACAAAACAAATCATGAGTAGATAAGCCGAGGTCAGTATATATCAGTCCCCCTTTTTGCTACTATTTACTAGCACTTTATACACATTGACTTATTTAATACTATTTTACAGATGAGAAAACTGAGAGACTATGGCTTCATATGAGTGGGAACAGGATTCAAACTGAAGGCTATGAGACTTGCAAGTCTGTTTCCTAACCGGTTTTCTACCATATATACAATCATCAAAACAGTTCAAAGCTCATGTTTGAGTACAGAGAATTGAAAAGCATTATATTTATACCTCTTCCTTTCAATGTAAAGATTCTATAAAGTGACTGACCACTTCTCCTGTCCTGTTTGATCTACCTGCTCATACTCATGCTTCAATAGATTTTTTCAGTGCCTAATGCAAGGCTATAAGCTTATGCTAACTCTCAAGCTAATAAGAATGCTCCTTGCATTCTAATCGGAACGTCATTTGAAAGGAACAATACGATCCAATGTGATTTCTGCCATTACACCATCAAAGACATTGTCTCCGTTGATGAGAGAAACTGCCAACATAAACTGAATGATAGATGTGGTCAAAATTATGGAGGACTGAGATGGTTTTTTCACTCATTAATATATCCTGAAAATCAATTTTTTTTCAGGAATAATTATGGAGATAGAGGAGATTTCCTAATGATTGAAGGCCTTTCAGAGGCTAGAGACATACAAAGGACCATCCACCCCAGTTGCTCAGCTTTCTTTCAGAAATAAATGCTCACGTCCAGCATCATGTTGCGCTGGTAGATTATTCTTAGGGGATAAGGAAGATGAAAGTCCCAACAAAGAACACGAAGAGTCTTTTGAACTGGTAGGCAAAAATGCAATATATGTCCAGAAAAATCAATGTCTGGTACTGCAAGCTAACCTTCATTAGCAGAGACTCATCGCTTCCGAGTTGGAAGGTGCCTCTGAAGACAACTTATCAAATCTTTACCTCTTTCCTCCTACCCACTCTATTTACCACAAATAAACCATGAATCTGTCTTCTGTACAATATTCTTTACATGAAGTTTTCCACCCTCTGCGGTCCCACTGCAGTAATGTTTGATACTTGAAGGCAATCGGTGAGTAAGAACTGGTATTTCATCTTGGGACTTTTGAGTAAGAAACAGGCTAAAATGTACCCGAGGAGATTCTACTGGCAGCAGTGCTCATACATTTAATAGACAGACAAAGGGTCTCTCAAATCAACACTGTGCCTTTTCTTTTCTCTGTTTCTTATCTTCCTATCCTAACTCTACCTATTAATTATGGCTCTCTCTTAACCACCAAGAAGCTTTTATTTTTTTTTTAATTTTTTTAATGTTTATTTATTTTTGAGAGAGAAAGAGACAGAGTGTGAGAAGGGGAGGGGCAGAGAGAGAGAGGGAGACACAGAATCCGAAGCAGGCTCCAGGCTCTGAGTTGTCGGTATAGAGCCCAACATGGGGCTCGAACCCATGAACTGCAAGATCATGACCTGAGCTGAAGTCAGACACTTGGTGGACTTAGCCACCCAGAAGCCCCCTGCCAAGAAACTTTTAATGATTATCCCAAACCTACTATATGTTCTTTCTGAATTCCTACATTCAAATTCCAATGTTCCACAAAAATATAGTATATTCCTCAGGTTAAAAAATTGTTTGCACTATGTCTATTGATGTCTTATCTTTTTCTTTTGTTCTGCCCTAGTAACCCTCAGTATGTGAGTAGCCTCATGCAGGGAAAAGAGAGAGTCTTCAATAAATGCTTAAAGTTGGAAGTTGTGATTTGATGGAGAAAGAGGGATTCAATAACTTAACCTAAAAATCTTCATAGAGCTCAAAATTCTCACACATTGGGGAGCCTGGATGGCTCAGTCAGTTAAGTGCCTGACTCTTGATTTTTGGCTCTGGTCATGATCTCACGGTCATGAGAACACACTGAGGGTTGCTGGGGGGGAGTTCGGTGGGGGGTGGGCTAAATGGATGATGGGCATTGAGGATGGCATTTGTAGAGATGAGCAGTAGATGTTATACCTAAGTGATGAATCACTGAATTCTACTCCTGAAACTAATATTGCACTGTATGTTGACTAATTAAAATTTAAATTAAAAAAAATTTACAAACCTCAAAAACTATTAAATTAAATTTAAAAAACTAAATAAAATAAATAAAAGATCCTGTCTCCCTTCCCCCATTCGCTTGCTTTCTCCTTCTCTCTCTTTCAAATAATAATAATAATAATAATCCCAATCCATTAACCATTTCTTTGGCATGTCTCGTTAAAACTATTTAAAACCAAACATTTTCATGTGAAGTAGAGAATCACATATTATGCTCAGTCATTAAGTCATCAGTAGGGGTGTATTTGTAGACTCACTAGTCACTGATCAACAAATCCCTAGGTAACTGAAACTCAGAAGTAACAATTACAACAGTTAAAAGCTAATAAAATGCATTTGAGTGCGTTCCAGGAACAATCTGGTTGCTTCACACGCATTAACTCATTTAATCTTTACCACAACCCTATGAGATGAGTTCAGTAATTAAACATTTTATAGTAAACTAAGGCACACGGACACTAAATAACTCGGACATATTTACACAGCTTGTAGATAAGGGGGCCAGAATTTGGTTGCAGATAGTCTGATCTTAAAACCCATGCTTTTATCTACTACCTTTTACTGCTAATTAAGTTTGGAGAAAAAAAGAGGTATCAAAGTCCTGGACTCTTGAGTTTTTCACCAAGAAGGAAAGATTTGAGTAATACCATGAGCGGTTAGAAGGCAGCATAAAATCCTTATGTGGATAGCCAGCAAAGGCTGCTGTTTGCTTTGTAACTGGTACTGAACAGTTCTGATTGGTTTCATTCACCCATCCATCCAACAAATACTTACTGAGCATTCATCATGTCCCAGGTGCTGTGCTAGATAATAGGACATAAAAATGAATAAAACCTGGTTCTTTGTCTCAAGGAATTCATTCTTACAGTGTAGCCAACATTAAAAAATTAAAGCTTAATATAAAAGAAATGCACTAAAGCCAGATCGGTCGATTGGTTCTTCTGTATGAGGGGATCAGGAAGAGAATCTACACGGAGGTAATGTTTACTAGTATTTTGAAGGATAAGTCCAAATTCTCTAAATGAAGGAGAGAAAAGTCAAGGCCACAATAATAAAAGGCAAATCTGAGGCCTAAAGAGAAGACATTACAAAGTATCTTCAGAAAAATACAAAATAAGTAAGGTCCATAGAAGAGAATGGTGGTTGATCACAAGAAGGCAGGCTCAGCCCCAATTCGGGAGCTTGGTGTCCAATCAGATTTGGACCTGATTCTCTGTGCACTGGAGAGTCATCAAGGTTGATAATCAAGGTAATGAATTTTGTGTTTCAGAAAGGCTATTCTAGAAGCAGTGTTGACTATAGGAGGAAATGAATAGAGCTGGGAGAGGGAGCCTAGTGAAACAGCCATTGCATTGGGACAAGACGCTGAATGAGGTCAGGGAAAGTGGGAGCAGAAAAGGCCAGGAGCTGATATGACAAACTTTTGAATTAGAATTAAAATTGGATGGCAAGCCAGGAGCGGCTTAGGGATAGGAAGCAGCCCGATTAGATTTCTAGAATTTATGACCAGGTTGAATGATAATGATGAACACTGACCCATGAAACACAGTTTGAGCAAGCCAGGAAAAGGAAAATGAATCATAATTATACCCATTTATTGTGGTAGCTTTTTCTGTTATTCCAGATACAGATTCAAACTGCTCTATTTTTTTAAAGAAAACAAACTATTTATTTAATTTTAGGGCTCCTAAATACGGCAATGTCAAGATGATATATTTTTATGTTTTAAAAATGATAATAATCTATTTGATATTTAATGCTGCATAATTTTTTCATTTAAGAATGTATTTTTTCCAGCTTTATTGAGGTATACTTGACAAATAAAAATTGTATATATTTCAGGTGTACGATGTTAAGTTTTGCTATATGTAAACACTGTGAATGATTATAACAATCAAGCTAGTTAACATGTTCATCACTTCACTTAGGTTTTTCTTTTGTGTATGGCAAGAACATTTAAGGTCAACCCTCTTAGGGGAACACTACCAAACTCATTTTACAAGGCCGTCATTACCCTGATACCAAAGTTAGATAAAGATACTACACGAAAAGAAAACCACAGGCCAATATCCCTGATGAATATAGGTGCAAAAAGTTCTCAACAAAATACTAGCAAATTGAATTCAGTAGCACATTAAAAGATCACACACTATGTTCAAGTGAGTTTCACCTTTGGGATTTAATTCACTCACAAATCAATAAATATGACACATCACATTATTGGGATGAAAGATAAAAACCAACTGATCATCTCAATATATGCAGAAAAAGCATTCAACAAAATACAGCATCTTTTCATGATAAAAACTCTCAACAGAGTATGGAGGGAACACACCTTATCAGGGGGAAAGCTCCTTAACATTGATCTTGGTGATAATTTCTTTGGATATGACACCAAAAGCACAAAAGACAACAAAAGCAAAAATACACAAGTGGGATTCTTTGAACGAGAAAGCTTCTGCACAGTAAACAAACAAATAAAACCAACAACAACAACAAAAAACAATCAGCCAAATGAAAAGGCAACCTGAGGCAATCCTAACGAATGGGGAAAAATATACGCAAATCATATACCTGATAAGGGGCTAATATACAAAATACATAAGGAATTCATGCAATTCAATATATAACTTCTTAAAATTACAATGCAGGTCATTGACCATAAGAAGTATGTTGACTAATTTAATAACAGTGTGCCATGTGATTACAGCTATGTAGCCTTCTAGAAACACCAGGTTGTTCAGAGTAGGATCCAACTATAGCATAAATGAACTGTATCTAAGAGACTGGGCCAATTCTATCTTCCCAGGTATTTATGCATACTTGCATAAATTATGCATACTAGGACAACCATTGAAATCTTACCCAACTGTCTTCAAACAGACCAGTGATACAAACTTCCAGCTATCTACTTACAAAAATTATTTTGGCAGGGGCGCCTGGGTGGCTCAATCAGTTAAGCGTTTGACTCTCGGTTTCAGCTCAGGTCATGACCTCGCAGTTCCCGAGTTTGAGACCTGCGTGGGGCTCTGTGCTGACAATGTGGAGCCTGCTTGGGATTCTCTCTCTCCCTCTTCCCCTTTGCCCCTCCCCCACTCGCTCTCTATCTCTCTCAAGGAAATAAATAAACTTAAAAAAATTGTTTTGACAACTTTAATCACACACACACGCACACACACGCACACACATTTGAAACAACTCACTGAAGGGAAAGTCTTTTCTTAAAGTTTTAAAATTTTGTGCTATTTATTGTAGTGGTTACATTAATGTTCCATGCCCATTATTCCTGGTGTTTACTTAATGTTAAGATGCCCAATCTTTGCCATCGGTGGTAGAAACAAACTGAATATCACAGTCATGCCAATAGAGAAACAACCTCTTTTTTTTTTTTTTTGAGAAAGTTTCTACATTTCCAGTCCAAGAACTATAACATTTATGAGAACATTATTTATATCCTTAACCAATTATACTCAACAGAATTGGCCCAGGGATCCATGAAATCACCAACTATCATACCATTCTCTATGAAGCTTAAAAATACATTGTCTCACAATGAATCTTTGGAACTTTACTTTCAAGAATTTGGAAACTTGCCTATTTCTATCAGACAACTATGATGGAATAAGTAAATGACTGAAGAAGAACAAAAGGAAGAATGAAAGGGTAAGCTTCACTGCAAACAGTAAAAATAATCCTAAGAAGCAAGCTTAAGCAAATGATTATGGTTCTTTTGTCTTGTTTCTAAAGATGTAACACTTTTGGAATCTTCCTGGGATTTTCCATCTTCTCTTCTCTCACAAAACAAAAACAGACGCAAACAAACCACCTACAATCTATGCTTTAGTTTTGAGGGAGTTTGAGAGTATAGAATGAATAATTATTTTACATAGAGAGTTCACTATGAAAGACAACATTTTGATGTATTTATTCAAATTGAATGTGTTTTCTGAAAACAGCATTATTATCTCCTGGTGTTAATATCTTATGATGTATTTAATTGCATGTAGCTCAGTAGCATTCATGATCATTTGACAGCTGGCCAGCACAAGCTCTTGGTTTTTCAAAGAACATTATGTGCTCTGATAATCTTTATACTGAATTGTTCATCTGATAGAAAACGAAAATATATACCTGTATCTTTTCGTGAGTTTCCTGTTGCTTTTTCTGATCTGGAGAAACTGCCCTGAGTTAACCAATAAATTGGCAACCCCACTAGCTCAGAAATACTCCCCTGGGGTTATCTGCATTAAATTAGCATTGCTGGTAAATGCTTTCAAGAAGACTATACAATTATGGCCAGATGAACACATTCCTCATACAATTTCAGGATTCATATTAGTCTCCTAACAACCTAGAAACCAAGATCATAATTACTGACTGCCATTTCCCTCCATTGTCCAGGTAACTGGCCCTCAATATATGACCAATTTGAAACCTGGGAATCTTGGGAGAAAGCATCAGGTCTGCTGTTGGGAGATTGAATTCAAGTGCAGCCCCGCTCCCTGAACACTCATATTCTTCTTTCCTCTTTGTGCTATTTGTTCGTCTCTATTGTGCAGAGCTATCGTTTTGTGCACACATTCTGTGTTAGATTTTCTACCCGATTGAGCTTGAAAAACCAAAGCTTAAGTACTAAATGTTTCCCTAAGGCCTGAATGGACTTAAAAGGACATAGGTGCAAAAAGAAAAGAAAGGAAAATAGGGGGAGAAAACACGGCTTGTTAAGTTGTTGCAATAATCTCATGCTGAGAATAAAGACCTTTAGAGTTAAGAGAATGAAAAACACTCTTCTAAATAGATTGCTTGCTTTTGTTGCACAGGTGGCAAGGCCTGGAAATATAAGATACAGGGAACAGCAGGGCAACCTGCTAGCATTTCATTAAGCTTAAAAAATAGTAGAATGGTGGAGTGGTTTCTTCCCGCTTTACAAGGGACACAGGCTTCTTGACAACTTGGACTTCAGGGTGCTAGTTTGCTGGTGCATTTTCTATCAGGAATTACTCTGAGGAAAGAGTACCTCTCCCTACACAGTGCAGAGATTTACCTCCTCTTCCTTTTTTGAAATAAAGCCTTTTGCAGGGAGTGTGAATTTGTGATCATCATTGTTTTGGATTTGCTATCAGTTAGTTACTCTCGTGCTTTTAATGTTAAGTCAGTACCATCTACTTGATAACACAACTTTGGAAAATATGCTATCTCTGAACACTACCACTTACAGTTACACAAGGGTAATTGCCATGACATTGGGCTATCCCTTTGATTCAGAAACGACATCACCCCTGTCAATAAATGAAGAGTAACTGAAAAGCTTCTTCACAGCAAAGAAAACAATCAACGGAATGCAAAGACAACCCACAGAATGGGAGAAAATATTTGCAAACCATATATCTGACAAGGGGTTAATTTCCAAAATATCTAAGGAACGTCTACAACTCAATAGCAAAGAAACAAAAAGCAAGCAAACAAACAAAACCCCAAACCAAACAACAAAACAAAATCAAAACACTTAAAAATAGACAAAGGATTTGAATCGACATTTCTCCAAAGACATACAAATGGCCAACAAGTATATAAAAAGATGCTCGCTCGACGTCCTTAATGACCAGGGACATACAAATCAAACCTACAATGAGACATTTGCTGTACGTATTTGTTGTTGCTACATAGCTTTCTAAGGCCGGGCCAGGGAAATGAGTCTATGTAACACCATCTTTTGAGAATCAGACCTGATGCCCAGCTACTTCCAGGCATTCTCCTTGGTAGAGCCAAGATCCACTGCCTCTGGTTCCAATCAGCTCTATACATAACAAAGGTAGCTCTCAGTGATTGCAGTATAGGACCCAGAGGTACTAACAAAAGTTCACATTTTTCCTAGGTGCTCATCAGCAGACTTTTCTACCCATCACAGGGGACCAGGGTAAATCATGTCTTCCCGATAGCCCCACAGAGATAAGCAAATGAAAACTAAAAGAGATCTTGAGATGACTTCATTATTAATATTCAAAGTAAACATTCAAATTTCAAATAGTTTATGACCCAGGAATCCTGGCAGGGTTTAGAGAAAGCCCTTAACCAATTTAAGTAATGACATTCTTTCCCAAATTTCCAGCTAGGCACATTTTATTTACCCTGTTGTGCTAGAATATTAGGTATTAGATGAATTAGGGACTTCATAGCCAAATCAATGATTATGATAACTAAAGATGGGAGGAACTTCTTAAGAAAGATGGCTTTTCGGGGCACCGGGGTGGCTCAGTCAGTTAAGTGTCTGACTTCGGCTCAGGTCATGATCTCACAGTCTGTGGGTTCAAGCCCCGCATCAGGCTCTGTGCTGACAGCTCAGAGCCTGGAGCCTGCTTCAGATTCTGTGTCTCCCTCTCTCTCTCTCTCTGCCCCTCCCCCACTTGCACTCTTTCTCTGTCTCTCTCTTTCAAAAATAAGCATTAAAAAAGAAAGACGACTATTTTAGAAGGGCTAAACCACACATTCTACATGAAGAAACATTAGAATCTATTTTCTAGTCTTTTTGAAAGCTCTTAATGGCTTCAGATTTTATTTTATTTTTTTAATATTTCTTTTTTTTTCTTTTTTTTTTTTCAACGTTTATTTATTTTTGGGACAGAGAGAGACAGAGCATGAACGGGGGAGGGACAGAGAGAGAGGGAGACACAGAATCGGAAACAGGCTCCAGGCTCTGAGCCATCAGCCCAGAGCCTGACACGGGGCTCGAACTCACAGACCGCGAGATCGTGACCTGGCTGAAGTCGGACGCTTAACCGACTGCGCCACCCAGGCGCCCCGTGGCTTCAGATTTTAAAAAAGAAAGCTCCTGCATTTGTAACCAGTGAGCAGCACCTTCTGCGACACTACTACAAATGCACCTTGTTGGGAAACGTAAGACAAATTGTATGCCTACTTTCTCACTTGTGCCTCCTTGAATAATATATGGACCATACAAATCAGTTTGGGAGATGATGTTTCCCAATTTGTTTTGTGACACAGATCTGATGATATTAGCTCATTCTGATCTGTGAGATCAAGAAAGCCCTTTCTCTATCTCCACTGCCTTTTCCACTTTTTTTCAGCCTTGTTATCCTTATGCTGAAGTGTTTCTTTTCCCCAGATTCTGCCTTCAAGTTTCTTCTCTTCCACAAAAATAGTGGGTTTTTGGTTGTTGTCGTTGATCTCATGTATTCCGCTGGTTTCAACTAGCACTTCAAGCATTGTAAGTACACATTTGGATGTTTCACACCTGACTTTCTTTTTAAGTTCTTTATTCATAAAACCACCTGCTTATCAAACTCCTGAGCCTACTAATGCCAGATGTATCTCAAATCAAGCGTGTCCTAAAAACTAAACTGACCATCTTCTCTCTCCTTCCCCAAATGTGAATCTCTTCTTGTGTTCTATATTCTCTCCTACTTTTCAAGCTAGAGACTTTAGAGACTTTAAGGCCACCCTGATTCATTCTTATCTCTTAATGATGCATCCATTTGGGAACCAGTTTCTGTAACTGAAAAATCAGTGGAAAACATCTCTTTTTCTAGTTCCCTACTCCTATTTGTGTCCGACTTCGTCATAAGCTATTACGAGAGCTTCTGCCCATTTCTGATATTTGCAATGCCACTTACTTCTAGTAATCATTCACATAGCTACCCAACTGATCTCTCTCAATACAGAAATGATTAGGTCAATTCTTGGGGTAGGAGATTGTAAAACTCAAAAGTACGCTAGAAAATGCTCTTCACCATCTGCCTAAATGTGCCCTTCTACGATCATCTCCCCATTCCCCTGATTTTTACCTTATATTCCCTTGTTAACAGTTGGTTTACCTATATTACCAATTTGTGCATTTACTATGTCATTGATGGTAGTTGTTTATCTGTACATGTGGCGGATTAAGAAGGGACACAACACGTCCGGGAGTCTACTTCTCCTCTCCTTGAATTTTGGCACGCAGCAGAAGTGATGCTGTGCCAGTTTTGAGGCCCAGGTCTTAAGAGACTTCCTCTTCTTGTCTCTTGGAACATATGCTTTTAAAACCCAGGGGCCATGCTGTGAGAAAGCCCAAGCAGTTTTACTGAAAGGATTCCAGCTGGAAGCCCTGATCGATCTACCAACCAACAAACAGCCAACAAATTGTCAAGTCACCCAGCTGAAGCCACAATGAGTAGAAATAAGCTGTCCCGGTCAAGTCCTGCTCAAATTGCAGACTCATGAGCATAATCAATGATTATTGTCGGTCAAAGCTGAGTTTTGGGGTGTTTTGTTACACGGCAATATCAGAAACAGTACCAAATACATTTCCATCTTTCTCTGCCTAATGAATTTTTCTCATTCTTAAAGATACGACTCAAATGTTATCTCATATAAGAGTATGAAGCCTTCCCCAACCTGCCGAGGCAAAATCAATTACTTTCTGTTCTTCTCCAGCCCTTAGTGTATCATCTTGTAGTGATTAATGTCCACTCCAAAAAAGTGTTGTAAATTTTTTTTTGAGTAGGATCTGTGAGCATTAATCTCTGTAACCTAGTGGCTAAAACAATAGAATTACTTGAACATTTGTGATGATTCCTATACTGTGCTAACGTCTTTTAATTTTATTTTAGTTCCACAAACACTTATTGGGCACTGGAAGCCTGGAAATAACGTTATTTGATAAGGATGCATTGTGAATAGCCTGTAGATTCCTGCCCTTGGTAAGCAAATGGGCCACAGAGCTATACCAAAACACCTTCACTGTGGTAGATGGCCCAGATTTCTGGGATGTCAACCAAGCACATGCCTAAGGGCTCAAATAGTTTCAGAGATCTTACTGGAGAAAAATACTGGTCTTTCTACTGGCCTCCATGATTTCCAGGAAGAACAGGTGGTCACTGGCCAAATGCCTGGCAAACAACAACAACACAACTCTAACTGGATGCTTAAAAGTTCCACAAGAAAATTAAAAGTCTTCTTCCTAAATGTCTAGTATCTACAGTCTTCAAACAACACAAAATATTTAAGACTCGAGGCTCTTATCTCAGAAATAAGCCATGAAAAATCTATGACCCAAAATATTCCAAAGACTCACTTCATATATGTGATATTTGAGAAAGACAGTGTAACAGACACGTTAAGCTTTTGTTGTTCTCAATTCTCTCCGGTTTGGGTTAAGCGTGTGATCCTGAAAGCACTGTTCAAGGGATAACATGCACCAACTAGGATTTAATATCATGTCCCCATGTTTATAAAAGAAAAAGAAAAATACAATGATTTGAATTGAGTTAGACTTTTATAAAAAAAAATCAGTTTGCATCATTTTATTTTTCAGACTGTTAGCTCTTTCTGGTATTGAGACTTTGTCTTACTTGTCTGTAAACTTCAATATCTAGTAGAGTGCCTGATCATATAGTAGGTGCTCAACAAAAGAAGAAAATCAATTAATTGGATTTTGGGCTAGTAAATCTATAAGGACCAATAACTTTACCTTTAGTTCAATGTCAGTAAAAATGCTATCGCTGCTCTGAAAATTGTGTGTGTCCTCTTCTCTGACAAATAGCACTACATATGACAACAGTTTTCACTTTTGTCTTAGCTGTCAGGAAACTCCAGACTAAATTTTGTGCCCTACCATAACTTTTGCCAGAATATCAAAAGCACAGAATTATGAGGAAATTACAGTGCATTCTTATTCATTTATCAAAACATACAAAAACAAACATTGTTAGCCTGACGCTAGTCGCCAAATGTGCTTAAATGTAACAAAATTGCATTTCACCTAAAATAACCTATAATTCCCAGTGACATTCTTCCCTCACCCTTTTCCATAAACTCAGGCCAATGAGAGTTTATCTTTTGTATGTTCCAACTTAATCTGGCTTTAGGAATAGAATCCAGAACAGAACTAAGAACTCTAAAAGCCAATGTGCTAAGTACTTCTAGGTAGAGCGGCGGCCGGGTGGCCCAGTCGGTTAAGCTTCCGACTTCGACTCAGGTCATGATCTCGCGGTTCGTGAGTTCGAGCCCCGCGTCGGGCTCGGTGCTGACAGCTCGGAGCCCGGAGTCTGCTTCGGATGCTGTGTCTCCCTCTCTCTCTGCCCCTCCCCCGCTCATGCTCATGCACTGTCTCTCTCTCTCTCTCCCTCTCAAAAATAAACGTTAAATTTTTTTTTTAATATTTCTAGGAAGAAAGTGTTAATTGAAAATGTACAGATCCTTTTTGAGGACCAGACGGACTATACGGACAAAGTTGCATATCTGCATAGCTTGTTCCACATTAGAGGGGACACGGGAGGGGTTGTAACAGAGTGGGACCTTCAAGACACTTGAAAAGCTTGATGCCAGTACTTTCTTCGATGGTACTGGCATGCTGTTTTCCCAAGGAGAAGGAACCATTCCAACAGAAGCAAGTAAGATCATGGTCTCCAAGAGGCAGACAGATGGTAGTGTTGGTCTTTGCAACATTAATCTCACAAAAGCATAAGGCTCAAAAATAATCCTGATGTTAGCAGCTGTATATAATTCAGTACTTGTGGTGGCTCACCGATAAGGAATGATAATCTCTCCTCCCTTATAAAAGGGATAAATCTGAGTTTGTTTGCACAGACTAAGGTTACTGAGAAGGCCTGAAGTATAGAGAGCTCATAAGCTTATTTGGTTACAGATATGATCTTTAACTTTCCCTAGCCTGAGAAGCCAAAAATAAACATTTCATAACTTTTAATGTGTGGTTAGCAAATAGAGCTGGCCCACGGTCGTGTCCCTGTAGCCCGGAGTCCTGGACGGAGTCAGCTTTAGCTGGATGCCTGTGGCTGCCTGCTTAGAGCCTTCCCCTGTAGTTTCAAAAGAACAGGGTCTTTTTTATCCGCTTAGCTCAGTTGCTATAAACACTTGCTGTATGTTAAATGACTTCTCAGGTCCATCCAATCCGATTTGCACATCATTAGTCTGTGTAGGATGAAATGGATGCCTTTGGATATTTAGTTTTGTTAAATACTGAGCCCTTTGTAAGTGAAAAGCCCTTCATATAAAATATTACATCAGGCTTGGCTAACATTCCTGTTTCATGAATCACTGGTACCTCCAAGTTGTCCTTGAGATTTCAAATGCACTGTAGATGCTTCCAGACACGTACAGTACTTCTTTTTTTGTTTGTTTGTTTATTTATTTATGTTTTGATTTGGATGCCAACTCTGCTATGAAAGAGCAAAATTTAGCATCAGAGCGAATGCCCTTCATGTACATCCAAAGGGAAAAGAAAAGCAGCATTAAAGCCTCGAGAGGAAAACGCCAGTCTAAATGCCAGAAAAATTCACCATAGATCCTTGCTTTGCCCTGACTCACCACACTATTGTTCAGGGACCATCACTCACCTTTTCTATTTCTCACTGGTGATGGCCACATTAGTACCTGCTATAAGCCTCTCCCTACATGCATTCAAGTTCGAGTTAAAAAACCAAAACAATAAGTAAGCAACAAGCTTAGTATTTCATATGTACTTGTGAATTTTGCATTTTGATTTCGACAGAGCTCCTGCCCTAATTGCTGATAATTACCAATAGGACTGCTGATCACTGTTAAAAACGACATTCTAATTAGAACAACCAACCATCGGTGCTTTGAAGGCTGCCACTGTGATGTTATCACAACGAGGCAACTGTGACGCTTCATTGCCCTTTCTGTGATGCTGTGGATCTGGGCTCTACCTTCACTGAGCTGTCACAGAGGTGATGAGTTGCCACTGTGGCAGTCACACAAGGGGAAAAAGCTTGACAATGCAAACCGTATCACTTGTCATTTCTTGGGAATACCCCAGTACCCTTTTGCTCATGAAGTTTGCCAGCTGCCATTAGACGCTAGCCATCAGCCCAAGCACATCTAGAACCCTCACCAAATTTCAGCTCCTGTCATTCTGCCTGTAGTGTTGCTGGTAGCAGATTTTAGCTGGTAAGATGCCGGGACCAGTTGCCGCGACTGCTTTCAAATGATGGTCTGTTTTGCGCCAAGAACGTTTCTACAGCCCTTGGGTCAGAATTGTTTTGGGCGAGGTTGAGCTTTTGTCAAGGTTAAAGAAAAGGGGGGTTCTTTGATACTTCTTGAATGTATTTGATGGTAAGAGTTTAAGATTGGTGTGTGTCTAATATTATTAAATTCCAACATAGCCCCACAAAAGAGAATTTCCTCATCTTTGCTTTACCAATACAGAAACTATTCTCACAGGGGCCTTGCTAATTTCTTTCTTCCAGAAAATATTTTAAATAAATTACTGAAAATGTGACAAGAAGGGTAACCGCCATTCGAGTGAAAATCACCGAAACTTCGGCAGAATGTTTTTTAATCCAAAACGTTGCTGAGAAACTAGAAACGGGAGAAATTCCTGCGTGATAGAAAGCCAGTGGGATTATGGCTCAGAAAAACAACACCAGAGAAACGCACAATGTTTAAAACCCGTAGAGGTGAGAAGTGTTGTGGAGCTAGGAGCGACTGGGAGATCTTCAGAGCCAGAATCGATAGACACAGGACATCACATTTGGCCCTGGATGAGGCTGCAGGTGAGTTTTTGGAGGACCACGGGGAGCAATGGCATTTGCACCCTGGTTAAAGCCAGGATTATGGGCACTGAGACAAAAGAGGCAGGACATTGCCCCAGGTAGCCCCGTGCCCAGAACACGGCTGGTGGGAACCCCAGGAGGGTGTTCCATAGCTTGCCCACAATCTGGAAGCAATCTAAATAGAAATATCGTCCATAGACAAGTACAGGGGGAATTCCAAACACAGGGGTGACTGCGTAACTAAAAATCACGAAGCTCAACATGGAAGAGACAACAATTTTCCGTAAAATAATGATAAATTCAATATGATGCCAGTCAAACTCATGATAGGACTTTCATATGGAACTAGACAAGGCTACCTGGGAGGGACAGTTGGGATGACTTTGTCATAACAAACACCAAAGCAAACTGTGAAGCTATGACCATGCAAGGCAGTTTATTAGCACAGGGCTAGACAAAGAGATCAATGGAAAAAACTGGAGGATCCAGAAGAAGAGGCGAATGTGCATGTGTGCACATGCACATTAGTGTGTGTACCAATATATGACAGAAAATGGCAATTTAAGTGAGCAGGAAAAGTTTGGATTATTTACAAAGGGCAACTAGCCCTTTAAGACTAAATTAGAACCCTACTGAGCACCATACATAAAATAAGCTACAGAATGATTAAAGTGCTAATGCAAATAACATTTAAAAAATTTTTAAGTAGAATAATGTTTTTTTAATCTTGAGGAATGAGGAAAGGGCCTCCCACAAACTAAAGAAAATAATTAACAGAGAAACTATATAAAAATCTTCAAATTTCTTTTTGGCAAAGAGCGTAACAACAACAGCAGTAATAAGAGACACTATTGAAGAAAATATTTGCAAAAAAGTTTAAGGGACAAGTAATAATGACCGTTGTATAGCAAGATCTCCCACATTGTTAGGAAAAGAGGCAATGGTAAGAAATTAGATAAAAGATGCAAGGAAAGAATTCAAAGAACAACAAACTGTATACTACATATAGGTAAAATTATGCCAAACCTTAGTAGCAATCAGGGAAATTGAAACTGAAACAACATCAGAATAGTTTTTTCTCCACAGGGTGTACAAACTTTGGAAGTTTGCTAATATTTGTTTTGGGGAGGGTATGAAGGAATGGGTACCTTTCAAAACCCATTGGTGGGAGTCTGAAGTCACAAACCATTTTCAGAGGGTATTTTTGTCAATATCTATCAAAACTGAACAATTCTGGAAGCCCCTACGCATGATCTTTCCCTCTATATATTTAGCCTATAAGGAATTCCTATTCACTCAAAGATTCATGTGTAAGAAAGTTTGTTGTTGCATTGTTCTAAAGCAAATAAATCAAAGCAATCAAATTGCTGTCAGGATAAGTAAATAGACCATGGCATGTCAGTTTTATGGAATACATTACACTTATAAATCATGACGTATATCTGTATAGACCGACACTAAAGAGTCACCAGGATAAACGTTTAAAACAATAATCCATCTCATAATGTGTAAATGTTTCTAAGATCTCACTTAAATTTAAAAAATGGAGACATGTGAGTGTATATCTGTATAAAAAGGAGTGTGGATGTAAGTTAAAGAGACAGTGGATTATTTTGAATTAAGTTTTTGATGGTGGTAAATGGCTGGATTTGAGAAGGGAAATATCTCCTGTAAGGGATGCAGCAAATGTTTAAGTATCATCTCTCTGTGTCTAATTATAAGTGAAGGTACATAAGCTTTGTCCTACAAGCCTAAGTTAGCCTTTGGAGATCAGCTAATAAAAACTCCCTGATTATATAGGCTTCACCTAGCAAAAAAATTTTGCTCCCTATTCCTCATGGAAATTTCATAAAAAGAAATTATAACATTTTTACACCTAGATAAAATCTTTTAGCTAGTAACTCAATTATGTGGAATCACTTTTTATTTTTTACTTCCAAACCAAAAGAGCAAAGTATTTAAATAAAAAAGAAAACATTGGTGTGGAAGAAAAAATGACTTTAAAAACAGCCATGGAAATATCTCTTTTCCAGTTTTACCACAGCTTTTTACTAGACCTTAAATCATTTTAGCACTCATTCCACGGATAAAATTTCTAATTTTGCTTCAGTTACTTGGGTATTTGAGACCAAGTGAATTTGAAGTATGAATAACAAAAATAATTACTGCAGACTTTATATTTTGGCTGAGAAAACCATCATTCTCCTATTTGGCAAGATTTCCCAACAAAATCTAATCTACAGATAGCTGATGCATTTGACACTTTTCTGTAGACATAATTTATTCACTGGTGTTATAAAATCACGTTAAAATGGAGATAGTCTTACAGTTTCTTTTAAAAAAATTAAAGATAGAGTAATCTCTTTATTTTGTTGTAAGCCTTCAGAACTAAAAGTAGTTTAAAATAAGCTCTTCTATGATTTCAGTATCAGTACTCAATTTCGAAATAAGAACTGGGAACGAACAACAGAGAACATCTTTCTCTTCCATTATAAAATCTCTTCAATGGAAATATTTTTCTTTAATTCTAACCAGAAGCCATAAAATCCCCTTTTTGTTTGTGGGTAGTGGCTTAAGGATCTCCACAATGCTCATAAAATGTCTGGAATTAGAAAATATGTGTGAGCTTACACAGAAATTGTCAAATTATTTCTCTTCTTGCATTTAGATTTTTGAGCTCCTTGTAGGGGATAACATTCATTTCAACACTACTCACTGAATATTGGTCATTGGAAGCTGCAATGAATGGGTCAGAGGCAAGAACAGGTTTGGGGGTGGAAGGCAGAAGTGGCAAGATTTTTTTCAGTTAAATTAAAGCTGCACTTTGGAGTCTGGAATGAGGCTAACTCATCTTTGAAAAGATACGGACAAATTTCACTGCATTCAGACTATATAGTTTAGACCTATCGGTCTGAAATTTTAATGGTTATTTTTCAAGAATACACGTTACATGTTATTTATTTAATGGCCAGGTAATTGTATTCCATGATAATTTAGACTGAAAGGCACATATTATTTTCCTTTACAGGTCTCTCTCCTATTAGATGGAGTTCCAAGAGGATAGGGTTAGGATTTAATTTTTTTTTTAATTTATTTTTGAAGGAGAGGGAGACAGAGCATGAGTGTGGGAGAGGAAGAGAGAGAGGGAGACACAGAATCCGAAGCAGGCTCCAAGCTCTGAGGTATCAGCACAGAGCCCGACGCAGGGTGCAAACTTGTGAACCGCAAGGTCATGACCTGAGCTGAAGTCAGAGTCAAAGGCTTAACTGAGCCACCCAGGTACCTCAAATAGGATATTAGAATTTTCCGAATCCTCAAGTCCTACTATACTGACTGCTAAATAAAAAGCTGGGAAAATTAATACATTATTGCATCAATCAATCAACCATAAATCAATTAGAAAGTGACTCAATATGCCCTTTCCAAATTCTGAACAATTCTTCTGGTTTTATACAAATTGGTAGATAAATCAATACTTATTAAGGTCCTACTATTTATGTAGTCATATGCTTCACTATATATTAGAGAGTATTTCTAATGTGTGAACCATGGTGCATAGTCCCAAGAAGTTACAATCTAGTCAAGTGAAAAGAAAGGATAACACTATGAAAAAACAACACAAGAGAGTGACAAACAATATCGCTTGTTTCCCTGTGGGAAATCTAGATTTGTAAATATTTCAAGCCTTCATCCACAACAGAGTATGGCATTAGATAGACACATACAGGAATGGATAAATCAATACATCAGATGATTGATAGATCAATAGATAGAGAGATAGAGACAGAAAACAGCTAGGTAACCAGTGTATCTAGCGTGTTTCGTTCATACATCTGTGGGCCCACTGGAAGTCGGCTGATTTGGGCTGGGTGTGGTTGGGGCAGCATGCCAAGTTACTGACGGCCTAGGCTAGAGCTGGCATACTGTCACTCCTCCCTTATTCTATTAACCAAAGCATGTCACATGGAGGAACCTAAGTCAAGGGCCAGAGAAATATGTTCTTCAATAGGAAGAACCATAGTCATATACAAAGTGCTTATACACAGGGAAGGAAGGGTAAAGGTCAACGTTTGGGACAAATAGGTAATGTACTACAAGAAACAGAAAGTGTAAATATCAAAGCAGAGTATACATATGCTACCAATTAGATATGGAAGTGGTCTCGCCAGCATGTAGGGTTTTCATGGCATTTGTAAAGAATTTGTTCTCTACGTCATCCTAGCTTCAGTTGCTCTTCAAATACCATGTATGACATTTAATGTTAATTGTCTTCTTGGGTTTTTTTAAGCTTATCTATTTATTTTAGACAGAGAGAGAGAAAGAGAAAGCACATGAGTGGGGAAGCGGCAGAGAGAAAGGGAGAGACACAATCCCAAGCAGGCTTCGCACTGTCAGCGCAGAGCCCAATGCGGGGCTCCATCTCATGAATGGTTATGACCTGAGCTGAAATCAAGAGTCAGACGCTCAACCGACTGAGCCACCCAGGTGCCCTGACTGTCTTTTTGTTTTATACTTAAGTATGAAGAAATTCATACTGAGCATTCTTATTCTAGTGTTCAATTACAAATGAGATAACCATTTTTGTCAACTTGTGTCTTAACTCATAGAAGTAAAACTGATTCCCTCTTCAATGTCATGTTGTTATAATTTACTATATATTTTAAAAGCATATATGCTTTATACAAGGATTATATATGGATGTATATTTAAGGATTATATAATAAATGTAAGGATGTATATTTAAGGATTAACTATAAAGATCAATCATCTTCTTGGAGGAAAAAGAGTTTGTGTTCTTACAATGATGAGACTCACTTTCTTTGACAGGATGATTGGGTCTCCAACATGAGGAGGGCTCAGAGCCCCTGAACTCGATGCCGTTACAGAGCCCTGCAAGGCTCCTTGGTGTTCACTTTTTAATAGGTTCCGAAATCACAATGACCCATATATTCTATGATTTCCACACCAATATAATATTGGCCAACCATACTATACCTGTGTGCGGTGTGTAAAAGCAGTCTTTCTTAACTGTTTTCAGTTTCAATAACCCTTTTTGGAATTTACTTATTCTGTTTCATGCACAGATTATTATATGCTCAATAGAAGACAAGGAAATCGTGGCAACCTGTTTTAATCATTTGCAGTAGGAAACACCCTAGATTGAGCCACATAATTTTATAAATTGGACAGTACCTGGTGTACTGAAAAGACAAAGGAATAGAGGAGAGACCAAAGGAAGCAAATGTATAGAATATTTAAGGATTTTAACCTGTGAGAATGTCAATTAAAGTTCAGGGGAAAGTAAATGGCTATAATTAACACCTGTTAACTGCTTTTGGCCTTCAGGCTCACCCTGTCCAATGATGCATAATAATTAGAAAACATTTCATTACCAGCTGGCATCAAAGGATTAAATGTGTGTGAAAGAGCTTTGCAAGCTGTAAAGTTATGAAACAAGGTAGCTGTTATTTCCATTATTAGTATCAAAAGATGCACCAAGTGGACAGGCCATTGAAACCTCACCAATAAATATTTAGTGACTAATAAATTTTCAATACTATATATACATATCACAAGTAGATTATGTGTTGATTGCTTTTTCCACTAGTCATAAAAGCACAAATTTAAGATTCAACTGAGTTTTCTAATTTTGTAATTTATTTTCAAGTATAAATTCCTCACTAAATTAATATGAAGAGAGATTACATTTTTCATATATATTTACAGAGGTTTAAAGAGATGGGAAACTTCAAAGTGGTCCCAAATATCAATCATGATTATTCTCATTTACAAATTTAAAAACTAGGAGCGCCTGGGTTGCTCAGTCGGTTAAGCATCCGACTTTGGCTCAGGTCATGATCTCACAGTTGGGGGGTTTGAGCCCCATGTGCGGCTCTGTGCTGACAGCTCAGAGCCTGGAGCCTGCTTCAGACTCTGTGTGTGTGTGTGTGTGTGTGTGTGTGTGTGTGTGTGTCTATCTCTGCAACTCCCCCATTCAAGCTCTCTCTCTCTATCTCTCTCTCACAAAAATAAACATTAAAAACTTATAAACAAATTTAAAAACTAAATGAAACAATTAATGATCAGAGAGGTTCAAGCATTGCCAGTTGTCATGCAATCAATAAATACTGAATGTGGGATTCGAATGAAAAGTCAATCAGATTCCTGAGTCCAATATGCCACTCCAACATAAAATATTGTATTAGAGATTTAATTTCATTATATATAGATACATGTATATGTATATTCAAAATTATTACTCATTAAAATTAAGATTCCATATGAATTATAATACAAATGTGTACGGTAAGAGTTCTAAAGCTTCTGAAAGATGTCGGAGAGATAGGAAGCTGTAAGTCTTTACTTCTCCAGAACTGGTCTGTTAAAGAGTACATCAATAATTGGTTGCAGTAGTTGGATTTGTTTATTGAGATGTTTTCCCATGTGACCTAATGACCAAAGTCCACCATTCAATACTCAGCAGTTAAACATGAGTTTTGCTTATACAAAGTGCTCATGACAGTCTTCCTCCATTCAATCATATAGGTACCTTCTGTGAACCAGGTATTTTGATAGGAGTGAAGGATACAGGATTGAATAGTCATACTACCTGCCTTTTAAATATTTATATCCTAGGGTGCCTGGGTGGGTCAGTCAGTTAAGTGTCCGACTTTGGCTCAGGTCATGATCTCAGGTTCATGAGTTGGAGCCCCACATTGGGCTCTGTGCTGACAGCTGGGAGCCTGGAGCCTGCTTTGGATTCCGTGTCTCCCTTTCTATCTGCCCCTCCCCTGCTCATGTTCTGTCTCCCTCTCTGCAAAAATAAACATTAAAAAAATTAAGATGTTTATATCCTAGGGGTGCCTGGGTGGCTCAGTCGGTTGAGCCTCCAACTCTTGGTCTTAGCTCAAGTCACTGTTCATGGGTTTGAGACCCACATTGGAGCTTGGGATTCTCTCTCCCTCTCTCTCTGCCCCTCCCTCACTTTCTGTCTCTCTGTCTCTCTAATAAACAAATAAATAAACTTTTTAAAATGTTTATATCCTAGCGGGAAGGCATGTCTGTATACTAACAACAACTAAACAATAAGATGATTTTTTAATGGAGAATAGATCTTCCTAGAAGACAGAAAGTTTTCGATCTGAAAATTGATGGGTGCATCTTCAGAAAAGTACCAGAGATATGATAATGTGGTTGTCTAGAGGGAACAGCAAGTGCTTCTATATGGCTGGAAAGTAAAGAACAAGAATTATGGTATATGGAAAGCTGACAGGGGTCAGAGAGCCAGAGGCTGGATGACTGTTTATCTTACTCAGATGTAAAAACTGAAGAGCAAGTGGACTATAGAATAGAGTAGGTACTTCTGGGAAATATGTTGAAATAACAAAAGCATCTTGCTAAATCGCCTCAAATAAATATGGGGCTACAGAATATTTTAAAAAAACAAGCAATAAGTTTTATTAGCTATGGAAACTAGAATTTTATCCATCTGTCAGGAATATAAGGAATTTTGGTATGTACAATGCAGATCAAACAAGACAGAATAAGATATAGAGATCAATGGCAAGGAAGTAGAGGAAATTTTAACTGAATCTCACTCAATAACCTTGGACTACAAGGAGTTAGAAAATATCAGGCTAAGGCCAATAGGACGAAGCTTTCTTCAGAGTCCAAGTCCATAGCCAGGAGGCCACAAAGGGGTAGAATAGTAGGTATCTCCATCTACCAACGTGGAAAAACAACAGGAGAAAAAAAGCAATAAAATATATGAAGAACTATAATTCAAAAGAAGAGAATATCAATGAGCAGGGGAAAAAAACAAAAGAAAAATGCAAGGAAAATTTGGATTCATATTCTCAGTAATTTCAAGAAAACATCCAGCGTCTAACATCAAAGTAAGCAGTCACAAAAACAATATTTTCTGAGATCAGAGAAGATGGCATAGAAACGAACTCATTTGTTAAATTACCAAATATAATGGAGATAGTAAGCAACATATGCCCAAACACAGGCAATGCAATTAAAAATCATACACCAAACTCTAGAAAATTTTTCAAAATCAGAAATAATAGGAGATACAGGCTTCCAGTGATGGAATGAATAGGTCATGGAATAAAAAGCACAGCATAAGGAATATGGTCAATGACCTCGTAAGTGTTGTGTATCGCTTCTCAGCCTTGTGGCTGAGATCGAGAGTGATAGCGTTGCATGGTGACAGATGGTGACTTGTGGTGAGCGTAGGGTGATGCATAAACTCATCAAATCACTGTGTGGTACACCTGAAACTAATGTTTTCATGTGTGCCAATTATACTCAAATAAAAAATAGAAATAAAAACAATAGATAAATAAACATGATGAAAGAAAAGAGATTTGGGAACATCTATATGTACTGGAAATAAGAGCATAAAGATACTGAGAAATAGTAAAGAATAATGGAGTAAACTCTGAAATGAAGCTAGACATGGCTTTTCAGATTTAAAAAAAGGGGGGTGTTTAGCAAGTAAGGGCAGTTCTTACCAAGTAAGAGGTCAAATCCTAGATGCATATGTTGGGAACAATTTTTTAATCTTGTGTTTTTTAAAGTCTTTATTTAAGAAGCTTCTATCACTATAGCAAAGAAAAGAAAGGAAAATATATTTTTAGAAGAGCAAAAAAAAAAAGGAAGCTATTTGGAATCAGACTTGTCTCCAAGGTGCCAAGCACCAGGAATCAATGGTGTGGGAAGGAAATGCTTTTGAAACAAGAATTCCAAGTCCAATCAGTCGGTCCTGCAGGTTCAAGAGTAACTAAAGTTATTTTAGACACCTATATTCCCTTCCTGAGCAATTGACCAAAAACAAACCCTGGCTAAGCAGTGAACCAAGGTAAGGAAATCAACTATGGAAATTTCAGAGTAAAAGAATTGATAGTGATAAAATAATTCAATCAAATATGTTTTGTATGTATAAATATGGTTAATCTTATAATAATTAAAATATAAATATTAACAATTTCTTACTTCAAAGTAAATACTAAAGTAGTATCTAAAAGTTAGTCTTAGGGGCGTGGCTCAGTCAGTTAAGCATCTGACTCTTGGTTTCCGCTCAGGTCGTGATCTCACAATTCGTGAGATTAAGCCCGTTTGTCTGGCTCTGTGCTGAAAGCATGGAGCCTAGTTGAGATTCTCTCTCTCCTTCTTTCTCTGTCCCTCTCTCTTTCTCTCTCTCTCTCAATAAATAAACATTAAAAACTAATAAATAAAAGTTAATCTTAAAAGAAGTAACTGCTAACCAGGACCTACATCCCAGCTAACAGAAAAATTGAGAGGATAGAGAAGAAAGGAATGAAATGAGTACATGCCAAAGTTTACATCATAATCAAGACAAATCATTTAATAGTATTTTAGTCTTGATATTTGTAATTATAGAAAATGCATTTGATTATACGGCCTATACTTTTGGAACTTCCTCACAATGAAAATATATGGTTTCTAACACTAGGAAAACAAAAAATAACTGGAAATGTAAAGGAATTAAAAGAAAAACAAAAATCAAATGATGACTCTTACACTTTTTTACTTTATCCAAGTGATAACAATCTGCTAGAACTTTACTAAGTCCTTAGATTTCCCTTTTTGCTTCCATACTACCAAATATTACAAGAATAAACAAAGAACTCAGGACATCATGTGGTATTTGTCTATTTTTCTTCTTCCCCATGTCATAACTGGTCCAGAAGAGTAGCTTCTATGCAAAATATAGAAAAATAAAACAACATTGGGATCAAGTTAAATATTAATGTAAAATTCTATTACAAGGATGCCTTGGGTGGCTCAGTCAGTTAAACATCCACTCTTGGTTTCAGCTCCTGATCTCACAGTTTGTGAGTTCGAGCCCCACATCAGGCTCTGTGCGGACAGAGCAGAGCCTGCTTGGGATTCTCTTTCTCCTTCTCTATCTGCCCCTCTCCAGCTCTCTCTCTCTCTCTCTCTCTCAAAATAAATAAATAACCTTTAAAAATAAAAAAGAAAAATCTTTTATGCATTCTTATGAAAACAATGCCATATTAAAAAAAAAAAAAAGATGCTAAAAAGCAAGCTTACAGCCTACAAATGCTGAAGAGAAGAGGTTATCTAGCTTTGAAACAGGTAAGACAGGGAAACAGAAGAATGAGAAAGCATTTATCCATGGTGGTGTAGACTGCTCTACAGAATATACACCTGAAGATTCTAGGTCTCAGTTTGAAAGCCAACTATAGTTACTTAAGAAATGATGCTTCTTGCTCTGGGAATTGGGCATGTCTACCTATTGCAATGTCATTACGACTTGTGACAGAAAAGCCTTAATGCCTTTTTTACCACAGTTCTTCCCCCGGGTTTTACTTTCATTTGTTTAGACTGTTAACTACAGTGTCGCAAGCAAATCGGTTGTCTCCATCTAGTCATCACAGACTCGTTTGTCTGTCTAAAAGCTCTTTTATTTTATCAGGGAAGAAACCGGTTTAAAATATAGAAGCCTCAGCTCTGAGGCCTCGTTTTCACCTCAGTGAAATGAAAATGTTGAATTATACGACCTGTGAGTCCCTCTGAATTCCAAACACCTATACTTCTACCATCTGGCCACCTAAGGCTATAGAGTTCAGGGAGATACTTACCATGTAGACCGATCGAAAAGTATTTATGAATAGTTAAAATAAAAGCGTCTTAGCATTTAGACTTTTAACCAGTCTGAGCTGATTTTTTAAGTGATCAATATAAGGACTTCCCATTTTTCTCTTCTTCCACAAAACAAAGCATATCTCAAACTAAATAAGCATGCAGTTCATTCAGGAAATTTGCCTAAATCGTAGTTGTCAAAATATCCACACTTTAGGCCTGAAAAAAGAACTTGAGTTTTTTGTAAAGACTATAGAAAAAGGATAACTATAAATACTATATCTGTATATGCAGGTAATGAACCTGGTTAAATCACAATTACCCTTGTACTAAATATGCCAACACTTGGTGACTCTCCATCAATTATACTGGGCTCTATTATATTGGTGTCAGACATGTTTTAACTTGAGTTTCAGAAGCATTTACACAGTAATTCATTTAAGTTGCTATACCTAGAGATTCTAGTACCTTCATGATCATCTACTGCGCACAGAAGCTGTCGCGAATATTTTCCTTAAAATAATACGTCAAGTGCCAGGAAAATGTGACTCGGTACCCTGCCCCACTATCTTGCTCACATCTACATCAACTCCAATCACCCAAGCACCATATGCTGTCGTGCTAGTGTCGATGAGATGTCAAGTTGTGGAGTGGAGGCTTGTTACTTTGATGATTCCCATGTTAGACTCTGAAAAGTGAAACTCATTAGAGCATAATCATAGTGTGAATTATAAGGGAGGAAATAAGGTACTAGAGGTCGAAGGGGGTAGAAAGGGAAAAAGAAAATTTTATGCATTGAGACCAAGTTAGACTTCAGGTCCAGAGCTCTGGAAGCCTATAGCCTGACGCTACAAATTTGGAACACTTCCCGGAGAACAAGCTAAAAGGTAAAAACAAGACTAGAAACCTCACGACTCAGACTTCCTTTGTGCTCCAAGGACACAGAGAATTAGTAGATGCAAAAAAAAGCAAGATGGCAGTGATGGTTTCACAGGTGTATAACATATCTCCAAATTCATCAAATTGTATGCATAAAATGTCCATTTTTTAAATATATCAATGATACCTCAATAAAGCTATTTAGAAAAAAGAAACTCTGGCAGATGGGTTTATTTCATGGTACTCATTTTGAAAAATATGGAAATAATTGAAATAGACAAGAAAATGTTTTTTCTTCCTGCTTGTCTAGGGTCCATCACCATAGCTTTCTTTCTTGGTTTTGCAGGCAGACCGAAGAATTGCAAGGAACAAGAGAAAAAGGAATGTGTCCTTCAAATTCAGTAAGATAAATTATAGTATAAATTAATATTTGTATACCACCTTACATTTTACAGACAATTTTTGAAGGTTAGGCAATATTGGGGATTACATGGTGAAAAACAAACATACTCTGATCTGAGAAATGTTAATAATTTTTTGCAGAAAGTGTTATGACATCCAATTTTTCCCCCAATAGAAGATAAATAAATTATCAGGTTGGCTCCTAAATAAAAAGTTATTATTCTTGTTGAAAGAGTAAGATATGTGGACTTTCCAGTTACTGAAATGGGACAGCCAACATAAACAAGAAAATTAGGAGAAAGAATGTCATTTCTTGTTAGAAAGCACCGTCAGTCATTATGTAGAACTTAATGGAAAAACGACGCTTTCATCAAAACTAAATGCTAAATATTTGAACTTTGGAAAATAACATTAGCAGAGTCTAAGAATAATCTACAAAAAGCATTATGATCCAATGAAGCAAGGAGGCATCACATTCCAGTGAAATTAGAAAACAGGAAAGAATTCTTAGCACGTGGGAGAAGATGAACCCAAATCAAAAGAAAAGCACTCCTTTTAGTCTCAGTCCCTGAACTTTCTACCAACTTTTTCACCGTCTTTGTGAAAAAGAAATAGAAAAATGCCAAATTCCACTACCCCACTTCATAGTAGAGTAATGTATCTATGTATCAGATAGCTGTGCCATTATATGCAGTTTCTGTTAGGCAGCATGGCTTTCTCTTTTGATGTTCTGAGACCAGTTTCAATGTGTGTGTGTGTGTGTGTGTGTGTGTGTGTATTTTGCAGGGAGGAAGGAGCTCTTACACCGATAACAAGCAATTCTCTGGACACCCGCAGGGTGTCCTATAATTCAACCCAGTTCTGACACTATCTTTCCAGAGATAGCATCAAATCAGACAAGTTAAGGTTCAGTCCTACAGGAATGACTCCACCCAGCACTTCAGAGTCCAATCACAAACCCAAGTTATCACTTCTGTTTCTGACCCACCAGCTAAAGATCAGGGGTTCCAACCACTCCCTCCATGGACTTTAGGTGCCAGTCACAAGCCCAGGTTGGTGTCTGTGCTTCTGACTGACTCACTGTACATCAGAGGTTCCCATGACCACCTCCTCGGGTCTGATTACTTTGCTAGAGCAGCTCACAGAAATCAGGAAACCAATTTATTCATGTTATAAAAGGATATAATTCAGTAACAGTCAGATAAAATAGATGCATAGAACAAGATAGGGAAAGGGCTTTGGTGCTTCCATGCCCTCTCTGAGTATGCCATTCTCCCCAAATCCCCATGTGTTCACCAACCCAGAAGCTCTCCAAATCCTCTCCTTTTGTTTTTATGAAAGATTACAAAAATTTGGTTGATTAATTCATTGGCCATTGGTGATTGATTCAACCTCCAGCCTCTCTCCTCTGTCGGGGGGTGGGGGGAAGTGTGTGGGGGGGTTTGGGGGGTTGAGAGTTTCAACCCTGTCATCACAGGGTTGGTTCTCCTGGCAACCAGCGCCCATTCTTATACGGAGGTCCAAAATCACCTCATTAACTAACAAAATACACCTTTATTACTCTTAGCATTTAGGAAATTCCAAGGGTTTTAGGAGCTCTGTGACAGAAAAGAGGAGAAAGATCAAATATATCTTTCTTATAAATCACAATATCACACTTCCCTTAATCTCAATTTACCCTTTTGTTATCTTCAGAGGGTTTTGATTTAAAGAATTTCTTCCAGGCACCTGGGTGTCTCAGTCAGCTAAGCATGTGACTCTTGATTTCAGCTCAGGTAAGGATCTATAGTTCCTGAGATCAAGCCCTACATCAGGCCCTGCACTGGCAGGGTGGAGCCTTCTTAGGATTCTCTCTTTCTGTCTCTCTCTCTTTCTGCCCCTCCCCTACTTGAGCACATTCTCTCTCTCTCTCTCTCTCTCTCTCTCTCTCTTTCAGTCTCTCTCACACAATAAATACATTTTTAAAATCTTTTCTTCAACTATTTTTACAGATGCATGCGAACTTGTGAACCTTAGGAGATTCTTAATAGTTAAGATTTGGTTTCCTGAGTGAATAAATCAACCTTAATAAAGTGTAAGTGCTCTCTGAATATTTTAAATTATCACTAACATAATCACATTTGGTATTCACAAAATTCGTGTAGAATCAATATGGCAGATATGTTAATTCTTCTTTATAACAATGCTTTTAAAAGAACTTATTCAAGAGGCATCTGGGTGGCTCAGTCATTTAAGTGACTGACTGCAGCTATGATCTCATGATTCATGGGTTCAAGCCCCACATCGGGCTCTGTGCTGAAAGCTCAGAGCCTAGAGCCTGTTTCAGATTCTGTGTCTTTCTCTCTCTGCCCCTTCCCCAACTCACATTCTGTCTCTCTCTCAAAAAAAAAGATAACTATTAAATTTTTTTTAAAAAGGAACTCATTCAAGCTCATATAGCTTGTAAGTGTAGGGAAGACTTTTTTTCTTCTACCCCTTTAGTCTCTTCAGCTGGTCTAATAATTAAATCGACATAAAACAGAGTAACAGGAGAAAAACAAAGTTAATTTCATACATATAGGGGCCCCATAAAAATATGAGATCCAAGGGCAATTCAGGAAGTTGAGGCCTATATGCCATCCTGAGCTAAGGAATGGGAAAGAGACCTGGGACTTCAAAGGGGAGGAGGGTATACACAGAACAGTAAGAAGTGTAGGTGTTTGGTAATTAGATATTTGCTCTGCCATATAGAGAGGTCAATTACATAAAATTGTCTCTGGAAATAGCTCTCTCTAAGCCAGGCCCCCTACCATAAATTCTTCTAGGTAGTTAAGGGAGAGGTAAAAGTTTTTCTTGATTGCCTTTTGCTCAAAATAATCCATGTCAAAGTGGCATATTTTGGGGTCACATATTCTGCTTCCCTTCAAAACCATTATAACTTATTTGATACTAGCTGTCATAAATCTAGAACTAATTCTAAGCATATAACTCTGCTCTACCCAAAGCCACACTGAAAGCCTAAAAATTTTTCAGATAAAAACAATTTAAAGGCTCTTCACCCTTCTGTTTAATTTAAAACTCCATTCTTCTCAATGCCAAGCCAAATTTTCATGTTTTTTTAACTGCAACACTTGAATGTATATTTCATTTCAGATAATATCTTTCACAAAAATAAAACTTACCCTGAGAACAATCAGTGTAATTTCCATACTCAAATGACAGAATTTGCCCATTGATTTTCCTAGTTGACACATCAGAAAAGACTTACATTAAGGAAGTATCAACACATACCCACTACAATGGCTAAAATCACAACAACTGAAAATTCCAAGTGTTGACAAAATAGGGAGTACCTACACTGTGAAAATCACTTTGGGAAAACGGGCAGCAACTGCTAAAGCTGAAGAAAGTAATGTATTCCTTTCTGGGTTTCTAACAGAATCACATACACGTGAACACCAAAATCCACGTACAAGAATTTACACAGCTTTATTCATGATAGCACCAAACTGGAAACAATCAAGATATTCAAGGGTGGACCACAAGGTCAAATCCAGCCTATTACCTATTTTGTAAATTATTGGGACACAACCACATCTATTCATTTACACATTGTCTATGGCTGCTTTCATGATGCAATGTCAGAGTTGAACAGTTTCAACAAAAATCATACAGTCCACAGAGCCTAAAATACTATCTGGAAATTCACAGAAGAAGTCTACTAACTCCTCATCTGTAGTATACTAGCTTAATTTTTTTGAGGGGTATATTCATACAGTGGAAGACTCTTTGGCAATGAAAATAAAGGAACTACATCTAAATGGAATAATATTGATAAACCTCACACACATAATGTTAGGTTAAAGAAGACAGAAGCAAAAAATGTATATTCTAGGATTTCAATTATATATATTTCAGAAGCTAGCAAAACTTACCTTTGGTAAGATAGGATGACTTTGGGAAAAGGAAGGTATTTGTGGTTGGAGGGACTATAACGGGGCTTCTGGATGATGGAAATGTTCTGATTTGAGTAGTATCAGAAACATTTTCTAATAATTCATTGAGATATTCTTTTATATTTTGTGTACTTTCTTAATCGTCATGATACTTTGTTATAAAAGTATACGATCTTAAATATAAATTTTACAAAAATGTAACCAGATGAAGAAAAATAAACTTAACAGGCTTCTTTTGCTCAGCTACTTGGGGTGGGAGATCAGACCCCCACTTCCAAAGGGATGTGACAGGAAGAATAAGGAACCCACACATGCACATCCATGATATTTACATCCTAAAACTCTGGAACCTGTAAATATGGTAGCTTAAAGGGCAAAAGGGACTTTGCAGATGTGACTAAGATAAAGAACCCAATATAATCACATAAGTCTCTAAAAAGTAGAGAACTTTGCCCAGCTATAAATACTAATAAATGCTATTAAGAAGATGAAAAATGGTTATATGCTAGATTTACTGGGGAAGAGAAGAAAGCCTAATTCAGCTAGGATAGCCGAGAAAGACCAACCTTGGAAATACAGTGTGAGCAAAACATCGAGAAAAAAAGCAGCCAGCCAGAGACCTGGGATGAAATGGTCCCAACACAGGGAATGGCTGCTGCAGAGACTCTGAGATGAAGACAAGACCTGAGGCTTCTCAAGTCAGAAAGATTAACGTGGCTGTTGCGAATGGTGAGGACCCAGATCTGGGTGAGGTCTTTTAGGCTATGGCTAAGGATTGAATTTGATTCCAAATGGCTTGAGATAACATGCTCCAGTTTCCATTTAAAAATTTACATTCTGATGAGCATATAGAAGCTAGATTCGAGTGGGGAGATGGAAGGAAAAGATCAACTGGTTACAAAGATCCAGGTGAGAATTGACGGTGGCTTGGACTAGAATTTTAGCAACAGAGATCCTAAGAAGCAGCAGGACTGAGAATATTTCTTAAAGGCACAACGAACCGGATTTGCTGAGAGATTAAGTGTAGGTTATACAGGAAGGAGAAGAATCATGAATAACTCCTAGGATTTTGACTTGAGTAATTGAATAGATGATGATGATGCTGTCTTTGTGGGAGCATTATCTGCAGACAAATATAACGATGATTCAGTTTTGGTCATATATGCTTTATGTGGTCCTTGCAGAAAGGTGTCTTTTGCCATCAAAATTTCATTTTACATTATCAGTCTTATGTTCCTTAATAAGCTTTAATCTCCTGATGAATGGCTTCCCTTTGTAAACTGTTAACCAAACTAGTAATGCCTGTCAACACTAAGCTAAACAATGGAAAATATACTGGCTGTGCAGTAAGCTGACTACTACATCAACAAAAGCCAAAAACTCAAGCTGAAATATGAGCCACATCCAATTTTCAGGAGACCGTGCTTTACCAATTGCCACCGAGGTGAGTTACTGAACAATGTTCCAATAAAGATCCCACTCATTCCAAATAGGCTGACCCAGCCTGACTTGCTGAATAATTGCTCACATACTAAATCACATGGAAGATAAAAGTTGTCGCCACTTGGGTTTGAGACATCCTGAAGACAGATAACTATTAACCGTGCAAGTCTCTGGATAATCAAGAGCTTAGCTTGCATTGTTTCCTTCTAAAGTATTCCTTTATCCTTTCCCCACCGCTGGCAGGATGAAATACCTTTTTCTCATGCGATCCCATAGCACCCTCATCAAAACATTTAATTTACTATCTGTTTACTGCCTACTTGTAACATTTCTGTCTCACTGGAAAAACTATCCCTGCAGTATGGAACGATGACTCAAATAACTTACCTGAAAAAAACCCTCAAACTATCTACGTCAGCCCTTTTATTCTCATTTCATCTAAATCAAACAGTCTTCTAACTAAATGCAACTTCCTGAAGTTTTTCCTATTAGAAAACAACTCTCTGATCATGTTGACTTGAAAATGCAAGGTACATTTCTCATTGTCTTTTTAATTCATAGATCAATCATTGCAAGATGGATTCACTTTGAAAGAGTTATCCAATCCAGTTGCTGATTCTGCAGACGGTGAACACTTTCTGCATAGACCCTTTGGGGAGCACTCAGTTGACCTCTGCTGGTAACAACTTGACTTCATTGACTCTCCTTCAATTTAAACTTCAACCCTATGAATTGGCATTTTGTAGTTTGTTTCATTACTGATTTATTAATGGATAGTAAAATGTCTTCTTGCTAATAATTGGTCAAAACAATCATTATTTTCCTTTAGTTGTTTGTTTTTAAAGGATTTATTGCCTTAGTAATTTTATTATGCACTGGACCAAAAACGTGTATGGTGAGATACATTTTCTATTTTATTGTAAGATATAAGGATAAAAATCATTTCATTGCAAATCAACTTGCACAAAGTTCTTTTGGAAAATCAGCATTCCATAACATGATTAATGCTTATAATACATTGACTGAACTTATAATTGTACCTACTTTCCATTGTAATAAAATATTTATAAGGTGCTGAGAACCAGAAACTCATATCTTCCATTGTCCGTGTAGCTTCACAAGCAGCGAGGGTAGTGCTTATTAGACATCTCTCCTTTGATCATGTTTTGGAGCCCTTAGAAGTGGGCCACATCATAAAAAGAATAAGATCAAAACTGAGGACTTCGCTACCATTGTTCCATGCTGCCTTCTACCCATCTATCACACACACACATGCACATGCACACACATACACACACACGCACACACACACCCCTCCAGATGATCTTTACAAAAGTATTACAGGCAATCATCATGTTTTTTAAATTTGTGTGCTTATACTTCTTGCGCCCCAAATGTTTAACAGAAACAGGCTATGATGACCAGTGCCAAAATTATAATATTCCTGGTTGCCTCACAAAGATGCCTGGGCTAAGTGGAGTTGGGCATCATTTCTACTGGATCATCATCTCTCAATGTTCTTTTCCAGGGAGAGAATATTTGGAATGAATGTTAAGCCAGAAAGATGAATATAAAATGATAGCAGCAGTTCTTTTCCCTTTAAGGAGCTGGTTAAAAGGGATTCTGGCCAGAATTTTCTCAAGAACTTTCAAACACACCGAAGAACTTAAGTTTGCACTCTCTCCCAATTTTTTCTTGAAGGAGTTCATTTCTCGTGATTCATTTTCTGCATCACACCTCACCTTCCAAACTACTGTCTATTTTGAATGAGATACTGGAAAGCCAAGGGCAATGCTTAAGAAGTGCATGAGCTCCCTCTTGTGGGGCTGAGAAATCACTTCTGAAACTCGAAGCTCCAGCCATTCAAAGTTGATGAATTTGTGGAGTCTCCAGAAGTCATGGCACCTTCTCCCATCCTCACCGATTTGTCAATCCCCATTTCGAGCTATGCTTAGTTGCTCCAGGGATCTATCTTGGGTTCTATCCTAGAACCATTACTATGCATTAAAAATTTTAAACTTTCATGAAGGGCTTATTTATATGACGATCAATATATTGAGATCTCAATTCTTGAGATCAATAATTCAGTTGTGACCAAAAATGCCTACCATTTGTTTTACTAAATTTACATCTTACAAAGTACATTCACATAACATTATTTCGTGTGAACCACGTAAGCACTGAACATGTGGTACTAAAATTCTCAGTTTTAGGTTTGGAGTCGGCAGGGAACAAACATTAACCTGCCGTCTCCTGGCACCATGTCTAACATCCCTTCCATCCCCCTCAACCCTTGCTTTTACAACCTTGCAGTTCCTTCTCCCAAGGTGATTCTTTCTCAGGTTGCAAAGTCTCAGATCACTGTCTAGGTGTCTCCTTCTTCAAAACTTCCATGCCAAATCTATAATTGCAAAATTAGAACAAATAATCTGGCTTGGGAGTCAGGTGACTCTGACCTTTAACCCGTGCTTCAGTTAGCACCAGTAGCTTTCTGCACAGTGACAATAATTTTAGCAAGAATTTAAGATCATTTTGGTAGGTATGGGACTGCATTTGGGGACAAAGTGTTTGAAACAGAGTCTCTCGAAAATTCGGAACGTAAAGGTTTCATTCCTATATCCTTTTCATGTCTGGTTACACAGAAACAGCCACTGAATTTGAGGGAAACTATGCTGAAATCTCATTTATCCAAACAAAGTCATTGACTGAATCTTAATCAAATGATAAATGATACCTGTTACACACCAGGAGATGCATTACAAGGCTCATTACAAGGAGATAAGTGACACTTTACTCATCTCCTTATTTACCCAGTCCAGTTCATATCTACTTACATCCAGAAAGCGGTATTTAGCCTGAAAACCAACTCTTCCATTTATTAACTGTGTCCTTGGGTAAGTTACTTAACTTCTCTGAGACTTGGTTTCCTCACATGTAAAATTAAGGTGACAATAGAACTCACCTCATTAGGGTGGTAGTAGGAATAAATGATACAATTCACAAAAAGTACTTAGAGTCTGGCACAGACTAAATAGTCAATAAATGTAACTCTTTTTTTTCATCTTTTTTAATGTTTCTTTATTTTTGAGAGAGACAGAGTGTGAGTGGGGGAGGGGCAGAGAGAGAGGGAGACCCAGAATCTGAAGCAGATCCAGGCTCTGAGCTTTCAGCACAGAGCCCGATGCGGGGCTCGAACTCAAGAACCATGAGATCATGACCTGGGCTGAAGTCAGACACTCAGCCAACTGACTCACCCAGGCGCCCCTAACTGTAACTCTTAATAGTACTGTTAATATTGCTAATCTATGAGTCTATAAATGCCCTCCATTTCTTGCAGCTTTTGTCCCACTCTTGATATTCAAATATCTTGTCAATTTTGACCTGTCTCTGTACATATACAGTTGCCCTGGTGTCTTACCCTTTGTTCTTGATCTTTGTTGCCTTTTATCATATACTCTCGCTCTCAGTAGTGTTGACAGATGGTACCACCTGAGCCTTCCTGCTAAACTGGCTTTCATTGCCCTGATGGCTGGCCCTGCCACATCCTCCCTGGAACAGCTGCAACTCCTAATCCTAATCTACACATGGACAGCCTCGTGCTGCTGCCTCTAAGTTCCGTATAGAATCAGGACAAGGACATGGGCGCTGCCTCTTGAATTCTATGTCTCTGTTTGTTAACAGCCCTGTTCCATCCTTCTCAGACATCGACCATTCAACTTAGAAGTCAGATAACAGAAATCCAACAAGAGAAAGTGTCAGTTGTCCGTTTGTTCATTCATTCATTCATTCATTCATTCATTATTTTTCTATGTAGGTACAACTGAAGATGAAAGATGAAAGCCTGCCGCCACCAGAGATGTTTCTGGATCCAGCCACATTTATTACAGCATTATCCACAAAAAACAAGAGTTGGAAGCAACAAGATGTCCATCAACAAATGAATAAAGAAAATGTGTGCTACGTACATAAAATGGGATACTATTCAGCCTTTAAAAAGACAGAAATCCTGTCACATGCTACAACGTGGATGAACCTGGAGGACATTACACTAGTGAAATAAGCCAGTACCAAAAAGACAAATACCGTATGACTCCACATAACGTGCAGCATCTAAAGTAGTTAAATTCATAGAAACAGAAAGTAGAACAATGGTTTCCAAGGGCTGGTGGGGAGGCAGAAAGGAGGAATTGTCGTTCGGTGGGTAGAGAGTTTTACAGATGAACAAGTTCTAGAGATCTGTTGTACAACAACGTGAATATACTTAACGTGACCAAACTGCTTGAAAGTTCTTAACTATTTAAAAATGAAGATGGTAAAGTTGATGTTATGGGTTTTAATTTTTTTTAACAGAGCTGCTTGAATCTTCTTTAGCATTCTCTGTGCACACATGTGTGTGTGTTCTTCCGGCTGGGAGAAGTGAGTAAATCACCGTGCCCAACCGCTACAACTACTCCAAGCAAAGCAGCCTGTCATGACATTAGTGTGGGTGAAGAAGGGGCAAGAAATCCACGCATAGAGATAACTCATTTGGAAGAAATGAAGGACAGTCCCCTCTTTCTCCCTTGTTAGAGAAGAACTTACAGGTACCAACTGCTGACCAAAGATAGAGCACCTGGTGCCAAGTTTGTTACAAGGATTTTGCACACACACACACACACACACACACACACGTGTGTGTGTATGCATATATGTGTGTGTGTGTGATTACATATATTACATATATATTACACATGATTGCAGCCCTTGTTACTTATGATAACACATGAAACTTTGTAAATAATAAAGAGTATTCCTACCTTGTAATATGTTCTCCAACAGGGTCCAAGCTCCATTCTTTTTGATATGCCCAATAGAAAGTTTTAAGCATCCATTGCCCAAAAGCCTCTCTCTCTGTGTCTCTGTGTCTCTTTGTCTCTCTCTGTCTCTTTCTCATCCTTTTTCTCTCTGCCCCTCTCTGTCTCTCTCCCTCGCTCTCTCTCTCTCTCTCTCTCTCTCACACACACACACACACACACACACTCCTATCCTAAAGTTTAACATCTCAGGAATCTTGAAAAGAAAATCTATTTCACCATTGTGATTACATTGCTGATAACTTTATAACTTTGGGATAGTTAATCTCAATAATGGCTTTGCCTATTTTTGTTGATATTCTTGCTATCTCTGCTAATGCCAGACATGCCTATATTCATTATATATAATGAGACACATCCAATTTGCTCAACTTCTGTGTTTTTTTTTTTGAGTCAAGACAGCAGGCATGATTATAAATCATTATCAGTATATATCACAAGTCAGAATCTTGGGAAATGCAAAAGTGATTTTGTAAATGTCTATTAGTTGAATTTTTCTGTCTTCAGAAAGACTCAACTGTAAATGCTGATATTTTCTTACTCTCTTTGAGACAAATTCAATTTTAGATTAATAACCTCATAGCATATGGCAGCTCCATAAATTCTTACAGCTAAGTCAAGGGGACTCTGCAAAGCACTTTAAACATTACCTTGTTCATTCCTCACAGTAAACCTATGAAAAAGATATTATCATTATTGCCCCTAATTGATGAATGATAAAATTAAGATTTACAGAGATTAAATAACTGGCCCAAAGTTACATAGTAAGTAGAAGAGCAAAGATTTTAACTCATCTGACCGCACTCTATGCGTAGTCACCATTTTACTACCCATAAACCCAATATCCAAAGCCTTGTAGGAAACCTCTGTTTAACCCATTATTCATTTTACCTAAACAACACTCTTACCTTCTAGGTGTATTTTAAATGTCCCGATGCATTCATTCACTTTTTCATTCGCTCATTCATTCCTGTATTCATTCAGTAAGCATTGTTCCAGGTACCATGTGTATAGTTATGTATACATTAAGTCCCTAATCTCATGGAACTTATGGTCTAGTCCATATTCAAGGGCGTTTCCTATCTGCACACATGAAAAGGCTTTCCACAGAGAAAGACAGAGTGCTCTCTCTTTCACAGAGAAAGAGAGCCAGTGCAAGACAGAAAAAGTCCACATGCTGTGCTGTAGAAAAAAGCAATTGGTCTTGTGAAGAATACGTTGTGTTTTGTTTTGTTTTTTTTTTTTGTATTTCTATTTGGATCAAGGTTTACAGACCCAACTTAGCTAAGTGACATGGTTTTCACAAATATTCTTAATTATGTCCTATGATATAAAGTTAGCCATGTATGTGTCTGTGACGTTGTGTCCAAACTTTCCCTTTAAAAAACACATATACATACTCAGTCCTCAAATAACTTCTTCAGCTGTGATTAAAATCTTAAAGATCATCATTTTAGGAGAATGGTTGGGGTTCTCTGCCCTTAAGTGCTTTACTTTTCGTTTGCCCATTCATGAGCTCAAAACTGTTCCATATCCAGCAAATGGGCCTTCACAAAACACGGGGCAATTAGTAACAAAGCCGATATCTTGACAAATGGGGATTTATTTTCTCATCATAACAGATTTTTTTAAGTTAGAGTCTCCAAGTGGCAAAACCAGACATCACCCGTAAGTTCGCAAGTCTTAAGACTTCAGTATTGCTAACTGAGCAACTTCCATGCCCCATTAAATGTGCAGACCTGAAAATCCCAGATTTACCCTTGTTTTATTTAATAAGGCTTGATTAGCTTTGCAATTAAGCCATATAGTTCGCTGGCTTTGCTCTGAAAGAGTACCCATCTACTTACTGCCACTTAAAAAGTCTTACTTTCAGGGTAATAGCCTTTTCGAGTAGTTTCAATTGGAAAGAACAGACAATATCTCACAGCACCATTTAACACAAACTCTGTCTACAAGTACACCAAGGAACAAGCACCCCTCTCAGTTTGCAGTTAATGAATCAAAGTTTAAGACGACAAATTGGCTCGCTGAGGCAAAATAGTTAATTAACTTTTAGTCAGAAATATTCATCCTGCTTTCCTGGCATAAACAAGTCTCATAAACTCTGTTTACTTACTCAAGTGTTTTTCTCCTCTTCTACATCCCTAGGCATCATTCAGAGCTCTTAATATATCATGTCAGAGTAGCTCCATAATTTTAATCCAAATTTTTTATGTTTTCAGCCTCCAAGACAAGAAAAAAAATACATCTCTCCATCATTAATTTAAGTTCTGTAAACACTGGAGTGTAATTTAAAAAAAGAGAAAAGAAAAGAAAGAAAAACCTCCAGCATTAAACTCTCAAGCCTCCCTGACTTCGGATGCTGATTGAATCAGACTTTGTGTTTCTTAAAGTAAACACATTAATTCTAAACGTTCGGTTAGCTCAGGCTGCTCGGCCTGTCAGGTGAGGCCGCAGACTGATGTTGGAGCAGTAGCTGGCGTGTTCAATTAGCCAAAAGGTTTAATGGCAACCACTCCAGACCCTCTTGCTTCTGGTACTTTATAGATGCAACATTTCCTTAAAACGACATTTTAAATATTAGCTAATAAGAGAGCTGTGTCAACAGCTTTGATGGATTTATACCTGAACAGCCATTACATTATATACCCCATACCCACTCTTCCAAAATCACCCTTTGCTAATTTTTTCCCCAATTATTATGTTTCTTCTGGAGAAAACACTCCTACTTTTAGTAAGAATGGCATCTATTTGTTATCTTCTGTCACTGGCCTGTGTTTTCCAAAAGAAGACTGTCTGGGGCATCTGGGTGGCTCAGTAGGTTAAGCCTCTGACTTCAGCCCAGGTCATGGTCTCAGTTCCCGAGTTCGAGCCTCACAACGGGCTCTGTGCTGACAGCTCAGAGCCTGAAGCCTGCTTCAAATTCCATGTCTCCCTCTCTCTTTGCCCCTCCCCCACTCGTTCTCTCTCTCTCTCTCTCTCTCTCTCTCTCTCTCTCAAAAATAAATAAAGAAGCATTAAAAAAATTAAAAATAAAGGGAGACTGTCTGTTACACTGAATGCTTGCATTTAACAGCTACCGACCCTGAACGCTACTCACATTTTGTTCTTTGCAGTGTTGCACAAAATTTACTTTTTTTCGAGCTCTGTGCCAGACATCTCAAACCTCAAGCCGTCATCATTTTATGAGATGATTTTTCCAAAAGCAAATTACAGGTTCATGAATTAAGTAAGTGTTGGACCAGAAATGGTGCTTAGTTTTGAAAGTGACTCATTGGTGCGTGTATGAAAAGTCAGGTTAATGCCTCTCTACGCACGTTTATAGATAGACGTGGTGGACTAGAGAACACAAACCTCAACTCAAAATAAATTATTTTCCAAAAGTTTATTTGCAAATTGATGTGTTCCCCCTAAGTTAAATATATTTTAATTTATGTGAGTATTTAACTTGCGTAAGTGAAGCTTATTTTCCCGTGAAACCAACCCTAACCAAGACTGATGTTGTTCCGTTCAACAAACCTGTATTGGGCTCCTGCCAGGCATCAGGTGAGGTTCTAGGAGCCAGGCGTATTAAGGTGAGTAAGACAGAGTGCTGTCTTCAAGAATTTACAAGACAACAAGACAATTTATTTTTATGGGAAAATCATTCAAAGCTCTTCTTTGGAAGCCTGAACACGTATCATCCTTCGCTCTGCTGGTGGACTCCTCATCTCCCTCCACCTGCCACCTGGAGCAGAGACTCTCCTATGTATGGTTCCAATACAAGGTGATCACTGCATAGGGTGTTACTGAAGCAAAGAGGGTAGTCATCCAAGATAGAGATGGGTAATGGGAATACAAATGGATAGAAAGATTTCCTAAAGGAAATGATAGCTCAGTTGAATTCTGAGGGATGGAGAGAATTTCGTAAACCAGCGGTCCTCAGAAAGTGCGGGCTTCAGACCTGTAGCGTCAACATGGCCCTGGAACTTGTTAAAAATATAAATGATTGGACTCCAGCCCAGAGTGGCTGAGTTGGAATCTCTGAGGGCGGGGGTCCACAATCTGAGTTTGAACAAGCCCTCAAGATGATTCTGGTGTGCAGTAAGGTTTGAAACCCGCTGCAATAAGGCAAGTTTTCAGGCAGTAGAGCAAGAAGAGGGGCTGGTGATTTTTCAGGGAGTGAATTACATGAGCAAACACTCAGAACAGTTGTAGTCGATCTCCCAGCTGTTTGAGCATTGGTTGTTAGCAGCTCACAGCTGTGCTCTTCTGAGAATTGCTCCAGACTAAGGGAGGTGACCTGCCTGGGAATGCCTGGGAGACTGTGCCCTTTCCAAAAGAGGCCAACAATCAATGATGGACAGACTTGGAGATATAAAAGGCCGGTTCCCCTATCTCAAAAGAGAAAACTCTGTGGTATAAGTCATGCTCCAGAGCTCCCTATAGGATCAGCTGAACTCATGTCTTTGCCTGGCATATTTCCCTGTCCCGTCCTGCTTCCCTTGCTCTGTTTCAGGCGTCTCCTGTGAGCATTCCCTCCATAAATCCCTGGCACAGAATCCACACAGTGGGCAGTTTCTAGGGAACCCAAACCAGGTCAATGGCACGCAGTCTAAGAATGCATGGGGAGCTGCAGGAGATTCGCATTGATGGAGCATAAGAGAGTGGTGAGAAAAGAAGCTGGAGGGGTGTGAGGAACCAGTCTGTGAGGTACTTTGGGCAACAATTCATAAGAGCATCAAAATTCACACACACACACACACACACACACACGCACGCACTGAACTTCAATACACATAAAGTACTGACGTGGATGAGGGAGGGGAAAGGGAGTGCCACTTTGGATTCCAAGGACAGTATCTTCCCTCCTTACAATAGTCATTTACATTCTACCTGTCATCGGGCACCAGATATAAGGAGACTCCTAGATCCAAGCCACAGAGGTCAGGGGCTGTGTGATCACTTGGAGAAATGGAGATTCTCAGAGATCTCAAAGGGAAAGAAGGACTGGCAAAGAGAAGAACCGGGTAACCCTCTAAGTGACGGGAGATTGTAAGGAAAGAGACTCTGGGATGAGGAGAAAAGATAAAGACCAAAAAAATGAGACTCAGTGAGGGCCAGTCATGGCTTCATTCTTTCCGTCTCTATCTTCTTCAGCTTCTTCTTTCCTTGACTCCGGGAGCTCCGGCCAGTGCAAACTACTTGGGCCACATTTCCAATCCAGGGCAGTTCAATCGTCATACACGTTGTTTTCTTCTAAGAGTTCCTGCTTTCCTTTCCATCCCATCGGTGATTGCTTCTGACCAAAATCTCTCCGATTGGCTCCAGTGCAGTACAGGAATCCAGTCAACACTCCAAGCTTCTCCCCTTCTCCTGTCGCTCAAGTAAGCACACATAGAGCATGTTCTAAGGGTTGTTTTCTCCTATTCGTGCAATAGAAAAATAGATCGGGCAGATGCCTTAGGTTACTGTTCTGACATTTTGATTGTCTGCCTTCCCTGGCATCCATTCCTTCTTCCTTTAAAAAAAATGTTGTTAATGTTTATTTATTTTTGAGAGACAGAGAGAGTGCAAGTGTGGGGGTGGGGGGGACAGGGAGAGAGAGGGTCAGAGGATCCAAAGCAGGCTCTATGCTGACAGCAGCGAGCCCCAAGTAGGGCTCGAACTCACAAACCGTGAGATCATGACCTGAGCCAAAATCATGAGTCTGATGCCTAACTGACAGAGCCATCCAGGTGCCCCACCCATACCTTCTTCTTACGACAACAATTCTCAGTTTCCTTTCAAGGTCCTTGCTGCCTCCATTCAGAATTCATTTGACCTGAAGGGATCTCCATCTGAGTCTCCAGCTGGATCTCCATTTGCTAGTTTTACCAAAGAAGGGGTCTCTTTCCCATTGATTCTATCCTAAAAACAGGAATGGCTGGAGATTCTATTAACTATCATGCCACCACACATAGAGAGGATGGGCTTTCAGAGACTATACAAGGACTCTGAGAATAATGTTAGCACTGGAGGTGGAGTAAAACATTGCTCGATCCCTAAATTTAGCAGTGTCTGGCCAAGTCTACCGTGGACTTTTCAGTATTGTCAAATACTAAATTCCCTTTTTTACTCTAAGCTACTTTGAACGTTTTTCTGTCCTTTTCGACAGAAAGTCTTCATGGATATGAGATGCCTTATATTTTTCAGAAAGTAAATATGACTGCGTCTAATCTTTCTCCAGCCTTCACTCTTTTGCTGAAGAAATGTCTTCATCTTCCTTCTTTCATTTATACACAGTAACCCGAAAACGCATTCCGAGGAAAATTATTTTGGACTGTTGTGCCATATAAAACACAAAAGGAAAAAGATGCTCTGTAGTCACATAAATGTGGAACTTACTTCCTCTCACAAAGCTAAATTGGTTTCTTTACTGCAGGACTTCTCAGAGTCTTTAACATACAATTGATGTGCTAAATCCTTAAGGGAGAGGCATCACCTGCCCGATGCCCCCAGTGGGTTTGGCTGTGGAAATCTTATTTTCATTGAGTAATTATGGGACAAGATTACACGAAATACATTTCAGAAAATGGGGATCCAGCTGGAATTCTAGGTTCCATTCTCAACTGCTTGGCATTTAGGGGACTTTTGTTTCCCCCACCTGGGCCTTTTGGTCATTTCATCTGGTGAGGCTTAGAAGGGCTCTATATGAGAACAAATTTGGAGAACACCGGGGTGAAGGAGAATGCCAGCTCAAGGAGAGGTATAAATAAGGGTGCTCCCCACCGTCCAACACGAAACGAGGTTTCATCACCCTTGGACAGATCATAGGTCTTCAGTGGAATACGGTCATTTTATTGCTTCATGTTATATCCATTTGTGGAACTTAAAGTGGGTATATAAAAGCACATGAAAACTTCTGAAACCCATTAACTTAATAAAAAAAAAACAACAACAGAAGTAACACAACAACAACAACAACAACAAAAACCAACAACCTTTACCCAGGATATGAAAACCACTACACCAGTTAATTATCTTGAATGCATCCGAGCATAACAGATTTTAGAAAGTCACGTATAAGGTTTTGGCTATACTTCCTGAAATGTTTTTGATGAGCTTTTAATGTTTTAAAAGTCTGACAGCTGCTCCTGAAAATTAAATGCTGTTTGTCAGCAAGCTACCGTTAACTCATTTCAATAAATAGGTAATTTGTTTCTTTAGAAAACACTTGAAACCATTCACCGACATTTGAGTAAAGAAGAAAACCTGGGTAATTTGGGGTGGGGGGGCATCAAATCTGACGCACCCCCTCATCTTAAGCTCTCTGAAGGTAAGAAGGGGATTGGCACGAGACAGCAGACCTCTCGGTGCCTCCAGTGAAAGGAATCAAATTGCAAATGTTTTTTTTTTTTTTTTTACCACTTAACTTAGAGAAAATAGGTTACAGTATGAAAATCTGATTCCTCTGTGCGGTCTTTTGCATTTACTTTAAAGAAACAGATCATCCAGAGCCTCTCCCTGAACTCACACTTCCATGCATTAAGGAATGTTCTTATCACGGATTACATGAAATTCAGACATGTTCTTCCGAGAGCTTCTTGGTCAAGATGGTGTCTTCTGTAACAATCCTCTGATGCAGCTAGGAGTTTGCCAGAGCAGATCGGAGGTCGTTCTATTTGTCCCCAGCCTTTGGAACTCCCAATTGTCTGTCTATCCACTCCATAGCTTAGACACACAAACACACACAATCAAATTCTGGTCAGGCAAACAGAAACCACTGTAATATTTCAAAATACACAATTTTTTTTAATACTTTTACATTTATTTTTGAGAGACAGAGTGTGAGTGAGGGAGGGGTAGAGAGAGGGGGGATGGAAGATCCAAAGCAGGCTCTGCACAGACAGCAACGAGCCTGACATGGGGCTTGAACTCATGAGCATAAGGTCATGACCTGAGCTGAAGTTGGACACTCAACTGACTGAGCCACCCAGAGTGCCAATACAAAGGTTTTAAGACAGGGAATTAGTTGGGGTGCCTGGGTAGCTCAGTCGTTTAAGTGTCCGACTTCGGCTCAGGTCACGATCTCACGGTTCGTGGGTTCGAGCCCCGCATCCGGCTCTGTGCTGACAGCTCAGAGCCTGGAGCCTGTTTCAGATTCTGTGTCTCCCTCTCTCTCTGCCCCTCCCCGACTCGCACTCTGTCTTCCTCTGTCTCAAAAATAAATAAACATTACAAAACAGGGAATTAGTTACAACAGGTAATGGACAACCAAAAGAGTTTTGGGGAAGCTCAGAGAGGAAGCAGCTAGCACCCTAGGGCTGGGGTTAATGTGCCCTGTGAACTTGGACCGGGAGCCTGCAGATGTAGTACTCAGGCCTCTGAGGCGGGGTCGCACCACTGGCCATGGCTGGTGCCTCCGAGTGGGTAGGAAGACACTGGTGCCTTGAGTGCTGCAAGTAATTACAGATGGGAGCTAACTTACACTGCGGGAACAAGTAAAAAGGAGAGAGAAATCCAGGCCAGTCTCTCTCTAGTGCCCCTATTAGCACATCCTACAAGAGAACCCTCTCAGTAAAGGAGCCTTGAAAATGGAGTTTGCAGAGTCCCACAGCCTCCCAGAGGACAGTGGGAGAGCTGACTCGGAGCTGAGAGGACATAGGTAAATAGCCAGCCCTACATCAAACCTCTTCCCTCCTCCAGAGCTAGCTCCAGCTCTATGCTCCACCTTCCAGGGCCAACGAGAACCAAAAGGAAAGAAGTAGATACCCTAACAGCCTTCCCTAAGCACCAAGCATCACGTGCCTTGTCCCGGGCCACCATGCTGGTATCACAGACATGGCAAATTCCCCCAAGGACAAGGTGATTGACTTTGGGCAAGGTGCATAAATTCGCTGACATTAATTTCCTCTTCTGGGATAAATTATGTCTACTTTGGAAGGTAGGATCAAGCATACAAATGGATTGTCTGAATAGAGGCCTAGCACGGTGACTATTTCCTGACAGACGCATAGTAAATATTGGTTGACTTCTTTCTTTTCCTCCCTTATTCCTCATCCTTCCTTGTAGAATGAAACACTTTGTACCTAGTTACTGGAATTTAGGCAGCAGCAAATACCTGTGAGATCATTGGCAGGAAAATGCCTCTTTTTAGCTGTAGAGGTTTTCCTAGTCCAGCAGGTCAGATTCTTGAGAGTTCCAAGGAAAAGATACACAGATTGCTTACAAGGATTAATTCATTGCAAGGATACAGGGGAAACAGAACGGGGGATCTTAGAAGAACAAGTTCTTGCTCAAGAATGTGTGGCAGACTTCATGAGACACTGGGAAAATCTGCCTGACTTTGCGAGGGACAAGAACTTTTGCTTGAGTGACCTTTTCTTTGCTTAAATGGCATTTGTAATTCCCCCAAACTGTGAATTTGAAAGGTGCTTTTTGCCCAGCCAGTATGAAGCCCTACTGTCACACAGAATTCATCCCAAGTCATCTCAGAGATGATCGGCTTCTTAAACCCAGCCCCCAGGTGGTTGATTCCAGCTCATGCACCTTCCCCTACGCAATCACTGTGTTAAAGTAGCAAGATTCAGGCTGGTCTGTAAAAGGCCCTTGTCCTCACCCATTCACCTCAAAGCAAAAGGCTCTATAGGTGTTTTCTTCTGGGAGTCACTTCGCATACTCCTTCCTTCTGTCTTGATAGAAGAAAACACTTTCTACTCCTCCCTTATAATGACCATGTCCCAGAACTATCTGCCATTGAACAAGGGCTTTATGCAGCATGCTGAACAGTGGTGTACCCAGAGTCCACCAAGGTAAATGATTTGTCAAATAGAAGACACTTCGTCTTTCAACCACATCATCACATGGATCTCAGAAGTGGACAGGAGAGGACAGGGGAAAACAAATGCCTAGATTTCTAAACGGAACAATTAGCAGTTATGAATGCGCTATTATTAACAGAAATTGGGAAAACAATGATAGGACTTGCTTGTGATAAATTCCTTGTAGAAAAGTTGAAGAAGCATTTGTGGAGTGTCCAAATAGATGTTTAAGAATGATAATGGAGATAATAGCTTTAAATCAGAAAATAAATGGGGTGTCTGGGTGGGTGGCTCAGTTGGTTAAGCATCTGAGTCTTGGTTTCAGCTCAAGTCATGCTCTCATGGTTCGTGAATTCAAGCCCCACTTTGGGTTCTGAGCTGGCAGCTCGGAGCCTGCTCGGGATTCTCTCTCTCTTCCCCTCCCCTGCTCACACACTCAGTCTCTCTCAAAATAAATAAATAAACTTAAAATAAAAAAAAAATTAAAAATCAGATAATGAATGAGGGATTTTTTGTTTTACTTTATTTTTAGTGTAATGATTCCTAAACTTTTTGGTATCTTAGATCACTTTGAGCATCTAAGGACAGCAATACACACTCAGAAAAAAAAAAAAAAAAGAAGAAAAATGTTCCAATGTATATACAGCTAAAACCATGTACACACTTTGAGAAGATTCTCAGAACTCCCAGGTCAAGTTTTACCATCCGACTCCATCTAGTGAAAAAATATTATAAACAGAGATGTCAGAGCACTGAATCTGTGCTGCATTAGAAATTAGTATTCCCTCTTCTTGTATTTGATCTTCCTCACCCAAACAAACTAAAATTTTGTGTGGGTCAAATACAATGGTCCCCCCCTTATCTGCGGTTTCCACTACTCTCAGTCAACCACAGTCCAGAAGCACATAATGTTCCTTCTGAAACATCGTCAGAAGGTCAGTAGTAGCTTAACGCTACCTCACGATGTCTACACCAGTCACCTCACTTCATCTCCTCCCCTAGGCATTTTATTATCTCACATCATCATAAGCAGGAGAAGGGTGAGTACTGTACAAGACATTATGAGAGACAGACCACATTCACAAAACTTTTATAACAGTATATTGTTATAATGTTTTCCATTGTGTTAGTAGTTATTGCTGTTAATCTCTCATTGTGGCTAGTTTATAAATTAAACTTTATCATGGGTATGCATGCATAGAAAACTCATGGTATATATAGGGTTCAGTACTATCCATGGTCCCAGGCGTCCACTGGGGGGTCTTGGAACATATCCTCTGGTGACCAAGGGAGACTACTGTAGCTTTTTTGCCTACCAATGCTTTTGAGAGATAATGAAAAACAAAACAGGGCAATTCAATGATAAGAGTTTCTAACCACTGCCAGCAAGAAAACGACCCAAGATGTTCATTTTCTCAATTACTGAAATGCTCATTTTCTTGTTGGATGGGCGAGTGCTCCTGCGTAAACCTTAGGGCTAATTGTATATATCCCAGCATATACAGCGCGTCCCAAGCCCAGAGGCAGCAGCTAGCAATTATATTTCACTGATTAACGCGCAATCGTAAATTTACGGGCTTGATGGTCCAAAGAGGCTCCCTGCTATGTGAGATAATGAATAGGAAATTTTCAGAATAATTAGCCAAGTAAGACCTCGCAAGTCTACCTGGGAGTTAAAAGGCATGAAAGAAACAAAAATAATGCCCATCCTTTAACAGAATTAGAGATTGAAAAATGGGTTATAGAGAAGGAAGAGCGTAGTCAAAATATTCCTTCTACCATTTTTGCTTCATTTAGTTCACTGGCCATAGTGTCTGTATTGAATACCATGCTATTCCCCTCAGATCCCCCTTCAGGGTACCAGGACTCATTCCTATTACTCCGCCCACTCAAAGTACTGCTGTCTTTCCAACCAATCTTCTCCCAAAGGCAGGCTGTCATCCCAGGGAGCAAAGGGAGCAGCCCCCATTCAATGAGTGGCCAATGTCAGATTAAAAAGGCCTGGCCCCTCTCAGAATAAGACCAGAATTGGAAGGGTCAACCCACCTTCACAACCCCTCTACAGGGTGGACTGAAGCCTTGGTTGAGACTGCGATGCAGACCAACGTCTCCCTCTGTCCATTCTTAGTTCCCTCCCTGAGAAAACTCCCTAGTGAACTTTCTATACACTAATTGCTATGTGAATCTGCTTCCCAGAGAATCCAACACGCAGCAGTACAAATCACACATCAGTGTCAGGATTACTACAAAGAAGTGTCATTGACACAAGGAATAGTCACTTCAACAAATATTTTTTGTACATGCACCATGTGCGTGGCAAGTCAGAAACTAAAAAAAGTAAGCTTTTTCCGTGAGATTTTCCCTTGAGAATTTTTTAAATTACTGTTTGCTTCTTTGTTTTGTATGGTCTTGTGAATCAAGTATACAGACACTAAATTCTACGATGGTTCTTTGAGTAAATTGACCCTTCTTTGGCATCCTCTCAATGTCTAAACTAAAAAGATAACACAGACTTTCAAAAAATGCCCCCAAAGGGGGCGCCTGGCAGGCTCAGTCGATAGAGCGTGTGACTCTTGATCTTGGGGGCATGAGTTCAAGGCCTATGTTGGGCATAGAGATACTTTAAAAAAGTAAGTGAATATAAAAAAATAAAAATAAAGAATGCCCCTAAAGGAAACTGTTTATGATAAAAATCAATAACATTTCTATGTTCCATTTGAACTATATAATTATGTGCACAGCTTCACTGTAAATTCAAGTAGATCAAAGGAAGGCATAACAGGATTTTACAGGCCACCTATGAAAGTGATATTTGAAATAAACATCATTATATAGTGTCAATACAATAAAACACACCACAATCTCTCTTAACTAAAAAGACCAAGAGTGGTGAGCTGCATGGATCATATATGATAAAGAATGGACTACTTTTTAAGAGTTATATAGATATAGTTTCGGATTATACAGATGAATCCCACCTTAAGCAAATCTGATATATGAAAACCCAGTTACTCTCAATGACAGTGATTTAAAGAAGAATACACTACAGGGTTTTTAAAACATTTCATTAATAATATGTCCCCAATTTGAAAATATATTTAACTTTTTATCAGCATATGTTATAGATCTCTGTTCTAGCATTGGAAATCTCCTTTTTTGACCCTATCTTCTGTACATATTATAAATTGTATTATTGTTTTTGTTTTTGTGTGCATTGTGATTTATAATAAGAAATACAAGTTTTGTCTTCATCCCCTTTTCTGGCACAGAGCTCCTAAAACCCTGGGATTTAAGTGATGAGAGCAATAGACCATTTTTGTTATGTAATGGGGTGGCTTTTGGACCCCAACTAAGGATGGGGGCTGGTTGCTGGAAGCAATCATGTGATTAGAGGGTTGGAACTTTCAGTCCCACCCCCTGAAGAACAGAGAGGGGTGGAGGTTTAATCCATGGCCACTAGCCAATGAGTTAATCAGTCATGGCTATGTAGTGAAGCTTTCATAAAAACCCAAAAGAATGGGGGTTGGAGAGCTTCCATGTTGGTGAGCACACAGAATTTGGGGAGAATGATGCATGCGGAGAGGGTGTGGAGCTCTGAGCCCCTTCCCACATACCTTGCCCTGACTCTCTTCCCTCTGGCTGTTCCTGAATCACATCCTTTTGTAATAAACTGGTAACCTAGTAAGTAAAATGTTTCTCTGAGTTCTGTGAGCTGCTCTAGGAAATTAATTAAACCCAAGGAGGAGGTCATGGAAACCTCTGATTTATAGCCAGTGGGTCAGAAATACAGGTTACAACCTGGGCTTGACGACTGGTCTCTGAAGTGGTTGGGGGGATTCTTGTAGTGCCAAATTCTCAATGTGTAGACCCTGATTGTATCCCTGTGTAGACAGTGTTAGAATTGATGTGGATTCTCAGACACCTTGCTGGTATCTAAGAATTGCTTGGTGGTGTTTGGGGAAGCTACCCACCCAAACACACACACACACACACACACACACACACACACCGGAATTCACACAGTGAATCGAGTCTAAGAACTCAAAAGATTAACCTATACGTATCACTCACACTGTTGCGCCTTACCAGCAGTGTGATCGATTGGACAAGGGTCATTTATCTAGCCAAAGCCTCAATTTTCTCTTCTGCAAAATGGTGTTACAAATAGCTGGCTGAGAGCTATTGAGCACTAATGAGAAAACACCTCACAATTCTCAATGGTTATTGTTTGTTGTCAATAATATATAAGGTTCGATAACATTTTCCATGCAGAGATTTAAAAAGGAATATATCTAAATAAAGTGATGATTTGGGGAGCCTGGGTAGCTCAGTCAGTTAAGCGGCTGACTTTGGCTCAGGTCATGATCTCACAGCTCCTGAGTTTAAGCCCCGCCTCAGGCTCTGTGTTGACAGCTCAGAGCCTGGAGCCTGCTTCGGATTCTGTGTCTCTCCCTCTCTTCTGCTCTTCCCCCACTCACACTCTGTCTCTCTCTCCTTCAAAAATAAATAAATATTGGGGCGCCTGGGTGGCTCAGTCGGTTAAGCGGCCGACTTCGGCTCAGGTCATGATCTTGCAGTCCGTGAGTTTGAGCCCCGCGTCGGGCTCTGTGCTGACAGCTCAGAGCCTGGAGCCTGTTTCAGATTCTGTGTCTCTCTGACCCTCCCCCATTCATGCTCTGTCTCTCTCTGTCTCAAAAATAAATAAACGTTAAAAAAAAAATTAAAAAAAAAACCAAAAACATCTCCTTTAAAAAAAATAAAATAAAATAAAAAAATAAACATTAAAATCTTTTTTAATCAATAATGCAATGATTTAGGGCACATTCAAATCCTTCATGGCTTACATAGCTCTGTACATTTTAACACAAAAAGAATATTTTTAAAAATAAACCATTAATTATGTATTTATAAATAATTCCCTGATATAGAACAACTCCCTATTTCTCTTGAAAATGTCCTGAAATAAAGGAAACTGCTTTCAGATTAAGAATATCTACATGAGTCTGCTCTACTCAAATATATAATGTTCCTTTTACATTTTGGTGTTGGAAAAAAAAAAGGCCTCATGAGAAGAGGCAACAGCCTGGTTAAGTACCCAAGTATTTTGTAATATAAGGATCTAGCAAGGGTAATAGGCCTTAAATAATCTCTCTAGAAGAAACTCTGTACTGTGTTTAGTAAATAATTTTGGTTACTGGGATCATTTGCTTTAATGCTAAATTTGCTGAAAAGCCTCGGGCACCATTTTAACAGTGTCCCAAAGCACTGTAATTGGGCAGCTAGTGCTTAATGATCTAGAAGAAGGGTACAGCTCTAACCTACATAAAATTGAGAGAAAGGTAGTACTCGAGCTGTTAAGACCAAGGAAGCATGCATTTTCCACTGTCAGCATTGCAAGCATTCTGTTGTGTTGTTTTTTTTTTTTTTTTACCATACAGCAACAAAAATATATTTAATCCAAAGGCAGTCAGTCAACATTTAGAAGCAAAGACATACAAATGAAAGAGGTCTTGACTTTCATGTTCATGGAGAAGTCTAGCTGAGCGCCTAGCACATGTGTGTGTTTGGTGAGCTTCCTTCCACCTTGTTCTAGTCCCATTCCATGCACAACACTAGGATTGACTAAGTTTTACATTTTATAGTTTTCATGCTTTTCCAGTTTAGGACTTTTCTCCTTTATGGAGATAAGGATTTCAGTAAAATTTAGGAACTTTGGGAAGTGACTTCTTGATTCAAATTTTACTTCCAGAAAACCTATGTTGCGTCATTTGAAATATTCAACTAAGCAGCTATTCACCCAGTGCCACGCACTCTGTGAGGCACTAGGAACATAGACCTGACACCGTGTGTGAGCAAGAGGCATTCTCTCTGGCATTCCTGGCAAGGGGTTTTTATTATAACTACAATCTCCTATATAAGCAACTCATACTGAATTAAGGTTACACTTTTAGAAGGCTGATGTGAAATGACCTTTCATGGATGAATTGTTCTTCTGAAAAACTGACATCAAACAGAAGCAGTAATTCATAGAGATATCATTAAAAAAAAAAAAAAAAGAACTACTTTCTTTATGAGATGAACCAATTTGGAAGTAGAATTCAGACTAGTTCTGGCTTAAAATCTACCCAAGGGATAGGTGGTTAACTACTCACAGGACTGAAATATGACCAGGGCTGGACCCAAGTAGATGTTAAGTCACAATGACAAATAGTTAAATAGTTATATGCTTAAAATGATCATTCAATTTACCAACATAAGTCTCAAGAAACAAAATAGATTTTTAAAAAACCATTTGAGACCTTATGCATCCAAATCAAAGCTGAGAGCCTAGGGTGAATCTCAGCTTTCAAGTCTCAACAATTTATAAGCCTTGTTCCCTCACCTATGAGTTTGACGTAGTAATGCTTGCCCTTTATTCAAAATACAAATCATAAATATGAGAGCATTTTGTGAATTATTAAATGCCACAATAATGTGGGCCAGCAAACTGGCTGCCATTAGGAGTGTCTTCTAATAAGACCACATATGTTTACTTTAAAATGGTACAAGGCTCCCAGACGCATAAGTCATTTTAGGAATATACTCACCCTCAATTCCCCTGAGCCAGACTTCAGATGGTGTTGACCAGACCTGATGAAGAAAAGGCATGGGTTTTTTGGGGGTTTTTTTTTTTTAAAGGAATTTTGAAAATAAAATCAAGGCATCAAGTGTCTGGACTTATTTTGATGCACAAAGTAGAAAGTAAATTCCTGAATTAGAGAACATGCACTAAGAAACAGAAAACGCATCCCTGAGAACAAACAGTGCCGCCTTCTCTAATTCAAAACCCTCATGTTGCTTGTCAGATGGAGGGTTCAGGTGCTCATTGTCCAAGTGGGAGGTAGCACGGGCAGGGAAATATGAATTCCATGAATCCTATGGCTGTATGCTTCTTGGACATCATTCTAATGCCAACACTGAACTTTCTAGAGAGTGTTTTCTTCTCATTTATGAAGTTTTTCAAACGAATTTTGAGTTGAGAGACTGCTTGGTCTTCTCAGAATGACTAAGTATGAGCAGATACGTTCCAGTGTGAAAGCCAATGGATTGATCACACCATCCCTTGAGGTTCAGACCCCTTTTTTAAACTATGTAATACAGCTTAATGTGATCTCCAGATTCAAACTCAAGATTAAAAGTTGAATTGTCCTTCAAGGCCACCTGGATGGCTCTGTTGGTTAAGAATCTGACTTTGGCTGAATTGTCCTTCAGATGACTGTCTTTGGACACTGAACATCCAAATTAGCAGTGCATAACCTGAAACCCATGAACTTCAGGGGAGGAAGTATATCAGGAATGTTCCAAGATCACATATAAAATATTTGTAAATATGAGCAGTTTTCTGGGTAGGGAATTCGTTTCTGTCAGGCCCTCAAGATGATCTAAGGCAAAGGTAGTGAGAACTACCTTTGGCTAAACATGAGTGAGGATTTCAGGCCTATCAAAGCTTCTGTAAAAATTGTATTTTTCATATGCCTTGTGTCCTGTAAAGGACAAATTGGCAAACAATCATCAGAAGCTACTCTTCCTTTATGTTAAGTACTGTTTTAAACTTTGGGTTGGATCGTTAATTTCAAGTGATGATGACAAATTATGCATTGAACTGAATCAGCCCATAATCGTTCTTCAGCCAGTGTATATAATCTGGGCTCTAACTCATGACATTGCTCCACTCAGCTCTTACTTGTCGGCACAAAGAAATGAGTATGAAGGTTCTTTTCACCCTATTTTCAAGATTAAGAGATTCTTGAAATGATTTCTCTGATTGATGCATACTGACATCTTAATGAATTTTTAAAAATATAGGCTCTTTGCTTCCCCAGCAAAGAAAGCATGACCGTAATAAAGATTCTGATTAATAAAGCTGTCTGCATTGCCTCAGCTCAACACTATTCAAGCACTCATGAACTAAAGTTAACTGCACCAAACGAAGTCGTTTTGGATTAAGGCATTTCCTTCCTTGCCTGTACATGAAACTTCAGAGAACCTGAAAACCATCTCCCTAACTCAAACCTAGGAGTTCTAAAAAAGAAAGTGTTTGCCGATTAACTATAAGGAAAAGGAGCTCTACAATTTAATGCTTGTCTTTAGAGGGACAGATTGCTCTCTCAATGGTGCTGATGACTAACATTGATACACGACTTTCCTGTAGGAAAATCCTTCTCCCCACTTTTAACTCCACTCAGTTTTTATGATAACAGTGTAATATTAGTGCTATCCTGTATTTTACAAAGAAGGAAACAGATTCCCACCTGTGCTCTGAATCCTGGATCCTCAGGAAACTTTCTCATTCAGATACTTCTGCCGCTAATGGCTTATTACCCTCAGCACTAGTCAGTAGTGTAGTCAGGAGAGACAGGGAGGAAGAAAGAGGTGAAGGGGTGAGGAAAGAGAGAGAGAGAGAGAGAGAGAGAAGGAGAAGGAGAACAAGGAGGAGGAGTGGCAAAGATGAAGAAGAAAAGGAAGAAGAGGAGGAGGAATAAGGAGAAAGGGGAGAAGGGGAAAAGGAAGAAGAGAAAAGAATGACAGGAGAGGAGCAGAGAGGAGAGGAAGGAAGGAGGGAAGGAGGGAGGAAAGGGAAGAAAGGCAAGAAGGGAGGAGGGGAGAATGAAAGCTTTCCCAAATCTTCACCCAAACTTTCTTGTGAGTAGGTAGCATCCATTGTTTCTATGTCATCACATGTCATTCACCCTTCAACTCACTGTATCAGGTCTTCCATTATCACCACACCATCAGAACTATCCTTACTAATATAATGGGCTAACTCTATAAAAAATTCACTGGGAGCTTTTCAGTACTCTCATGCCTGGTCTCTCTGCAACATCTCATGCAAACCTTCCTAACATTTCCAACATCTGACTCTTGTATCACCATATCGTGAACATCTGAAACCTTTGAGTCTTCTTTGAGATTCTCTCTCTACTCTCAAATTCTTGCCTTACTCTTTTAAACGTTTGTATCACTGCTCAGGAATATACCCTGAACTGCCTTCTTTCAATTCATTTCTTCCCTTCTCCACACACTTTACTAAATGATCTTATCTGTTCTAATGGTTTCAACCACTAACTATCTTTTGATGACTCCTGAATCTTTATCTCCACCTCTAACCTTCCTCCTGAATTCCTACACAAATGGCAGCTATCGCCCAGTTGGACACTTACATCTGTGTGTACCATAATCCCCTGATACGTCCAGAGCCAAACTCAGTTATTTGCTTCATCAGACTTTCTACTCTTGCCACATTCCGTATCTTTTTGCAGGACACAACTATCAAACCATTTGTCCCAGCAGGAAAGGATCCTCCTCTCCCTTGCCCCAAATTTAATCAGTCAGTCAGCCCCACTGAGTCTACGGTCTTAAGTATATAACTTATCTTTCCCCTCCCCACTACCTCTGACCATGGCAACATCTTCTTAGCTACTCTCACCAATCACCAATCTATGTTTCACAATATTAACAGTGATCACTCCGAAAAAAATATGTTCATGCTAATGGACACATTTAAAATCTCTCAGTGTCAATCAATTAGTTTTAGTACAAGATCTTAAGTCCTTAACATTATATAAAAAAAAGTCTTACCTACCTTTTTAGATCCATCTCCCACTGATTCCCAATGCACCTTGCAAACTAAGCATACTTTATTTCCCTAATCTTAATATACTTGGCCTCACGTCTCTGTCCTTGCACATACTGCTCTCTCTGCTGGGGCTTTCTTCTCCAGATAATAGAATTAAGAAAACCATCATTTTACAATCCCTAATGAAATAATGGATTCAGGCAATGGTCACCAATGGATCTTAAAACCATTAGGCATTACGTTTGATGAGAATAACACACCTTCATCATCTGAATTTACTGATTACTAAAGATAATTTGACTCTTGATGTGATGTGATATGATGTACTCAGCACTGTCTATGAAGAATTCTTGCCCTTCCTCCCTCCCCAAAAAAAACCACTGAATCCAAAAAAAAAAAAAAAGAAAAGAAAAGAAACCAAAGAAACAACTTTAGTTCTAACTTCTAATTTATAGAAATAGATTAATGGTAGATTAAATGATATAACAAGAACTATTTAACCAAATTTAGATTGTGGCTACCTTAGGCTGGTTCTCCCCAAAGCAGACCTTGAGACAGGTTTATGGTTTATTTGTGGGATATCGTTGGCAGAGAAATGAGGAAGCAAAACAAGCCAGAGAAAGAAAGGAAGCCACCAACTGGAGTATTATTGAGCAGGTAATGGCTGCAAGTAACTGGGGTTCAGTCCGACTATGGAAGTTCAAAAGAGTAGATTGTATCTCCGAGTTATCCCAAAGGTTAAGAAGTTGAATCATTTATCTACTTTCCTCAATCATTTGGTTGAAGACTGCTGGGGGAAGAGGGAGTGGCATTATTAGCTCATGCATAGCTGGTGGTGGAGAGAGGCCAGAAAGCCCGAAGAGTCACAGTTGCCTTTTCTTGGAAGCCATTGTGTCAGGTCACTTGGGAACAGTGAGTGCCAAAGGAAAGCATTCAAAGCACTAAGGACATCTGCTCTAGCCAGCGAAGTCATCTATAGGACAACTGAAACCAAACCACAGAAAAAAGGGAATGAGGAAAAGGCATTATTCCAGAGTAAAGGAAATTGGCAAAAGACTTCAGTGAAATAACCAAATCAGCAAGGGGCTTGTTTGGATCCTGATTTGGACAAACTGAGATAGTTTAAGACAATCAAGGGAATTTGCATATGGAAGCCCATTCCTAGGCAGATTCAAGGACTGAAATATTTTATATAATTTTGTGAATTCCATTTTAACCTCTCAATATAAAGATTGTATTTTCAAATTTAGAATACACTTGCATGTACCCTTCTTCTAGACCTTTAAAGTAGAACTTCTTAGATTTATTGCATTTAGTGTGCATTTTCTTGTCCTCTTATTTAGAAAATAAGCTGTAGGAGAACAGGTATCATTGTCAGTTTTGTCCACAGATATATGCCAAGTGCCATAACCATGTCTAGCAAACAGAAAGTGCTCGTTAAGTGTTTATTGAAAAGATGAATGGACTTAGGAGCTTCAATACCATTCAGAGCTATGGCAGCCAGAAGTTTCATTTAATGGAAATAAATTGGGAGTGTTGCAATGAGGTGATCCTTTTAACTTAGGCTCAATTAGAAAGGCCGTCTTCCTTCCAAAACCCAAAATGGGATAAAACCTTTCGCATCATCACTGCACGATAAAAAGAATACAGAAGAAATTAGGAAAGAGACGCCTAGAGAGGGAGGTCACAGCACCATGAGAATGCAGAGTCACTGCCAGGAGCTTATAATTATTAGCAGATGTTTTGCAGGACACATTCAGGAAATGTCAGTCCCATGTTTTCATAGTAACAAGTGAAGACTCACTACTGAAAGGGTCTGTAGTGCTACAGCAGAATTTTCTGCAAGGAGTTAAGTTTGATGATCCAAGCAAGACCATTTCAAAGTAATATACCAACATAAGAGAGAAGAGTATCTACAATTCAGTTGTGGGAAAAGAGAGAAAAGTAGTTACTTTCATTGTGACTATATTCCCCCCGGGCATGATCATACACGATGGTCAAGAGAAATAGGTTTCGTTATGAATTGATCTTTCATAACGGTTACAATACTAGGAAGTGGGGTGAGGCCATCTGCTGCAAGTGACTAAACTCAGGGTCAGTGTGTTTGTTTTTAAAAACAGGCTAATGGGGTGCCTGGCCAGCTCAGTTGGTAGAGCATGTGACTATTGGTCTCAGGGTCGTGGCTTGAGCCCCAAGTTGGGCATAGAGAAAATAAACCATTAAAAAGTAATAAAAACAGGCAAAGAGTCAGACTCTGAAGCAATTTTCAACTCCTGTCTCAGGTTAATAAGAACAGAAATTACCTCTTTAGTGAAAATACCAATGGGGCCCATGTGTGATTTTATGATGCCCTAAAGCCTCTCTCAGCATGAAGGCATCTGGGAGATCAAATCTTTCTGATTCCCTTCAATTCCCTTCACAGCAACATCGTCTGAGGGCTTTTGCCATTTCCTCATTCTAGGCACAGAGCTAAGCTTGGGCCAGCTGCTTTCTCTCAGCTCACCACCACGAATGACTTCATCCTGTGGCCAGCTTTGCTGAACCCCAGTAAGTGAGCCTCAAAGTTACTGATTTATGTACACTGGCCTCCAAACCAACCCCTCACATTATAGATGTCAGGCAGCGCATGATTATGAAACACTATATCAAAAATTGGTACCTTGAAAAAGGTACGTCCTGTCATCTGGAAGGTTTTCTTTTTTTTTTTCAACGTTTTTTTTTTTTTTTTTTTTTTTTTGGGACAGAGAGAGACAGAGCATGAACGGGGGAGGGGCAGAGAGAGGGAGACACAGAATCGGAAACAGGCTCCAGGCTCCGAGCCATCAGCCCAGAGCCCGATGCGGGGCTCGAACTCACGGACCGCGAGATCGTGACCTGGCTGAAGTCGGACGCTTAACCGACTGCGCCACCCAGGCGCCCCCATCTGGAAGGTTTTCTGATGACAATCTCTTACCAGCTATGATAGGAAACAATTGATCAGATTATCACTCTACTGTAGAGTTCACAATAGCCCTAATTAATGTGAAAGAACTACACCTAGCCTCATCACTCAGCACACACCTTCCCAACCTTTCATTCTGTCCTTCTGCCCTGTGGAATATCTATCAGTTCTCTGAATATGGCTTCCTCCCTGTCACCATCACATAAGTTGTTCCTGTCACCCACCAGATGGCTCTCTCGGATTAACCTTTAAGATTTCAACTTGGATATCACATCCTCCACAAAAAGTCCCATAAGCTCCCTGCCCAAGTTGGACAACTCCTGTTTGCCCCCTCACTTCTCTTCTCATAGTACCCAGCTGCTCCTTGCTTGTCCTTCTAGAATTCTGAAGCCCACAAGGAGGGAGACCATAAGTAATTAGATCAACACTGTATCTACAATAATTAGCACAAGTGCCTAGGAAACAGCAGCCACTCATTTCATATTTATATGGGATGAATAAATGAATAAACAATTTATCTTAAAAATATAGAAGAGAAGGGGCACCTGGGTGGCTCAGTTGGTTAACCGTCTGACTCTTGATTTCGGTTCAGGCCATGTTCTCACGGTTCATGAGATCTAGCCCTGCATCAGGGCTTGGGATTCTCTCTCTCCTTCTCTCTCTCTCTGCCCCTTCTCTGCTCATACTTTCTCTCTCTCTCTCAAATTAATTAAATAAAACTTTAAAAAATACAGAAGAGAAGGCAAAACAAAATTTTGATCAAAGAAAAAAATATGATCCAGAAATCCTTGCCTTGATTATACAGAGCATAGGACTCACCTACTTCTTGAAAGTGTGAGGAGAGGTTGACGTATCATCTCTCCATCACCACCTAAACATAACATCACAAGCATTAACTGTAAGAGCTCACATCATGGAAGGCCTTCTAGGCAGACCTCCAAGTGCTTTTGTGCATTCATTTACCTGATCCTTGCAACAACCTCAAAACATAGATACTAAACAGATGAGGGAAATGAGGCACAGAGAGGTTAGTTAACTTGAGAAAAGGCACACAGCACAGAATCAGGATTTATATTCAGAAATATTAGATGACAATAAGAACCATTTCCATGAGATACAAGCAACAAGGTTTTTGCATCAGGGAAATGGAAAACATGGATTAGTTATTTAATGGCTTTGGCCCAGAATAGTGTGCTTCCTCCATCATGTTTAGAGTAGAAGACAAATCTATCTGGTCTACTAGTAGCAAGAATTTTGGACATAAAACTCTCCCTCAAAATAGAAGAAACTACAATTCCAAAATACAATTTCCAGTGATAATTTCGCTTTTATTTACTGCTAAGTAAATAAAGTCAAAGAGTAGTTAAATTCTGCATATTCTTTCTTGGTCCTAAAGTTAAATACTGGCTGTAATAGAAAGTTAATATAAACACCTGCCTTGGGGAAAATTTTAATAAGAGAAAATAAGCATACGATATGTTCCATGGATCCCAAGCTTTGCACAATATTATGGGAAAAAAGAGTCATAGAAATTTGGGAATGGTAGTTAAAAGCCAAATAAGAATGAGTGCTGCTGGTATTCTCAGAAGCTTTAACATCTTATTCACTATGAAACTCCATATATATTATGCAGTGTTTCCTAAGGTATTTAACCATCACATTATTTTTTTAAGGAGTTTTCTCAGGATTTATGGGCCAAGAAAGTTAATTGGGGGAATTATTGTTCTAGCAGGTGGTATTATTCTCATTTACAAACACCTACAAGTTAACCATTGGAGACTCATCTTCTGGTTTTTACCAATTTAGTATCATAGAGAAATGCTATAAAAATCTATTAATTGGATTAGAATTATGGAAAGCTCTCAGAACTGATGTGGTTCAGCATCCCACTCAGGATGAATGATACTATAAAAAATTGAGGTTTGGTTCAACTTTCCTGCGTAATAATCTTACTAGAAAGATTAAAATTTCCAGAGTAAAATTTTCTGCAAGGAGATCATCACAGAAGTAATTAGATGCCACATAAGCTGCCTCACTAAACTAATTATAAAGGGAGAAATTAGATTGATACTATAATGAAACATAAGTTTCTATTATTGTATTCCTTTAATTGGACTAAAGAGGTTTAGTGACTTTGCACCCTGTAAAGAACTTATTCCAGGAAAGTAACAATAAACTCAGGGCAATAAACAGGGCACACTTTAGGTCTCCAGTAGTCCATAATTAATAAATATCTAATAAAAGTCCACAATTAACCAACAGCTAATAAAAGTCCAGAACACATGCTAGGCAAAGACATAAAGAACCAGTTGATGACACAGAACAGGAGATTTTAGGGGTCAAAATTATGAAACATTAAAATGAAAATGGTCTTTCAAGTCAATATGATTTGAAATGCCCATTCCTGCCATTTAACAGATGAAAACAGTAAGGCCTAAAGGGAATAGGTGAATTACCAAGGTCATAAGGCAAGTCAAAGGCAGAGTCAGAACTATTAGGTTGAACCAACTGAAATTGCCAGTATTCACTGTTTTGACCTACAAAAATGCTAAGAGGAAGAGGAGGAGGAGGAGGAGGAGGAGGGAGCGGGAAGGAGAGTGGGGAAGGAAGGGGGGGGGGGAAGAAAAACAAGAGGAAAGAAAGCTCCTCAGTCCAGAGCCTTAAAAAAAAAAAAAAAAGCCAGAACTTTGGCGTCTGCAACCACACTATACTAAAAAAAAGGTGGGGTTGGGGGTTGAGGCAGAGAAAGATCAGAGATGTTGAGTCTGAATTACACAACTAGAGCCTTGACCTGAATTTTGAAAACTAAGTTACTGGGAAACTTGAAGAAATAAAGTATCAGATCTTCCCATTTGAAAAATAAGACAACCAGTGGACAAAATGCATTGGAGAGTAAATGCCTGGCTCAAATAATGTACCCACTTACAAATCTTAAAAAATAACAATCTTTCAATTTACAGCACAGTCTGAGGCGTTGTAGTTCATGTCCGAGCTTCCCTGCGAGGCTCCTTAGCGCCCCCTAGTGCCAGCCAATCAAAATTCACACCGTAAACACGACTTGGAAATCATTGCCTAAAGCTGCCGGTTCCTTCTTTTCCTTAGAAAAAACAAGCTACCACCTGGGGAATTGTTAGCCTCTTCACCATAAATAGAAGCTGTGAAGTGTTTCAGCTCATTGGGATCCTCAAGGTTTATGACAACCCTATGTAGCTGGATACGTCTACACACTCATATCCTGAAAAAAAAAAAAAATTCAACCCAATATACAATTCATTCTTTGGATCCGCAGACCTTATTCAGCACCTCCTTTGTACCATGCCCTGTGCAATTGGCTAGGGACAGGAAACAAGACCTCACGGTCTGCTGGAGGAGAGAAATAAGTGATTAAATACAATAGAGTGTAATAAGTATTTATTGCCTGAATTAACTTTTAAGAATAGCAGGAAGCATCCAAGTAAAGAATCAAGGGAAAAGGCCTGCCTTACAGAAATCACAGCCTTGAAACGGCTCATAAGCACAGATGGGAAGGCCATGAGGAGTTGAGTACAGCAGGGGCCCTGAGGGGCCAGTGGTTAAGAAGGAGGCTCTGAAGCCAGAATGGTCTAGTTTCATCTTGATTCTGCTTCTTTTAATTCTGTGTGCCTTGGTTTCACCTTTGTCAGACTGGGGTAATAATAGCGTCTCCCACATCAGGAGGTTATGAGAATGTGCTTGTAAGGGCACCTGCGCAGCGTGAGTGCTCACCAGCTATTGGCTGTAACTGTTTTGGCTGGAGTGTCGGTGCTCATGGACCAGAAAGCGAGACAGTCCGCACAGGATGCATGAATGGTTATGCTGTGAACAAACGGGAGCTGAGACTCCTCTCTCCCTCTCTTCTCTCCCTCCGCACACAGGTTCCAGAGTAGAGCGAGCCCAGGGATGCTCACAACCAGGTCTATTTCCCTTGGGCAAGGGCACAAAGGGGTCGTCTAGAAAACCAGGTGCCTCAGAGGTGATCATTTTCACCTTTTCATCCCCGTAGGTGATGTGCCGCCAGTACCTTTCCACAGCCCTTATGGTAACCAACGGCTCATGGCTACATGGGGCTAAGGGTCTCAGACTGGAGAACTCTGTGGTCCCTACAGCCTCCTCCACGTCAGGACAGAGGACGGACGGGGGGACAGAGAGAGAAAGACTATGACTCACCGGAATTATCTGTGATGCTTGTCTGCCCTCTTTTTCTGGTGTCTTGCAATTCCTGGTATCTTCTTGTCTTCTACCCACCAGGGGATCAAGGAGGAAATGAAGTAAAAGGAGACAAGGAAGAGGACAAACAAGGAGGAGGAAGGCAGGGACGAGGACTGGGACTAGTATTTACTGAGTGCTTATGCCCTAAGCATCTTCCATTAATCACATCTAATTAGCACGACAGTCCTATGTGATTTTTCTATTACGATTCACATCTTACAAATGAGAAAACACTCTAAGCCCTAGGAAGATTACACAATTTACCCAAGTCACACAGCTGGCAAGTGGCTGGGATTCGATCACGCCTTGTACCTGAGGGTGCACGTACATATCCTTAAGCTTTCTGAAAGCCCTCAGCATGAAGGCAACCAGGCACGCCTTCCTCTTGAGGTGTTCCATGCCCCAAAACTTTGTCTCCTCCTCCCCACCCAGACCTTGCCTAAAAGGGCTATTCCTGCAAAATGGCGGAATTCGGCTAGATAATAAAATAGATACACACATGCATTCATGCATATGTATCTGTGTTTAAGTCAACTGGCATTAAGATAAAGAGGAGTTATAATTCTCTCCCAGCAGTACGCATCAAAACATGCTGGTGCACGTGCACACACATACACACACACACACACACACACACACAGCCCAACACTTAATCCTCCCAGAAACAGTTGACTTTTGAAAGGATTGTTAATTTGAAGTACTCCTCAACAAAAGATAAAGAAATCTATTTATTTCTTGAGAACCTCTCCTTTTATTTATTTATTATTTATTGGCTGTCACGATTTTGGCTGGAGTTTAAGAGCTTATCTTCACCATCTTCAAACAACTAATATCCACAAGATCAGAACCGTCCTCCACTATCAAATATGCACACAGTCCCTTACAGCTCCCTGTGCAATGAAGTTCACATGTTACTTCTCCTGGGGATTGCTTTACGAGCTTCAACTTTATTATAGAATATAAAGTTGTCTCCCCGGTTAAAAGAATTCAAATTATCTCTAAACCATGCACAACTATTTTTCCTATAAGGACCAAAAGTCAGACTTATGTGAGAGTAAAAAGTCAAACTTGGAAGGAAAGAGAAAGAATAGGTCAAAATTCCAGAGAATAATAATTTTTACACAAAGATGTTTGTGTTTGACCCCCCCAAATTTTGATATATTACCTTCCCACCAGTAGTAATATAGGTTTGTATCATAAAAGCATTTCAGATCCCTCCAAAGCTACGCTATAAAAATAGAAAGAGGAAAAGGGAAATAAGTATTAAGAAGGACTATGTGAAATAAACTTTATAAAAGTCATTGTAACATAATCAATTCAAAAGTCAGTGTAGTGTAATGTAATGTACTCACTCCATTTTACAATATACAAGGTCACTGTCTTAGGTTCACCAAACCCACATCATTTGTTTTGTGGGCATCCTGCACACTGTAAGAAAAAAATCTCAGGCAAGCAATGACTAAGCAGGATTTCAAAATTGGTTTCTTGGGGCACCTGGGTGGCTCAGTCGGTTAACCCTCCAACTTCAGCTCAGGTCATGATCTCGTGGTTCGCAGGTTTGAGCCCCATATCAGGCTCTGTGCTGACAGCTCAGAGCTTGGAGCCTGCTTCAGATTCTGTGTCTTCTTCTCTCTCTGCCCCTCCCCTGCTCACACTCAGTCTCTCTCTGTCTCTCTCAAAAATAAACATTAAAGTGTTTTTTTTTTAATATTGGTTTCTTATTCTAAATTTAATTTGACTCATCTAGTGCATTATCTACATGGTTTCTCATTTCTCACTTCTATTGAAACAGCCTGAGTCACTATTTGGGTTTAAAATTTACAAAAGAAATGCTGTCTGCAGACACCAAGCAACTTGAGTCATTGATGTTTTCATAGCCAGAGTTTCTGAAATAGAAATGCAATCTGTAGGTGCTCAACAACTTGAGTCAGAGATATTTTTATAGCCCCATTTTCTTACAGAGACCAAAGGAGATTTTAGGGGTTTTCCCTCAGCATGACACAAATATTTTTAAAGCATGTACTATGAAAGACATTATGCTAGACTAAAGTACAGGGCCGAGTAAGACTTACTATCTAACCTTGAGGAGTTTGCTGTCCAGTTGAAAAAATAAAACACATTCATTTTATTGATCATGTATTATGTCAAGGCAATGAATGCTAATGAAAAACAAGCTATGTTCCTTTGAGAAATATGGTTGGGGGAGAGGGAAATAACTTACATTGACAGTACAGTGTAGTAAATGTTAAAATAGTCATGCACAAGGAGATCTGGGAGTGCAATGAAGATGGGGGTGGGAAGGGAGAGAGGTCATCTGGAGAGCCGCTAAGCTAAATCTTAAAGGACAAGTGGAAATTAGAAGTTTACAAGATATCAGGGCACATGGGTGGTTCAGTCAGTTGAGCATCAGACTCTTGATTGCAGCTCAGGTCAGGATCCCAGGGTCATGGGATGGAGCTCTATGCTGAGTGTGGAGGCTGCTTGGGATTCTCTCTCTCTCTCTCTCTCTCTCTCTCTCTCTCTCTCCCTCTGCCCCAACTCACACTGTCTCAAATATAATATAATATAATATAATATAATATAATATAATATAATATATGATGAAAAGGAATGGAAAGGAAAGGAAAGGAAATAGATAACAAGATAAAAATAAAATAAAATAGTTTACAAGATATAGTAACCAGGAATTAACCCAGTTTAAAAAAAGGGTAGAGGCAATACAGAAAGCAGAAACAGCACAGAAATGAGAGTTGAATGAAATAGCCAGATAACCTGGAAGACAAATTCTGATAAAAGCCTTGAAAAAGTCTACTGGACCTGGAGGTTGCCTAATCTGGACTTTCAAGGTCTTCAAGAGGCCTCAGGGGAATCTAGGCCCCCACTGATCATAGTAACAATTTCAATAACACATCCTCATATGGGATTTCCCTCCTTCCCTGTCGCACTCTCCTGTTTTCTCACTCTTGGAATTACTTCCTAAATAAATGACTTACACACAAGTCTTTGTTTCAAGCTCTGCTTTCTGGGAAGACAAAGCAAGACAAAATGATTCATATTTTAATTATAATGTGAGAAAGTCTTAAGGTGAATATCAACTATAGAAATACCTTAATACCTCCCATAATAGTTCACTAGTAGGTAAGTCTTAGTCACATGCAGAGCAAGGACTATGGATTTGTGTGTTAGCTACTGACTAAAGAACAGACTTGTATTTTGGGATTAGTTCTCAACCCACAAACTGAGGCAATGAAAGATGTTTTCATTACACAAAGCTCTCTTGTGATATAAATTTGTCCCAACGGAATTTGAACTAATGTAAGTCTGCACAAATGATGTATAAGAAACATCGATTGAAATGCCTGTTTTAAGGAGGGAAAAATTATTTTCTGAATGATAGAAAGATAAAGATTCTTCTTGGGGGCCAATTTTTGTTCATTTGAAACTCTCAGCAGCCAGAAATAATCTCTGAGGCAAAGGGGATTCCCCAGAAGGCTGCTGAACAAAACAAAAGCTTGGTCAAGGGAAACGTTGGGTGTGTTAGTGTGTGGAAATGATCCAGGACCTTTTTTTCTTAGCAGGACTGGTTTTGGTCATTCAATAATGAGCACCCTGCATGAACCAGACACTTTGCTAGGTACAGAAAGCAAATAAACCACCAAAACAGGCATATTCTTCTTTCCACCGAGCATACATGTCTAGGGGACATAGACAATAAACAAATACAAACACAAACACATAGCTAGAAATTATGGTAGGCGTTGAGAAGTAGTATAAGGAGAGAGAATAAGGGAAAAGAGCAAATGGAAATTAGGGTCAGGAAAGAACGCTCTGGGAAAGCCAGATTGTGTGGAACCCTAAGAGTGAGTAGGAGGGAGTTAGCCAGATGAAAAGTAGGAGAACAAGGGGTCCAAAAGGAAGAACACACGTGCTCTAATTTCACAAGGAAAATTTAAAAAGAGCTCCGTTGGTTCGCAGAAGAGTTTTAAAAATTAATGAGTAGGAACACGATAAGCGGGGGCCAAGAGTGGTGCAAGATGAAGCTGGAGAAGTGGGTAGAGACTAGCTATGTGGCTCCCAGAAGGTCATATTAAAATGTTTGAAGTTTATAGTAAACGCAGTGAAGGTCATGGAAACCATCTTGTCTAAACTTAAGCCGTATGAAAAAAAAAAAAAAAAAAAAAAAAAAAAAAAAAGGTATCATTAGCCTTCCTGGCAAAGACTGGATCCCGAACCACAACTGCCTGGGAATTTACTATTAAAACATCCGGGTTTGATGCTAGTATCCTAATGGGAAAACTGGCTCTACAGATCTAACTCCATGTTGATTTACCTTGATTGCACAGAACAGAGTTATAAGACAAATCTGGGGTGAGCCTGATGTGAATTTCAAGCGAGAACCCTCACAGGGAGACGTGTTTAACTTCTAGGAATCAACTGGGATTAGGTAAAGAGACAGGGGAGGGGCTTAACAATTATTTAGTATCAACCAGATCCTAGGGACTATGTGAGCTGCCTCGACTTTTTACGTAATCTTCACAACCACCTTAGGAACTAAGCACACTCACCTCCATTTTACAAATGAGGGAAAGACAAGTCAGAGAGATTAGGTCATTGACTCTAAAGACACAGCTGGGAAGGCACACTTTGCCACCAGAGGTTAAGAGGGGGAGAAAAAATCCCTTTCATGCAGATCTTTATCTCGTTTTTGTAACCCCCTCGAAATGCCTGCCTAAACTTAGCAGACCATCAACAACTGTTTATTAGTTGATGAACTGACCAGATTGTGGCCATTCTGTAGCCTTAAAAAGAGGTCATTGGCGTCAAATAAACAATGAACTCATTAAGGACCACTTGTGAGACAATTAGGTCAAGAGGAATTTCAGTTGGCAAGCGTGGAAGTTGGGAGAGGGAACTTGGCTGCAGACTCCGGCAAGGGCCCGTCAGTCACCCAGGGCCATGGCAGATCTGTCTTGAGGCTGAAGGCAACTCCTGGCTGCCAGGGTGCCAGCTTTGAGACAACTGGGTCCCTCCCCACCAGCACTACATCCTTCCTGGTTTCTTTCAATTTGCCTTTGAAGAACACAGCCAGTAAACCGCCGCTAGGTGTCCCCCGAGTAAAAATAATGAGAGACAAAGTACTTGGGCCCTTTGGGTTTGTTTTTTTTTTTTTAATTCCAGTGGAGTTAACCTACAGTGTTATATTCACTTTTGAGAACTAACTTGACTTATGTGTCCAGGTTCTTTGACTCCTGGGCTCTTAGGGATAGGGTGGTACTGAGTAATTCAACGGGAACAAACGACCTCTGTAAATGAAAGGGAGTTCTGTCAAGAAAGCGGCATTTAAGCTGCTCCTTTTCATTTTCAATTAGGGTCTGTATCACCCTGCCTAGGGAAGACAGGCCACGGAGGCTTGGAATGGGCAAACGCTGTTCTCGCCTGGCTCTCTGCAGGGCGCTGCATGGTACAGAACCCCTGGGCACCCCTGAGCCCTGGCAATTTCCTACTGAGCAAATTTAAACATAGAGAACTGTGCTCTGGCACGTTTCTAACATTTAAACATCTTAAAATTTAAATGAGGTAAATTGCAGCCATTGCCTTTTCCTGAAACAGCAGGTGCAAGTGCCTTGTTTTCTTTAGTTATGGCACGGGCAAACAGAAAAGCATGATTTGGCAAAGTGTGTCCCAAGTTGGCAAAGTTACAAACACAGACTTCTCACCTTGGGCTCTCCGGGCTCGGCGTCCCCTTTCCTCCTCACCTTCCCGCAGGCCCCTTCTCCTTTCCAGTCTTTTTCCCCATCTCCCCTCTTTTGTCTCTCCTCTTCCATTTTCTCCCTCTTTTAACCATTTTTATGCACACACAGAATCAATCTTCTGATTATGATCTTTGACACATTCAACAGAAATAAGTCCTTGCCCTGGCTTTAAAGAGTCAGGAAAGGGAGGGGAGGGTGGGGGAAAGAGACCAGAAAAGGAAAGGAGAAAGAAAAGATTTGGAAAACAGGTGCCTCTATCTGCACCTGCCCAAAACTTAAGCAGGAAAATGGGCCACCAAGGGATGGGGGTAGTGACAAAAGCCTAGAGGTCCGCTTCCCTTCACTTTCCCTGCCTCAACTGCTGGACTCCTATATCATGTTGTAGGAATTTCTAATCTAACCACAGCCAGATGACTCACACTCGCCGACTGGCTCCCTAGGCTTCCGCAAAACACCTGGAAAGATCAACCTAACCCAGAAAACAATCTCTCCCCAGGTTAACCTTTCAAGGTAGGTCGGGGAATTTTCAGCACTCGCTTCCATCTTATTCGCCAAAGATTCATAAGCCTTAATCTTGATTTCAGACATAGTTGTATCTGAGAGTCCAAAACAATTTCCAAACGAAGTGATGAATGGCCACAGACTGGGCTTGCTTCTGCCTGGAGAGGAAAACTGAAATGACCTTATTTGGGTCCAGAAAGAGCTGAGACTCCTATGAAAAGGCACCCTGTTTGCTTACAGAAGCTGGCTCTCTGGCTCCTCAAAGCATTCCTCCTGTCAAGCACCTCAGTGGCCCCAGGTTGCCTTTCAGGGACATGTCTTCTTTATCTCCTTAAAGCCTAAGAGGATCTGTAACTAAATTCTAAGTGCAAGCCATAAGGGAAAGAGAAAGTGGGGTCCACAGAGGCTAATTCAAAACTTAAATGTTGACTAAACCCCAAAGAAACAATCCTATACTGGTTCGCCTTTTCTTTTTGTATGAGAGTCAGAAGGGAAAAGGAATTAAGGAAATACTTTTTGGGAAGTGTATAGGGGAATCCTGAATTTAGAAACTCTAGATGTAAAAGTAAATCATACATGCAAACCAGTAACTACTTTTTCAACTCTTGTTTCTAAGATAACAGCTAATGTTTATCAAGTGCTTGAAATACTCCTGGCTCTGGGTTAGGGGCTCTATAAACATTAATTAATCTAATACTCTCAACAACCCTAAAACGTGTATATAATTTTTTAATTGAGGTATAATTGACATATGTCAGTTTAAGGTGCACAGTGTGTTAATTTGATACATTTATACATTGCAATGGTATCACCACCATATATCATTATTGTGTCCTTAACAGATAGGAAAGCTGTTTCTCAGAAAGATCTGAAACTTTCCTTGAAGTGAACAGCAATTTCCTCTGACGTAATTTGCCTGAGGCCCTGAGCATGCCTGAGAGCGTGAGGGACCTGGGTATTAGGAAAAACTGAGTTAGAATTTAAGATGGGAAATTAGACCATTTATTAATTTTCAGACCTTCAGAAATGAAAACACCTAATATTTCTCATTATACAAAGGAGAGAAACATATGTTTTGACCATCCCCTTTTTTTGCCTTTCTCTCATTTAGAAGATTATCCATATTCTCTCCCAGTAGACTCCATAACTCATTCAAAATATCCATGGGTGCAGAGCTAGCAGGCAAATGTCCAAAATTTGAACCCGAGACCATCCAGTTCAGAGCCTGGACTCCCATTCATTTCCCAGGCTGACTTTCCACCTTTGGCATCTTTCATGCCCCTGCCATGGTGACCAGGTTTGAAGGGTAGAGGGACTGTAACTTTTATAAATCTGAGTACTCTTGTGTGAATGAAGGGGAACAACTGGGAAATGCCAATGGAATGAAGGAAAATGGGCTGCCATAGCCAAGTTGCATTAGAAACTGGCTTGTCTTTAGGAAAGCCTATCCACAAGACATTTTCTGAGGTCTTTTATTTCAGTGCTACTCAGTGTTGCCCAAGGGCCCCTGGGTGAGATAAAGACAAAAATTGAGAGTGTGTAGAAACCTTTAGTAGTCCCATATCATCCAAGCAAAAGATTCTATATGTCCAAAAGTATGTCTGCCATGGATTGGAAATAAAAACAACCAGTTCTTCAAGACAAACAGTTCAAGAATCTTTAATTTAGTCCATTAGGATCTTGGTAGGTGTTTCCAGGTCTCCCTTATAAGGCTGAAGAATCATCCAGCGAAACCCAAGTCAACTGTCACCCTTGTCCAAATAAAACCTAAGTTTTCCCAAGGGCGGGACTTTGTTTTGCCCACTGCTCCATCCCTGGTTCCTAGAATCACGCCTGATGTTCAAGGAATATTTGTTGAATGACCAAAATGCACTCATTTCTCAGTGGGAAGTGCCCAAAATCTTTTCCAGGAGTTGCCCTTGTCCATTTTTCAAGTGGGCCTCAAGACAACCCCGGTGATGGCTGGTCCTCTACACCTAGACCACCACCTCACCTTCCTCCCATCTCCACTCCTCACCCAGCCCAGACCTCCACCCCCACCAGGAAGAGAAGTAGGACAAATTATTGCCATTTATTTCCCCAGATGAGTTTCAGAATCATTTGGGCATATTTTCCAAACTGTTCCATTGAGATTCTGACTGACATTACACTAAGGATATAAACTAACAGGAAAAGATACACATCTTTACAACATTGAGTCTTTTCATGCATGAGCATGATATGTCTACTTATTTTCTTGTCTTTTTATTTTTATTTTTTTGATGTTTATTTATTTTTTTGAGAGAGAAACAGAGCACAAGCAGGGAAGGGGCAGATAGAGTGTCTGTGTCTCCACACAGAATCCAAAGCAAGCTCCAGGCTCTGAGCTGTCAGCACAGACCCCAACATGGGGCTCAAACTCACAAGCTGTGAGATCATGACCCGAGCTGAAGTAGGAAGCTTAACCAACTAAGCCACCCAGGTGCCCCATTGTCTTTTTATAACTCGTAGTAAATCTTGTAGTTTTCATATACTTTCTGCGTATTTATTGGTAAACGAATTTTAGGATGATTTATTTTTATAGTTGTTATCGTGTATGGGGTCTGCCTACTGTTTTGTTTTCTAATTCTTAGTACAAAGGAAGAAAGGAATCATTTTGGTAATATTTATTTTACATCTCTTCACTTTAACTAAGTGTTGACTAATTTTCATTTATTATCTTGGGTGAAACATCATAATATCAACAACTGATCATTTTATCGTATGCCATTTCCTTCCTCTAGTTGTACCTCTTTTTCAGCTCTTTTTCCTATTGCATTCAGGAGAGTAAATTCTTCTTAAATAAACTTTTGGTTGGGGAGACATTTAAGATGCAACAGAAAAAATTACGAGAGTCTACAGGGATGCTGCCAATGTAGTACTTAGAGGAGATCTATTGCTCTTGATGCCTATACTTGGGAAGGGGGGAAACAAGAGAAACAATAAATTAAGTCAATACCTGATAAACTCTGTCCCCTTTAAGTTACAAACCAAGAGAGAGAAGAAAATGAAGCCAGAAACTTAAAATGGAGGAATGCAAAAAAGAATTGGTTAAGAAAAATATCCTTCACCATAAATAGTTTGAGAAGCACCAGTTTACTACACTAAGGTCTTGGTAAGTACCTCTGGGTCTGCTTTATAAAGCTTAAGAATCATTAAACAGAAGCCACTTTATAAAGAGACATTTTCTTTCAGCCAACAGACTACTCTCTCAAGTGCTTGAAGCCTGTAGGTCTTGAAAATAAAACTGATACCAATAATAGTAATTTTTGAACTTATGTTCCAATGATATATGTGAAATGAAATACAAAATTGTGATGAGCCACTATCTGCGTATGTTTTAAGAATGGTGGATTTCATGTGCTCAGGCAGTTCAGCCAGAGTCCTTGGTCATTCTTGATAAGAGTCAGAGCTATTCCTTGCATGCCCTATAAAAAAGAAAGGAAGAAAGAAAGAAAGAAAGAAAGAAAGAAAGAAAGAAAGAAAGAAAGAAAGAAAGAAAGAAAGAAAGAAAGAAAGAAAGAACGAGCAAACCCAGTGGGCATTTCTTCTACAGTACCTGCAGAAACCAGCTCTAGGAATTGCCCTGATGAACAGGATTGACCCAGTCTTCTTGAAGATACAGAGGCGGTGGAAACAGCCCTCATGGTGCTTCATCAGCATGCACTAAAAGGTGAGCAAATGTCACTTATAACCTGCCTGTGTCAGTCCTTTGCTCAGTGAAGAAAATATCTCCCTGATAAATTTTGAAATTCTATGTTTCCCACCAGGAAAGCCAGGGTGGGAGGTTTAATTTGTACCTCTGGGAAGCTCTGGAACATGAAAACAAATATATTTAATTAAATGTGCCTCTAGGTTGGTAACACTCCAGGATCTTGTCAAAATGAAACACGAGATCTTTTCTGGAACTTTGGGCATCTTCATCCAAGTATCCTCAGTATTCTGAAACAATTATGATTGGCCAAGTATGAGGAATAAGATGTTTACAAAAAAGGGGCAAAAATATGTGAGAAAAAGGAAAGAAACATAACTTCCAAGAGTGAAAATCTAATTGCCACAATTAAAAACTCACTAGATTATTTAAATAGCAGATGAGAATAAGCCAAAGAAAGAACTGGTAAACTAGAAGCTGGATTTCAGTAAATTATGCTTAATACTTCACAGAGAGACAGAAAGTTGGAAAATATATGTTAAGAGATGTGGAGGACAGAATGAAAAAAAGGCTAACAGTTGTCCAATTCGAGTTCCAGAAAGAGAAAACAAAGAAAATTGGATTGTGTTAGTTATCAATAACCATGTAACAAATTACCCTAAAATTCAGCTGCTTAAAAACAACAAACAGGGGTGCCTGGGTGGCTCAGTTGGTTAACCAACCAACTCTTGGTTTCAGCTCAGGTCATGATCTCACAGTTTTGTGAGTTCAAGCCCCACATTGGGCTCTGCATTCGCAGCACAGAACCTGGTTGGGATTCTCTCTCTCTCTCCCTCTCTGCCTCCCAACTCAAGCTGTCTCTGTCCTTCTCAAAATAAATAAATAAACTTTAAAAAATAAAATAGCAAAAACAACAAACAGTTGTTTCTCATGGTTTCAGAGGGAAGTTTCAGTTTTGGTGTCAGGAATCTGAGAGCTGCTCACCTGAGTAGTTCAGCATCTCACAGGAGTTCAGGGTCTCACAGGAGGTTTCAGTCTTGCTGTCAGCCAATGCTGCAGTCACCTAGAGTTTGACTAGTTCAATTAGTCAGAATGATATAAAAATTATAAACCTGTATGTAGCTATTAACATGGCCTCATAACATACAAAGCCAAAAAGTTAACGAAGTTGCAAGGGGAAGTTGACAAATGCACCATAATTGGGGGGAATTTTAACACACCTTCTACACAATTAATAGATAAAGCAAACTATTATAATCATGGGAATAAAGAATATTTGAACAAATACAATTAATAATTTACGTAATGGGGACAAATTAAGCCCTGCACACATTATGATCAGAGAACATATTCTTTTCAAGCATACGTGGAACATTGATGAAAGCTGACCACATATCATACCATAAAAAGATTTTCAGTAAATTTCAGTCAGTATACTTCAAACCATATTCTATTTGTTCAATGCAATTATATTTGGAATAAGTAAAAACAAATATTACAAGAAAATAGATTTGGGAAAAGTCATAAACATAATTTATTAAACAATCAAAAGATTAAGAAAAATCATAATGAAAATTAGAATAAAGTTAATACTAGACTGCAACTCTGATAAAGACAAAAGCTATGTGTGTTTAATAACTTTACATTCTAGAATTTAGCAGGGACCTCATCAGTAATTGTCAAATAAATATCTGAATGGATTTGAGTCATAAAAGTTAAAAAATATTGCATGTAACTGTTTATTACATTCTTGTTGCTGCCTGCATTTTTCTGAGGTAATTTTTAAAAAATTGTCCTCTCACACCTGTCAGAATGGCTAAAATTAACAACACAAGAAACAAAAAGGGTTGGCAAGGATGTGGAGAAAGAGGAACCCTCTTGCACTGTTGGTGGGAATGCACATTGGTGTAGCCCCTTTAGAGAACAGTATGGAGGTTCCTCAAAAAACTAAAAATAGAACTACCCTATGATCCAGCAATTACACTATTAGGTATTTACCCAAAATATACAAAAATACAGATTTGAAGGGGTATGTGCACCCCTATGTTCATAACATTATCAACAATAGCCAAATTATAAAGAGAGCCCAAATGTATATTGACTGATGAATGGATAAAGAAGATGTGGGGTGTGTGTATATATATATATATATATATATATATATATATATATACTGGAATATTACTCAGTCATCAAAAAGAATAAAATCTTGCCATTTGCAACAAGGTGGATGGCGCTAGAAGGTATTGTGCTAAATAAGATAAGTCGAACAGAGAAAGACAAATACCACATGATTTCACTCATATGCAGAACTTAAGAAACAAAACAGATGAACATATGTAAATGTGGTGGGAGAAGAGGAGAGAGGGAAATAAACCACAAGAGACTCAACAATAGAAAACAAACTAAGGGTTGATAGAGGGAGGTGGGTGGGAGATGGGCTAGATGGGTGATGGGTATTAAGGTATTAAGGAGACACTTGTTGTGATGAGCACTGGGTGTTGTATGTAGGTGACGAATCACTGAATTCTACTCCTGAAACCAATATTGCACTGTATGATGGCTACCTAAAATTTAAATTTAAAAAATGTTTATTTAAAAAAGTCCCCTAGATGTTGTTATATTGTGAGATGTCCCTAGCTGAGTTCTTTAAAAAGTCAGCTTGCAGGAAGATTAGATTATTTTTTCCTCTTCAGTTTTACAGAGACGTAATTGACAAGTCAAAATTGTATATATGTAAGGTGCACAACTTGATGTTTTAATATACATATACATTGTGAAATGATCACCACAATCAAGTAATTAACATATTACTTTTAATTTGTTTAAATTAAACAAATTAATTTGGTACCTTCTTTTTAATTTGTGATGAACACTTATCATCTACCCTCCTAGCAAATTATAGGTATAAAAGTACACAATGAAGTATTGTTAACTATAGTCACTGTGCTGTACCTTAGATCTCCAGAACTTATTCTTGCATACCTGAAACTTTGTAACATTTAACCAAATTGTCTCCCATTTCCTCTATCCCCTTTGCCCCCAATTACGTGGCAATCACCGTTCTGCTCAGTGTTTCTATGAGTTCAACTATTTTAGATTCTACATATAAGTGAGATCATACAGTATTTATGTTTCCGCATTTAGCATAATGTTCTCCAGATTTACCCATTTGTCACAAATGGCAGGATTTCTTTCTTTGTAAGGGCCGAATAATATTCCATTGTACAATGCGTGTAATTTTTGTAATGACCATAACAGGTTGAAGCAGCTATTTTCATGAAATCTGTTTTTAAAAACAAAAAAAATATTAGTTATAAAATAAAGGAAAACATTAGGAACAATCTATTTTCACCTGGATACAACTACACACATAAAAATGCTATTGTTTCAGAAGGTGAATCATATATCATAGTGAGTGAAACGGCATGAAAATGTTACATTCAGTTAAATCTCCACATTGTCCCTGTGTACTTATCTTCATAAATTCTACCATTTTTTATCAGTTCCCAAGGAGACACTGGCATAAATATTTCTGAACCAACTACCTATGTGCTCAGGAGAGGAAATAGGACCGAGTAATGAGCATTTATTCTAGCTGAAGATGTCTGAAATTGGCTGGAAATGTGCCTTTTTTTTTTTTTTTTTGCATTCTGTAATCCAAGCTTAATTTTTTTAAGGATAGCAGGGATATCACTTGCAAAACAGAAATGGAGGTTTATCTTTCACAGTCTAAAGTATTCCAGTAAATCATAAATCAACTGGTCATTTCTCTATTTAATGATTTACCACCTTATCAAGAGCATCTCCTTGTTAGCTTTTTATGAGGCTTATCATCTAGAGCCAGTCTCCAAAATTAGAGGCTAATAAATTATTAGCTACATGTCTAGATGTGCAACAGCTGACTGAGGAGTAATAAAAGATCCCTCCTTCCTTACCATTCAACTGGGTAATTAGTCTGTATTCACCAGCACAATGTTGTAAAGATCTGGAAGCGATTCTATTCATGCATTCAGTACAGGCAGCTGAGGGGAAGGTCTGGTCAAAACAGCTTTGGACAAAGAAGCTCAGTAATATTTGACTGTTTCTTCTGATCACATTTAGAAGTCTCAGACCTCTACCTCTCTCTGTCATCCGTCTGTAGACAGAGGCAGATATTGATATTTTTATTTACAATTCTGAAAACCATGGGCTTTTCAAGCATGCTGTCAAATTTCACCATTCCTGATTCGGGTTCCACTAATTTCAGAAGTCCAAATAATGCTAGCAATAGCTGCAAAAAGGCCACTTTTTAAAAGCAGATCCTTTCTTTCCTGGTAAATTTGCAAGTAAATTATGTAAATATATTTTAAGGGAAGAAGATGTTTTCTATTCCCTTAGACAGTAAAAGTTTTCATGCATCTGAGAAATAGCCTTTCTAGCCCAATCTAGATACAGATAGAGTAGATAGCTAGGTAAACAGATGGAAAGAAGGAAGGAAGGAAGGAAGGAAGGAAGGAAGGAAGGAAGGAAGGAAGGAAGGAAGGAGGGGAGGAAGGGAGGAAGGGAGGGAGGGAGGGAGGAAGGGAGGGAGGGAAGAAGGGAAGGGAAAGGAAGGGAAGGGAAAGAAGGGAAGGAAGGGAAGGGAGTTGAAGAGAAGGGAAGGAAAGGAAAGAGAAAGAAAGAGAAAGAAAGAAAGAAAGAAAGAAAGAAAGAAAGAAAGAAAGAAAGAAAGAAAGAAAGAAAGAAAGAAAGAAGAAAAGAAAAGAAAGAGAAAGAGAAAGAAAGAATCTGCAGATCACTAGGGACCTAGGACCTACCATCATTCTTGTTTGTAGATCTAGAAACTTGATATGCTTGATTTTCTTGGGATTGATCAACCTCCTGGAAGCTGACTCAGACTAACAATCCCACAGAAGAATATTTATGTTGATATTTACAGTCATTTGAAAATTTCACTGGAAGCATACTCCCTGACCAAGGTCTAAGGTCAATCGCCTGCCTTCTTATGGAAAGACATATTCAACAGAAAAGTTTGGTCAGTGGAGAAAGAATTTGAACCCAAGGAGTTGGTATTCTCTGGCAGAGGTCACTATTAATATTACAGAAAAAACAGAACAGAGTAACTAAAGTAGGTGAGCTGATGGCCGAAGCAAAAGGTTACAAACAGCCCTGCATTCTTGGGGTCACCACATTCAAGATTCAGTCCAGAGATCTGAAAGGGCAGAAACTCAGTGCTGATGGTGCAGTCACGGAAGATCAACCAAAGAGGGAATAACCCTTGTGGATATCATTCACAATAGCTGAGTGCATATGGCAACACTCTCCACAAAATGTTTCCTGCTTTTCACTTTCCTGATACATGGTAGGATTATCTTCCCTCCACCACCATTGATATTAGACATGCTCTTTAGTTTAGCCAAGAAAATATAAATAGAAGTGAAATGTGTCATTTCCAGGCTGAAGCTCGAAGAAGCAGGATGTTATTTGCTGCTATGGTTATTATGGATGCACAGAAAGGACTACAAGGAGCAAGGAAGGCCCTATGTCAACCTTTGTTGGGCGTGTGTGTGAGAAAGAAAGAAATAATTGTTGGGCTAAGCCCCTGAGACATTGGGGGTATTAATGAACATAGCCCAACCTACCCTTCCTGTTGTGGTATATGTCCTGAAATTAAAAAATATTTTACATTAAGGCTTCTTAGAGTCAGGGTACATTGATAACCTAATTAATACTTAGAAGGTGACTTGCTTTTTATATAATCAGAACAAAGAGAGCTGAATAGTGTTTTGAGATGCCTGGAAAAGCATAATGGACCCCTCCTGCACTGTAATAGAGCATACTTTCTGGTAATGGCATTAGATCCACCTGCCAAACACCTCATTTACTCATTCATTCATTCATTCATCCGTCCCAAAATATGTATAGAGTGCTTACTACATGCCAGACACTGTGCTGGAACCTGGGGATATGAAATGATTGAGACAGTCCCGCTCCTTACGTATGGACTTAGCCTCTTTACTCTCATTCTTCTAGATTCCATTTAGACCATGTACTTTAAACCAGCACATATTCCTTTATCATAACCGTTTAGTATCAAACTGCCACTTTCCTTAGTCATGTTTTCGTTCTAAACACACACTCTACATCAGTGCTTCCCAAACTTATCATGTTTCTTTTCTGCTCATTTCCAGACTAGGGCTTAAGTAAAATACTATACAATACAAATAAGTTACTAGAAAAATATTTCGTGTGATTGAATGCCAACACAATGGCGATAAGCTATAAAAGTTTCTAAGTCATTACTTGCAGTTTCGGGACTTCTTTCCTTCCAGGTGGACAAAAGTTCACTGACCATCGCTGGTCTGTGGACTATTCTCTGAGAAGGACAAGCAGTGAGGACTTAAGCAAACTAAGGTTTCTGTTTTCATTTGTAAAATCATCTGCCTCTTAATTACCAAAGTTAAAAAGTTTCATGTGCTGGGTACCTCTTCCGATGAGCCCCCATTGCCTATTCAGCTAACCACTTGCATTATTCTTTAGTTAATGTTTTTTCCAATCACCTCACTTTTTATATGGATACATTTTTTAAAAATGTCTCCTCCATGTAAATAGAAAATCTGTTTCACTTGCAATAAATAAGACGTAACTGTGCAAAGAAGGGTTATGAATAAGTAGTTATTCAAGCCTAGGGAAAGAGAGGCGGTCGCCTGCTCCGAGGAGAACTTAAATCTTACTAATGTGGAACTAAAACTTCCTACTTGACATAATCAGAAAACTGAGAGAAAACTAAAGAGAGCTTTTTACTCATTATGTATTTCAGTGCTATGTAATCCTCTATTTATATTTCCATCTAAAACCATTTTAAGGACCAAACAGTAGTCTCTCTATTCTTCAGAAAACAGGGCAATATTTTAACTTGCCCAATATGAGGGCTGTTCCAAGTTGTCCACCATGTCTACAGTCACCAATCTGGTGGTCATAATCACATGGGTAACTGAACACAAGCATCGAATGTCACCGCTTCCTTTCCTTGGTAACCCTGTCATAAGGACTACTGGCGCTGTAGACCATAGGCTTACTTCAATTCTGGAAGTAACACTCTCCTCAGGTCTAAACAGTCTTTATGAGATTTTTTTTTTTTTTCCAGCAGACTTCATGCCCAACATGGGGCTGGAACTCACAACCCAAGATTAAGAGTCTCATGCTCTTCGAACTGAGCCAGCCAGGCGCCCCTATGAGACTTTTGGGAGTCCTACCATGAGTACCCAACTAACCTGTATTTTCTTCCTTCTTCCAATAATGATCAGTTTCTTTTCCTGATGAGACAAGAAAAATATTTTTTAAAGACTGTAGTTCCCCCTCAGGCTCCTTTGTAGCTACAAGGAGAAAAATTAACTCTTACCCACTTATTTTTTTACTGCTTTAAGTGACTTAATCATAATCCACAATTTTTTAAAAGAATGTTTTGCATGGTGGATACACAAAGATATTTACAGAATCCACCAGCAGTTAGATGCCATGATTAAATTAGGCGATTCACAAAATTCACGTGGTTTAAAAAAAAATCATGATCCACAATTATAATATTGGTCATATCAGACAGACCTTAGAGGTGTGGCTTGGCCTCTCTGTTTTCATGTACCTACAACACTATCCAACTCTGAGCATTACTTTGACGTCAGGGAGCAGGGATTCTAAGGACAGAAGAAGAGTCATTTGGCCTGAGTTTACAATTCAAGTTGTGAATTCTCCGTTAATTACCCCTAACTAAACTCCAGACCCAGGCTTCTGTATGCACTAGGTGCAAATACGCACAGTGTGAATATTTAAGTTTGTGTGATATTCCCAGAGACGTAAATATGAGCTGAATCTTTACAACAACGGAGAGATCCTTCTGGAGGCATCGCTTACCTAATGCTGACCTTTTATCAAAGAATTTTTTTCCCCAACTAACTGTTTCAAATAAATGCTAACCATACAGGGTCTCTTCTCTCCCTTCAGGATATACAAACCACAGAATTCCGATGACTCACCCCAAAATAGCTTATGAATATGCCAGGGGCGGAAGGGCATGCTGTTTGGTTCTCTAAAACTTCCTGCCAAACTGTAGAAACTGAACATACACAGATATTTGGGGACTAACTGTGAGTAATAATGAGAATTTAATCCCCTTTAGTCTTCTGAGTTAGCAACAGCTTGCCTAACATGTCCGGTTACATCCTGTTTGCTACGCATGTGACTCCTCAAAAAAAATAATAATATAATATTAATAGCACAATGTTTCATTGTTAAGACTGCTATTATCTATGTCAATGGTTCTCAAACACTGGCAGCCATTTGTAGACTAAGGTCACTTCTTGGAAGAGCTATAAATTCGTGGCTTTATGAAACAAACATATTATTACTATGTCTTTGAAATAAAAAGCCAGGATTCAAGGTATGGAATTTTAAGGCACCCAAGTCCTTAAAAGGGAAAGGCAGTTACGTATATTGATTAGAATCTTGAGTTGGAATCAGTTCTTTTGCCACCTAGGCCACATTTTGCAGGTACTTGGCCTAAGTCCTAATTTCCCCGTATGTAAAATGAAGAGAATGGTAATACTGTCCATATTTAAGGTTAGAATTCTAGGTCCATACAGTGAGGATTAAATAGGGAACATCCCTAAATAAGGACTACTGCTAAGTAGCCCAATAAATAAATTATCTAGTGCCATCTCTTTTCACAAATAAAGAATCTGAAGACCAAAGCTACGAAGTGCCCTATGAACAGCCGCTCACTCCTCACAGCAATGCCAAGGAAAAGCCCTATAAATGCTGTGGGTAACAACGGGCTCTGAATCCAGTCAGCCCAAATTCAAGCCCCAGTTTTCATTCTTGCGAGCTGTATAACCTTGGGCAAGTCACTTAATTTTTCTGTGCCTCGATCTTCTCATCTATTAAATGTTAAAATAATATTTAAATATTAAAGTAATAGTAAAGTTTATTAAAATATAATGAAAATAAGGGTATTATTATTAAATAATATTAAACTATTAAAATTATTATATTAATATTAAAATAATAATAGTATTTTTCCCCCAGGGTTGTTAGGACAGCCTAAGAATGTAACATGTAATAGTGCCTGGCATGTACTGACTAATCAATAAATACTACTACACCGATATGGAAAAGTTCTAGTTCTTCTAAAAACAGATTTTAGAGTAAAATACACGTCCACAATGGCAGGCTTGAAAAAGCTATATCCATAAAAGCAACCCAAACCTAAAAAAAATAAAATAAACAACTCAAAAATGTATTTAATGCAATTTACAAGGTCATCGGAATACGTACAGATGTCTTTTCAGATTAAGGTATGTGTCTTCTTTAACCACGTTTAGGTGTCATATTTCCCTTCTCTTATCGAGAAAGGATACCAAAAAACAACTTGATATTTCAAACAACAGCCACAATTGTTCTAGAGTCATTTTGATCGGACTTTGAAAAGAATGCCAGTATCCAGTTGCCCTTGACATTTGTGGAGGAAGTATAAGCCAATGGGAAAAACACCAGACTCCCCTTTCCAGTCTAGGCTTTGCCATTTAACAAGCTATAGACAAGCTACTCGATCTCTGAGTCGCCATCTATAAAATAGGGACAGCTTCTGCCTTGTTACACATACTACACGGAAACAAGTATGAGACATGTTTCATAAATAGACTTTGTTCTATTTATATGCATGATTTGTTATGGTACTTTACCTGAGTAGTTTGTTCAAAACTGTTCTGCAATAGTTAAGCGTCAGAAATATACTTTCCTTTGCTTATTACATACTCAAAGGACACAGAGACTCTCATTTTAAGGAGATGTGTAGAAGAGAAACAGGAGAAAACCTTTCAATCTCAGAGAAAGAAAGAATTTGAAACTTACCAGTATTGACACGTGACAAAGAGGCACACAAGACTATATACTTCTCCATCTCTTGACAATAATTCGTACCCATAATAGACGGTTAAGATGTATCTGTTAAAAGAATGGGCAAGACATGAATTAAAGGATTTATGGTGTCCTAAATTATTTTAGGATTTATTGTGTCTAAATTGACACAATTAGTATGCCCTCATTGACACCACTTTATCCCTACTCCCACCCAATTAGTCCCTGATTTGAAAATCACTGACCCAGGCACAGCCATTGATGACCTCCGAGAGCTATATGCCTATAACTGCTAGCACCTTAACAAAAGGTTTAAAATGGGACCGTGGAATCAATAAAGAATTTCTCCTAAACTCACCATTTGTTTTCTAAGCAATAGACTATACTTTGTCTTTGAATTGTTTTAAAATTCTGCAAGTGATTTCAATCCTGAATTGAAAACAAGAGGTCAAAGGACCTGAGAAACCATACTTCCTACCCTCATAGACGTCATTTCCAAAAGTGAGAGAGAAAAAAAAAAATATCTGCATGACCTTTGTATTCCATTTGTCTCTTGAAGCACCATAAAAACATGAGAAGGAACGTTTTGTGATGCGGGATGGGGGCCTGGACAGGTATGGACCCTCACAGCTCCTCACACCTCCCAGGAAAAAACCTGCTGAACAGAACTCTGCTTGAAGACTTCAGGGAGCATCACAGTTCAGGCTCCTCCCTCCCAGTCACATGGGACCCAAAGATCAGATGGAGACTGGGCTTCAGCGTTGCACGTGTTTGCTGGCACAGCGTCCTCAGTACGTCAGAGCCTCACCTGACACTGACTCATTGCTGGGTGGAAAGCCAAGGCCTAATTGTGTTGGTCATATGTAACTTGCCACTTCCAGCCAAGTATTCCAAGCCCTTTCAGAAATAGTCCACTAACTTGCTTTCCCACTATACCCTGAAATAGACCCCACAGACTCCTGAATTCTCTTGCCTCCGAGAGTTTACTCCTGCCTCTTCTGATGGCTCCCCACCCCCCCCCCACCCTCCCCTGCCCTTGCCCTGCCGACCTCTGTGTCAAACTTAATGCAGAGGCTGGGAGGCTCCTCTTTGTGGGCTCTCAATAAATATTCATTCCACTCAATTCAGTCACTCTCAGAGATAAGAGGCAGCAAGGATTACCAGATTTCCTAAATACATCTGAAAACCCATTGCCTGGGGTCAGGGTGACAGGAGGTTGCTTCTTTACTGAAAAACCAATTTTCTCAAATGCACAGCAGTAAGCCTCAGTACAGATACTGTGTCTTACTCGAGCTTTATACAAAATTCAACACATCTGTCACAGGAGCTTATGGCTTCCAAGGCAGAAAATCTAAATCCGTAACAAATTTCTCCCAAAGTAATAGATGGTTCAAAGAGTCGAACCCAACATGAAATACATATTGGACAAAAATAGCAAAGAGTCAGCTCTTATTTCTTGATATTTCAAACCATATGTTCACCCATTTTCCATGGTAGATTCCTTGTCCTATTTGTTTGTGTACACACTGTGCCTGCCATGTGCCAGGAACATACATATTTTGGATTTTTTTTGGTCACAGAAATAAAGAACGGATGGGTATGGGATTGCGAGAAATCAGGAAAAGCAAATGAAAAAGGAAAGAAAAAAGAAAGACTAAGCCTGTGGCAAATCAACATTTATTCTATGAACATAAGCACTTTAGTATGATTTTTGTGTGAATTAACATCTTAATCTAAAAAGGAGCCTCTGGAGCCCAATTCTGTATACAGTGGAAAAAGAGACATAACACCTAAGCCTTGAACCCAAGAGAGTAAGTTGGGAAAAGGAATTTTCAACACACACTGTTAAAAAAAAAATACCAAAGTTATTTATGATAAAAGTACTGGACATGTGGCCAAACAAAGCTAATTTACCCAGGACTGGCATATTCTACATTTCTATAATTCGAGAGGCAAGAAAGGCCATGATAGGCAAGAGTACAATGTGTGTGTGTGTGTGTATATATATATATATATATACATAAACAAACCAATAAGAAAAAGTAGGTGGGCCTCAAAAAATTGGGGGGGACTTAAACAAAATAGAAAAGAGAGAATTTCAGGGACAAAACTGGGAAAGATGTTTCCCAGGTGCATGTGTGTGGAATGACTTAAATTAAGACAAACAGTCACCAAAGAGTGAGGAGGAGAAAGACCCAGAGCTGTCCCTCCCCTTCCTGAAGAAATCAATGACTTTTTTTTTTTTTTAAGTAGGCTTCCTGCCCAGTGCGGGGCTTGATCTAATGACCCTGAGATCAAGAGTCAGATGCTGTACCAACTGAGTCAGCCAGGCACCCTGAAATCAATGAGGCTTAATTGTAGATGATAATTAGTAATATTATATTATAAATATTAATAATGCCTGTTAATAAGTAACAGCTACAAATCCAAATTGGGTGGGAAAAGGATGGAGAAAGAGAAAAATGTTGAGAAAGATTGAGTCTGGCAAGGCCATTTGGGGATAACTGGGGAAGGCAAGGGCTGTCTCAAGTAGAAGGCAGGTCTGTGGAGCCATACTTGGCCACTGGAGAGGGAACGGCTCTCTTCCGGGTGCACACCTAGCTCTTTTCACATTTATAAGCCAGAGAAAGTATTCTTATATATTACTGAATTTGTTGTTTTCCTTGCCAAATTTATCACCTCCTGTCATGGTGTTAGCTTATAGCAGCTACTTAGTAAACAGTTGTTAAATGAAAAGAAAATCAACCAACAATAGACACTCTGACACTGGCAGACTTTGCAAGCAGCTTAGGTGGGAGTAAGTTCAGCTCTGGTACAGGCTCTTTGAAAAAACCCTAACCCTGACTCTAAATTTGAGTCTGCCCTCGCATACCCTAAACAAGGAAATTCAGTAAGAATGGTCTCCCAACCTGGACAAAGCTAAACTCTTATCTATTCTCTGCACCTGTAACCGCTTGATTTATAAATAGTTTGCCCTTTTGCTTGGCTTCACAGTCAGCTGCACAGCAGAAGAAATGCCTAAGATCACGTTGCTGTCGTGACTAATCTCTGAGAAGAACAATTCGTAGATGAAAGGGAAAGTATCTCCAGAGCTCTCACAACCAGGAACAGGGTGTGCACCAGCTCCATGCACACAGTTGAAATGCAGACATCTCCTGAGATGTGACTTGTTGAAAGAAAGAAAAGAAAGAAAGAAAGAGAGAGAGAGAGAGAGAGAGAGAGAGAGAGAGAGAGAGAGAAAGAAAGAAAGAAAGAAAGAAAGAAAGAAAGAAAGAAAGAAAGAAAGAAAAAAAGAAAAGAGAAAAGAAAAGAAAAGAAGAGAAAAGAAAAGAAAAGAAAAAAGAAACCGTAAAAGCACTGAAAAGGACTGGGGCACGATGGGACAGAAACAGCACCAGAAAATAAAATAATTGACCAGTTTCTGAGGATTTTTGCACTTACATGACTGCTGTTACAGTATATTAGTTAAAAATACACTGCCCCAATTAATCAATGCAATGATACATTACACAGCCACAGAATTATCATGATGCTTATATGGTAGCATAAAAAGTCCCTTATTTGTTGATCTGATGAGTACTTATCGACCTTCTCCTATGTGCCGGCTCTGCTTTATATGGAGGTGTGCACGAGGGGGTGAAACAGGCAAAAATCTCTGGTATAATGTGCATGATATAATGCTATATCAAGGCCCAGGAAAAAAAAATCCAGGGCAGTAAAAATCCAGGGCAGGAAAGAGCTTTCGTGGCCTGGCAGGCACAGTATTAAACCCCAGTTGTGCTCCTGACGTATATAATCTTCAGCAAGCAATCAGCTGCTCTTGCTGATTCCCTTTTCTATATTTATAATAAAGGGGGACATAATAGCTATTTTGTGGTATTCTTGTAAAGATGAAACAAGGTAGAAAATCAATCAGAACTGAATCTGACAATACAATGCCTTAGGTGTCCAAAGAAATCCTCCCAGGAGAGAATACCCCCCATTCACACACACACACACACAAAAGTAACATATAAAGTAGTTGTTTTTAATGTAATGCATGGCTAAACATGCAAGCGTATCAGGGAAATCCCCAAAGGCCAGAAACAACGAGAAAACACACATGCAGAGAGATAAGCAAGTGCTTGAGACAACAGTCCTCTCCTGGGCACCTGCCACACTACTCACATTGGACCCAGGATCAGGGTACCAAAAAGATGGGGGAAAAAACCCTAAAGCTTGGATTCCCCAAAGATCACACTTTCAAAGGGGCATGGAGCTACTTCCTTGTCTCATCCTTAGATCTGGTTGGAGAATAAATATCCAGAAAGCTACTAGCCATAATTCTGCATTCACACAGATTTAGGACCTTCTGGTCTCAGTACCTGTGTAAACCTTAAAAAATAAAAAATAAAAAGGTGAAAATTTAGATGAAAAGATTCTTGGTTTGCTGGTGCCTCTGTCCTGTGGCCCACTCCCTACCCCACCAGCACCTGACAGCAGTAAATATAAATTCTTTCTACAGGACAGCTCTTTAAACTCCATCTTCGAAGCGTTTCCACAGATAAGGTGGCAAGGCACATGGTGTCTACACACAACAAAACCAGCCACTATGGATGAAAAATCCATAGAAATAATAAATGTTAACAAGTAGTCGAAAGTATTAAGTCTAATAAATATTTCAAAGAAAGAAATTAGTACAAAAATACATAAAAGGGACCGAGATTTATAAAAATGGCCAGGCAGATTTGTTTAAAAGTAAAACTCCTAGAAATGAAAGATACAATCATTGAAATTAGCAATGTGCTAGGGGAGGTGTCCAGCCCATATATGGGGGCATGTTTATTTCTGTACACTTATATCAATGAGCCTTATGTTTTCATTGTTACTTTTAACAGCTTTATTAGGTACAATTGATATACAAAGAACTGCACATGTTGAATGTACAACTTGATGAGTTCAGGCAGATGTAAACACCTCGTGGTATCCTCACCATAATTAACACCTTCAACACCTCCTAGTTTCCTTGTGTTCCTTTGGGTTTTTCTTTGTTTTTGGTTTGTTTTGGTTTGGTTTGATTTTTTTTTTTTTTTTTTTTTGTAGTCAGAACACCTACCATGAGGTGTGTGTGCTCTCTTAACAAATTTTGAAGCGTGCGATCATTGTGTATCGTTTTGTTAACTACAGGTACTGTGTTCCACAGCAGATCTCTGTAACTTATGTACGACATAACTGAAACTTGGAACAATCACTCCTCCTTTTCCCCAGCCCCCAGCCCCTAGAAACTATTATTGTATTCTCTGCTTCTTTTTTTAAGTTTATTTACTTATTTCGAGAGAGAGAGAGAGGTGGGGGAGGGGCAGAGAGAGAGAGAGAGAATCCCAAGCAGGTTCTGCACTGTCAGCACAGAGCCCGACGTGCCTCACGAAACCACAAGATCACAAACTGAGCCGAAATCAAGAGCCGGACACTGAACCGTCTGAGCCACCAGGAACCCCAGCTTCCAAGTTTTTATATAGATGTTTGTCACAAATTTAATAGTGAAAGAGGAAAAGAGTAAAGAAAGAAGAAGTAGAAGATGCGTTTTGCAATCTATCAAGCTATAAACTCTTACCTCCTGTCTTACAGAAAAAAAAAAAAAGTCACTTCAATGCCTCTACTTTCCTAGTTATTTCCAATTCACTCATCTAAAAATTTTTGCTGGAAACCGGGCATACTTTCAACCTCTTGAGGAAGCAAATTGCTTACATTTACTACCTGATGTTTAAAATGCAATTCGTCTTGAGATGTTTGTCTGAGTTTGGTATTCCGTGCTGTGTTTAAAAGGCGGCGTGAGGGGCGCCTGGGTGGCGCAGTCGGTTAAGCGTCCGACTTCAGCCAGGTCACGATCTCGCGGTCCGTGAGTTCGAGCCCCGCGTCAGGCTCTGGGCTGATGGCTCGGAGCCTGGAGCCTGTTTCCGATTCTGTGTCTCCCTCTCTCTCTGCCCCTCCCCCGTTCATGCTCTGTCTCTCTCTGTCCCAAAAATAAATAAAAAACGTTTAAAAAAAAATAATAAAAAAAAAAAATAAAAGGCGGCGTGAAAAATTAAATAAATAAATAAATAAATAAATAAATAAATAAATAAATAAATAAAGGGCTACGTGATCAATTGTCTTAGATCTTTTTCCAAAATACAGAAATGAAATTCAAATATTTTCCCTTCACACTGATATTTTACTCACTTTAACTCCCTCTCTGGACCTTTTGTATGGCATTCTCTCTTAGTCCTCGGATGTCTACATGTTTGTGCCTCGGGTTCATTACACTCAGCTGACCCACCACACCCCGGCCAGAACTTCAAAAGAAGCTGGGAACAGCCGCACTTGTTCTAGCTGGAGGATCATCCCAAGTCCCTCCCTGTTTACTCTTGAGATGTTTGGGCCTTTCATCTCTAGTTCTCAGATTCTGGCACAATAACCCAGCTCTGACGTCAGGATCTAACCCTCCGGATTCCAGGCTGTCACTGAAATGTTTATGCCATGATGATTCTGTGGCTGTGCTCTCCACACTAATTGTACAGTTGCCACCGCCTTGAGTGAGAAATCTCCCTATCTAGGACGAGCCTTCAAATCCCCAGATGACGGGGATTTGGACATCTACTGTTTCTTTTCATACATCCCAGCCACACCTGGAAAGATTTATATCATTAGGCACAGTTGAAACAGGACTTTTAAATGATCCACTGTATGATATCATTGATTTTTTTCCCTGTAACTAAAATAAAATCAACATTCTTGTTCCACTTTCAAGGTATATTTTTGTTGTTTGTTTGTTGTTTTATTTTAGAGAGAGGCAAAGGGGGAGAGAGAGAGAGAGAGAGAGAGAGAGAGAGAGTCAGTCTTAAGCAGGCACCACACTCAGCAGGGCCTGATCCTGTGACCCCTGGATCGTGACCTGAGCTGAAATCAAGAATGGACCTGTCATCTGACTGAGCCACCCGGGCGGCACCTTCTTGTTACACTTTCAAATCTACTTCAGCAAAGTGACATGTCCAATATACGTGAAAAGTGGCCTTCTCTGAAGTTTTCTCAAGGGTTGGAAAATTCAAGGAATTATACCTCACAACCCAGGGAAAAATTTCCCAAAAAATGTTTCTTACTCATCTTTCCCTACCAAATACATCATCCAGCAGTAGCCTCCCCCCACCCCCGTCTCTCTGTGCCTCTCTCTCTCTCTGAATCTCTAGCTTATTGCTGCTTTCTAACTTCCATGCAATTATAAAAGAGAATGAGGAATATCACTATGAACTCATTTGAAACAACTTCCCAAAGATGTCATGAAGTGACCAACAGCACAATGCATAACATCATATATATTATACTACCTTTTGTGTAACGAGTTATACATATACCTGCATATCTTTACAAAAAAAAAAAAAAAACAATGAACGAGAAACCTGAAAACAATGCACATGGTTACCTACAAAGAGTAGGGAACCGGGTGGAAGGAATATGCAAGGCAGTGACATTTCCTTGAGAATTCCTATTTTTATAGTTATGACTTGAAATCATGTAATTACATACTCAAAGAATAAACATAAATATAAAAAGGGGATAAAAAAGAAAAACTAACAAAGCAAAGTGAAACAAATGAATCCAATGTTATTTCCAAAACAAAAAGGCCCATAATATTACAGGGATGGAACAGCAGTGAAAGAACTAGCCCAAGTCCCTAATGACCACAGTATCTGACTCTTGGCCTTGGGCCCAGCATAAAGTAGGGAGTGGAGAACAGCAAACACATTCTAAATTCTTATTAACAGGTTTGTTTTCTAATTGCACAGGCAAAAAGGTCCTGGAATTATTTTATATGTATTATAGGATTTAGAGAATAAAGTAATGCATCAAGATTGTTGAGAACCATGGTTTTGTCACTGGGAAGAATGGGCAAACTGATATGAAACAAGGAAGGCAAAAACCCTGGAGGATGCAACTGAATTGGTAGTATCAGTGTGGACTCCAGATATCTTTTTTTGTTTTTAATTGTTTTACTTTGAGGGAGAGAGAGAAAGAGCACATGCACATGTGCACAAGCTGGGGAAGGCAACGTGTGAGAGAGAAAATCTCAAGCAGGCTCCACACTCAGCACAGAGCCCAACAGGGGGCTCAATCTCACAACCCTGGGATCAGGACCCGATCCAAAATCAAGAGTCAGATGCTCAACCGACTGAGCCACCCAGGTGCCCAAGATTTCATATATATATATATATATATATATATATATATATATATACACACACACACACACATACATAGATATGTATATATGTAGACATATATACATACATATATGTATATATGTATATATATGTTTCTATGTGCATGTGTATGTCCACATATATATGTACTTATGTATGTGCATATGTATTTACATATAGCCTGTATTTTCATAATTTATATATGTGTATATGTATGGTGTGTGTATACATATAGATGCTGTCAATAGAATTCTATTCACAAAATGGCTTAAAGGCTATCATAGTAGTAATGAACACCCCTAGTGCCCAGATATTAATCTCAAATACCATTCCTCAATAAGGGAACCAAAAATCCTAGTTTCCTTGACACCAGACTTCATTTAACTGCTCAAACTAAAACTTTTTAATTAACTTTTAAAATGAATAGCCATTACTAATGATTAAAGATCTCCAAATGCTCTCCATGTTTTTTTGAAAGGTATATAAAGACCCTCAACCTTTAATACTTTAAAATCAAATCAAATTCCTAGAGTACTTTGGCAAATAACTTATTAAAATCCTTAAAGAACCTTATTTTATCATTTGAAACAGAAATAAGCTGTTGATATGAGTTTACTGGGTTTGGGGATAGCAAAAATGTCAGAATGCTAGAAGGCATAAAACTCTGTCTATATCTACGTCACCAAAGAAACTATTTAGGAAATTAACTTGTAAATAGAGTAGTCTTAATGTGGAAAATACATCTATCTTTTGCTTCAACAAACTTTTCCTAGATTAGATAGAAGTTATTCAGGAAGATCTCTGATCTACGAGTTAAGCCAAAGGTTTGTCATTAATGCTTCTTCTAACCTCCTTGAGAATAACTAAGTGAACATTTTTTTTTTCATCTAAGACAGTTGACCATATAAGGAGAGTTGTACACCTTTGTTCACTCCAGGCGACCTCCTGTTTTGCATCCTATTTCACTTGATTTAACTTTTTGGCACTAAACCTACAGTTTTGTTCCCAGTAATAGCAGACTTAGCAGACTAGCCGATTGTAAAGAGTGGCTTACCATAAACATGGTCTTAGCGTGTTCTTCTTTTAATGAGGTGTGACCTTGGGTTCCTTCATGGGACTTAGGTTCAGATGGCATCAGGAAGCAGCCCTAACTCGTCAGCAAATGACTCAGCCTGCTTCCTACTGATAAGGCCAATGAAGAAAGGAGTGGCCAAAGCCTCAAGGGGGGAAACCCCTAATTGGGACGGACCCAAGACACCATCCCAAGCAGTTAAACCTATAGTCTACCCGGGATCTGACTACAGTCAGTTCGCCAGCCAGTCAGCGTGGGTGTCCTGAAAACTCAAAACAGGAAAGACACCTGGATTTCATTCAGGTCTACTAGTTCATTCTTCAGAGATCAAAAGTGAGGCGAAGCGAATTGCCCAAGACTAAACAAAACAGTGGCACACCTGGGACTAAAACTCTAATCTTTGGTCTAGGTTCCAGAATTTTCTCTGGAACAGAATTTGTGTAATGCTGGTTTTTATGTAAGCTGCTTTAATCAGCTCATGGATATAATGTACACAGGTTATTAAATGTATATAAAGGAATTGTTGAGGTAAAATTGCCTATTTTTGAAAAACATTACAGATGAAAACAAAGGCAAGTGATGTATTGTAAAGGAAATGAACAAAAATTCTTAAAGCATGAAGCGTTAGCGCTGAAAACATACTGAAAGATTGCTTCAACGATTTTACAAGGAGTTTTTGTTACGGCTGTGTGTGGGGGGGGGGAGTGGTGGTTATGTTTTTGGGGGGAAGGGGAGAGTGTTTTGTTGTTTTGGTTTTGCTTGCTTAGTTCACTTTAAACAGCGCCCCCTGAGGCACCTTTTTCATTCCCAGGGACTCAATCCGTTTGAAAAGCCCCATCTACTTCAGCCCCGGGTTTTCTTTCAAGGGAACTGAAGGCCAGACACCGAGGTCTTTCCGTGAGCAGAGACGTTACTTAATGAAGTAACGGAATAAAAATACTGTCTTCATCCGTTCTTACTAGGCTGCAAAGGGAGACGGAGAGAAAGGGGAGGAAGTGGGGAGGGGCATCTATCCTCTGTGCCCCTTGCCCGGAACCGTGTGTTGCGTCCGGAACCGTGTGTTGCCTCCGGAACCGTGTGTTGCGTCCGGCCCCGGGCCAGACCCGCAAGCCCAGAGGCCGAGCCGGCGCGGACGCGCAGCCACACAGCGCCAGGGACGCCGCGGCCTCCTGGAGACTGGGAGGAGGTAGGAGGTGGCCGGAAGGCTGGAGATCCGCTCCGCTGCTCGGGTGGGAGGAGGAGCGCAGCAAGGTGCGGGCTCATTCAAGAAGCCAACATCTGGAGAGTGAATGCAATACTGCGGGAGGCTGCAAAAGCAGAAGATCGCGTCCCTGCGGGAATGTAGTTTACGGTCAAGTTGGATAGCTGCGGGGGGGGGGGGGGGGGGGGGGCGCGCGCGGGGGCGCGCGCAAGCGGGACAGGAGTGGGGGGGCGCTAAGAAAGAAGCCCCAGAGGCAAATTCTTAGGAGAATTTTGTTGAGCTAGTCCAGAACTAGTTGGTATATATGGATATCCTGCTGAACTGATAAGACACAATGCAATCTTCAAAGATCTTTTTGCAAAAGATGTCTGCCCGTTACGAGGGTTTCAGAAATACCAGCCTGCGTCACAATTGCTTTGGATGATGAATTAAAATGCCTTAGATCCAAATGTTAATCTTGATCCTGGGGACCGTGAGAATCTAGCTTGGTGCTCCGATTTAGTAAATAACTATGGAAGTTAGTTACATGAAAGAATCATAAGATGGCAGGGTCATTAAAAAACCCATCAGGCTCAGCACCTTTTTTTCCCCCAAAGTTAAATATTTAAAACAGTCAAAGCAGACATTTATTTAACTTAAAGTTAATACCTTCTCAGGTATATTAATGACTCATTAATCGCTTATTTCACACAACACATTTTCACTGACTACCGTGTTCAAAGTAATGAAGGACAATCTACCAAGGAAAGAGAATAGTAGACAGCCCATTTACTTGTAAATCAATGCACCATTTATAGGCCAAAGTGGAGATAAAAGTTTAGTGTGTGAAAAAAAAAAAAAAAGCTTATTGTGTGATAAAGAAGTTTAGTATGTGATAAAGTTACTATCAAAAAAATTAATAAGGAAAGGAAAGGTTATCCCTTAATATGATATGAAAATGAAATAATTGGCAAAAGTCCTGTTTGTGCTTTTCATCACACCATACTCCTAAAGTTAATTCAGAGAGAATGAAGGATAAAGTATTTTTAAAAATCATAAATCAACATGAGGTAAATTTGAGTATATATTTACTATTTGAGAATGGGAAAGACTAAGTAAAATCTTTGAAAGAAATAACAATAAAAGTCATTGATAGGCTTGACTGTAAAAATGTAAAAGGTCTTTAGGAAAAAACAAATGAAATTAGAAGAAAAAGAAAAATATTTACCAACATAAGACACACAAAATGTTTATATCTTCACTATAGACAAAATATTAACAACTCAGTGAGATGAGCCCTGAAAGAGAAAGTTGGTCACACATTATAATAGGCAAAAACTTACAGTTATGGATATAAACATTTGAAAAAATATTTCAAAAAACACCGAAACCTAATTCATTCTCACAGAAAGTTAAAAGAAAAAAAGAAAACAGATGTAGTATTTCATACATCAATTTATCAAAAAGATTGCATTTTAGTATTTCATGCTAATGAAGTTGAATTAAAATAAGTGCTCATTTTCTGGAAAAGGAAAATAATTTCTGAGGGATAATTAAGCAATAGATACTAAAAAGCTTACAAGTATTCATACTCCTGAACACAGTAATTCCATTTTAGGGACTTATGCCATGGAGTAGTCATAGAGTCACACAAAGATTTTTAAAAATAATAATTGTTGCTCAATGGCTTGGGAAATGCATAAAATAAAATGTAAATTGTAAAAAGTAGGTTGCAATAGCCACACCAAAGACTGCAGGAAATATTCCAGGATATTGAACGGTCATCACTGGGTCATGAAGTTATGATTGATTTTCCAACATTTTTATAAGGAACATGAATTACTTTCATAACCAGAAAAATAAATATTATAAAATGGAAAGCAATGCAAAAGAACAAAAATAATCTATCCAACATTCTCAGGAAGCCAACTACTATAAAAATTAAAAAGGAAAAACTTTCAGGGGTACCCGGTTGGCTCAGTCGGTTAAGTGTCTGACTCTTGATTTTGGCTCAGGTTGTTTTCTCATTTGGTGAGATCGAGCCCCACATTAGGCTCTGGGCTGACAGCTTGGGATTCTCTCTCCCTCTCTCTCTTCCTCTCTCTCTTTCAAAATAAATAAATAAAAACTTAAAAAAAATTTTTTAAATAGCGAAACTTTTAAATTGACTCTCTAAAGTATTATGCAACTTAAAACTAAGGACTTTTTGAGCTTAATCCCAGAGACAGTAATTATTTTTACCATAATAGATCACAAGTCTGTCATCACCATCATCATATATTATTAGTATGTTCCTTCAAATAAGTGGCTTTTATGATTTCTAGTGACTTTTCACATTATTTTTGCATAATTATAACACAGGGAACTTATTGTTAAAATATGAGATAATGATGTAAATTTGAATATATTGACTATATTAAAATTGAATATATTAAAATTGTGAATTGACTGTATGAAATATATATTGAATATATTAAAATTGTTAATTTTGTTAAGTTGTGATAATGGCATGGTTTGTACATAAAACAGTCTTTTAATTAGCAATGCATACTGAAGTATTTATGGGCAAAATGACACAATGTCTGGAATTTGCTTAAATGCGCTAGGCCCTCCTCACACACAAAAGTGAGGGTCAAAATGAAACAAGATTGCAAAAATATGTATAACGCTTGAAGCTGGATGATCGGTTCATGAGAACTTACACATTTTTCTCTACTTTTGTGTATGCTTTATATTTTTCACAATTAAAATTTTTTAAAAGGCCAATGGAATAGTTTGGGTAGCTACCAATAAATACTTTTCTCAGATAGGAAAGAACATCATCCAAAAGAAATCCGACAGAATGACACATTTGAAGGCAGTAGAATCTTTCCTCAGTACTTTGTATCTTGTTCAAGTGTAAAATACCACTTGCTTCTGAGTTGCCTCCCCTCCACACCCCCCATGTTCTTCTCCTCTCTATTAAAAATGTTTGCCACGGGGCGCCTGGGTGTCTCAGTCGGTTAAGCGTCTGACTTCAGTCAGGTCACGATCTCGCGGTCCGTGAGTTCGAGCCCCGCGTCAGGCTCTGGGCTGATGGCTCGGAGCCTGGAGCCTGTTTCCGATTCTGTGTCTCCCTCTCTCTCTCTGCCCCTCCCCCGTTCATGCTCTGTCTCTCTCTGTCCCAAAAATAAATTAAAAAAAAAAAAAAAAGTTTGCCACTACATGAATACTAGCAGTGGGTCAGGAACCATGGTGAAAATGTTTTAAAATCTCAATAACCTAAATGCGGTGTAACGTATTTTTTAAAACCATGTTCTCTAATTTATATATTTTTAATAAGTAATAGAAGCATATTACTCCATTTCTATTTTTTAAATAAGTCAACATTCCCATCAGTTATAAATGGAAATAAAAATGTCTTTGTGGGGAGCCTGGGTGGCTCAGTCGGTTAAGTGTCCGACTTGAGCTCAGGTCATGACCTCATGGCTCGTGTGTTCAAGCCCCGGGTCAGGCTCTGTACTGACAGCTCAGAGCCTGGAGGCTGCTTCTGCTTCTGTGTCTTCCTCTCTCTCTGCCCCTCCCCCACTCACACTCTGTCTCTCTCCTCAAAAATAAATAAACAATTAAAAAAATTTTTTTAATGTATTTGTATAACTGTTGCCAATGTCAATCTGCAAAAAAGTACCATCCCCAGAATTGGCGCTACTGTGCTATATTCGGTAAAGTGTTCCTTATTGCTAGAGCAGGGAGCAAAGTTTGGGAAGACCATTAAGATGAGATGGACTGCTGTAGATCTCTTGTGTTCTTCCAATTTTTTTCTTTTCCCCCGCTATAGATTTCAGATGGGAGGTAGTACAGAAACATATTATTACAGAAAACGAAACCTCTTATGAAAATCTTTCATCACTTTAAAACCGATATGAGACTTCCTCCATATGGCTGAGCGGACTCTGTCCCAGAGTCTTTAGTTGATCTGTTTTAGTGGTGATATGCAAACACAATGGGACTTGAGGCCATCAGGTTTCTTTGATTCTAACACATCCTCATAGTCCTTACCCATCTCCGAACTTCTGGCTCTGTGACCCACTCCCATCCTTGGCTGCCGCACCACCATAGGTCTTGATGTTTATAAGTTTTTCCCCTTCTGCAGTTTCCCCCCAAAGGCCTTGATGTACCATGCTTTCGGTTATTCCCTTTTGCCTTAACTTTAGTTCCAATGCGTTCTACATGCCCGCCTCCCAGTTTTTTTTAGCTTTCCTACTTCCCTGCCCCTCCTCCAGCCACTCAAACCACAACCCAATATAACTCCACGTAAGTATCTGATGCTCCCAGGGCTACGGGCTTGTGATATCGCATCTACCAGCCCTAAGCACTTGATTCTCACAACATGTCGCTTTGAAAAGTATTATAAAAGATATGCTGATAATACGTATTCTTTTGGGGTGTTTTGACCATCACCTTGGTCAGAAGGAAAGGATGTGGGCTTCATGTACAGTTGTGGGAAAAATGACACATATATTTTGAAAGTAGGACTTTCCTCATACTCGCTCAATGCAGATACTGCTTCCTGGTAATAAGGAAAATGAGTAAAAACTTAAACTTGAGGCTAAAACCAAAAGCTTCATTTGAGTCAGTATTTTCTAATTTGCCAGAAACCAATCTTACACCAGAAAAGTGGACCAGATTAAAAAAGAACTTTACTTTGAATTTCACTTAATGTCCCTCAGTTTGCATTTAAACATTGTGTAACTTAAAATATTTTCTTTTCAACTCTTCATCTATTCCATGAAACACCTTTTTTCTGTGGACTACTCTAGTCAATACAACCAACATTGCCTAGGCATCGGTTATGTTCAAAATACTGAAAATATAAATGTGTCATAATAATCAGAGCTCAGTTATTGAGTGCCTACTCTGTGCACAGTAAGTGTCGTGTATTATTTAACCCTAATGGCAAAACTCTGAGGTAGAGGGCCTATTCTTTTCAACTACTAAACTGAAAATTCCTTCTCAAGCTAAAAACTTTAGAGATCGAAGTTTAGAGATACTCTAAAGTATTATCAAAAAAATGAGTTACATTTTTAAACGAAAAAATGACATAAGAAACACATACAGGCTGGAGGCAAAGGTACTGAAGACCGTCTCCCACTTACGCAGAGTCTGAGTTCACAATGGGCCTTACCATTGATGTCCTACTGTAAGAGTTTCATTGTTTGTTAGCATTTCTTCCAGGAGATGGGAAGGTGTGGGGATAAGAGGAGAAAGGAGAGAAAAATAAAATTAAATTTTTTCAGCTGCTCTGGGGAGAAGTTGGTTAAGGGATAATTGGAAATGACTGATTTGGTCAAGATTTTGAATTCACCATAATCTCCAAGATCCAGATGTATATACATACATATATATATATATATGATATATGGATATATATATATATATGGATATATGTATATATGGATATATATATAGGATATATATATATATATATAGGGATATATATATATCTCCAGATATATATATAGGGATATATATATATATCTCCAGATATATATATATCCCTATATATATAGGTATATATATATAGGGATATATATATATATATCCCTATATATATATATATATATGTTGGAAATTAAGCTAGAAACCATTCACTTTTGGCCACCTATAAAAACTAAAGGCTTTCTCTACATTATCCCATTTAGTAATTACAACTATACGACATAGTAGGTTTTCACATTCCTATTTTATAGATAAGGAAACCAAGTCCCACAAAGATAAAGTAATGTGTTGACGCATCAAAACTGTGATATCTCGGGGGTGGGTAGCTGAGAAGCCTCAAGGAAAAATTGAGTTTTGAGCTCAGGTAGGTATGAGTTCAAATTAGAGCTCTGATACATTCTCGCTATGTAACCTTGGACCAATTCCTTAACCTGTCTGAACTTCTGTTAACTATAAAATGGAGAGAATAATGCCTATTACATAGAAATACTGTAATAATTAAATGAGGTAACATATGTGAGGTAGATGATAGTTCTTCAAATGATAGTTTGAAATGATAGTACAGATTATATTTCTTCAGATTCCTACCCAATGTGATTAATGTAATAAAGGGAAAATCTAGGTCTGCCTCACTTGGGCCAAGAATTTCCCCCAAATGGCAGTCGCTGTGCCCTAGAGTCAAAATGTAGAGAATGACAGAAAATAGGATAAAGTATATATGGGATATGGCCAAAATAAGGAGGGCCAGAGAGAGCTATTCATATTGAATGATACCGTATCAAAGTTTCTTTCATTTCAAACAACGTAAACCACATTTTGAAAGGAATTTATTGGAAAGATATGGGATGAAGTACTTCACATAACAAAAAAAACAAACAAACAAAAAAAAACAAATAATGAGACTTCTCACACAATGACTGCCTCACCAGTCATAAAGGCAGGTTGGATATCTCTTCAGATACTGCCATGGCAATGAAGCCTCCAATCATTTTCCCTTCTTAAGACACTCCCTAGGATACAGGATCCGGGGAGAGAGTGTCAGCCTATGTTGGGTCACATACCTGTTCCTTGGTTAAATAGTCACCTTGAGTGGTAGTCTGGTACACTTCAAATGACAGGTCCTAATGGGGAAGGCATGATTCACCAGGGAAAATTGGGGCCCTGTTAGAGAAGGAGTACGGACAGGTGAAAACAACTGGGTCTACAACAAAGTATATGTGGGTGGTGTGAGAAAAGGCACAGGAGGAAACCTCTTTTATATCATTGATCAAAATGTTTTACAAATGTTCCTTTACCTGGGGGTTCCATGACAGTGTGGACTTCTTGAGGGCTAGGGGCTACTTTGAATATTTGTCCTCAGTGTTGGTCACACAGAGAGCTCTCAATAAATCTTAGACTCACAGAAATTTCCTAATTCACCGCACGAGTGTCACCATGGAACCATTATTGGTTGGATCCCATAAACAAAGGAAGAATATTCATTTACACAAATGCTGCATATAGATGAGTAATATTCAGGATGAGAGGATGAATCTAAATAAATTTGCTAAAAATTATAATAAAGTTAATAAATAATTTAATAATAAATTAGTTAAAACTTCACATTTCATTCTCTAGAATTTGTGAGTAATATAAGTGAGAAAGACTGGGGTTCCTGGGTAGCTCAGTTGATTAAACGTCTAACTTCGGCTCAGGTCATAATCTCACGTTTCATGAGTTCGGGTCCCGTGTTCAGCCCTGTGCTGACACCTGGGAGCCTGGAGCTTGCTTTGGATTCTGTGTCTCCCTCTCTCTCTGCCCTTCCCCCCTCACACTCTGTCTCTCTCTCCCTCAAAAAATAAATAAATATTAAAAATGTTTTTAATATATATATATGAGAAAGAAAAAGATCTTAAAAGTCTGGTAACCAACAATAACAACTTTTATTGTGTACGTTGATATGCACAATAAATTTATTCCTGGCTAGTTTTAAAAGAAAGTTGAAATTTCATTTAAAGAACGAATGTGATGCATCCAGAAAGAGGCTGTTCCTTTACTTCCATCCATGGAGAGGTGATGACATCCTTTATCAACTACCACTCCCCAACAACCTGCAACTCTGAGTTGTTTTCTCACAGGAGCATGTGTGTATATTGATTTTCCCACACCTCTTGCCCATTCCCCTTAGTGAGTAAGACGATATTTCAGAGGGTTAGAGATATAGTTTAAAATGTTGGGATGCAGTCTAAAACATGGGCCTTAAAACTATATGGTTCATGTGGGAATCCAACTCATGTTTATTGGCCTTGGACACTAGTAATTGATAATAAATGACTTGCCTTTGGGGATGTTTGTTTTTTTTAAAACCTGATAGGAATGAGTTTTAGAGTCAGAATTTAAATGAAAATTTATAAATACTATTGGAAATTGTTATGATTATTTTTATTTCAAATAATCACAAAGTGATCTTTAACTTTCATGTAATTAAATAATGAGTCCATTTTTCTAAGAAAGTAGAATTTTTTCTTGTCAACTTTAGATGATCTGTATTGAGTATGGGACCATTATAGGTTGGTGTATTTAGCATCATGGCTCCAAAATGTACAGGAAAAGACTTTAAAAACTAGAAAGCAGGAAGAAAACTCTCCCTTTTCTGTCATCAAACAAGATTGTTAGCAAGCTTCCAGAATCCATCCCAATACCCCTTTTCTTCTTTCTTCTTTCCACCTGGTCATTGGGGTTTGAAACATTGCCTTGTAAAAAGAAAAGACTGTTCATTAGAAATGGAGGCATTCCTTTTTTTTCTAAGTGGAAAATCTCAATTAATCTACAAACCATCAATTTAATGGGGTTCCACAATATGTCAACAGTGAAGCTAAAGGGTATTTAGCCGTTATCACAAAGTTGTGAATGAAAGGATCGTGTGATAATTGGACAAAAAAGGGAAGTGTTCAAATAATGGTACTTGTCACCTTGAATTTCGGGGCAGGGGGGCAGTTATAAAATGCTCTTGCTACTTTATGCCTCCCTTCAAGTGTGAAGCAGGTAAGGAGAGGGGCCCTCTTTCTTACTGTTTCAGCCCTGAGGTAGAAATGGTCAACTGACTTTGCTTAAACTAACAAAGTCACCTCTCAACTAAGGGTAACATCATAAATTCTTTCTGTCAGCAATGGTTAATTTTAATGTATCAATCTGGGTAGGGTGTGGTCTCCAGTTGTTTGGCCAACCACCAATCCAGATGTGATACTGTGAAGCTATTTCTTAGATGTGATTAATGTTTAATCAGTAGACTTTGAGTAAAGCAGATTACCCTCCATGATGTGGGTGAGTTTTGTCCAATCAGTTGAAGGCCTTAAGAGCAAGGACTGAGGTTTGGGGATATATATAGAAACATATGCTATTGATCTGTGTGTCTGGAGAACCCTGACTTCTACAACATCTTAGAGTGTTTTCAAGGTTTTCAGAAATGCAAAGTAAGTGACTCTCCTTTTAACATTTAAAATAGTTTGAATAGATTATTTTCTTCTGATTCCATATTTTATAAATCTATAAATAGTGCCACATTTTCTCTCACTTCCTTGTTTAAAACCCACAAATGGCTTCCCAGCCCCCCCCCCCAATCCTTAGCATGGTCTACAAGACCCTGTGCAACCTGCCTCAGATAAAAGGTTCATCTAAGAAGATTACTGGCACGAGGTATGTGCCCAAATCACTTCTTCCTGTTGGGTATGAACAATCAGTGGAACAAAGGATGCCTCAGTCTGTCCCTTGTGAACACAGAATTAGAGCACTTAGGCATAGATGCTCTTAATAGCCTCAGTGGAATATCTGAGTGGATTGTCCTATCACTTGTTAGAGATTTCTGTCCAGACAACAGGGGCCTGGCCTCAGACACAGACTGCTGTCTACTCTGAGAACTGCTAACTGCCCAGTGACAAGGCTTTACTCATGGGCACTCATTTCTCTGGACTCCATGTCCGTAACTCTTATCGGTTTTGACAATACAACATTCCTATAGGTGGGTTGCAATACTACTGTCCTGTTTTCCTAGGGAACACATGCTGACCACTTTGATGGAAATTGAGAAACATCCTAGTGCCTATTAATTAATAGAAAGGACATCTTTGTCTCATTAGCAGCACATTTAAAAATCTATCTCTTAGGTTATTGCCACGGAAGTTACCTTACATCTACTTTGGACCTGTTTTTATTTTCTTCAGTTTGAGTGAGAAATGTTTTCTAACACAGTCCTTATGTAATCTGAGGGTAATGTTCCCTTGTGGGATTTAGAGCTCCCTGTGCACTGATTAGGTGGTCTCATTCCTGAGTAATATGGCCATGTGGTTTGTCCCTATCTTTGAGTCATTCAGCACCCTGTCCTAAACCTGTCTAATAACACTCTGTTGTCAAAATATTGGAAGAACTTAGATTATTCCATTCAAACCCCTCAATAAGCATGGTGCAGTGCTTACTTTTTGGGAGATATGCTGATAAAATGTCCCATAACAGAAGCAGAGATCTATAGAAATTTCTGAATAAAAACTAGTAATAAAATGAATGTGTGGAAAGTTGCAAGTACACCCACAGCCATCAGGGCTGCTACCATATCTCAGGGCTATACCACACACACACACACACACACACACACACACACGCACACACACCCTCACCATCACCACCATCACACCAACAACAAAAAAGGACAAGGAAAAGGGACAAATATCACATAATCTTAATCAATTATAATCACAGGAGGAAACCCTGACCTAATTAAGCAAAATCTGAATTGTGTGGCTGTAAGTGTTAAATGTATCAACAGAAGGAAGAAGGACCTTGAAAAAGAGAAGTAAAAAAGCAAGAAGTGGTCAGTGTATCTCATGTATCATCCAAGGGGAAGTACCTTGAATCTTGAGCTTGGAAATTCCATTTTTCTAGGCAGATAATAAAGGTAATGGCTTCCACCCATATAGTTCCTACCCTGTGCCAGGCAAAATTCTAAGCAATATGCATTTACTAACCCATTTACTATGCATAGCAGCCCATACGTAAGTACTGCTCTTCTCCTCATTTTCAGAAAAGGAAAACTGAGGCACAAAAGATTTATTTATTTCACTGGCTCAAAACCAAGAGTAGAGCTGGACTTGAATCTAGATAACCTGTCCCCAGGATCAGTTCTCCAATATTAGAAGAGTAAAACTGGAAAAGACTGCTTCCCTTTCTATTTAGGAAGCAAGAAGAGAAAAGTAGCATTTGTTGGGCAACTGCTAATTTCTTAAGATCATGCCAGGAGCTTTATATACATTACGTTGGAAACAACCACATGAATCAAACCATCTGCTCCCTATTTTATAGAGGTAAAAACTAAGCCTCAGAGAGGTCCCTGGAGAATCAAGTACTTTCTCGGGATTACCAAGAACTTGTCAAAATCAAAGCCAGTATTGGTTTCCTTTCATTCATCTTGAAACTAAGCAACAAACACGTTTAGAATATATTAAACGGACCCTGGCAAGAACAGACTTTGGCTCATCTGTTTTTTTGTTATGGACCAGTTGATAAAACACACACGCGCGCGCACACACACACACACACACACACACACACGAGAACAACAAAAACAGGAAGTTTTAGTTCGGCTGTCTCCTGAATTGGTCAAATTTTGTCGAGCATGGCTTAATTTAGTAGATTCCATTCTACTGATTGTGTGTTGTGTTTAATGTAAAAGATGTCTCAGAATCTGCAGAATTGAGCACATTTTAAATCACTCCAATTGTTTGGTTAACACCACAAAAACTTGTTTAGGTGTAGGAAAGAGATATAATCAAAGTTACAATAGAAGTCAAAGCTGGAGCCAAGATTAGCATCCCATGAATCTCTTCAAGTATAATGACTTATCCAACGACATTTCTTTTAAACAAATTTACATTTTCTTTTATTAAAAAAAAAAAATTTTTAACGTTTGTTTTTGAGACAGAGAAAGAGCATGAACGGGGGAGGGTCAGAGAGAGAGAGGGAGACACAGAATCTGAAACAGGCTCCAGGCTCTGAGCTGTCAGCTCAGAGCCCGACGCGGGCCTTGAACTCACGAACCTCAAGATCATGACCTGAGCTCAAGTCGGACGCTTAACCGACTGAGCCACCCACGTGCCCCTACATTTTCTTTTAAGATAAAAGTAGTGGATCTTCTAGAAGGGTCTATGGAAAATAAAGACAAAAATTGCAAGACTCTAAAACTCACTATCCTATGGTGATCATGTTAATATCTGAGGCAGAGATAGTATTTTATGATGCATTCATTTTAGGTAATATTTAGATCACACCACTATATATACATTTCTGGATCTTTTTCAGTTAATATTTATTCAGAATATTGTCCTATGTTGTTAAATATTTTTTGAAATTTAAAGACTGCACAATATTTATAGCATAGATATACCATAGGATATCTTCCACTGTTGGACCTTTATATTGTTACCAGCTTGCACTGTAATGAACCAATGTGGATAAAGGTAGCAGGAGCACTGACACATTCCTCTGAAAACTGATAAATAAGGGAAAGAATCAAGATGTCTTTCCAGCATGAACTGTTTCAGAGTAATCAAACTGTTGGATAGGGAGTTTTTCTGTATAAAAATTTTCCAGTCAATGCAAGAGGTAGAATTAGAAAAATACCATTTTGTAAATTCTAATGAAATAATGCATCTAGGCAATAGTCATTAATAAATGTTATAACTAAAAATTATATAAAAAGTCAATAGGGACTTTGATAAAAGAGGGCTCATCAGAACCTACAAATCTTAGCGTCACTGAAAGTGGGGCAACCAGAAATTATGTGCATGCTGTTATAATATAACAGGAAGTACAAAACACCACACATACAGTATTCTTGCCAAAAAATAAAACTGAAAATGAGCCTGTCTGTAATCAAGCCTCATTCTAAGTACTAGTTTACAGGAAATAAGAAAGAAAAAGAAAAACATTAAATGATACCATGAGGCAGACATCAGCTAAATCTAGAATGTATGACATTCTACAGGACAAATGACCTAGTTTATTTATCAAATAAATAACAGGAGAAAGAGAAAGGGGAAGGAACTGTTATACATTAACTTAAGAGACATAATATCGACATGTGCAATGTGCAGAACTTTTTGAGATTCTAATGTGAGCAAAGCAATTATTAAAAGACATTCTTTAGTCAATGAAGAAATGTGAACATCAATCTGTTTAATACCCTAGACTTAATAGCGGCCTTTGAACTTTTTAAGGCTTTTATCATACAGAAGTTTTCACAAATAAAATAAGAGGTCCTGCATTCGCTTTTAGCATAGTCCTGGAGAGACAGAAAGCACACAGAAACAGATGAAATAAGAGTGGAGAAGTATTAATAATTTCTGAAGTCAGGTAGTGGCTACATAGAGACTGACTGTCATATTCTCTCTACTTTCATATTAGTGCAAAATTTTCCATATAAAAAGCTTTCCTAAAATACATAAATAAAAATCTTTGCATATATATAACACATATATATGCACAGACACACACACACACATATACACATAAAGCTATATATATATATATATATATATATATATATAATTTATATATACATTGATGTATATATATATATTTCTGTGATATATATATACATTATATGTTTGAATTTTTTACTAAAACCACAGAGTATATTCCCAGAAAGAGAATTATGAGGTCAGAAGGTACACATTTATTTGAAGTTTTTAAAAAAAAATTTTTAAGTGCTTTTCAGAAGGTTTGTGCCAACTTATAACCCAACCAATATGTGTCCATCTCATGAGACCATTACCAAAATGGAATATATATTTTGAAACATTCATTCTATTTTGGTAGAGAAAGGCTATCTTGTTTGAATTGATGCTTTTCTTAGAAAATGAGTTGAAATCTTTTCATTAAAATTAGTCACTTATATGTTGTCTTCACTGAATTTTTCTGGTTATACTTTTTATCTATTTTTTATTGCAGTCTTAGTGATTTTTGTCTTTGATCTGCAAGAACTTTTTATATATTAAAAAGGCCTGCCTTTCTTAGTCTGATGTCAAATATTTTCCCATTTGTTGATTGATTTTCATTTTGTTTATTTATGACTATTCAAAAATCAATTTTTAAGTACTCAAATCTATAGACATTTGTGCTTTCTTTCATTGCTTTTATGCTTAAAAATTCCTGTTCTCTCCTTAGATGAGGTAAATATTCATGTTCTTATACTTTTTTAAATGACTGTTTGCATTAAAAAATTTTTTTTAATGTTTATTTATTTCTGAGAGAGAGAAAGACAGAGCATGAGCTCTGAGCAGAGAGAGTGGGAGACACAAATAATCTGAAGCAAGCTCCAGGCTCTGAGCTGTCAGCACAGAGCCCGACATGGGGCTCGAACTCATGAACCATGAGATCATGACCTGAGCGGAAGCCAGAGGCTTAACCTACTGAGCCACCCACATGCCCCTTAAATGACTATTTACATTTTAACCCATCTGGATTTCATCTTGGTGTGTGGTTTATGGTGTCAACTGGGATCTTTATTATTTTTCAAATAGCAAGGCAATCATTTTTCTTTTTCCTTTTTAAGGTTTAAGATACTTCCTGGCACACAATAAAGTTCTCAAAATACTCTTGTATATTTCTGACCTTCTCAATAACAAGGCACCCTCTTACTAGTGAATTTTGTGCCTACACCATATGATTAGGATTCTGTACCTGGTGAATAGAAATATTTGCAAGTGGCATATCCAATAAAGGGTTAGTATCCAAAATATATAAAGAACTGATACATCTCAGCACCAAAAAACCTAAATAACCCAATTTCAAAAGGGGCAGAAGACATGAACAGAAATTTCTCCGAAGAACATCCAGATGGCCAATAGACATGTGAAAAGATGCTCAACATCACTCACTATCAGGGAAATGCAGGCCAAAACCACAATGAGATATCCTATCATACCTATCAGAATGGCTAATGCCAAAATACATAAGAAACAACAAATGTTGGCAGGGATATGGAGAAAAAGGAAAAGTTGTGCACTGTTGGTGGGAATGCAAACTGGTGCAGCCAGTGTGGAAAACAGTATGGAGGCTCCTCAAAAAATTAAAATTAATCACCATATGATCCAGTAATTCCACCACGGGGTATACACCCAAAGAACATGAAAACATTAATTTGAAAAGATATTTGCACCCCTGTTTACTGCAGCATTATTTATAATAGCCAAATTATGGAAGCAACCCAGTGTCCATTAATAGAGAGGAATAGATAAAGAAGATGTGGTAGATATGTTTAATGGAAGATTACTCAGCCATAAAAAGGAATGAAATCTTGCCATTTGCAGCAACATGGATGGAGGGGGAGGGTACAATGCTAAGTGAAACACGTCAGTCAGAGGAAGACAAATGCCGTATGATTTCACCCCTATGCGGAATTTAAGAAACAAAAATAAAGGAAAAAAAGGCACAAGCAAAAAACCCGACTCTTAACTAGCTGGGTGGGGAGATGGGTGAAACAGGTGGAGGAAGGGTACACATACCGTGATGAGCACTGAGTCATGTAGAGAAGTGTTGAATCACTAGATTTGACACCTGAAACTACCATAGCACCACATGTTAATTATACTGTAATTAAATTTCAAAAATAAGAATAAAAAATAAAAATTACTCTTTTGAAAAAAGAGATAGGGTTGTTAAACTAGGATAGGAACTGAGAGAAACAAGGAGAGGGCAAGAGATTACTACAGCACGAACAACAGATTCATATCTATATCATCTATATCACTAGATACAGAATACCAAAAACAGCTATACAAAATGTGTGCTCTAAAACAGCAATGCCCCTAAGTTGGTGTCCACAGATTCAGAATGTGATTTTATTTATTTACTGGCTGTGTGTTCTTGGACAAAGTACTCAACTTCTCTGATACTTCACTGCAAAACCAAGATAATATCTATACCGTGAGGTTCTTACAAGGTTCAAATGTAGGTGAGAGATAGCTGAGAAATTCTTGTAAGACATAAAATGGTGTATTTTTTTTATTTTTTAAACAGAAATGTTGTTAATGCCCAGGATACTATAAAATAAACCAACCAATTAATTGGGAAGATGCTAGAAATGTTTGCCATGTCTTTTTCAGTAATTTCTGTTGTAAAGATGTCCACTTTTGGGACAAATGGGTATTATGTAACCTGCCAGCTATGCTGAAGGGAGTTAAAATACACACACAAAAGGTCTTGTTTAAGTTCCGGCATCATTAAGAGAATTAAAAATTTTGTAGTTGACTCCAACTCTATTTGGTCAACTTGGCTGAAGTGTATGATAGACTAAAATCTAACTTCATGACTCTGCGTCTTTTGGCCACTACGACCATGGCTTCACCAGCACACTGAGGAACCGAGAATAGAAGAGAAAAAATCCCCACCAGAGCTGTAAACAGATGGAGCAGAAACAGAGTCATCCTTAAAAATACTTCACCAAGTAAGCATTGTATGAACTCTCTTCTCTATCAGAAGCTGTGATCTGTGCCTTTAAAAAGATGGAACCAGCACTCACCAGTTCAGCTAGGAGGACTGAAACACAGCTGAAAACACACTTGGGGAAGCAGCCAAGCTTCCAGCAGTAATCTCGAGTGCTTGCTTTCTTTCCCTCCTCCTGCTTTAGCAAATTTGCGGCTACCTACGGCTGAGCACCCCGCCGTCCTTCTTCTTCTTGTCAATCCTCGGTTTTCCCCCATGCTGGCTTCTCTTCTCTTCTCTTCTGCCCATCTGGGTTCTGCCTCCTCACTGGCTTCCCAAACTTCTGCTGTCCTCACTTGGTGTGGCTGGCTTCCTCCCTCTGTCAACAAGCCCCAGCATGGGGAACAGAAGGGGGAGCAAACTTTCAATTAATATACTTGATGAGAAGAACTGAACTTCAAGTGAAGAAAGAAAAAAAAAATGTGCTACTAAAATGGTAAAAGATGTCAGGCTCAAAATAGAAGAATGCAACCTTAGGGCAACCACAGCCATAAAGTTATACAAAGGCTGAATCGTCGTGGAACAGAGATTCCCTGACTGCTCACGTTTGCATTTCTCTTAGATCAAAGAAGTCTGAGTGGAAAGAATATATGTTGAAATGAAACAGGTACGAATAACTTCTCAGCCCAGCTTGGGTTCTTTCACTTTTAGTCATGAAGTCTCCGGAGGGATTTATTAGTCTTCGCATGAAAGCAATTGAAAGAAGAAAAGAATAGCATAAAGGCTATATCTATATAAGAGTGTGAACTATCCTGGAAATCCGTATAAGATCCAATACTTAAATTTAATTCATCCAATGTGTTCCCTGTTGATCTAGATTCATACCTACATGCATAAGATTGAGTTGAATGTAAACAAACTCACCCTTTGCATCCTACTCTAAAACCACCAAGCACAAACCAGAGCCCCAAATTGACAACGGTCCAAACAAAGCCATACCCTTTCTCCTTATACTTCAGTCTTGAAGTTAGAAGCACTTAATTATATTTCTTTCTAATTTCTCAAACTCCTATGAAATGCCTACCATGTGATGATAAGCACAGCCAGGCATTTGCCCATACATTTTCTCACTTAAACCACATAAGAACCGTAGCATTATTATTTTGAATTCACAGAAGAATACAAAGCTGAGACAGATCAGGCAGCTGTAATGAGCAGAACTAAAATTTTAGCTCAGGTCCTCTGAGTCTAAGATCTTTGCATAGCTTAGCTTTCCTTTCCTAAAATCCTTGCTAAATTTAGTCAGTAACTGGGTATAACGTTTTCTCACCATTAATAATAGCAAACATAGAAAGTATCAAGATAGAGTGTGCTTTAAAGTGTAAAATTGTTTTCCCTTCTATTTAATATTGGATCGAGGATTTTCAAGTAGAAAAAAAGACCAAAATCCAATCATTCTCATTAACATGTAAAAACAGAGTGAAGGCAAAAACCCAGACTCTAAAGATAAACAGAAATTCCTGAGAACAAACTCTGGCTCTGTGTGTACTTACTATCTCTGTTTCTCTGGGTAAGTCACTTCACCTCTCAGAACCTTGGCTTCCTCATCGACAACATGAAAATCTAATTCCCGCAGAGTGGTAAATCAAGGATTAAATCAAATATCACATAATTACCATAATACGTATCCAAAAAATCATAGCTGGTAAAGTATACTTTCAGGCTTTTAGGAGCAAATTAACTGATTTGCAGGAGGAAGATGAATCAAATTAAAAAGGGGTGGCGCTTGGGTGGCTCACTCAGGTGAGTGTGGGACTCTTGATTTCAGCTTAGTCATGATCCCAGCATCATGAGATCGAGCCCCAGGTCAGGCTCCATGCTGAGTGTGAGTGTGGAACCTGCTTAAGATTCCCTCTCTCTCTCTCTCTCTCTTTCCCTCTGTTCTCTGTCTCTATCTCTCTCTAAAATTAAAAATAATACTAAAAATTAGAAGAAGTAAGGGGTGCCTGGGTGGCTCAGTCTCTTTAAGCTCCCGACTTTGGCCCACGTCACAATCTCATGGTTCCTGAGTTCAAGGACCTATGCTGACAGCTCAGAGCCTGGAACCTGCTTTGGATTCTGTCTTCCTCCCTCTCTGCCCCTCTCACGCTCATGCTCTGTCTCTCTCTCTCTCTCTCTCTCAAAAATAAATAAATGCTAAAAAAATTTTATTTAAAAAATCGGAATAAGTAAATACATACATTCACATACATAATACTATATTATATATGTGTGTGCATCTGTGTAAGTTAGGAGAATATACATGATATTTTTTAATATCATGATAATTGCAGCCTCTGGGATCAAACATGCCGTACAAAGTTGCAGCTTTGTCTGCTCGGCCTCCTCAGCCCAGGTCCTTCTCTTCCTTCAGTCTTGCCATGCCCACTTCATGGCTCTCTTCCAATCCAGGTCAAGATTTGACCTCTTCTCCCTTTTCTATCCTAGCTGCTGCCTAACCTTCCCACGCATGCAGCTCAGCTGGGGAGGTGACAAGGGACCAAGTTCCCTCTGCACCCAACAACAGTTAACTGGCACCTACAAGGCATGGAACTAATATGGTTACATTTACAGATTATTTGGGATTAGTTGTGACATTACAACACCTTGTCCCACTCCAAGCCCCATACACAAAACACCATATGCCACTGTTATCAACACTTTCATCTTGGTTAATTTACGTTTGACTCTTGCGTTTTCTTCACCTGGCCTTCCAAATGGCCCTTCAGCCTGCCTGCCTATACCCTGAAAGATAGGGAAATAATTTATTCTTAAAGATGCATCATATTTAATATTTTGATAACTCTGAAAAATTCCTTTCTCATACTAGGCCAGACTCTTCTTTTGGATAATATTAATGTATAGGTCTTCTTCTCTTTAATGATCCTTAAAAAAAAATCTTGTTTAATCCCTTTTCTATAAAGTCAGCTTTTCTGATGAGTTCCTATATAAGTCAAGCTGTACCACAAGGGCATTATCCTAAGTGAAAGATGCCAATCTCAAAAGATTATATACAGTATGATTCCATTTATATGACATTCTGAAAAAAAAAAACCCCAAAACTATAAGGACAGAAACCATATCAATGGTAGCCAGGGGCTGGGACCTGGGGAGAGAGGTTGGCATTAGTATGTGACCACAGGGAGGTGCATGAGGGAATTCTTTTGAAATTGTTCTGCATCCTATTGTGCTGGTATGTTCATGGTTACAATAATCTATGCATGTATTAGAACTCACAGAACTGTTTACAAAATAAAGGTGAATATTACTATCTGTAATTAAAAAATTTTTTTTTAATGTTTACTTATTTATGAGAGAGAGAGCAGAGCAGGGGAGGGGCAGAGACAGAGGGAGACACAGAATCTGAAGCAGGCTCCAGGCTCCAGGCTATCAGCACAGAGCTGGATGCGGGGCTCAAACTCATGAACAGTGAGATCATGACCTGAGCTGAAGTTGGATGCTTAATCGACTGAGCCACCCAGGCGCCCCACTATCTGTAAATTTTTAAAAGAATTACGTTTATTGATCTCTTACTGTATGCCAGGTGCTTATCATAATTCTTTCATTTTAATCTTCATAATAACCCCATGAGATAGGTAGCATTATTATCACCCCCTTTCTCCAAGTAAAGAAACAGAGAGAGAGAGAGCGGTTAACTAACTTGCCCAAGGTCATAAAACTTGATAAAGGCTGAGCTTGGATTTAACCCAAGTAGTCTGACTCCAGAACTGAATATCTAGTCTGTCCTATGCTGTCTCTGAAAGAAAGTGAAAATGAGCTTCGCTTATTCTCTGTTAATGAAGCCACATGACCTATTTAAGGAGTAGAACATCACACAAAACTGCATCGACACAATTAGCTTGCAATTGGCAATTAACATGCCACCAAGACAAACATATTTCTGGGCCACAAAAAGTCTTCACTGCTTTTTTAATAACTAATATTTCAACTCTGCATTTTCCCATTTTCTTTGCAATAAAATGCCTTGTTACTGTACTAAATAAATTGTAAAATCAACTTTCTAATGCCTATGTACACTGCGAGTAAAATCTTTCCTTAACTGTCCCTTAAGAAATCCTGGTTCTGATGTAAAGAAAATGGAATATATCTGTTGAAAGCTCAAATAAATTGTTTAAAATTTCAAAAATCTCATTCCACTCCTTCTCCCTCCCCACGTCCCCAAAGCTAAATCCTTCCGGATATCTGTTAGAACTAAAACCTCTTAGTAATGAGACGAGCAGATAAACCCACCCACGCTGGGTGCCTTGTGGTCATTCTTACACATTCACTTGGGTTTCTCAGTGCCTGCATTCTATATCCCCACAAACTCCAGCCAGATCACTTTGCAAAAATAAAGCCATCACTGCAGAAGTGGAGCGTGGCATGCCTCGAATTCAGTAGCAGCAGCGCTGCAATGACAAAACAAAGGGAAAGAATTATGATGGCTTTGAAAAACAAGCATGACAAAGGATGTCTTGGTAAGGGCAATCTTGAGATAATCCAGGTTGCTTACTTTGGATGCAAAAAGTTGGTGCCGGCAAATCTGCTTCTGGATTTTTAGTGTTCAAAACTTGCTCCTGTTGGATTTAATCCCTTCAGGGCTATCCCCAAGACAGATGACAAATGCAGTCACGTACGTGTTTGCCCATCTCCAGGCAAGGTCTGGACACCTGAGGTCTCTGTGGCATTTCTGCCTGGGACCACCTTCCCTGAAATATTCAAGAGCTCCGCGAAGCTATTTTCAGCCTACCACCATTTCAGCTACCAAACATCTGAAGCCTAAAGTCCCTTACTATTCAGAGACAGTTCTTCTAATCAATTCTATACCTTATGCAACCTACAATTAAGTTTCATGAAAAGTCACATCAAAAAAGGAACCAAAGAGAGATTTGTGGACTCTAGCTGGTTGTTGGAGTCCAACTGTCCTGGCCCCATTCATCATTCTATCATTTGCCATCAGTGTAACACAAGATACATTATTGAATTCTCTGGTGACCTTTCTTCCATAAAAGTGCTTTAGCCATATTTATGTTTCAGGGCTCCCTTAGAATAAAATAAGATGATGCTGACCTAAAAAAGTTCTTGCCACATACCGGGCTCTCTGTAAGGGATCATTATAATTACAATCAAGGAAAGAAATCCCACGGATGGAACAGTGTTCATCTATGGCCATTTGCAGCTTTGTTTCACAATATTTCCTTAGGCAAATTTGCCTACTCCCTTCCTCGATATCAAGTTTGATCTTGTTACAAACTCCTGGGTTTTTCAGTGTTAATTATTAGTTACCAGCACATCTCTCATGGAATACAATGGCTTTTGGTTTATGAAATCAGGCTTGCTAGAGAAATATTTAAGGGATCTGAAATGTCTTTGCAACCTGATGCAGCTAGCAGGGAGATTGCACAATTGTAATTCACAGGCACAAGCACACACGCCCACACACCCAGGAAATGTGGGGGTTCTTGTGGAAATCAGTAGCTTATCTATTATGTGCACTCCGGAGCTATAAACAAGACCATGTGAGGACTCAGCTAGAATGCTTCCTCTGAGTCAGTATTAAACAAACTTCCGAACTGTTAGGAAGGAAATAAAGCCACCGTACCCCAAAAGACACCCAAGACAGAGAGCCAGGGATCATAGGAATTGTATTTAATATTCTGCCACAGACAGATACAATCATTCATGTAAGTTTTTAATGAAAACAAAATGTTGCTTAATAAACAAAAGCTAGCATGAATTAGAATAAATCATAAGATCCACGTGGAGTGCCCTATCAGAAATTTGCACAACCTATGTATGTGGAGTGGCAGGATTTTTTAAAAGCTTTGATGTTCTATTCCATGAGAATGCTAACAAAACTTTCTATCTGACGATAATAATATTGGTCTCTAATACAGTGTGTTGGCTCAGAATGAATCAGAGACAAAGATCTCATCAGTGGTGGGGAAAAAAAAAAAACAAAACACCAGAAAATCATAGATTCCCATAGACCGCGTAGCATGATGCAGTGGAAAAGACACAGGCTTTGAAATCAGGAGTGTTCCAACTCTGTTTTCTAGTGTTGTGATCTTGGGCAAGTTACATTTCCTCACGGAGATTCCATTTTCTCACCTGTAAGGTCATGACATTGATGAATCTCTTGTTAAGAATAAAGCGGATATTCGATGAGTAAGCATTTTGACAAATACAGCTATACGATTATGAAACATTACAGTTCACTGCTTTATCCTACAAATGTCCTCATATCAACTAAAACAGAGTTATAAATCAAGTTCAGAACGCCCTGGAATTGTTGTTGCTTGAGGTAAATAATGAATTCTAAAGATTACATCCCTTTTGGGCCTTACAACATTTTGGGGTTTAGAAAGGAAAAAAGGTGGAAATCACCTATAACTGGAAATCTGAAGTTATAGCTGAATCCAGAGACTCCAGCTCTTACTTATATATAATTTTATTTCTGAGTTTTAGAAGACTGAATACAGAAATCATCAATCATAAAATAAGAGGAAATAGTTAAAGCTCTTTAATCCTTACCAATGTCCACAAAATAGGATGTTTTATTAAGTGTTGTCTGGGTGCTCAGACAGTAAAGGACATTACCATTTCCGGCAACCCAAAGCTTGACCTCACACTTGGACTTCTGAAGGTAAACTTCCTGAGAGGAAATTAAATACAGAGAATCTCTTCCAGTTTGAGTTACCAAAAACACTGTAAGAAACGTTTAGACTAAATTAATTTTTTAAATTTTGCCCTCAAAATATTAAATCCAACTGAAAAGTCTGTGTTTTTTAATTTAGAATAGGAAGTGAAATCAAAATCAAAGATGTCCAAATTGTCCGTTTCTTCTTGCCTATGTCCCTATAAAAATATGCCCTAAAGTAAGATGAGCGTTCTTCCTTCTTTCTCTATAATATTTTTACTTAAGCCTAATCTCCAAGCCTTAAAAATGAAAACATTTGACCAAAAGGAAAAGAAAGAAGAACTCTAACATTCATAATTTACGTATGTGACTTATGTAAATCACATCAAATATGAAACTTATCCACCCTATTTTCATTACTCAAGAGACCCCGGGTCATTCAGGCTTGCTTTCTTCTCTAAGGTATGGTGCACCTTCTGGGTTCAATGGACACTTTGAAAGGTCAAACAGAGTCCATCCTTCAGGCAGATGAAACACTGTTCTATTTTTAAAAAACCTCTAGAGAAGGAAATTCCACAAGCTTCCCCAGCTACACATTCCAATGTCTATCAAATCACACCGTCTGAAAATTTTTCCTTTTCTCTTATCTAAATCCCTCATTCTGTAATTTAAGCCTGTTGCCTCCTGTCTGGTCCCTGATGGAGATAGTCATCATCCTTCATAGATCAGCCTTCTCGCACGAGGCTCTTTTCAAATTCTGCAAGCCAGAAACCACTTTATTTCCAACTCTCTTTGTCACGGCTCTTAAGTGATTGCTGTTACTCACCTGTCATTTTCTGCCAAGTTTTCTTCCTTCAACCTTGTATTCAATTCATACGTCCCTTAAAAATAATACTTTTAAAAAGCAAAGGAAGTGAAAATTATCTGGTAACTTTACTACACTAAGCAACCTATATTTTATTTTCTTTGTTCTTGCCCTCCTCCATACACATTCACACATCATCGTAACTGCACTGTGTACTGAATTTCGTCAAAGTTTTAAAATCTCTCCTTTAGTTTCACAACCCAAAGCATGTGGAGGGTGAGCTAGTTTATTGTCATAACTTTAACAAAGCTGGTACAAAGTTCATGAAAAATTTCCTCCTTCATTCAATAAAATAAAATGATGGATTACATAGTGCTGCAGCACCGTTAGGTTCTAAGGACTCAAAACATTTAGCATTGTCCTTGCCCACACACCGGTAATAACAGGACACACAACCAACTAATTAGAACGAAAAAGTTCCTGTGTAAATGATTCCTGCATCTACCTATACTGTGCAAACTTTGGTTGATTGAGAGAGCAGGACCTCAGAAGAGGGCTGACCCTGCAGAAGCCAGGAGTGGAAAGTCAGATATTTGAGAGGGACTCCTACCATCTACTGGGAGATCAGATCATCTAAGGACAGAATTCTCAGTGATACCCAGAATTCATACTTCCCTGCCTTCAAATTTGTAGTTTTCTCTTTCAGGAATGTTCCTCCTCTCCTGGCCCATGTATCTATTCCAGATAATTCATTGTTCAAGACTCAGATCTAGGAATACTTGACTCAAGAAGCTGTACCTAATACCCTAGACTGAGTTGGCTTTTCCTCTTCAGGGCTTCCACAGCAACTTCTGCATGTAGGAGCAGAGATTTCTTGGGTGGGGACTATGTCTGATCCATCTTTTAACTGCTCATGCTCACATAGCTTCTGCCATCTGAGTGGCTTACTAAATGAGTGAAATAAATATAAAGAGGTATTTAGTAGAGAATGAAGTCACTTCAAATTGGGTAGATAAGAATAGCTTTCATAGAGGAGTTGACATTTGTGTTAGATCCTGAAGGACAGTAAGGATTGGGGCATGCAAATTTAGGACAAATGCTTTTCTAAAGAATTGTGGGAACAAAGGAGCATAGCAAAATAGAATGTTTGGAGAACAGTTCAGTTTGGCCGGAATATAGGGTCTATGGTGGGGAGATTTTTTTTTAAACACAAACAAAAAAATGGAGTGTATTTAGCCTAAAGAATCTGTTTTTATTCTTTTGACAAGGAATAACCACTGAAGTTTTTTAAAGAAATACATGACAAGGTAAGAGCTAATTAATAGGAGAGTCTGGTTCTAGAAGTGGCTGAATACCTATGTTAGACCAAACCTCCTACAGATAACAATTATAAACTCCAAACTAGTATAAAAAACAATTATTTGAAGTTACTTGAGAACATCCAAAAGGAGTCCCAGATGGAGGTGATTCAACCCTTTCAAGAAGGCGGTTGCATTGGGTGAGATTTACTTTTAGAAAGCTTTTCTTCTCAGGGCATTTCTCAGTTCATGTGGCTCAGGGTGGCTAAAATTCATAAAGAGAGCCATTGTCTTTCTGACTGAAGGAGTCAGAGAATGAATTCACAGATGCCAAAATGACTGAAATGAGGGAAGAGAGAAGAAAGCCCCCAAATCTCCATACAGACTCCCTTCAAATCCTTGACTAACCACTGAACTGTGGACATATGGAGGAGGCTCCAAATAGCCCAGCAGAGAGCAACTGTTAAAAGGCTGAAAACCTGAGGGGTGCCTGGGTGGCCCAGTCCGTTGGGTTTCTGACTTTGGCTCAGGTCATGATCTCACGGTTCGTGTGTTTGAGCCCTGCGACAGGCTCTGTGCTGACAGCTCAGAGCCTGGAGCCTGCTTCGGATTCTGTGTCTGCTTCTCTTTCTGGCCCTCCCCCACTATTGCTCTCTCTCTCTCTCTCTCTGTCTCTCAAAAATGAATAAACATCGGGGCGCCTGGGTGGCGCAGTCGGTTAAGCGTCCGACTTCAGCCAGGTCACGATCTCACGGTCCGTGAGTTCGAGCCCCGCGTCAGGCTCTGGGCTGATGGCTCGGAGCCTGGAGCCTGTTTCCGATTCTGTGTCTCCCTCTCTCTCTGCCCCTCCCCCGTTCATGCTCTGTCTCTCTCTGTCCCAAAAATAAATAAAAAATGTTGAAAAAAAAATTAAAAAAAAAAAATGAATAAACATTAAAAAAAATTTTTTAAAGGCTGAAAAACTGAGCAGAGATTTCAGCTGATTGTCCCACCCCCACCACAAAAAAATCAGCACTCTTCAGACAAAGGGAGCAGACCCCAAAACCTCTACAACAAATTATCTGCAATGCCTTGTATATAAAAGCACTAGAAGAAAAAGGAAACTGCAACCTTCAGTCAATAGACGAAATAGTCAAGACAGAGCAAACTCTGAAACGATTGAGATGTCATAATTAGCAAAAAGGACTTCAAAGCAGCTATCATAGTATGTTCAAAGACTGAAGAGAAATATGGTCGTCAAGAGAGAACAGATATGGAATATCAACAGAAAAATGAAAGCTATAAGTACAAAATGGAAATTCTAGAATTATAGCATATAAAATCTGAAGCAGAGAACTCCTCAATGAATTTAAAAACTGGAGACTGGAGATTTCAGGGGGAAAGTAGGGGTCGGGGAAGAGTGAACTTTAAGATTGACTTGCTAAAAGAAAAAATATTGGGGAAAAAATGAGCCTTCATATTTCAGAGCCTTTATGGCTATGGAACAATAATATCAAGAAGTCTACATGCATATAATTGGAGCCCTACGTGGAGAGGAACAAGAAAATGAAGAAGAAAACATTTGAAGAAATAATGGCCTAAAATTTGCCAATTTGTTTAAAATACTAATGTACATACCCAAGAGTCTTGGTAACTCTTAAGCAGGATAAATATAAAGGAAACTAGACCTAAGTACATCAATAACCAAACTCCTGAAAAACAAAGGTAAAGGGAAAAGTCTTGAATGCAGCTCAGAGGGAAAGAACACCTTACATACAGGGGAACAATGATACAAATCATGCCTGACGTCTCATCACTCACCACAGACACAAAACACAATAGAACATATGGAAGTAAACAAACAAAAATCTATCAAACCAGCATTATATATCCAGTGAAAATATCCTTTGAAAAGGAAGGTAAAATGGACTTTTTGAGAAGAATGGAAACTAGAAAATGTATTACCAGCAAGTCTGCTCTAGAAGAAGTTTTTCAGGTTGAAGGAAATGACGTCAGATGAAAGCTCAGGAATTACAGGAAAAGAATGAAGAGCAATCAATGTGATAAATGTGAGTAAATATAAAGACTATATTTTTTCTTCTTTTGTTTTTTTAAATTTATTCTGAGAAAGAGAGAGAAAGTGAGCAGGGGAGGGTCAGCGAGAGAGGGGGAGAGAGAGAATCCCAAACAAGCTCCCCACCATCAGTACAGAGCCTCATGATGAGGGGATCGAACCCACAAGCTGTGAGATCATGACCTGAGCCAGAGTCAGATACTTAACAGACTGAGCCATCCAGTCGTCCCCATCTTTTCTTCTTTTAATTTATTTAAAAGACAACTGAGGGGCGCCTGGGTGGCGCAGTCGGTTAAGCGTCCGACTTCAGCCAGGTCACGATCTCGCGGTCCGTGAGTTCGAGCCCCGCGTCAGGCTCTGGGCTGATGGCTCGGAGCCTGGAGCCTGTTTCCGATTCTGTGTCTCCCTCTCTCTCTGCCCCTCCCCCGTTCATGCTCTGTCTCTCTCCGTCCCAAAAATAAAAAAATTAAAAAAAAAAAAAAAAGACAACTGAAAAAAGTAAGGCCTTCCAAGGATTGTCAAACATCCGTGGAAATTTTTAGCATAGAGGTCAGAACCAAACAACAGAGCTTTATCAAGACACTTCATTTGAATCTTCAGAACACTGGAAACCAAAGAAGATTCTACAAGCTTCCGGGGGTGGGGAGGGTCACATATATAGGATGATAAACAAAACTGCTTTGGCATTTTTCAATAACACTGAAAATCAGAAGATACTGCCTTCAAATATTTAAAGGAAATAATTTCTGACCTGTAACTCCATATCCATTCAATCACATAGAAGGCAAAAATAAACACTTCTTCAGACATTCAAGGATTCAAAAAAAAAAAAAAAAAAATTACCTCCTATGCATCCTTTCTAAGACTATTGAGGAAGTGCTCCAAGAAAGAAAGCATGGGTTATAAGAAATAGAAGTTTTGGCACAAGAGGATAATAACGAGAAATCTCAGGATACCAGCTGTACACCAGATGTGGAGATAAAAACAGACTTTTCAATGGAGACAAACTTCAAAACAATCTATTTTCAACCATTCTCTGGACTGCTTAGTGGACCTTTTCAATTTGGCAGCTTACATCTTGTGGAAGTTCTATTCAATTATTTGTTGAATTTCTCCATTTATTTCCTTGGCGTATACCAAGGAAGCAGCAAAGACAGACAGCATAAAATAGAATAGAAAATAGAGGACAGAGATATATGGGAATGTAAGGATTTTTTTTTTTTTTAGCTTGAATTTTCCCAAAAGTAGTGCTTGAGGCAAGAAGTTGTAAGCAGGGAACAGAAGTGAGGGAAGAACGAGGGAAAGTGGAAACAAAGCAAATGCACAGATGCATTATTAAAATAACTATTGTACACACACACACACACACACACACAAAGAATAAAATGAATAAAAATATGCAATATATAATTATAGAACATCACCATTGTTTTCAAACATACCAAAATGTATACATTCAAATAAATGGTATCCACCTCAAGTATACTTGCTACTTTTCAAAAAAATAAATAAATAAAATAAAAACAAAACAGAATAAAATAAAATAAAATAAAATAAAATAAAATAAAATAAAATAAAATAAAATAATTATAGGCAACTGGCACTCAATTGTGACTGGAATTTTCTAAAGAGGATAGAGAATACCTTTTGGAATTGTTTGCCTGAGAATTGATGATTTTTATCCACAGCTTATATCCCACATTAGTTGAAATTTACTGTGGGATATATAAATCCCTATATACTTCCAGACTGAGCATACCTGCTGGAACAGAGGACTTCCCAAAGGCAACTGTGGCTTTGGAAAGTCCCCGGGGGCAAAAGTGCAAAACAGCCAGTGCTTGAGAAAAGATGTCAGCATGAGGTAAGCCAAACTACCCACTGAATGTGCACTGAAATCAGAGACGAGGCTAAGCGGATGTGAGTCAGGAGTCCAGAAGCAATCCGCACAGTCTGTCCTTTGTACCCCTCAGATATACCTGTGCCCTAGGTAAGCCCCAACTGCCGCTGAGTCTTCAAGGTGGTAGTCAGCCACAATTTCTACACATGACTTAATAGATAAAGATTACTACAATAAGCTGCAGTCTTTATTGCTGCAACTGGTCCCGAAGTCATAACTGATATTTATTTTATCACCTCCTTCCTCCACCGCCCATATTAAATTTCCCTCTCCTTCAGCCATTACTCCTACTTGTCCAGGTTTCTATCCTAGTGGGGTGATGTAGCCTTCATCCCTGAGCAGGCTGAGCTCTTGACTATCTTGCTGTTGTCAGGCTGCTGTTGCTGTAATTGTCACTATTATCACTAGGCATGTGAATGGCAAGAAATGCCCATGATTGACCCATACCTTGCCAATGTCTTAGCAACCTCAAATTGCCCAAGACTTCAGTTTCCCAGGTCTCCTCTTCATAAATCACTCCCATACATATATCTCTTAGCTTGAGTTGTACCAGAAAGCAAAGTCCTGGTCAAGGAGATAACTCCAGAGTACAAGTGGGGAACCAGAGAAAATGGGGGAAGGGGAAGAAGTCTGTATAAAGCTGCCTTTCTGATATCACAGCTTTTGGATACCGGGGTTTAATTCTGGTGTCTAAAGAATATACAGAATCTATCTCCGAGTTGTCCTCTAGAAGAACAGTTGGGGAAAACACTGATCCTTAGGTTTCCATCCCTTGTTGATTGAGTACTGCTCTTAGAGTTAACTTTCATAAATTTGGGGGCTTCCTGTTTGGGCTTAACAACTAGAATCTCATGCCCAGCTATAGCACTGGAGAAGTTAGGGAGCACATTTGAGATGAGACTCTGTTGTAATATAAGTCAAATCCGGAATACCCACTACATCTAGGTTGGAATCAGAGAGGAGATGGAGAAGATGTGAGTTTGAATCCCAGAGGCTCTGATACAGTCTGTATGAGCTTCTCAAGGAGTTTGGACTTAAGATGTAAAACACAAGCATATAGCAAAGGTGGAGAAAAAAGGTGGAGATCATTAGGTTTGTATTGTAGGAAAATTACACTTGAGACACTGAGGAGGGTGAATTAGGCAGAGAATGGGACAGTAAAGTACATGAGACCATTCTGGAGACCCCACCTATAGCTGATTGTGCACTGGGGCAGCACCAGTGGAGGAAAGGGGAGGAATGAATTAATGAGCTACTTGAGATACTAAATCAAGGGGGCGGGGGCGGGGGGAGGGATTTGGGAAAAGCTCCCCTCTGATAATTTGTTCAAGACTACTATTTAACAAAGTATCAGTTGGGGCGCCTGGGTGGCGCAGTCGGTTAGGCGTCCGACTTCAGCCAGGTCACGATCTTGCGGTCCGTGAGTTCGAGCCCCGCGTCAGGCTCTGGGCTGATGGCTCAGAGCCTGGAGCCTGTTTCCGATTCTGTGTCTCCCTCTCTCTCTCTGTCCCTCCCCCGTTCATGCTCTGTCTCTCTCTGTCCCAAAAAATAAAATAAACGTTGAAAAAAAAAAACAAAGTATCAGCAACTAGGCACTGCCTGTCAGTTGGTAGGAAGCAGGGTTTGTTAATACAATCAATGTGGTTTCAAACTTAGGTCAATGAATAGATCATGAGCCCAGTCATAGTAGTGCATAGAAAAAAAAAAAAAAAAAAAGAAAACAACTCATGTGTTAACTGTGGTTACATACAAAGAGGTGGGTAGAGGAGAAATTGAAGTGATTTTTCAAACTTTCATTTTCTAAATTATTATCTTGTGGCATTTTTATCTTTCAAAATGAGATAACAGTCAATATTTGATTCTAAAATCAGGGGCAGGGGGAATAAAGACATCAAAAATTTAAAAAAAGGAATAGAACTTCTCCCATATACTCAGAAATATATACAAAAAAAAAGAGAGAGAGAGAGAAACTCTTGGGTCTAAGGCCTAGAAAATTTAGTGTTATATACTTGAAAGAGAGGGGGGTTTTAAATAAATAATATAAAAGGAAGTATAAAATAATGTATGAAAAGCATTCCTGCAGGAACAAACCAAATGCCACAAAAATGCTCAAAGTACCAAAGTCTATCACTTCATACGGTAGTGAAATAAGGTGGAAGGAAGTCTACAAAGCTCTTTAGTTTCAGGGTTTGTCAGTTCTGATGTGGCTTTGTGCTATCATCGGCTAGTCATTTCTTCAGCTATTATTTGAACACTTATCAGATTATATGCCACTTTATTTTCCTTAGTGGAATTTATATCCCTTCAATTACCTAGCACCATCATTTTTAAAAATTTTTTTTCGGGGCGCCTGGGTGGCTCAGTCGGTTGAGCGGCCGACTTTGGCTAGGGTCATGATCTCGCGGTCCATGAGTTCGAGCCCCGCGTCAGGCTCTGTGCTGACTGCTCAGAGCCTGGAGCCTGTTTCAGATTCTGTGTCTCCCTCTCTCTGACCCTCTCCCGTTCATGCTCTGTCTCTCTCTGTCTCAAAAATAAATAAATGTTAAAAAATTTAAAAAAGAAAATTTTTTTTCATCAGTAGTATTTAATGAGCAGCTACTATTTACTACTGGGGTAGGGGCTGTTGATACTATGGTACTTACCCTTCTGATAGTAAATACCTAAATTTGTATCTGACTTTAGCACTTAATTAGCAGTGTAACTTCAAGTAATTTACTTAATCTTTTTTCTGAGCCTCAAATTCCTCATTGTTAAGGGGAGGAGGGAATATTACATACACAGGAATGCATTGAGGTAGATATAATTCATTCATTCCTGCATAACTTAATTCAGTAAACATTTGCTAAGTGCTCTCTATGTCTCATATATGTGTGTTTTGTGAACCAAAAATAATATGTCAATAGTGTAAGTTACTATTATGTGTTTGCAATAAACTGAACTGGTATTTTTTTACTTATTGGTCTGCTTTGTTTAAAAAGCGTTTTTAGCCATAATGTTCGATAAATTCAAGCACCAAAATGTGTCATCTTCTAGTTCAGGTTTGCTAAACATTTTAATGTCTAAATTCAACAAGTTTGTGAATCTGATGCAACAGATAACATTTTATTTTGAAATAGTCAGACACTCAGCCAACAGAACTGGAAAGTAAGTTGAACCAAAAAGAAGAAGAATGAGTAAAAAGAACATAAAGAAAAGCAGGAAGTTTGGGGGATAATTTTAAAATGTGCTATCTCAAAATCACATGTGCTCACTTTTTACTATTAATATTTTTAATGTAAAGACTACCTAAAGAAAGCCACATGCCTCACTGATAACCAAACTGTTTGTTAATTGAAGGTCTGTGGAACATTGTATAAAGTGACTCAACATGAGAAGTCTGTAACGTTTATGTTTTGATATTTGCATTACTTGATTTTTGAGACTAAATCTCACACTTATCTTTACGTTATAATATTTAATATAAGTAATAGTCATGGCAGAACATTAATGGTACAGAAGTTGCACTTATTTTGCTGAGAACATCAAAAATTAAAAAAGATTTTTAACATTTATTTATTTTTGAGAGACAGAGCATGAGTGGGGGAGAGGCAGGGAGACAGAGAGAGAGGGAGACACAGAATCTGAAGCAGGCTCCAGGCTGAGCTGTCAGCACAGAGTCGGATGTGGGCTTCAAACCCACAAACCGTGAGATCATGACCTGAGCTGAAGACGGGCTCTCAACCGACTGAGCCACCCAGGTGCCCTGCACATCAGAAAAAAATTTAAGCTTATTTCCTTACTTTGAGAGAGAGAGAGAGAGGAAGAGAGAGAATCCCAAGCAGGCTCCACACTGTCAGGGCGGAGCCCAACTCGGGGGTTGATCCCACAAACCGTGAGATCATGACCTCAGCCTAAACCAAGAGTTGAATACCCACTGGACTGAGCCTACACGTGCCCTGAGAACATTAGATTTAAAGGGAGAGAAATATTTTATTATAAAGCCCACAACATTCATCCAACTTTACCTTTTTACATATATTGGTGGGATTAATTATGCATAGACATTTTTCATACCATTTTCTACCTGCAGTCTAATATCAGCTTTTCTGCTTGATCAAGGCTTTATTATAAATACATGCACATACACATACATTTTATGACCTCAAAGAATTTGAAACTCTCCCACATATACCACCTGTTCCCTTTATCACTATGTCAACATCGTGACTGACAACCAGGAACAAGAGGCAAACCTAGACAGGAAATGCAATAAAATAAGAGTTAAAAATCAGTGGACAAACCAAATACATTTGGAAATGAGTGGGGTCTCTGACTCACAGTAAAAGGTACTGTGCATAAGGACTCTACTCCAGTTGATGAAGTCTTTTGCCACAGGAACAAGGGTTAACGATTCTTTTCTTTTTTAAATGTTTATTTATTTATTTATTTTGAGAAAGAGAGAGGGAGAGAGGCAGAGAGTGTGAGCAGGAGAGGGGCAGAGAAAGAGGGAGAGAGAATGCCAAGCAGGCTTCACACGGTCAGCCCAGAGCCCGATGCGGGGCTCAGTCCCATGAACTGCGAGCTCATGAGCTGAGCCGAAGTCAAGAGTTGGTTGTTTAATCAGCTGAGCCGCCCAGACGCCCCAGGGGTTAACGATTCTGATACGGCTATACACGTATATTGGAATTGGCAGACGGTGGGAGCAAGTTTACTCGCTGTTGGAGCGTGAGCATCCAGATAAGCAAGAGTTGGGGGCGGGGGTGCTAACATGATACGAGTGGTAATGGATTGCAGTTGGAAACGTCAGTACGAACTCATGTTAATTTTTTTTTTTTTTTAAATTTTTTTTTCAACGTTTTTTATTTATTTTTGGGACAGAGAGAGACAGAGCATGAACGGGGGAGGGGCAGAGAGAGAGGGAGACACAGAATCGGAAACAGGCTCCAGGCTCCGAGCCGTCAGCCCAGAGCCCGACGCGGGGCTCGAACTCACGGACCGCGAGATCGTGACCTGGCTGAAGTCGGACGCTTAACCGACTGCGCCACCCAGGCGCCCCCGAACTCATGTTTAGGTGGAGAAGGTAGTCTCATCAGACAAATGCTGGCAGAAGTATCAATGGATACATAACCTTTTAGTATATGTTTACAAGAGCCTTACAGTTGTTCATGTGTGAATCTAATCATCTATCCTAGGGGTTAGCGAGCTGTTTCTGTAAAGCCCTGAGAGCAAATACTTTAGGCCTTGTGGGCCACATGGGCTCTGTTGAGACTACCCCATTCTGCCCTTGCAGCATGACACAGCTATCCACAATTCTGTGAGTGAATGAATGAATGTGGCTGTGTCCACTCAGCGCACCAGATTTGGCCCACAGTCGGCCAGTCTGTGATCTCTTCTAAAGAGTAACAAAAGAGGGGCGCCTGGGCGGTTCAGTCGGTTAAGTGTCCGACTAACGCTCAGGTCATAATCTCCCAGGTGCGGGTTCAAGCCCCATGTGGGACTCTGCACTGACAGCTCAGAGCCTGGAGCCTGCTTTCGACTCTGCGTCTCCCCCTCTCTCTGCCGCTCCTCTGCTTGTGTTCTCTCTCTCTCAAAAATAAATAAACATTAAAAAAAAACATTTAAAGAATAACAAAAGTGAAAGAAAGTGTATGAATAAAACTACATGTATGTATGAGCTCAAATATTTAAGAAGTACTTGTAGAAAAAATGCTAGCAGAAACAGCTTTAAAATGTTAACCACATTCTTCTCTGGCTGGTAGAATAGGAACCTTTCCCCCTCCTTATTCCTACAGTTGCACTTTTTATGTATTGAAAATTTGAAAAAGAAATCCTCAAAATCAGTGTCTGAATTTGTGCTTCCATCTGTAAGCTAGAGATTCCCAGGCCAATTGAAGCTTTGAAAACCTTCTTACTTGTGATATTTATATACATTCAAAAAAAAAAAAAAATACTTAATCTTCATCCAAGTCTCCACAATAATAGACTTGTTTTGACATTCAGAAGCTATATTTTGAAATATTTACTTGCTTCTGATCAATTTGGATTATGATTCTCAAACTATTGTTAGTCATTCATGAATGCTTCACTTCGTCAAGAGCTGCTGAAACTTTATGAGGATTGCCTAGAGCCACAATATTGGAGAATGTTCCCTGCTTTCCTAAAGCTCTCTTTAATGACCCGTGTTCTTAACAGCCTCTGTTTAAGCGACAAAAGAGGCAGTGTTGTAAGGAGGGATGTACAGTGCATTGCACAAGTTTACCCTGGCAAGCCGCAGGCCCTGATCTGCAATCCTGTGTCAGCAGTTTTCAGTCCCACTAACATGGATACAGATGGGTGTGCGGGCTGCTCCGGGCTCCTCCCGGGGCCAATCAAAACATGGAAAACAAAGGCCTTTATAAGCTCAGCACTGACCACAGTCCCTACAGTGTTGCTAAAGTCACATTTTTCCTTTGACTTTCCATCTACAGAATACCTCTCACCTGAGAGAAATCAGATTGCATTCACAGCCGGAGACGTCGGCCTGTTGTTCTGGGGAGGGGATGTGATTTTTCCCTTCGGAAAAGGGAAAATGAAGCCCTTCTCGCTCTTTCTGTAAGAACTTACGAAACAACCCAATAGCTCTCTGAACACAGGATGCAAACCAAGGACACCTAGTCAGCCCAGAGCACGGGCACACAGTTGGACAGACACTATGCAAATAAAGGAAAATGAAGAAAGTGAAGCTGTTATCTGAGACCATTCGAGGGAGAGAAAGATATGCTCGCTCAACTTCACTAGCATCTCCAAAAGCCCTACCTTAGCCACCATAAAGGTCATCCTCTCCAGTCCTTCACCCCACCCATTATTCTCTCTCAGAAAGACTTTTGTGCTATTATAAGAATTTGTCATCATATTCGGGTTTAAATTGACTTGTTTTTGTCTATTTTCCTTATTAGAAATCTGTTCTTTGTGAGGCCAGAGACTATAGTCTCTTTGTTTTCAGTTTTTGTGGTGTGTGGTGCTGTTTTCCATAGTAAAATGTGATAAATATTTGTTGAATCCCTAGATGAATAACAGGATAGTTGTAGCAAGACACCAGATTACTAGTCAGACAGTGTGTGTTCTAGTCTGGCCCTACCACCAACTAGTCAGGTGTAACAACAAGGTTCCCACTCTGATGGGAACACCCACCCCAAACCTCAGGGACCTACATCAGAAAGCATTGACTTTTGCTCACAAGTCTGTACATTTGCTGGGGCTCCACGAGGCTTGGTTCCAGCTAGCCTTCAGGGTAGAGTCAGGTGTCTCCGTATTCTGGGACCGGCCGCCGTTTGCAGCATGTTTTCATCTGTTTTCCTCGAGAATGGCAGAGCCACAGAGCAGAAAGCAGAAACACACAAACCTCCCAAAGCCTCAGCTTGGAACTGACACACTGTCACTTGTGCCTACGTTCATTCCACTGACCAAAACGAATCATATGGTCAAGCCCAACCCCAGGGGGCAGAGAACATACTCCACACAGGATACACCACAGCAAGGATGAGGAGGGAAGGGAGAATTGTGGACAAGTCACATCACCTAGCGCATGACACAAGCAAAATTCTGTTTCAATTTCCAGGAAAAAAAAAAAAAAAAAAAAGACTGACAATTCCAGTCCTGATAAGCACAGGGCTCTTCTGAGGGCCAGATGCTCTCATGCAGACATTATGTAATTAAAATTGTTTAACCAAGAGCTAAACATTGTGTAGGCACCAGATAATGATTGAAAATGACCAGTGACAGGGCGCCTGGGTGGCTCAGTCGGTTAAGCCTCTGACTTGGGCTCAGGTCATGATCTCACCGTTTGTGAGTTTGAGCCCTGCCTCAGGCTCTGTGCTAATGGCTCAGAGCCTGGAGCCTGCTTCAGATTCTGTGTCTCCCTCTCTCTCTCTCTCTCAAAAATAAATAAACATTAAAAAAAATTAAAAAAAGAAAATGACCATTTGCTTTTTCTTATAGAGAAAAAGACTACAATCAAAATACAATATGATCGGGGTGCCTGGGTGGCTCAGTCAGTTAAGCGTCTGTCTTCAGCTCGCTCAGGTCATGATCTCACAGTTCGTGAGTTCAAGCCCCATATGGGGCTTTTTGCTGACAGCTTAGAGCCTGGAGCCTGCTTCAAGTTCTGTGTCTCCCTCTCTCTCTGCTCTTCTCCCACTCATGCTCTGTCTCTCTCTCCTTCAAAGATAAATAAAAACATTTAAAAAAATTAAAAAAAACCAAAAAAACAAAAATACAGTATGATCATTACTTAACATAAGTTGTGTATAAAATACTGTGGGAACAGGAGACAGAGTTGTTGAGTTGGCCTGGGTGATGTTCAAGATGTTCTGCAAGCTACTTTACAATTAAAGAAGAACAACCATTGTGGAGAACAGGGAAGTGGAAGTGTGTAGGAAGAGAGGAGGCATTAACTTTATCAGTAATATTTCCTTTTTAGGGTAAAAAAGGAAAGATTTGAAGCAAATATGGAAAAAAAGTTGTCATCTGATAAATCGAGATGTTGAGAAAACGGAATCTGTTATATTATTTTCTGTGTATGCTTGAAATATTTTATAACCAAACATCAAAAATTTTTGAATGTTTATTTTTGACAGAAAGAGATAGAGAGATAGTGGGGGAGGGGCAGAGAGAGAGGGAGACAGAGAATCACAAGCAGGCTCTGCAACTGTCAGTGCAGAGCCAGACGTGGGGCTGGAACCCATGAACCGGGAGATCATGACCTGAGCCGAAACCAAGAGTCCATTGCTCAACAGACTGAGCCACCGAGGTGCCCCCAAACATTAAAAATTTTTGAGTTATTTTAAATTATTTTAAAATTATTCAAAATAATTATTTAAAATTATTTAAAATTATTTTAAAACAGACAAAGAAGGGAATGAGGATATTCTTGGCAGAAAGAGCACAAGTGGTAGGAAAAGTAACTTGGTCTTAACGGATAATAGTGCAAAAGGGACAATGGTGGAAGAGAGTCAAACAGAAGAATGAGAAGGCACTGTAGTCATTTCTCAGGGCTGCTGTACAAATAAATACTGGGTGGTTTAAAACAGCAGAAATTTATTCTTCCACAGTCCTCAAAGCTAAAAGTCTGAGATCAAGGGATCAGCAGGGTTGGTACCTTCTAAGGGCGCTGAGAGAAATCTGCTCCATGCCTCTGTCCTAGCTTCGTGATGGTCAGGAATTCTTGGCATTCCTTGGCTTAGAGAAACATCAGTCCAACCTCTGTCTCCTTCTTCACATGGCATTCTCCTTGTGTGTCTGTGTCTTCACATGGCCATCTCTGCACCGTCTCTGTGTCCAAGTTGCCTCTTCTAACAAGGACACCAGTCAGGTTGGATTAAGAGCCCACCATACTCCAACATGACCTCACCTTAATTTAACTAATGACATCTGCAATGACCCTATTTCCAAAAAAGATCACATTCTGAAGTACTGAGGATAAGGACCTCGGCAGATCTTTGGGGGAGACCCAGTTTAACCCGGAAGAAGAATCAAGATGTTGCCACTACTTTTCTTAGCTATTATTATCAGCATATTTTTGTACTAACTAAAAAATTCACAGGAAGGGCATAGTATGTGGTTAACCAATTGAAAGACCTCCTCAGGGGACCTGTGACTTCTCTGACTCTGTAGAGGGAAGGAAATCACATGAACGATGATGCTTTCTGCGTTTCTTCCATTTTACTATTTATCCATGTGCCTCCCAGGCTAACCCACATTATGCTCTGCTTCCCTGCTTCACACCAGCCCACGCTGGGTGACTCACCATCCTGCCCCATCAGTTTCGTCATCCAAAGAAAAAACCCTCTGGCTACTACCACCAGTGTTTTGGACTGCAGTGCTTTGCCCTGGAGTTAATTTTTAACCCCGGGCCCTTCAGAAACTCACTTGCACACCAAGATCCGGCACCAGGGGTCCGCTTCATACTTGGTGTCCAATTTAGGAAACTTCCTCAGGAAGTTCTTCACAATGTATGGGCAGAGTTTTCAGGAGTTCCTGACCTGTTTTCTGGTTTACAACTATAGAAACAGTGAATTACTTCAAAGCGGTCATTCGACTACTTGGCCCATGCCTTACCCTAGCCAAATGCTTTTCCCCTCCAACTGTATGATCCAGCTCTTGTCAATTTCTCTATCCCCCATTTCACTCCACCCTCTCCTTTGCTCCCTATTCTTAAAATCCTCTTCCTTTTGTCCTTTTCCCCTCCAGGTCATTCCACAAGGTTCTCCCTCCAGCTCCTCAAATGTCTACCCTTTCTCAACCTTCACTCTCGGTGGTCAAAAATCACTTCTTTGGAGAGGTTTTCTCTACCCCTCTTCCCTAAAACAGCTTCCTCACATTCTCAGACTTACTGTGGCATTTATTTTCTTCTAGATTTCTTTGTTCATTTCATTATTTACCGGCTTATTGTATGTCTCCTTTAAAAAATGAGATCATCTGTCTATCTAGTTCAGGAATAGCCTCTGCTGCTCATACAGCACCTGGCACATCACAGGTGCCTAGTAAATATAAATTGAATGAACAGAATAAAACGCTGAGCTTCCCGAAATCGTTACAAGTTTGGGGTCTAAGCAGGAAATGTATGTCCCTTGCATTACTGGCCTGTTAGTGCTGGTGTCCTAGGCCTCTGGTTCTGTTTGCTGAGTTACTGACACTTTATTGTAAATCCCTTATCTTGAGTTTTTGACTCAGTTCCAAAGTTCTGGATTCCAGACCCTGCTTACAAGAGACAGGGACCTAAAGAACCAGCTGGTCTTCTCCCTCTCTCTCCCTGCACTCGAGCTTTTGCGTGCCGGATATTGTAACTGCTGCTCCTATCCGCCTTGACCCCAAACCCACCAAAGTCCTTCTTGTCTGACTCAGTTCCTGTCCTCCTCTCTTGTGCCTACCTTTCCACTATAAATCTTCTTTCTTATGTCTACCCCAAACATGCCATGATGATAAGCATAAAGGAATGGTTAATCTGAACACATTTTTAGAAGCTAATCATTCCAATTCACCGTGGCCTCTATTGGAGGCTTGTGCAAAACTGCTAGTATATCTGTCTCACTAAATACAAATAAATGTCCACATCAATCTATGCGTTTGCCAACACCAATATAGATAGGGACTAAAGCTGCGAGGTTTTCACGTTTGGGTACTTTTAGACAACTTTCGGGTATAATTGAGACCATTTATAGGATTGATAAGGGGCATGCCTTGAAGACTCTTCTCTGTAAACCTAATTATATCACTTTCCTTAAAATCCAGTGTCCAGAAAGCATTTGAGAAAAGCTACTTTGAGTTGCCTGGATATTTTCCAAGCTCTGGATACCATAGTTAGTCACATGGAATGTGGAATGGGCTAGACGTTTTGGAATTGTTCTTGTTAAACTGGTGTAAGCGATTGACCCAAAAGCTTTAATAATCATTATTTGTTTAACAAGTTCCTGTGAGGAAAGCTATGCAGTTGTCTTGTGAAGTAGCTTCTTAAAAGGCTTTTATTTTGTCTGGATATGATAAGAATCATTACATGGTATGTCTAACCGATGACTTAGTGCTCTTTCAGTGCATAGAAACTTCTATGGGAAAAAGAATTAGACAATAAGCACCAATGACTTAATACATGCCCTGTTTCCAATTCAATTTGCTTTGATAAAAATCTAATAATCTCCAGGAACACAAATATTTATCTACAGTGATTGGACAGTCGGTTAAAATAGGCATTCTCGGTCCCTTCAAAACATTCATTTGTCCTTTATACGACCCACACATTGTCAAGAGGTTAATAATGTTGAAAAATTCCTGTGGTGTTTTTAGTTTTTGTGCTATCTGGCACAGAAACATCAGGATCCTTAATTTTGTTTTCAACATAGCATATTCCTTATTCACAATCAATGCTCCTCTGTCTTAATCAACAAAATAGGAAACAGATTTTTAAATTCTGAAATCACTATAAATTCATAGCATTTTTCCTTTGAAGTAAAATATTTTACATGACTATAGTGAAACAGGAAAAGAATTTGTTTGATCAGAAGGCTCAACAACTAAAAGAATAATAATTTGTCTCCAGAGAAACAGATCAAGATTTTAAAGGTAAACAGGTATTATTTAAGAATTTGGTAAAAATGATTTTTAAATGTGCTAGGTTTTATGTTATAGAATGTGTTTCAGAATATAATTCAGCCCTAAATACAATTATATACCACATTGCCTGTGTGCAAATATTATTCTTTCCTATTTAGACATTGCTTTAAGTATGACATTCTACCTTAGTAGCAAATATCCTGGCTCCACGGTAAAATGTACCTTAAAAAAGATAAGTTATCTGCTCCAATAAAACCATGGCAGATAAACCCTTTCATTGAATATGTCAAGCACATGTTAAATCATAAAATCTCAGGACTGACTGTACAGGATACCTGTATACAAGGTTCTATCTTTATATACATTAGATCTCTAATATGTTTCAAGTAAGCCTTTGAAAAAAGAATAATTTATAATTCGTAAGATGCGGCAATTAATATTAGACATCAAATTCAAAAGCATAGATGGGCTTCACTTCTTTCAATAAATCTCAGGTGTCTAGAAGAAAAGTACAATGGGAAGAAAACGCCGCAGATCAAAACAGTGGGTAAAGAGGAACAAACCCAATTCTAACCCATCAGAGAGATGGAAGCCTCCAGAAACAGGATGCTGTATAAGCCTCCCATTAGTCTATATGATAAGCATGTTGCTATTAAAAAGCAAAGCAACTGACCACCATTTCTCTTAAAGTATGTGAGGGAGCCTAGAGATGTTTCCATTGTCCCCATCTGTCCCCAGCTTCTTGTTTGGACTTGAAATCTCCTCCATTACCTTTATTTACCTAATCCACTGACCACCCCTCCTCTCATATCTACCACTATTTTCTCACCTCCTTAACTTCCTTCAAAGTGATCTTGCCCCATGGGCCCATTCTGATCAACCCCAACCAACCATGTTCACGCCTTTCCCTATTTTTATCCCCACAGTTTCACTCTCAGGCACAGCTCCTCTGCTCAAGGCTATCTTGCCTTGGGTCCATGTTCAGCAGCTGCTTTGTGTGTGTGTGTGTGTGTGTGTGTGTGTGTGTGTGTGTGTGCACGCATGCCCACGTGCCACAGCTTGTGTTTCAGGGTAACCATTCTCCCTGTGCTCAAACCCCAGCTCCACTCTTCTGTTGTGAGGTACGTCAACTAAACCCATTAAGCTTCGATGCTCCCTTTCTGTAAAGTGAGGATTATAATAGACTTTACCTAGTAAGGATATTTTGAAGATAGAAGAGGTAATGTAGTAAATCACTCAATACAGTGCTGGTAAAGAGTAAACACATAATAAATACTGGTTTTTATTATTCTTATTGTATTCATTATTTCATCTACACAGAGGCAATTCTCTTCAGTGTGGACGCAAAATATTTTATATTACTTAGTATCACCTGTAAATGTGGTGACTGCACTGTTTGAACTAAAATTGGGACAAATCCAGAAAATCACACGTACTTATGCAGGAAAGAAACAGAAGCAGTGAAATAAAAACAGTACCAGGTGATTTGAGATGGGGAAATCACTGTGTCCCTAAGTCCTGTGCTATGCTTTTTTAATAAAATTGAGTCCTCAAAGAAAAGTATGCTGGGTCTACACAAGTGAAGTGAAGGACTAATTGGTTTGGGGTTGGATTCTGAATTCGCAAGAAGGTTAGAACAAGCTTTTTCCCCCCTGCATGGGATGCATAAATACAGACACCTGTGCAGTGTACTAGGCTATTGCTGTTAAAGAAAACCTTATCTTCTCTTCCGACAATTTGTCGTGAGGACAATGTCAGGAAGAAAACCTTCCCAGTACCAGGGTGGGAGGGGCCAGCAGACAGAACAAAGTCGTGAAACAGACTTATTATCATGTGAAAACCGAGCTGAAAGGAAGTTTTTTAAATTTTTTTTTTCAACGTTTTTTATTTATTTTTGGGACAGAGAGAGACAGAGCACGAACGGGGGAGGGGCAGAGAGAGAGGGAGACACAGAATCGGAAACAGGCTCCAGGCTCCGAGCCATCAGCCCAGAGCCTGACGCGGGGCTCGAACTCACGGACCGTGAGATCGTGACCTGGCTGAAGTCGGACGCTTAACCGACTGCGCCACCCAGGCGCCCGATGAAAGGAAGTTTTTGATAGAGCTGGAACCCCTGTTGCCAAGGAAAATGGGCCAGGAGGTCTATGATATCTAAGGTCTTCAGTAATTGTATCTGAGAGCAGACTTGTAACAAATGCTTTCAAGTCTGTTAACTGGATTGCTTTGGAAAATCCCAGCTGAACTCTTAGAATCTCATCTGCCTAATTCCAATTTTGCCAATATTTTAAATGTGTATATAGTGTAAGAACCAGGGCTTTCTGAAACCGTGCCATTAAGGTAATACCAGAGGAGGAGACAGAGAGGGGAGCAGGGAAGGTGTGTGGCTGAAGGTTGGTGGCACAAGAAGGCAGCTCCAACAGAGACGGACTATAACAGAATGGCCTTCTATGCTTTTTAAAGGGAATTTCCAGGATAGACACACCTCACAGACAAATCTAAGTATGGCAATACCTTCCTCATTTTCTATAATCCATGCCTCTGTTCTCAAGCATTTATGTGGATAATTGAAAAATGACAGTATATCGGGGACCTGGTGGCTCAGTCAGTTAAGCATCCAACTTTGGCTCAGGTCATGATCTCATGGTTCGTGGGTTCCAGCCCCACGTAAGGCTCTGCGCAAAGAGCTCAGAGCCTGGACCCTGCTTCGGATTCTGTGTCTCCCTCCGTCTCTGCCCCTCCCTGCTTACACTCTATCTCTCTCAAAAATAAATAAACATTGAAAAATTTAAGAAAAATGACAGTATAACACATTTCTTTCCTTGAGTCTCCATTTCCCTAAAGGCAGATGAGCTTCAATACTGAAGACAAATGCTCCATGTGGCAAAGGACAGTCGTGTCTCAGGTAATCCAGTGATCTCATCCTGATAGCCCGGCCCTACCAGTGCCCTTCCCAACAACCCTGAATGGAAGCAACACCCATGCACCCATGGGAATAGAATGGCTCCAAATGGCCTTTTGTTTTCATGCTCCTAATCTTCAGAGTCCTCATGCTCTTCTCTTGACCTTGCTTTGTTTCCAAGGTGAAATATTTATATTCCTACTGTACCTTATTTTGATAGCTGGTTTATGGTGTCTCTCATTATGCTCTTTAAGATGTCGTTACTGATAACCCATTAAGACTTTGTAATGGAGGAAAAAATATCCATCCTGTACTGGGATAAGAACTAGGGCCTAAGGGCGCCTGGGTGGCTCAGTCGGTTAAGCGTCCGACTTCAGCTCAGGTCACGATCTCGAGGTCTATGAGTTCGAGCCCCACGTCGGGCTCTGGGCTGATGGCTCACAGCCTGGAGCCTGCTTCCGGTTCTGTGTCTCCCTCTCTCTCTGCCCCTCCCCCGTTCATGCTCTGTCTCTCTCTGTCTCAAAAATAAATAAACATTAAAAAAAAAAAATCTTTAAAAAAAAAAAAAAGGACTAGGGCCTAAAAGGTAAAAAGCATATGTATGGTCCATTATCTACTCACCATCAAATGCAGACACACCATCCATAATTTATGCCAACATATATAGAGTATATAGAGAGCATAAAACTAGGGCATGAACTATTATTGTTTTGAGAGAGAGAAAGAAAAAAAAAAAGAGAGAGTGGGGTAGGGGCAGATGGAGAGGGAGAGAGAGAATCTCAAGTAAGCTCCACATTCAACACAGAGCCCAACTCAGGGTTCCATCACATGACCCTGGGATCATGACCTGAGTCAAAATCAAGAGTCAGATGCTTAACCAACTGAGCCACCCAGGTGCCCTAAGGCAGAAATTATTGAAGCCAGGTCCAGGTACCCAGTTCTTCAATATACTGTTCTCTCTACTGTAGTGTATGCTTGAAAATTTCCATCACAAAAAACTTCAAAAATATATATGGGATCCGAGAGAGAAACTCAGAAAAGAAAAAAAAAGTGATCTGAATGATATTCTCTGATGTTAGATTACTGTAGGCAGCATTCCTATGCTTAGGAGACCTCCAGTGTTTCTCTCTGCAACCTTGGGAAGCTCGTGGGAGGAAGAGGGGTGTTTATTTTTAGTGTATGTTACTTCAGTGAGTGCCCAGTTTTCTTGCTGAGGTGGTCCAGGCACGAAATGCTATGTATTTGATTTTTTCAAACTACATGGCGGCAAGGAACTAAAAGTGTAAAAGCTTCGGTATTGGACAGACTAGATTCAAACACTCTTAGGGTACAACTTGGGAGCAATTACTAATTTCTCTGACCTTTCATCCCCTACCAAGTAGAGTTAATATCAGTTTCACAAGGTTATTATAGAAAAAGTGCCTACTGATAGGTCTAGCAAATAACAGATTGTCGATGCATTCTCGTTTCCTTCCTACTTGTCATATTTTCAGCTGCCAGTCACATAGCATGTTGAAAAAATTCCAAAGACTTTCTAGATATAACTCGGAAACCTTTTCAGTTCTCCAAAACACCAGCAAAATCTTGGCATATCCAGTCACTGCACATTATTAATAGTAGAGCTATTAATAGACAAGGAACCCACGCCTTTAGATAGACACCAGATTGTGTGGTGTTATTAGAAAGGACAATAAACTCTCAGTTAGGGACATGAATTCTCATCTCCACTCTCTCACTAAGAAGCGTTGCCTTTAAAAGGGACACCTAGCCATCTCCTGTCCTTGGAGAAGAAATTTTTCTACAGCATTTTTGAGCCCCCAACTTTCTAAAACAGAATGATAAGCATAGGAACAGACTAAAATATATATGCCATTAATAATTTGATATGTTACTATACTAAATAGACATCAGTTTGATTGTCCTCAGGTATGAAAACCACCCTTATTAGATTTTGACAAAGTAAAAGCACTGTACAAATATGAGGTTTTGACTCTGGATCAAATGGCCTTGGCCAGAGGCCACTGCAAATAGTTCTGTTGTGTGATTATTACTGTTTTTACTATGATGAAAGCGGGATTATGAATTTAATGCAATAAATAGCTGCAAAGTAGCTAAAGCTCAGCATAGAGAATAATTAACAGTGTGGGACATCAGCAGGCCCCTGGCCTGGCCCCGTGCTTACCGTGGCCTTGGCAAGTTACAATTGCTTGATTGCTACAATAAAGCATACCCTGTCTTTAAAAGTTGTTAGAAGTTAAATGAGACAATGCTGGTAAAATGTTCCTGGTATTACTAAGTGCCTAAGAATCTATTTTCTTCATGAATTTCCACTTTGGAAATATTATATCAGTACTTTATCAATCAGGTTGATTTTCCGGAGTTAAAATTCAAAATTTTACTTTTCATATTTATGAGTCATTCACTGTTACATGTGTATGTGAGAGAGAGAGACAGAGACACAGAGATTACACATTTATAGGGTTTCAAAAAACAACAAAATCTTAATTAAATAGCAAGAGGACAGTATTCAGCTGAGCTGAGCAGTCATGAAGGCAACATGGAACTCACAGACAGACTAGAGGGAGTTAAGGAGTCGGTGACTCTCAGTAAGAAACTGCTTCCTTCCATCAAAAGTCACAGATGTCTCTACAGCCCTTGCCACCACAGCCCTGGTCACAGGCAAGTTGTGCATGCACATCAGTCAAGACGATATTCAAATCACCCTTGAACAACAAAGGAGTCACATCTCCAGTATATTCCATATCTGAAGAATTGAAAGCTAAGAAAAGAAAGAGCCTGCACAAGGCATGTAAACACAGTTGAAGGGTCTACATTTGAGATGCTACATTTTGAACAATTGCCGGAGACAGCATTCTCTTCTGTGGAAAATCAAGCTTTCATTCAAGAGAGTGACCCATAAAACCTAGACAGTGCCGGATGTGACCCAGTACTCTGCTACTGACACAGAGCAGCAGGTGACCCAAAACCCAGAGGACAGGAAGAAACCAACACACAAATGGAACCACCCAGACCCAGCCTTCCTCCGACCTCATTTATCATAATCCTAATGGATGGGGACAGAGGACAAGCCGCTGCTGGTGTGTGCTGTTTTTGCTACGTGTGAATTCAAGGCACAAATGAATCTATGTATTTCCACCGTTTAGGCTGAGGTCTTCTCAAAGATGGCCTGCAGTTTTGTTTTAAAAAAAAAAAGAAAAAAGAAAAAAATCAGGTGAACTGGACTGATAACCATACAACATTTGCAGAGAAACACCCATGACAAACGATGGTCAGACAGCCTAATCCTATCTGAGGGCACCACCTCTGATGTGTACACGACAGGTATTGATTCTGGCCCTGACAGTCTTCAGCCTCTCACCACAAGACGGGATTTGGAAACCTCAGGCAAGCTAGCTGTCTTTCCCTAGGGGCTCAGTATCATCGCCGGGGACTCCCAGGGAAGAACAGACCCCAGGGCTCTTACTATTTGAGGACCAAGGGATTATCTTCCTGTCTCCGCTCCAAACTGAAAAAGCAAATCGTCTACCTTTACGTTTCTTCTGGCTCATAAGCCTTCCTCAATGCTTCCCTCATTTTTCTTCTTCCTTTCTCTCCTCACAGTTTCTTTTCCCAGAGCCATTCATCTTGTCCTCACCTCCTATCAACCAGGAAATCATTTAGCTGCTGAGACGGGTGGCCCCAGTTTACTTTGTTTTAAAGATAGACTTGCCCCCTAGTGCAATCCCTGCCAGAAAGCCTGCTCCACCACCGCCCCCACTGCCCCGCCGCCCTCACCTCCTCAACCTTGAGTAAGAAAACCCAGACATTTATTTGGGTCTGCAACTGCCCTTGCCGGAGGAGCCAGAAACTCCCAGACAAGGGAGGAAATGCTGTAGACAATAGCTGAAGCCACTCGGTCCACAGCACTCAACTTTTCAACCACACCCATTGGTGGAATTTGTTACCGGTAAACACGCATTGCTCTAAGCACCATTATTTGTTAGAGATGAAAGGGAAAAATCATCTGCTCCTGAAGTCAGCCCAGCTCTTACAGATGATTCTGGATCTGATACACATGAAAAGTGGATATTTGTGCTTCTCTGAGCCAGAAACTAGACAGGGAAGCCCTTTGCTACCTAAAGATTGCCCTTTTCTCTGTACCTGGAGCCCAGTTGGTCTGCTGAAACTCCAGGATGGGCAATGACTTCAAATCAGATTGTAAAAGTAATGAGGGCAGGGAACATGAGAAACCTGTGCAACACTGCTTGGAAACCTTATCAAAATCCCCTTTAAGAATTACATGGTGGTTCGAGTTAGCCTTACAAAATTACATTGAACCTAAGTAAAATGATAATAAGAATAGTGAAGAATACGGAAAAAGAACAATGAGAGTACCAGCGATGATCCACATCCTGAGGGCGTCCTTCCTGACTCACCCAGCCTGTCTCCCCATAGGTGAAGCTGCTACCTGTCAGAACTTGCAACATCTCTCGGGATCCTCTTCTCTTTCGTGGTATCTCTCAACTTAGTCCAGCAGCCATAGCTCCAACCTCTCTCCAGCAACTGGCAAATAATGAGCAAATCATTCAGTCAATGTATTGCATTCAATGTATTTCAAATACTTTGCAGTTCTGTGTAGGGTCTTCAAAGTCAGCATAACCCTGTTACGTTTCTATCTCATCCATGGTAAACGCTCTGTCTTTTAATGATGGATTTGATTTTTCCAATAGCCAAGAGGTGTTCATAGCCAGTCCCTCTGGGAAATAAAATTGGTTATCAAGCGAGATAAAATATTTTCTGTTAAAAATAAAGTGTACTCTATTTTTTTTAATGTTTATTTATTTTGAGAGAGTGCAAGTGGGGGAGGGGGCAGAGAGAGGGGGAGAGAGAATCCCAGGCAGGCTCCACACTCAACACAGAGCCCCACGAACCGTGAGATCATGACCTGAACTGAAATCAAGAGTCGTGTGTTCAACCAACTGAGCCACACAGGTGCCCCCAAAATATACTGTAAAATAATGTGTGTGTGTGTGTGTGTGTGTGTGTGTGTGTGTGTAATAAATTGGCTCTGAAAGATGTTTCCACTGGTAGGTTTAAATATGTTTTATACCAGTAGGTATGAAGTTTCCAAGGGTCACAGCTCTGAAGGACAATTCACATTTGGATATACACATTATGCTATGTTTGCTTTAAAAGATTGATTATTTTATAGCTACAATTCATAAAGCCTGTGGTCATAAAACACCTCCCTCTATCTTGGAGGCAGACTACACTTGTACAAATAATGTTATCAGGTTCTAACTCAGAGAAGACCACTTCTGGCCCTAAACATGGCTAGACTCCATTCCACTCTCAAGTAGCCAGGACCACAGGATCTATTCCCAAACATGACTTCTAGCTTACACAGGAAAATAAAAAAAGGAAATTTCATGGCAAAGGAACCAATCCTGTAAAAGGATAAGAAGTTACTAAAAAATCAAAACAGCTTCGACCATAGAAAAAAGCTTAATATTGGTTTGGGGGCATTTTTGTCAATTACAAAGGGCTTTTAAAGAGACAGGCAGCAACTTTATCTCGATACCACATCTGCCACTTGCCAAGGTGTGGCATCCATCTCCAATAACCCTGCTTCGTCACCATCCAGCTCCAACGGACTCAACGGTGCCCTTTGTCACTTGCGAGTCTCATTCCTCAAATCTGCTGCTTGCTACTTGAAAAGCTCCTAATCTACAATTTCGTATTCTGTGCCCACAACCTCCACGTTATGTTTACTCATTCTCTTCTTAATTCTCTAAAAAGTGGGATTCTGGTTTCCAGAAATAAAGACTGGACTTGAGATGGATTCAATTCTTGGCTTTTAGTTGTGGCCTCAGAAAATGTCATTAAACTTCCTAAGTCTTTCCAAATAAAAAAGAAACTATTATAGGTTGTCCTAAATTATTTAATATATATTCCTTAAAAACTGAAAAAAAACATGACTATATAAGGCAAGTGTTTATGAGTTTGGTGTATTTTCGTCTGCATATGTTACATACATAAGTTTTATGATGTGGGAACATAGTATAATATTTATTGTTGTGCTGTGTGCTTTGCTTCCCTTTACAAGATTACCAGTAATGCAGCCTCTGCTTATACATGTCTTTGCAGTGACCAAGAGCCACATAATTGTGAAAGTAATCCCCTCTGTTGTGGCTGCTGAAATGCTGGCATTGTATCTGATATTGAGAGGTCCTCCCCATTTTGGTTTTAGATCTTCCTCCCTCTACCTGCATACATTTGCCCTCCTGCGGTTTTCTAGGACAACACATATAAATCTAATCCCTTTGCCATATGACAACCCTAAAATATTGAAAGTGAGCTTTCATATCTCTCCAGCTCTTTTCTTCTCCAATCTGAGTAGCCTTGGTGTTTTTGTTTTTCTTTGTCTATTTCTCCTCCGACGTCATTTGTGGGTCCTTGGTCGTCCTCACCATAGCATCTGCCAACTCTAGCTTCTCACACCCCTGAGGCCTCCTTCAGTTCCATCTCTCACCTGAAACCCTTACCCTGTCAGTGTAAACTCCTCTCTCTCCCCCAACTTCTACTGAACTTTATTCTGTTTTCATAGGTCTCCTCATCTAGGCTGTAAAAGATATGTCTTGTATTTCTTTTGGAACAAACCACTACCCACTTTTCACCTCTGCCATCATCAACCTCATAGGAGACTGTCTCAAAGCTACCTTTAGATTCTTTTGGTTGACTTTGGCAGTTATTTCCTTTTTTTTTTTATGCAACCAATACATTTTCTGTGCATTGTTGCATCCTTTAGAACAGTCTCAAAAGCTAATAAACTAATCAAAATGCTTTATGAAGTGGAAAAAGGAAGGATCAAACATAAAGAGAATTGTATTCATCATCTGGGCCCAGTTTTATTTTCTTTAATGTGCATATGTATACATAGTTGTCAAAATGACTACTCTGGAGTCCAACTGCTAGGGTTCAAATCCCTATCACTTAATAGCTCTGTGTCCTCTCTTTACTTCTGTTTCTTCATCTGTAAAATGGGGATAATAGAAACCGCCTCATGAGGTTGTTATGAAGATTTTGAGATTACCAGTAATTACGTGGGAAGTGCCTAGATCGGTAGTTGGCACTAGGCAAGCAAATGTTTGCTACTGTGATGCTGAAGAGGACAATGATCTAGGCGCTCGGGAAAATCACTTTTCATCTTTCCAGGTCTCAACTCCCTAACCTGTAAAACAAGAAGGAAAAAGGATTAAATGCTTCCAACTGTGATAGTGACAACTGTACGATCCTAGAGCCCTTGACATTTTACAAAGCACGTCCATATGCAGCAGCTCACCGGGAAACACTCATCAGTATCCCATGCTTTCAGTATACCTGACTTGCTGAAACAGCTGACCAATGTTCTGGAAAGTCTAAATACTGACTCCGGGCCCTGGCCTCCATTTAGCAGAAAGATCCAAAGTCCTCAAATAGCTTATGCCTTCTCCAGTATCTGGCTTGCTATCTGCTATCTGCAAAATAACTCACCTTGAAAATCTGGACTACCAAATGGCATGTAAGAAACTGGAAAGAGGCAGGCAACGAATAAAACAAGGCAAGGATATTTATTGAGTATCTACAATATAGATCATTATAATGTCAATCCCATTAAGCCCTCACAACAACCCGCGTGGAAGGTTTTACTACCCGTATTTCTGAGATGATTTCCTCATAGAGGCTCAATACGAGTGCCCAAAGTCACACAGTTACTAAGTTGAAATCAGGTTGGAAGTCTGACTGAGCTCAAAGCTTGACCTCGTGCTAAAGTTCCACACTGTCTCCCTGAGATTTGCAATCTACTAGGATTGGGTTGCCATTTTAACTTCTCTGCTCAACCTTAAGCCCACTGAAAGGTTTTGTTCGATAAATGGTGCCAAGAACATGATGAGGTATTTTATCGTAACAACTGGCCTATAGGTGGCAATATTTTCCACTCGCGACTGACCCAATCCAGCACTCATCAAGAAAGCCTCAATGCAAAAATGTCACTGTAATTTGAAGGCACCCTGAGACAGCTCTACCTCACAAGTCCACCCTGTAAGCGATCCAGACAGCTATTGAGCAATGACATTTCTTCCATATTTACAGTGTAACAGAGAACAAACACGTCTAAACCATGATCATTGTTCCATATAATAAATATTGTCATTGAATGAGCTCAGGCCACTTTTTTTTGTTCTTGTTCTTCCTCGTTTATTTCCCACCAACACATTTTATTGCTCCCTGGCTTGATGGCTGCTAGCCCTGAGGGCACGTGAAAGTGAAGTCAGCAGAACTGTTGCTGAAAAGTCTCCAGTTGGTCAACAGACTTGCTTGCCCATTCAAAGGAAGTAGCATGAAAGTGAGGGAGCAACGAAGCCATGGTCTTGAGATCCCAAAGATATCACTGTGTTTGGCAAACTCCACCGAACTAGAACGTTTGGCCTTAAATAGATGAAATTATAATTATATGTTAAGCTACATCTACATTAGGGGCTCCTGGGTGGCTCAGTTGGTGAAGTGTCCAACTCTTGATTTCAGCTCAGGTAGTGATCTCAAGGTCTGTGAGTTCATTCAAGCCCCAAATCAGGCTCCCCGCTGACAGTGTGGAACCTGCTTATGATTCTCTTTTCCTCTCTCTCTGCCCCTCCCCCGCTGTCTCCCTCCCTCTAAATGAATAGATAAACCCTAAATAAAAAAAAAATTTTTTTTAAGCTACATCCACATTATCTTCATGGTCATTTTAAGAGACAGTTACCTGATGCCAGGCAGGGTACACTATATATTACTCTGTTTGGGCCTCACATGTAATCTTGTGAGGTAGGCACAGTTGTTATAACCATATTTAATGAGGAAACTGAGGCACAGAAATGTTTTGTAGTGTTCTTATTGTCATAGAACAAAACAATGGTAGCATGAGGATCCACACGCCAGCAGCCAACCTCCAATGCCCATGCTTTTTCAAAGCAAGTTTCTGATTGCTTCTGGAAAATGGTAAGATACTCAAGTGCATGCCCATAAGCAGAACCATTTAGTTTAATAGTTTTCATGAGATTTCCCAATCCATTTAAACAATCCTGTACCAAGCAGTTAGTGTGATGAAAATGAACATGATCTGCGTATGCTAAGAAAACCAAAGCCACGGTGATCAAATGAATTTCCTCTGTAGGGTCACTTCACATACCTATTAGATTGATCACACACAGCATTTGAGATGGAATTACTCTGAGAATTTTTGGTATGGCTGGAGCTAACTTATGGTGAGTGTACTTAAGGGATTACATTTGATTCTTACCATGACTTTTAGTCAAAGTATCTGACAATGAGATGAATAGCTGTTAGAAAGGAAAGGTAAAGAGAAAACTGTCAGCCCACAGAACAACTTGTCACTGATTTGTTTCAGAGGCTTGAATTCATAACTCTTCTTCCTCTTTTTAACTCCACAAAGGTCCTTCTCCTTCCAGAAAGTTCCTCTTCCCAAAGCCAAGGACTGATAAGGAATGAGGACAGAATATCAGGTGCCTTGTTGTCTCAAGTGGCTTATTGACATCGCTAAGATTTTTCAGACTGGGTGACACCCATTTAGCTTACTATGCCCCTCATGGCAATAATCTTTAGTACTTTCTCCCTGAGAAGGAGTGAAGTACAGTGGAGTGGGATGATCCCATTATAAGAGCTAATTGTATGTGGCCACAAAATACAACTGAAAGGCAAAGGGGGGCAATGGCTTGTAACAAGGAAGCTAGGAGACCCCACCTGGGGCAATGCTCCCTATGTTATACCATCAAGGAGGCATGACAAATGGAAGATGGCACAGCCTTAGGGGTTGGAAGGTCCAGATCCGAGTACCACTCACCCTATGATCTTGGGCAAGCTCTTTTTCTGTTGAGGCTCCAGTTGGATCACTGTTGTAAGGGATAAAAGCTCACCCAGAGGGTCGGGAGACACTGATGAGATTTCATTCTGGCAGATATCGGTCACTCTAGGGGTCTATGTCAATGTTAGTTGTGAGTTGATTCTTCAGAGTTCTGGCCTTGCCTCTCACTCTATCCAAAAGCTTGCCCTTGATCTTTGCACCTCTTCCAAAGCCCAGAAGAGGTAAAGATTCGACATTGCCTTGGGTGTGATCCCAGGCAGTCTTATTAATCAACATGACTTCCTGTTTCCCTACAGTGAGAAGAGAGGAGGGAAGCAAGGTCTGAGGAGAGTGGCAGGGGCCACACCAAGCGAGGACCTCAGCAGGGACAACAAGAGCCTGCTCAAGCTGAATCAGTCCAGTGTTTTTTCCTGTTAAATGATTCACATGCTGAGGCAAATCGGTCTGAGATGTGCACACTCTTCTTTGCCTTTCATGACCTTCCAAATGTGTTGGTGATTTTTGTTTTTGTTTTTCCTATTTCACTTCTCTTTCCTTGGAAAAATGATTGTACTGTTTTCATTCTAGGTTGAGGTCCCCCCCAACCCCCACCCCCTGTCATTTCAATGTTTGGGGTGGAGCGGCGGTCATATCAAAAAAACACTGTGCTAATACATGACATTAAAGCCACTTAAATGTCCATTTTAATTGTTATTCATATTCCCTAAGCTTCTTGTGTTTTTTTAACTCAAGTAGGTTAAATTATAAATAAAATCTCATTGCATATTATATACAATAAAGTCTGAGTCTTTAAAAATCAAGCTCTAAATAGATGAATTTTCCATATGTGTCTTAAAAGGCTTATTGTTGTACACAACCAAGACTTTTTTCAGTTATTTTGAATGGGAATTCCCTCTGGAATACATAACAGAAAAAACATTTTTCTTCTTAACAAAATTAAAACTTTGATTCATTATTTTTTTTTAATTTTTTTTAACCTTTATTTATTTTTGAGACAGAGAGAGACAGAGCATGAATGGGGGAGGGGCAGAGAGAGAGGGAGACACAGAATCGGAAGCAGGCTCCAGGCTCTGAGCCATCAGCCCAGAGCCCGACGTGGGGCTCGAACTCACGGACCGCAAGATCGTGACCTGAGCTGAAGTCGGACGCTTAATCGACTGAGCCACCCAGGCGCCCCAGAACTTTGATTCATTATTAAAAGTCATAATCCCTAAATCCTTTTAACACTCCTGGCCACCATTTTGTCCTCTCATGTTTAAGTGAGGTCAGTTGTCACCGAGGCCCTTCTTCCATGCTTGGTTGATCTCCACGCATATCCATAGCTGTAATATCCTTTTTAGACAAGTTATCCAGGAAGAGATGGTTTTACTATTTGGTTAAATCTGGACAATGCTGACATTTCCCAGCTTAAGACCCTCTGGTAACTTCTCACTATAGTTAGAATAGTAGCCAAACTCCTTTTCATGACTTATAGAACCCCATATGGCCTATTCTCTGACCTTCTCTCCAACCGATTTCCCCCTCATCCCCACACTGGCTTTCTCTCTGTTCCTCAAAAGGGCCAGTTTGTTTCAGGTGCTTTGCACTTGCCATTGCTACTTCCCACATCTTCCTCCAACTGCTTCCTCTCCTTTTTAGGTCTAAGGTCAAATGTCACTTCCTCACAGAAGTCATCAATGTCTCCCACACCAAGCAGGTCGTAACCACTTTCCTGCATTATTTTCTTCCCAGCAGGTAAAGCACTTTTGGAATGCTTCAGGTCTGTTATACTCCAGGAGAAGGAGGCCTTTATCTGTCTTGTTCACTGCTTTATTACTATTTCCAGAACAGCTCTCAATACATAGGAGGCACTCAATAAAGACTGTTAAAGGGAAAAATCCTGGCTCATCTCCACACCTCCTTAAAGCTCTTCCGTTATCATAGGGAGCTCTGGTTGCCTTGAGTCTTATTACACATTGGGTAACCCAGTCTAAATGATCAATTACAATGACATCATCAGATGGCTCTCACAACATTAAAAAGCTGGTAACGTCCAATTTCATCCCAATTTTGGAAAGAGAGGAAGAGAATGTTGACGACACACCCTAATTTCTTGGGTAGTTCTTTTCAAACTTTTCCAACAAGATATAACTAATAGTTTAGGGGGATTAGAACAGGAGTATAAAGTGGCCCCCAAAGACAATATATCTTTCACATGTTGTGGATTTTTTTAATTTTTAAAAAATGTTTACTTATTTATTTTGAGAGAGAGAGAGAGAGCACAAGAGCACACACGTGGGGGAGGGGCAGAGAGAGAGGGAGAGAGAGTCCCAGACTAACAGCATGGGACCAAGACCTGGGGCTCTAATCCACAGACCGTCAGATCATGACCTGAGCCGAAATCAAGAGTCAGATGCTTAACCGACTGAGCCACAGAGGTGCCCTTTACATGTTTTTAAAATCCAGATGGGGGCGCCTGGGTGGCTCAGTCGGTTAAGCGTCTGACTTCAGCTCAGGTCATGATCTCGCGGTCCGTGAGTTCGAGCCCCGCGTCGGGCTCTGTGCTGACAGCTCAGAGCCTGGAGCCTGTTTCGGATTCTGTGTCTCCCTCTCTCTCTGACCTTCCCCCATTCATGCTCTGTCTCTCTCTGTCTCAAAAATAAATAAACGTTAAGAAAAATTAAAAATGAATAAAAATAAAAATAAAAAATAAAAAATAAAAAATAAAATCCAGATGAACTTTGCATTCTAATAATCACATATCTGAGTTTGATTTAGCATAAAAGAAATCTCCCCTCAAATTGTTGGAAGAAATATGCCCTCCAAGAAGATGTGTCCTGTTCACCCTGGAAAACCACCAAGGATCCCCAAGTACATATGATCCAAGCTGGTAATCATCTAGAAATAATTCTAGTGGAGCCTTGAAGGGAGAACAGCCCCTACCCATCCTTTGCTACCCTCACCCCATCTTCACCCCAGTGAGGAAGAGCTCTGGAATAAAGACACCTAAGTGAGCCTTAAGTCATAAGGGGTGTGAAGTTTTGAAAAGGAAAAACAAGGCTAAAAGTTATATCTTTCTGCATCACTCTTTTTTCAGACATTTCTTTTAAACCATTTCACTGCTCTCTTTCTTTCCATGTGCTTAGCAAGGTGAGAGGTATAAACTCTCCTTGCTCCCTAGAGGAGAGAACCTACAATGAGCATATAACTCAATTTTCCCAGGACCATCCTGGTTATGAGTATGTTGTCCTGGCAGTATTATTCATGCTCCCTCTCCATTTGTATAGTATATGGTCACTCCAACGGATGCCTTCCCCACTCTCCCTCCCACTTAAAAGGACAAGCAGGAACCACTCTGAACAAGTCATAAACAACATGATGTAAATCTTCTTCCAGTCCAATTTCAACCCACCAAGGAAAAGGAGTCCTTATGACTCAGATGAGTTGTCCATTTGATCCATTGAGAAAAATCATAAAAGCATTTGGGGTCCAAACCTTGGTTTTAGCAATGACATTTCCTTTGTCTAATACATTTCTGCAATTAGGAAATCGATAATTACTATGGGTTGCTCATTGAGGATTGGAGGTTCAGGATCCAAGCCATCATGGCACAAATTACAATAATAATATTTATAGGAACAAGACAAAAGAAGTGACCAGGATGGTGAGGGTGAATTGAGTTAATTAGTAAAAGCATTTAAAAATAAAATGTAATAGGGGCGCCTGGGTGGCTCAGTCGGTTGAGCGTCCGACTTCGGCTCAGGTCATGATCTCACGGTCTGTGAGTTCGAGCCCCGCATCGGGCTCTGTGCTGACAGCTCAGAGACTGGAGCCTGTTTCAGATTCTGTGCCTCCCTCTCTCTCTGCCCCTTCCCCCACTCGTGCTCTGTCTCTCTCTCTCTCTCTCAAAAGTAAATAAACATTTAAAAAATTTAAAAAAATAAAATATAATAAATGTAATATATTCAGTCAGAGATGCCACATGAATTTGAATAATCAGCCCTTTCAATGGCCTGGCATTTGAAGGCATGAAAAAGAAAACCGTTATCCCATGAATGTACCAAAAAAGATTGCTGGGGTAGTAATTATGGTGGCCACTGTGGGAAGCATAATAGACCAATGGTCCCAGCTGCTGCCCTCTGAGATCCATCACCACATTTGTTCTGAGGCCGTGCTTTGTGTGGCTGCTCCCAGCCATGACTAAGCACAGCAGGGCTACTAAGGGCAGGCCCGTTCCTGAAAGACCTCTGATGCGACTCCCAGTTAGCCTTGCCAGAACTTCCTCAGAATTGAAATCTTAAGGTCTTTCTTCCTCATCTTCTCTCCCTCTCTTCTTCACAGGGATCAGTCCTGCCTGGGGGTCGACAGCTCTCCCAGCGACCTCCAGCTCCCTCCCATTTTCTCTCACAAGGTTTTCCTCAACAGATCTTTTCAGGTCTAATCTCATTTTAGCATCTGCCTCTCAGACGACCTGAACTAACAAAGTGATCCAGGCAGGAACTAGTTGAGGGATAGCGAGAATTAAGCCTTTTAATGCATTTAAGATCATTTGATCTAATACCAAGAAGCAGGGTAATGAGAGATCATAAAAGAAGAAGTTGGAGGAGTTTAATACTTAAAAGGGAACTTTCCCAGAATAACTAAGTCATGATAGAAGTGGCTACGACAGTGGGGGGTGGAGGTGAGAATACGCAGGGTCAGAAGTTATTCATTTGCATATCTGACGCTACATTAGGTCCAAAGGCCTGTAGGAGATCTTTTTGATGTAGAACTAGGGAAATGTTGACAACATTGTTTCTTGCCATCTAGAAGAAGCCAATCTATGGTGAAAGAGAAGAAAGGCAACACAGAGAGGGAAGCAAGAGCTTGAGGGGGATCCTTGAGGGAGATTTTGACCTCTTATTTCAATTTTTGAGGAAGTCCGTCTGCATCCTGATAGCTCTCATGGGGGGTTGATTGTTCAACGTTTCTCATTTCACCTAAACTAGTTCAAGATGGGTTTAGTCACTTGTCACCAACAGAGATGTGACTCACACAACAGAGAAATTTTATTTTGTTTTCTCTGAAAAACACTTGTTGTATAGTATAAAAATATCCAAGGCCACATTACTCATAACAGCAAAAATAAATAAAATGATAACAACTCAGACATCTACCAATGGTAGAAGAAATTGTAGCAAAATCATCCAATGGCATATTATTCAGCAATAACCATGAATAAAACTACAGCTACACATGTCAATAATAAGTCTCAAAATAAAATATTGAGAAACTAGTAAGTTCTAGAAGAATTCACACTATAAGATTCCAGTTACATCAAGTTCAAAAACAAGTCGACTAAACCATGTATATTACGCAGGAATACAAACACAAATGGCAAAACTAAAGAAAAGCAGGTAATGGTTTATGCAAAATTTAGGATAGTGGTTACTTCCAGAGGTAAGAGGGGGATGTGACTGGAGAGGACACACAGGGACATCTAAGGACTGAAAAAGCTGTATTTCTTAAACTGAGACATGCATATAGGATGTTTGTTTTCTAATTCTATGCATATATATTTAATTCACTTACATACAATTTTATACATATATTTATATTTTTAAAGTAGGCTTCATGCCCAGCATGGGGCCCAACATGGGGATTGAACTCAGGACCCTGAGACCAAGACCTGAGCTGAGATCAAGAGTCAGACACAACAAACTGAGCCACCCAGGTGCCCCTACATATGATAATTTTAAAACAAAAATAATTATTACAATAGCTACTATTATTTTATATAATTAAATAAGACTACAGATGTTTAGCAATAGTGTCTAGCATAGAGTAAGCTCTCAATAAATGATAAGAGCCATAATGAGATGCAGATATTTGTACCACTTAGAAGAAAAGACCAAAAAGTATGTCTTCATCTGTGTACACACCGCTGTGTTCCACGATGCCTGAAAAATCTGTTAGAACCACAGCCCCATCAGAGATTGAAACTTGATGGTTTTCAACTTTTACTCATCTAAGTGATAGTACCAGAAGAGATTCTCAGATTCACAGCCACAGACAAGAACGTACTTGGTTAATATCAGACACTCGGTGGATATCCAAAGTAATGAATATAAAGTGTTTAGTTACCTGATATCACATAATTAGCCCAACACTGAAAGAAAAAATAATATCTGCATCTTAGTAGAGAAAATAAGAAACAATGGATCAAGTGTCGGCTTCGATCTATTCTAACCAGGGTCTCTTCGCAAAATAAGAGAATTGTGGAATTAGTCACGTACCCTGACCATCATTTTATCTAGCCGCTTATTTTACGACTGAAGAAGGAAAAGCTGAGAGAGGTTATTTGGATTCTTCAAGGTCAACAGTGACTTTGTGGTAGAGTCAGGACTAGAACAGAAGTTGGGATGGAAGCTGCAGAAAATGTCCTGCTATCGGTGTTCACAGACCAAAAAGAACAGAAGAAGAGACTAGAAGGAAAAGTGAGCGAGATCAGGTATGGACAGTCCAGCACCCCATCCCTTTCAAAGGAGCATAAGAGCTGGAATCCACTGAAGCTTGCAGAGGATATAGGCCCACCACTTTACTTTTTGAGTAGCACCTCTGAATGAACTCTACTGGAGACAAGTTCCTGGGAAGAAGCCACACTCAGCTAATTCTCCTAGCAGAAAATATTTCATAGGCAATTTCAGAGAAATTTCCTTTTTTTAATGTTTATTTATTGGGGGGGGGGGGGCAGGGCAGAGAGAGAGGGAGACAGAATCCCAACCAGGCTCTGCAGCTATCAGCGCAAAGCCTGACGCGGGGCTCAAACTCCCAAACTGTGAGATCACGACATGAGCCAAAATCAAGAGTCCAATACTGACTTAACCGACTGAGTCACCTAAGCGCCCCTCAGAGAAATTTCTATCGCAACCTCACCCTTATCTCTATCATCTGTATCTAATGCACTTGATGAGCATACGGTACAATACTTGTTATTAACTATTTTATTTTTCTCTTAAATCATGTTTATCCCTAGCCAGTTACCAATCTAAGGCTAAGTTCACAATTATTTCTTCAATAAGTACTCACAGGGATAAAGGATAAAGGCCTGTACTAGGCACTAGAAATCTAATGCAAAGTGTTTAATCAAACTCCATTTACTGTGTCCAATCACGGGAGACAGTGATTTATTCAGAAGAACATACCAAGCAGAAGTAACTCGATGCGGACAATTCCCCTCAACCTTTTTGTCACAAGACAATTAAATAAGAGCTCATAAAGAAACTTTGCTTGCTTCAAAATCTTGTCATCTTCAGCCCAGCTGATAGGGAAAGTAGGTCTTATGGCTGAACTCTTGAACCAGGAAAGGATCAGTCCAAAGTTTCTGTCAGGTGACGTGACCTGCAAAACTATTTCCATTCCTTGGCTTATCTTTACGACCGAAAAATGATTGCCTCTTATTTGCTTTATATGCTGGAAAATGTGGTTGAATTGCTGAAGCTGTCCCAAGCTAGAAGTTTCCTTCTGGGAAAAAAGAAAAGTCATCCCCTAAATGCAAGGTTTAATTAATGAAAAAGTAGCCTAGATTATCAAACTATGCCTTTTTCTTTTTTTTTTTTTTTTTTTTTTTGGTCTGATATTTAGTGGTTTGGGAGTTTGTTTTTTTAACAAGCAAAAGACCTGTAAAAAGGAACCAGACCCTTCTCTAATTTTTATACTCTAATCTGTTGCCACTTCACAGTGTTTGTAGCAGCTCATAACAAGAAAGTATGACCTCATCAGTTATTCACTCACTGCCATTCAGCAATTTAATGAGTTTCATTGGAAATTCCCATTTTAGAGGAAATTTCTCAGTTGTAAAATAACTCTTTTTTGTTATTTACAAATGAAAAAGTTGAATTGTAATCAAAGCATAGTGGATGATTTCTCTAAAGGAGTAATTCAGGGCGCAAAGCCAAGTTTAAGCCTCTCTGTTCATTAAAGAAAGCTAGATCTAAGATCCTAAACCAGGACTGTGACCAAACTGTGTGAGCATCTAGTTGGCTCTACGCACTGGTATAGTTTAACCAGCTTATAACTTCAGAGACTGACAGCAAAAGGAGAAGTTAACAACTAGCTATTGAATGACCAAGCAATGTGCATAGACAGTGTTCAAACAATTAGCGTAATACTCTCTTCCCAAGTGATATATTGCCTGAAACACTGGGTTAAATGGGGCACCCTCTGTATCTAACGGCAGCAGTCAGTGGACAAAAGCTGTTGATCAAATGTCAACCTCCATAGTCCACTGGGGGAGGCAATAATTTATTCAAAATGTAGCATCAGAATAAAGTTACCTTTCAAAAACTAATCCTTTTATAAGGAAAACAGAGAAAGAAACAGACAGAAGGCACAAACAAGTAGATAACCATGAATAAGTCTATCAAACAAGGTCACAGCATTTTTTTTTTTTTTTTTTTTTTTTTTTTTTTTTAGAGAGGGAGAAAGAAAGAGAAGGAGAGGGGAAGGAGCAGAGAGGGAGGGAGAGAGAGAATGCCAAGCAGGCTCTGCACTGTCAGCACAGAGCCAGACACAGGGCTTGAACCCACAAACTGAGATCATGCCCTGAGCTGAAACCGAGAGTTGGACACAACAAACTGAGCCACCAAGGTGCCCCAATTGTTTTCATCTCAGAAATTATTCCAGTTTAAATAAAATAATTTGAAAAAATATTTTCATCATCAGAAAAACTAGGTTTGGGGGTTGTGTGTTGGTTTATTGCTTGTTTTAGGTAACTTTCCTATCAAGGGCCAGTTTGTGCCTCAGATTTTGACCCAGCAATAGATTAAAGTCCCTTATCAGAGATATGGAATGCTGTATCCAATGACACATATCCTTTCTCTGTCCTTTAAAGCACATATCGTCCCTCCAAAGGAACTTCACCATGAAACTACATGACACAATCAATAAGGACCTCCGACGGAGACCAACCCCTCACCCGTCCTACCCCCCGCTGCCTGAAGACCGTATCATTGCCCCAGTCAGTCATCCTACGAGAACCAGTAAATTGCATGTGTAGCTCCAGCACTGGATGAAGGTAGCAAGGACAGCAGAAAGCAGCCTTTGGTCATCCTCCCAAGGCCCCTGATGTGGAAGGAACAATCGCCTGGTACACAAAAACGATCATTGTAATCCCCAGTACGAGGGCTTGGGGTGTGGGAAAGGAAGGGCGGCCCGGAATTTGAAAGCTAGAATAGCAAGGTAAGAGATCTGAGAGCTTCAAGAGGAGTCTGTGTTGTTTGTTTTTAGTCTAGACTGAGAGCGCAAGGACTTAGGAAATATGCGTTAAGTTAGAAGACACCCTGGGGTTGTTTTCTTTCTCCACTTGGAGCCCTGAGTAATTGTGCACAGGCCAGTGCCTGCGCCCAAGCTGACTAACAGCTACAGCAATTCCCTCCCTTTCTCTCCACATCCAATCAAGAATCAAGAATGACTGCCACTCACTTCTTAGGACCTCCTCCACCTTTCCCACAGTACGTGTGTCTGCAATATATCAGAAATCTCCATATTTCTCACCTATTAGAGCCCCTGATCCACAAACCAGCCTGCTTTTTAAAGAGCAGGTTTAACCAGAGGACTGCCCAGTTTAAAAATTCTTCAGTGGCTCCAAGTAGCCAAAATCCGAACTGTCCTCCTATACAGGCCCTGTCAAAACAATTACCTTGGTTCATATCCTGTCTTTGCTATTTGCCAATCTGGGAAATTTTCTTAAATTCTTTGATCCTCAGTTTCATCATCTATAAAATAGGGTAACAATAGTCATTCTTAATAGGTTTGTTGTGAAGATCAATGAGACACTCCTTTTAAAAACCTTTGTGCTGCTGAACTTGGGGCGCCTGAGTGGCTCAGTCCGTTAAGCCTCCGACCTCGGCTCAGGTCATGATCTCACAGTTGGTGAGTTCAAGCCCCACGTAGGGCTCTGTGCTGACAGCTTAGAGCCTGGAGCCTGCTTTGGATTCTGTGTCTCTCTCGCTCTCTGCCCCTCTCCCACTCACTCTGTCTCTCAAAAATAAATGTTAAAATAAATTTTTTTAAAGACCTTAGCACTGCCTAGTGTTCAGTCACTTGACTATCATTGCTATTATTATTTTACCAACTTACTATTCGCTACAAAAGCTCTCCCCACGTTGGCCCTTCCGCCTCTCCAGCTATCTATCTTGTTACTGGCCGATCTGTAATCCGAGGTTTTGTATCTGAAGGACCCACTTTGTGCCAGCCCCCAAAGCCAAGGGATTTACATATGTTCTTTAATCATTCACAACTCCATGAGATAAGTACTGCCATTCTCATTTTACAGAGAAGGAAACTGAGACTCAAAAAAGTTAAGCAGGGCCCCTGGGCGGCTTAGTCAGTTAAGGGTCCAACTCAGTTTCGGCTCAGGTCATGATCTCATAGTTCATGAGTTCCAGCCCCCCCCACCCCCACCCCACCCCACCCCCGCCCCTCGCTGTCAGCACAGAGCCTGCTTGGGATTCTCTGTCTCCCTCGCTCTCTGCCCCTCCCCTGCTTACTCTCAAAATAAATAAATAAACTTTTAAAAAAAGTTAAGCAACTTGGCCAAAGTAACCCAGCTACTAAGTGGTGGAGTCCATAGATGAAATCAAAGTCCATCACACTCCGAATCTGTTTTTTTTAATGACTGCTTTCTGCTGCATTTATCCCACCTTATTTCCCCTAAAGTTGCTGAAACAATTTTCTGGCCCTGCATGCTTTTCCAGAACCTCACCACTTCTCCATCAAAAGGTGGAATCTATGTCATCTCTCCTTGAACCGGGGCAGCACCCTTTGGTTGCCTCCGCTGAGTCTGGCACAAGTTAAGCTATGTGATTTTCAAGTCTAGGTCATAAAAGGAAATGAAGCCAGGGCACCGGGCGGTTCAGTCTGCTAAGCCTCCGACTTCAGTTGAGGTTGTGATCTTATGGTTCATGGGTTTGAGCCTCATGTTGGGCTCTTTGCTGACAGATCAGAGCCTGGAGCCTGCTTCAGATTCTGTGTCTCCCTCTCTGTCTGTCCCTCCCAACTCATACTCTATCTCTCTCTCTTTCTCAAAAATAAATTAAAAACATTAAAAAAAAAAAAAAAAGGAAATGAAGTTTCTGTCTGGCAATCTCTTTTAGAGCATGCACCTTTGGAGGCCTAAGCTGCCATTCAGAAGTTCAACTACCTGAAGCTGCCATGCTTGAGAGACCATGAGAAGAGATCACATAAAGATAGAAATGCTTGGGGAGCCCCAGCCATCAGCCATCTTTCGAGCACCTCCAGCAGTCACTGCACAGAATGGAAAGGAGTCGTCTTCCCCAAGCCCTGCCCCAGTTGCAGATTTGTGAACTAAATCAGTGATCATGATGATTGAAGCCACTAAGTTTTGGAGTGTTTTGTCACACACTAATAGAAAACCAGATCACCCACGCAAACCTCCAACACTATTTAATCACTTTCATTTCCCCTGACAAACACACCTCTCATGGCCCTCTTCACGGGAGCAATTGCTTCTGCCTACAAATCACTACCAGCCCAGGATGCCTCAGCCAGCGCACACACACCCTCATTTAAAGAGTTACTTGGCTTTCAAGAGTCATTGTAGGTATTGTCATTTTAGTCATCTTTCCCAAATTTGGAAGTGAGTGGTTAAGGACCCCAACTGCTAGTCAAAATGTCTAGACTTAAACTTTTTTTGTTCACCGCTTCCAACCTGCAGGATTTAATGTCTCCAAAACCCCTGTGCCTACAAAAGGGAATAATAACAAAACCCTATTTTGGTATTATAGTGATTCATTTGTAGCTCCCAGCAAAGTTCCTGCTATTTAATAAGAGTTCAATATACAGGGCGCCTGGGTGGCTCAGTCAGTTAAGCGTCTGACTTCAGCTCAGGTCATGATCTCACGGTTCATGGGTTCAAGCCCCCCATCAGGCTCCACACTGTGGAGCTTGGGATTCTCCTTCTCCCTCTCTCTCTGTCCCTTCCCCACTCGTGTTTTCTCTCTCTCTCAAAACTAAATAAACTTAAACAAAAAAGTTCAATACATGTTGCTGTAATTAGAGCACTAATTATATTGCATTGCAATTATCTATGTTTTTGTTTGTTTCCTCTTCTGAACAAGAACAGTGTGCCCTCAATGCCTGGCACCTAAGATATGCAAAAAACATTTTTGTTAAATATATAAACAAATGAATGAACAAAGAAACAAACAAAGGAAGGTGAACAGGTATGTGTGCTCTAGCCTCCTTTCAACTCCTCAGATCTAGTGTGTAAGAGGGTAAAATGACAGAGATCTCCACTCCTGTGGGAAGCAGTTCCAGCCATTACTTCTGAGACTTCCACACACCCAAAGCCAAGGGAGCATCCTCACTTGGCCAGGACAACCTTTTTGCTTCTGACACTCCAAACCAGATGCCAGGACTATAAGGAAAACCAGTGCCAAAATGTGAGATGGCCTCCAAATGCAGATTCTCTTTCCTCGTCTAACTATTTTATAGCCTGCCATCAAGACGCCTGACCTTGCCAAGTAAAACCCAGTTAATCTTTTACAATGTCAGTCTCCTTTACGGACTCCACGATATGGCAACGCCATATGGTGGCGATGCTGTAAAAGGGACTCTGCTCTTTCCTGAAAGTAGGTTTATGCTGCACTTAGCAAATAATGCGCCTCTTGCCTCATGCGTGATATTTCCCCACTGATTTCTGCTCAATCTAAAGAAATTGAGAGAAATTATTAAACAGCAGCATAACTTTCATTAATAAGGTGAGAAACCTACACTTAATTTTCTTTTTTTTTTTTTTTTTTTTTTTTTTAATTTTTTTTAATGTTTTTTATTTATTTTTGGGACAGACAGAGACAGAGCATGAACGGGGGAGGGGCAGAGAGAGAGGGAGACACAGAATCTGAAACAGGCTCCAGGCTCCGAGCCATCAGCCCAGAGCCTGACGCGGGGCTCGAACTCACGGACCGCGAGATCGTGACCTGGCTGAAGTCGGACGCTTAACCAACTGCGCCACCCAGGCGCCCCCCCTACACTTAATTTTCACTTAATTTTCATTTTCACCGTAGAATTTACATATATGTATATACATGAAATTCTCATTATAACAGCTAACAAGCTACGGATACGTTGGCTGAGCTCCAATAACTGCCGTTGCAAGTCTATGCCTTCCCCAAGTACCAATGTCATTCTAGTACGCCTTAATTTCAAGATCCAGAAAACCCCAATGCACCAGTGGGACACCTCCAGCCTCGGCATAAAAGTAAAAGTTTAAATATTTATTAAATGAGTAAAATTCCGGGTGTTGGCTGTCTATAGTCATAAATTGCTTTAAAAGCAAATATGGACTTTGTCTTACTGTTGTTATTATTGTAGATTCTATGCTTTTTGTAAGTTAAATCATTTCTGCATTCTTCTCTGAAAGGAGTTGTCTGAAGGCTGCAGAATGCTGAGAGTTAGAAAGATTTCTGAGGCGTGGCACCACATTCTCTGATTGGGCAGCTGCTCTCGAACGATGTGGGCCTTTTGCTGTTGACTCACCAGAGGGCAGCAGCTTTGCAGCTTGATGTCAGCACACAAGAATGTCAGACACTTCTCTTTGCCAGCCACCCCCCCACCCAGCCCCCAGGAGTAGCCCAGAATTAAGCAAAGCTGTTTGGGTTAGCTTCTGACTAGCCTCCTGGTTGGGTTTCTCGCTGCCCTGGTTACTATGCTCCAGCAAAGAAAATCCCCACCAGATCTCTGCAGGGGAACAAGAAACGTTTCCAGCTATGTGTCTCTGGGGATACCAATATAATTGCCCGAGGAAGGTTTGGATATTTGGGGGAATGGGTATATTTGGGGGCCTGGGTATGGTTTTCTGGGTGCCCCTTTCCAACACACACACACACACACACACACACACACACACACACACACACACACTTATCTTCCCTAGAAAGAAAACAATACAGAAAGAATCTTGCAAACAAGCACTAGCAAAATTTCTAGATTCTAAATGGATTATGTGTTGCTTGTACTCCTGGTATTTGATCTGTTTCAATCTCCCCCACATTTCTGACTTTCCCAACTGAAGCCTCAGATCTAGTTCTAGCCTAGCTGAGATATCCCCGAGGTCCTTTCTACCCTACCAGTCTATGTTCGCATGAAATTAGACAACAAAGAGCTTTCAGAAGGGATCAGTTTCTTGATGATGCCCATGGGACTCAGCAGAGCTGTCTGCCCCACAGTAACTAGTCCCAGCTCCTGAATACCTAGTTTTATATGTGACCTAGTTTTACATCTCCTGTCCCACCATCTCCCCACTTAACAGAGAAAAGAGTCTTGGTTCTAAGTTAATTAGCATGTTCATATTTGCTGTTTTTAGATGGTTCTTGTGGTTTTAGGCAACTGAAAGCAGTAAGCAGACAGTACATTGCATACTTAAAGTAATTGTGGCCAAGGTCAATTAAACCAGTATAGTTAAGCCAAGGTGAAATTGATGGGTCACAGCAACTAAGTCTGTCCTAATTCATCTTGAAAAAGCGTGGGGATCCCAGAGCTTAAGGCTGTTTGATACCAGGGATCCCAGGGCTTAAGGCTGTTTGATTCCCTTGATGCACTGATATTTGAGGCAAAATCATTCTCTGTGATCTCACCCTCATTCCACTTCTTTAACCTGAAGGATGGCACCAGCCTCAACTCCCCATTCCACTTAAATGTCCTCCAGGATCCTCCAGTTTGCTTATTGCAGTGAACTAAATTGTGGCCCCTAAAAAGACATGTCCATGCCTAATGCCTAGAACCTGGGAATATGACCTTATTTGGAAAAAGTTAAGGATCTGGAGATGAGATCATTCTGGATGATACAAGTGGGCCCTGAATCCAATGGAAAATGTCCTTATAAGAAACACCCAGAGGAGAGACATGGAGGGGGCCTGGGGAAGAGGACAAAGCCATATAAAGATGGAGGGAGAAGTGGAGTGATACAGTCACAAGCTAAGAAACTCCTGAAGCCACCAAAAGCCAGAAGAGGTGAGGAATGGGTCCTCCTCTAGAGCCTCTGTGGGGAGCACAGCTCTTGCCAATGTTTTGATTTTGGATTTCCTACCTCCAGAATTGTGAAGACCTTTCTGTTGGGTACTTAGTTATAGCAGCCATAGAAAACAAATACAGTTATAAACTCAAATACCTTATAGGAATCATACAAGCAATGAAATGAGCAAGCAGTCCAGATACGGAAATCGTGGTTTTAGCATCTCATATAATTTTTCATTAACTAAAATTGATCATCTCAAGGCAGGGAAACAACAGGAAGTACAAGTGGTCTTTAGCAAAAGTGAGAACAAATGTCCTAGCCAAAAGTAGTATCTATAACCCAGACCCACCTAATTGTTACCATATGAAAACATGAGCCCAGCATGGCCACATCTTCCCATTTTTATTGGATTTTTATTTTAAATCTTTTGTTTTTTTTTTTTTTTTTTGAGAGAGAGAGTGATCCAGAGCATGAGCAGGGAAAGGGAAGAGGAAGAGGGAGAGAGAGATTTTTTTTTAAGTTCATTTATTTATTTTGAGAGAGAGAGAGAGAGAGAGAGAGCATGAGCAGAGGAGGGGCAGAGAGAGAGGGAGAGAGAGTCCCAAGCAGGCTCTGAGCTGTTAGCGCAGAGTCCGATATAGGCCTCAATCTCACAAACTGTGAGATTTTTATGACCTGAGCTGAGACCAAGAGTTGGTTATTCAACTGATTGAGCTACTCAGGCACCCATAAATCTCCTACATTTTAAGTGTTGGTTCACAAACCAAATAGGCAAACTGCACTCTGCAGGCCCAACCAAGTATGTTTGAGGACTGAAGTATGACCACAAGTGGCCAGTTGCAGGGAGCACTTTGACTCTTACAACAGTATTTAAAGTATGTGCTACCAATAGTTCATGATAAAACTAAGACCAGGGCCTTGTTTTTCTCCTACTCAACCTGGTCAGCCAACCCACACCACTTACATTCAAAATCTTTCCCATCGTTGGTGTAGGCAGAGAGAAATATTCTGTTGAACCCTAAGATAGTATATCACCTTCCTCCTTTTAGGCCTTCTAGGCCTTGTGTCTTAGTTTCTGTATGGTAACTTAATTTGGACTCTGACCACTTAGAATCTAGAAGTCGTGTGTGTGCGTGCGTGCATGTGTGTGTGTGTGTGTGTGTGTGTGTGTGTTTGCATGTGTGTCTTGAAGAGGATTACAGATAGGTACCCTGCAGTATGAGTGATTACTTTAGAAGGAAAAATAAAATAAAATTATTCACTAGGGACAAGTAAAATTCAAAGGCCATTTTTCTCTGCTTATTTTATCCCATAATATTAAAATATATTTTTACTAAAAGGATTGGTATTTAGGTCAGATAAAACTGAAGATATAAAACTCAGACATAACTTGATATTGACACAGCCTCTGTATTTACTTTATTAAATGTTGTTATTTCTTTGATCATTTGTTGAATCTCTAGAGCTACCCATTTCCCAACTCAGACAGTAGGTGTCCTACAGAGCACTATAAAGTAAGCCATGGTTCAACTAGATTGAATTTTTCAGTCTGTCCATAAAGGTGATTAGGAAGATAGTCATGAGCTTTGAAAGTACCACAAAAATGAATGCGAGACAAAGACTGATATTGTAGGGGCACCTGGGTGACTTACTAGGTGAAGCATCGACTCTTGATATCGACTCAGCTAGTGATCTCACTGTCGTGAGATCGTGGGTTCGTGCCCCGTTGGGCTCTGTGCTAAGTGAAGCCTGTTTGAGAGTATCTCTCTCTGCCCCTCCCCCATTCATGTTTTCTCTCTCTCAAAATAAACAAATAAACTTAAGAAAATATTTATATTATAACTCTTGGTTGAGTCTGTAATTAGGAAAGAAAGTTGCATATAATCAATATTCATAATTGATCCCTATGTTCTTATGGAAATATTCTAAAAATAAATAGGACAGACTTTTGAAGGGTCCCTTTAAAAAACTTAAAAGATTTTCAGAAATAGAAAGAGAAATGAGTTTCCCTACTGGTGGAGAATTTTCCTTAGTCAAATTAAAGTGAAGGATGCAAAGAATTCTAACAACTCAATAAGAAGACAACCCAATTTTAAAATGGGAAGAAGATTTAAATAGGCATTTCACCAAAGAAGTTGTATAAACGGTTTATAAGCACATGAAAATGTGTTGAACATCACGAGTCATTAGTGAAAGGCACATCAAACCCATAATAAGGTACCACCTCGACCCACTAGGATCAAATCTGTCACCAAGACAATGAAAAGTGTTGGTAAGGATAAGGAGAGGCAGGAACCCTCCTTAATTCCTTGTTGATAAGGATATACAGAGATGTAGCTACTTTGGGAAACAGTTTGACAGTTTCATGTAGAGTTAAATATTAATTTCCATACAACATAGCAATTCTCGTCCTAGATGTCTCCTAAGGAGAAATGAAAAAATGCTTCTACATGAAGACTTGAACATGATGCTCCTAACAGCATTATTAATAATAGTCAAAAAGTGGAAACAGCTGAAATGTCCATTAACTGGTGAATGTATACACAAAATGTTGTATGTCCATGCAATAGCATGTTATTCAACCATAAAAAAGAATGAAATGCTGATATATATATGAATATATATATATGAAACACTATATTAAGTAAAAAAAACAGACACAAAACACCACGTATTATATGATTTTATTTATATGAATTGTCCAAAAAAGTCATAAAAATAGACAGTTGACTAGTGGTTGCCTGTGCCTGGGGTGAGGACAGGAATAACGGGAATGGGGCATCTTATTGGGATGATGAAAATGTTCTAAAAATATTGTAGTTATGATTACACAGCTCAGTAAGTTTATTAGAAGTTTATTAGAAGTCACCAGATTGTGCACTTAAAATGGGTGAATTTATGGTATGTGAGTTAAATTTCAATAAATCTGTTTTAAAAAGTTAGAGAATCATTAAAAGACTAAAACCTGACATCTAAAAATTTTCTCTTTTATCCTACAACAAATCTGTCAACAAATTTGTCAATAATTCCTACCAAACACCTCCTTTTTTTATCATTTTTGTATTAGTTTATTTATTTATTTTGAGAGAGAGAGAGAAAGTGCAAGCCAGGGAGGGGGCAGAGAGAGAGGGAGAGGGAGAATCCCAAGCAAGCTCCACACTGTCAGGACAGAGCCCAATGCGGGGCTCAAACCCACCAGTCATGAGATCAGGACCTGAGGCGAAATCAAAAGTCAGACGCTTAACTGACTGAGCCACCCAGAGCCCCATTTTTATCATTTTACGTATTTCTTTTTTTAAGTTTATTTGTTTATTTTGAAAGAGAGAGAGCGTGCATGTGAGCAGGGGAAGGGCAGGGGGGGTGGGAGAGAGAGAGAGAGAGAGAGAGAGAGAGAGAGAGAGAATCCCAAGTAGGCTCCACACAGTCAGCACAGAGCCCAACTCAGGGCTTGAGCCCCTGAACATAATCACGACCTGAGCTGAAATCAAGAGTCCGACACTTAACCGACTGAGCCACCCAGGCACCCCTCATTCTACATAGTTCAAAATATAACATGTACAAAATAGAACACAAAGAAAAAATTTTCTCCCACTATTTTCCCTCAGCCCCCAAATGCCCTTTCTTGGAAGCAATCATTGTTATTTGTTTCTTGTGTGTCTTTCTAGAAATATTTTACGCATCTCTAGAAATATATATGTATGTGTATTCTACCCCCAACACAGACACATACACACACACAGACCCACACACACACAGACACACACACACACACACACACACACACACTCTTTCCCACAGCTTGCAGCATATTATACATAGTGTTCTACACATTTCTTTTTTTTTACTTAATAATCAATAATCTAAATTTCAGAATCTAAACATATGAATCTAAATATTACTCAAATCTTTTCTGTCTTTACTGTCCCACTTTGCTTGGGCCCACTGTATTTTACTTATTTTGAGATGCCATCAGTTATAAAACACACTGGTATTTGGGGACCATTAAGAGAGAAAAAAATGCTGCCAATTAAATTATGACATAAAATTGATTGTAAGATACATCTCAGTTTTGGGGAAAAAACCCATAATGTTAACAAGTGCATATATATACACAAACATGTAAATAATAAAATATATTACAACATTGTTTAGCATCAGACACTGACCCTGGCCCCTTCTCAATTCATACTCTCCTGCCAGAATAATTTTTCTAAGCTCTAAGTTTAATCTTTTCATTTATTTCTCTGCTAAAAATCATTTATGGCTTCCCATTGCTACAGGATGAAGTCCAAATAACTCAGTGTTACAAATGTCAGTGTTACAAGACCCTTCCCTTTCCTGGCTTCATTTCTTTGCACGCTCTAGACAGGCCCAACTATTGACTCTTCCTCAAAAATGTAGCATTCTTTCAAAACTTTGTGCTCTTGTACATGTTGTCCTCTCTCGCCTGGAATACACTTGACCCTAACTGGGAGGACCTAGCTAAATACCATTTGTCCTCCAAGACTCATCTCCGGGAAAATCGCCATGAACTTCCCCAGTTCAATTAAATGTCCTTTTTGTACTGCCACCCTCGCTGTGCTTAATTCCATCCAGAGCACTCCCTGCCCAGTATCAGGATTTTTTGCTCCCTTGTCTGTCTTCACCACTCTTATTTTTCTCGCATCACCAGGGATTGCCACAGTGCCTAGTCCATGGTGAGCATTCAATAAATATTTATTGAATGAATGTGTACTTTAGCCCCTGGAAGTAATCAACACATCTGCAATAAGGGAGGTGTGGTCAGCTTATTATAGGGGAAAGTGCACACTGTATCTGAAGTCAGAGGATGCCGGTTACAGGCTCTGAACACTTCCTTTTTTTAATGTGTATTTATTTTTTTAAATGTTTTAGTTATTTATTTTGAGAGAGACAGCATGCAAGCAGGGAAGGAGCAGAAGAGAAGGAGAGAGAGAGGGAATCCCAAGCAGGCTCCACATTGCCAGTGCGGAGCCCGACATGGGGCTCAATCCCACAAACTGTGAGAATCTGAGCTGAAGTCAAGAGTCAGATGCTTCACCAACTGCAGGCTCTGACACTTCTTTTTTTATTTTTTTATTTTTTTTTAATGTTTATTTATTTTTGAGAGAGAGAGAGACAGCGTAAGCAGGAGAGGGACAGAGAGAGAGGGAGACACAGAATCCGAAGCAGGCTCCAGGCTCTGGGCTGTCAGCACAGAGCCTGATACGGGGCTCGAACTCGTGAACTGTGAGATCATGATCTGAGCCGAAGTCGGACACTTAACCAACTGAGCCACTGAGGCACGCCTCTGACACTACTAACTCTCTGATCTTAGTTTGATGAGACTTGGTCTCATCATCTAAAAATATGAACAGTAACTACCAGCCTAGAAGGGAAGTGACTGGCATGGAGTGGGTGCTCTAAAGACAGCAGCTTTTATTAGAGTGACGGGAACATACTATGCCGCTGAACAGATTTTGTTTACCTTGAAAGCAGACACACCACGGACATGTGTTGTACTACCAAACGGACTTTGTTTTCCCGCTTTTATTTTGTATCAGTTGAAAAAAAAAGTAACGCCTTTTGACAGACTTGAAAAGAGGACATATAACCATGTTTCAGAAATCAAGACGACAAAAAGACACACAGCCAATTCTTGCTCCCAACTTTACCCCAGCTCCAGTAGGTAATCACCTGTAACCGTTTTTTGTTTGTTTTTATTGTGAGAGAGACTGCATGAGCAGGAGGAGATAGGCAGAGAGAGAGAGAGGATCTTTAAAAAAAAAAAAAAAAAGTTTATTTATTTATTTTGAGAGAGAGAGAGAGAGAGAGAGAGAGAGAGAGAGAGAGAGAGCAGGGGAGGGACACAGAGGGAATCCCAAACAGGCTCTGCACTGTGCAGAGCCAGATGTGGGGCTTGATTTCATGAACAGTGAGATTACGACCCGAGCTAAAATCAAGAGTTGGAGGCTTAACCAAGCCACCCAGGTGCCTCAAGAGAGAAAGAGAGAGAGAGAGAGAGACATCTAGACAGAGAATCTTAAGCAGGCTCCAAGCTCATCCCAGAGCCTGATTCGGGACTTGATCCCACAATCCTGGGATCATGACCTGAGCTGAAATCTCAACTGACTGAGCCACCCAGGCATTCCCACCTTTAACAGTTTTTTTTTTAAATCCTTCTCATGTTTATTCATAAGACAAATACAAGCACATATAAATAAATACATATTATTCCCCCCTTTTTCTTACACAACGTGTGCCATGTTATATATATACGCTATTCTATATGTTGCTCTTTCCACTTAATATCTAAAGGAATTCTGTGACCTTCTAAGTTTGCCCTGCAAAATTCCAATCAAGTAGACAGGTCATGGAAAGGGGTATCTTATTTATCGCTTTTGCATCCTGGCTCTAAACTATAAGCAAAAGTTAAAGGCTTGACTCACAGCTTCAACCACAAAGTAACTATATGACTAAAACAAGGAGCCATCTGCCTGCCTGTCGCGCCAAGCCACAGGAAAGAAACCCTAGCCCGGCTGAAAAGGTACAAAGAACGCTGCAAACAGCCCTGGCAGGCAGGCTAGTCGGTCTTTAGCACCTACTATTGCCTACCTGGTTTTCATCACGTAAATGATAAGAGCCTTCACCTTTAAAGGAAATGATTATTTTCAGAATTGTAAATAGCTTCCATTTGGGGGCTGTGACTCAGAACAAGATCTGCATTTTTTTTTTCCGAGAGCTGGTAGCCTCTAGCCTACCAGCCTAGCTGGTAGGACAAGGGGATGTTTCAGGCACAAATACCTCTTATTCTTTCAGTTCTGTTGATCACATAAATGATAAAGGTACACGTACAAGAATATTAAAACATTTGGCAAAATGAGGGTATTAGAATAATAGACGTTTCTTTCACTGGCAAGTTTAGTTACGGCTCAGATTGCCCACGTGCCCTCTGCCTTCTGATTTCTTTCTCAGGCATCCATCACCTGAGTTGGTGACCCAAAGTCCCAAACTCTCCTCCAAATGGCCCCAGTTTAATCACTATGCCCCCCCCCACTCCAAGTCTCTGGCTGCCCACTGCCCTTCCAGAAGTGCTCCACATGAGCAAACAGACTAGTTAGAAGTCAGCACCCACACCAGATTCTCTGTCTCATACACAGCCAACCACGTCACTCTGACCCCATTTGTCATGTATACGAACTGCAAGGAATTTAGCAGGAAGATTAAAGATGAGCTTGGAAGAGGACAGAAACTTCCTGATGTCTCAAAGGGATTGTGTCTGACCCATAAGCCCAGCAAGTGGGAACCCAGGTCACCTGTCTACACCGTTCAGACCGCAAACACTGCAAATCCAGCAGGCAAAGAAAAATAAGTGCAGGAAGCTATGGGAGTCAGCAGCAAAGGCATCGAATCCAACACAGTGACACGGAAGGATAGAGGGTTATTAGGGCAATAAGGTGAAGCCTCTTAGCAGCTGATTTCTCCAGAAACCGTAAGATACTGGCACAATATACTTACTATTAGTGTTTGAGCCAGAACAGTAGGAAAGTCTGAGGAATGAGCTGGGAATGGCCAGGTGGAGAAGGGCAGAGGGAACAAAACACACAAAAGCACTAAGGCTCTAAGTCTGGAAATAACAAGGCATTTGAATACCTCCAGATAGTTCCACGTGAATGCAGACAGAATACCCGGAAGCCAAGGCCAGCATCATGGTGAGAGACGAATTGAGGCTAGAGAAATGGCCAGCTGGTGAAGGATTCTGTGAGGCCATGCTCAGGATCTTGGATTTTAACTTGAAGGCACTACTGGGAGCCACTATAGGATTTTAATCAGAGAATAACAAGATCAGATTTAAGTTGTGGGAAGGTCAATCATAGCATATAGATCATGGATTTGAGTGCTGTGTCCACAGCACCTACTATTCGACTGTCCAAGCTAAGCTGTAACCTCAATGAAAGCAGGGAGTATATGTGCTGTCTCGTTATATCTCTGGTACCTGATACAATGCCTAGCACACTGCTGGTCATGAATGAATGAATGGACGGTGGGATCCAGTCTCATTCGTCTTTGTGTCCCTAATGCTTATGTAGTGATTAGCACCATGGAGGTATTTGATAAAGATCTGTTGAATAAATAAATAAATACTAACTTCTGCCTCATTCTCTCCCAACGCTCCCCTAAAACAAAAAAAAAAATTGTATAATTTACCCAAATTCCCTATATTGTTTGCCTCTTGTATGCTGTTCCCTCTGGAATTCCCTATGCCTCTTTCCTTTCTGTCCTCTGAGTTGCACTTATGCCTCAATACTCGGCTCACATTTTACCCACTTGGGGGTCAGCCCCCTAACCACTATGCTGACCCACACAGGATTCCTTCTGACCTACTTACTCCTTGGTTCTGGTTATTTACTTTCTCATTTGTATAGTTTTTGTTGCATTCATCACATTTGTAGTATAATTTACTTATGTGTGGCTTTAGATTTTGAGTGTCTAGAGGACTGTTTCATTTTGCTTCCTTAACACCCCTCCCAGCTTAGGTGTTGACCACAAGAGACATTCAAGCAATGTCTTTCTGAAATGTAATTGTATATTATTTGAAGCTCTTCATTTTTCATCACTTCTGAAATTGATTCGCTTCAGGGTTTACCGTCCAGTGTGTTAAGCAACTCTTCCTTTTCATATCCTAAAGTCACCTAGGCTACCTTCAGCAAGGGCTTTGGGAGTTGGTGAATAATTCTGTGTCCACAGAACCTATCACCCTTGTGATTTCCTCTCTGTCCTCTCTCCTTTCATGTCTGAAGATTGAAGAGTCCAAAGTCAGATGAGGTAGCCCCTTAATTATCGTTTTTTAAAAAACATTTGCCCTTCGGACACCATCTTAATCCAAACTATCCTGTAGGAAACTTACAGAAGCCAAAACCACAGTATTCTAGGAGCAAACACATTGCACAAATGAAAGGTAATGCATTTTGTCTCATTTGCCACATTTTTTCCCAGTGCATGATCATGATTGTAGGTTTTTGAAGGAAAAGCTATAGATCAAATCAGAGTCGTGGCAATAATCTCTGTCTCCTTTTCGTAAACAAGAGCTCAACTCCCAGTGCAGCCCCACCTCACCCCCACCACACGTCTCTTTCCCTGATTACCATTATGGCCACCAACCACTATATACAAGGATTTCTTCCAACCCTGGTTACCAAGCATTGTGTTCAGCAAGATGGAGTGTGCAACTTACTCCTTCCAACTAGAATAGATGAAAAAGGGTGCCTGGGTGACTCAGTAGGTTAAACGTCTGACTCTTGATTTCATCTCAGGTCACGATCTCACGGTTTGTGGGTTTGGGCCCCGCATCAGGTCCCACACTGAGAACACGGAACCTGCTTGGGATTCTCTCTCCTCCCCTCTCTCTCTCTGCCCCTCCCCAATTGCTCTGTCTTTCAAAATAAATAAATAAACTTAATTTAAAAAAAAAAAATTAGAGGGGCGCCTGGGTGGCGCAGTCGGTTAAGCGTCCGACTTCAGCCAGGTCACGATCTCGCGGTCTGTGAGTTCGAGCCCCGCGTCAGGCTCTGGGCTGATGGCTCGGAGCCTGGAGCCTGTTTCCGATTCTGTGTCTCCCTCTCTCTCTGCCCCTCCCCCGTTCATGCTCTGTCTCTCTCTGTCCCAAAAGTAAATTAAAAAAAAGTTGAAAAAAAAAAAAAAATTAGAATAGATGAAAAAAACTAGAAACAACTGTCAGTTTTCTCTAAAATTAATCATTTTCCATTTTGCCATTTCCATTTCTAGTTCCTGCTCTCAAGGTTTAATAATCATTATTATTATATTATTTAATAATCATAATACTTGTAGAATGCCAGATTTATGTCAGGCACTATTCTAAGTGATTGGTATTGTATACATATAGTTATTTAATCCTCATGAAATCCAGATGAAATTCATACCATTATTATCTCTATTTTACAAATGAAGAAACCAAGGCACAGAGAAATTGGGTAATTTGTGGATAACACATATTCCAAATCTAGTATGTGGCAGAGTGGAGATTTTAACCTATGCACTCTGACTCTTGGCCTAGAGCTGGGGTTTGGTGGAGAGAAAGGGGTAGGGAAAGCAGACAGTTTTATCTGAGCCTTTGCACTATTAGCAGTGACTTTGGGTGAATATGCAAACTTGCTGAGCCTCAGTTTTGATACCTGTAATGTGAAGATAGAAATAGACATTTCAGGGGCACCTGGGTGGCTCAGTCAGTTAAGCGTCTGACTTCAGCTCAGGTCACGATCTCACACTCTGTGAGTTCAAGCCCCACGTCAGGCCCTGTGCTGACAGCTCAGAGCCTGGAGCCTGCTTTGGATTCTGTGTCTCCCTCTCTCTCTGCCCTCTGCTCATGCTCTGTCTCTCTCACTCTCAAAAATGAATAAATGTTAAAAAAAAATAAAAGAAAAAAGAAATAGACATTTCAACAGTTTGTTGAGAGTAGTAAATATAAACACGCATGTAAAATACCTGGTTGACCGAAAGTACTTCACAAATGTCACGTCTCTTTCTCCTTCACCCAATTAGTTCTCTATTTTTACATTGTCACAACCATTTGAGAGCCACCACCAGAAACCACATGGTTTACTACCCAGTCCTGTCCTATACCAGCTGTGTGAACTGAAGCCCCCATTTCCTCTACTGTAAACTGGCAATCATAAAACCCATTGTAAGATTAAGTGAGATCATGTTTGAAAGGCTATTAGCACAATGCCTGGCATATGGTAAGTGCTCAATAAATGACAGAAGCTATAATGATGGTGATGATAAAGAAGAGGAGGGGATTATGAAGGACTAAGGCAATGATGTTTTCAGCTCCATTCTCCCTTCCCCCCTAAAAAAAGCCTGCCATCTGCCCTCCAGGGCTATAAGAAAAAGAAAAGCATGCCACCGTTACTTCCTGGAAGGGGGAAAATTACTTGAAGCCCCAGTGACTACACTCAAACACAGTAGTCTCAACCTTCTAGTGCATAAAATCATCTGGGACATTTATTAAAATTGCAGAAAGCACAAGTGCTGGTCAACAGAAAAATGATGTGGGCCAGAGAACTGGAGATCTACACTTTGAACCAGCTCTCAGGTGATTGCTTTGGTAGCCCTGGGATCACACTAAAATCACTGCCTTGGGATTAAATCAGCACATTTACTGCCTTGAACCAAGATTATTTCTAAGAATCTAAACGGGACTTTCTTTTTTTTTTTTTTTAATTTTTTTTAACGTTTATTCATTTTTGAGAGACAGAGAGAACAGAGCGTGAGCCGGGGAAGGGCAGAGAGAGAGGGAGACAGAATCTAAAGCAGGCTCTGGGCTCTGAGCTGTCAGCACAGAGCCCAATGCGGGGCTCGAACTCACTGAGCATGAGATCATGACCTGAGCCGATGTCGGACACACAACCGACTGAGCCACCCAGGCGCCTAAACGGGACTTTCAGTGAGATTTAAGATTGATTGTTGTTTGAAGGGGATTATTTATTAGGAAATATTCATTACTACTGACCAATTCAAAGTATTGTTCAACTATCGGACAGTTTAATTCTTGAGAATAAAATAAATAAATAGACACTCCTTTGACAAATATATGTGTACTCAAGTACATGTGAGTATTGATCTCAGGACTTTGAAGTATCCATAAAAGAACTGCCAGTCTATTTTCATTATCTCATACAACCTAGTCTTAAATTTCAGCCTGCTAGCCTATAGATGGTTTCACCCAAATTTACCTACTGTTACAGAAAGGATAATGAATTTGTGCATTGCGTAATCCTAAAAGGGCTTTATTGTTTTATTCAAACTTTATTCCTCATACACTCATCAAGAATGTTTCCATGCAGGGACACCTGGGTGGCTCGGTTGGTTAAGTGTCCAACTGCAGCTCAGGTCATGATCTCATGATTCGTGGCTTCCAGCCCTGCGTCAGGCTCTGCACTGACAGTTTGGAGCTTCCTTTGGATTCTCTGTCTCTCTTTCTCTCTCTGCCCCTCCCCCGAGCATGCATGCATGCACACTCTCTCTCTCAAATAAACATTTAAAAAAGTATATAAAAAAAGAATATTTCAATGCACTTCATTAAGTTCACACAATGAACAGCTTCAATATTGGTAAAGAAAATGTATGCATGGATAGTGCCACTTGTTAGATTAAGAAGTTGAGGGGGAAAAGTTTCCATTTCCACAGGCCAAAAAAAGTCAACATAATGAATTCATTGTCATCAAATGATTCTGTGCCTGAATCACTAGACTTTGTCTGCCATCAATTTAGTCAATCTCTGTTGGTTTAGAAAAAAGAACTCTTAAAGATAAAAAAATAAAATTTTCATATTTCACTTATGGCCATGAAATATTATTATTATGGCTTCCACAGTATTATTAAGAAGTTAAATCTAAAGTCCTTCCAGGGACAAATTTAAGCTCACAACCCAGTAAGGCAGATAAATTCATCTTTACTGATCTTAAAAAAATTTGACACATTTGATACTTTTCATTATTTCTGGCCAAGCCTTAAGTAAACCAAAAAATACAGGAAATCTGAGAGGTGGTTCTTAATATAAACCAAGGAACTTCACTCAGAGATAATGAACGCCTCACCTTTTATAAGGTTTTTCTAGTATTTTTCAAACATTTGTTATGCAAAGAATTAAATCAGGTGCATATCACCAATTCCAGATCTCCTTTTCAACATCACTTTGATCAACTATTTTTAATCCAAACACTTCTTGTAACGTTTGGGAGTAAAATGTTTTAATTTAGCTGTTTACAAATGTTTGAAATTAATCATTGGCTCAATTTCATACCAATTTAAAGAAAAAAATTTTAAGAAGCTTAGTTTATGATTTAAAAAATTTTAGGGGCACCTGGGTGGCTCAGTCAGTTAAGCGTCCCACTTTGGCTCAGGTCATGATCTCACGGTTGGTGGGTTTGAGCCCTGCATCTGGCTCTGTGCTGACAGCTCAGAGCCTGGAACCTGCTTCTGATTCTGTGTCTCCTTCTCTCTCTGCCCTCCCCACTCGTGCTCGCTCTCTCTCTCTCTCTCTCTCTCTCTCTCATAAATAAGTAAACTTAAAAAAATTTTTTTTAATTTCATAGCCCATTAACATTTGTTTCAAAAACTAGTTGGGGTCTTACTACATCTGTAATGTCTTAGCCCTACAGTTGAATGTTTTTAATATTATATTTTAAAATTAGAGGTTAAAAGCATCTATTTCAACTTGCTATTTATCCTATCCCTTTTAAGGGAAAAGTTATTTGTCTAAAAAAAAGTTGGAGGGTGTTTTTAAAGACTAATGGACCATCACAAATTAGAATCACGTGATATCTTTGCTCGGTTGACAATGTAAGAAGCAGGTGTCTATCGGGTTTCTCTTTGGTTTGACAAGCAGGTGTGCGGTATGCTGCTGTTGCTGATCCAGTCAGACACCCAAGTTCAGACAATGGCAATCCAAAGTTCCTAGTCATTTTTGTTTATCCTAGCTAAGGAACGCCTGTGAACTCCATCCAGTCTGGGGAGTCTGCTTGCTCAGGGACAATTTTACTGGGTACATTCAGTGGTGTTTCAAAGTTTACAAGGATGAATATATATATATATATATAGTTGACTGATTTTCTTTTTATAGAGCCTGACCTCATCTCTTGAAGCCTCCTGGAAGGCAGTATCAGTGTAATCTATGTCTATTCAAAGTAGATGTTGAGGGGAAAGTAATTCTCCAGTTTAGTGTATTTAAATTAACCTACTACTCTTACTCATGTATAGACATTCTAAAACCATGTTTTGCACTCAACCACAGTTTGCACTGAACTGAATCCCACGGTAAGCTATAAAAGAATGCACATAAAATATAAAGAATGCTGCTTCTTGGCCTAGGGTCCTTGGGCCCTCTGATCCTATGTGAAAATTCTGTGTGTGTGTAATTGTGCATTTTCCTGAGTAGAAGAACCACAGTTTTCCAGAAATTCTCAATAGGGCACATGATTCCAAAAACTCTCTGACATGGAGAGAATAATAAATGATTGCTTGTCCTTGCTTTACTACCAAGTATAATAAAACATAGCAACATTGGATTCTTATGCCCCTTCATAATCGCATCAATAAAAGGCTGATTCTTAGGCCTTTCTCCTCTCCTCAGGGTTACCCTGAGCCTCACTCCAGTAAGAATTTCTCAGGAGGCCAGGCCCTTTTGAGAGCTTTCTGGAGGGTCAGTTCCAGGGACAGAGCACTGGTGGAACACTGGGTGACTTTAGATGGCACAGGCATGGCAATTAGATACATTCAGATGGCTACCAAATGTCTCCCTTGACGTTCTCTTTTAGTTCTTCCTGTGATGGCAAAGAAATAGTCCAGTTGGTGTTAGGATTATTTTTACCACCTCTAGAACACTCCCTAGTCTCTCTTTTCAACAGAGAGAGCAAGCCTCAGGCTCAGTCTTCAAAGGCATATATATCTGGCAAGAATTTAATAACATCTCTTTACTCATGGCATTTCTTTTTATAATTACCTTCTCTTTAAGGCAAATAATATTGGTTTTCGATTTACAGCTAGTGAGAAAATTTATTTTTTAAAGGAATGTATCTAATTTGAAAAAGGGGAGACAAAATCATAAAAATAAATGATAGAAATTTGGAAAACACTAGACCCAACAGCTGCTAATCAAGTCATGCTTTTAATTTTTGACATTGTCTTTTTGTTTTTTAATGTTTGTATTTTTTTACTGTTTCTATTTTATTTTATTTATTTATTTATTTATTTTTTTATTTTTGGGACAGAGAGAGACAGAGCATGAACGGGGGAGGGGCAGAGAGAGAGGGAGACACAGAATCAGAAACAGGCTCCAGGCTCCGAGCCATCAGCCCAGAGCCTGACGCGGGGCTCGAACTCACAGACCGCGAGATCGTGACCTGGCTGAAGTCGGACGCTTAACCGACTGCGCCACCCAGGCGCCCCGTGTTTCTATTTTATTTTTGAGAGAGGGAGGGACATAGTGCAAGCAGGCAGGGGCAGAGAGGGAGACACAGAATCCAAAGCAGGCTCCAGGCTCTGAGCTGTCAGCACAGAGCCTGACACCGGGCTTGAACGCATGAACCGTGAGATAATGATCTGAGCTGAAGTCGACACTTAACCGACTGAGCCACCCGGGCACCCCAAGACCGACTGTCTTTTGGAAAACTCAAACTAGTTAGGACAAATGTTATAGCCAACCATAGAAATTTCTATTAACCATCTCTGAAAAATAAGTCCAAATGGTGAGGGATGTCTTTAATATTAATCAGTTAGGATGTTTTCCAATGCTTGTAATAGAAAACACAACTAAGGTACACCTGTGTGGCTCAGCTGGTTAGGCATCTGACTTCAGTTCAGGTCATGATCTCGTCGTCCATGAGGTCAAGCCCTGCATCCAGCTCAGCGCTGACCGTCAGAGCCTGGAGCCTGGTTCAGATTCTGTGTCTCCTTCTCGTTCTGCCCTTCCCCCACTCATGCTCTGTCTCTCTCTCTCAAAAATAAATAAACATTTAGAAAGAAAGAAAGAAAGAAAGAAAGAAAGAAAGAAAGAAAGAAAGAAAGAAAGAAAGGGAGAGAGAAAGAGAGGAAGGAAGGAAGGAAGGAAGGAAGGAAGGAAGGAAGGAAGGAAGGAAGGAAGGAAGGAAGGAAGGAAGGAAGGAAGGAAGGAAACACAACTAAAAGTTACCTTAACCAGTAAGGACTGTCTCCTAATAGTTTCAGAGCAGATTCAGTCAGTGACTCAGAGACATCATCAAAACCCAGGTTCTCTGCCATTCTTAGCACGTGGTTTTGTCTTCAGATTTATTCCCTCATGATCTCAAGACAGCTTCCAAGACACCAACTCCTCATCTACCAATGACCAGATTCAGGAAAGTGTGAACCACTGTCTTCTGGCCCTTTCAAGAGCAAAGGAAACTTACTCAAAAGTTTCCCAAGTTTTCCTTCACATTTCATTAGCAAGGTTGTACCTCATGCCTATATCTAAATAACATCGCCAAAAAAAGGAAACTACCAATTGGGCCTTAGCCCAACCCCCATTTGCCCACCAGAGGGACTACTGAAGATACCAGGCCTAATAACAACAATATTGGGGTTCTCTTGCCAAGGAAGTATGAAGGGAATGGCTGTTGGGTAGGCAATCTACATTGTTTGCCATGAGCTTGCATTATTAGTACAAGATTTTAACAAGTCTGAGGGGTGCAAAAAGGTTAAAAATACAAGGTTAAAAGTAGAAGATGGTAGTTTTTTTCAGGGTCCATATGGAGTAAACTCTCAAAAAAATAATAATCTTAGGGGGGTTAAAAAACATTGATTAACCGATAATCCTTTTCCCCTATCCCAACCCCTCAGATATTGTGAGCAGGAAAATGATACGCAAGGGCAATCCCACCGCAGTAAAAAAGTGGTTATTGTTGTTCTTTTTAAGAATTTGATCTATTTTTTAAGGCTGCACAATAGTTATCACAGGGAAAAGATAAGATCATTATTGGACTTTGTTAGACCCTTTCATTTTTAAAAGAAATTCACTTACATGTGGAATCTGTCAACGGGCATCTTTATGTCACCCATGCATAGAACGTATAAATATTTAATCTGCCCTGACAGGTAATTTTAGTGATAGTAAATGAAGTAGGATATAAACCTCCAATTCACCGCTCTCAGGTTATTTGTGTTATAAATGCTTTCTAAGCATAATTCTTGGCTTTATTTCCCACCCTAGAATGAATGGAATTAAAGAAATGGCTGAATTAGGATCTGGACGGAGCCATGAGAAGACAGGAAACGTCATTCGACAAATACTGAGATATTGCTTGAGCATGTAAGGGATATCAGGTTCTTTGCACTTATTCTGACTCAATAATAACTCTTCAAGACAGACAATTTTGTCCAATTTTAAAGATGTAAAATTGAGGACCAAAGAAAGGGAGTCATTTGCTAGAGTTTACAGAGCTAGTAAAGAGTGGAACAAAGATTTGAACTCAAGGTCTTTCTGAATTCAAATCCCATATTATTTCCATTGAACTATCCTGCATTTGTACAGCCCAATACCAAAGGACAAATTCAAGAGGTTATAAAGTGGGTTCAAAACAACAAGTTAAAATATGTAGAGAAATAGAAAACCAAAAGTCAAGAACAAATCTAGACAAGAAATAGACATTTAACACCTACTGTATGCCAACTGGACTAGAAAAGAGACTGGAAAACCTCTCTAGACATGGTGGGGGAAGGGAGGGAGTCAAGAATCAATAATGACTCTAAGATACTCTGAGATCTAAAGGGAGGGGCTTTTTATATGTTCCTTGGTGTGGGGCCAGAACAGGGAGTAGGTGTGGCTGGGACTTGGGGATAAACAGGCAAACAGGCACACCTGGGGAATAAGGAATGTACTTTGCAGGGTGGGGTTGGGGGAAACCTACTTTATGGTAAGGTTGCCTTTTCACCGCTAGGTAAAATTTCCCTTACTTTACACTTCTATGGATCTGAGGGCAAAGTCTAGCTACCTAACTCTAAATTAACTGACAGACTTTTTCTCCTTGATCACGGACGGCCCCAATATTTCCATGGTTTATACATTGGTAGAAGTTATTTTTATCATAAATTTTAGTAATTACAGTTTATCAGGAATTATTAAAGCTATGATAGTATTACCATATTTGAGATTCCTCTGGGAAAATGATTTTAGCATTTCTTTTGCTCACATAACAAAAAGTGGGGCATTGTTGCCTGAGTTGTCATTTGAGTGTCACTATTATCCAGATATCTGTCACTTAGATTAAATATCATTATCACAGTTGTCGGTCAAAATAATACCACATAGTTTCAGCCATATGACTCATTTGTAGAAAAGAATGCAATTTCTTTTAGTGTATCAATTTTAACCTGCCAATCTTCATAATGGCCTGCATATTTTTCATTAGCCTCTTTCATACTTATCAGTGCTACCAAGAAGACTTGGCAGATATCTGTATTTATCCAAACCTAAGGAAAAACAATGCTAGTGCTAGGACATATTTTCAACTTGGGCTTACCAAAAGTCGATCTAGTTTCAACCCAAAGCGGGATATACCCCGTGCCCTGAAAAGCAAGTTGGGAAAATCCCAGGGGGCCAGACCATGCAACAGAATTTCCCAGCAGCAAACCAATGCCACACTCCTACTCGCCCTCTTTCACTCTCTGAAAGTGCAGAAAATGTAGACTACTCCACATGCTCTTGGTCAAAGGTCAGAAGGTACTTTGAACAGTCTAATCCTGCCGATCTGTGGGAAGTGTACATAAATTCATCTTACTAAATATAATTTAGAAAGCATCTCATTTCTCGAACACCATTAAACTCATTTTTCTAAATGAATTTTTCAGTATTTAAACATACTTTGGAATTAGCATGCAAAAGTTACTGGTGGTAGATTGTTTTGCTTCTTTTACAAAGATAATATGAAGACTGTCTGCCTGATCAAAAGCTCTGAGCCTGGAGTCAGAAAGTCTTGGGTTCAAGTCCTGGCTTAACCATCTGGTCAAGTTACAAAACCTCCCTTGATCTTTGCATCTAACACATAAAGATAATAAATTTTATTTCAACAAGTTGTTGGTTTGACCCCAGTGAGATGGTACAAATAAGTGGTTATAATAGTGGATGGCCCTTAAGGACTATAAAGAAGTGGTAACAAATTTAAAAAGCAGTAGACTCAGTCAAGAGTCAGAAAGGAAATGTAGGGGCGCCTGGGTGGCTTGGGTCGGTAAGCATCCAACTCTTGGCTGCGGCTCAGGTCATGATCTCATGGTTCATGGGTTTGAGCCCCATGTCTGGCTCTGTACTGGCAGTGCAAAGCCTGCTTGGGATTCTCTCTTCCCCGTCTCTCTCTCTGCCCCTACCCCGCTCATGCCCTTTCTCTCTTTCTCTCAAAATAAGTAAACTTAGAAAAAAAAATTTGTTAAAGAAAGGAAATACATTTAAGATATAGAGTGATTATTTGACTATTGAGAGAAAATTGAAGGTTTGGGTATTTTAAAAATTCCATGTAAAATATAGAGCAACCACTCTCCAAATACCAAATGATCGCCACATCTTAATCTGCAGCTTTGACCTCTACTCCAAGCTTTAGACTCTGATATCCAACTTCCCACAGGTCCTTCAAGACTACTGTTATTTCCTAACTTAGCAGAGGATACCCATAATTCACTCAGTCACATAATTCAGAAACCTGGCTGTTATCCTAAAATCCCCCCTCTCATGTTCCACCCCAAACATCTAGATCAAGGTCAATAGAGCTGTGGTTCTTGAACCTGGCAGAGTTTCAGAACTAGGGTGTTTTGTAAAAATACCAAGTCTACCCCAGAGATTCTGGTTCAGAAGGCCCGAGGTATGTCGTGGGAATCTGCATTCAAAAATAAATAAACAGGGGCGCCTAGGTGGCTCAGTCAATAGAGCATATGGCTCTTGATCTCAAGGTTGTGAGTTCAAGCCCCACATCAGGGGTAGAGTTTACTTGAATGAATGAATGAATGAATGAACAGACAAACGAATAAACAAGTTTTTATTTAAACTCTAGTTAGTTAACATATATGGTAAACTTGGTTTCAGGTGTAGAATTTAGTGACTCATCGCTTACATATAACACCCAGTGCTCGTCACAAGTGCCCTCCTTACAGACAAACGAATAAACAAGACTTCACAGAGAATCTGATGTTCATGGAGATTTAGGAGCCACTGCTATAGTGTACCTACTAACCAGGTCTCATTTCTGTACCTTCCTCACATCCTTACTATAGCTGTCTTACTACAGACCCTCATGTCTCTCCTGAATACTGAAATTACTCTATTAGTGGTCATCTTGCATCCAGTACCCCTGGCCCTTGCCACATTCAATCTATCCTTCTCAGTGCTGCAAGATTTATTTATCTGCACCTGAGCTTAGAGAAGAACAAACCCTTGCATTACTAATTAACAGGCCTATAATCTTGAGCAAGTAATGCATCTCTCTAAGACTCCATTTTCTCATCAGAAAAATGAGGATGATACTAATACCTATTAAAGGAGATTAGGGGCTCCTGGGCGGCTCAGTCAGTTAAGTGTCCAACTCTTGCTTTCAGCTCAGGTCATGATCTCATAGTTTGTGGGTTCGAGCCCTATATCAGGCTCTGCGCTGACAGCACGGAGCCTGCTTGGGATTCTCTCCATCCCTCTTTCTATGCCCCTCCCTGGCTTATTCTCTCTCTCTCTCTCTCTCTCTCTCAAAAAATACATAAACATAATTAAAAAAATTTTTTAAATGAAGAAGATTAGTTCTTAGTACAGGGACTGGCATATAGCAAGCTGTTACAATTATTATCATCATCGTTGTTCTGACATAAGTCTAATTATGTAATTTCTGTTTCATGTCCCTCTCCTGCTTACAAGCCTCTTCTTCAGTGAGCAAATCCCACACTTAGAACCTCTGGATTCCAATTCCCTTTCTCCAACCTGGACTTTTAATTATAAGCAGTCAGGAAGCATCCTATGATATTGCACGCCTTTCCAGATTTCCTCCCGTGGCTCACTCCCATGCCCGGATTATGTGGTTCAGCCAAATGGGAAGATCTAGTCTGCGATTTGGATCTTCCCCTGCTCAGGTCTGACTCCTCCAACTACCAGCTAACCGGAGTGAAGTATCCTGACTCTAAATGAAGTTAATGAGCACAATACTCTATATGTTTTGTACAGCACCATATTTACCACAGATACATGGTATACATAATTATACACTCTTCTCCAAACATGAAGTCCTGAGTGATTCCTGCCTTAGCCAATAGCTAAAGTTTAAGCTCAGGTAGAAATAAAGATGGATGTAAAAAAGGTAGAAGCTCAGGTAAAGGGGACCAGGGGAGAGATGTCATTTTCCGGGGGTGGGTGGGTCTTGTGGTCAGATCAGCAAGAGTGCTGTTATTCTTTATTGAAGGTGAAACATCTCGATTTCAGAAAGGTACATTGTGGTTGAAGCTGTACCCCCAGCCTGTGACTGGGGGGTATCTGAAGGGCAAAGGGAAGAGAGTGAAGCCCTCAGGAAGAGAGATTAGTACAACACACACAAAAGGTAATGACGATGGTAATGATAGCTGACTTTTATGGAGTATCCATTATGGATTTGATGCTATGTTAATTCTTTCACAAACATTTTCTCCAACTGTCACAATAACCGTACAAGACGTTGAGTGCCAGATGGAAAAACTGAGTCTCAGAGGAGGTGAGAGACTTGTCCAAGATTACACAACTAGTGAAAAAAAAAAGCCCACCCCCAACCCCACCCCACCTCCCACAGGAGCCCAGTCATCAAAACACTTGAAGGAGACATCTTAGTTCACTGAGCACAGGCATGTGCCAGGGGCCCTTGTGAATCAATTTGCATGCTGTGCTCAGAAGAGCAATTAGTGCCTGTTTCTTTCATCCCTAGGATTCCCCCCGCTTTTCTTTATTTCAAGTTTTTATTTAAACTCTAGTTAGTTGGGCGCCTGGGTGGCGCAGTCGGTTAAGCGTCCGACTTCAGCCAGGTCACGATCTCGCGGTCTGTGAGTTCGAGCCCCGCGTCAGGCTCTGGGCTGATGGCTCGGAGCCTGGAGCCTGTTTCTGATTCTGTGTCTCCCTCTCTCTCTGCCCCTCCCCCGTTCATGCTCTGTCTCTCTCTGTCCCAAAAATAAATAAAAAATGTTGAAAAAAAAAAAATATATAAACTCTAGTTAGTTAACATATATGGTAAACTTGGTTTCAGGTGTAGAATTTAGTGACTCATCGCTTACATATAACACCCAGTGCTCGTCACAAGTGCCCTCCTTAATGCCCATCACCCATTTAGCCCATCCTTTGCCCATCTCCTTCCATCAACCCTCAGTTTGTTCTATGTAGTTAAAAGTCTTTTATGGTTTGCTTCCCTCTCTTTCTCTTTTTTTTCTTCTTCCCCTATGTTCATCTGTTTTGTTTTATTTTTTTCCTTAAGCTCAACATACGAGTTTGGTTCAAGCCAGACAGGGCCAAGCCGGGTGGTGGCAGGTGAGGCTGGAGCAGAGAATGACTTCACTATTTCAAGTCCCAACTCTAGGTTGGCAATACAGTCTCAGATACTGGCTTACACAACACTATCCTTTTAAATTACCCAAAAGGTCACTCATAAATCCACTAGATTCTGCCCATTATGTACAAGTAAATAATCTCCCTGAGAATCAATTCTGGAGAATTAATCCAGGACATTCAAACATGGCCTTAGTTATAACCTCCCCCCCCCACCCCCACAAAAGAAAGAAAAAAAGAAAACAAAAGAAAAAAAACCCAACAATACAAGGACGAATAAGTAATTTTCGGCATAAATCTACAAAACGGCCATTAAAACCTACATGAAAAAATGTTCATGACAACTTTGAAACAGACTTAGGGTACAAGCTAACGTTTAAAAAGGAGTCAAATCGTATCTACCATATGGACATAATTACGTCTTTGTTCAAAGCATAGGAAACAAAACAACAACAAAAAGAATGAACCACAGTCAGAAGGGAGGGGTTGATCCTAGGCAGTGGGAGCATTTTTATTTTTCTGCTTGTTGACATTTTATATTTTTAATGAGCATAGGTTAACTCTCAACTAAATTAAATTCTCAATTAAAAAAAAACACTGTATTTAAAAGCATATATATATATATATATATATATATATATATATATATATAAAGAACTAACCTCCTGGAAGGTCCTAGTGCATTTTGGAATTGTTTCTGAGTCTGGCTTGGCCCACCCTCTTATTTTTGTCGTCATGTAGCCATGATCCCATGACCCAATAGCCCGGTGGCCTGTGGTAATCAAAGCTATTAAGTAACTTCCCTCAAGTTTTGAGGGTTTTGCCATTTTCTCCTGTACCTTATAAAGAGCCGTCAACAGGGTTTTGGCTTCATGAACTATCAGAAATTCAGTCTTCCTCTCAGCAGTCCATTTTCACAGAGTGATGTGGTGAAAACACAGGACCACACAAGCAAGGACTGGTTTCAATTGTCAAACATTCCCTGTTGTGTTTGGTTTCTTTCTTCTCCCTGATGGGCTCCACTAGAACTCATCTGTAAACTGCTGCTCGTGAAAGATTCCACAATCCAAATAGGGCCACCCCCCCACCACAGTGTATTCAGAACAGAAGTAGCCAGGTCACAAGCTTGCATCAACCAGTGATACCTAAGAATCCTTACCTAAGAGGAAACAGATGCTAGCTCAGTCACAGTGAACACAAAAATATCAAAGGACTCTTGTTACAATGTTCCAGTGGTCGGTACATACTTTTCAAGTTCTGTTCTAAAATATCTTGGCAGCCATTTTACTCCAGGGATCCAGACAGGGGAAAGTCTGTTCTTGCATCATTACCAACAGCTTGGGGAAAGCCCAGCCCCTTCACACACAAACAGGGCTGGCTGCATTTGGCTGCACAAAGCCAGCCAAACTGGGACTCCTTAATATCTCATACCTTCTGTGATTATTCACTCAACACTACCTCTGAGATTTAGTGAAGAGCACAAAATACTACCACACTTTCAGACTGTAAGTGTGAAGTGCACCTAGTTGTTTTTTTTTTGTTTTTTTTTTCTACCTCCTGTCAGCCCTGCTTTGGTGAACAGGCAGATTCAGTCAAATTCATTTCTGTAAAACAGTGCTGCTCCATATGACTGTACTGAAACCACATTAAAGGTCTCAACTGAGGGCTATCTGGATTACTAGAAAGACACTTCAAGAAACATAAAATCTCAAAACAGTATGACGAGTGCAATATGAAGCCAGATGAACCCAAGAAGATGAAGAAGGAAAAAGCTGTAACGGTAGAGGAGGGACAGGGACATCTAAGGGGAATATAGATCGATGGATGATAAAGAAGTCAAGAGAAGAGAAAAAATAACAAACCTGGAACAAATTTCTATTCTCAAAAAAAAAGAAGCACCTCAATTAAAAAAAAATGTTTTTTAATATTTATTTATTATTGAGAGACAGAGAGAGACAGAGCAGGAGCAGGGGAGGGGCAGAGAGAGGAGAAGACACAGAATCCGAAGCAGGCTCCAGGCTCTGAGCTGTCAGCACAGAGCCCCACGCGGGGCTCAAACCCACCAATCGCCAGATCACGACCTGAGCTGAAGTCGGACGCTTAACCAACTGAGCCACCCAGGCGCCCCAGAAGCACCTCAATTTTACCTCACTTTGGGTCTGCATCTGGGAGTATAAGTGGCACTGAGGGGCCCCAAACCTTCCAACAGGGCTAAATTCACTTCTCCACAAATCGTTTCCTCACCCTCTCTCAGCCTTCCTCTCTCTTCCACCTTCCAGTGAAATTAAATGATCTCGCACATTTTACGTTTCGCATTGACTTCTTTTTAATTTTGACAAAATGAATCAGAACTGAGGAAAATAAAGTTAAAATACAAAACAAGACCAATCAGAAAAATATTTTCCAGAGATTGACAACTGCCTTGGTGGACACCGCCTTCCCTAAGGTTTCCCTAGCTCTTGTTGGGAGCCAAACAAACTCAATAAAAATGGACACCGTGATCAACAGTCTTCATCCTATCAGACTATGAGGAAACCCAAAAGAAGGGTATTCACGGCTCCTCTTCCCTTAAGGAAATGAGAATCTCAAAATTCTATATACATAAGCCCCAGCTAAGATTTTAAAGGCTCTCAGAGAGCTGTTTTACAGTGAGAAAATGTATATTCTTGTGATAATGAAGAAAATGTGGAAGGAGGATCGGTGGTTTAAAAAAAACAAAACAAAAAAACTTTCAGATACCCTAAGAATTTTTTACTCAAAATGTAGTCCATGGGAGTTTGCTCATGTAAAATCTTGGACATTACCCCAGATCTACTGAATCAGAATTTGCATTTTAATAAGAGCTACAGCGTAGACATGTGTTCATTAAAGTTTGAGAGGTACTTACCTAAAACCCTTCACCCCCTGACACCCTCTGTTCAAACTGAATACAATATGGTTTAAAATGTTGCATGGGGTAAAAAGAAATCTAACTGCCTCAAATGGTATAGAGGCAAGATCAGCTTTCTTTTTGTATCAAAAAAAAAAAAAGGTGAAGCATTTCAAAAAGTAAAACAAAATTAAACAAGTACAGGAAGAAGGAAAATGGGGGTTTCAGTTACTGATAAGCTTGATATGAAGCAAGAGACTGTGGTTTCAAAAAAATTGAAAAGCAAGCAAATAACAAAAGCAAGAGGCTGCATTAATAGAAGCGTGGTATCTAGATCAGGAAGATGACCGCCCTACTGTGCCTCACACTTATCAAATCTTATCTTAAGTACATTCATCTCAAGCCATCATAATGAAGGATAATACAAACAAGAACATGTTCAGGAGAGAGGGTCCAGAGTAATGAAATTGAAGTCATGACACGGGATGGTGGTGGGGATTTTTTCAGAGGAACTGGAATTGTTAAACCCAGTTACAAAAAGATTTGGTAAGGGGCGCCTGGGTGGCTCAGTCAGTTGGGCGTCCCACTTCGGCTCAGGGCATGATCTCACAGCTTGTGACTTCAAACCCTGCATCGGGCTCTGTGCTGACAGCTCAGAGCCTGGAATAAATAAAACATTTAAAACATTAAAAAAAAAAAGATTTGGGGAAAAGGGTTATAAGAGAATGCCATGAGGAAAGCACATGCTTGGTCTGTGGACAAGCAATCAAGAACCATTGGTTAAGATATTTGAGGACCATTCAAACCCCATGAATCCATTATTTATGGCCCTCAATGAAACTTTCAAAGTATCTTCTGCAAAAACCAACAAGGTAGAGGAACAGGTGCCATTCTCCTTGAATTACAGGAGAGGAAAACATGATTAACGATGGATCTTGATCTAGAATGAGGTTTTCTGAGCTTTGTCCAATATGTTTTCATACACATGGTTTCTTATGAAATTCCTACCTTGGTCATCATTACAGAAGAAAAGGGGCTAAAAGTGACCCCAAAAAATCATTTTTATTTTTTTTTCTCCTATCCTATGGTCCAATCTGGTTGTCACTCAGCCTCATGGAGTACTGACTGCCTGAAACATAGTTAAGTGGAACTGCAGAAATAAAATTTTATTTTCATTTAACTTAAGTTAATTGAAATAATAAATATAATTATTTATATTAAACTAAGATTCAATTCAGTTATTGGAAAACTTTAAGTATATTTGAAACATTTTAGATATATGTCTACTTTTTCAACCGCATATATTATAAAATTTAAACATTATTTCCAGTGACAATTTAACATCTTAATTAACATATGCTATAAGTGGAAAATACGCTGCCAATATCAAATTATTTCATGAAAAAAATGAAAACTATTTCAGCATTTTGTATATTAATTACACATTAAAATATTTTAGATATATTGAGTTAAATAATATATATTATTAATTTCCTATTTCTTTTTATTTTTGTAATATGTTTATTAAAAATGACAAATGGAGGGGCGCCTGGGTGGCTCAATCGGTTAAGTGTCCAACTTTGGTTCAGGTCATGATCTCACAGTTCGTGGGTTCAAGCCCCACATCGGGCTCTGGGCTGACAACTCAGAGCCTAGAGCCTGCTAAGGATTCTGTGTTTCTCTCTCTCTCTGCCCCTCCCCCATTCATGCTCTGTCTCTCTCTGTCTCAAAAAAATAAACGTTTAAAATAGTTTTTTTAAAGGATAAATGTGGCTCAGTTTATATTTCTATTAGACATCCCTGTTCTACATTACTCTGAAAGAGCATATTATTTGTATTTCTTTGTTCATGTTCAAAAAAGAACTCAAACCCCTCCAAGCTGAGGTTGCCAGTAGTTGACTTTTCTATCAAGCATACCTTAAGAAGGAAATATAGGGGCACCCGGGCGGCTCAGTCAGTTAAGTGTCTGACTTTGGCTCAGGTCATGATCTCATGGCCCATGGGTTCTAGCCCCACATCTGGCTCTGTACTGACAGCTCAGAGCCTCGAGCCTGTTTTGGATTCTGTGTCTTCCTCTCTCTCTGCCCCTCCCCTGCTCACACTTGCCTCTCTCTCTCAAAAATAAATAAGCATTAAACAAAAATAATTTTTAAAAAAGGAGGAAAGATAAAGAAGGAAATATAGGGGCACCTGGGTGGCTCAGTCGGTTAAGTGTCTGACTCTTAATCTTGGCTCAGGTCATAATCTTGAGGTCCACACGCGTCCGGCTCTGCACTGATGGTGTGGAGTTTGTTTGGTCTTCTCTCTCTCCCTCTTGCTCGGCCCTTACCCCACTCATGCTCTCTCTCTCTCTCTCTCTCTCTCAAAATAAATACATAGATTTTTTTAAAAAGAAGAAAAGATAAAAACTGCCAAGAAGAGCAAGATCCCCAGCACTGCTCTCTCCTCATGTCCCCTCCAGATTTAAGCAGAGCCTCATTCTTAGAAACAGTTTCCCTGCTGGAAGACACTCCCAAACAAGGAAATGGGACATTTCTGGAACATGTTAAATACAGGAAGAAATTCCTTCTCTTTTCTGCTTTTGTTTCAGACGAGAGGCCATCCGTCAGGTGGTTGCCCTATTTTGCTATTGCCCTAGTTGCCTGTGGTGGGACTGGTCACAGGGAAGACCATTACCCTGTTCCTTCTGTCCTTCACAGGAAAAGAGGTACATACCAAATTGCATACACTCGAAAGCCTGTGTCAGAAATGAAATTACAGATAGCCTGGCCCTTCCCATCTCTCTCAAATTAACGAAGAGCTCAAAATTTGCATTCATGGTTTAAGAAATGAGAGTAGAATACATCATTTCTTCCCTCTTCTTCTTCACCTGGCTAGCTCCTGCTAGTCAATTGAGGCTTCTCTCTTTCAGGAAACCTTCACAAATCCAACTGTTAAGTCAAAATGTCCTTTTCTCTATTTCAGTCATTTCCTGTGCCTCCTCCTTTCATATTCTTCACCACTCTCTAGGTTAAAGGTCCCCTAGAACCTGCTGAGGTGTGTTTCCCCATCATTGCCTGACATTCTCAAGGTAAAGGCCAACCTGCAAAGGACATCTTGACTCTGGAGTCTAATAGTTTGCGGGCCTGGAAAGAAGCAAGGAGGTAGCCTAGGGTCTACTACAGTGCTTAGCTAACCTCACCCATTCACATGCCACCTTCATGTCTTCTGCCACACCTGAGATCCTCCAGAACTCTTTTAATGTTTGTCTTTAAATCAACACACACTTGTAATGTGAATAAATGCGTTTAAAGAAGAATTAGGAGTGCCTGGGTGGCTCAGTCCATGAAGCATCCAACTCTTGATTTTGGCTCAGGTCATGATCCCAGGGTCATGGGATTGAACCCCACATCAGGCTCCATGCTAATTGTGGAGCCTGCTTGGGGTTCTCTCTCTCTCTTTCTCTCTTTCTCTCTCTCTCTCTGCCCCCTCCTCTGCTTGTGCTCTCTCTCTCTCTCTCTCTCTCAAATAAAAACTAAAAATTTTAAAATGAAGAGGAATTAAAGACATTACAGAAACTTAATATCGTTGCATCAATGGAAATGAATGTTCTTCCTATGCATTAAAAATACGTAACAATCAAGGGGCACCTGAGTGGCTCAGTCAGTTCACCTTCTGGCTTCGGCTCAGATCATGGTCTCGTGTTCGTGGGTTCAAGCCCCACATCGGGCTCTGTGCTGCCAGCTTGGAGCCCGGAGCCTCCTTTGAATTCTGTGTCTCCCTCTCTCTCTGCCCCTCCCCTGCTCACGCTCTGTCTCTGTCTCTAATAAAATAAAACGTTAAAAAAATATTTTTAAATATATAACAATCAAAATAAAAGATTTACCCATGTAGCATCTAAAATCCTCTCTTTTACCACCAACAGTGTGCCCATGAAATGGAGGAACAATGGTCTAGAATGTCGGTGGCAGACCAGATGAAAGTCTAATGTGCGGACTGGAGCCTATGAAAGTTCATGGCGAACTGATCCATATGGTTTAGGAGACCAGATAACGCTTTCTCTGAGCCACGGCCCACAGAGAGTGCAGATCCTCTCTCTGAACTCAGAGCTCAGGATGGTGGGGGAGGTGGGGGGTGGGAAATAGGGAAGCACAGATATCCAGTAAAGCCCAAGAAAAGCAAAAACGATCCCCCAAACTCATTCCCCACCCCACTCCACTGCCAGCTTCCAGCTTCCGGCTTCCAGCAGTGGTATCTGCCTGAGCAACATATTAAGAGTCTTGGGATGGATGAAGACTTTACTGGGGAGGCAAAAGGAAACAAGTATATGAAGTCTGAGGTTTAGACTTCGAGTGTGCTGTGTATCCCAAAGTGACCAGGTAGGTTTCTCAAGTGCTTTGCACAAACCTCCCTCCCCAACCTCTTTCATCAAAGATCACATCTGGTGATAATTTCAAAATCCCCTTTAAACCAGGTTCTGCAGACAAAATCAATTCGGCTTGACTTTTCTTCTAAGTCTTCTTTCTTCTTTGGGACTACTGTTTTTATCAGTATCATATAGTTGCTCTTTGGCCAAGCATATGAGATGAAACAAAACTCCTCCTTTTGGAAATAGGATCTTAAAATTCCAAAACCTCAAATTTTATTAAAATCCCCTAGTTGTGTGTAATGACTTTAGATCTAGACCACAGTTTAGTTTTACATACATTGTCTTATTTCAGCCAACTCTCAAGTTGAAACAGAAAGAATGTGTTTTTTAAAAAGCTAAATTAAATAAACAAATTAAAAAAAATTTTTTAATGCTTATTTATTTTTGAGGGGCAGGGGGCAAAGAGAGAGAGGAAGACAAAGAATCCAAAGCAGGCTCCAGGCTCTGAGCTATCAACACAGATCTCACGATCTGTGAGATCATGACCAGAGCTGAAGGTGGACAGTTTAACTGACTGAGCCACCCAGGTGCCCCAAACATAAATTTTATATAATATATCTATAGGCAGTTAAGATGGTAAAGAGAGCTTCTGGTAGCTGAATGGGTAAGCGACAGTTTCCTTTATACCAAACAAAACTAAGGGGCTGCAAACAGGTTATTTTAGAGGCAGATTTCCAAGAAATGCCAATCACTCTCAGTTAACAGAAAGTTACACCCATATATTCTTAGAAATCTCTCGGTTCTCTCCTCACTACAGAGTGCTATGGTTATTTTCCTCTTTGAGGTGGTGTATATTAAATACACGTGGCTTGATCTGAAAATGTTAGGGGATTTTTGCAGTTTCCCAGCTTAGATGCACAGATACTATTAGAAATATTTAAAAAAAAAAATAAGAAATATTTAGCAGAAGAAAGTAAAGGCTTGACACATGTCCCAGATAATCTTTTGAATAGTTAAAATATTGTCCTAAAAATTAATAGTTCCTTAGAAGGAAACAATTATTTTCTTGGTAGAAAAAAATAAGTTGACAATAGTTATCTATTTTCAACGGTATAGTGGTTCTAACTCTTTTGCTGGAAACATTTGACAAATACTGCTTTTCTGGAACCCTTTTATAAAGTACAAAGGCAGTGTTAGCCTCACAGAAATTAATAAACAGAGAAAAGATGGGGCGCCTGGGTGGCTCAGTTGGTTAAGCGTCCGACTTCAGCTCAGGTCATGATCTCACGGTTTGTGAGTTCCAGCCCCATGTCGGGCTCTGTGCTGACAGCTCAGAGCCTGGAGCCTGCTTCGGATTCTGTGTCTCCCTCTCTCTCTGCCCCTCCCCCACTTGTGCCCTGTCTCTCTCTGTCTCTCAAATATGAATAAATGTAAAAAATTGTTTTTTAAATAATAAATAAAATAAAATAAACAGAGAAAAGAATTATTTTAATAAGTGGCAGAGGCCAATGGATATAAAATAATGTGTATTGTGTAAAAAAAAAAAAAAAAAGGAAAGGGGGGCGCCTGGGTGGCTCAGTCAGTTAAGCGGCTGACTTCGGCTCAGGTCATGATCTCGTGGACCGTGAGTTCGAGCCCCGTGTCGGGCTCTGTGCTGACAGCTCAGAGCCTGGATCCTGTTTCGGATTCTGTGTCTCCCTCTCTCTGACCCTCCCCCATTCATGCTCTGTCTCTCTCTGTCTCAAAAATAAATAAACGTTAAAAAAAAATTTTTTTTTTAAAAAAAAGGAAAGGTATATAACCATATTAATTTTTAAGGTTAATTGTACCATATTAACATGAACTTTCACATTCATGTTTTCTATCACAAAGACTTTAATATTCACTATCTCCTTTTAGTTTCTATAAAATAGGATTGCAATATTATGTTCAATTTAGCTATGAAAATATAGAAATCTAGAGAGGTTAAATAACATTCGTAGAGTTACAAAGCACAGTAGTAAGTTAAGCTGGGACAACCTGGGACTTTTATCCTCTGGCCAAGTGAAATTATCAAACTGTGGTTTGTCTTCATTCTGTATATTGACCTTACAAGTTAGGCTGTCTTGTGCGCCTGTCATTTTCCTTCTTTGGAACCTAATAATTCACTTGACCACGGTTCAAATGAAACCCTACTCATACACTATTATCTAATAACATTTATTTAGGCTCTGTGCTAGGCAATCCCTTGAGAGAGATACCATTATTCCCATTTTACTGATGACAAAACTAAGTCTTAAAGAACTTACATCACGTGTGCAGGGTCACACAGGCCAACGTGGTGAGAGAGGAGACAGCACCTGGCTCCAGCAAGCTGCCCAGCCGGCGTCTTTGCCCCTTCCCCAGACTCAGGTGGGGCTGCAGAACTCCGGGTCACTGTGCAGCTGACAGAACTGTTTGTGGACGGGCTAAGAAATGGACTACAAGCTAAAAAATTACTTGGGTGGATCACATTAATTGCTATATGACAAAAAAAAAATTATCCAAAAGAGTTCATCAGCCAATTAAGTGCTTATAATATCATACAAAGAAAATTGTTCGTAAATTGTTCCCAAACTTGGAGACAACCACTCTTAAAGGACCCAGAGGTGGGTTTCCTGGGTGGCTCAGTCGCTTAAGTGTCTGACTTCGGCTCAGGTCATGATCTCACGGTTTGTGAGTTTGAGCCCCACGTCCGGCTTTGGGCTGACAGCTCAGAGCCTGGAGCCTGCTTTGGATTCTGTGTCTCCCTCTCTCTCTGCCCCTCCCCTGCTCATGCTCTGTCTGTCTCTCTCTCTCTCAATAACAAATAAACGTTAAAAAAAATTTTTTTAGAGGACCCAAAGGTATCCACAGTGATAGGTATGGTGCTGATCTTCTAAAGACTTATGATTCAACCCCAATTCTGTTTCAGACAGAAATGTATTTCCAACCTGCCTGTGTTCCTCAGGACTCTGCTCTATGCCTCCCTCTGAGTGCCGACAACAGCCTCACTTCTCCTACTGATGCACAGAGTCAAGCCGAGCCCTCTCTCTAACCCTGCTCTTGTTTGGGATCACACGTTCCCTGGACTGTTTGGGGCTACAAACAATATCAAATTGCATCTGAGAATACAAAGTATGTAAGTAATACTGACTAGAAATAACTACTCTCTTTTGCAACCCCTAGCCCATGATCAGTGTTCAGTAAATATTTGTGGCATTGAACCCAATAATATCAAAAATAATCCAGAAGGAAGATTAGCCCAGAGTATGTAGGAATATGTAAGATTCACCACGGGTAATTGAACATTGAGTGTACTTCTTCTTCAAATCATAGAAATGGAAGAGGAATTAAAGATAATTACATCCCATGAGCAACACAGGCCCAGAGATACACCCAAGGTCACAATGATGATTAGTGGCAAGTAGACCATGAAGCGATGCACTTTCTGCAACGTTGTCACTTGGAAATGTCATTTTAAAACTAAACTCAGTCACACTCTCAAATATGTGGTTCTCTCAAAACAGATCTCTAGATACATGTTTATTTAGGCCTTCACAAGCATATGCTTTTTAAATGCTGGATATTCCTAAATCTGGCCTCTGAGTCAAGAGACCTGAGTTTTAGTCTCAGTTTTTGACTAACCACTTGATAGTGAGTCACTTTAGCATACTGAAAATTAGTCTCCTGAACTGTAAATTAAGAGGCCAAATATATCTATTAGGTTGCAAATGACCAAAAATATATACATGCATATAATTTATATGTACATATATATGTACATTTATACATATATATTATATATATATGTATCAAACTGACTTCAGCAAAAAATGCAAACTGACTTATCTCTTGTAACTGAAGAATTTAGAAATGCACCTGTTTCAGGTGTGGCTTAATCCAGCGGCTTGAATAATGTCACCAGGATCTAATTTTCTCCCATCTCTCTCTTATGTTCCTATAAACTGGCTCTGCTTTCAGGCCCCGTGTGTCACAAGATGGCTGTCAGCTACTCTAGGCCTATGTGCTCCCAACTCAAGTCCTTTGGGTCAGGCAAAGTCAACAACTACACTGGACAAAATACCTTTTAGGTCACTTACACGTGCATTGATTTCTGGTTCTGCGAGCTTCTGTTAATGTCTATCTTAGGGTATAAGAATAAGTTAACTGTTTGGAGGAAACTTAGGCTCCTACTGCCATTTGCCATGACAAATAACAGGCACTTTATCATGTGCCCCACGCTTTAGTTCTGCCCGACTGTAGCTTCTTCCCTGTACTCTGTCGTCACAGGTCCCTCTGCCCTTGTACACAGTCTTCCCTCTGTCTTAGATGCCTTGATTCTTCCTTATCTCTCCGAAAAATGTTTATACCCACTGCACCAAACTTTTCCCTGGGAAATCTTCCCTGATTACAGCCCTCCCCTCAAGTGAAACTGACCACTCGATTGTACTTAAACCTTCTCACTTACCTTGAAGGGCATGCATATCATATTGTATAGTGTTCACATGTTTGCATATCTTCTCCAAGGATTATTGGCATTTGAAAGGCAGGAACATCCTTATTCAACTTTACATCCTCAGGGCCACATGCAATGCCTGAAACATAGCAATCATTTGATAAACATTAATGATTCAATCAATGAATCAATGAACTTTAGTTCCTCCAAACTAGAACATTACTGACTCCCATTTTGTACCTAAAACATACAATTATGCTCTAAAACTCCACCTTTCAGATTCTTTGAATGAACCATACTTTCTCAAATCCAAGTTTGTGCATACTGTCGTATCTGCCTAGAATATCCTTCTCCCACTCCCTGCCTGATTCCCCAGTGTCACCTAATCAAATTTTCTTTTCCTTCAGCTCACAGTTCCTCAGGAATACCTCCCATGATCTCTTGAATTCAATTACGCCCCCGTGCATCCTGAACTTTTCCTTCCCTGACCCTTTTCACACCTACAGTTATTTGTTCAATGTTTGCCTTCCTTGAATGACTATAAGGTCCATGAGGGCCGGGACCCTACTGCCTTCACAGCTGTGAACAGGAAAACAGGACTGTGGAGTAGTCTGATTCAGTTTGGGAAGAATGAAGAAAAGGAGAATAGAAACAGATTCTGGACACTTGCCCGTCTCCACTGACTCCTTTTACCTTCTTCATCTGGACCCCAACATACAGCCGGCTTTTGGACTTGTGTTTTATAGCTGAATATGGAACATTAAAGCCTGTTTCTTCTTATTTAAGATTTATAAGGCATTTTAGGCTCCTTTCTCGGTAGATCATTGTAGTCTTTCAAAAAACAATCCAATCAATAAGTATTATGGAACTCCTGTGGCCAGCATGGAGAACTCTGTGGCCAGAGATGCTTTAGCCTGCCTTCATATCTCACGTCTCTACATCCTTCCTAGACACATGGCTGCTTGTGTGTGTGTTCATCCTTTTCAGTTTCTTTTTATTTTTGTTTTAAAATTTTTTAACTTTATTTTTGAGAGAGAGAGAGACAGAGAGAGTGAGTGGGGAAGGGGCAGAGAGCGCGGGAGAGAGAGAATCTCAAGCAGGTTCCACACTGTCAGCACAGAGCCCGGTGTGGGCCCAAACTCACAAACGGTGAGATTGTGACCTGGAGCCGAAACCAAGCATCAGACACATAACCAACTGAGCTACCCAGGCGCCCCTTTTTCAGTTTCTTTTTAAATCGGCACTCTGTGGTCGCAGGAACACACTTCGGTGCTGCGTTAGGTGAGAAAGTTGAGATACTTGCTTACATGACTCAACCCAGCTCATGTTTTCTCTGAAGCTTCACTTATTCCCTCCCTCATTCTGACCACACCATTTTGGCAACACCACTAAGTACTGAAGATGGCAATGATTAAGTCCAGTCTCCTAAATAAAAGATGCACTATACATCTGTCTGTTGATAGTAAGAAAAATCCATGCTACGATCTGTCTGAACATAACAGCCTGTACCATTCCACAAGGAACACTCATGCTAAATTTTCCCTGACTTACAAAAAAAAATGAGGATTCAAAAATTCTGTGCATCCTTGGAAACTGGGGTTTTTCTTCCAAAGCTGATTCTAGAGAAGGAGACTCTAACAAAAATCCTCACCTCCCAAATCCCTATGCTTTGAGGGGAATGCCCCACGCAGTTTGGAGTGACGTGATAAAGGATAAGCATAGAGTTTGGCAAATTCTCAAGAAGCCAGAAGAGCAGCATTACCAAGGCAGAAAATGTAAGTTGAACGAGAATTTTAAACACATTAATGTTTACCTAGTAAATGTCAACTCCTTGTCACCCAGATGGTGCTGTAAAGGAAGTCAGGGGAGATTCAAATGGATAAAATCAGAATTGCTGGAAAGAAGCTCAACATGAGCGATCTGAGAAAGAAGGCACTGGGAGGTCACCAGCCTTCCAGGGGAGGATTCAAAGCCTCAGACAAAATCAGTGACAGTTCAAAGAACTTCTGTCTCTAGGCGATTCTTCAAGGCAGTTTCTACCTGAAGGCCAAAAATGGCCCTTATTCCGGAATGAAGAGGCAGGGGTATGAGCCCACCCAGCATAGAATACATACATCACATAATGTTGTAAGCTAAGAGAGAAAAGGGAACATATAACCGAGTTTTCTTCTCTCAAGACGAAATCACATTTTACTAAAAATAATCTGGGCACTTCTTCCTCGTTTACCAAGCGTGTCGTATCGCACTGAACGATAGAGATAGGTGCACCCCATTACTCTAAGGCATGTGGTTTCTGCAGAAAAACAGTCTCCATGTCCCAGGCCGTGAAAGGAAAACAAAATCACCATCTGTAGGAAAGTGATGATAGAACAAAGCTAATGAACCTGCTTGGAAATTACCCTTTAAAAAGTCTATTCCACCACAGAAGCTGCCTTTCCCCTTCCAAGAATATCCAACATCTAAAAACTCGAGTACAGATACAGTTCAATTTCAAAGGGAGGTAGGAAATACTCAGAAAGGAATGCCTTTCTCTTGGTTAGAATCAAAGCTGCCTGTCTCCGTGAAAGATTTTAGACAGTTTCAAACTGCAATTCTCAGAGTCTAGCACCACTTTCCTGTGGATGTCTTCTGTCAACTCATCCAGGGGAACCTGGCAATCTTGGCTTAAGGCATGCCAGTCAGCTCAGCTCTGCAAATGAGCCAGGAGCTGGAGGCGTTCTTAAGCCTGGAGCAAGGAACTTGGTGGGTGGTCTAGAAGGGAATCCAGGCTTTGTAACAGAAAGATACAGAGATGGAGCTTCTGGCCATGAGAAGTTGCTGAGGGAGACCAACTCCAGGGAAAGATGCCAGTCCACATCAAGACTACATAATCACCGAAGAGAATCAGCCCAGGTGCCAGCCCAACGCTATAAATAAAGAATCTTGGCTTTATCAACGGGAAGCTCTTATTATCCTAGGGAATATGTTACACATACACAGATGAGCACACAGAGAAATACATCAAAGGTGTGGGTAACAATAAAACTTAACACACATCTAGCAATTACAGTTTTTAAAGTGCTTTTCCACAAATGACTTCACTGAATCTTCTCAGCTCCAGGGATGGAAGAAAGGCAGATATTTTATTATCCTGATCGCTGTGGCCGGCTTTCGGCTTTATCATGAGGCTAGAGATGAGATGTTAAGTGAAACTATCTTGCATGTGGCCACTCATCACATCATGAGACCACCCCAGGGATAAGAGGCCTGATCCCTCCACCCTGCACACAGGAGACAGACGATGCTCACATCCTTCATGACCCCAGTTCCCACACAGCGAGCCCACCCACACATGACCGGGCCAGATCCCACCTCAGACCTTCAGACATCTTTGTCACCAAATGACTCACTCCGTCTTTGGAATATCTGTGGTCAATTAATTTCAATCAAGGTTTCCACTCCTATAATCCTCCTATGCCAGAAGAAGGCCAGTTTACCTCCCCTGTTCTTAACCCCTTAATTTCTGTACTTCCTCTCTCTGGCTTCTCTCTTCAAACCACTATGCCTTCGGGAATCTCCTTACTTTATGTAAAAGGAAAAAAAAAAAACTTAAAAGCAAAGCATCTCCCCACATTATGCTATGTGTTTCACCTCCCATAGAACTAAGGGTAGGAGTGACAAGCTATGAGCTCTTTGATCTACTTTAGAACCACCAGAGTTCCACTCTGGTATCCATGCCATCTGATTATACTACCATGTACAATTCTACGTTTCTATCATCAGAATTCTACATTTCTGGTTACATTCTTTAGGGCAGGACACTCCTCTTTCCTCCTCAACCCCACTCCTGCCCACATCTAGAAAACTTCAGTATCTCTGCGGGCAATCCACCCAACACCTTCAATCAACTGTTCCTTGACCTCAAATACACAATAACACATCTCGCTTTCACTCAGCTTAGACTCCCCCACGCTGCCAGGGAAACATCCTGAACTTTGTCATCACCAAGAATGGCTCCACACCCAAAATCTTAACTGCAAACATTGCATTCTCTGACCCAGATGCCTTTCAGGATCCTCCCTTGCACACACCTAGTCCTCAAACTCACTGAGTCCTTCAGTTCCTGAGTCTTAATTTCCCCCACAGTCTCTCAGCCTTCCTCTAAAGAAACTACAAACAGTTGGGCATATGAACGACTCACCACCATTGTCCTCAAATCTATGTATGTATCTCCCTGTATTGAATTTATCAGGCCAACTCCCAACATAGGGTCAATGTCATCCTGGTACCTCAAAGCAGAACACTCCTGAAGAAAATGTTATAACTACTCAGATTATTGTCATGACAAACATATGGCATCTGATTTTAGAACTTCAGTACATCTCCTCAATCCTTTCACTTGATCAACTGTCCTTCCTACTTTCCTTGGCCATTATTTTAAACCTAAGTATCTCTATTGAGGACCCCTATCAGAGCCTGCCTCCCTACTCTAAGCAAACAACATAATCGTTTTCTTCACCGATAGAAAAAGGATGTCCAGAAATGTAAGAGGAAAATTGTGGTATCGTAAGAGCAAACTCGCTTTGAAGAATCTTCTACCCTATGAGGCTATTAAAGAGAAAATTTCTCAACCCTCACCCTAGGCTCTCTTGTCTCCTCATTTTCAGAAGTATATATCATCTACTACTATAGCTCCAATTATCTCTTTTACACAAAGGACTCTGAAGTCTCTATTAATCAGTTCAGACCTCTGTCCTAGATATCATTAAAACTTCATGGGGCGCCTGGGTGGTTCAGTCGGTTAAGCGTCTGACTTCAGCTCAGGTCATGATCCCGCGGTTCATGGGTTTGAGCCCCACATTGGGCTCTGTGCTGGCAGCTCAGAGCCTGGAGCCTGCTTCGGATTCTGTGTCTCCTTCTCTCTCTGCCCCTCCCCCACTCATGGGTCTCTCTGTCTCAGAAATAAACATAAAAAAAATTTAAAAATAAATAAACATTTTTTAATTTTTTTAATTAAATAATAAAATAAAACTTCAACTCAAAATTTCCACTTATATACCTATCAACAAAGCACCTCAGATCCTCATGTCCAAAATTGACATTTGACATCTTTCTCTGTATGTCCATCTCTCTGTGTGGTTCTCTCTTTCTCTCTCTCTGTCACACACACACACACACACACACACACACACACACATCATTTCTCTTATCTCCTCCTGAATAAAAGGCATCACCACCCAGTTGCCTGAGATAGAAACCTGGTAGTCATCCTGCCTCCTCCCTCTGCCTCACCCAATTCATCAACAATTTCTACTAATATTATCTCCTGCCTTCCCTCAAATCCAATTACTTCCCCCTGTTCAAATAATGAACGACAACCTAGTTCAAATAAGGAAACTAGAGCTGGAAGAGAGGTTAAGACATTGCACAATGTCACACAATTAGTATGACAAAGCCACCTCAGACTCCCATCTGCTTCCAAAACCCTTGCTTGAAACTAGAGAATACTGTCTCACTTGGGGGAACTCTCAGAGCCAAAGATATCTCCAAGAAATACATATTAGACTATTTCAACCACAAGATGGTCCAGATCCCAAGTGAAGAAGGCACTGGGGGGTAATCAGCTTTGCAGGGAAGCACTTAGAGCCTCAAACAAAACCAATAGTTCAGAGAACTTCTGTGTTCAGATTTTCCTTGGGGTAGTTTCTACAGAAAGACCAAAAAATGGGCCTATGACCAGAAGGAAGAGATAGGGGTACAAACTGATGCTGAATAAAAAAAGCCATTGATGTGACCATGGATGAGCATGTGTCATGAATGAGAATAATCCTTTGTTTTTTAAGTGTTACTGAGATTTTGAGGTTCTTGTTACCACAGCATAACCTGGCTTATCTTGACTGATTCAATATCTTTCTGTTTTCATTCATGCTTGTGTGGTACTCTCACTATCAAATCCAAAAAGAAACAAATATTTGAAAGGGCTGCAAAGAATGGTTCTCTCCGGGAATTTTTTTCTAACAATTCTTTTTGCTTTCCTGTTAAGTTCATGTTTCTCCCTGGTTTCTCTCTTTATATTTCTGATGTCAGTGAAGGTGACCATCGGAGAGACTGAGAAGGGGAGAAAATGAAATGAACGGCAATTTTTGGGCAGCCCTCCCAGATAAAATTACATAAGAATACACCTTGAGTCCTATGGAAGGTAGGTAAATAGGATTGATTCATTAAACTACACCACCTTTCTATGGCTCTATTCTTTATGCCTTCTTGAGTGTGGTCAGCCAAAATATTCTATGAACTAGAAGCTGCCACGACTTTTGTTCAGTGGTGCAGTGTTCTAAATTACTTTCGGTTAAAAACATGGGCTTTGGAGTCCAGCAGAAATAAGTTCACATCTTGGTTCTCTGCCACTTCCCATCTGTGTGACCTTAAGCGGGTCAAAAATGAAGGCAATGACAGTATCCACCCCAGAGGGCCACTGTGAGGTTTAAACCAGCAGTGAATATACAGTGTTTATTACAGTGCATGGCAAGGTTGAATAGATGCTGTTGAGTCCTACTAGCAGTAGGAATACTATTCTTTTTATCGTTACTGTCATTTTCACTATTATGACAGATACATGAGGACATGTATTTGTGTACCTAATCCACAGCAGCTTGGTCTGAAAGGCAAGGGAATGTGAAAACTCTTTTGGAAGATGTGAAAAACAGATTGCAATGTGCGTGCAAACTGAAGAAAACAAGGCTCTTCTGGACAACTTGGGAGTTAATTTCTGGAAAGGAATCAAGAGATGATCTCTAGAAAATCAATTTTTTAAATTTAATATTTATTTTTGTCTCAACAATTCATGTGCATTTGGAGGCAAATCTTACCACCATGAGGCTTATAACAAAAACCAACAGCCACTTGTGTGGGGTGGGGTAGAAGTGAACTCACAATATGTGTTATTAAATGGTAAGGCCATATGTCAAGTGACTCCAAGTTCAGGGGACCCTAAGCAACTAGGTGGATGGCGAGCCCATTAACTAAGATGGGAAAGACTGGTGGAAGAGGAGGATTTCCAGCAGCAAAGCAGAGGAGTTTGGGTGGAAGCTAAGAATCAAGAGTTCTAATCCGGGCCTACAAATTATCACAGTGGAGATGTCCAGCAGACAATTTGATATATAGCCTAGAGGTCAGGGCATGGGTCAAAGGAGAGTTATGGATCTAGAGGCCACTGTCATGTAGATGTTAAATATTTAGTATTTAAATGATAGCAAGTTAGGAGAAGAGAGCTAAAAATGGGATGCTGAAGCCGTTCAATATGTAGAGCTCAGGCTGAGGAAGAACAGCCAGGAAAGGTGACTGAGAAGCAGTGGTAAGACTAGTGAAGAGCCAGGGGGGAGCCATGGTTCTGCAGTAAACAGTGGTTCAAGGAGGGTGGCACGCTCAACTGTGTGCATGAGACTCAGTACTCATGATATAAACCCAGCCACCTTCATTTCCCTGCCCCTACCCTGCTTGGCAATAGTCATAGTTCCCTTCAACTTTCTCACAGCTGCACTTTGGCTCTTATTATTCTCTTGCATTGGAATGCCTTCTCATCTGCCAAGATTCTATCCTCATGACCCAGCAAGAATGCCATGACCTTGGTAATGCATATCTTGACTCCACTAATAAAATAGGACCTCTTCCCCCAGTATATCCCATAGCGTGTTGTATACCATATTTTATTTTGCCTTGTGCTATATTTACATGTAGTCTCTCTTCATCCTTCCTGTACCCCAGTTGGACTATAGTGGAGGCCCCCAAACCCTCATAACATAGCAGAATGTTTGGTATGCACAAGGTGCTCAACGAAGATTTTCCTTTTTTTAAGTTTATTTATTTACTTTAAGAGAGAGATTTGGGGGGTGGGAGGGCCAGAGAAAGAGGGAGAGAGAGAATCCCAAGCAGCCTCATCATGGGCCTCGCAGGGCTCCATCCCATGAACTGTGAGATCATGACTTGAGTCTAAACCAAGAGTTGGATGCTTAACCAACTGAGCCATCCAGGTGACCCTCAGTGAAGATTTGCAATGAGTCAAATCCAAAAATACCTAACTCACGTCTGGAGAAGTATCTGCAAAGGACAAAATCTTTTATGACTTTAGATTTCTGTTTTCCAGCACATGCATCATTTGCACTCAAGCCCAGGAATTATTTACACATTTTCCTGTTCCTCTGTAGGAAAATGGTGGGAGTGATCATTCTTGGGAAACAAACTTTTTTTTTAATATCTTTCTTTTTTTTCAGACTATGTGACTGAAAAACAGGGTAATGAAAGCAAAGCTCTTGCCACAGGCCTTGGTTATGTATCTCCTGAGCTAATGGCTATTTTAAAACCCATTTCGGTTTCTTCCAGATCTCAGGTCTGAAAATAGAATAACAAATCGCAAAAGTCTCATGGATGAAACAACCTTTGTGATCCCTGAGCCTCACACTAAAAACTAGAAAGATTATACTAATCCAAGCCTTGGGTTAAAAGTCAGGCAGAAGTTCTTGAATGTTCTTGCTTCAAACATCAACATGTACTTGTATTCTCTCACACTGGGAGGAAGAGTGTAGTAGAAAGAAATCCTCTGGAAGGTAGCTCTGGTCAAGAGTTGAAGGAAGAAGAGAGAGAGAGAGAGAAAAAAAACAGGTTATCAATGGTAAACACAGAATCAAAGCTTTATGAACCAAACAGAATTTCCACAGGCCTAACTATTAATGAGAATTATCTGCTCAACTGCTATGTACAACATGCTGTAAAAATGGCTGGGGTTTACGGCAAGAATGTTAAATATTATGATTTCCTTTATCCCTTCTTCTCTTGTGTACTAGGTTGTACCTCAACTGTCTCCCAAACTAACCGCTCTTTCGTGGTCAATGACAATTCAGAAACACAGATCCTTAAACTTTAGCTAAAAATTCCAGGTCTTTACAGATCTTTGAAGATACACAAATAGCCTAGTGATTAAGGATATACATCCTTTTTAAATTCTATTCCAGGCCCACGACATATGAACTATGTGGTCATCCAAATTGGTTGTCTGTGTTAAGATTCCTACCTCCTGTGCTTTCAGACTCACGTGTTCAGAATCGGAAAAATTTCTGAGAGTACAAGGTGACACTTATTGCCAATGCCCAGTAGTAGACTGCGTAAGCATAAATAATCAAACTCAACTCCCTTTGCTTGCTAACATTTTCTCACAAGACTAAAAAGTTCAGCAACCTCCTTTTCTTAATGGTGGCGCCACTTCAACCACACTCTGGAAGGTATTGGTTTCCTTAAGTACAATGTGGAACCATCAGAATAAAAGGGCAGCATGAGGGAAAACGACAGTATGGGGCTTTGTGGCCTATCAATTTAGTTGCTCATAAGAGAATCTGGGAGGGGGAAACCCCCAAAAGATTAGTCACTTCATTTTGTGTTGCAGAGCTCAATTCAGGTTAACAAAGCATTTGCCAACAAAGGAGATGGGAGAATGACAGTATTCACTTGCTCCGGACTGAATAAACAAATGTGGGATTTGTGGGCTGACTAATGTCCTGGGATAAACCAGGCAGTCAGCCAAATTCTAGGAGTTTTGATGAAAAGACAGCAAGCCCACACTTTTCTTCTTGGAAAGTGCTCCATGGGAGTATTGATGTCCACCAGGCAGCCTGAGCCCTCAGCTCGCCTTAAAAGTTTTGCCCATGTTCAGCCACAGGGAATTCTCAATGCCTCCGTAATCAAAGACCTAGATCAAGTGATAGAAGCTGCATTCCTTCTTCTTGGAAAGTGTTAAATATGCCCTTCATCTCCTTTTAGAAATGTGTTATCATTGTCCCTTTTTAAATACTACATTACCCGGAAATTATACAGGTAGGCCACTAAAAGGTGACCCTGGTTCTATCTGGTTCCACTCATTCATTCACTTCATTCATTGGGCACTTTCCATATGTTCTGGATGCCATCTAAGTCTCTGAGGATAAAGTAATGACTGAATCAGACCACAGTTAATGCCCTCGGGAAGCCCCCAGACAACCTTGAAATCTTTAAGAGCAATGGAAAAGTAATAAAGCCTTATAATTTTATTTTTGGTTGGAGGAAAGTGTTAAAATTTGCAATTATTTTTATTGGGAAAGGCAATAAATCCTTCCATTAAAGACACACAACATAAATTTGTAGGGATGTCAGAAATTAGAATAAGGGCTTGCCCTTTATTTCTACCATGTTATTAGGACCATATAACCATGGTCTAGACTAAAGTTGATTTTATTACAAACTGCAGCTCCTGAAATGTCAAGGATTAAGCTTCACGGGCTCTTAACGAAAGAAAAACTTCCTGGCAGCAGCTGATACAGCCTCCTTTAAATCTATAAATCTGGCTTATCTACCCAGATCAGAAACATATATGGTACCCGCATGGAATGATTCAGTGTGAGCATAATATACACTAGGGGGAGAGAGTTCACTGTGGTAACTGACAGAGAGCATCTTAAGAGTCTCCACAAAAGTCTCCAAACTTCCTCGAAATTTCAAGTCTTCAGTGGTATTTACCTGCATCAGAACTTTCATACTTCTGTTATGAAGACTAATCTTCAGACTTATTAATGCTCCAGAGTGACAGCAGGAGGCTGCCAAATGACAAATGTAGAGAATTTGTTTTAGGAGGCATTATGAGTAACTGCATTTAGGAGAAAACTAGATTAGCAAAGATTTTAGGCAGATTCTTTCACACACACACACACACACACACACACACACACACACACACAACCTGGCAAGGAATCTTGACGAAGTCATCAAACCGATACCAAGTTTAACCTACTTACATTAGTCTTATAAACACAATTCGGCAAAAATGACGGTATTGCAAAATCAAGGTTTGGAAAAGGAGGGTAACTCCTCCTTACCTACTATGAAGGCAGGAGGGAGAGTTGAAAGGGCAAGCTATAGACAAACTGGGAAAGAGCTATTGCAGGCTTAAAAACTGGGAAGGAACACCGGAGACTGGGGTTGGATGATAAGCAGGCAGCAGAAACCACCCACAAAAACTCTGACCAGTGGCTCAGTGTGAGCCTTGAAGGAACAAGAGGACGCCTAACAGCCCACAAACCAGAGGAAGGCCTGCACAGGAAGTGGAGAGGGAAGGTGCAGAGCTATGGACTCCCGCACAGGATGAAGCCAGTCCATGTGAGGTTCAAGAAAACCAAGAAGGCAATACAAGCATCAGAGTGCTTCCTGATGTCATTAACTCAGGACCACATCCTGATTTCACACAACATGGGACCATAGGAAAGCCATACAAACTGGGGTCATTTTTGAAAACATGTCACAGACAATCAGCATCCTCTTGGAGTACTTTGCTGGCTGGATCCCACTGAGGTGAGCGATTTGACGGGAAGCGTCCAGTTTCCCAGAAAAATGAGACAAACAGCTTGACTTGACAAGTAGCATGAAGTAGCATAAAGAGCTTCCCCAGACAGTGCCAGAGAATTTGGTGCCAAAAGCCTGAGGTGGTTATTAGAAAATGGTTACCGCCCCTGATTGGCTGACTACAGCCTCTTCATCACCAGAAAAAAGCCACGGCAGAATCCAGCCAAAGCAATCACTGCTCCCTTGGGAAGCATTCGCTGTTCACCGTGAGCTCTTGCTAACATCCCTGCTGTTTGCAAAGTGGCGAGACAGGGCAGTGACAGCAATTCCTGTCGTCAGTTAAGGAGAGATTGCCCAGTGGGATTTTAACTTTTAATTGGATTTCAGCCACGCTGTTTCCTTTGGTTACTTATCAGCTGGGAATCCTTTGGCGCCAAGTTCAAGTGCAGTTCCCTTCCACAGTCTTCAGAGCAGTATGGAGGAAGAAAAATTGCCAAGGGGTCAGAACACCCCAGCTCTATCCCTAATCAGCTGCAAGGCCTTTGGCTCAGTCAAGTTGCTTCTTCCCTGTGCCCCCTATTCCTTTAGTTATAAAATAGGAAATATAAAACCCACCTCACAAGGGTGCCTGGGTGGCTCGGTCGGTTAAGCATCCGACTTCGGCTCAGGTCACGATCTCGTGGTCCGTGAGTTCGAGCCCCGCATCGGGCTCTGTGTTGACAGCTCAGAGCCTCGAGCCTGTTTTGGATTCTGTGTCTCCCTCTCTCTCTTTCCCTCCCCTGTTCACGCTCTGTCTCTCTCTGTCTCAAAAATAAATAAACGTTAAAAATTTTTTAAAAATTAAATTAAATTAAAAAATATAAAAAATAAAACCTACCTCACATGCTTATAAAGTTGGAGAGAACAGATGAGCAAAAGGTTACAGAAGGTATAGCATATAAACTTACATATGTGTGTGTGTGTGTGTGTGGGTGTACATACAACTTTTTAAAAAATATTTTTATTTATTTTTGAGAGAGAGAGAGAGAGCACGAGGTGGGGAGGGGCAGGGAGACACAGAATCTGAAGCAGGCTCCAGGCTCTGAGCTGTCAGCACACGGCTGACATGGGGCTCGAACTCGTGAACTGTGAGATCATGACCTGAGCTGGAGCCAGACGCTTAACTGACTGAGCCACCCAGGCATCCCTGTATGTACAACTTTTTTAATGTTTTCCAATTGCATGAAAGAGAAGTGTAGATTGACCAAGCACCTGAGTAAATTAAGTGATATAGTAAAACCTTGGATTGCAAGTAACTTGTTCTGTGAGTGTTCCACAAGACGAACAAACATGTCTAATAAATTTTAACTTGATAAATGAGTGATATCTTGCAATACGAGTAGTATGTGACGCCGACAGTCACATGATCACAACTGAGCCAATGGTTCTTCTCTCTCTCTCTCTCTCTCTCTCTCTCTCTCTCTCTCTCCCACTGAGGGATTGTGGGTGATTGTCAATGCAATGTCACATTTCCGTGAAATCCTCAAAAGGAGGCAAAAGCAAGTGTCATTGGATAGGTTCCTTGTTAAAGTTGCATGAAAAGAGAAAGATTCCATTGAGCCAATAGATGGCAGTGATTCCGTTAATGATAGTGAAAGTCGTCCTACGTAATAACCCTCTTCTCTCTTGTCTCCCTCACACCAGCCATGAAGGTTTTCAAAGGTAAGTGCAGGTTAATTTGCTTATTTTTCTTTACATTTTGTATTTTCTTTATTATTTTATATTACATTACAGTGATCATTTTTATATGAATATTTTTGGGTTGTGAAGGAATCACCTGAGTTTCCATCATTTCTTATGGGGAAATTCGCTATGATATACAAGTGCTTTGGATTGCAAGCATGTCCCCAGAACAAATTCTGCTCACAAACCAAAGTGTTACTGTACAGACAATCTAGGTATTTTAGAACAAACATGCCACCCTTGGTTTTAGGGGAAAAGACAGTTGTCTAAATTGTTCAGACCATTTTTCTTCTCTAAGTCTTTGTCATGAAGTCTACGGAAGACTGACTTTTGTGATTGCGAAGAGGTCAGAAACCAAGTATTATGAGGGAAAAGCAGGAAGAGCAACTGATTATTAAATGTTTACTACATGCTGGCCAATCTGTGAGGTCCTTTACAGATATTATTTCACTTCATCTTCATTACAATCCCGTGAAATACGTATTATTTAATAACATTATACAGCCTAAGCTTATGAGCAAATGTATCATCTGAACTGACTGATAACTGAAATTAAAATCTGTCTCACTCTGGGGCTTCATCTGAATTAGAGCCATTCTAGCTCCCCATGAAGGAAACTATGTTTCTCTTTTGCCTCTGCTTGAGGCTTTGGCATTTTTTTTTATTTTAATGTTTGATTTATTTTTGAGAGAGAGACAGAGACAGAATGCAAGCAGGGGAGGGGCAGAGAGGTGGGGAGACACAGACTTTGAAGCAGGCTCCAGGCTCTGAGCTGTCAGCCCAGAGCCCGACGTGGGGCTCGAACCCATGAACCATGAGATCTTGACCTGAGCCGAGGTTGGACGCTCAACCTACTGAGCCACTCAGGCGCCCTGAGGCTTTGGCATTTTGCCTTGCTATTAAATGTTGGACCATGTGCTCCAGCTGGTCTGTGGGTCAGTCCCTATGTGGCCCTTCATGAAAGAGCAGACAGTTACTGGAGGGTGACATGGGGGAGCGTTGTGAAAGAAAAGCTCCAAAAGGAGGAGACAAAGAAGCTTCGTGAGTAAAGCACCTATGGGACCCAGTTCTGAAGGGCAGCATTTCTTGGGTAAATGCCCAAGGAATTTTCTTACATTCTTTTACAGGAATTCTCTTACATTCTCTTACATTTTCTTACAGGAAGAAATTTTCTTACATTCTCTGGTCATTCCACTTAGATAAAAACTACCCTTCGGATGTAGCAATGAGCTGTTTTGTAAATTTATCCAATTAGGATTAATGTCTAAAAAGTTGTTTCCTGTCTCCACCCACTCCCTCAGGTGGTTGTTTTGGGGTTAGATACGTTCCAAATAGGCATATAATTTTTGTCATAAAAAGAAGTATTGACTCAGGAAAGTGTCTAATATGCTTCACCAGAATGCTCTAACCCTAGAAGAACTTCACAGCATATTAGCTTAGTTATTAGAAAGTATTTAGAAACACCAATTGGGATGATTTTAACAATAGCATTTTAAAAGTGGAGTAATAGTAATATCTGAAGAGCTGATATTTGTTGAGCCTTCACACAATGAAAAGCACAGTATTACACCTCTTACCCACATTATTTCTTTTGGCTTTTGCAATATCCCTATGAGACAAGCACTGTTAGGATTCTCATTTTCAAATAAGATTAAGTTTGTCATCAATATTTCCCATTGTCAAAATGCTCACCAAAGTGACAAAGGAGGGTAGAGTTGAGGCTAAAGCCATGGAACATTTTCACATATCCACCCCTTCCAGCCTCCCCACTTTTCCAGTGTTCTCCCAAATATCTTATTCCGTCACCCAAGGCAGTCCAAAAATCCATTCATTTGTCCTACTGCTTTGCTGAAATGGATTGCTGACTCAGTATATTTCATGAAATTATCCCCAAAAGAGCCAAAACAAAACAAAACAAACACAGAAAAACCTTAAAAGAGGCAAGTAAAGGCAATTAACTGAAAAGGACTTGGGAATGAACCATTACTCCAAGAAAAGGGTATATGCAATTTATGACATTGATTGTGAAACCTAATAATCCAATGGAGAATCCTAATGACCAGACTTGCCCCATAAGCAGTCTCTTTTAAGCAATTCAATAAAATTATTCCACTGGAGTTATACAAAAGACAAGTAAAAAAAGAGATTTTGTTGAGAAATGCAGGATCAGGAGAGTTAGGCCAATATGATGAGCCAATATGGTATGTGTCCTTTGGCCAACTCCCTCACCCCTTAGGGCCTGACCCAGCTGAGAGATTTCCTACCAGCATCAACCTTAGAGGTACACAACCTGGGGCAGTGAGGTTAGTACAGAAAGACATTTACAGGATGATAGTGACAAGCTAATTGTTGATGAAATCCAGCTCTAAACTATACCCAGTAATCTACATCATCCTTGGGTTTCCAATATAATATTTGTTCATCTAGCATCTAAGCACAGAAAAGCTGTATCTCAAAATCTCCTTAAAGGGAAAATATTTAGGAGGAAGTTCTATAGCAGGACCCTGTTTCTTTTCCACTGTTGTTGTTACTAATTGGCTATGTTTTATAATATACTTTCTTTGATGAAGACCGTATGAATCATAAAATGATATAAGGAATTTTGTACGATTTAACCTGAGCTATAAGAATCATAATAAATAATAATTATGATACATTTTAGCATCTGTAATGCAGTGGGTACAGCTGTTCTAGATGCTCTGCTCACTTCATACTTGCACTTGGCTAATCCATCACACGTGGTAAGTGCTTCAGCTCAGCAGTTCTTGGAAGCATGGAGTTGCAACAGTGGTGAAAGACTGTCTCTCTGATGCCAGAGTCAAAGTTAAACCTCAGAAATAACTGCTTCTTTCTCACCAATTCACCAGCAGCCAAATTTTTCCCTCTAAAACTTGTGAGAATGAAATACTTATAGCAGCATATAAATGAATGCAAACATTCAGTGTCTCCTTTATATATGGTTGCTGCAACCAAAGACATATACATAACTGTAGAGCTTGTGCAAAACTTTAGCACAGAAAAAAAATAAGGAAAAGAGAAGAAAAGGGAAGAGAAGAAGGAAAGGAGGGGATGGTAGCTTGGGCAAAAAAAAAAAAGAGATAAAAAGACTCTTTTCTCACCCAGTTCGTTTTATGTGTACTTGTGTGATAAATTTACCTACATTACTTACATTTTATCTGTATGGTAACTCTGGAGGTAATCTGAATCACCTTCATTTCTCAGAAGAAGAAATTGGTGCTCAAAATAGTGACATAGGCCACACCACTGAAAAGTGTCAATTCCCGGATTTGATCCTAGGTTGCTATGATTTTAAAAATACCCACTCTCTTTCATTGTATCTCATTACCTCTCTTCCCAAGGGAAGCCTCCTTTAATGCAGCTTTCCATTCTTTAGGTGCTGATAACATATCTGAAGCCAATAAGACAGAAGTCTTTTCCTTGATCGCTACATCTGAACAAGAATGAGGTTTATTCTTCTTCTCATCAAAAGAGAGACTGGATGTAGGAGAAAGAAGAGGCAGATGTTAATCCTGTGATTTGGCTTTGACCCAAACATAGCAGGTATTTCCTAATCCCCCTTCCTAGACAGACACCTTTATCACCATGGACAGTGTATGGAGTGGAGAAATACATCGAACATGATATACCTGTACTTGATAAATAGAATACAATAGCTCTACCTTTTCATTGAGTACAGATGTCTACTTGAAACCTAAGCACCACATCTTCCTACATTTTTCCTCCTCTTGAAGCAACTATCTATACAGAGTCAAGTCTCCAAGACAACCTTGGGAGTTCCTTGAAGGGCAGGCAGTCTAGGGGTTTAAAAGTACATGGGCTTTCATATCATATCTGGGTTCAAATCCTGGATCCATCATTGATGTGGCCTTGGAAGCACCAATTTATTTTACTTCTCTGATCTTTCTGTGGTTCCTCAGTCTCTTAAATGGGGATAATATCTTATGGAGTTGCTATTAAAATTAAACAAAATGATGTGCATAAAATTCCTAGCATGGTGCTTAAGACATAATAAGAGTCAGTACATTTTTCTTGAATTATTGCTCTGATCCAGCTCAATAAAACTCTACTTTGAGGTAGCTCTAAGGGAATCATTCTGATGGCTCCTATTTGCTACAGGGAAATTTGTCTGGAAGAAAAGAAGCTGTTCAAAGAAGCTGAGAACTTTCTCAAGAAACCTGAGCTATTGAAGTTGTCCCAAACTTGTTTCCTAAGTTCTAAGGCCAGGGAAAACAAAATTTCAGTATATTAAATATGTAATATTTAATCTAGTCTATAAATTCATGTTAGGTCTAATTTGTGATACTGTAGTATAGCACTGGATTATTGCATGTATATATAAAATATTGTTAAATGAATGTGCATGGTGATTTACGAAGATTTTAAAGAGCTTGGACCACAATTTTGAGGAATTTACATCATGATAGAACTTTATACTGTTGTATCTTCACTTTTATAACATATTGTTAAGTCTATACGGCTTATTTAACACCAAGATCTTGGTGAAGAATATAACCTCCAAGAATGACTTCAGACTTTAAACGAACTACTTTTTGACCTACACTGTGACAAAGAGGCTGTGTATTTTACTACATCCTCCATCAAAACCACAGCTACCCCCAGAACCCAACAATTACTGCTCCCCAAACCTATTCCACTTATTAAGGATTGACAGGTGAAAAAAAAATGATTGACTAATGTAATGAAGCTAAGTTATCTGTACATTTGCTGAGACAGTACAAGCTAGAGAGGTTATAGCAGTGACTCTGGGTGAGACCACCAGAAGGTTTAAATCCCACCCCACCACTAATTTAGCAGTGTGGAGCTGAATGAATTCAACTCTCTAAGCCTCCATTTCTACACCTACAAAATCTAAACAAATTCAAAATAGTGATGAGGACATTCAATTAGATTAGATATTTTGATCAGTGTTTCATCTAATATATAAGAAACGCTCCATACAATAGCTACCCAATGCCAGAATACAGACCATTCATTTTCACTTTGTAAATCTACCCATGTTTCCTTTCTCCCTTTTTAAAAATCTACATATTTTTCCTTTCACTCTTAGCCCTACAGTGTTACTTGGGTTTGTAAAACCCACTTAAATCTTCGGGGCGCCTGGGTGGCGCAGTCGGTTAAGCGTCCGACTTCAGCCAGGTCACGATCTCGCGGTCCGTGAGTTCGAGCCCCGCGTCAGGCTCTGGGCTGATGGCTCGGAGCCTGGAGCCTGTTTCCGATTCTGTGTCTCCCTCTCTCTCTGCCCCTCCCCCGTTCATGCTCTGTCTCTCTGTCCCAAAAATAAAATAAAAAAAAAAAAAAAAAAAAAAAAACGTTGAAAAAAGAAAACCCACTTAAATCTTTTGTGGAAGGAGATCAGGTATTAAGAAAAAAACATGCACAGGTAAATAAATAATATTGAAAATAGTATTTAAGTATAAAAATAATATTACAAATATAAAAATAATATTTTTTTCTATTTCTTTCATCAAAGAACAACTCTCTGAGTATTGAGTTTGTGAAATGTATGTGCAGTGGGGATCATCTGGCACTTTCTACCTTGAATACAGAGTGCTCTTCTCAGGAGAGGACCAGGAGGGTTGTGTGAGGACACTAACGAAATATACTCAGGCACCTTTGGCCTCCAAACCTCTTTTCCCAGACAAGATAAAAAATGTGGGCGCAACATTTCCACTCTAACTGACTCATTTGGCAGAAAAAGATGTCCGGATGCCAGGAGGAATCGGAAGGGGGAAAAAAAAACTGGCGGAGGAAAAAGGTGCCGGAAGGAGGGGGAGGTAGACGAACCGTGTCACACTTCATCAAGCTATAAAAACACCCATCTTGAGAATTAAAAAGGAGGATGCATTGACCTTCACAGATAAAAACAGGGCCCTGGAAATAGGCTGATTCTTAAAGTATACCTCACACCAAAAAGTGTTAACCATCAAAGTGTTTTTGTAACAAATCACTATGCTGCAATTCAGTTATCTACAGGATAATAACAAAGACTATGTGAACCGACATGGGAAAGCCACTGGTAAAACCTCCAAAACATTCATGTTCAAATATACTAACAAACCCAAAGCTGCGCTTTGATTAGACTGCTGTGAAAAATGATCACAGTACAGTTACACATATGTCCAGAATCATCATATTGTATATATTAATTGTGTGCAGTTTTTGTATACCTATATTTCAAGAAACCTTGAGGGGAAAAAAGAAAAATAATCAGAGTAATTGTTTGGTAATTTAATTATGTGAAATAGCTAGCATAGTTTGATCTTTTTCTAAGCATCTTATAATTCTAGCTAATTTGTTCCATAATAATTGATCCAGATGAATCGACCTTACAATTGAGGTAAGATGTAAATTGATCTGGACCAATTTTCTTACAGCTCCTGTCATTTATGTAGATGTCCAATTAAAATATTTAATCAACATAGTCCATGCACCTTAGGGTTTTCATCTTTTTAGGTCTGGCCATTCGGAAATGGAGTCTATGCCCAGAATACATAAACGTGACAAGGGACAGCATACTCTTCCAGCTATTTGAGTCTCAAATACACTGTCTGACACTTTTACAGGGAAGATGAGTAATGGAATGTTAAATGAGGTTTAAGTACCTAGAAAGTTTATGTCAAAGAAGAATAAAAAGGCAGGTTTATGGGGTATATCATACCTTTTAGGTAGTTGAAAAATGATTACTCACTACCAAGGAAGTACATGGCACACTGCCAACATTGCAGGGCAGGAAACAAATATGGTTTGTCCTCAGAGCCATCATATATGGTTCAGAGCCACCAAAATTCAGGCATACAAATAAAAACAAGTGCATGTCGTGAGCTTTATGATGAAAATATTAGTTATGAAAACATAAGGAAATTTTTCATAATCATTGCTGTTTCAACCTTCTTCTCTCTGTAAAGGGAGGGAGCTGTCTTTGGTCCTGTAGGTCTCTTCCAGCATTAATACTTTGAGATAATATGTTTATAAAAATATTTATTTCACTATTTTTTAGCAGAGACCTAGGAGAACTTTGTCTTTAATAAGTCAGGCTCTTATGCCAAAGAGCGCAAAGGCTTTTGAACAAATGCCTCAGTTCAGTAGGACAAAGATATTCTTGCTGATTAGCAACTGGAGAAACAGAATACCAAAAACTAAAGAAAAGAAAATGTGTTTTAATCAGATTTCTCTCACTTGATCCTGCATTCTTAGAATGGGTACAATTACACTAACATGCTTTTTTGGGGGTTATTATTTTGTTTAATTAATAAATATATTTGATTACAAAGTTTTTCAATCTGCCACCATCACACTCTAACTTACATGAAATAATCAAATGTGAAATCTCAGTCAACTAAAGAAAAGAACAAAAACTAAAACATTATGGCACATGTTAGTTACAGCTGCCCTAAGTATGATGAAATTTCACTTCTACTCTTACCTCTTTCTTGCTCTTTTGCCTCACATTTCTGTTATCTGCATGCCTGCAAGAGAGCAAAGATTAAATAAGATAAAATTAAATGACACATGTAAAGCCTTCAATAAATAATAGCTTTGTGACCATTGCCTATGATTATTATCATTACTTATGCATTTTATTTTTTCCGCCATTCTTCACTCTCAAAGGTGGCCTACTTTTGTAAAGCTTCCCAAAGTATATGTGTTGTGAGAGCACTTGAGAATATTTGGGGATGCATACAGACAATACATATATAATTTAATAATCAGATATTTACATTAAAGTATATTTGAAAATTATATAGCCAGCACATCAACCTGGTGATTTTTTTTTTTAATTTTTTTTTTCAACGTTTTTAAATTTATTTTTGGGACAGACAGAGACAGAGCATGAACGGGGGAGGGGCAGAGAGAGAGGGAGACACAGAATCGGAAGCAGGCTCCAGGCTCCGAGCCATCAGCCCAGAGCCTGACGCGGGGCTCGAACTCACGGACCGCGAGATCGTGACCTGGCTGAAGTCGGACGCTTAACCGACTGCGCCACCCAGGCGCCCCTCAACCTGGTGATTTTAAAGATACTATTTTTTAATGTTCATTTATTTATTTATTTATTTATTTATTTTGAGAGAGAGAACGTGTGTAAGAGCAGGGGAAGGGCAGAAAGAGGGATAGTGAGAACCCCAAGCCAACTCCACAGTCAGTGCAGAGCCCGACATGGAACTTGATCCCATGAACCATGAGATCATGACCTGAGCCAAAATCAAAGAGCCGGATGCTTAACCGACTGAGCCACCCAGGCGCCCTAAATGATATTATTATTAAATAAATTTAATTAAGCTGAAATAGTAGTATATTTACAGAGTCATAACAGCATAGGTGGTATGTGATATAGCAAAAATTATGAAGATGGTATGTGAACAGCTGAAGTTCGGGAAGCAATTAACTAAAGCACCAAATATTTGCTTTCACAGTCTAAGGAGTAGAGAAGTAGTGTCACATTTTGAAAGAGGCAAATGTTTTACCTCCTAAATTATAAGTTACTTAAGGGGAAATTCAGTCTCCACCTAGGTGAGTAGTAATATGTGCTCAACAACTGAATGCTGCATAGATTTGAAGATCATTGAAACTGTATGTATGTGTATGTGTGTGTGCATATAATGGCAAAGTGGCTATTGGACACAGTGGAGTTGGGGTACAACAGGGAGGGTGGGGTTTACTCTGAACTCACAATGACAGATGAGTTGGTCTTCATTTTATGTGTTGAAATCTATAAATACATTTCTATGCTATATTTCCAAAGAACATTTGTGCTCTTTCTGCTTTTTGAAGACAGAAATACTACGTGGCAATGAGAAAGAATGAAATATGGCCTTTTGTAGCAACGTGGATGGAACTGGAGAGTGTGATGCTAAGTGAAATAAGCCATACAGAGAAAGACAGATACCATATGGTTTCACTCTTATGTGGATCCTGAGAAACTTAACAGAAACCCATGGGGGAGGTGAAGGAAAAAAAAAAAAAAAGAGGTTAGAGTGGGAGAGAGCCAAAGCATAAGAGACTGTTAAAAACTGAGAACAAACTGGGGCGCCTGGGTGGCTCAGTCGGTTGAGCATCCGACTTCGGTCCAGGACATGATCTCACAGCTTGTGAGTTCAAGCCCCATGTCGGGCTCTGTGCTGACAGCTCAGAGCCTGAAGCCTGCTTTGGATTCTGTGTCTCCCTCTGTCTCTGCCCCTAACCCACTCGCATCTTGTCTCTGTCTCTCTCAAAAATAAATAAACATTAAAAAAATTAAAAAAAAAAAAACAATTGAGAACAAACTGTGGGTTGATGGGGGGTGGGAGGGAGGGGAGGGTGGGTGATGGGTATTGAGGAGGGCACCTTTTGGGATGAGCACTGGGTATTGTATGGAAACCAATTTGACAATAAATTTCATATATTAAAAAAAAATTAAAAAATAAAGACAGAAATAAAGATTTAGATTACTGAGCTCTGTCAATAGTAAAATTTCCCACTGACTATTATAATTATTCATTTATAAGTTCTAAAAGGCAGGAAATGTCTGGCTCACTATTGTATTTCTAGAGCCCAAGACAGTGCCTGACACGTTATAGGTTTTCACTAAATATTTGTTGAATGAATGAATTTATAAATGAATGCTTTAGTCTCCAGAAGCAGAAGAAGGAGTTTGGGGGAGGAAATAAGAAAGAGAACTTTTGAGACCCAAAGTCAAGCCATTTATTTCATAGCCTCTTCTGCGTACCAAGCCCAGCAATGAGACAGCCAAGCGGTGATCTCACCTGCAGAACCTGCTGGGCCAGTCCAGTGAGCAAGTGAGGTGAGTCCTTACCACTCATGTGTCAAACACAGTCAACCTGGCTAATAGATTCTCAGAAGTACACTGTGATTGCTCTCTCTATCCAAATTGGCCCTGGTGCACTGCATCTAATTATCCACCATGGAATTTGGCCAGTACAATGAGATTATGGTATATTGAGAAATTTGAACTTTAACCACACATAAATAAAAGCACAGGGATCAGGGCCACTCCTTATTACTTCTGTGTGATTCTCAAAACAAAAAAAAAAATTTTTTTTCGAACACAAAAAAAGTTGCTTAGGAGTCTGTGAGTTTTCAACTAGAGGGAAATACAAGTCACATTGATTCAACTTTCAATGTAAACTCTCTTTCAAATGCTTTTAAAATAATTTAAATTTATTGGATAATAATATCTGGAATCTAAATAAAACTCAGTACCCTGTGTTAATCTTCAAAAAAAAAACTCGTTAGATGCAGAGAAAGATACAAAATAAGTAAAATACAGTCCCCGGTGCTGACTTTTTCAGTCAGATTTCAACTGAAGTAGTTCAAAGCCCTAAGAAAATGTTCTCCTTTATCTCTCAGCAATAGATGCAGGAAGGTTAATTCTTTCCAATTTACAGTAGAAGGTCACCATGCACATTATCACATGTCCATACAGTCTTAATTTTCCTTTTTAAGCAAATTTTCCCGGCAAAGAAAAATGGTCTCAGGGTTATATGCTATGTGGTATTCTCAAGCTTTCTGGGTACAGCTGGGCAAAGTCCTCTCCATAAGCAAACCAGAGGCTGATCAGAGTTTTCTTCACTTTAAAAAATGGCTTACAGTAGGATCCCAACAGCTAGACAATTTCCACAGCGCATTACACTTTTGCCCACAAGTCTTCACGATCATGCCTACTGAAGAGGGTCAGGTACACGTGTAACATTTATTCTCCTCACCATCTCAGAACTGACCTGTTGCCTTTAATCTTCTCTCATTTCCTTTCCTCCAAATATATCCCTTTTTTCTTGCACTGAAGGACACCACTTTGCAACATGCCTTCTTATCTCTGTCTTATGTCTTATACCATCAACGTCTCTGGTACATCTGTTATCTGTTTTCATGGGAATTTCTGCCTTGACAGAGAGCTGTTTAATGGGAGAGAGGGAGTGGTATAAAACCACAGGAGCGACTAGAAAAGTCACAGAGAGCAAAGCTGATTTTAGTGGCAGTGAGAAATGATAGATAGAATGCTGGGTGGAAATCAGAAAACCTAGGTTTTGGTTCTGGCACCAATGATTACTTTGTGGCCTTGGAATTCAGGGAACTTCTTGAGAATTTCAGTTTCCTCATCTACGCAATTGGCATGCTCATTTGGAACACCTGGGTGGCTCATTCGGTTAAGCATCTGACTCTTGATCTCAGCTCAGGTCTTGATCTCAGGCTCATGAGTTCAAGCTCCACGTTGGACCCCATGCTGGGTGTAGAGCCTACTTGTGTGTGTATATATATATATATATATATATATATATATATACACACACACACACACACACATACATATAATAATTAGCCTGCTCTTCACGGCCCTGTCTACCTAACAGAATTGACAATAAAATTTAAGCAGACTGCAGGAGCTTTATGTTGCATTAATTTACAAACTGTATGTCTCTGTAGCACATGAGATGTGGTGGTTGAGGATGTTAGACACCCAGATGCAAAGGAGGCACTCATGCACACCAACTGTCCCCAGCCTCATGTCTACTCTTGCTTGGACTGGACTAACTTAGGAAAATTTTGCAGTTCATTCCTCAGGGTACAAGAAATTCATACATATGAACAATCCTACCACCTTTAGATCTAGTCCAGAGAGTTAGCTTCATAAAGCTTCTCCCAAGCTTGCTTTATGGACCTGGTGCTGACCATGATCTCCTTTCAACCTGTAAGTACTGTCCACACCCCCAGCTGCAGTCTGGCTCTTGTGAGCATCTGGACTAGACAAGAACTGAGTAGGGCGATGGCTCTGGTATTAGACTGGCTTCGGTTCAGACACTGGCTCTATAATGAAGTAGCTTTGACACTTTAAACTTGTTATTTAATTTCTCTGAGACTCCATTTCCTAACTTGTATGGAGAAGACACTAATAGCTACATTGTAAAGAGATGTAACAAATAAAAACCAATAAAGCTTTATTAGAGCCCAAGAGCTAAAAGTAATAGACATCACAAATATGGATAATTAGAATTGTCCAGATATTTAAGTTGTAGTCTTTTAAAAATAAAAGATTTTTGGGGCACCTGGGTGGCTCAGTCAGTTGAGCATCTGACTTCAGCTCAGGTCATGATCTCACTGTTCATGAGTTGGAGCCCCACAACAGGATCTGTGCTAACAGCTCAGAGCCTGGAGCCTGCTTCAGATTCTGTGTCTCCCTCTCTCTCTCAAAAGGTGGTTGAGGGCCCCCACTCACACTCTGTCTCTCTCTCTCTCTCTCAAAAATAAATAAACATTAACAAAAAAAATCTTTTAATAAAAGATTTTAAAGATTGCGATTAAAATAAGACACATTTGTGCCTTCTTTGAGCTCAGAGCTCTTGAATAGATTATCAAATCTGCACTGGTACAGTAATTAAGCCTAACAAGTACTTAATTACTTTTTAATAATTAAATAAGTAAATAATTGAATGAATGAGTTGAGTGAGTGAGTGAGTGAGTGAATGAATAAATGAATGAATGAATTCTACTGAAGTTGTTTGGAGAAATGTTCAATTTCACATCTCTCCTCTAGGTGGCGAACTGAAACATCCTACGGTGTATTGCGTTTCCTGTGTCTTCCACAATTGACATGAAAACTGTACTAAAAAAATCTATGATTTAATGTCTGTCATGATATAGAAGTAAGAAACCATTAGTGTATTTTTTCCCAAAGTTATCTCTTGATTGTTACATCTTTATGCTTCTTGTCAAGAAAAAATTGTTTATAGAAAGTCATTAAGAAATATGATTGTGTAAGTACTCTAAAGAAACTGAATTGTGCAAGAGACTTTTCAAAGCACTTCTGCAGGCTTGCTGTGAGTTCTTTCCATTTCGTGGTGTACTCTTAGGAAAACACTGTTTTGTCCAAAGTTTTTTATTTTCCTAGGGTGTTCATTCTCCTCTAAATATGGGGAAGAATAAAAATAATTCTCCTAACAATGACTTTTTTTAAACTAAGCGTCAAATATGTATTTTTTTCTTCTAGATTCACTGTGACAGTGACAGATAAAATTAAATAAGAGCTGAATGCATTATCCTGTAAATTGAGTAGAGAAGAACAATCACATGAGATAAATTAGTCCAAATACATTGCTTTAATTTTCCTTCAAGTCAGGATATGAGTTCCCTGAATGATTTAAATAATGTCCCCCAATCCCACTTCCCTTTGTGATGACATAGTCTATATTTTCTTATACAGGAAATATGACTCGAAAATATCTTAGAGTGTCATGAAAGCTGAAGGACAAAGCTAAAATCCACCTAAGAGCACACCAAACAGGATCAACAAGAATTGAAGATGCCTGTCCTGTTTCAAAAGCAAGGGGAGGAGGTGAGTAAAAAGAACAATGACATGTTATAGCCCAAGAGCTAAAATTAAATGCATGTAAACAATTCTTGTTGGAACTAGAAGCCAATGTAGATTAGCCAAACCAGGTAAAGAGTTCTTTCTTGCCAAAACATGCCAGGAGAAGAGTCACCTAGCATTGAGACATGGCTACTGACAGAAATGAGGTTAATACTGGCCGATCACAGGGGATTCTGAACTTGCATGGCAGCTCTTAAAAGGTGGTATATACCTAAAGCCCATATTTCTTTTTTATCCTATCCAAAAAGCTGAAAGCCACTTCGTTCAGATACCGGAATCTGAGTGAGAATTGTAGCTTATGTGTAAATATTTCTCCAACACACATTTCTTAAGCAACAACTCTGAGCCAGGCCCTTGAATAATACAGAGATGAATAAGGCATGGTCCCTCCCCTCAGACATGTACACACATAATTATATGAGATTAATCAAGGGAGAGGGAGAGAAAAAAAAGGGGCTAAGGCCAAACTGGTATGTTGACGTCAGAGTATGGAAGGTCCCATTCCACAGTTAGGTTAGTGGCAACTTGTCTGACCAGAATCCAAACATAGCAGTAGTTTTTGCTGAATTTCTAGTTAAACCCATCCTTCTGGGACTTTGATGCAGCTAAAGCTATGGAAACAGACCTGGAAATAGGGAGATATAAGCACCTAAAAAAACCTTTCCAAAGGCATCACAGGCTTGTTTCATAAGATCATTCCCAAAGGTATGCAAGAAGCCAGAGGAGTTACAGAAGAAAACACCATCCATTTAATCAGCATATTATTCCTAACTTTGTCATGAGCATGCAACCCTAAACCTTTCTAAGTAAACTAAGTATAATCATTAATAGAGGAGTATAAATAAATCATAGAATATCGCATATAGTAATTTTAAGAGAATGATGTGGCTCTAGAATAGAAACGTCTCCATGTGTACAAAAATGAAAGAAAACAGCCAGGAGGAGACAATTTGGGCTATAAACTTGCCTTGCGACTTGATATAATTTAGTCTTTTTCTGAAGGTTAAGTAAAAGCAGAAAATGACGCAAATATCTTAATAAAGTATGAAATATGATGTATTCTTTACTTATCACTATTATGTTATGCCTCCAGAATCATGATGATTTAAAATGAATTTTGTATTTAAAATGTTTTTGAAAAAAAAAAATTAAAAAAAATAAAAAATAAAATAAAATGTTTTTGGTGTTTGGATTGTTATTTTACCTACAAAAAACACATTTTGTCTTGAAATGCAGTGTGTGAAGATTTTTAATACCGTCCCTAAATATTACTAGGTTGTTTTCGGCCCTTTCTCTATAGCCACTTTTGCAAGCTAACACATATTTAAAGTCTTTAGTCCAAATAGCCCATGCACACTTCAATTTCAATTCAAAGAGAGAAAAGTACATTTTGACCTAACTTGTATGTTAATTTGATCCTATCCCCATATCAGCCCAAGGCAGATCTGTTATCATTTGTCTTTCTTCTTCATTACAAGAAAAGAAAAAGAAAAGGAGAAAAGTTGGAAAGCGGCTCAGTAAAAGAAAGAAAGGACTGACCACCCTTTCCGATAGCAGGAACTGAAAGTTGTCTGTTACCTGTAACCCTTCGGTTTATGGTAAGAAAATAACCCAGGCCCTGTGGCTTCTGCTTTACTGTGATTGTTCCATCTTTTCCCTTAGTGAAAAATTCTCTTTGAGTAAATTCTCTTCAATGACTCAAGCCCTCTAGATATGGTAATAGTTTCCTCCCTAGGGAAATTTTTGAATACAAAAGCCAGAGTCTTCCTTCTTTGAGCCAAACTCCCCTCTAGAAATGAGGCAGAACATCACAGAAAGAAAGCTCCTGTGGCCTGCTGAGGATGCGGGGCACAGCCCCACAGCTCCAATCAGCCAGTGGCCTTTCACAAGAAGACAAACACACAGAGAAGCACCGCCACGTTGGTGCCAGCGTTACACAAGCACAGCAGGTGCATCCACGCCCTTCTGGTGCCACAGCCTGAGCTGGACACACCCAGCCTCTCCCACTCACGGGGCCACCCGGGCTTGTCTGAATTCAAATCAGGAGAAGCTCATTGCCATGGGGATATAGGTGAGATCTAGGTTTGATGCAATCAACATATGCATGATTGCCCAACAAGGAAAATAAAGAAGTAAAGCAAACATAGGCACCCATATCTATACAATTCTTTTAAAAAGGACTTGAAGTACAAAAGCTAAAAGCAAGAGAGAATGGTATTAGCTCAGTAAGTATGAACTAGCACCAACACTCTCTAAAACAATTTTCTAATCCCAGCAGAACAATCTTCAATGATGAACCAGCAAAACACAGTTTCCACTGCCTTCAATAGCACTTTTTGGTTTACTGTAAATACATTAGTTAGACTAAACGACCAGCCAAAAAACCTACAAGAAATTAAAATAATAGTGTTGTAATGATGATAATAATAATTACAGTTACCATTTACTAAACACTTATTAGGTGCCAGTTTGCTATATTTTAGCTACATAGCTTAATCTTTGTAACAGTCTTATGAAGTAGATTTTATTATCCCTATACAGATAATGAAACTCTATCATATCTAAAATAAATATCTTTTCCCAAAATACCCAGCTAAAGTGAAAGTGCCATAATCAAACTCCAGTTGAATTTTTTTCACCATACCAGGGGTCAGCAGACTATGACCCTTGTGTCATATCCGTCTTGCTGCTTGCTTTGGTAAATAAAGTTGCATGGAATTCAGATATTCTCTTCCATTTATGTATCATCTGTGGCTGTTTTGGTGTTGTAACAGCAGAGTTAAGTAGTTGTGACAGAGACCATATGGCTCACAAAAGCTAAACAATTTACTATCAGGCCCTTTAGAGAAAAACTTGGCCAACCTCTGCTCTTCGGTGTGCCATTAAGAATTTTTAAAATGTTGAGGCGCCTCGGTGGCTCAGTCGGTTAAGCGTCCAACTTCAGCTCAGGTCATGATCTCACTGTTCGTGAGTTCAAGCCCCACAGTGGGCTCTGTGCTGACAGCTCAGAGCCTGAAGCCTGCTTCAGATCTGTGTCTCCCTCTCTCTCTGCCCCTCCCCTGCTCGCATTCTGTCTATCTCTCTGTCTCAAAAATAAATAAACATCAAAAAATTTTTTTTGAAAAAGAATTTTTAAAATGTTGACAATAAAAAATATTTCCTGAGAATTATGAAATTCTAAGAAGCAGGTGTTCACTGCAATTAATTATTAATTTCTTTGTGAACAGCTACCCCAAGACATTCCGCGTCTACGTACAGCTTTCTTCCACTCCCTAAAAACTCAGTTAGGGAAAGAGTATTGGAAAACAAGAATCTAAATTTCACTGACTAATTCATTCATGTCCTCCCAGTCCTGCCTCCAGCTTCTCCTCAGCTCACCTTCTCACAGGACATCCCATCCAACTACGTACCTAAAAGAAAAGGAGAGAGAAGAACACAATGAAAAAGTGTTGTTATAGCTTCATGGAACTTCTATTTCATTTTCAGACCCTGCTCACATGCCACAGGGGACATTTGAAGGAAACATGACGAATATCAGGGTTTACTTGGTTTAGGTTTGTCAGATTGATATAAGCCTGAGCGGATGAATAATATAATTTTAACATGGAAGACACATCAGATAGTAACTAATTGAGATGATTCAGTTTATCAACTAAAAACAAACAGCAACAAAAGCAACAAAAAACAAGAACCCAGCAAAGCTGAGTGACTGATTTCTCGAAGGTTAAAGAGGTAGCAACAGAGAAGAGGCTTCTTATCCATTCTAGCATACATTCAACAGGATCCAGTTTAAGGTCACAACTGTAGCTTATTCACCTGGTTCCATATATACATTAAGTTCATGTCCTTTATCAAGGCCACACCTTTAATGGAAAGGTGAATCAAGCCGATTCAGGTTCAAATCCTGTTTTGGTCACTTACTACTTATATAAACTTAGGAAAGTCAGTAAACCAGTTTAAGCCTCAGTTTTATAGAAGTAAAATACGGTTCATTGTTGCTGAGTGTAAAGAAGAGAAAATGGGACAGCCAGTGCCTGACAAAGTATCGAGCACATTGTAGGCACTTTCTCAATACATGGCAAATGCTAGTATTGTTCTCAAACGACAAGTAAAACTGCATCGTCTCAGTCTTTTATTGGACCAAGGTCAGTAGGTATTAACTGGACAAAAAAGCACCCCACGGTCAGTAGGTATTAGTTGGACAAAAAAGCACCTCACGGCTCAGGTATCGATGATAACCTGCTGGCCATATACTATAGAGGTATTTTCACTCTGAGGGAAATTCAGAATTTTCACCTGAGAAAGCTAAATGTTAATTTTCTAATCAAGTCTTGTACCAGTTGCACATAATTGTTATTATATGTTATGATTTATGGACAGCCCTGTTTTTAATTATGAGGTTTTTATTGGAGAGACAGGTTTCGGGGTGAGTCTGCCATCTGACTTGCCAGCACTTGTTGAAAGTTTTCATAGTGTGACTCATTTATGTGTGTGTGTGTGTGTGTGTGTGTGTGTGTGTGTGTGTTTAGGAGTGTTATTATTAAATGTTGCTGGCATATAGTAAGAAATTTGTGATTCAGATTTGTCCATATATACCTCCCCACCACCTACTCTATCCCTTCACATGCCCCACCCCTCTCCCATTTATCAAGGCTAGTTTCGGATTATTTTCAAGGTTTCATACAGATAACCTTACCTGGAATGGGCCTTGCCTAATTCTCTTTAGCTATTTGTGCATGTGAAATAGAAGCAAAGACTGCTCAAAAGTGAAAATCTTTTCAGGTAGTGTGGTGGATGGAAAATCTGGAGAGAATCAGTAAGACAGTGTAAAGCATGAATGTTATTTCTTTATGCTCTATGTTTTTAATTCTGTAGGTACCTGCAGGAAAAACCATCTTCACATCAAAGTCAGTGAGAGGTACTGATAGATCAGTGCTATAAATTGCCTCCAAAGGAAAAGACAGAGAACATGAGTATACAAAGCCTATAAAAGAATCAAGACATTGCCACAAGTAGAAATGGAATGTATAGCACTGAATCAACTCCATGGGGATTCAATAACACCAACAGCCGAACCTTCGTTAGGTAACTCCTACATATGCACTAGGTAGCCTACATATGGAGCTTGGCACAGAGCATCGTGGAAAGATATAAATGATAACATTTCGCAGGTGCAGGACTTTTATTTTGTGTTGCTACTGATTTTAAGTTTCCAACTCCTCTGTTAATTAAAAGTATGAAAGGGGTGCCTGAGTAGCTAAGTGGGTTAAGCATGTGACTCTTGGTTTCAGCTCAAGTCATGATCTCACAGTTCATGGGTTCGAGCCCCGCGTCAGGCTCTGCAATTATAGTGCAGAGCCTGCTGAGGATCCTCTCTCTCCCTTTCTCCCTCTGTTCCTCCCCTACTCGCTCTCTATCCCTCTCTCTCTCTCTCTCTCTCCTCTCTCTCTCTCTCTCAAAATAAATAAATAAACATTTAAAATGTTTTGAAGTGTGAAAGAGTAGGAGGAATGAAGGGAAAGAGAGAAGGAAGGGAAGAAAGAATAGGAAAATGAGAGAAAGAAAAAGTGTCTCCAATGTTAGATATCACAGTTCATCAGAACTGCAAACACTTGGGGTCCATGCACAGCAGTGATAACTTGGTTCCACTTCCACTGAATCACTTCTGGAAATGAGTCCTGAAGACTCGTGTTATATACTGCTGAATAACAGATTAACCCACTCCCCAAAAATGAGTAGCTTAAAACGCCTGTGGTCAGGGCTCTGGAGATGACTTAACTGGGCCTTCTGCTTCACAATCTCCCACAAGACTGCAGGCAAGGTGTCCATGAAGGCTGGATCTCATCCAAAGGCTCACTTATGGAAGGATCTGCTTCCCAACTAACACATGGGATTGTTGGCACGATTCGTTTCCTTGAGGGATGTTGAACTGAGGGCTTCAGTTCCCTGCTGTCCTCGGGTCTTCTCTCCTAGGGCAGGAGAGCCTCCCTCCTATGGCAGCTCACTTCATCAAAATCAGTGAGAGAGAGAGAGAGACAGAGAGACAGAGAGAGACAGAGACTTCTAGCAAGACAGAAGTCACAATCTTTTGCAAACTAAGCAAGGAAGTGACACCCCTCTAAGTTGCCATATTATATTAGTTAGAGAGCAATTTCACAAGTGGAAGGGATTACACAAGACACGAATGCTAGAAGGGAAGATAATCAGGGGCTATCTTAGAGGCTGCCTGCCACAGCTTGGCAATCTACTCCCCTTTCCTTTGTTTACGAATTTTTTTCTGTCTCATCTCTATTCAGATTACCACAAAACTCCAAAACAGTCAGGTCTAAAAGGATAAAAGTTTATTTTGATTCTAAATTTGCATTCCTTGGAAGAGTTGGTAGTACAGAAGCAGTAGGTTGATGAGGAGAAAGCACGAGTACCAGGCCCAGTTCCGGAAATATACTGGCTATAAGATTTTATCCATGAATCTGATTTTCTGACTTGTTCATCTTTGAAATGGGCACAATTACGTTTTCTCTGCTCATCTCGCATAATGATTACGAGGACCAAGAAATATCCTGTGTGTGAGTGTTTCCAAAACACAGTAACGTAGGGCAAGAGGTACTTCCCATGACTATAGGTGGTATATGGACTGGAGGTGGAACTTTTTTAAGGTATTTGTTTTTAGAGTGCATTAGAAAAATATAACTTGCACAGCGAATCCATGATTTTATAGCTAAAGTTGTTTAAATGGGACTTCAATAAAGTTGGAAAAAAGGCAAGTCAATTTGAAGAAAACTATTAAGAAAATAATGATAGATGGTCTAAGAATGGGGCAAACATTATGAAGGTGATATACAAATAACTGCATAAAATGTAAACTGCTCCACAAATGCATCCAATCTTGTGCATTGACTCATGCTCCATGATTCTGGTTTAAGAAGGAAACTAGATACATTCTTTACTGCCAGCAGAGTAAGCCTAAATACAATGGTGAAAGAGATGACCACATGAAAATCCAATCCCAAGTGCTTTGCCTACAAAGAATCCTTCCCATGTTATTAATAAAACACTTATATCATTTTTTCCCCTGATGCATTTTCTTTCCTAGCAATGTATTAATAATAATTCGAGTTTATTAGGAGCTTACTGTATGCTAACATCTATATATATACATTGTATACATATAATGTGTATATATATAATGTGTATATATATAATTCCAATTAATACTTCTCCTATGAGGAAGGTTGTGTTATAGCTTATATTTAAGGAAACTGAAGCCTAAAGAGGTTAAATAACTTGGCCAAAATCACTCAGCTGGAAAGTTAACAGAGCTAGAATTTAAACTCAGTTTTACCTAACTCCAAAGCCCATGTTAATGTTACTCCGCCAGTAAAGTTTAAAAGGACTGAACTTCTCACTATGCCCATACTTCACCCTTTTCTACTTCTTACACTTTTACATTTGTGCATTGCAATATTTTTTTCTGGAGCATGGGAAAATACGTCCACACCAGAGCATTCAAAACAAGGTCAGAGAATGAGTCACCGTGTGCCAAACACCCAGACACTAAACACACACTAAACAGAATAAGAGAACCAACCACCTACTGGCCCAAACTCTCACCCCACTCATTCCCAGGGGCAGAGGAGCAAACAAAAAGATAAGGAAGGGCTCCTTCCCAGGCAGAGATGTGTCATTCACCACTTCCGGTATGACCTCCCAGCCAAGGACAATGCTATACACAAAGAAGAAGCGCATGGACTCTAAACGCCCAGTGAGCTGTTTAACTGCACAGTCTGTCCTCAAAAGAAGACGATACCTCACTTTTGCTTTTTTCCAAATGACATGTAAGTTTTGGCTGAAACCATGTATTCCAGGTGATGAGGGTAACTGAAATGTTTAATTCTCTTTCAAGAAGAGCTTTGAGCTTTATATCTTTAGATCTAGAAAAATAGACTTAAAAAATCTATTTTGAGAAAACTGATTGCTAGGATTATAGCTCACCAAGCAGTAAGTATGATTCAATAGAATTGAAGAGAGTGAAATGGTCCCATATAGGAAATATTACTTTCTATACTCAGACTATCTACTATCCATGTTGTAACAAAAAGCAACTTTTTGCTCATTTGAATCATGGAATATTAACATTACAATGCATTTATATTGATTATGTTTTTCCTAACTCTTTAATTTGTTTTGAAACTTTCATTTCAACACTGCCTAGGTTTGTAACCACATTAAATACAACGTGAGACTAGGGTGTCAACACTAAAATCCTAAAGCTGCCATCATAATGATACTAAATTTTGGCTTATGATAATCTTTCTAAACTTTCATTTCAACTATGCCTTGGTTTATAACCATATCTAGCTTTTCAGCATTGAATTATGAGTATGCATTTAGTATGGGAATGGCAAAATTAAAAACCTAAATGTAATGTGCCTTATTTTGGTACCAAAGCCTAGTTCTTGAAACTTTTATTTTAACTCTGCAAAGGTTTCTCTGAGATGAACAATCACTTTGCAATCAGTTTATGATTGTTAAGGAAATGGTTTTATCATTGACTCATTCATATAACAAAAATTATTTTAGAAGTCTCATTGTAATGTGGGTATTGATTTCTTATAAGCCAAACCTTGTATGTTTGATGATGTAGTATAAAAACATGAAGCACTCTTTTAAGCGATATGTCTATAATGTGATTAACTTTACAACAGAAATGGCCACCCATGCTACAATGTAAGAGCCATGAAGACAGGTGTCTTTTACTGTTTTGTCACTGATGTATCTTGAGGGTCTAGAAGAATGCCTGGCACATAACAGGTGTTCAATAAATATTTGCTGAGTGGCTAGCAGATGAATGGAATAATCACCACAACAGGAATGATAGTTATAGTGCATTAAAATACATCAATTAAGTTCAAATCCACAAGTTTACAATAATTCAAAAATCATCAGTCACCTTTGGAAGATGCTGAAGCTCAAATCATTGTTTTTAAAACTTATAAGTAAATTTGAAAATAAAGTACTCAGCCTGTCTTTCGTATATGTACCTGAGGGCAAACAGGTAGATAACAATGAAAGCTTTCTCTTTACAGAAATTTTTCAGCTAGTAAATGAAAAAGGGATGGTAGAATTAGAATGCCACCATTTTGCAAGCCCTAAGGAAATAATATATTATAGAAATAATTATCAATGGCTGCTATAATCATAGACAAAGAATCAGATTATATGCCTTTGGGTAGAAGTTTATAATACTTATAAAGTGTTTTTGCCAAAATATCAAACCCGAATCACATCCAGACTCTAGAGCTAAATAATAAATTACAAAAAAACACAGGTGACAGAGAAAAATGTTAAATGCCACCATGAAGAAGCATTCTGCAAAGTTCAGACTACAGAAAACTACAGAGCTAGCAATCCAATTCCTGCAACAAATAAATTGAAAAGAATAAAAGGAATAAAGAAGAGAATCTACAGATTAAAAGAGACACAAGTTGGGGTGCCCGACTGGCTCAGTCAGTAAGTTAGAGCATGAGACTTTTGATCTCTGGGTTGTGAGTTTGACCCCATGTTGGGTGTAGAGATTATTTAAAAATAAAATCTTGGGGTTCCTGGGTGGCTCAGGCAGTTAAGCATCCAACCCTTAATTTCACCTCAGGTCATGATGTCACTACTCAAGAGATCATGAGATCAAGCCCTGCATCAGGGTCTGCACTGACAGCACAGAGCCTGCTTGGGATTCTCTCTCTCTCTCTCTCTCTCTCTCTCTCTCTCTCTCTCTCTCTGCCCTTCCCACCCCCTCTCAAAATAAATAAATAAACATTTTAAAAAATAAAATAATTAAGAAATAAATAAAAAATAAACAGAGATAAAAGAGACTGGTATCAATATCAACAAATTTCAATGTGTTGATATTATTTTCATCCTTATTCAAATAAATAAATTATTAACAAAAATGATATGTGTAAAAACTGGGAAAGATTCCATTATGGACTGAATTGTGTCTCTCCAAAATTCACATGTTAAATCTTTAACCCCCACTATCTCAGACTGTGACTATACTGGAAGATAGGGCATTTAAAGAAGTGATTAAGTTAAAATGAGACTTTTGGGGTAGGTTCTAATCCAATCTGACTGGTGTCTTTATAAGAAGAGGGAATTTGGATACACAAGAGATTACCAGGAGCTTACATGCACACAGGATGACTATGTGAAAAGGCAGCAGGGATGTGACCACCTGCAAGGCAAGGAGACAGGCCTCAGGAGAAACCAAAACTGTGAGAAAATAAATTTCTATTGTTTAAGCCAACTAGTCTGTGGTACTTTTCTATGGCAGCCTTGGAAAATTAATACAGATGCTAAAATATCCACTGTTCAATAAAAGTTAAGAAATATATATGGGAATATAGAAAGAGATACCCTATGAATCCTGAAACATACATCTCAACTGATGAAATGGAGAGAATCAAGCCTCCTGATGGGAGGTGGGTCATATATAGTTTGAAAAAGTCCCCAAAAGATTTTGAATTCCCTTCTCTCTCCACTTAGAAACCATGGATCCAACCATATGCAAAGTTATGTCATTATCTCTCTTGGTCATTCAACCAATTCTATTCACACCTTCATAGTGAGTTCATATACAGTTTCACCAACTAGAATATAAACATTATCACTAGACATTTGCATTATTTATTATATTGAAACTGATTCTATTTATTCATTCCCTTCTATTTACCTCCGAAATTCTATGTCAGTTTACCATTTACTTCCTCTCTTTTCTCACTTATAAACTATCCACCCTATTAAATGGCATAGCTGTGACAATTCTAAGTTTCAGCTGCCCACTATGTTCCCATCCACTTCATCTCTTAAATGTGTTTAAAGCATTAACAATAAGTTGTGTTTCATCCTAGAGACAGCTGGGTTTCAGGGAGAGGTAAAATGTTTCATTATCTCACCCTATTGTCCAAGACAAATGTGCTATTGTATTACGTGTGAAATGTCATCTTTGAAGTCTATTAAGGGTGTGCTGTGAGGTGAACCATCTGGAAAACACAATGTAGACTGGAAAATAATTATAATCCAGTTAATTGCATTTTTCCCCAGTTAAGCCTACCATGACAGCTGCTAAAAACACTATGTAGTGTTATGGATAGAGGCACTGAAGCCACACAGGTCAGACCCTACCTCCAAAAATGCTTAGCTAGTATGCAAGTTACTTTCTCTGAATCTTTGGTCTTGTCTGTAAAATTGAGAAACTAATGCATTTTGCATAGGAGTGTTACAAGAGTTAAATGAAATAATGCTTGTAAAGCACTTGGAACAGGGTAGACATTGAGGTGTGATCTCTCTTCTTTTAAATATAGAGGATATTTAATGTTCTTTACATAGAGAATATTAGATAATCCAGTAGTATTTGGAAACCAGATCGAGCAGTTCATTGTAAAGATGTTTCGTAAAGAAGCTCATTGAGTTTCCATGTGGCTTTCTTTGAATTTCAGGAGAGAAAAAGGGTTTGAAAGATAATGTGTGAAGCTTTCTCAGCAATTCTCAGTCTGGAGTGGGTTAGGACCACCCACACACGCTTACTAGGAAAGCGCTGTCCGTGGTGCTAGCAATCGTATGTAACGCTGGCAACATTTCCCCCGCCCAAATTCTTTTCCTGTCAACTTACGTGGTGAATCTCTCACATTAGCTGCCTCGCTGAAGATTCTTACTCATTCCGCTAACTGGCTTTTTCCCTATCTTGCCACTCTTTATCTATGTCCCCTACAACTAAAAACAATTTTCTCCAATCTCTTTATCAACTCCAAATAATTTTTATTTTTCAGACACTTTGGCCATGCTTACCACTTAAGAAGGTGGCTCAAAAATTGGTTCATGCTATCTTTTTCTACCTTTTTTGTTGAGTTTCAGAGAAACCCAAAGCTCAAAGCTAGAACACAAGAAACAATTAATGATGCATTCTCTAAAGGCTCTTCATCTGGCAACGCCTCTAAGAAATCTCCTGCATCTCCATCTTGAGTCAAGTTCCCCCCTTCTAACTCCCAAAATATCCTATAGGTACATCCACAGTAAATTTATCACATTAAATTGAAACTCTCTATTAGTTTTGAGTGCCACCAGGGAGACTTTCTTAAAATCTAGCACCCATATCTTACTCAGTTGTGGACTCCTAGAATATAGGACATCCTGGAGCTAAATTTTGTTGAACTAATTTAATTACTGGACCCATTAGAAGAAATATCTGAACAACACTCCTTTAAAAGCAACCTGCCTTGTTACCTTTCGCTGTGCACTAAATTTCAGGGTAGCCAGGCTATTCTGATGAAGATACTATGATGAAGATATTCTGATAAAGACATTTGCTACCGCATCCACCTATATGAGTCTGATGACTCAGCCCCTCAGAGTGACTACCAAAAAACTCTGACTTCCCACTGTCCATATTTCCTCTTCCCTCTCCCATTCTACCTACATATCTGCAATCCCCAGTACACTGTGGGTGGGGACTGGCCCCAAAGACTGGAGAAAAAAAAAGCTCATCTATTCTTTTCATCCAGAAATAGACTTCTATTCCTCTGGCCAGACCAAGGAATGGAGCCACCATCAACAAATAAAAGGAATTTTCTTTTTCAGGTAAGTGTGGAGGTTCAAATAAGAGGAAAAGATAGGAAAATTAAGAAACTGAAAACTAAGAAATGGAGGTTGGATAAGAGAGAGAAAAAATAGTTATTAATGCTGCCTTCCTTCCCTTCCCTATCCAGGTGGATTTCGACTCTGTCTCAATCAGTAGATCTCCATCCCTAACCACCACTTCCATGGGCTCCCCTAACTTTAAAGAGCTCTTCTTTAGTCTACAATGGACTGGGGGGAAGGGAGTCCAAGCTAAGGCATGCTAGAAGAAACATGTGAAACAAACTCATTTGTGAGTAAGCAAGCAATTGCCTTCCCTTAAAAACTGCCTTCCTCTGCACTATGAACCAATAAATGATCTTGTAAATGAGAACTGTTCCATGTTAAGAGAAACTCAGTGTAATGTGGTTCCTCACCAAAACTTTCAGACAACAGATACATAACTTGTGGTTCTCTTCCTATTTCAATCAAACATCAGCTGTAATTTCTTAAATCTTCAGAGCAATGCATATGTTAATTCAAACTCACCTAGGAAGATTGGGAAGAAAAGAAAAGCAACTGGCCTTTAAATCTTCAGAAGAGGATTTAATGACAGGTTCAGCCTGTTTAATGACAGGCCCAGCACCACACCCCTGTTTTATTATGTTTCATTATTACTGCATAAATTTCCTTTATTACTCAGGATAAATAAAAATCAAATACTTGCGAAGTGGGTTTAAATAGGTAAGCGTGCAAACAAAAATAATACTGTTCAAATATCATGAAACTGGAATTTCAGATTCTTAAAATATATATTTATATTTTTTAAATGTCTCACGTGCACCAGTTTGCCATTGTCAATCTCAAACTAGGTTTGTTTTTTGGAGCTGTGTGTGTATCTATTATTCAAAGATGAAAAGAATAAAAATCACATTCAAAACAGGATTCTCAGGATTTTTCACTGTAACTGATTTTTGACCGATTCAAATAGGAAGACACACCCAAAAGAAAATTGCTAAGGTTGATGCAAGATGAAAAGCTAGTGAAGTTCAAGTACTGCCTGGGGGTGAATTTAACCTGCATGACAGGTGCAAAGCTGTCACTTTCAGAAATCTTGGGAGAGACAGAGTTATTTTAAATGCCTTTCTCTCAGCCAGCCATTCAATTATACAAGGAAGGACTAACGTCCCCAAAGTGAAAGCAGCTGGCACGGGACTGAGGAATAGAAATCCTCTGCTCCGCCTGCTGGAGGAAGGGGATTAGGAGCTGAGTGCATGGATTCAACTTTTCCAAACCTTAGTTAAGGCCTTGCAGGACACTCGGCGAGCAGGACAACAGGCTCTGCGCGCTTGGTGTCTGGCGCATGCGTCCCAGCAGAGTCTGGGCTGGCTTCCCAGCACCGCCCCCCTCCCGCGCCCCGCCCCTACCTCGTCGGCTGTAACGTCATCCGAGGGCCGGGCCTCGCAGCCTGCAAAGTGGGGACTTGCCCGGCCCGGCCAGACGGACAGGAGGCGGAGCCTAAGGGGGTGGGGAATACCCTGTCCGGCCGCCCAGCTGGAAACGGACTCATTCCCTTGCAGGCTCTCTACCTAGCCGGACCATTGCGACCAAGCGAGGCGCTTTTTCCCGGGAGCGAGCTGGGAAAAGCCCGGTTTAGCCACGAGTGGCTCGGCCATTGCACGGGCCGCCTAAGCCACAGGAGGACGGTGAAAGAGAGCTGAAGCTAACCTGAGCTCTCCCACGTAGGGGTGAGCGCGCCAGGGCGAGGTGGGGAAGAAGGGAGGAGTGTGGCGAAGCTCACAGCCAGTGGTGGATTATCCGGGCCAGTCTGCGTCTGTGGACTGCGAAATGCGCGAGGAGGACAAGGGCATGCTCCGTGGTGGCGGCGACGGCGCGGGCCTGGCCAACGCCTCCGCGCGGGGGCAAGTGGACACTGTGCAGCAGCTCTTGGAAGCCGGTGCGGATCCCAACGGAGTCAACCGCTTCGGGAGGCGCCCAATCCAGGTAGCTGGGGCCCTGGGGCCTCGCCGGCAGGGGGCGCAGGAGTGCAGGGGAGCGGCCTCCGTGGGACGCGACTGGGACCGAGATCTTCACCGACGTCCCTTTTTCTCTCTTCCTGGAGGTGTGGAGCCTAGGTGTAAAACAGGTTCTCCCGCCCCAAAGATCCTAAAGAACGGGAGTGGAAAAAAACATTACTTCAGTTTGGTTTTCTTTTTAGTGGTGGAAAAAATGTCAATCTCTCTTCCGTCTCATGATCACAGATACAACGGATAGATTCAATTGGGAAGAAAAGGAGAGGTTATTTGGGGAGAAAAACTTTTGTCTTGTCTGTCTTTAAACAAATATCTATCAACTTTCAATGATAATTAAATTACAAGTTACACAGTCCGGATTAAATTTGAGGAATCATGCAGAATCACATTACATGAAAAAATTCACCGTGAACTTATAGGTTGTGATATAAAATTCTTTATATTTTTTCCTCATAGAGGCAAACTGAATACAAAGAGATGAGCCAGGATTCCTCGATCAAAGTATTTAACTTTTATGTTAGAAGAGTCTCTTGAATATTACATAAGAAAAAAATGCTTTTATGGATTTTTGCTTAATTATCATACAAAATGATTGGATTACAAAAGCATGCTTATAGCAACTGTTAGGTCCTTTTTAAATGGCAGAGGTTCTACATGAATAATTAGCCTCTTCATTGATAAAGTTCTTTTGTTCAATATGTTTATTAATCTCGCTTTAATGAGTACATATGTATTTTTTCATTCCTTTAAAATCCAATATCTTGTGCTTTATTGTTGACTATAATGGCCACAATTAGTATTCATCTCAAGGTCACATTCTAGAACCAAACTATTATTAAGGAGTCTTGTTAACTGTATAGATTTTTAAAGAAAATATGTGTCCATTCCTTTTGCCTTCTTGGAAAAGTGTTCTAAGAAGCAGCAAAAATCTGGTAGTTCTTAGACTTCAAACAATATTAATAATTGTAAAAAGATTTTAATTATAGTTTTAATTCACCATTTCCTGAGATAACAAAAAACCTTTTTTCCCTCTATGTATGAAATACCTTACATTAATAGTGATAATGATAACATCTCATGGTTTTTAAGGGAGTAAATGGATGCTTCTAATATTCATGAAACAAAAAAGTAGTATGCTATCTTTCAGTTACATGGTACATTTCAAAATACATGAACTGGCAAGAACAAGTAACTCCGTTTTGGATATTTAATTATCAAAAACTTTTATTGTTAATTACAAGAAAGTAAATGCTTGCATAATGTACATATACACAAATGGCTGCTACAGGATTACTGCTCTAAAACATCTTTTTTCTAAGTTATGCATTGTTCTGATTTGACTAACATCCAAGCTCTTTTTTATATAGCAAATTATTTACCATCTAACATTATAAAATCCTATTACATTATAAAATCCTGTACAATGTAAATACAGTGTTTATTTTACATGCTTATGTTACATTAAATATATTACCCTTTAAACTTTATCCCTTACCTGTAACATTAACTTAAAAATATTAAAACTGGTAAATCATTTGTTAAAAAAAAAACTTGTTTTCATCATCTTATTTTCTTTTTCCCCTCTATCTCCAATTTGACCCAAATTATCAGACCATATTCAGTTTATGACAACAGACATGCAGGCCAGTGAAAAGTAAAAACTCTGACAAGGGATTTACTATGAGAACTAAACAACCTATTTCTCCTCTAAAGCATGACTCTAACTCTTAAAAATATCAGCTGACTGCCTAATAAATATTTGTAGAGGTGGATTATGGCTGAGGTAGGAAAGACATCAAGGGAAATAATTTAAGACTTTAAAGGCTTTTAAACTTAACTCTGCCCATAAATCATTTAACAAACTAGATTCCCATGTTCCAACGAAAATCAAGATTTTTTCTTTTTCTGCACGAGGATTATCAGCTCTTTCTTGTCTCCCCTTGTTTGGAGCATGAAATGGAACTCAAGCAGGGCTGAGTAAAGTGTAAAACGGGACAGGGGGGTGGGGAGCGGTGAGTGCATCAGCCAATGAAGCGTAACCAGACGGTCTCGAGGCTCCTAGCCCCTTTGCGTTAGTGAGAAACTTCATGAATAGGTATTTCTTCGGAATGGTTCTACCTCTGGTGGCCAGGCCTGCGTGTCGCTGCTCCCGCTGCCGCCCTGACCACTCTGCTCTCTCCGGCAGGTCATGATGATGGGCAGCGCCCGCGTGGCCGAGCTGCTGCTGCTCCACGGCGCGGACCCCAACTGCGCGGATCCCGCCACCCTCACCCGACCTGTGCACGACGCCGCCCGGGAGGGGTTCCTGGACACGCTGGTGGTGCTGCACCGAGCCGGGGCGCGGCTGGATGTGCGCGATGCCTGGGGCCGCCTGCCCGTGGACCTGGCTGAGGAGCGGGGCCACCGCGACATAGTCCGGTACCTGCGCGCAGCCGCGGGAGATTGATGGCCGGTCCAGCCAGCCGCCCACCAGGACATTTCTTTTCTCCCCTGTGCCCCACGCCCAACTTAGTTCAAGGAAGGCTACGAACGTGGAGCGGCGCAAAGCCTGAAAGCCTTCCAGGAGCCTTGACTCACCGTGGGGGAGGAGAAGCAGACCGTGAATAAAATTTTTTTTTTCCTTTTTCTTTGGATCCGGTCCTCACGCTCACCGTGAAGCAAGCGGACTTCCCAGAGAGATTTAGGAGCTGAACGTGAAGCCCCCTGGTGTTGTTGACTTTTCAGGCTTTTCTGGCAAAAAAAGTGGCCTGTAGGGTCTCTAATGATCCAAGGTGCCTGCGAAACTTCACAGGAAAGACGCTGGTGGCAAGAGGGGCAGGCGGCGGCCACTGGCATGTGAGTGGGGGGGCGGGTGATCCGTTCGCCCCTCTGACCTTAAGGGAGCGCCCCGGAAGCCCCTACTGTAAGGCGTTGGGCCCCCGGAGGCTGGAGGGGAAACCGGAAGGCCGAGGAGACGGAGGACGACGAGGAGGACCGCAGACCTGGGTGCCACCAGGTGCCCAAGGCTTTCCACGCTGTGTGTTGCGCTGCAAAGCACTCACCTGCGAAGCGCTGCTTCCCGGAAGCCCCGCAGACACGCGCCGAGCTCCACCGCCAGGGACCGGAGGACACGAGAGCGCGGGGAATTTTTCCACAGGTTCGAAAATCCCTGAGCCAAGATGACTCAGAACGGCTCTCGGAAGAGGGCTGTAGCCTGCCGTGTGTTCCTCAGAGGAGGGGAGACTCTTCGGGAGTTCCAGAAGTCAGCGATCCGGATGAAGTGGTGGATTGCAGGGAGGGCAACCGCCTCCATTAACCATTTGCTTCGTCTGTGTACGACGGTATACACCCCCCCCCCCGGAAGTCGGAAAAGATTTGGAGATGTTTTGAACTTTCGGGGTGTTCTTAACTTACCGGGGAGGCTTTAAGGAAGAAAGTAACTCCTTGGTAAAGAAGTGAAGAACTGCAGCTTTTAAATGAAGCCTTGGCACGCTGCCAAAGCCTAGACCCATTTATCCATAACCTATTTATTTCTTTAAGTTTTCTGACCGGTTCCTTTACTAGAGTGTCTCAGGGGGTCAAACTATGAAATATTCCAAATGTCTTTTAGAAAACCGATGCACCCACCCAGTAAATTATCACGGGGTATTTCCCAGAGGGCTGCTGAAAGAGTAAACTGGGTATCAAACTGTTGAAAATGTATGATGATGGCTCACGGAATGTCTTAATATCCGCTGAACAAACTAAAGGGGCACTGCTTTGGGGATTTAATTTCCAGTGCTGCTTGATTCATTACAGCATTGGAACAACTGATACTTCAATACTTTAATAAAGAAAAAAAAAGCAATAGATTGGACTCCACGTCTGGCTAATTTGTTTTAAAAATGTATGATCATGGATTTACCACTAACCCCTGAGAAATGTTAAAGACTCAAAGACGGTCATTTCTCTCACTCTTTGTAATGATTATTGATAAATGATACCAACAACAATTCATTAAAAAAAAAAAAAACCTGCTACCCATACTAGGAAAAGATTTATACATGGTGTGTGTGTATGAGAGAAAAAGAGACAGGAAAAAAAACTAACTTGGGAGACCAAAGGAAGGGGTTTCTTTGAACTGACTAAAAAATCTTTACTTCCCCATCAATTCTTTATGCCTCAAATGAATATATTACTGGGGAAAGGTAGTTGAGAATCAGAGCATTTCTTAACTTAGGCCAGACATGCTTTAAAATACATTTGTGAATTTAATACTTAAACCTGAGAGATAGGTACCGTTTCCCAGATGAGAACAAGACAGAGAAATATTGATTATTTTTATAATAGGGTATAATTTTTCCAATGTTCAAGACATTGCCACTCTACCAAAAGAAAAGTAGAATTAGTGATCTGAAAAAGAACAGAAATCATCAAAAGAAGCACTTCTATGGACTGGCTTCTGAAGAAAACGCAAAAGTCAGTGCCATCTAAAATACAAAAGGTCTGGGGCTCCCAGTTGGCTCAGTTGGTTAAAGCATGTGACTCTTAATCTAGAGGTCCTGAATTTGAGCCCCACACTGTAGGGATTACTTAAGTGCAGAGATTACTTAAGTAATTAAATAAATATCTTAAAAATATAAGAGATCTGCTTTCATGTATATGTCAGCAGCTAATCATAACCAAATTCTGACATACAGTACTTACTAAGTTTTCATTACTAACAACCTATTGAGTTCTTTTGTGAAAACCTGAATAATTTTTGGCTTGGTATAATTTCATAGTGTCCAATTACTAAGCTACAAGTAGATATGGACATGGAGATCATAGATGACAGAACGTATGTAAGAAAATAAAATTTTTGTTTAAAATTTGTTCAATGTTTATTGTTGAGAGAGGGAGACAGAGTGCAAGCTGGGGAGGGGCAGAGAGGGAGACACAGAATCCGGAGCAGGCTCCAGGCTCTGAGCTGTCAGCACAGAGCCTAACGCAGGGCTGGAACTCACAAACTGTGAGATCATGAACTGAGCCGAAAATCAGCTGCTTAACCAACTGAGCTACCCAGGCACCCCTAAAATTTTAATTTTAAAAATTGGTTGGAGCAAGAACAGTTTTTCACAAAACTTTCCATGATCTTTTCCTGTTCTATTTATAATGCCAGGGAAGCAGGAGAGGATGAAGGAAAGAGAAGTTAGGGCCTGACTGGAAAATAGAAGACCAGGGTCCCAGTATTGGTTCTTCAACTACATGATGTACTGAGTCATATAACTTTGATGAGCCTCAATTTCCCTCATCTTTAAAAGGTGGGAATTGGACCAGATTACTCCTAAGTTCCCTACCATCACTAAAGTTTTACCCTTTATGAATTTGTCTCACACCTGACTGTAGTGGTGTCTTATATTTTATTAGTAATAATTGTGCCATAGTATGAATCCAGGAAGGATTATGTAGAATAGAGAGGAACAACATGTTTTAAAATCCTGGAGCCCTGGGAAGGAAAAAAATCTTTATAAGCACCACCTCCACCAGTTAGTTGAAAAATGACACGACAAATTTGTGAGAAGTAGGAACAGAAAGGATGCTTTGCAAAATCAATAGTTTAGCATTAAGGTCTTTCTCACTTCATTTTACTTCTCATTTTTCCTGTTGCTGTTTGCATTTCTCTTATGCCACCTGGAGTCACTAGAGGGATTGGTTTCTTAAAGTGAGATAAGCAAGTAGACACAATAGATTTATTGGCATATAAGAAGGGATTCTGACCTAGAATGGGTTGGTGTAGGATTTAGAACCAAGAGAAAAAGTTGGGCTGGAGTACCTAGCTGGCTTAGTGGGTAGAGTATGCAAGTCTTTATTTGAGGGTCTTGATCTTGGTGTTATGAGTTCAAGCCCAACTCTCTGTTGGACTGTAGAGCTTAGTTTATTTTTTTTTATTTTTTTATTTTATTTTTTTTTTAATTTTTTTTTTCAACGTTTTTTTATTTATTTTTGGGACAGAGAGAGACAGAGCGTGAACGGGGGAGGGGCAGAGAGAGGGGAGACACAGAATCGGAAACAGGCTCCAGGCTCCGAGCCATCAGCCCAGAGCCTGACGCGGGGCTCGAACTCACGGACCGCGAGATCGTGACCTGGCTGAAGTCGGACGCTTAACCGACTGCGCCACCCAGGCGCCCCTGTAGAGCTTAGTTTAGAAGAAAAAAAGAGAGAGAGAGAAGGTTGGGGATATCAAAGTGCAAAGGGAAGAAAATGCTAAAATACATAGTCAACAGGAGATAAGTAACTCTGTAAACAGCTGTCATGGATTTTACAGACCCATTTCTAAGTGTCTGTACTTTCTCATTTGTTTCTACTGGAATCCTTAAATTTTGTCTGGGTGGGAGCAGAAACCATCTGGTTAGGGAAGACCTTCTGTATCACTTAAATATGTACATGTCAGCCTCAGAGTTCGTGTCAGTACTCTGTCAGGAGGACAGAGAAGAGGAAAGCAACAAAAGAAAAACGAGGAGCAGCTTGGTGGTGTTTTGTGGAAGGAGGGTCAACAACTCAACAGAATTCATCAAGTCAAACCACAACAAACTTATATGGTCTACATATTTATGGGATTTGTGAAATATTCTGAGGCCTAAAATAGTTCGAATCTGCTCATTCCCTACTACCCTTTCTATAAAACTTTCTCAAGTTCAGCTACTACAAATGGGATAGCTCCTTTCTTGCCTCTTGAATCCCCCACTCAGAAGATTTTAATATCACTCCTTGCATAAGGAAAAAAATTACTTTTAGATATGGTAACTTTTATATATCACTTACGTTTATAATTTATAATTATATAATTATGTATAATATAGGTATAATGTAGACTATATGTAGTTATCTAATTTATATATTTATAATCCCATTACTAATTTTACCACAAATTTCCTTCAAAACCAGTGCAGCTAATGAAATACTATGTAACTAGCATGGATTACATATTAGGCACAGTAATATAAATCAACATGTACATCAAAACTGAGCAACCAACTCTGATTTACTAATTTGAAGTTTGAAATAAATATAAACCAAAGATTTGACTGGGGGAAAGAAAAAAAAAACATTAGAGATGTGTGAAGATAATGTGCTATCTCACAGCCATCTACATTACAGTGAAAGTTTACAAAGGAACTCCAAACACCTATGAATCCCCTTCCCACTCAGAGGCCCCCCTCCCCCACCCACACCCCTCCATGAGACCTTCAGTACCTGTGGGTATGAGTTGCTGAGCTTTACCACCTTTCCTAGGGCACAGAAGAACCCTTTATCCCTGTACCCCCTCCCAACATGTCACCTAGAGTTATAAATACTAACCTTGCCTAAAATATTTTGTCATCTTCTACTACTCTCTATTGTCTGGATCGCCTTTGATAGAGTTATCACATAAGGATCTATTCAATATTGCAGGAGCCTTTTATCTGCTTAAATCTCACCATAAGCAAAAGAACTTACTATCATCCTTTCTAGGGAAAAATTGAATGATACTTCATTTTACATTCACCTTAGGTATTTATTGTATCTTTACAATGATAGTGCTATCCCCAGCAGTCATTTGCGACCAACATATAAGGATGCAGTTCTCTATCTTGGCTCCATATTAGAATCACCTATATAGAGAGATGTTCTAGAATTTAGGTTTATTGACCAACATCCAGTCTCAAGAATTAGAATCCCTAGGTTTGAGGCTCCAAGTGTCTCTGGTGGTTACTTTAAAATTCTTGTTCATGATAAACTTTCAAACAGTACAGATAATAAACAAAATTAAGTGAAAATCTCCTAAAACCTCGTTACCCCTCCCCATTCTCACTACCCAGGGGTAACCATGATTTTTAAAAATTTTTAACTGACCTTCCAGAAATATAGGTACATATAATTGTAAACACCTCTCCCCAATAATCACACTTGGAAAACGTAAATGGGATCATACTATTCTACAACTTGTTTTCTCTGATTAGTAATAGATCTTTGACAACTTTCCTTATCAGGACACAGAGATACACTTCATTTTTTTATGGCTGTATAGTATTGTGGTTTAAAATGTTTTTTAACGTTTATTCACTTTTGAGAGAGAGAGAGAGACAGACAGAGCGTGAGCATGGGAGGGGCAGAGAGAGAGGGAAACACAGAATCTGAGCTGTCAGCACACAGCCCGTTGTGGAGCTCAAACCCACAAATAGTGAGACCATGACTTGAGCTGAAGTCCCAGACTGAGCCACCCAGGCATCCTGCGAATAGTATTGTGTTTTATGGATTAAACACAGTTTTAAAAAGAAACCTATTGATAAACAAATTATCTCCTTTTTCCTTTCTTGATTTTTTTTGTGCTACTACATATGATGCTATAAAGAATCTTTTCTGCATCCTTAAGTGAATTATCTGCAGAAACTTATAGAGAGAAATTCATAGGGTTAAGAATACATCTCTCTTTCTCTCTCACACACACGCACACAAAGTGTGTGTGCATACATGTGTCGTATGTAAAACCTTTCCATACTTATATATACATATATATATTATGTGTATGTATATCTTAAATATTGAGTGTGTATATATGCACACATAGAATTATGTATTTTTTCATACTTGTATGAGTTATAGGAGTGGGACTGCATATCTTTATATATGTATATAAACATGTCTGTATATATAAAAATACAAATAATATCATAAATACAAATATATGCATGCATGCATAACATACACCTCTTTACATACATGTATATTGCATATAGCATATATATATTTCCATACTTATATTTATGTATGTGTGTATCTTTGCATACGTACATGAGTTATGGGAGAGGAATTGCTAAGCCAAAGGGATACATATGCATGTTCAATTTTTATAAATACTATAAAGTTGCCTTCCATGGGGCGCCTAGGTGGCTCAGTTGGTGAAGCGTCCGACTTCATGTCAGGTCATGATCTCACGGTCCGTGAGTTCGAGCCCCGCATCGGGCTCTGTGCTGACAGCTCAGAGCCTGGAGCCTGCTTTAGATTCTGTGTCTCCCCCTCTCTCTGACCTTCCCCCGTTCATGCTGCGTCTCTCTCTGTCTCAAAAATAAATAAACATTTAAAAAAAAATAAAGTTGCCTTCCAAAACAATACACCAAGTTACAATAGTGTGTGTGATTGTTTCCTGACAACCTTACCAACACTACCATTCCTTTTTTTATTTTTGCCACATCCATAGATACTGCTCATTGTTTCTGTTATCCTTCTTCACTAATGAGTAAAACTGAGTATCTTTCCATATATTTTTCTGCCCATTTGACCATTTGTATATGCCCTACTATAAACTACCCATTGTATTCTTTGCTCATATTTCTACAAGTTTATCTTTTCATATATGTATTTACTTACATATCCTAAAAGTTACTCTTTTGTCATATATGTTCAGATGATAGTTTTTAAATCTTGCTTATGGTGACTTTGGTCTTATACCTTTGGGGTTTTCAGTTTGAACATGTGCTATATTAGAGAAGTTTCTCATGGAATTCTCATCATCAAGAGTTAGAAGAAGGGAAGAAACTAGTATCCTGGGACATCATGGGAGGAGACGGGCAGGTGGTACAACATAAGTTAAGTAAAATGCTCTCTTCTATCTCTGCCCGTGGGATGAACTTTCTGATCCAAAATAGAAAATCCTCTGCCTCCGTTTGAAAACTCAGAGAGATCTGAGAGATCAGTTTTTTAGGCCAAAGGAAGAGAGCAATGAAAAGAAATCACATTCAGTGATTCTGCACAAATGACCCACTGATAGCTCACTCCCTACTGACACCAGCCTTTAGTACAACAGAAAGAGCACGAGGCTTGTAGTCTAACGACCTCCTTGATGATTACAGCCCTTACACTTGCTGGCCATAGACTGTCCAAGATTTGAGCCTCTCTGGGCCTGTTTTCTCACCTGTAAAGTAGAAGTAGAAATCCCAAATTCAAAGGGCCACTGTGAGGATATAATAAGTAATACATGTGAAAGTGCGTACCCATAATACTACCCAGTTCTTAAGGATGCATTTTTTAAAGATCACATAGCCAAAAGCCATTTGGGATTCCAAAAGTCTTTGTAATGCCACAAATTAGTTGTTTTGCTAAAGATTCAGCTTCATAATTATATTTTGCTTAGTCTACTATTAAAATTGCATAGAATTCCCCCTGCATACCACAACGTACAAAACACAGGTGTTCGGCAGCAGGGGAAAACCAAGATGGAATTGAAGTTTAAATGTTAAAATTTATATTCATTGGACACAGAGCTTACTATATAATGACCTTAATGTTCTTACTCAAATGGCATTCCTCTGAAGTGGGCAACTTCCCTTATCCCCAGACCAAGTTTGGGTGAGATGAAATGGCTATAGGTTAAGCTATACAGACCGCATCAATACAGACAGATTCCTGAATTTAAACTTGTCTGGAAAACTGAGGCTCAGTAAACCCCTCAGACATAATGGGATAATGTGGTAGCTAATTAGGTGTCAATTTGGCTAGGCTAAAGTACCTAGATGTCTTTTCAAACACCAGTCAAGATGTTGCTGCAAAGGCATTTTTTAGGTATGATTAACATTTAAAGCCAAAGACTTTGTGGGGGTGGGGGGAGCAGATTATCCTCACAATGCATGTGGGCCTCACCAAGGCCGTAAGTGAAAAGACAGGTTTTCGGAAGAAAAAGGAACTCTGTCTTCAGGCTGTCTTTTGACTCAAAGCTGCCTCCTCTGTTCTTCCCTGCGTCTCCAACCTCATCTACGTGCCTTGCAGATTTCAGACTTGCCAGCCCCCATAATCAAGTAAGCCAGTTCCTTAAAATAAATCATGCACAGAAACACATGCACACATGTCCTATCGGTTCCATTTCTCTGAAGAACCCTAATAATTTCAAGAGATGTGCCATACAGGTCCTCTTGACCTCACCCACTATGGTTTACTGTCACAGCTAATCCCCCCTTCCTGGAAACCCTTCACTCTGCCACTTGTCCAGGGTTCTTCTAGAATACCATACTGGATATTACACTGTTCTCTAATGGTGTGCAAAGTCGCTTCCCTAAGACGGACTGAACTTCAAATTCAATATCCCTCTTCTACATGATTTTTGTATTGTTGTTATTATTACTATCATTAGCATCATTGGTGACAGCTTAGGGAGAAAATCCCAGGGAGGTGGTGTTTGAGTTTCGACTGGCTTTGAGGATTTGATGATCAAACTATATTCAATATACCCAAGGACAAATGGAAAGTATTACTCTTAATAATTACATTAATAGTAAAAGTAATGTATATGTGAAAAAAAAAATACCTTCCTGGAATTGGGCAGCATTTTCCCTCCAGGATGCTTTCTCTACCCACCCTCTAATGTGCCCCTCCTCTATTGGCCATAAAATGAAATCCACTCATTATAATCCATCTCACCCATGAAGTGTCTGGGGGGGGGGGGTCATGGGTGTAAGTGTAAGACAGAACAGAATCTGGCTCCCATGGAGTTTACCTACCACTGTAAGAGACAAACCACAAACAAGTAAACAATCACATAGGATAATTTCTGTATGCTAAATGCTATGCAGGGAGGAAAGAAAGAAAAAAAAGAAAAAAAAAAACAACCACCACATCAACATGGTGATAAGACGGGGCCTGAAAGAGGAAGAGTCTGTGAGCAGGGAAACTTGAGAAGAGATCTGAAGGAGAAAGAGCTAGCCCCGTGAAGACCGAGAAAGAGAATTCAGTCTAGTCGGAGAAGTAGCACGTAGCCCCAGCACGGAACACAGTGCTCAGTAAATTGAGTGAATCCTACAGGTTCCGGGAGAGGTGCGTTTGTGAAGACCTAGACATTTAGAGTAGCTACTTAAGACTGGTACCTAAGTCTCGCTTCTTCTAACCGGCCTGGTCGGCGGCTCGGTCTCGGGATGAGGGGAGGGATGCAGAACGGGAAGACATCTGCCGCCAGACCCGGCCTCTCGGTACACTGCTTGGGCAAGGCAAGCCTCGCTTTCTCCACGTAGTGAGGGGCTTGGCACCTGATCTGTAAGGCTCTGTCAGCTCTCACGCTGTGGGTCCTCTTCGGCAGCTAAGCCACCACCCCGGGCACATAGAAGAAACCACCGCGCGGCGGGCCACCTTTAGGGTTCCGCGAAGGCTGGGCCTAGTCCCACATCCTCTGTTACACGCACGGCCGGCCAGGCCGCGCCTCCAGCCCGAGAGGCTGTAGATCGATCGCTACTGACTACAGGCCCTGGAGGTTGGGGAACCGGGTCAGCGCCACCCGCCTGAAAGCTGCGTCCTGGGCTGGACTTCCCGCCTTTGGGGAGCCAGCGAGCCGGCGTCCGAGCTCCATCCAGCCCCGGAGCGGGGACCTGCCCTGCTGCGCTCTGGAACTGGGCTCCGTGTCCTTAGGCCGCCTCCGTATCCTCGACTCACCCCTCCTTTATGCTGCCGCTTCCTTTCCTTCCCCCGCTTTTCCTGTGCTGAGGGGACCACTGAGGGGAAGGGGGAGGGAGGGTGGCCGGCAATAAAAGATCAGTGGTGTGGAAGAAACCGGAGGGCAGGGGAAGGAAGCCGGGAGCGCGGGAGAGCGGACAGCGACCGCGCTGAGGAGTCGGGCAGCGAAAGCCGAGGGTGTCAGAGCGCCGGGAGGGAGGAGAGGGAGGAGGGCTCTCCGCCGGGAATCACTGACCGCGAGGAAACCGGGAAAAGCGGGGAGCAGCCCCTGGGGGGGAGGGGAGTGCCGCGGGCGGAGGAAAGAGGAAGAAGCGTTCAGATGTTGCGCCGCTTCTCGAAGGTTAAAACCGAAAATAAAAACTGCCGGGCTTCTCCGCCCAGTCCCGCGCTCTCGGCGACGCTGGAGCACAGAGGGGAAGAGGTACCCCGACCCAGCAAGGAAGCCGGGGTTGGGGTTCGGCTCCACCTACCTGCTGGGGCGCCAGGCCCGCCGCTCCGGCGGCGCCAGCGCCACTCAGTGTCCACATGTCGCGTCGGCTGCAGGCAGCGGTTTCCTTTAATTTCGCTCGTTTCCCAAATCTAGAAGTGGAGCGTAGCGCCATTTCTTTCAAAACTGACATCCAGCCTCCTGAGTGGCTGATCGAGCGCTGAGATGACCTTGCTTTTCCTTTCTTTTTCCTCTTTTAAATAATCCGGTTTGGAGGAGTGGAAGATCTCTAGCGAGGAGCGCGAAGAATAAAAGAAGTGGGGGGGGGCAGGGGAACTGGGGCGCGAGCGAGCAGGACTGGAAGCTGCCGCATGGCAACGCGGCGGTTCCTGCTTACGGCCGTGTCAGGTGACAAATGTTGCGAGGGGGCGGGGGCCTGGAGATGCGTTCTGGCGACAGGCCCTTGAGCTGTCACTGCGTGGGGCGCCCGCGCGGATCGGGCGGGAAAGAAGTCGTGGGGGAAGGGAGGAGAACCTTGGGTGCTAGCGGCCCGCGCGCGCGCAGCACTCCGAGCTTCTCCGCCGGCCTTTCCCGCGCGCGCCGGGCGCAGAACGGTTCTGAGACCTGGGGAGGTCGGGGGCGCGCGAGCGCGCGCAGGGAACGCGGGGGCGCGCCTGCGGGGCGGGGATGGGCGGGGGGCGGTGCGTGGGTCTCAGTCTGAGATCGGGGGGCGGGCGCGGCGCTACCTACCTCTGGTGCCAAAGGGCGGCGCAGCGGCCTCGGAGCACAGCGGTGGTGGCGGCTGCTGAAGTATGGTGCGCGCGTTTTTGATCACAGTGCGGATTCGGCGCGCTGGTGGCCCTCCACGAGTGAGGGCTTTTGTTGTGCGGATCGCGCGGCCAGCGGGTGAGTGGGCAGCTCCGGGTGTGCGGGCCGCTGCGGCCCTGGTGCTAAAGCTAGTGAGGAGCCGTCGCAGAGCGCAGCAGCCGCATCCTAGAAGAGCAGGTAAGAAAGGCCTCGAAAAGTCCCGGGCGCAGTCGGCCTTTGGAAGACTTTGTTTGGTATGATTTAATACAGATAAACCATCTTCTAGACCAGGATAGGAGGAGGAGGTTTCTAGGGGTGGAACCTCTTTCCCGGTTCGGGTTACAGTTGCTTAGAGGTGTGGTGCTCCCAATGTATTGAGGCCGGAGCTCCTTTCACACACCTCCTCAATCCGGTGAAACTCTGGGGGGAACCGGGAGATCCCAAACCCACCTTAGAAGTCAGTCACTCCTGAATTTCCTGGGTGAGAGCCAGTAAACACTCGGGCGCGCACACACATGCAAACACATACACACGCGCACACACACTCTGTGAAGGTGTATTTCTAGGGCACTTTATTTCGCCCTGGAGGAAAGTATTACCAAAGGTCTTAGTTTTAAGGGGGCCACCTGTTGTCTCCTCTGCCAGGTCAACTCTCTCTCCATACAGTAGTGGGGGATGTTAGAGGTTGGGGGCTGGCACGTGGTTTGACTTCCCGAAATAGTAACACTGATCGAAGAAGCAAACATTTGCTTTTGCAGTCTATAGAGAGAGTTGGGCTTTCGTAGTGAGGCGCAGACTTCTTATTTGAAATCTTGACAGATTCAAACTGCTCCGAATGATGCTTAGCATCAAATGTTTAGCAAAAAATAGACCTACACTGGTGAGTCTGAGAAATCACTATTAATCATACTTTAATCCTCTCAGGCCACAATGAGCACTTGTTTAAAAATGAGGCCTACTTCTTGAAAAACAAAATCCTGGGTAGTTTTGTCTTCACAACAGACAAATCTTTACACGGTGTAATTTCCTATGACCCGAATAATTGAAAAATACACATTGCTACAATATGCAGAATCCTAATTAGAACTTGGATAATAAATCTAAAAGCAATTTAATGAGACTTAATTTTTGTGACCTTACACAAGTAAGGCATCCATTTCCACCAATAGACGTTTTAAAAAAACAAATGCGGGGGGAGGGGGAATTTTTTTCTCCCCAACGTTAATAGGCCTTTAACACGTAAATGTAAAACTGTTAAGCTATAGGTGTTTAGTTAGGTACCTCCATTTCTAATGCCAAAAATTTACAAGCAGGGGCGCATGGCTGGCTCACTCGGTAGAGCAAGCACGTCTTGATCTCCGAATTGTAAGTCCGAGCCCCACTTTGGGTGTAGAGATTACTTAAAAATAAAGTCTTAAAAAAACTTACAATGTATAGGGTAAATACACATTTTCTTTTTCATATAATTATGAAAGTTCAGTATTTTTAAAGAATTAGTAAGAGCTTGTAAAAGATTTCATGGCATGTTGCTGGACTTAACTTTCCTTCATTTTAAACAACATTAACAAGACCCTGTTTGTTTTATGGTGATTTATTCTGGCCAGCAAATGTTTAGCCATCATACATTTTTGAATACCAGAGTGGTTACTATTACTCTCTACTTAAAGCTATTTTATTTAAACTATTAGGTTGCTTCTGGAAATCTATAGTAACAAAGTAGAAAGTTTTAATCTGTGTAAATATTATAATTATGTGTTTTCTATTTTAGGAATACACAATGTAATAGTGCAATTAACTTTAAGTTAAAGACATATTTTATATATTTTATGAAATGTTAAAAATACAAAAATGGTAGTTCTTTGAAAGTAGCCATTTACTCCTTGTTATTTAGGTATAAATCAATTTTCAGGAATAATATGTAAAGTTATTTAAAAATGTATTGACTATTTGAAAAGCCCAATTTTTAGTAAATATCTGAAGGCAGAACACATGACTTAGGTAGAATAGACTATTTCTTAAATATACGTGCAATTCTCCAACTTCATTTTTTAAGTTATACACATATATAAACTTATGGAAGTATTAATTATAAATGACATATAATTATATAGTTCACATAAATATATATTATGCCTATGGTTATATTGATTTAAGAATGTATATAGAATGGATGGTAATTATGTTGGGACCCATACAATTTCTTACGAGCCACAATGCTTAAAAAAATCTTGTATGAATTACTTAATATTATTAATATAAGTATAGAAGGTGTTATTTTTTGTTTTTAAAGTTTCTGCAACTATGTTCATTATGACTTTTTATTTTTATATGACTGGAAAATGTATATAATAAAATTCCACATTACTAGTTTCTTATTCACACATGCCTGATGAATTACATTAATTGATTTGTTGTTATTTCTACCTTGGTGTGTTTACAAAATAGTCATATTTATATAACAGTAAGTGTTTATTTGTTTACTGCTATTTGGGAACCCTTAGGATTTTTTATCCCCTTTGACAGAATAGCATTCTCTCAAGGTAAGCTCTATACAGTTAGCATAAACCATAATTCGCAATGCGTACATGATCCCCAGGTTGTATTATGTAAAGAAACAATAACACTTAACCAAACTCAATCTTTATTTACTTCTTTGGGGGTCTCTTGAATTTTAAAAAGTCCATTGTCATCCTCAGGTAGCAAGGACATAACCTTGTCTACGTCCATAATATTTTATATGTCTGTTAATACATGTTAATTCATCACTAGTAACTACCATGGTAGGGTTAATCTAAACCATTTTCCCAACATGTGAGTGACCCCTGTTAGTAAAATGATCCAAATCATCTCAAAAATACTTTCTTAGCTGAACATTTGATCCAGTATTTTTATTCTTCACAATTTTTCTTCCTTTTTGAGAAGCATAACAATCTCACTCATCCCCTCCACACTAAAACACCTTGGGCCAGAGAATCCTTCTGTCTGCTGCAAAATCTAACCTGATTAAAAAAAAAGTTGTGGTGCTTTATTTCTACAGTTTAAATTATGTAAACAATGGATATTCTTTCACTTTATAAATATAAAATTATAGTTATTTGCTAACTTTTTAAAAAAGCTACAATTCTCTAAATTCTCATTGTCACATAATGATAGCTATTAATGCACTTCTTAAACCCCTCACTGGCAAGGATATTTTTACTGTAGGTATGAAGAACTTTTAAAATATCCATACATTTTTGGGGGCACCTGTTTGGCTCAGTCCACAGAGCATGTGACTTGCAAGTTCAAGCCCCATGTTGGGCATAGAGCTGACTTGAAAAAAATTTTTTTAATCAGAAAAAACATCCATACATTTGTATTCTCTGTGTGGGCATCATCCAGTGAAAGAAAGATTCTGACAAAGGTTAATACAGACAAATAGTAGCAAGAAATTGAAAATTGCCTTACATTCTAGCAACAAGATGTTAAATTGTGGTACAAAACTATGCTCTGGAATAATGGTCTGGAATATTCTGCAATCTGGAATACTAGACAATCATCGTGTCTTTGAAGAATATTTAGTAGAGTGTGAAATGATTACATTATAAAGTTAGGTGATTTTTCAAGATTCAAAACAGTAAACAATTCTTATTCTCACTTTTCCTCCTTTCCTCTCTCTGGACACACACATACACTCTGTTTTTGTACAAAAATTTTTATAGTGTTTTCCTCAGGATGAGGGGATTGGGATTGGTGATCTTTAATTTCTTCGTTATACTTTTGAGTTTTACAAGAAGTTATGACCATCACCAGTAAATATATATAAATATATATATATAGTCATTTTCAAACCCTGAAATGATCGTGCATTAAGGATGAACTGAGAGCTTGCTTAGCCTTAGGTTGTTGGTGGGGGGGGGGGTTGGGGCTGGGCAGTGAGGAAACTGAGTTGTGCAAGGGTCATAAATAACAAGGTTCTGGTAAGGTCTGGAGAAAGCACGAGACAATTGTGACTTCAGACCAATGCTCGCTGTGCCTATTCACAACCTAGTTCGTTTTTACATAGACTATAAACGCATAGCTATGTCTATTTCCAAAGAGCTTGGGTGTTAGGCCTCTGGTCACATAACTTGCCCCCTTCTAGGAATCCCTCTCGCTAGTCCTCTCTGGACGATTTCAAACTGGGGCTCACCGCCTCCCACAGCCTGGCTGGGGTTGCAAAGGGCCTCCCCAGGACCACAGAGAGAGTCTACCGTAGGAAGCGAGACTCAAAGCTGCACCGACCTAGCCTCCCCCACCTCCTAGCTGCGACCACCCTCCTCGACCCCATCTCCCCACCCTCTCAATTTCTAGAGACGCTGCGGATCCCAGAGATTTAACTGGCAGCTGGGGTAGGACCCCGTAGCAAGAGTTTAGAGGCATAGCCCACTGATCACCCCACTCCGCGAATGCACCCCTTCTGTTGTTAACCGCCCCGGGCCTCGCCCCACACCCCAACTGTTTCCTAGGGTAAGATGTGATCTGCGTTAACAGTGACTGACGCCTAGAGCGGGATTGGGGCCCAACTAGGTGGAGGACGAAGTGGGGGCCTCTCGGATTCAGGAGGGATGCAAGGAATGATGAGGACGTCTCTTGGTCATCTCCCCAGCTTGGAACTGGCCAGGCCTTTTTTCTGGAGGGGTGGAGCGGAATGGGTCAGGTTCAAGCGAGGAAAGTGTCCAAAACTCGGCAGCCAATCCCTTCCGCGCCAGTTGGCCGCCAGCGAGTGTTGAAAGGCCTCCTTCTCTTTGTTCCTCTTTCTGGGGTACAAGACGGAATGGAGGATGGAATAAGAAGTTTTTCCAGTGATGAAGAATTTGCCTCAAATTGTTCTGTCAATTGTTTTCTTCCCATACTGCAGCTTTCCTTGTGTTTGAACACTTGCCCTACGTTAAAACATTCATTTATTAGAATGAAAAAAAAATCACTAAGCGTTAAAATAAGATCAATTTCTATGACAGTAAGCCAACCAATGGAGATAACTTTGGGAATAAATGAAGGCTTTGTTCAGTAGGGGAAGGAAGGTCTCTTTGTAAGGCTCTCCCCCATCCTAGAAAATGCCCAACTTGGGACCTGCACTGGTTTACCATATCCTGAGCCATGCTATGTCGGTGTGTATTCAGCAAAACCACGTATATTGACAACTGTTGAACTTGCTAAGTGTCAGCATTTATATTTTAAAGAAGGGAAAATTGAAGACAATCTCTGCTTGTCAGTGCAGTTATTTATTTCAGGAGCCCTAGAATAATGGCTGCAACTGGGCAGACCTACATAATCATAAAGAAGTAATAGAAGGGAAACAACGAAACCGTCAACTACAAGACTTCAAGTTCCAGTGCCTCAGAGGTCCTTTGAAAAATAATAAGTTGATTTTTATTTTTTATATTGTAAGTAACATAATGGCTTTGTTCATGATAATATAAAAATTCTATCACAAATGACTTTTTAATTCTTCTTCAACAAGATCTCACTTTTTCCCTTCACCTCAAAAAAAAAAAAAAACTCAATTTATTTAAATGGTTTCAAAGCCAGTAGGAAGAAAGGTTTTGTAGAGGTTCAGAACTATATGAGCAAAGATATGTAATCTCTTAAACAAACTGAAACTAATAAAATTGTGCAATCAGAGTGGTATAAACAAATATGCCTTTACTTTCTTAATTTAAGCATGAGAGTAATGAGAAGTCGAAGAACTGAGGCAAAGGTTATCAGCAACATCATTACCTGGAATGCTGTTTAAAAATACACATTTCTGGCCTTCCTCACAGAAAATCTAATTCAGCATACTTGCTGCAGGTGCCAAGAATCTGCATTTTATTTTATTTTATTCCAAGAATCTGCATTTTAAATAAGCACTTGGAGGGGATTCTGTTACAGGTGGATTTCTGCAACATCATTTGGCACATATGGCCAATGTTGCTTTTTAACTAATCTTATGTTTGCTTTTTTATTTTTAAATCAAGGCCCAGGCTTTTAGGTAAGATTTAGATTTTAGAATCAGTCATGCTTTGGGCCCCAGGAGAGTCTGAATAATCAGTGGAGAAGCTATTTTACTAAACAAAGGAAAACTCTTTATTATTATGTGGTCCTTCATCTAAATTGAAAAAGATGATCTCTTAGATCCCAGATTTTTACTATCAGAACATATTTTAGGGGGGAAGGATATAACATGATATACTTGTGTGTTAAAGCTCGTAGCACCAAACAGAAATTTTCCACAGAAAACATTTGTGATATCTTTTTGAAACACTATACAAACTTAACTCCTGCTTACATAGGATGAATGGTTCTAGATAGATAGTTAGATAGATAGACAGACAGACAGATCGATAAGAGGTTTCTTTCATTTCATTTTATTATCCAAACCAGAAACGAGCCTGGTAAACATGACCATCTAAAATTACGTAAGAGAGGAAAAACAACACAAAGAAGTGTTTTACAGGTTTAAATTATATTTATTAATAAAGGCAAAATTGCAATAAAATGTAGCCATAAGAGAATAAAGCATTTATGGACAAAACAATGGGACTTTGTATCTCTCTAAAGGCACACTGACACACAATATATATACATATATATATATATACACATATATATATATATAATATAAGCTAAAAAAATAATTAGCCATTATAAGAAAAACTAAAATATTATGCCTTCCAAATTACAATTTTTCTGCCTTTAAAGTACAATTTGTCTAATGTTATACCTACTTTGCAGATGTATTAAGGAAGCTTATGTTTTGCTTTCTTTTCTTTTCTTTTTTTATGAGTGCCACCATTTTCTTGCTCTGAATCTCCGAGGCTGCCAGATCATCTGACTCAGCAACTGTACAGTTTTTTCACCCAATTTAAAGAAACAGCAGCCATCCAAAGAACAACGAGTCCTCCCAGTTGCAAATCTTTCTCACCTGTAGAATAAGTACCAAATTTTAACTTTGAAACAATTGTTAAATGTCCATACAACATGGGGCACTTGGAACTCATTCAGTTTACATGCTGAATAATTGAAGTTGAATATATTTTGTGTAATATATGATTTTTAAAAGAAGCTTATTGAAACTTTGTTCCAAGAGCACAGGGTCAAGTTTGCTTTCTCTTTTCCTTCAAAATAATTACAAGGACCTTAACAGTAATAGTGCACATCAACTCACAGCATCTCATTTAATTGTCACATTGTCTGTTTTAGAGATTTTATTTTCTCATTTTATAGACTGGAGACTGAGGTTCAGATAAGATGTTGCATGGTCTGCCAAAATTCACCAGTAATTCATATATAATTGAACTAGGTGTGCTTCTTGCCTCAAGTGCCCTGACGAACCACTTTATAATTTCCAGATAGATATATATATATATATATATATATATATATATATATATATCCATATATCACCTATCTTTATATCTATCTATATCTATTTCTATTTCTATGTCTATATCTATATCTGTATTGTTTCAGTTCTATCTCTTCTAGTTCATTGTTGCTTCATAAGTTACTTAACTCCCTTGGATCTCTGTTTTACTCAGCATCAGCCACATGTGTTCCAGTTAATATACATTGATCAGGTGAATGGAAAAGTTCTGAAAAACAAGTCAGTATAATAATAACTGAAGTGTCCTTATGGGCTCAAAAAGCCATTGCAGCTCATAATAAAACAGGGAGATTAATTTCTTTCAGAATTTGTTTCTTGCCCAGAGTAAAATTAATCCAAACCCCCCTTGTAAATTAAGTGTAAATTACTTATTCCCACTTTGATTCAAGAGCCATAAGTGGGAAACCTATGCACAAGCATAAGAATCACTTAAAGCACAAAGTAGAAAAGTAACTTTCTTGGAATACATTACTTGTGATTAGATTGTTTCCTTTACTTACTAGCTATGTAGTATTAGGACTAAGCATTTGAAACATTTTCTAGTCTGTAAGCATGAGACAGTAGCCTATTATATTCATCTAATAAAAACTCCATAAAATAGTCTATGTAAAGATATACTGTAAATTTTAATTTGGCATACATTTTTCAGTTGTTGTTGTTAAAGTGCCAAATTAAACTATGCCCTTAAAAGCACATTAGTTTACTTTTGCAGTTAAATGCCTACTTAATTTGACCTTAATTATTTGGACTAGCTGAAAATTGCTGAACTCCATGTTAAAATACATACATATCATAATAAAAATGTATTTATCAATTCAAATCCCTGCCACCTTCCAAGTGTGATGTCAAATCAGTGTAAATTTGCCTACTTTTTTAACCCACATTTATACAGAAGCCCTGTATGATGTCCTTTACAGAATGACTCTGAACTCTAGTATTCATAATCATTATGTCAATATTAAATATTCATTAACCTCTATTTTCTAAGATGAAAAATCAAATGACTTTTAGAAAGCTGAAAAAAAGTTACTGACTTGCCTTCAATTGATCAAAAAACTCAGTAACCCAGAATAATAATTTCTGGAGGGAACACTGAAATACTGGACTCTTAATTCCTCCAGAATGGTTGCCATGGTCTGAATATCTGAATCAATAGTTTTGGCACAGAATTTTGTAAAAAAAATTTTAGTGTAAAAAGTTGTGTGTGGGGGCGCCTGGGTGGCTCAGTCTGTTGGGTGTCTGACTTCAGCTCAGGTCATGATCTCACAGTCCATGAGTTCGAGCCCCGCATCGGGCTCTGTGCTGACAGCTCAGAGCCTGGAGCCTGCTTCAGATTCTGTGTCTCCCTCTCTCTCTGCCCCTCCCCTGCTCATACTCTGTCTCTCTCTGTCTCAAAAATAAATAAAAACATTTTAAAAAAAATAAATAAAAAGTTGTGTGTGTATGAGAGAGAGAGAATGCAACGAAAGAGGACTAGAAACATTAAAGTCATCCTAAAAACCTTCAGAATCTCTGCCTTGGAAGGTGGCTTGCGATTTATTAGGATATTTACGTTTATTAGGATATCAAAAAAATAAAATGTATTATTTACATTTATTTACAAAAATATGAAATATATTATGTAAACTTTCTTAAGTCAAAATTGACTTAGGTGTATAAAATTGTTGCAGAGTAAGCATAAAATGTATTGTTATCATTGCCTTTTTAAAAATGATGTATGGCAGTTATCATCTTAACCATAAGAAAAAATATATAAAGCTATACCTTCAACGCAGAGACTCAAAAGAAAACGTGAATGGAGATGTTATATCTGTGAATAAAAGGTGCTAAACATGAATAAGAAGCATTTCCTCATTTATTCAGAGTTGATACATATCATTATGAAGTTGATTCCTTCCAGAGAAGTTTAATCACATATTAGGTGAAGAATGTGACTTGAGGAAAAGCAGCCCAAAACAAGAACTATTTTTAAAGGTCTTTTATAATATCAGATGATAATTTGGTTTCAGAAGTCCAGGAAAAGCCAAAAAAAAAAATTGAACATAACAGTAAGACCACAGAGCCCCAAGAAGGCAGGCTACTCTTAAAGGGTAATTGTTGGGAGGAGGGCAATCATTTCTCCATTTGAAGAGGAAAGCTTCAACTTAGATGATGACCCTGAAATTAGAGTATCCTATGTCACTGTTAACCCAATCAACCATGAACATTCAACCCCTACCCCCAAGAGTAAAAACTTAATTATTTCTCTGTGAGTTTCAATAGTTTCTTTGCATTCTAATAGCACATACATGCATCAGCAGCATAAGCAAAAATGGAATATTTCCCTTTTTTTTTTTTTTTTTTTTTTTTTTGCCATCAACAACAGACATTTATTTTCTCACAGTTCTGGAGGCTGGAAGTTCAAGATCAAGATGCCAGCCAGCAGCATTGGTTTCCTGTGAGGACTCTTTCCTAGTCTTGCAGACAGGCACCTTCTTGCTGCCTCTTCACATGGTCTTTTCCTCTGACCCTGGCATCTCTCTTATAAGGACATGGGTGATACAGGATCAAGGAGCCACTCTAATTGCCTTAGATTAACTAAATTACTGTTTTGAAAGCCCTATCTCCCAAGTAATTTACATGGATTAGGGTCTACCCATATGACCTCATTTTACCTTAATTTCTCCATAGAGGCCCTATCTCCAAATTCATTAGATTCTATAATAACTTCCTTTAATTTTAGATAGCATGTCTCATCAAAATATACTGATAACTGCCATCTTCAGGGATTCCAGTTGCTTTATAGTTATACATAAATAACTTGGATTTCAGGTGCCCACACCTCCACTACCCCTGCCTTTGGGTGAATAAGAAAAACTTGATTCAAAACCAGTTCTACCACCCATTAAGATCCAAAGGTTGTGCTGTGATCCTGGGATTGTCCATGGCTAATGTGCTTGTGGGCTCCTCCCCACTGATGATCACACTCATGGGTGCTACCTCTCTTTCACCCCCCTTAACCAGACCGTTAATTCAGCTCCTTCGGGGATCTTCACAAAAACCCATAATGAGCTTCCTCACTTTATTTAAGAGTTGGGGCCGGTGGGGCGCCTGCGTGGCTCAGTCAGTTAAGTGTCTGACTTGGCTCAAGTCATGATCTCGAGGTTCTGGAGTTTGAACCCCCCATTGGGCTCTGTGCTGACAGTGCAGAGCCTGCTTGGGATTCTCTCTCTCTCTCTCTCTCTCTCTCTCTTTGTGTCTCTCTGCCCTTCCCCTGTTTGTGCACTCATGCGTGCTCTGTCTCTCTCAAAAGAAATAAACTTAAAAAAAAAAAAAAAGAGTTGGGGCTGGAGCCAGAGCCATGGAGCGGCATTCTTCTCACACCCCTCTTCTCAGCACCACCACCACTTTCCCTGACTTTCTTTTCTTTCCTCTTCCCTCTTATGATTATGACAAATGCCTCTCCTTATCACATGCAGAGCAGTTTACTAATAACTTCTGTAGCTTGATGATATCCTTGGGTTTCACCCTCTGCCCCAAATGGTTTATTAAAGTATTTCTTCACCCAAATATATTCAGAGCTCTCTCTAAGAGGAATGCTGGTGAATATGATTTTCTCTCCCTCATTATGTATACAGAAATCAGCTCCTACTTCTGATCCAGCCCCCGTGTTCATCCTGTATATCCATAACCTTGTGTTGGAGCATCCCCCTGAATGCCTTCCTGTAATGGGGTAGGACACCAGGAAGGCTGCTTGCCTGGTGCAGCTCCAGCTGGACAGGGATCAGCAACATGGTTGTGCAAAGTGATGCCACGCGCACTACAAGTCTTTATTTCAGTGAGATGCAACACTCCTCCCGTGCAAAAGCTCAGCAGTTTCCCCATGTGCAATTCTCGTTACCCGCCCCGCAAATTTGTGGCTGTAGGCAGACTCTTCAAACCTGACTCTTCCAGACTTCTGAGTTTTCTCAGCTCACAGTGTTCCTGCAGCAAGGAATTCTCTCTTGCCACAGAGAAAAAAATTCTCTGAATATTTGTGTCTCATGCAGTTCAGCAGATCACAAATGATAAACAGGCACACTCTCTTTGTTTAAAATTTTTTTTAACATTTATTCATTTTTGAAAGGCAGAGAGAGAGTATGAACGGGGGAGGGGCAGAGAGAGAGGGAGACACAGAAACAGAAGTGTGCTCCAGGCTCTGAGCCGTCAGCACAGAGCCCGACACAGGGCTCGAACTCACGGACCGAGAGATCATGACCTGAGCCGAAGTCGGCCGCTCAACCGACTGAGCCACCCAGACGCCTCATCTTTGAATTTGGCTTCAGAAGTGTGTCCATCAATCCAAGTGATCCTGGCTGCCAGAGACCTCAGAATTCATCAGCCTAGGACCCAATTCCTCCTGTTAAGGCTCTTGATGTTTTCCTTCTTTCATGTCCCTTCTGTCATGTTCCTTAGTCCCCAGTCCTCTTCAATTACACACTCCCATTAGGACTCAAATACCAGATGGTATCCCATTATTTGACAATAACTCCCCAAATGAGAGTAAAGATACTGTCAGTGTGAGGGCACTCAAACTGTCCAATATTTTCAATTCCTGTAAGCTTTCTGCAGTGCAGGAACACCTCTTATGGAATGGACATGTGCACACAGTGAGTCCTGCAAGGATGTCACCATCCTTGTCAGAAGCCACCAAGTCCTAAGTTTCTGCTACTTTAGTCTTTGAAATAAGAGATCGTAACATCAGTTTTTCCCACTCTAAGCCACTGAGTCAGCCATTTTTGGTAGTTCTCAGAACTTCTTGCCAAGAAAATACATCTACTCCCTGGCCAAGCATCCCCTTGGGTCTATTTGCAAAAGGGGTTCTATTGGGTACAATATTTGAGTACCACTGCATTTCCATTATACCTGCCTCATTATCTTACAGGAATCTGTCTGTCCTTTGTTTGGAAATGTGCTGATTGTGGAGCCTGGTAAACCTCAGGCTGAAAACAGGAGTAGATGAGCTGTCCCCCAGTTCCTGTCTGCCCTCTCCTGTGGCCACAACCCCAAAAGATCAGTCACTGAAACATGTTTTGGTGTTAACTCTGAAATTCTGCTTTTTAAGAGCATACCATAATGAAACCTTGGAAATAGCATGCAGAGTTTCACCTCGTCATACCCCTGAAGATCACATGCTCTCATTCAACTTAAAGGGATACTAATCATATTCAGCATTCAAGCAGAGAAGCTTGTAGTTGGAGATGACACTATCATTTGTACAGGATGTAAAAATGAAGGACCATGAATTTTATATCATTAACTGAAGAGCAGTAGTGTTAAACCTCTATAGTTATCTTCAGTGAATACATTTCAGAGACATCTTCACAAATGGGCCTTGTGTGCGACTGCACCAGCCTATAGATCCTAGAACAAAGGCAAGGCTCTACGCTGTTCTCTTCAAGGTGCACGGGCTAGCTCATCATTAAGTTAAAAGCTTAACTTAAATCTGAATTGCTTCCTCTGAGTAGAAATAAGACATGTGGGGATTCCAGGCTCCTGGGAGGATAGTGTGCCTGGAAGAGGGGTGTCTAGAGCCTCATGCCATGTTTCTGAACCACTGAGACAGAGGACAGGGAGGAAGCCCTGCAGCCCTGGGATGTAGGTAAGGTCTCCATACAACCTCCAGAACTCTGCACTCTAGCCTATCAGCACCCCCACCAGGACCTGGCGCCATCTTGTTCCTGATTTCATCCCCATGTCCTCCGTACATTCTACATTTACCAGTCCCATATGTTATCCCTACACACCAAACTTGGCCCAATGTGTTGGCCCACAGAGGTAAATCACTCAACAACTCACTCTGCAATGCTACCCAGCTGACTGGTCTGCAACCCCAGGTCAGCGTGGAAAGTAGCACTTCTAAGGATTTACACAGAAGATCATAAAGAACCATTTGAGTGACTTATTAGCAAAAAAAAAAAAAAAAAGGTAGGGTAAAGGATATGGATGGGGAAGGAATAGGCATGAACTGGAAGGAAAATTCAGCCCTGTGGTCACAAGCAACATGATGCCAGGGTCAAAGGCATCAATCAGAGAGAGTCATGATGATCCATCTTTGCTTCCATATGAGTGGGTGAGAAGACAGGGTAGGGCATTAGGGATAGAAGGACTGGGCAAGGAGTAAGTGATGCCCAAGGTTTAATAGTTTGGGAGTTCTGCTAATTATGCCAACATGCAAACTTATCACCTGAAAAATAGGAAAGCTACTTTTGAAGCGTAGAGTCACAGAATCTCCCTGGTATGCAATTTAGGGTTCCTGGGGGGAAAGGTTAGGAGTCACTAGTGGAAATAAAGCAAGGCATTAGCCAATGATGTAGCATGATGTGTACACACATTCAGCTGAAAAGGCCCTGTCTCCAGAGGTGGGGAAAGAGTGACAATACCAGTAGGAATTTTAGATACCAATGTGCCCGGGTTGGGGAAGAACCTGGGGCAAACAGGCCTTTTAAGATAGGTTTTACTTGGGAACCTTGTCTGACTTTGTGATAAGCTTCTGTAGGTATAAGGGGCTCAACTCAGGATAGTGGGGGCTTCCACTAAATTCCTATATGCCTCACAGCTCAATTGGCTCTTCGTTTCATGCTTCATTTTCTTAGTTTGGTATATATGCTTTTCTTTTCACTACTTTCTTGAGGTCGATTTTGCATACAATAGACTATGTATATTTAAAGTATACAATTTGATGTGTTCACAGAAGTTTGCAATATACATACATACACACACATGCACACAAAGTCAAGATACCAAGCGTTCCTATCATTTCCAAAGTTTCCATTTTCCACCTGAAGTTCGTGTTTAGCAATGAAGAGGGCAACATGTGTTTGAAAGGAGAAAATCTGTCCCATCAGGAAGAAAAAGAAGGTTGGGAATAGAGGTTTAGAGGAGGTAAACTTTATAATCCCTCAGTTTTGCCTGTAGTTTCCCCATTGTACCTGGTATTTGAACTGCACACCAGGAGTGGTGGGGGGTGGCAATGAATGCAGAGAAAACTTTGAACACTGACATACTTCATTGTTACTTTCCATGATTTAATGAAGGTTTTTGTGTAAATTCTTTTGTTTTACACAGCCAACTTTATTACAAAGAAGCTTTGTTTTCCAGACTTTACAATTCAAAGACAAAATTAATCACACCTTTTGGAAGGGAGTTTGCTTGTTCAAACTGCAGATACCAGCCAGAATGTATAGTAATGAACAAAAAAATACCCCAGAGGAAATTGACTTTGATGGCCTAAATGATTAACATGATAGTAAATGCCATGTCTATTCTCCAAAAAAGTAAGTTCTATTTATTGAGCCTACTGTGTGCTTAGATTTTTATATATCTGACATTCTTTATTCTTTATAAAAACCCTATAAGGTAAGCTTTATTTTCCCCACCTTGAGAGGTGGGGAAATGTAGACTCAGAAAGTTTCCACAATTTCTTCAATCCCACAGAGCTAGTTAAATGAGGGATCAGGTCTATCAGGCTTTCCAGACTGGGATTGTCCCATTACCATGCTGTATTTGTGTCTCCTCCAAGATTAGGAAGGATATGGTTGACAATCTCACCAACCACACCTGTCCAAGTCAGAGTAAACAGCTGTAAACATAGAAAGATTATGGAGAGACAATTGATTCAAAACCCGCAGCAAATGTTTATTAACTGTGTAACCATGGCAATATATCACCCCTCCATTTTCTTATCTATAAGTCAGGGGGGTAGCTTTTTGAAAAGCAATTTTGCAGTATGTGTCAAGAGCCTTATACTTTGTGAAAAACTGCAATACTATTTATTATAGCAATTGGAAACACCTTAAATATCTGACAACAGGGCATCATTAAGTAAACTGTAACATTGTTTCAGTGGAATGAGGTGCAGCTGTTAAAAGTAGTGTTTATAAAGTGATTTTTTGGGGAGAATTTATAGAACTGTTTTAATGATAAGTGAGAGAAAAATCTTATTTCAGAATTCTGTTATATCCACGAGAACTAAGCAAGGAAAAAGAAAGGAAGTATTTCAAAATGTTAACAGTCATTGCTTCTCTGCAGTGTCATTTTCCATTTTCTTTATGCATCTCATTCCTTAAAAATTTTTTTACACATGTGAACTATAATCCGGAAAAAAGCATTCAAAAATAATAGAGTTAAGTGACTCTGAAAGGACCTTAAGATCCAAATTTCTGTCATTATGCGTGGTTTTAACCAACAGTACGTCACTGAGAAACACAGTACTTCCAGAAAGTGGAGATCCTGACACCTTGGTCAGGATCTGCCACCTGCTTCTCAATTCTCAAAGAAAAAAGAGCAATGCTGAGTTGTCCCCCATGTTCTGTACAAATCAGCCAACCAGGAGACGCACCAGGGAGAGGGTGGACTTCTCAGACAGAACTGCTGACACCGTTAGCAGTTTGAAGTCCATCTCCTTGTGCGTGTTGTTCCTGAAGCACTCTGGGCTTCTGTTTTGATCTATGAAGGAAGGATAATGCTGTCCACCCCACAGGACAGCTGGGGGATTAGACATGACATATGTAAAGCTGCTTAATGTTTGTCACATAGTTGGGGTTCAATAAATGGTAGCCATTATGATTTTCTTGGCAATTTTGAATGAATTTCCTATTCTTTATTTATGTCTGTTTATCCTTCCTCTAATTATATACCTTATTACTTATTTTGTTCCTTAGGATGAGGCTAATTCTCAGTATCTCTACAGGTAAAAAAATTGTACACGTGCACACAAATACATACTCTAGATAGATATAGATAGATACATAGATAGATGTACACACACACACACACACTGTGCTAACATTTTAGTTTTTTCAACTGGCCAAATAGCTACAAATAGATAAATACAAGTAATTCACCTCAGAAACTTCTCCATATACAAAAGCAGACATTTACAGTTGAATTTGGGAATGATGGTTTTCATGAGCTGCAAAGATTCCTCATTTCATAAGAACCCACTCTATAAATACATTATAGTAAGCTCCTTACATAGATTTAAAATCATATTTGTTTTGCACAAAATTTAGAAATGATATCTGCTATATAACAAATAATGCACTTCTAAATTTTTCTCAAAATGATCTTGGGAAGATGATAGCAACTGCAGATTCTGTGCCCAGTTAATACTTTGGAAACTAAAATTGGAAAATTGTGACTTACCTATAATAATGCATCAAGTGTATAATAAGTGAAGGCATTTTGAGTTTCATGTTCCTTGCCAAAGTCCTGTCTGAACAAGAAGAGAAAATTTACAGTAATTCCGAGTGAACAGAGATGTCATAGGGTCCCTAAAAGAGCACCTTACCTATAGCAGGCACTCAGCAATTGTGCTATATTGAATTTGATTAGAGAATATTGAGAGGGAGAAGGAAACATCCTCCACCTTGAATTTTCCATAGAGCTAATCCTGGATCCCTTTCTCAGCAAACTTGTTCAGAGGTCTGCTCTGTTTTCTCAGGGGTCTCCCTTTCATGTTAAAGGTATTTTCTTCTTGTGGGAAAGTAAATAAAGGGAAACCTTGTCTTTAATTTTCTTTGCCATTTTTCACCTAAGGAAATCCTTCTTTCCCATTTAAAATACACAGATTGGACACTGAACCCTCAGAATTCTTACCCAGGGGCACTTTAATGGAGGAGCATGTTTCTTGGATCAACAATAATCTTTTGAGGCACAGTCATTAATATACTTGCTTTGTAGATGGGGATATTTAAGCAGAATAAAGTATGACTTGTTCAAGGTGATTGGTGGCAGAAGTAGGCTCTCTTTTCCTTACAGTATTAACTTCTAAATGAAAAGGGGCACATGAAATTATTCTCCCATTGTCTTTGTCTTTGAATAATCCTCTATTGCACCCAGCATTCAATCCTAGAGCCCATCTATTCAGGCTTAACCCACCTATGTCCAGAAGCTCTATTACACAGCATAGCTTCCTCTGATAAGCTATTTCCTAAGAAACTCTCCTTAATTATGGGATCCTCTCCACGCCCTGAAACATCTTTTCCCTGGTAACACAGGTCTGGGATGTCAGTTATCAGAATTCATTTTCCTTCTCCTATACTATTAATGCAGACTCCCCTCAAGAGCCCATCCCATTTCAAAACCACCTCCCTCCTTCAGAGAAGCAAGCATGTTGACTAGGACTCTCTCTTGACTAGGACCCTTCTTTTTTTGGACCCACAGCTTAAAGCCAAGCAGCTGACATACAGTCTGTATTCAGTTACTCTTTGTCAAAGATATGAATGATGGTTTTCAGAAAGGTAACTCTTATTTGCCTACTAAAGTTATTATGTTTAATTAATTAGAATGGCTACAGTATGCACATAGTACAAAATTCAAACATTACAAGTTGCAGAACGTGAAAAAGAAAGTCTCGTGTCCATCACAGTTCCTCATTTCCTCTCCCAACAGTTAACAGACTTTTCTATATCTTTCCAGAGATATTCTATGTATATTTTATTTTTAACCTCAAACTATATTTTGAACAATTGTTTAATAACAGTGCTAATATTGAATATGGTAAAGATATATATGCTTTTAAAAATAGCTTTTATGTGTATCTCACTTGATATCATAACCTCATGAAGTATAACAAATAGAGCAAGATAGATCTCATTTTAAAAATATGGACATTAAAGCTAAAAATAGTCTCAAAGGAGTTCATAGTCCAACAGCAGTTCACTAGATACATCAGGACTGTCATTCGGTTCCATTTCAGAACGATTTCTCCAACGCCTTTTATTTTCCCAATAAAATGTTTTCATATGATACGTTTGCACACAATTCATATCAATCTTGCCAATCCTGCAGTGCCTTGTTAGAATCAGAACCTAATTTCAGAATACTACCTTCTTAATTATCTTTCTATTTCCTTCTGCTGATGTGTTAAATTAATAGTCACATCTAGAATTACTATTCTTTGATTTGTAGGTTTACTGGGGTAGCACCATTGCAAGACTTTCTTTAATTTAAATAAAATAGTCAGATGCTCCTGCAATGTCATAGTCTCTTATTCTAGCTGGGTTCTCCAGGCTGATGAAATGCTTCTCTAAGTCCTACTCAGCCCAACCCTTTCTCCTAGTAACAGATATTCTAAATCTTCACCACTCTCACTTCCTTTTTTTAAATATAAATTTTTATTTAAATTCCAGTTAACATACAGTGTTTTATTAGTTTCAGATGTACAATTTAGTGATTCATCACTTACCTACAAGTGCCCTCCTTAATCCCCATCACCTATTTAACCCATCCCCTCCCCCCCCAGGTCTCCTCTGGTAACCATCAGTTTGTTCTCTATAGTTAAGAGTCTGTTTCTTGGTTTTTCTCTTTCTTTTTTCCCCCCATGATCATTTGTTTTGTTTCTTAAATTCTACACATGAGTGAGATAACAATGGTATTTGTATTTCTCCGATTGACTTATTCTGCTTAGAATAATACTCTTAGCTCCATCCACATTGTTGCCAATGGCAAGGTTTTATTCTTTTTGATGGCTGAGTAATATTCCATTATATATATTCCAGTATAAATTCCGTTATATATGTGTGTGTGTGTGCGCACACACACACACACACACACCACATCTTCTTTATCCATTCATCGGTCGATGGACATTTGGGCTCTTTCCATAATTGGCTATAGTAGATAATACTGTCATAAACATCAGGGTGCATGTATCCCTTCGAATTAGTATTTTTTGTATTAAATTTGGGTAAACACCTAGTAGTACAATTGCTGGATCATAGAGTAGTTCTATTTTTAACTTTTTGAGGAACCTCCATACTGTTCTCCAGAGTGGCTCCACCAGTTTGCACTCCCACCAGCAGTGTAAGAGGGCTTCCCTTTCTCTGCATCCTCACCAACACCTGTTTTTTCTTAATTTTAGCCATTCTGACAGGTGTGAGTTGATATCTCATTGTAGTTTGGATTTGTAGTTCCTTGATGATGATTGCTGTCGAGCATCTTTTCATGTGTCTGTTGGCCATCCGTGTATCTTCTTTGGAAAAAAAATGTCCATTCATGTGTTCTGTGCATTTTTAAGTGAATTATTTGGTTTTGAGGTGTTGAGTTTTGTAAGTTCTTTATATATTTTGGATACTAAGCCTTTATCAGATATGGCATTCACTCTCACTTCCTAATCCACCATCTTATCCTCACTGCAAACAAGCCAGCCACTTGGTTCATGAAAGGAAGTGCTTCAACTTCCTCCCTGCCTTAACCTGTTCTTCTTTCTCAAATCTAGCTGTGCCTGCGTCCAAATTCATGACTGCTCTCTGTGCCTTGTATTCTATTTCTTCCTGACTTTTTAAGGACCTCTGGTTCTCAGAAATACCTTATCTTGCCTGGGTCCTCGACTGCCCTTTTTTCTCTTCTGACTGTCCTTCTCTTCACCTGGCACCTTTCCTTGTGTGTGCTCAAGCCTCCCAGCCCTGCCTCCCTTCACCCTACGTTGCTGTGAACTGACCACTAAGCCGGGGAAGAATAGTCACTCCGGGTTTTCCAGCTGACAATCTGAGCAGCCCTTCCCAGCCTCCTCTGAAGGCTCTTCTTCGGGGAGTTTATTTCTCCAGCTTCTCACCATACATCCCAGTGAATTATTTTCAGTGTTCTTGAACTTCTATGCCTTTTCACACGCTCTCACCTTTGCTTGGAACATCTTGCTCCTCCTTTTACGTCTTTAAGCTCTTGCGCCTTTCTCCAAAGCCAGGGTCAGCTTTCAGCATCCGTGCAGCCTGGGCCTGAGCCACCAGAAGTTTCGTTCCTTTTTCACTTTCCTGTGTCATCCTCTGCTTCCTTTTGCTTCCACGCACATTACATGCAATGCCACATTTAATACCTACAGCAGCTCTTTGAGGCATCTGTATCTCACTTATACAGATGAGAAAACAGACCCAGATGCATTAAGTAACTTTGTTCAAAGTTGTAGGAGCATTAAATGAAAAGTACAGGTTTGAACCCAGGCAGTCCTACTCTAGAACCATTGTGTTTAAACCCCCCCCCCCACCTCCATGCTCCACCATTAGCCTCTTAAGTTTGTCAAATGAATGAACAAGTCTTTTTCTTTTTTTTTTTTTAACATTTATTCATTTTTGAGAGACAGAGAGAGACAGAGCATGAGTTGGGGAGGGGCAGAGAGAGGGAGACACAGAATTTGAAGTAGGCTTCGGGCTCTGAGCTGTCAGCACAGAGCCTGATGCGGGGCTTGAACCCATGAACCCGTGAGATCATAACCAGAGCCAAAGTTGGACACTTAACCGACTGAGCCACCCAGGCACCCCATGAGTCTTTTTCTTAAAAAATTGATCAAAATTAAACAAGTTTAAATTTCATAGCATAGATTTTCAAAACTGCCAAGGCAACACAGACCTAAATAAGGCCATGATATTCTCAAGGAAGAAGAAAAGTAAGTTTGGGAATGATAATAACAATATGTAGCAGCACCTGGATGGCTCAGTGGGCTAAATGTCTGATTCTTGATTTCGGCTCAGGTCATGATCTCACTGTTGGTGAGTTCAAGCCCCACATGGGGCTCTTCACTGTCAGCATGGAGCCTGCTTGGGATTCTCTCTCTCCCTCTCTCTCTCTGCCCCTCTGCTGCTCCCTCACTCTCAAAATAAATAATCTTTAAAAAAAGATAATAATATGTAATAAGTTTAGGATTAAAAAAGCTCTTTGGTGTGTATCATCTCATTTTATCAACTTATGAAATATATTACAATTCCATTTTACACGTGGGCTGAGGCTGGAATAACCAGCACCAGGTTACATTTTATGTCTTCTGAAGTACTGGCCTTCAGGTATTTACTGATATGGAAGAGTAAATTGGGAGTATGTAGGCTCTTTAAAAGAAAAACTAGGAGAGTTTTACACTATTATTAACTACTTACTTATGCAAGATTTCTAATGGAGTAGGGGATCAATTTCTAGAACAAAAGGGCCACACCCAGGGATGCCATAATCTTTTGGGAGCTCCACTGCAAGTGTCAGAGTTAGGATATACCTGTCTAAAAAAAGTCAACCTCCAGGTCTGTTTACAATTCATCAGTGGATGTTTTAATATGGTTCCTTTACCCATTTCCTTAAACAACAGTCCAGTATATTGCATAAGAGTCTAATGAGTTCTTTTTAAAACTTTTTTTAATGTTTATTTAGTTTTGAGAGAAAGAGAGAGAGAGAGAGAGACAGACAGACAGACAGACATAGCTCGGGTGGGGGAGGACCAGAGAGAGAGGGAGATACAGAATCTGAAACAGGCTCCAGGCTCTGAGCTGTCAGCACAGAACCCGATGTGGGGCTTGAACTTAAGAATGGCGAGATCATGACCTGAGCCAAAGTTAGACACTTAACCAACTGAGCCACCCAGGAGTCCTTTAATGAGTTTGATGTAGGAATCCATAGGTGAGTTTCAGAAGAATTTCTGAATTCCCTGAAAGTTATATTCAGAAATACATGTGCAAATGAACTCACTAGTTTATATTTTTAAGTTTATTTATTTATTTTGAGACACACAGAGAGAGCATGAGTGGGGTAGGGGGCAGAGAGAGAGGGAGAATTTTAAGCAGGCTCCACAGAGTCAGCCCAGAACCCAATGTGGGGCTAGAACTCACAAGACTGTAAGATCATGACCTGAGCCAACATCAAGAATCAGACGCTTAAGTGACTGAGCCACCCAGTCGCCCCATGAACACACTAGTTTAAAAAAGTATTGCATATTTTATTTTATTTTATTTTATTTTATTTTATTTTATTTTATTTTATTTTATTTTATTTTATTTTATTTTCCTTTTATTTATTTTTGAGAGAGAGAGCAAGTAGGGAAAAGGCAGAAAGAGAGGGGGACACAGAATCCAAAGCAGGCTCCACGCTCTGAGCTGTCAGCACAGAGCCCGATGCGGGGCTCGAAGCCACAAACCGTGAGATCATGACCTGAGCTGAAGTCAGACACTTAACCAACTGAGCCTCCCAGGCGCCCCGCATACTTTATTTTTTGAGGAGAGGGTCTATAGCCTTCAACAGATTCTCAAAGGCCTGCTTCCCCTGTGCCAAGATTAAGAAGCATTTTTTTTTTTTGGTGATGGAAGCTAATTTTGATACTGGTGTAACAGCCAGATACATTATAAGGGAAATCTGTTCCTCATTCCCATTACCACGACTACTATTTTCCCCTTCCCTATCATACAATACCTTCAGTCACATTAAAAGAATTTTATGTCCTTTTTTTGTTTTGTTTTTTAGAACTTTATGTTCTTAGCCACAGTTTGAATTTTCCACACCAATATTACTGAGATAATTGATAGGTGCCTAGAAGAAAATATAGAAAGCACAGTAATGCATTTTTATAACAGATTTTAACATTCCATAAGTGTTTTAACTGGCATCATTTTATTTGTTTAAGTAATCTCTAAGCCCAATGTGGGACTCAAACTCATGACCCAGAGATCAATACTCACATACTCTACTGTCTGAACCAGCCAGATGCTCCTTAATTGGCGTTCATATTTTGCCTGAGCTAACAGAGAGTATTCTGGAGCTTCAGGAAAAGTCACCTACGGATTGAAACATAAGTAGAGCTGGATTATCTATTAGGGATATTAAGCATGTGCTTCAAGGCATCAGCAAAGCCTGAGCAATCTTTTAAAAATAATATCTATTGCAAAATATATTAGCCACAGGAAAAAGTAACAACCACAGGTAAAATGAGAACCTCACTGGATTTTCTTTTGCTTGCTATATTCTCAGTTGTTTAGCTGTTTATTAAATTTGTGGGTGGTGGAGGGTATCCATTATCTTTTCAGTGAGTGAGGTCTGCTTGGCCTTCCCTTTTATATAATATTGATAATTCTATCCAAAGCATTTTATTCTCTGTGCCTCACAACAAGATTGTAAAAGAATCCTCAAAATGGAAAATTTAAGAGCTAAGGTATTATTAGCTTAAGATGTGCTGCACTGTTCTAAATGCTTATATGTTCAGCAATTCATTTAAAACTCACAACAGCCTTATGAAGTAGGGACTACTCTTAGCCTCCCATTTATAACTAGGATAATTGTAAGGTTTTTTTTTTTTTTTCCTAGTAGGAAGGAGGGGCGGGGGCGGGAGAGGAGCGGCCCCAGGACATTGCGTGACCCTGGTCTCACTAAGCAACTCTGCTTCTAGAGCTCTGAGCACTTTTTAAGGTCTAGGAGTAATTATTTATTTAGAACAGAGTCTAGCAGCCCAATGATTCCCTTGCCAGTTTCCTATCTGCTTGTTGGCAGAAATCTCCATCATCCCTATTAAATAGACCTCATCTTCTCGGAGCCAACCCTTATTCAAGGCACTAGTACCGGGCATTGCACAAGTCTTGGAAAAAAGGATTTGCTGTCGACATCCATTTTACACGTGTTATGTAGTGAGGACAGGCTGCTGGCCCGGCGGCCGACTCTCCGAAATGAATGTTTGAGCTAGGATTTCTGGCATAATGGGCCCAGCACGCAAAAACCAGGTGTTGAGGGGCGCCTGGGTGGCGCAGTTGGTTAAGCGTCCGACTTCAGCCAGGTCACGATCTCACGGTCCGTGAGTTCGAGCCCCGCATCAGGCTCTGGGCTGATGGCTCGGAGCCTGGAGCCTGTTTCCGATTCTGTGTCTCCCTCTCTCTCTCTGCCCCTCCCCCGTTCATGCTCTGTCTCTCTGTCCCAAAAATAAATAAAAAACGTTGAAAAAAAAAATTTAAAGGGGCGCCTGGGTGGCGCAGTCGGTTAAGCGTCCGACTTCAGCCAGGTCACGATCTCGCAGTCTGTGAGTTCGAGCCCCGCGTCAGGCTCTGGGCTGATGGCTCGGAGCCTGGAGCCTGTTTCCGATTCTGTGTCTTCCTCTCTCTCTGCCCCTCCCCCGTTCATGCTCTGTCTCTCTCTGTCCCAAAAATAAATAAAAAATGTTGAAAAAAAAAATTAAAAAAAAAAAAAAAAACCAGGTGTTGAGTGGTGAAGGGGGAAGAGTCATCTAAAACTAGGAAGCCTGGGGAGGGGGCCGGATACAGTTAAACCGGGTCCGACTAGGCTAGGGTCATGATCTCACAGTTCGTGGGTTCGAGCCTCCTTCGGATTCTGTATCTCCCTCTTTCTCTGCCCCTCCCCCCTCAAAAATAAACAAACGTTTTTTTAAACTTAAAAAAAATTAAAGTAGGTAAGCCACGCAGTGCTACCAGTGATACCAATGCTGGGCAGGGCTCCTACTGCCAGAAGAGTTAGATGTTTCTTCTGATTAAAAGAGGAAGCAGTACTTTGCCTAAGACATCAAACACCCTGGTTCGAACTTGGCAGTTAGGAATCCTGTGCGGCTTTCAAATGCGAGGTGGTAGTACAGGGGAGGAAGGGAAACAGGGGAGAAGTACCGCTTTAATCGCGGGAACTCGCTCGGAGACCGCGTGCCTCCGCTGGGGGCGGGGGGAGTGCAGCACGGAGAGGAGGGCGGGCGGGGGACGCGGTGGGGGGGGGTAGCAGGGGAGGAGCCCCGGGCTCCCTCTCCCCCAGGGCCGCGTCCCGCTCCTAGCGCCCGTCCCCCCGGCCAGCCGCAGACCCCTTGACAGCAGAGGCCCCGCGCGGGGCGACTCCACCGGGTGTCACATTCGCAGCGAGTTAAGGGCGGACGGCGCTCCCCGGGAGAGAGACTCCTGCAGGAGGAGGGGAAGGGCAGAGTCTGGGGGCCGCTTCCGCCGGCCGGGGAGGAGAGAGGAGGGGCGGGCTGATCACGAGAGGCCGGGGCGGGCCGCTGGCGACCGACAGCCCCAGAAGAAGGGAGGGAACGGGACAGCGAGCGCTGGAGAGCAGCATGGAGCCCTTGGCCGACAGGCTCGCGACCGCGGCTGCACGGGGTCGGGCCGAAGAGGTGCGGGCGCTGCTCGCGGCCGGGGCGCAGCCCAATGCGCCGAACCGCCTGGGTCGGAACCCGATTCAGGTGGGTGAGCCGGCCTGCCAGCCGCGGGAGAAGGGGGTGGCGGGCGCCTTTGGAGCACAAGGTTTGCAAGAGAGTTGGTACCGGTGAGCGTTGCGATTCTCGGGTAAGGGGAGACTTCCTGGTGAGTTCTCTGGTGGAGTTTGGAGAGGGAGCCCACCCCTCGTCCAAGTCCTGGGGGCTTAGGAAGCCGCGGGAGGAATGAGGAGACCTTTGGGGTGCAGATCTGTATAATGTGGGGAAGATCCGGGCGGGGGGAGCCTATTTGTGTTAATATAGTCCGAGGTATGTTCTTTATCAGATATACAGTTACGAACGCTTGGGGGTAAAAGCAAGATTTTTAAGAAATGTAAGGTTTGTTGGGCCCACTTAGCTCGGAATTCACAGACACCTGAAGGGAGCTGACCATCTTCCTTGCTGGGGGGGGGGGGGGGGGTTGCAGTGGAAACCTTCTGCTGTTTTTGTTGAATAAATATCAGCTGAAATTATTCAGAAGCAACTATATATTGTGTTTATTTTTTATTTTAACCGAATAAAGAAAATATATGCTTGTTGTAAGAATTTAGAAAATACAGACATATATGAAGAAAAACGTTAGTGTGACCTTGCCTGAAATGTTGTCAATTTAGTTACTCTTTTGCGGGTATCTCCTATTTTGTTATTTTTAACTTTATTTGTTATAGATTAACTTATTTGGGACAGAGTTTTAAATTCCTCATTGTTCAAAAAGGTTGTTTCTCCCCTTCTCCAGTTTGGGGGGGGGGGGTGGGGCGGGGGGAAGAGGTATTTGTCGTTTTTGTTTGCCTTCACTAACTTCCTAAATCCAGGCTAAAACAAAACGAAACAAAACAAAAAAACTATTTCTTCCTGGCAGTCACCCACCCTAGTTTTATTTCCAGTGTCGACAGTGATTTCTAATTCTGAAAAATAAATGTATATGAAAGAAAGGTTCGCACAAACTCCAGCGAAACGAGACAAAGGAAAGTAACTGTACTTGCAATTTCACAGATTTCATGAGTCCATCTTCCTTTCTTGAAACTATGCTACGTCGAACAAATTTTACACATTTTAAAATACAGATATAAAAATAGGGGCGCCTGGGAGGCTCAGTCGGTTAAGCCTCCTCTCGATTTTGGCTCAGGTCATAATCTCAGAGCTCTTGAGTTGAGCCCTGCATCCGGAGCCTGGACCCTACTTCCAATTCTGTGTCTCCCTCTCTCTCTGCCCCTACCCCGTGCTCTCTCTCTCTCTCTCTCTCTCTCTCAAAAATAAATAACGTTAAAAATCTTTTAATAAAAATAAAATAAAATACAGATATGAAAGTAAAACCAAAATGCCTTAAAATTTGAGATTATTTGGGATTTGTAGTGTGGAGAGATTTTGAGAGTAGAGAGGTTTTGTGATAGAAGAAAAGCATGAGTCCTTTAAAAATAATGCATGCATGATTCCTAATTTGATATCTCAAAAATTTTACCTGAAAACTGAATTGGCCTTGAAGTTCTGGAATATGTTAGAAGAGACTTCATTTGTTCAAATACAAAAAGAAAAAAATAATTGGATAGTTAGTTTTAGCAATTTTTTAAATAGGGAGGCTAAAAACATAGAGAAAAGGGGGCATGATTTTGGTTTAGAACCCTAACCAAACTTGTGTTTAATATAAAACTATTTAGTTTATAGAAAATTTTAACTACTTCATGGAACTCCATGTCTTATCAAATGGATTTAACACTCTACAAATATTCATTAATTGATTCTTTTTCTTTTTGCTTTGGATTGCTATTTAGATTTAAATATTTAAATGTTAGGTTTCCTTTCATACTTTAACATGATGAAAACACTTAAAAGCAATTAAATGATGAAGCACTTCATTGGATAAACAGAACGTTTCATCTGTTATATTTTCACTTGCGTCATATGCAGACATGGAGGTTGATGTCTTCTAAGAACAGGTTTTAGACATGTGTTTCCTAGCTCTGGCACTTGCACTAGAGCCCCCAAAAGATTCTGGCATACTTGGGTGTGGCCCCGTTGTTCTGGTAGTTGACCCTATAATCTATTAGAAGTCTTGTGTAAATAAGCAGTTAACAGTGTGAGAGCTTTTCCAGTTTTTCTTCTAAAAACAGTGCATTGTTCTAATGCACTGCAAGGTTTTTTTTTTTTTTTCTTTTTGTAGCTGTAATTTGATTCACTTACATATTCTCTCTTTTTCCAAATCAGTTTCACTTTCTCTAGGACAAGAATCAACCACCACACTAGAACTTATTATGGTTCCTTGGTCTAGAGAAATTAAATAATTCATGTTTAATACACAATGTAACTAAAAATAAGTAATTCCTCCTTATAAGTCACTGTTGTCTAGCTAATATAATCAAATAATGGTTACCCTAAAAAATAATTATCTATCACTGCCATCCACTATGCAACACTCAAATTATAAGGTTGCTGTGATTGTGGATACTATTTAAAAATTCCTCTTTGGTGATGACTTTGTTTCAAAGATGATTTATGAAGCAAATGACGGGAGCACCTCCTATTTAATGAACTCTCAGAGTGTAAACTTGGAAAGTTGCTTAGTTTCCTATTTCTGCTGTAACAAATTGCCACAAATTTAGTGGCTCAAACTAACATAAATTTATTATCTTCTAATTCTGGATATCTAAATGGATATCTAGATATCTAGATATCTAAAATGGATCCATAGGGCTGCATTCCTTTTGGAAGTTCCAGGGGAGAATCTGTTTCCTTGCCTTTTGCAACTTCTAATGACCATCAACATTCCTTGGCTCATGGCCCCTGCATCTTTTCTCTGACCTCCATTCTTAGATCTTTTCTCTGTGACCTTCTTTAAAGGAAACTTATGATTACCTTGGGCCCATCCTGGCAATCCAGGTTAATCTCCCTCAAGATTCTTAACTTAATCACATCTGAAGTCTCTTGCCATGTCAGGTAATATATTCACAGCTTTCAAGTGGACATCTTTGGGAGGCATTATTTAGCTTATCACAGGAAGGAATTTGGGGGCTGGTTAGGCAAGCCTCATTTTATACTTAAAGAAAGTGAATTTCAATATTCCGGGAGGCTTAAGTATAGATTAAAAGTTTTATAAGAATTAAAGGTTAGTTGTTTTCATTTTAGCTTTTTAACGATTATCTGTACTTGGATATACAGCAGAAAAGCATATAAAATCTCTGGGCCTTATATAACTGTACCAAAACGAGGGGGGAAATACAAGAGATCAGGCTGTTGTTAAGCCAGTTTTGTCCCTCACCATTTTGCTGTTGTCTGTGCATCTGGCAGTGTTGTGTGTGTGGCTGGAAACCCACAGAAGTTTGGAGAATATAATGGAATTCAATGTGTACAGAAGATGGAATGAGTATACTGGAGAACTAGCTAAGAGAGTTGGTAACTGAATGCAAATAGAGAGTAACTAGACACCAGTTGCTTGTACCGGAGTCTGCGCGGGGAGGAGGCTTCACAAAGAGTTTCTCTAAATGAATCTTGCCCCTTCCACCTGTCACCGCCCTGACCACTCTGCTCTCTCCGGCAGGTCATGATGATGGGCAGCGCCCGCGTGGCCGAGCTGCTGCTGCTCCACGGCGCGGACCCCAACTGCGCGGATCCCGCCACCCTCACCCGACCTGTGCACGACGCCGCCCGGGAGGGGTTCCTGGACACGCTGGTGGTGCTGCACCGAGCCGGGGCGCGGCTGGATGTGCGCGATGCGTGGGGCCGCCTGCCCGTGGACCTGGCTGAGGAGCGGGGCCACCGCGACATAGTCCGGTACCTGCGTGCAGCCACGGGGGGCACCGGAAGTGGTAGCCACACCAGTACAGACGGTGCAGAAGGTGTCGCAGGTGAGGTGGAAGATTTGACTTGGACCCCGAAGAGCTTCAGCATTCCACTGCACTCCTTTTTCAGAAAAGAAAGCTGGCGCCGGGAGAGCAGGATCTTGGGTCCCTTGTCAGCTCTCACACTGCCATCCTGTATAACAACCCCAAGAGTCCAGTCTCGCTGCCTGGCCAGGGCTATGGACAGGCAATAGCCTAGAAGGATTTCTGCACTTTAAAACCCATCCCATAAACCGTGCCCCTATCCTCCGCCCCAAATACTCACCCTCCCCACAGCTCAAGGACTTGACTAAGGAGCATTGATGACTCAGGAGGCTAGAGGTCTAGTAGCCCCAGTTCCTCCAAACTAGCTGGCAACCGCATCCATTCAACTGCTCTGTGTCCACATTAGCATGGGTAGCTGGACCAGCCCTGCTATTTCTACAACCATTTGCACGTGGCATCATCTGACAGAAATCTATCACTCCCAGCTCTATTGCAAAATTCAACTAAATCTGACCCTCAGCTCTGTGAGGTGTTGTTTTCCAGAGCTGTCCAAGGGAGAGAGACCTCTCCAACCCTGGCAGTCTGCATACGGGGATTTGCTGCATTCTCTGAGAAACAGAGACCCTCTCTTAAGCTTTTCTTTCTCAAGCCTTTTTTTCTTTGTGAGAGAGATCACTGAGAGGGAGATGGCTATATGGTCCACCTTGCCTTCTCCTACAACCACAAGCCTTCTCTCGTGGCCCTGTTTCTCCACCTCCACTCCAGCCTGCCTGAAGTACCAATTTTCCTGATTTTTTTTTCCTGAAGGGAGAACCATTATATATACATGACATTAACACGATTATTTAAGGTAAACCATGACTTTGAAGATACTGAGATCTACTCTATTTTGGCTCAGAATTGGGGCACTAGGCCCTCTGGGCCTTAGGGGGACCTAGGAGGACAGAGAGGAGAGGCTCCCTCTGGGTCCTAGACCGGTGATGCAGCGAGTGATGTGCCTTTGACAAGAAGCAAGAAGATCTCTTTTAGCCTGCCCACCCTCTCCTCCCATTGAAGCTTGTATCCGGACACGGACACAGCGTAGGACGAGGGTCCAATCATAGGGCTGCTGAGCGGCCCGAAGAGAAGGATTAGGTGATTGAATCGAGTCACAAATACATATTGTAACCCTTTATAAGCAAAACTAAGAGATTTGACCAAGCACCCAAGTCCCTCCCTCTCTCCCTGCCTCCCTTCTCTTTATCCTACTACACGACCTCCATTTTAGATGGGGCACAAAAATGAACGAGACAAAACAGGAGACTTGCCCTCATAGAGCTTATATTCTGGGAAACAGACTTTAAACAATATATTTTCAGAGTTAGTTTGTAAAACCAATTTAGTTGTAAATAGGGAGACAGGATTAGAGTGCTCAGGGAGCCTGATGAGAAGAGATTAGCCACTGGAGGCAGAGACACATTCAAGTCGCAAAGACTGTGGCAGGAATGAATGTGGCGGGTTAGGAGGACAGAAAGGTGGGCACTGGAGCGCGCACACAAGGAGATCAGGGAGGAGGGCAAAGGCCAGATAATGTACCAGCTTGTAGGTCAAAGAAAGGATGTTGGGTCGAAACGTGGATTTTGAGAAACTTTAGGATGCCATTAGTGGGTTTGGGAGAGGGAGCCTAGGGAGAAAGATGACAGGGCTGGAACTGAAGTTTCTAGATTGCCCAGCCGCTCCTAAGCCTCAGATGCCCTCTGCTTACCCGTGTTCGCCGAATAGCCTGCAGACGCGCCAAGAGCGAGGCGGTATTTTCACGCCCTGCGCTAGGCGCTGTGCAAGGCACGGCCGCAGCACGCGTTATATACCGGGATTTTCCCGTTGCAAGCCTGCGAGGCGGAGTGACCGCGCGCTCTCTGCCCTCGCCTGGCGGGCCCGGAGCTGCTGGCGAGCCCGAGCAGCCAGCCGCGCAGTGGACGCGATGCGATATCAGAGAGGCTGAGGAATGCACCTGCTGGCAGGGTCTAGCCTTGGTGGACAGACCCTGTGCCGAGGGTTGGTGGATATTGAGAGGAGGTGTACATGCCAGGGAAGCCGTTTGAGAATCTTGTCCATAAATGTCTGAATACTAGGTGGGAGATTACGAGAGAGGAGGGATCGGTCGCGCATTCTTGACTTCTGGTTTCTAATGTCTTTTTCTCTTTCTACCGCCTGCAGACAGCCGGACTTAAAGAATCATTGAGATCTGAAGACCCCTCAATATGGCTTTGATCTTCCGTCACCCAAGAGAAATAACCCCATCCCACCCAGCTCTTCCCTGCTTTCTTAGTTGCCATATATCAAATAGCGCTTTTTAAATCTGCCTTCCCCTTCCCCTAAATTTACATTTGTATTTCCATTTATACATTGTTATAAAAGCTAAAAAGCAACACTGTTTCTGCCTTTTTATTACTGGGTTAGAGTTTTCTGGAGCAAGTTCTTAGGCCCTGAAAACACATCTATGTGGGCACTTCCTCTTTCCAGCCTGGCACCTCAAAGGGCACTGTTGTTTTTACAGACACTTGTGAACTAAAGATACCAAACTTAAACGGGTTACATGGCCTTTCCTGTGTCCAGCAGCCATTAAGTGGCAGTGCCAAAGCTCACTTTTTAAAAAGTGTTCTTTTGTTTACTCATTTATTCAGTCAACATTTACTGAGTACCTATTATGGCATCTTGCCACGGGCATGGGAAATGGAGACAGATATCAATTAATGAACCCACAAACGCATGACTAGAAATTTTTATGCTGATTTTATTGACTAGAAGGTAGTATTGTTTCCAAAAGATAAATGTACACTGCAGTAAGAGTATATAGCATGGATTGTAAGACATCTGAATTTCAGATGATAAAATGTCAAGAACTGGGTCTTAAGATCAATGAAATAGGATAAAAAAGTGATGAACAGAAACTCCAGGGAGACCTCAGATTGACAGACTCACGGCTGGCCTTCCCCTACTTACCTGGCTGCAGGAGTTGAGCCCCTCAAGGTTTGGGGCATTTTGCCCAAATCTTCAAAGCAAGCATGTGACTGAGCCAGCAAAGTGTGGTCTACAACCACAGAGCCTGGTTCTGCAGTCTGCTGGGGGCCTGACTGAGCTGCCCCCAACCATGCCCAGCGCAGCTTCCTGAAACCCTCCCACAGTGGTTCCAGAGGGCTGTGAAGTAGCTACTGACCGCCACTCAAACCAAAAGCAGCTCCAGCTTCTCTGCCATGGCAGGAGGAGGAATGTGGCTTCAACTTCAGCAGAGGCCAGGAGGCCATGCCGCCTCCTCTGCAGTAGAGGTATCATACCTTCATTACTTATTTTTTTGAGGTGCAATTCATATAAAATTAATAATTTTATGTGTATTTTATTTTAATGTTTATTTGAGAGAAAGAAAAAGGGCATGCACTGAAGAGAGAAAGGAGAGAAGCAGAGAGAGAGAGAGAGAGAGAGAGAGAGAGAGGATCCCAAACAGGCTCCATACTGAGTGTGAGGCTCCACATGGGCCTGGATCCCACCACCTCCAGATCAGGACCTGAGCTGACATCAAGAGTTGGATGCTCAACTGACCGAGCCACCAAGGTGCCCCAAAATTAAAAAATTTAAACCGTACAATTTGGTGTCATTTAGTCAACTCACAATGTTGTGCAGCCATCACCATTTATCTAGTTCAGAAACGTTTCCATCACCTCCAAAGGAAACCCTGTATCTATTAGGCATACTCATTAAATACTCCCTGTCCCCAGGCCCTGACAACCACTAATCTCCTTTTGTCTATGGATTTACCTATTTTGGACATTTCATGTAAGTGGAAGCATACAATATGTTGCCTTTTGTGCCTGGTTTCTTTCATTTAGCCTAAGTGTTTGCAGTTCATGCATGTTGTAGCACATACCAGTACTTCATTCCTTTTTATAGCTGAATAGTATCCCACTGCTTATGCCATCTCATAATGAATGTTTGGGTTGTTTCCACCTTTTAGCTATAGCAAACAGTGCTATATTCACATATAAGTATTTGTTCAAATACTTGTTTTCAATTATTTTGGGCATATACCTAGGAGTGGAATTGTTGGATCATATAATTCTATGTTTACCTTTTTGAGGAACTGACAAACTGTTTCCACAGTAGCTGCACCATTAAACATTCCCACAACAATATACAAGGGTTCCAATATCTCCATACCCTCAATAACACTTGTTATTTTGGGATTTTTTAGAAGCCATCTAGTGGGTACGAAGTGGTATCTAATTGTAGATTTCATTTGCATTTCCTTAATGACTACAGATGTTGAGCATTTTTTCATGTGTTTATTGGCGATTTGCATATTTTCTTAGGAGAAATGTCTATTCAAGTCCTTTGCCCATTTTTAAATTGAGTTTTTAAATTTTTGTTAAGTTCTAGGAGTTCTTTGTATATTATGGATACTAGACCTTTATAAAATATATCATTTATAAATATTTTCTCTCATTGTCTGCTGACAATTTCTTGTGTCTTTTGATGCACAAAAGACTTTAATTTTGATTAAGTGTAATCAACCTTGTTTTTCTTTTGTTGTGCTTTTAGTGCCATGTCTAGGAATCCATGGACAAATTCAAGGTCATAAAGATTTACCTCTATGTTTTCTTCTATGACTTGTACAGCTTTATATCTTGCATCTAGGTCTTTGATCCATTTTTGGTTTTTGTTTGTTTTGTTTTCTTGGAGTCTTTTTTTTTTTTTTTTGCATATAATATAAGGTAGGGCTCTAACTTCATTTTTTCATGTGGGTATCCAATTGTCCCAGCATCCTTTGTTAAAGCAGCTGTTCTTTGCTAATTGAATGATCTGGGATCCGTGTCAAAAATCTATTGACTATACAGATATTAGTTTATTTCTAGACTCTCAATTCTATTCCATTGAGATATATGTCTATCTTTATGTCATTCTACACTATTTTGATTACTGTAACTTTGTGGTTACTATGTTTTGAAATTGGGAAATGTGAGTACTCTTTTCTTTTTCAAAATAATTTTAATCTGTTTTAAGCTTGTGTCTGGGGTCCCTCGCAATTCCATATACATTTATGGATCAGCTTTTCCATTTCTACCAAAAAAAAAAAAAAAAGGCCACTGGGATTTTCATGGGGACTGCATTGTATATGTAGATCATTTTGGGTCCTACTGCCACCCTGAGAATATTAAGTCTTCTAATTCATAAACAAAGGATGTCTTTCCATTAATTTAGTCTTTAATTATAGCATTTAAAAAAAATTTCCAGTGCACAAGTATTGCATGTATTCAGTTAAATTTAGTCCTATTTTATTATTTTTGAATATACAGAAAACTGTTTTCTTAATTTTTTTGGTCATTACTAGTGTATAGAAATACAAGTGATTTTGGTGTATTAGTCTTTTATTGAAGCTTCACTAAATTTATTAGCCCTAATAAAAGTAAATTAAAAATCTCCAGGATTTCCTATATGTGAAATTATATCATCTGCAAAGAGGAATAGTTTTACTTGTTTCTTTCCAATTTGGATGCCTCATTCCTTTTTTTTTTTTTTTTCCTGTGCCTAATCGTTCAGGTTAAACTTTTCAGCACAATGTTGCTTATACCATTTTGAATAGAAGAAGCAGAAGCTGGCATTCTTTTCTTGTGCCTGATATCAGCAGGAAATCTTTTGGTCTTTCACCATTGATTATGATTATGATGTTAGTGGTAATTTTTTCATAAGTGCCATTAATCAGATTGAAGAAGTTCTGTTCAATCCTACTTTGTTGAATGTTTTATCATGAAAAAGTGTTGGATTTTGTCAAATTCTTTTTCTGCATCAACAGATTGTATGTTTTCCTTGATTCTATTAATATATTACACTGATCCATTTTTGTATGTGGAACCCCTTGCATTCCTGAGATAAATCTCACTTGATCATGGTGGTTTGCAAGGACTTTCTTGAGGATTTTTTTTCATCTTTGACTTAATTTCTTGTAATGTCTTTGCCTGGTTTTGGCATCAGGATAACGTTGGCCCCGTGGAATGAGTTAGGAAGTGTTCACCATTCTAAGAAGAGAGAAGGACTGGTGTTAATTTTTCTTTAAACATTTGATACAATTCACTAGTGAAGCCATCTGCTCCTGGGCTTTTGTCAGGAGGTTTTTGACTACTGATTCAATTTATTTACTTGTTATAAGTCTATTTACATTTTCTTTTTTTCCCTTGAGTCAGTTTTGGTAGGTTATGTGTTTCCAGGGAATTTGTCTATTTTACTTAGGCTTGTCAGCATACATTATTCATAGTTTTATCTTATAATCCCTTTTGTTCCTTTAATGTCGCTAGTAATGTCCCCATTATACTGTGTTCAAGTCATCTTTTTCTTGATCAAGAGTTCAGTTGGTTGCTGTAAACCTGTGACTACTTTCCAGCGTTCCCACAAAGTCAATTCTGACGCTTATCTTCTTGACGTTTCTTTTTAGGGATGGGCTCTTGGGGCTTCCTACCCTGTTATTTGCACCGGTGCACTTCTACTTTTTGTTTTCTATTAGAGTAGAATGGCCAACTGCCTCTGAAACGCGAAGTTCCTTCCCCCGTACATCCCGCCTGACTGGGATTCGGTTCCCCACTCCTGGCCTTCCCACCATCTGGGTATCTGTCCTCCACCATTTCTTTGAACCTCTCTAGCTCTAACACTAAGCTATGTCCCTCCAAATGTTTTCCACCCTCCCTCCTCCTCACGCTCCCCACCAGCACCACCCAAACCCCCGCTCCTTCTGATTGTAGGAGCTCGCCCTTCATTGCTTAACCCTCCCGCGCGCGCGCACGCGCACAACACACACACACACACACACACACACACACACACACACACACACACACGTCACTCTCTTACCCTTAGCCAGCGGGCTCCGCTGTGGTGAGGGCGCCTCAGAGACTGCACTGGCGCCGACTCGAAGGCCCCAGAGCCTCTCTTTGGCAAGACGGAGCTTCCCTCCGGGGCTCTGCGGGGCCCCGGGCTCGCGGAGGCTCCACGTGAGCGTCTCCCCCCACGCCGAGAGCGCGCACGCCTGCCCGCCAGCGCCTTCGCGGAGGGATCTGGGAGTGAAGCGCCGGGACGGGCGCGGGTCGCACAGGTGCTTGGGCCGGACGCGAAACGGCTTTCAGTGGTTAGAAAGAGTAAGGGAGAAAGAGAAAAGGGAGGGTGCGAGAACTGGAGCGGAAGGAGAGGGAGGGGTATCATCAAGACGGTCCGAGCGCGGCGAGGGGGTAGGACGGCCGCTCAGCTCCGCGACAGGGGTTTTCCCTTGGTAACGGACCAAACGACGGAGTCAAGCAGCCGTGGGCTGTATGGTGGTGAGGGGTAAGGAATAACGATAAAAAATAGAAAAGGCGCCGCTAGACTGCAGCATTTTCAAGCTTGGGTTGGAGCGCAGCCCAGGTCCCGCGAACTGGGAACCGGGAAGGCGGTAGTGGACGCTGCCGCGTCGCGAGACGGAAAGCGGCCGTGAGCCTCCCTGGGCCCCGCGCACCCCCGGGCCTGCCGTCGGGAAGGGCTTGCACCCCACCTCTTGCACCTCCTGTCAGGCCTCGCATACGTGATTTAGGCAACAGCGTTCAAGTAATAAGCAAATAAGCATATATATTTTTAAGTGAATATTATTATGACCTCACTTTTTCCGGAGTTGAGCTGCTTTGAATGGTCTTGAAACGGTTTAGTAGTTTTCTGAATTCTCAAGTGTCTTTTCATCAGATAGCGGACGCAGTAATTCGGTGTTGCCGCAGCCCTATCCGTCGATAAGAGGACTTTTTCGAGAGGCTGCAGCCAAGGAACGAGACTGAGAAAGTCGCTCTTAAACGTTTTCTGTCTACCGACTACTCTCTGAGATTAAGTTCTCTTTAAAGTATTTCTGAACATTTTGAGAATAATCAGCTCCTAACCTTTGTCTCCATTTAGATGGATGATGTAGCTGCCCCACTTCCTACTTGCACTCTTGTTTACTGGAAAAATGCATGGGAGATCTGTGGAGGCGGTAAAGTGAGGAGTTCTAACTCTGTAAGTAACCTTACCATTCCCTAATACATTCAATCAATAATCACTGAGCACTTCTTGTATGCCAGGCACTGTGCTAGGCAATAGAAGTAAAGGGCTCATCATCCCGAAAGAAAAAAAAAATAAATAACAAAACAGGAGGTACTGTAGGTGTTCTTAAATCTTTCCATGTTTTGTTCTAGTTATCTCCTGAGGGAGTCCTTCCTTTCCATGGCAGGGGGAGAACAATATTAACTGACTAAAACCATACCTGTTCCCCAGCCAAGCCAGTCTTTCTTGATTTGGTAAAGAGCACCAAAATTTTTTTTTTAATTTTTTTTAATGTTTATTTATTTTTGAGACAGAGAGAGACAGAGCATGAACGGGGGAGGGTCAGAGAGAGAGAGAGGGAGACACAGAATCTGAAACAGGCTCCAGGCTCTGAGCTGTCAGCACAGAGCCTGAAGCGGGGGCAAGATCATGACCTGAGCCAAAGTTGGACGCTTAACGGACTGAGCCACCCAGGCGCCCCAAAAATATTTTTTAATAAGAGAACAATTCACCATATTAGTCTACCTAGAAGAAGCTAGTGATGGTATTTTTTCTTTATTGGAGGTGAGGAGGGAGAAAGGGAGAGAGAGAAATAGTGTTCCTCTCATTATAAATCATTTAATGGAATGATTTTTGTTGTTGTCAATGACTCACGTGTGAAAACTGTTGCTACAGGTGAAATTTGAAGTTAGCAACCTGGGAAGTAAATCTTGAGTCCTTCTACCTACCAGCTTCTAAAGTAACCAAGTCTGATAAATTGCTACATGATTTTAAAGCTGTTTTAACATGTAAAAAAAAAATATATTGGTTGCCATACACTTAAGCTTTAGATAGGAACAGCAAGGCAAAATAGGTTTGGTTTTTACAAATCAAGGAATCTCTATAGATAGGAAGCTGAGAAAATGACTTTGCAGGAAGCTAAACAATAATCAAATAAAATGTTTCCCTAAGGACCCTTGAGATGAGATTGATGAGAGGAGGGAAGAGAGAAATGGGGAATGTCTCTCTTTTTGACAGAAAAAGTCCCTGAAGTAAATAGTTCTTAGAAAGGGACACTTGTCCACTGGGTCCACCGTAGAACCAGAGGTACCATCAGAAAGTGAGTCAGGGTTGTGAGGGGCCAGTCAGCTCCAAAGCAGAGTTATCTTTTATATGGAAGAGCAGAGTTAATAATTTCCATGTCTGCCCTGTATGAAGTAGATCAATCATGTAGAAACCAAAAGAGAAGGGAATTGATTTCACAGTTTCAGTTAGAAGGTAGTACCGTTACAGGAAACCAACCCCTGAACAAGGCTAAAAAAACCTAAATTTGGGTGACGAGTGTATGTAAATAAGACCAATTTTCCTTTTTCCTTTTCTTTCTTTTCCTCTTGTGCAAAGTGTTTCCATAATGTTGAAAAGGGCGTGGATAAATATTGCTGAGGGGAGTAAAATTACATAAAATCCACAGAGAAAAATTAGCAATATCGATGAAAAATTTAACGGGACATCTCTTCAATTAATTCCACCTCTAGAAACGATTCTGCAGATATATTTGCACATGTGCAAAATGGCCCATGTGTAAGAATAGTAACTGTAGTTTTGTAATGACACAAGAGGTGAGACTATTTCAATGGCTATAAATGGAGAGGGATCAATTAAATTATGAGGCTTCCCTAAAATTAATAATATATAGCTATTAAACAATGCAGCAGATCTGGCAGAAATATAGTGATTTTCAAGATACGTTGTTGAGGGGAAAAAAGGGTATAGGATAATGTGTGTAAAATAATTCAACTTAAATTTTAAAAATATTTGTGTATACATAGAATATTTCTGGAAAGACATGCAAAATGTTGTTGACTGTTGCCTCAAGGGAAGGATGTAGGTATCCGAGGGCTGTGTGGAGGGAAATTTATTTTGTACAGAACACAATTTGCTACCAGTTTTAAAAACAAGTGTTTGAACTATCTAATACAAATAAATAACTAATAAAATAAGCCAAGCACTGGTAGCAGGAAGTTTTTCTAGAACTTACCACATTCTATTTCGTAAGAATTCTGCAACTGTCAAAATTGCGTTAACAGGAAGAGAGAAAAGAAACCATCAGGATAAGTGATTCAGTTAGGCCTCATCTAAGCCTTAGTTTCCTCATTTGTAAAATGGGTACAAGGGTAACTATTTTGCAGAGTTGTCTGGATTAGACATAAAGGCTATGAATTATTATAATAGTAGTACACACACACACACACACACACACACACTCTCTCCTCTGACTCAGGCCTTCAGTTTCCCCAGTGTAATTCCCAGAAAAGATCAAGCTGGACCTGAAACAGGAAGAATTTATTTTCTCACCAGCACAGGATTTAGCACTAGTAGTAAGTCCCATCCCCTTGGATTTCATTTACTAAATGGGAAAATGGATCCCTGGATACCATGATGACCAAGACAAAACTCTGTGCTTTCAACAGTATTATGCAGTTTATACATAAGTGGATTTGCACTCAAATAATAGAGAACAAAACTAGTATTTCCCTTTGCTGTTACTCTTCTCCCCAGAGATTAATTGCTGATATCGTCGTAAAGGTGAGGGAGATCCTTTATGACTTACGGTTTTGTTTGATGCATGTTGTTTCCCCCCTTCATTAGCATCATAAAGTATACACTGGCTAAAATATCAATATGTCTTAGAGGTTTTTCGCAGGTCATAAAGATTCTTCCCTATTCTTTTAAACTGCTGCAGGTAGCCTAGTGTATGGATAAATGTGCCATTTATTTAATCATTTACCTGTTGATGGACATTGAAGTTGTTTTCAATTTTTACTAGTATAAAATGCCCAAAAGAGCATGGTTATACATATATTTGTTTCGTATATTCAAACCCATATTTTTTTCTTTCTTTCTTTTTCCTCTGAGGCTATTAATCTTGGTTATAAACATTACAAATGTCTGCCAGCTTGTTGCTTGTATTATTACTTTGTATATGGTATCATTCAACCTACAGAATTAAATTTTTTGATGGAAATAAATGTACCAACCATTATTTTAAAAAGATGTTTTTCTTACAACTTTGTTTTCTTGTTTAAGGTCTTTTACACACCCAAGATTATATGCACATGTTCTCCTATATATTCTGTTATTATTTGAAATTTACATATTTTATCAACCTGGAATTTATTTTCAGTGTATGTCAAGTTGTAGTAGGCAGTATAGTGCTCCTCCACACAAGATGTCCGTGTCCCAATCTCCAGAACCTGTGAATATGTTAGGATACAGTATGCAAAATGAAATTAAGGTTGGAGATGGAATTAAGGTGGTAATCAGCAGACCTTGCGATGATGTATTAGTTTCCTATTGCTGCTATGACAAACCACCATAAATTTAGTAACTTTAAAACAACACAAATTTCTCCTGAAAGTCAGAAGTCTTCTTCTGAAAGTCAGAAGGCCAAATGAAATAAGTTTCACTGGGCTGGAGTGAAAATGTAGGGCTGATTCTTTCTGGAGGCTCTGAGGGGAAAGTCTGATACCTTCTTTTTTTCATCTTGTAGTGGCCACTTGTATTCCTTGACATGCAGCCCTCTCTTCTACCTTCAAAGCCTGTCTCTCTAATCTCTGCTTCTGTCATCATATCTCCTTCACCATCCTGTTGTCAAATCTCTGTCACACTTATAAGGACACTTGTGATTACATTTAGGGCTCATCCGGATAATCCAGGATAATTTCCTCATTTCAAGATCCTTAATTATGTATGCAAAGTCCCTTTTTCCATATAAAGTAACAATCATAGGTTCCAGGAACTCAGGCCCAGATATTTTGGGGGACATTATTCAGTCTGCCATATATAGAGTGATTATTTTGGATTATCCAGATGGGCCCAAAGTATCACAATTCTTATAAATAAAAGAGGGAGGCAGAACAAAGAGAGCCTGAGACATAGCATTGTGAAAAAGACACAGCCTGATGTTGCTGGCTTTCAAGATAGAAGGAGGGTGTAATAAACCAAGGAATGTGGGTGACCTCTAGAGAGTGGAAAAGGCAAGAAACAATTATCCCCTAGTGCCTCCATAGCCATGTTAACACATTAATTCTAACCCAGTAAGACCCATCTTAGAAGTTTTTTTAAAAAACCTTAATTTTAGTAAGAACATTTAACATGAAATTTACCCTCTTAACAAAATTTTAAGTATACAATGCAGTATTGTTAACTATAGGTATAATGTTGTACAGCAGATCTCTAGAACTTATTCATCTTGCTTAACTGAAACTTTATGGATATTGATTAATAACTTACATTTTCAGGGTACTTGGGTGGCTTGGTTGGGTGTCCAACTTTGGCTCAGGTCATTATCTCATGGCTCATGGGTTTGAGCCCTGCATCGGGCTCTATGCTAACAGCTCAGAACCTGGAGCCTGCTTTGGATTCTGTGTCTCCCTCTGTCTCTGCCCCTCCCCACTCATGCTCTGTCTCTCAAAACTTAAAAAAAATTACAAAATTTTTTAAAAATAATAATTCACATTTTCCCCTTTCTCCAGCCCCTGGAAACCACATTACATATTTTGATTCTATGAATTTGACTTTTTTAGATACCTCATGTAAGTGAAATCATGCAATTTTTGTCTTTCTGTGACTGGTTCATTCCACTTAGCATAAGTCTTCAAGGTTCATCCATGTTGTTGCATATGACAGAATTTTCTTCTTTTTTAAGGCTTCTTTTCCATTGTATGTGTATACCACAATTTCTTTATTCATCTGTCAATGAACATTTATATTGTTTTCACATCTTGGCAATTGTGAATGGTTCTGTAATGAACATGGGAATGCTAATATTTTTTTAAGATTCTCTTTCAATTTTTTTGGATAAATATCCAGAAGTGGGATTGCTGGATCATATTTTTATTTAAAATTTTAATCTCCATTCTGTTTACCATAGTGGTTACACAATTTTGCATTCCCACCAGCAGTGCACAAGGGTTCCAATTTCTCTATATCCTCACCAACATTTGTAGGTTTTTTTGTTTTTTTTGTTTTTACAATAGCCATTCTTAAAAATGTGAAGTCATATTTTATTGTTTTTTGATTTGCATTCCCTAATAATTAGTGCTGTTGGAGCATTTTTCATATACCCGATAGCCATTTATTTATATTTCTTTTTTTGAGAAATGTCTGGTAACTCCTTAGCTCATTTTTAAATCAGGTTTTGGTTTTTTTGCTATTGAGCTGTGGGAGTTCCTTATATATTTTGGATATTAACCCCTTACCAGATATATGGTTTGCACATATTTTCTCATATTCCACAATTTCCCTTTTCACTGTGCTAATTGTTTTCATTGCTGTACAGAAGCTTTTTAGTTTGATGCAGTCCCACTTCACTGTGATGCCTTTAGCTTTGTTCTTTCTCAAGATTGTTTGACTATTCTGTGTCCTTTGGGATTCTATATGAATTTTAGGATTTTTTTTCTGTTTCTGAAAAAAAAAAGCCATAGGATTTTGATAGGGAATGCTTTGAAATGGTAGGTCACTTTGTGGACCTTTTATCCACTGTTTGGATATTTTAATAATATCAGTTCTTCCAATCCATGAACATAGGATGTCTTTCCATTAATTTATGTCTTCTTTAATGTCATTTATCAACTTTTTAAAGTAGGCTCCATGCCCAGTGTGGGGCTTAAACTAATGACCCTGAGATCAAGGGCTGTATGCTCTACTGGCTGAGCCAGCCAGGCACCCCTCATTTATTGAAGTTTTGAAGCATTCGGTATACAAGTCTTTCACCTCATTAGTTAAGTTTATTTCAAAGCATTTTGTTATGTTTAATGCTATTGCAAATGGGACTTTTATTTCTGCATAGTTCATTGTTAGTGTATAGAAACACAATTGATTTTTTATATTGACTTGGTATTATAACACTTTACTGAATTAATGTATTAGTTCTTACAGGGTTTTTTTTAAGTCTTTAGAGTTTTCTACATGTAAGATTATGCCATTCGCAGAGATAATTTTACTTCTTCCTTTCTAATTTGGTTGCCTTTTACTTTATTTTCTTGTCTAATTGCAATGGCCAGGACTTCCAGTACTACGTTGAACTGAAGTGGAAAGAATAGGCATCCCTGCTGATTTTTCAGTTTCAAGAACAGCTTTCCATTTTTCACTGTTCAGTATGATGTTAATTGCAGGCTTTTCGTATATGGTCATTATTATGTTAGGGTAATTTCTTTCAGTTCCTACTTTATTGACTGTTTTATCATGAAAGGATGTTGAATTTTGTCAAATGTTTGGTCTGTTATCTATTGAAATAATTACTGTGGATAGTGTTTTTGTTACTAATTTAATCTTTTATTGTAGGTCTGTTCAGATTATCTTCTGCTTGCGTCATTTTAGAAATTTGTGTGTTTCCAGGACTTTGCCTACTTTATTTAGGCTATCTAATTTGCTCATACAATTGCTCATAGTATCCTTTTATAATCCTTTTTATTTCTATAAGAAGAGTAGGGGTGTCTCATCTTTCATTTCTAATTCCAGCAGTTTGAATGCCATCTCTTTTGTCTTTGTTAATCAAGCTAAAGTTTTATCAATTTTGTTGCTCTTTAAGAAAATAAGCTTTTTAATTGATTTTCTATATTTTTAAATTTTGTTTTATTAATTTCCACTCTGATCTGCTGTTTACTTTCTTCTTCTTGCTTTAGGTTTATTTTGCTCTTCTTTTTCCAGTATTTTAAAGTGGAAAGTTAGGTTATTGGTTTGGGATCTTTCTTTCTTCTTGAAATGTTTCTGTGAACACTGCTTTTGCTACATCCCTTAAGTTTTGGTGTGTGTCTCCATTTTTATTCATCTCAACTTTGAGATGTTTTTGAGATTTTTAAAGTTCCCTTTTGATTTTTTCTTTGACCCATTGATTATTTAGAAGTGTGTTGTTCGATATCTTATGTTTCCGAATTTTTCAGTTTCCTGTCTGCGGTTGATTCATAATGTTGAAAAACATATCTTTATATCATTTCTATCCTTTTAATTTTTTAATGATTTCTATTCTGTATACTTTATTAAAACAATCCTTTAATTATTTCTACTATACTTTAAATTCATTGAGTTTTGTATTATGGTCTATGATCTATTCTGGAGAATAGCTCATATACACTTGGGAAGAGTATGTATTCTGTTCCTGTTTTGAGGACCATTGTATAAATGGTTGATTTATAGTGTTGCCCAAATCCTCTATTTCCTTGTTGATCTTCTGGATAGTTTAATTGTTCTATCTATTATTGGAAGTGGGGTATTGAAATATTAAACTATTATTAAGTTCTTATTATTAAACTATTATTAAGTTCTTTATTTTAATTCCAGTACAGTTAACATACAATGTTATATTAGTTTCAGGTATACAAATAGTGATTCAACAATTCTATACATTACTCAGTGCTCATCATGGTAAGTGTACTGTATTCCCCTTCACTTATTCCACCTATCCCTCCAGAACATTTTTAGTGTTTATTTGTTTTTGAGAGAGAGAGAGAGCATGAGCAGGGGAAGGGAAGAGAGAGAGGGAGACACAGAACTCAAAGTGGGCTCCAGGCCCCGCGCTGTCAGCACAGCCTGACGCAGGGCATGAATTTACGAACCATGAGATCATGACCAGAGCTGAAGTCGGATGCTCAACCGCCTGAGCCACCTAGAAGCCCCATTTAGAACCTTTTTAATGTCTGCTTTTTCTGATGTTATAGCCACTCCAGCTTATTTATTGTTGCTCTTTGCATAATGCACCGCTTTCCGTTCATTTGCTTCAAGTCTTTGTATTTTGAATCTAAAATGTGTCTCCTGTAGACAGCATAGAGTGGATCTTTAATGCACTGACAATCTCCGCCTTTTAATCAAATTATTTAATATAGTCACATTTAATGTTATTGATATATTTGGATTTATATCTGCCATTTTCTTTATGTTTTTGTATGTCTTACATCTTTTTAGTTCCTTTATTTCTTCTTTACTGCTCTCTTTTGCATTAAACTAATATTATCTGATGTACCATTTTAATTTTTAATAGTCTTTTATACTATATTTTTTCAATTTTTATTTAAATTACAGTTAACATGTAGTATAATATTAATTTCAGGTGTATAATATAGTGATTCGTCACTTCCATACAATCCCTGGTGCTCATCATATACTATATATTTTTTGAGTAAGTTTCTTACTGATTGCTCTAGGCTTACGATATACATCTTAACTTATCAGAATCAGCTTTATATTTATATTTATATTAATATTAATTTAATTCCAGTGAGATTTAGAAACATTACTGGTAAATAGCTCCATTCCCTTTCCTCCGTTTTCTGTTATTATTGATATACATATTATATCTGTACGTTACAAACCCAATGCATGATTATAATTATATAATACTATGTCTTTTAGACTAGTTAAGAGAAGAAAGGAGAGCAAGTACATATTTATAGCTTTTCTTATATTAACCTTCTTATTTATCATTTCTGATTCTCTTTATTTATTCTTGGAGAATCAAGTCACCATTTGGCGTTATTTCCTTAGCCCAATATAACTCCCCCCCATACCTTTTGTGCTGTTATTAGCAAACGTATTACATTTGTATGTATCATAGGTCCAAGAATACATTACATACATATTGATTTATACAGTTGCTTTTTAAATTGGGTAGGAGAAGAAAGGAGAAAAATGGATTTATGTTGTCTTTTTTATGACATAATTATCATTACCAGTGCTCTTTGTTTTTTAATAAGAATTTAATTACCATTGGGGGTCACTTACTTTCAGTCTGACTAACTTCCTTTAGAATTTCTTATAAGGAGGGTCTGCTAATAACAGATTCTCTTTGTTCATCTGGGAATATCTTTCATTTACTTTTGTTTTTTAAAGATAGATTGATTTGCTGAATATAGGATTCTTGGTTAACAGTTTCTTACTTTGAGCACTTCAAATATATTATCCCATCGTTTCCTGGTCTCCATTGTTTCTGCTGCAGATGTCATATTTTAATAATTTTGAGGTTCCCTTGAAAATGAGTCATTTTCTTACTCCTGTCAATTTTCTCCCTGTGTTTTGTTCTTTCAGAATTTTTTTTAAGTTTATTTATTTATTTATTTATTTAGAGAGAGAGAGAGCACGTACGAGCAGGGGAGGGGCAGAGAGAGAGGGAGAGAGATGGTGAGAGAGAGGGTGACAGTTTCCTCACTATCAATGCAGAGCTCAATGCAGGGCTCAGACTCACAAACCATGAGATCATGACCTGAGCCAAAATCAAGAATCAATGCTTAACCCACTGAGCCATCCAGGCACCCATGGTTCTTTCAGAATTTTTACTATGTTTTTATTTGTGGAACTTTGTGTTTTCCTACCTGGAGTTTGTTGAGCTACCTATATGTGTAGATTATTGTTTTTCAGTAAATTTGAGATGTTGTTCATCCATTATTTCTTCAAATATTGCTGCGCTTAATAGTGTCCATATTTCTCTGAAGCTCTGTTCATTTTTCTTCATTCGTTTCTCTCTCTGCTCTTCAGGTTGCATAATCTCTATTATCTTTATTCACATTTGCTAATTATTTCTCTTTTTAAAATTTTATTTATTTTGCGAGAGCATGAATGGGATGGGGTAGAGAGAGAGGGAGTGAGATTTCCAAGCAGGCTCGGTGCTGTCAGCTCAGAGCTTGATGCAGAGGCTTCAGCTCAGGAACCATGAGGTCATGACCTGAGCAGAGTCAAGAGTTGGACCCTCAACTGACTAAGCCGCCCAGGGCCCCACTACTAATTATTTCTTAATCACATCTACTGTTGAGCCTCTTCAGTGAAGTTTTCACTTTAGTCATTGTACTTTTCTAGTCTAGAATTTCCATTTGATTCTTTTTTATAATTTCTATCTCTTTATTGATATTCTGTATTTGCTGAACATGTTCATCATTCCTTTTTAACTCTTTAGTCATGACTCCCTTTAGTTCTTTGAACATGTTTATAATGACTACTTTGAAGACTTTGTTAAATTTGACATCTGGTTACTCTGTAGGCAGTTAGGCACTTTCTGTCGTCTGCCTTTTTTTTTCCCCCCAGGGTGCGGGTCATACTTTCCTGTTTCCTTGCATGACTAATCATTTTTGTTGGAATCTGGACATTTTAGATAATATATTTTGGCAACTCTGGGTACTGGTGCCTCCCCTCTTGTTGTTTGCTTGTTTATTTGTTTAGTAACATTATTTTAATAGAGTCTGTTTCTTGCACTGATAAGCTTCTGATATTGCTCTTCAGGGAGCATATCCTTGGGTTATATGCACAGTCACCCTGGGTTAATGGTGGTTTTTTTCAAGGTTCTCTTTGGTTGTCTCTTTTCCTGATCATACCCAGTTGTTAAACTCTAATCGCTGGGTGATTTCTTTATGGCTTTCAGTCAGTACCCTGGGGTATAAATTGCTCATCAACTAAACCAAAGAAATTCAGACTCCTTTGAAGGGATAGTTCTGGAAGGCAGTTATTAATATTTGTTCTGACCCTAGACAGTTTCCTGTAGCTATGTTCTTCCAGGTTCTCTCCTGCACACTAGCTGGCTCACAATTTACCTTATATGTCCAATGATTCTACCAATATCATCCCAATTGCCCTTCAGTACTTCTTTCACTAATAGTGAGAGTAGTTTTGGGGGGCACCTTTAGGCTTGAACTTCTCCACACTCTCTTGCAAATAAAGTCATTTCCTTTAGGAAAAGCTTTATTGCCTACTCTCCCTCCAGGAAAAGTCTTGGAGTTATGGCTATGGACCTGGAAGCGAGGACAATGGCAAGCTTCTCTCTCAATGACGTTCCCAGTTTAGGAGCTGAGTGCTCAGTGGTGGTGGTTAGGGTGGGGTGGGCAGTATCTTCTGCTTTTTGTTTTTGTTTTGTTTTGTTTTGTTTTGTTTTGTTTTGTTTTGTTTGATTCTCCCAGCATGTAGTCAACAGACTGGTGGAAAGATGATTGGGGTCCCAATATTCTCAGCAACACCACACCCAGGGTAGAGCTCCTTAGGGACTGGGTAGAAGAAAAACTCCATCTCTATGCTTGCCTATAACTTTGCCTCAGTAGCAGATCGGTGGGGGAAAGATGAGAAATACTGACTTCCTGCCCCTCCTGGGATGATAGCTTTCTAACTGGGAACTAGGGGAGATGAAACTGTGCTCTTGCCTGAGCCAGCCTAGAGTGAAGTTTCCATCTTGCTGAATTGGGAGGAAGGGGAAGCAGATTTCTCAGTTCAAATACCACAGACTGTCATGGTTCTTCACACATTTTAATAAATTCTCTTGAATATGTGTTTATTCAGATGTGTGTACTTAACCATACTGAGCAATTTTAGCTGGTTGTTTTAAAATTGTTTCCACTGGGTTTGCTGGTGACTGAGTCTACGGAGTTCCTCAGGCTGTCATGCTGAGAGTCTGAGGAATGCTACCCATCTTTATTTCCTCTTTCTGGAACATGTATTCTCTTCAGTAAGATTTACATTGGAACTTCTGCTATGCTTTACATTTCAAGCTGTCATATTTTCCGTCTCTTTATTTCTGTTATATTCTTTTCTGTGTGAGCTCTACACCCAATGCGAGGCTAGAATTCAGCTCACAACCCCGAGATCAGGAGTCACATGCTATGCCAACTGAGCCAGCCAGGCACCCCTATTTCTCTGTACATTCTGAGTTTATTTTCTTTAGTTCATAATCCATCTAACCAATTTTCTCTCCAACTCTGTCTAATATTCTGAGTTACTCTTGAATTTTCAATTTTATTTGAGTAATTTCATTTTGACTTTAATTCAGTTTTATTGAATTTAATTTTAATTTTATTTATTAAAATTTTATATTTTAAATTTTCTTTAGTACTATTTAGTTCTTTTAAAAATCTGCCTGGTATTTTAAGATAGGGTCTCATTGATTTCTTATATTTTCTCCTCCTATGGCTTTGTTTCTAATCATTTATCCAATATGTATTTCATAGTATATATCTGATCCATTCTTAAATTCTAAGGAATTTCTGTTTCTTGTTTACTAAGCTTTTTTGCCATGAATGACTTAAGTTTTATGAAATGCTCTTTCTGTATATATATTATTTTTAATCTTAAACAGGGAGGCTGTCACCTTACATTTCATGGGTTTAAATGGAGGTAACTTTGAATCAGAATATAATTTTTTTGCAACCCAATTTAAATTAATGGATAGATGGGTCATCTGGGTGGCTCAGTTGGTTGAGCTGTCCAACTGGACTCTTGATTTCAGCTCAGGTCATGATCTCAAGGTCATGGGATTGAGCCCCATGTCCGGCTCTGCACTAAGCAGTGGAGCCTGCTTAAGATTCTCTCTCTCTTCCTATCTATCTTCTCTCTCTCTCCCTCCCTCCTTCTGCACCTCTTCCCTCCTCACACACTCTAAAAAAATTTTAAAAATAAATTAATGGGTAGAGGCATTAAAAGCTGATGGCTACTAACATCCAAGAGAGATGAGACATTATGTGCCTCCTGATGAAAGAACATACCACCTCCTCTGAAGTAGCCTTGAGAAAAAAATCTATCTAGATTCAACTAATCAACTTAGAGGAAATCAGAAGACCAAGGATTATGTTAAACTACACTATGGAGATGCAGTTAATAGAATCTGGATTATATGAAACTCTCCAGGACAAACAACTGGCTTTCCTCACCAAGTAAACTGTAAGGAGAGAGAGCAGGAGAGAACACATGAAAGATGGGGAGGGAAAGGGAAAGCAAAAGAGCCAGCAAGAATGGGAGAGTGAACTCAGAGATTAAAAGAAACATGAAATACATACAAACCAATTGCTATGTGTGGAATTTAACTGGATCCTGATTCAAATAAAGAATATGTAAAAAAAAAAAAAGTGGCATTCAGGAGATATGTGAAGTTTTGAATATTCACTGCATATTTGATGTCACTAAGGAATTTTAATTTATTTTCAAATGTGTGCCAATGGCATTGTGCCTATCTTAAAAATAGTGATCTTTTAGATGTAACATTGAAATACTCATGGTTGAAATTATATAATGTATGTAAAATGCTTCAAAATAACATGTGAGGAGTATAGTATAGAAGAAACATATAGGCTATGAGATAATTCTTGAAGCCAGGTAATAGATAAAGGTTCATTACTATTCTTTGTATTCTCTTATACATTTGGAATTGACTTTGCTATTACTTACTGCTTTAACCTTGTAATCTTGATTCTTACAGGGAAGGAATTTTGCTAAAATGAGGTCAAAAAGAGCAGTTAACAAATGCATCATCACATTCCGATGTGTAGACTTTTTAAACCTGAATCATCTGTAAAGCTGAGGGCATCGTTTGAAAACACTGACAATTTCCTGTTAATTTTCCCTAAATGAAATCATCAAATGCATTTGTTTTTATTCTGAAAAAAATGTGCTTTGCTACAAAATACTTATGGAATCAAGCACACATCTCTTTTTTCGGTTCTGAAACACTTAAAATATTTCAGTGTCTGTACTTTTTCAAAAATCATTTTTTCAGGGTCCTACTGATATCACAAGCTGTTCAGTTTATGTGAGTGTTCAGTTTAAACTGCTGATTGAGGCAAAACCAACAACTTTTTATTTGTTGCTCATTAAATGTAATAAGACATGGGCACCTTGGGAATGGCACCTAAATCAATCCATAATTTATAGAAACCTACAGTCTCCTTGGGAAGACAGATTACATGACAAGATGAACAAGAGAAATGTGTAAAAATAATTGTCAAGGCAACAGAATAAATTATATATATGTATTTTTTGTCAACTCAGAATTCAGTACCCAGAATTCCTAATTCCCTCCATCGTAAGTATTTTTTAACTGTATTAAACCTTGATTCACCCCCACCTCTGCTGAGATAACAAGGGGATATAAATGGGCAAAATAGAATGGGTAAAGGGCTCTAGTAACGTTAATTAAGGCACCAACATACTATCTGTAAATATATTCTTTCCCTTCTTGAAAAACATGGACTTTTGGTTTCTGCCATGCCAGGACACTATGATCTTTATCCTGAATTGAACTGTTACAAGGAGCCAGACTCTAGTCCTAGGGAGAAGTGATTTGAAATGGAAATGGAAGCATCACTAAAATTTCAATAGGCAGAAGCATAATGGGTGTATACATTTCACAAATATATATAGTAATGCTTATGTGTCAGTCACTATGCTAACTGGACAATCAGGCAATTTAATACAGTGTGAACAGGGTGTTTGGGGAACACAAAAGGACGGACAGCCAGCCAAGTGAGGCAGATGAAAGAGGGTGGTGGTGGAGCAGTCAGGTGGAGAGACAACAAAGGGCAGAAGTAAGAGGGGGGTCCATCCTGCTTGGACCAGAAGTCTAAGAGCTGCTCTGATATGGCGGCCATTAGACACATGTGGCTGTCGAACACTTGAAATAAACTTACTTGACTGAGAAACAATTTGTAATTTTAGCACGTAACTTAAATTTAAAAACTGATAGGTTTATTTTTTTACTTTTATTTTTATTTTTTTTTCAGTATATGAAATTTGTCAAATTGGTTTCCATACAACACCCAGTGCTCATCCCAAAAGGTGCCCTCCTCAATACCCATCACCCACCCTCCCCTCCCTCCCTCCCCCCATCAACCCTCAGTTAAAAACTGATGTTTCAATATACTTGCAATGATGGGTATGTGGATCTACTTTTTCATAGTAGAATTTATAAAATTTAATAACAGATCAGGGGCGCCTGGGTGGCGCAGTCGGTTAAGCGTCCGACTTCAGCCAGGTCACGATCTCGCAGTCCGTGAGTTCGAGCCCCGCGTCAGGCTCTGGGCTGATGGCTCGGAGCCTGGAGCCTGTTTCCGATTCTGTGTCTCCCTCTCTCTCTGCCCCTCCCCCATTCATGCTCTGTCTCTCTCTGTCCCAAAAATAAAAAAAAAAAAAAAAAAAAAAAAATAACATCAAATTACTTCTAATGAAAGTTTGGCATCAGATTTGAGATGTGCTGGTAAGTGTAAAATACACATCTGATTCCAAAGACTTAGTATTTGCAAAAGATGTGTAAAATTTTTTGACTTTTCACTACTGATTACATGTTGACATATTTGGGGTAGAGTAAGTAAATATATTATTATAATTAATTGGCTTTTTAAAAATGTGGCTCCTAGATTTAAAATTACATATTGGCTCACATTATATTTCTAGGGATAGCACTAGTCTGTAGTGCTGTCAGGTGTGGGAGATACAAGAGGCTGGAGTAAGCCAGAATATGTCAGGACATGCAGGGCTTTGCAAATTGTGATAATCAATAAGAAGCCGTACATTCAAAATAGTATTGGCTTGAAAGCCTACCAAGTGCCACTTCCTGGTCCCTTGGGATATCTATCAGTGAACAAGATTTCTGCCTTCACAGTGTGTACATTTCTAGGGAATGGGGGTGGAAGTTATCAAAAATCAAGCAAACACAAATAAGTATTAGATTTGTTGGGAGGTGTTAATAGCTTATGGAAGAAAAAAATTGAGTCATGTGGGAATGGGCAGGAGGGCAGGGGCTGTGGAGTGAAAATCCTTGCCCTCCATTAAAATAGGATGTTGGGTTGATGCACTGTGATTTTTGAGCAGAGATTGGAAGGTGATAGAGTGAACCACGTGGTTATCTAGGAGAAGTTTTCCAAGTAGAAGGAATATAAAGCAAATACTCTGGTATTAAAGGCAGGAGAGGGCCTGATCTGCTCCAGGAAAAGCAAGGCCGGTGGTACAGAGGATGGTTGGTAGGAAGTCAGAGATGAGGGACATGTGCAGATTCCATGAGGACTCATGGACTATTGTGAGGATTTGGGCTCTTATTCTGAGTGAAAGAGAGTTTGAGCAAAGGAATGACTCATGTTTTACAAGGATCATTCTGGACCATCCTGGTTGCTGTATGGGACTAGAGAAGAAGAAAAGAGGACCAGTTAGAATATCACAGAACTCAGGTGAGAGGTGAGTGGCTCAGACCAGGGTAGAGGTAGTAGCTGTTGTGAGGGTGTCAGTTTCTGGATATATTTTGGATGGCAGAATGAATAAACCTCTTCCTGGTGTGAATGTGGGTTTTGAAGAGTTCAGGATAACTCCATGATTTTGGTCTGAGGGACCAGAACCATAAAACTGCCAACTACCAAGAAATGGCAGAGATTTGGTGGCGGCGAGGGTGGGGGTGGAGATGGGAAACAGTCACTGAGGAATGAGTGAAGATAGATAAGTCCAAGAATTGAGCCCTGGGGCAGGTAACATTAAAAGATCTGAGAGAATAGCAGGAATCAGAAAAGAAGATTGAGTAGCAACCATTGACGTAGAAGGAAAACTGACTGTAGCATCCTTGGAAGCCATGTGAGGAATATTTATCAAGGAGGAGGGACAGATGAAATCTATCAAATGTGGCTGATAGAAAAAGAAAGATGAAATCTTAGAACTGACTGATTTAGTAAGGAGGTGACCTTGAAAATGGTGGTAGTGGTGGTGCTGAAAGTAGAGTGCTGGAAAAGCTAGATTGGAGTGAGCTGAAGAAAGGAGGAGGAATTGGAGACAGAATAGATCTTTGGGGGTTATATTCCAATGAAAGGCAAAGCAGTAAGACAAACAGCATACTGGATTGTGGCCAAGAATTCTTTTTTAATGGGAGAAAGTAACAGCATTATTTGTGTGCAGAGAGAAATGATGCAAAGAGGGAAAATTTGAGCATGGAGAGATGGGCAACCACTAGAGTGAGGTCTTTGACCAGGTCAGAATTACACAGGAATGATCAGATTTTCATATACGCAAATATTCACTGAACTTGTGCCAAGCACAAGGAACTGAGGATTCCAGTGAAAAAGACACAGTTCCTGCTTTTATGGAGGTTTATCAAAGAGTGAGGGAGATAGGGAAGTCCTTAACTGAATGATAGCCCTTTATATATTGGAAATTCTCAAAGTTTTCCCTTCAGTGGTTAGAAATTCTCAATTCCTTTAACCACTACTTATGTGGCATGGTCTTCCCAATCCTCACACCTTCCTAAACTGGTGCTTTTTAGATGGTCAGTGTTCTCCTAAAAATGTTGTGCCCAGAACTGGATAGTGTTCCAGACATGATTTAACAGAATTCAATGTCAAACTAAGATTATTTTATTTTACAAAGCCAGGTCTCCTCTAGAGTCCACTCCTTAAAAGGTATCAATTTAAGGGGCACCTGGGTGATTCAGTGGGTTAAAGTATCCAACTCTTGATTTTGGCTCAAGTCATGACCTCACAGTTTGGGAGTTTAAGTCCCGCATTGGGGTTTCAGACTGACCGTGTGGAGCCTGCTTAGGATTCTCTCTCCCCCCCACCGCCCCTTCCCTCTGCCCCTCCTGCACATGCTCTCTCTCAAATAAACTTTTTTTTTAAAGGTATCAATTTAAGAGAGTAGATGCTTACAGTAAAAAGCTCAAACAGTGCAGAAAGACATGAAGTACACAGTAGATCTCTTGATTCATACCTCAGAGGTTATCACCAAGCTTCTTACCAGAAACTTTCTATGAACATAAAGCATAAATACACTATCCACACATCCAGTATTTTTCTGACTTCCACTTGTAACAGACATCATTCCATTCTGGTGCATAAAGATACACATCATTTATTTGAGCTGATGTATCTTATTTAGATGCCCCCACTCCTTTGAGAATTTTAGCCATTCCTAAGCTTTTGCCTACTATAAACAACTCCAGAATGCACTCAGGCTAACTTGCAAAAACATGTCAGGTTTCAAATATAACCCTGGTATTCCACCCTTCTCCTTTTTTGGTTAACACTCTACATATGAAGGATTCTGGTTTATCCACAAAATCATGAAAAACAATGCAAAACAATGCATTATCAATAAAGTTTTTAAGTAGATGCAAATGCACAAATCAGTAACTTGGCACTCTTCCAGAGGGTTAAGTCACTATGCTACAACTTTTCCATTATGCCCATAACCTTCACTAGGGAAAATGAAAATATTTCAAAACTGACCAATGCATTCCCTTAATTTTGTAGCTAAAAAAAAAAAAAAAAAAAAAAAAAAAAAAGAAGTGAAAGATCATGTAAAAAGCATCCCAGGAAGAAAGTCTACATAGTCCTTAAGAATAAGGTATCAGCTGGGGCACGTGGGTGGCTCATGTGGTTAAGCATCTGACTTTTGATCTCAACTCAGGTCATGATCTCATTGTTCCTGAGTTTCAGCCCTGCATCTGCCTCTGTGCTGATGGCTAGGAGCCTGCTTGGGATTCTAGCTCTACCTCTCTCTGCCCCTCTCCTGCTTGTGCATGTGCGTGCTATTTCTCAAAATAAGTAAACTTTAATTTTTTTAATGTTTATTTTTTGAGAGAGAGAGAGAGCGAGCGAGCGAGCAGGGGAAGGGCAGAGAGAGAGAGGGAGACACAGGATCTGAAGCAGGCTCCAGGCTCCAGCTGTCTGCACAGAGCCCTATGTGAAGCTTGAATCCCTAAAACCATGAGATCATGACCTAAGCTGAAGTCGGACACTTAACCAACGGAGCCACCCAGGTGCCCCAAAATAAATAAACTTAAAATGCCCCCCCTTTGCTCATGCTCTTTCTCAAAAATAAACATTTTATTTTATTTTATTTTATTTTTTAATTTTTTTTTTTTTCAACGTTTTTTATTTATTTTTGGGACAGAGAGAGACAGAGCATGAACGGGGAAGGGGCAGAGAGAGAGGGAGACACAGAATCAGAAACAGGCTCCAGGCTCTGAGCCATCAACCCAGAGCCTGACGCGGGGCTCGAACTCACGGACCGCGAGATCATGACCTGGCTGAAGTCGGACGCTTAACCGACTGCGCCACCCAGGCGCCCCAAAAATAAACATTTTTAAAAAATGAAGAAAAAAAAAAACCTGACGGGTAACAACAAAAAGACAGGAGTATATGCCAAATGAGAACTCTGAAAATGAGGTTTCTAGAAAAGGCTACTGAATCAAGAAAAGTACATAAGTCATTGGGGGAAAACTGCTTTCTGAAGGCAGCAAGAAAAATGCCCACGTTTTTGCCTTGATATCCTCAGACTTCTAAGAATGAAGGAAAGGAAGGCATAGTATTACAGAGTAGTGAATCAGGGTTTACAGACCCAGACAACCCTGGGTTCAGATTCATTAGGCCATCTGTGCATCTCTAATGCACAACCAGAGTTGAATCACTGTATTGGAGAATGCGAGAGTCATAATCACATGTAACCCAAACAGCTCCATGTTTTAATGCTGGGGGTAACTGGTTTATTTTATTGTTTATAATTAGCAGATTATCTTGAAGCCAATCTCCTAGACACAAACACATGGACTTTACAGACTCTTTAAACAGGATATGTCACTAAAGGATCCAGTAACAGCCCACAGTGAAAAGAATTCTGAGGAAAAAAAAAAAGATCTCCCTGTGACAGAACAAAACACATTCCTATAAAATTAACAAAAAGCAGTGTAAGAAGCAAGCTTCTATTTTATGAAAAAATCTAAACCACTAACTCATGTAAAATAATTCATCAACTCAAAAAGTAGAAACAAAGATCAAATATTAATTTTAAAAATACCTGACACACTATAATGTGTGTATATAGTCTCTTACATGGTTTAAGACTATCTGAGTATTAAACACCCAGTTTTTCTCAAGTTGTGGCAGGCCCAAATATCGTTCTGACTGTACAGTCACTCATGAAGATCGAACTCAAACAGAACTCTTCTTAGAATTACCATCTTAAATTTTGTATCATTACACCTGTATTTTTTCAAGAACTGGGTCTTTTTTATTTTTAAGACAGCTTTACCATTTGATTATATTCACTGTAGAAAAACGTGGAGACACAGAAAAATATAAAGAAAATTAAACTGTTTCCCTCCCCCAAATATGGTAACAAAAGATTATAATATATTCAATTTCTAGTCTTTTTATACATCAATGCAGAATTTAAAAACAAAATTAGCAATGTAAAATGCTTACGCATATCCTTTTGTCATTTCATATTACAGAGCAGTCATTTCTTTAGGACATTAAATATGTGAAAACATGATCTTTACTTGGCTGCTTCACAATCGAATTAGAGCTAGGTCATAATTTACCTCCAACTGTTGGATATTCAGATTGTTTCGTATATTTGTTATTATAACTAAAACTATATTAGACATCCTTCTTTATACATGATTCTTTGTATCTCTGATAATTTTATAAAGATAAAGTCCTAGGACTAGAGTAGCCAGCACATAGGGTGTAAGTATTTTTAAAACTTTTTAAAACTGTAGGAATTTTACCAAACTGCCCTCCAGAAAGACTGTATGAATTTACAGTTACACCAATAAATAGTCTAAGAATTCCAGTTCTTCTTCATATTTCCTTGGTAACATAGGAAGCTGGATGTTATCTCCTACCCTGTATTATTACAAACTTACTGGGGGAAGGGCAAATGGGGTCTTGTCTTTTTAAGAATTTTTCCACGTGTTTAACAGGTGATTTGCTTTCCTTCTGTTTTCTGAAGCAGTCCAAGCCTTCTAGAAGGCATTTCTGATATGTGCATGTCTTGTCATGTTCTTCCTTAGCAGGCAGGGGCATGAGAGCTTCATGTCTTTCCATGTTTTTTCCATTAACTAGGCAGAAATTTCCCAAATGACTGGAATTGGAAAGTCTTCTGGTCTTCTAGGCAGCCACGCTCTTTTAATGTCTTGGTAATAAAACAGAAAACTGGGCTGTATTCTAAAAGGAAGAAAGCAGGCATAGATTACAGTTAACCAAGCACTTACTGTAGGTATTGATTCTTAGGATCAGGATAATCACCTGGAGTACTTACTACAAACCAGATTTTGATTTTAATGTTTATTTTTGAGAGAGAGAGAGCACGAGAAGGGGAGGCCAAGAGAAGGAGACAGGGTCTGAAACAGGCTCCAGCTCTGAGCTATCAGCACAGGGCCCAACACAGGGCTTGAACTGATAGACCTCAAGACGGTGACCTGAGCCAAAGTTGGATGCTTAACTGACTGAGCCACCCAGGTGCCCCAAACCAGATTTTGATTTCAGAGAGTGAGGACTCATGGTGTACACTCCTCAGAAAATTCTCATGTTCACCAGAGCTTAAAAACAACCAACCAGAGGTGGGACTTGGGACATAGCTCATAACTCTTTGTTCCTCTGTCTCTCTCTCCTTTCCTGTAAAGTGTGTTTATTTCAAGAAGGTTGTTCAGATTCTCTCAGATCTCTATTCCCTTTCACATCCACTAGGACACATTTTATGCACCAACCTCCAGTCTCAATTAATTTAACGCAATCTCTGTCATTCACCTTATCCCACTGGAAAAAATCCTTGAAATTTTAACATACTGGTATCTCCAAACATAATAGGATCTTCTTTATCACAGCAAGTCTTATATATCTTTATAAACCACAGCTGGACACATAACGGGTACTAAGTGTTTCTGAAATGCATGAGTGAATGGATGATACACATTTCAGTGTACAGAGGTCTGAACATGCTACCCCAGAAAACCCCAAAAGAATAAGCGGTTATTAGTAGGGTGTCCCTTAATGTGACAGAATGGAGGTCATGATTCTTAGTTTTGTCTAGAGCAGCAATTCTTAATTTTCTTCAGAATCTGATGATCAATTTCTTTCCTGAGAATCTGATGAAAGCTACACATATTAACCCTCTTTAAAAATGCATATATACAGAAATACACTATTTTTACATACTTTCAGAAGTTTCTCAGAAGGAAAGGAACACATGAATTTCTACCATTCAAGCATTTTTTACTTAAAAATGAGGCTGAAATAATTTATTGCTTGGGAAATTATCTTCAAATTCAAAAGACCATGGTCAAAATACGGTCAGTTGGAAAACCTAAAAAAAAAAAACAACCCATCATATTTTGCAGGTGACATTAGCCTCAGCAGCTGCAAAAGTATGAGTCATATTTCCCACAATCAATAGTGTGCTTGTTTAGACAAGCTAACGTTATGCTGCTCCTACTGCACCACACTCAGGGAAATATAACGGTTTCTGGTTATAACACTCCCTATTCTTAGAAATTATTGTTTCCCTTTCCTTCTTAATTATAGTAAGGATTGCCTGCATTCAATTATGATGGGGGAAAAGGGCTATCGTTTACTCACTTAAGAACATGTATCTCCTAGGTATACAGGTTGAAACCAACACATGTATTTCCTGTCCCTTATGGACTTGAAGTCTAGTGGGAAAACAGAATACAAATTCCAATATTCTTGACTTTGCCAGTCCTTAAGGCTGACAGACACCTTGTTATAGGGTGTGCTGCAGCCTGCTATATCAGTTTGCAAGAACCAGCTCTGTGTATCTATCAATGGCTTTGTGTGGACAGCTTGAAATCAGCTGTGCTGGAGCATTTACACCATGCAGTCAGCATCCACTCCAAATCATGGTTCCTCTAAGCCCAGCAGTTGTCCATCACTGACCACCACACGGTGTCTTCATCACACTGAAATCGTGGCTCTCATTCCAGGGCTCCTTGGTAGTAGCAGTTCAGGTAGGGAGGGCTTTTACCAACTTTTCAAATCCTCTCTCAACTACCTGTCATAAGATCCAAGAGTACAGGTGTGTTCTAGACCTTAGAACATGCTAGTTATCTTCTCTGGATAGTAGGGGAATATAATATCCAATCACTTTGAGGCAATTCCTTATCCAATGGGGTTAATTATGAGAGTCACAAAATGTCCAAGTAAAAATCATGAGTCTCTGAGTTTAGCAGTCTGTTTAAATTATATTCTGGGAATGACTACTACAGTTGAAAAGCTACCAATCTACAACCCCATCCCATGTTTATAATTAATCACTGTCTTAATTTGATACAACATCAGCCCTAGGTAGACATTCCTTGGCACCGTTTTGGTATTGCTATCTTAGTGTTTTGGCTTTAAATTTTGCATGGATCTGCCAAACAGCAAATAGCATTGTCAACAATGTAAGCCATGTGCACAATAAGCACAATCAATCTTCTTTAAAGTATGACTTAGTGATACCTTGCAAAGCATGACAATGTTAAGAACCTGGCGGACTAGATAATAAAACTCTCACCACCTCGACTTTCAACAGTCTTGCATTATTAGCCAAAATATAAAACTACTCAATTTTAGTATGATAGTAAAGAGCATGAAAACTTGTAGAGAAATTCTAGACTAGTATAAAATACATGACGGGCTAAATCAAGGTGAAGTGAAAATAAGAGAAAAAGGCAGCTATGTAAGTCTATGGAAGGGTCTGCTTGAAGACAGCTAAGGATACTTACCTTCAGGTTCTGGAGGGTTTCTGACCATTCCATGGACCCTATCTGAGGTATGGTAGTGAGGAGTAAACTTTTGGCTTTATTGGCATTTTCTTTCAGGGTCTTTAAGACCCGGTCCACTGAAACCTAGAGAAACAACAGCACAGGATGTTACTAGCAATTTAGAATTCCACTGCTTTTCGCAGACCATTTTCCTGAGTTTCTACCTCATCTGTGAAGTCAGTTTACTCCAATTCCAATCCCCTGAGCACCAGCTCTGCATTTTTCAAGGCAGTCTTGCTTCCAGGGGGAAGGTCTTGGAGAAACCTAATGACATCTCTGAAAAGCACCACTGGTTCTCAATATAATGTCTGAAAAACCATCTCAGAAGTATGTGTTAGCATGGTCTAGAAAGATGTGGCTAATTCTCCTCACATCCACAGTAAAATGGATCCCAGTCTTAAAACCATTGCTACACTGGCTAACCAATCAGAAGATGAGCACATTTCTCTTAAAAAAATTTTTTTTTTAATAGAACTACCCTATGATCCAGCAATTGCACTATCAGGTATTTATCCAAGGGATACATGCTGTTTCGAAGGGGCACGTGCCCCCCAATGTTTATAGCAGCACTATCAACAATAGCCAAAGTATGGAAAGAGCCCAAATGTCCATCGATGGATGAATGGATAAAGAAGATGTGGTATATATATACAATGGAGTATTTATTACTCGGCAATCAAAAAGAATGAAATCCTGCCATTCGCAACTATGTGGATGGAACTAGAGAGTATTATGCTAAATTAGTCAGAGAAAGACAAATATCATAGGACTTCACTCATACGAGTACTTTAAGGCACAGAACAGATGAACACAAGGGAAGCAAAAATAATATAAAAACAGGGAGAGGGATAAAACATAAGAGACTCTTGAATATGGAGAACAAACAGAGGGTTACTGGAGGGGTTATGGGAGGGGGGATGGGCTAAATGGGTAAGGGGCTTTAAGGAATCTACTCCTGAAATCACTGTTGCACTATATGCTAACTAACTTGGATGTAAATTTAAAAAAAAAAATCTTTTTTAATGTTTATTCATTTTTTGAGAGAGAGTGAGTGCATGAGTGGGGGAGGGGTAGAGAGCAAGGGAGACACAGAATCTGAAGTAGACTCCAGGCTGTCAGCAGAGGGCCTGATGCAGGGGCTCGAACCCATGAACTGCAAGATCATGACCTGAGTACGACATTTAACAGACTGAGCCACCCAGATGCTCCAGCACGTTTCCCTTTAGAGACATCTTCAAGACGAATCAGAGTCTCATCATTTTTATAGCTCCCAATGAATTAATGGATGAGCTGCTAATATCACAGAAACAACAACAAAAAAATCCCAAACCAAACAAATAGTCCACTTTAATGAGCTTCCTGATGGGAAAACTAAACACTACGTCTGAGGCCTGAACTGGATCAAAAAATCTTTAGAACCAGCTGTCAATTTACAGAAAATAATACAGCGGACAGAGAAATCTTTCAAACTACCCCAAGGAGATGATTTCAATGATCCAGATGGTGGGAAACTGTGGTGGGAAACTCTATAGGTCAAAAGACTTGGTTTCTTCTCAGAACACTTGGAAGTAAAAAACTGTGGTATTAGAGATCACTAGAAACGTGAACTCTGCCTCGATAGGTTAAGAAATTATTGTTGGAAAGTGATGATAATGTATGTTAGGTGTCTATGGATAAAATTATGGATCAGAGTACAGATGAAATATGGTTGGCCATTAAGTTGGTATGTTCACAGATGAAGCTGGGTGTTGATTTACAAAAGCTCATACTATTATCTACTTTTGTATATGACTGAAATTGCTTCATAAGGAAGTTGAAAATTGTGAATGTAAAATGGATAGAGGTGGAATATTTGTCACACCTCACTATACTTCAGAACGTATCTGAGGTTCAGGGACACAAGGACTGTAATACTTTACTACTTATTTCCTGGTGTTTATATAAAGTCCAAATCCCTCCCACAAACACTGAGGTGTGTTTTGGAAAAAAATGATGGGCACCGTTCACTGCGGGGATACGAAGCAGTGACGGGCTGGGTGCTGCCAGGTACGTGGAGAGGCATATTTTAAGCAGAGTCTTCCAGGGCAGGCTCATGAAGCACCCAAGGGATTTACCTTATATTTGCTTTTTTTTTCCTTACACTTTTCCTTTTGACTGATATTTCTATATAGACTCTGACCTCTCTTTTCTTTGTTCCTAATGTTGGGTTCTACCTAAAATGCCCACTCTACTAACCTCCTCATAATAAAATCTAACCCTCTGTTTAAAGTTTATTATTTATTTTTGAGAAAGAGCAAGTGAGAGCTAGAGCAAGGGAGGGGCAGAGAGGGAGAGAAAGAGAGGATCCCAAACAGGCCCTGCAAAGCCCAATGTGGGGTTCGATCTTATGAACCATGAGATCACAACCTGAGCCGAAGTCAGATGCTTAACCGACTGAGCCACCCAGGCGCCCCTCTAAATCCTCTGTTTAATGTCTAGCTCAAATGTCAAGTTTTCTTCACACTTCTGCACCCCCCTCCGTCATAGCTGCCATCCGATGACCACCCCTGCATAGGAGCTAGCACTATGGTACTTGCTCAACATATATCATTTGGTTTAATTCTCCCAGAAATCCTGCAGGGTCAAAACTATATACGCTTCCCTCTCACCTTTGGCTCCATCCCACAGAAGAGTAAACGGATCAAATAACCTGCCCCATCTTACAAGTAAATGGAGCAACAGGAATTTGACAGCAGGTTTAGGCAACTCCCAGATCTTCACACCACGCCAGGCTGCACATCTGGTCTAAAGCACAGTGACACACATGGCTGGTTGACGATGCAGCGAACTTCATCTATGCTTTTCTTGTGGCATTCAGCATTATCTGCCTTCATGCCTTACCACTTACACCCAGCTTAGTTTCTCTGCTTTCAACTCCAGCGACTCCAACTGACTGCTTTCCAAACCTCATGTAGTAAAGGAAAGCACCATTTGCTCTGCAGAGGAGACCGATGTTACCAGACTGAGCAGAAAGCCACAGGCAGGAAGCAATCTGCTCTTGGGTAGTGGCAGGGGCTGGAGCCTCCTGCTAATTGGAGGCAGCTTCTCAACACCGCAAGTCTGAGCTGTCCCTTAGGTGACCAGAGCTGCCAAGTCAGAGATTATGCTGTGTCAGGATCTGGAAGTCTCTTACACACCAAGCTACTGATGCAAAACAAGGAACCTGTGTTCAAGTATAACCCAAACCCCATATACACAGATGGACAGACAGCAAGAATATCTTACTCGGTTTTGTATGAAAATGGACAGTGAAACAAGCAGTTCTGACGTAGTGGGAAGGGTCACCTTGGAGAAGATGTCAGTTCCCCTACGTGTGCTCAGAACAGCCAGCCCTGTACTTGTTCTTTACTTCAAAACTCCTTGACTGTACTTTTGTCCCTTTCTCTATTTTAGTCTATGTGCTGCTGAAGCGAGCACTCCCTTTCTCTATTTTAAAATGAGATAGAGGACAAGACAAATGATCCAGTTTCTTCAAGTAAAATCCAAGGAGTGAAAAGACAGGGGAATATTAGATTGAAAGAGATATAAGAGGTGTATCATTCCAGGGGCACCCGGGTGGCTCAGTTGGTTAAGTGTCTGACTCTTGATTTCAGCTCAGCACATGATCTCACGGTTGTAAGATCGAGCCCCGTGTTGGGCTCTGTGCTGAGTGTGGAGTCTACTTAAGATACTCTCTCCCTCTCCCTTTGCCCTTCCCGCACAAGCTTGCATGCTCTCTCTCAAAACAAAACAAAACAAAACAAAACAAAACAAAACAAAACAAAAAAAGGCATATCATTCAAATGCAATGTATGGGTTATAAGGGACCCTGATGTGAATGGTTGTAGAAGACTGGAAGGAAAATGTAAACAGTCTAGATATTTGATTACACTAGGAATTCATATCAGTATTTTGGGGTACAATAATGGTATTGTGGTTATTTTGTTATTTTATTTAAAAAAATAAAAGAGACTCCTTTTCAAAAAATATTTACTCAAAATAATGAGGGCAGGGGAGAGAGAAGCGGGTAGGGGTATATTTATATGACCCAAGACTGGCCTGGTAACTGTGGAAAGGTGGGTGATGGGTAACCGGGGGTTCATTATACTAGACTCTCTACTTTTGTAGCTGTTTGAAGTTTTTCACAATGAGAATATTTATTTTGGAAGCCTGACTGAAGTGGTCCAGTGTCTTCAGATACCAGTTGGACCTTGCCGTCTTTCCTGCCCAGAACTCCTTACTAACCTCCCCGCTGAAATCCTTATATAGCCTACATGGCGCTGCCTGCCTCCCTCCCTCCTCTCCACTCCACCCACACATGCCTGCCTTTCCCACCGCACATACACCAGAAAGGCTTCCCAGACTTCAAATGCTTGGTTGAGTCAACTGGATATATACTTCTCACCATACTATTTCTTTATAAGCCTGAGCTTTCTTACATTGGTCTGCTTAACCTCTGTACTTCCTCCCTAAGCCCCCCCAAAACTCAGAATGTTAGACCCTTACAGGCTTGATTGTCTGCTGTCATATTCCTGCACCAAGCATCATCCATCCAGTCATGGCAGGTTAAACAGATATGAACACAGAGTCCTCTTACCAGGAAGAGGTAATAGGTCTTTCCCTTTGAAAACAAACAACCTGTAGCGCAGGATAAGGAAATTACAACCAAAACACACTTTCAACTTTAAAATAAGGCCCAAGTCTCAGGGTGCCTGGGTGGCTCAGTTGGGTAAGCGTTTGACTTCTGCTCAGGTCATGATCTCATGGTTCGTGGGTTTGAGCTGTGGGTCGGGCTCTGTGCTGACTGTTCAGAGCCTAGAGCCTGCTTCGGATTCTGTGTCTCTCTTTCTGCCCCTCCCCTGCTTGTATTCTCTCTCTCTCTCAAAAATAAACATTAAAAAAATAAAAAATAAGGCGCAAGTCTCAAAATGAATTCCCACTGCACCAACATGTCTACAATGTACTGTTTACTGTTGATCCTTGGAAAGAAGTGTCTTGTTCTTCTCTCTGGAGACCTATTTTGTATCTTCCAATGAGAACTATATAGAAAATATTTGACCATATATAAAAAGCTGACTTTAAGACCTGGTAGAAAGGTGCTTTCTGGAACTAATACAGTAGAAACAAATGGTTAAGGCACCCTCTCAATGGCTCTCGTGGCACCCGGAAACCCAGGCCGTATATATTCAGAAGGAAATTCCACCTACCGCTTCCTCATGCTCCTTCCAGCAATCATAATCTGTCGCCATGGCGATACTTGCATAGCAAATTCCAGCCTCCTTAGCAAGAACCACCTCGGGAACCGTGGTCATGTTGATAACATCCGCCCCCCAGGTGCGGAACATGAAGCTTTCTGCCCGGGAGCTAAAGCGAGGTCCCTCAATTGTGACCATTGTCCCTTTTGAGTGGCACCGGAGCCCTAACTTTTTAGCAGTCTCTATGAGGACCTAGAAAACACAGAGTCACAAACTCAAAACATACAAATGTAAGTAACAGTTTAATATCGGTTTTTTTCCCCCCAATGTTGAACAAGTTAATTACTTAAGTATTTTTCTATAAATGGCTAGTACCTGGAGGCCCTCAGACAGAGCCTGGGAGATCACGGAAATGTGTTTCCTGGATCCTCACCTTCCTTACATAATCCTGTTCCCCCAGCGCCTTGCACATATGGCTTACAGCAACAAAAGCAAACAGTGAGCTTTTTCTATACACTAGGCATTTGTTTTTATACTTTAATTTCATTTATTTCTTAACAGCTTGAAGAGACTAAGCTGGGTTGTGAATATGGATTTGAGTCTGAGCTCTTCACCCCAGAGGCTGAGCTAAGGTTCTGATTCTAGTCACATCTCAAAGACATGCTAGGAACAGTTTCCAAGCTCCTGAAAGGTCTTTCATACACAATCTAAAGACCATTGTAAAAGCTTTTCTTGGCTAGAAGATGATTTCTTCATAATCTCTTTTGCCTGTTGCCTCTCCCACAAACATACAGAAACAGAATGAGGCTGTGCAGGTTTTTTCTCTCTAGGGATAAATTTATCATGGCATCTCTTTCAATGGTAAGGCTATGCATGGATTTTAAAAACATTATTTATTTATTTATTTTTAACGTTTATTTATTTTTGAGACAGAGAGAGATAGAGCATGAACGGGGGAGGGTCAGAGAGAGGGAGACACAGAATCGGAAACAGGCTCCAGGCTCTGAGCTGTCAGCACAGAGCCCCACGCGGGGCTCAAACCCACGGACCGCGAGATCATGACCTGAGCCAAAGTCGACCGCTTAACCGACTGAGCCACCCAGGCGCCCCTAAAAACATTATTTAAAAGCCTGATCAGTTTTTCCAGTATCTAATTAATAATGCACATCTAACCTTCAGGTTATTAATTTCTAGCCTGTGCTTCAACATTCCTTTTTAATTAAAAACAAAAATGAAGTCCTAAAAAAAAAATTAAGTCTTTTAAACTTAACTGTTAACCTACTTAAGCACTGCCAGAAATTCACTTAATCTTTGTATGTTGTTTTCTCATCTGTAAAATGGTAATAAGATTGTATTATAGAAGTGTTGTGCAGGTTAAAGGAGCTAAGGAGTATACATCACAGAACTGTGTTGGGCATATTGTAAACACTGTGTAAAAAGCCAAACCGGTCTTCTAACAATTGTTAGTTTTGGCACCTTCTACACACGTTTGCCAAATAATTGACAAAGGTTCCTGGGGTGCTTTAAATATAAAATGGAGAGACTCAATGTCAATAAAGTCTCCAATTTAGGCCAAAGTATGTCTAGCCTGCATGTGTCGGAACCACATAAGCAAATTAACCTATTTCTTAAATAATTTTGGCAAGAGCCTTGGCAACTCCAAATTTAGAAGCGTGACAAGTCATAGGACAGTGAACAGTTGATGTTATATCATGTTTATTTATCCCAGATTATGTTGAAAATAAGAGTATGCTTAATAAAAACTTTTCCCTAGAGTACAGGTTATAAATTCAAAGGCCTAAATCACTCCTCTTTCCCCTACCTACCCCCGCCACCTCCAAATTAAGAATATACCCAGCCTAGGGGTGCCTGGGTGGCTCTGTTGGTTGAGCATCCAACTTCGGCTCAGGTCATGATCTCCCAGTTCATGAATTCAAGCCCTGCGTCAGGCTCTGTGCTGACAGCTCAGAGACTGGAGGCTGCTTCAGATTCTGTTTTTCTCTCTCTCTCTCTGTCCCTCCCCCGCTGGTGCTCTGTGTCTCTCTCAAAAATGAATGAACATTTAAAAAATTGTTTTTAAAAGATATAGCCAGCCCAGTCCTGTCTTCATTAAATGTCTTTTAAAATCCTGAATAACTAAGCTGTATGTCTGGCCAAACTTGAGCACCTCTAGAGATGAGTGAGGGAATAGCACAACCACTTGGTACACTGGATTATGGCGTGTTAAGTTCTCACGTCACTCTGGGAGGTGGGTGCATGATGGTGAGGAGGAAGAAGAGAAGGCTTCTTTGGGTGTGGACCAGCTACAGTGACAGACCCTGGGGTCTCGTCACTTTGCACCCCCCACAAGAACAGAGAACTTCAACACTATGTACCAGAGATACAAACCACAGGCTGACTGAGAGATCTCTGGGTCTGAGGTCAAGATGCTTTCATTTACATGTTTTGAGCAATCATGATGGAATTCCTGAACCTACCACCATCCTTCAAATATTATCAGCAATATTAGATCACCAAGCTAAATATATTTTATGTGTTAGAACTTGCAAAGACTGTGTCTTCAGATTACCTCCTAAAACGACATGAAGTGAAAATATTTTGGGGGTACAAGTGACATGGGACAAAAGATAAACACTACAAAAGGATATTATTCTGTGATGAGTATTTTTTCCACCCACGTCCTAGTGAACCAATTCACCTCCCCAAGGGAAATCACCAGTTTTTTGGGTCAGTTTTCCAAAAAGACTCTATTTGCATGTAAATATTTTCATATTTACCTCTTTATATATAACACAAGTGGTAGAGCAGTACAACCATTGTTCACACCTTGTTTGCCACTTGACAATTCTTCCTCATCAGTCCATGAAAAGTCATGTGAATGTTCAAAGTTAAAGTAATAATTACCAAGGGGCAGCACCATCTACTCTTTACATTTCTGGACAATATTTACAAATCTCTCAGAGTATGTAGGAATAAAGTTATATTCCAAAGGCTTATTTTTCTTTTTTCTTTTTTTTAGTTAGAGAACACACACAAGAGGAGGAGGGGGATGGGAATGGGGAGAGGGAGAGAATGGGACAGAGGGAGAGAGAGAATATCCCAAGCAGGCTCAACATTCAGTGTGGAGCCTAACGTGGGGGCTCCATCCCACAACCCTGGGATCATGACCTGAGTTGAAATGAAGAATTGGACGCTCACCTGCCTGAACCACCTAGGCACCCCTTTCCCATTTTCTTAAACTGCCTTTCCTAGCACTCTAAATGTTGGGGGGGTCCCTTGACTTGGCTAGACCAATAACTGCTGAGTTAATGTGGTCTCAAGGGAGGCCAAACTCTGTTACTGGAAACTATCACCAAGCCACCACATTTGCATGAGTTCTGAAGACATCATTAGTATTTCCCTTACCCTACACCTCTACTCCTAGTACTGTAAATCAGTGTTTTCTCTGTGGGACAAGATCTCAAGCGTATCTCTCCCTAGTCTATTTCTTCCCAAGCTGCCCCCATTTGGAAATGGATGAGAATTTTATATACATCTAATTAACCCTGGAAAACAAATTCATTATGTGGACAGATCTGTGTTTCAGAGGGAAGACTAGCACCAACATTTTGATATATTCTGCTGCTAACTACCCAGAAACATATACATCCAAATACAAAAATACAAACTTAACCTTCCATTTTTTTAAAACAAATAAAAAATTACTTTCACAGAAATCAGAGGGAACCAACAAGCAGTGGTATATCTGAAATGGCTTCCCTGCCCCCCGATCCCCCGCAACTCCTGGTTTCAGATTCTAGAATTTTGAGATCACGGTGAGGTTAAGATGCCCTTGCTATTAACCACACGGAACCTATTTTTACACAATTATGCAGGGTTGAACATAAAAGTTCTTCTACTTTCCGTATGTAGGTGTTGAAATTATCTGAATGAGTGGCATGGTTAGGTACTTCCACTGGCATTTGTAGGGCTATCCCCGTAGTTCTGAGATTTTACTATAATCCTGGAAAGGAGGCTGGACAGTAATAGCCAAACTCATCTTAAAAGTCAATGATGCCATTCTGAAAATTTACAGATTATCACTAATAACTTAATTCATAAAAGCAGTTACCACTCATTGGATGTCTCATAACAGGTATAGTTCAAAGCACTTTGTGAGTAATAACCTATCTATCCCTCACACATTTCTATCAGGTACATGTTATCATTATCTTCATTTTCCAAATGGGGAAACTGAGGCTCAGAGGCATTAAGTAACTTGTCCAACAAAACACAACTAAGCAGAAGAGCAGAGGTTTGATCCCAGAACCAAGGTAATCTTGTTCTAGACTATACATCCTTGACTAATATGCTGTCCTACACTAAATTATTTAAAAGGTATTCTGGGCCACCAGGGTGGCTCAGTCAGTTAAGTATCCGACTCATGGTTTCAGCTCAGGTCATGATCTCATGGTTCATGGGGTCATGCCCTATGTCGGGCTCCATGCGGACAGCTCAGGGCCTGCTTGGGATTCTCTCTCTCCCTCTTTCTGCTTCTTCCCTGCTTGTGTGCACATGCACCCTCTCTCTCAAAATAAATAAACTTAAAAAAAGGTTTTCTGACAGCAAAATCAAGTCCTATAAAAAGTAGCTTGCAACTTTGAGTGATTCAGCTTATAAATGACTGAGAGGCATTACTGACACAGAGAAACTCTTCGTGAAACCTTGCCCAAGAAGCAAGCTTGAGAGGTGGAAGAGGGACCATGTGCTTAGCCAATTAGTCTAACTCTAGATGCCACCCCAAGCCCTTACAACTTATTTTAGCGCACCTTCTAGAAAGACTACAAACCTCTCTCGTTTTGGGGCAGAACGGCTCAGCCATGGGAATATGGCATACTCCTCTGGCACAGGAATGACTTCCATCATAGAAGGTCTGAGGCCTTATGGTGGTCCTATAAAATAAAGTGAAAAAAAATCTTTTTTAAAAGCCATCACTCCATCCTCTGGCGGCTGGTGAATCAACTTTATCTAGGTCAGCATCTTGGTGCCTGCTCCAGAATCAATAGCTCTGGATATGGTGAAGGCAACTATTGAAAAAGCCACTCTGGAATGGTATTTGGCTTTTTTGGCTCTGGGTTGGTGGCAAAATGCTTCCCACCAGGTCTGGTGACTATGACAGGACAACCAAAGTGGACTGTAGGCACAGCTCAACTTTGGGCTCAGGAGGCTGGGTAAACCACTTAAGAAGTCACTATAAAATCCCCAATCATTATAGATGTAGAGGACTGTACAGTGAACCCCATATATATCCATCACCTGGATTCAACAATTCAAATGTTGTCAAGCTTGCCTCATCTGTTAGCTTTTCCATGATTGCAAATCTCAGACTTTGTCATTTTACCCCTCATTAGATGGACCAAAATATGTGTACTTTTCACTGCAATGTCATTATCACATCTGATTAAAATTAATTCCTCAGCACCAACTAATACACAGACCACATGCAAATTTCCTTGATGCCCTCAAAAATGTCCCCCTTTTTTTTTTTAATTTTTTTTTCAATGTTTTTTATTTATTTTTGGGACAGAGAGAGACAGAGCATTAACGGGGGAGGGGCAGAGAGAGAGGGAGACACAGAAACGGAAACAGGCTCCAGGCTCCGAGCCATCAGCCCAGAGCCCGACGCGGGGCTTGAACTCACGGACCACGAGATCGTGACCTGGCCGAAGTCGGACGCCTAACCGACTGCGCCACCCAGGCCCTTTTTTTTTTTTTTTTTAAACAAATGCTTTTTTAGTTTCAAGTTCCAGATGAGGTCCTAAACTTGCATTTGATTGACCTGTCTCTAATGAAAGTAATTTCTGCCCTCTACCCCCAATCTTATTTTTTCATGCCTTTGGCCCACTGAAAAAGCAGCCATTTGTCCTGCTCCACTTTTGGGAATCTCTTTGCCACCCCATTTAGCTTGTTGCTCTACCCATCATAATTAGTTCTGAACTCTCTTAGTTCAACTTTTTGGTAAAACATTTTTGAATCCACAAAGAAGAGGTTAAAATTAACCCAGAGCCAGAGCCAAATCACCCTGCAATTTTCACCCAAAGTCTTCAGAATAAAGCACTTTCTATGTCCTTTATATTGTTCTCAACTTGAACTCATGAGTAATACAGGAAAGAGACTCTTCATCTTTCCTACAGAGGGGAGGGCTGGAGAGGGCCAGACCAAGGGAAAACAGGGGAAGGTAGATCACTTAATGTCTACTTCCGGGGACGGGAGAGAAGGAGACGGCATGGAGAATATACTAGTTCAGTTTATACAGCTGGTGGGTCCGCCTACCAAAATTAATCTGTTACTTTCATCCTGTCACATACCAAACAGGGACACTAGCTGGCACCAAAGCCACCTGGCTCAGTAAGGAGGCCTCCGTGCTTTGCAGGGATGAAAACCTAGCCTGTACTCCTCCCAACCTTTTGTCATGTGTCTCAGGGGAAGGCTAAGTTAACCCCAAAGCAATTCCAGATGGGGTTGAAGAACAGGTCAAATGACTGTTCCAGCCCATATAAGCAGAGGCTTTTCTCTTTTTGTAAAACTAACCAATAAAATGGTGCCACGTACTCCAGCTCTGGCTTGGTATCTGCCTTCCATGAGTCAAGTATTAGCAATATCCCCATTTACAACCATGATCGAGTCCAAAAACAGGGCCACAAAAACCTCTAGCAGCTATACCCCAATGTCCACGCAATAGAACCCACACCGTATCTCTGTCCCTCTCTCCTCTATTTCTACCCCTTCTTTGCCTAATCACTCCTCTCTGTTCTGAACTTCTATCTTAAGACAAAACATGTATTAGTTATGCTTTATGTTATGTCATATACATGTGATATTATTAACTATAGTTTTCATTTCCTCTGTCAAGTGGAAGATTTTACATTTTTCACTTTAAATAAAGCTCTTTAACCACTAGCTATATGGCTTAGAGCAAACTGCCGTATCTTTTTGATTTTCCATTTCCAATCATAAAATGTAGTTTATCCACCCATTTATACAGGTATTATGAGGATTAAGTCAATCAAGATGTCCAGACAAATGCCAGCAGCTCGGAAGTGAGGTCTGGGCTGGAGATGGAACAGATAGCCAGCACCAAGAAGAAGCTGTGGTTGAGGCTGGAGCCTCAGAGCACTCAAGCCTGCAGGGGCAAGTGAAGGGGACAGCCCTGAGGAGGAAATGAAGACTTTAATACTAATATTTCCAATGGTTTCAGGGCTAGGCTGTCGAGATCCAGCAAAGAAAGGAGCAAATGAGAAATACCTTGCTTCACACAGCCTGCCCACCTATCCGTGGTGTTTCATATAACTTAAGTGTCAGTACATTCAATGAAACATTTAATGACCTAAACTTCAATTGCTATAAATAGCAATACTCCTGTCCAGCATAAAATAAGGCATGATTAATGCTGAAGGAAATGCTGACCAAGGGCAATGGGGGTTTACAATCATAGGGGACAAGAGTGGAGTACATTTTCTTTGATAAGTACAGTAAAGTATATAAATGTATTTTCTTTATGATTTTCTTTTTTTAAATGTTTTTATTTATTTATTTTTGACAGAGAGAGAGAGAGAGAGAGAGAGAGAGAGAGAGAGAGAATGTGCACGCGCGCGACAGAGAATCCTAAGCAGGCTCCACGCTATAAGCACATGGGGTTTACGCTTGTAAACTGTGAGATCATGACCTGAGCCACAATCGAGAGTCAGATCCTCAACAGACTAAGCCACCCAGGCGCCCCTTCCTTAGAATTTTCTTAATGACACCTTCTTTTCTGTAGCTTACTTTATGGTAAGACTATAGTACATAATACATATACCAGATAAAATTCACGTTAAATGACTGTTATCAAAGGCTTCTGGTCAACAGTAGACTATTAGTAGTTAAGTTTTGGGGAGGTTAAAAATTATACATGGGCTTTCAACTCAACAGGAGTCAGCACTCCTAGCCCCCATGTTGTTTAAGGGTCAAATGTAATTTGTTACAGCATCAACAGGACACTAATACATATGCTCACATGGTTTAAGATACAGTCAACTGAGTTCTGGTTTCTGCAAGTAATAAAGAAATGATGCTGAAGGCTGTCCCAACTCTTGCTACAGTTAGCAAACCTTCCCAGCTAGGCAAGAGGATTATCATTTCACTTCCCCACTAGCTTAGGACCCCACCTGGCAGAAAGACTCTTGAAGTGACTGATCTGGCTGGCTTTACCGCTTACTCAAGAACTCTATGCCTCTAGGAAAGTCAATCTGATGTCTATGCACCTCAGTTTTTATCTGTTTTCTCATATTCAGAATGAGAAGTAAGTAATACCACCTGCCTTCCAAGGTTGATGTGAAGACTGAATGAGACACATGAAGCAAGTGCTCAGCACTAGCAACTACCGTTCAGGGAAAATCTACTTCTGTACTTGCCACGTGCCAACCTCAGAGCCTGACGTGTGTGTGGACCTCAAGGCAAAGGGGCACAAAAAACTGTGTGAGGCTATCAAACCTGAATACATGCTAAGAGACGTTACGTGTACATACAAACAAAAAACTGCCCATGGTAGAGTGAAGGAGGCAAAATTGTGTTGTGTACTGGCAAGAAAAATGACTTCAAGACTGCCAAGGCACTTTCACACACAGAATAGGGAAAAGCCTAGAAAAAGATGGACTGGTAGGTTGTTTCTGAATCAAGACTCTTAAATCAGCCGTAGGACAGTCATTTGTGAATAATTTTCCTTTGAAGAAACGCTGAGTTGCAAACAACTTGTCCTACAGCAGAAGCAAACCTAACTGCACATCTCTGAGGAGGCACATGTCCCCAACAGGCCTCAGCATGCAGGAACATGAGTCAATGAATATACTGGCAAAGCAGGGCCAACGACTACTCATAAGGAGCATGGCTTTGGGGAAATGATTCCACCCACATCACTTAAAAGATATCCAAACAATAATGTGCATGGGAAGAGACAAACTCAGTTTCTGAGAAACCAAAATCAAACAAAAAAACCTCCCAGTCCCTCTTTTCATTACAGCCTGGGCTCTGAGGGAAAGTGGAGGTGTTCTATGTAGGTCTGTCACAGCCACCTTGACGCCCAGAAGCTGTGCTAGCAATTTATCCTACAGGGATGTTCACACAAATACAAAGATAACTGGACACACCAATGTTAACTGAACCAGTTAATACAAACAGGAACCTGAAAACAAATTTCTCACTTAGAAGGCAACTTAAATAAATCACATACCCAACAGTGGAAGAGCGTATAGCTGTTAGGAAGAAAGTGATGGTATCTGACTACACGCATGGAAAGCTAAGAGAGATGGTGAAAAGGGAAAACCGCATGTTGTGAACTAGAATAGAATAAAAAGAAAAACTGTTCTTTTTCTAGAATTCCTACAGTCATACAAACGTATTTTCTTTGTGTTAAAGAATATATAAATGTATATAATATGGACTCACAAAATGCTTGATTTAGTTAATAATATCTCTTTTTTTTAGTTAATGGTACATCTCGACGATTTTTCTAGATCAGGACATAAAAATCTATTTGTTTAAAGTGCTAAATAGAAAGCCACAGATAGGCCAGTATATTTATTATACAAAAAATGGGTAATTAAAAAGGGTACAACCAGTATCTCTGCATGAGCTACCTTGTACACAGTTCTCAAACAACCAAGAAAAGGAACTGTTTCGGTCAAAGGCCACGCACTTTTGAAGTTTAATAGATCTTACCAAACTGCTTTTCAAAGGGCTATAGCAAGGCATACACCCACTGGAAACATAGGAGGGTGTCACTTTCTACCATATGCTCTCCTCCACCATTTTCATTTTATTCCATTACAAACATGCATTACTCTTTAAATGCTTTAAAACACAAGACTGTTGGATAGCATTTTAGTTTTAGCACATATTACCACACCAGAGACAATTTAAATTAAAAATCTGAAAAGTATACAAACAGGTGAAGATGGCAAAAAAAAAAAAAAAAAGGGCCAAGTCACCAACTGACTAAATCAGAAGGGTTATTTATATCCTAGGAAACATGCATAATTTTAAGATCAACAGGATTAAGAATGAACCTTCTAAATTTCTAGGAGTATATATGTGTGTAGGTGTACACACACATATTTGTGAACAGCACTGTCCTGAGCATGTTTATAAGTGAAGGATCAAATCCTAGAAGACTTGGGTCAAGGGTTCTTATCTGGAAGAGAAAGGGCACACGGGGAAAGCAAGATAGTGTTTAAAACTGCAGTGGGTAGAAGTAGAGGAAATTCTGATGTGAAGGGCAACAAAGTATGCCACGACGGAGTCTGCTCTATTAATCGAAAGAAACTGAAACCTTCTAAATTTGGACAAAGGTCATTAAGATCCCACCATTGCTCTGATCTAATGAGTGCTTATGGTGCTACAGAAAAGGAGAAAACCCAATGATGTTTATATCCCAATGAGGAGGCAATACTGCTCAATAAATAGCTAACAGTTTCCCTTCTTATTCTGGACTTTTCACGAGGTCTTGCTAAACAGAGGATGCAGAGCAGTAGCCCAAGAACAAAATCTCGACTCTGACACAGGTGGTGAGTAACAATCTCTTTGGGTCTCAGTTTTCTCATCTGTATGAGATGCTTTCCAGTGCTGTGATAATTAGCAATACTAGGAACATGTTACGACTACAAAAGCAGCTTTGTTTTGCTGTAAAGTATCATGGACACCACTCTAGGTCAACGTATGTAGCTTTACAAGATCCTGTTTGCAACTTCACGACATTCCACAGGATGGCTGTCAACCACTGCTTTAGGCTGCTCACTCAGGAAACAATATACATATATCCTGGTATGTGTCTAGAAAAATTTGGTGCTTTTATTCTTAGGACTGCAAATTGCAAAAGGGAAAGGCTGGTTGGAAAGACATGCATACTTTAAACCTTAGTAAGAAGTCAGACTGCCTTTTAAGAAGAGTTCTAACAATCTCCACCAGCAATAACTATGTGAGTTAATTATCCAGGACCTAACAACACCTGACATGTGGGAGGAGCTTAATATTTTATTTCATTTCAGAATTACACAGAAATAACAACTTCATGTTTATAATCATTTATAAACATTAATAACTCACTGGGGAATTGCTTCTCGGCCTTTTGGCTAAGATCAAGTGTGTAATAACTCACTGGGGAGAGGGAAATGGGCAGGGATCCTAAGCACAAAGGCAATGGAAGAAACTACCACAAAGGTGACCAGATATATGTCAAAGATCATTGGCATCGATGACAAAAGGAACTAGGAAAAAATTACATCAAATTACAGGAAGAGCTGAGGTCTTCTACAAGAGCTTTTTTTTTTAAATTTTATTTATTTATTTTTTAATTTACATCCGAGTTAGTTAGCATATAGTGCAATAATGATATCAGGAGTAGATTCCAGTGATTCATCCCCTATGTATAACACCCAGTGCTCATCACAAGTGTCATCCTTAATGCCCCTTGCCCATTTAGCCCATTCCCTGACCCACAGCCCCTCTGGCAACCTTCAGTTTGTTCTCTGTATATAACAGTCTCTTTGTCCCTCTCCCTATTTTTACATTATTTTTGCTTCCCTTCCCTTATGTTCATCTGTTCTATATCTTAAATTCCACATATGAGCAGAATCATATATTAGTCTTTCTATGACTTCACTTAGCATAATACCCTCTAGTTCGATCCGTGTAACTGCAAACGGCAAGATTTCATTCTTTTTGACTGCCGAGTAATACTCCATTGTACATATATACCACTTCTTCTTTATCCATTCATCTGTCAAAGGACATTTGGGTTCTTTGCATACTTTGGCTATTGTCAAAAGTGCTGCTATAAACTTTGGGGGCACATGTGGCCCCTTCAAAATAGCACAACTGTATCCTTTGGATAAATACCTAGTAGTGTAATGCTGGGTCATAGGGTAGTTCTATCTTTAATTTTTTTTTAATTTTTTTTAACATTTGAGAGACAGAGAGAGAGCATGAGCATGGGAGGGGCAGCGAGAGGAGGAGACACAGAATCTGAAGGAGGTTCTGGGCTCTGAGCTGTCAGCACAGAGCCTGACACGGGGCTAGAACTCACAGACAGCGAGATCATGACCTGAGCCGAAGTCAGACACTTAACCGACTGAGCCACCCAGGTGCCCCTATCTTTAATTTTTTGAGGAACATCCTTACTCTTTTCCAGAGAGGCTGTACCAGTTTGCATTCCCACCAGCAGTACAAAAGGGTTTCTCTTTCTCCAGGTCCTCGCCAACATGTGTTGTGCCTGGGTTGTTAATATTAGCCATTCTGACTGGTGTGAGGTGGTATCTCACTGTAGTTTTAATTTGTATTTCCTTGATGATGAGTGATGTTGAGCATTTTTTCATGTGTCTCTTAGCCATCTGGATATCTTCTTTGGAAAAGTGTCTATTCATGTCTTTTGCCCATTTCTTCACTGGATTATTTCTTGGGTTTTGAGTTGGGATCAATTCTTTGGAGATTTTGGATACTAACCCTTTATCTGATATGTCATTTGTAAATATCTTCTCCCATTCCCTTGGTTGCCTTTTAGTTTTGCTGATTGTTTCCTTCCCTGTGCAGAAGCTTTTTATCTTGATGAGGTCCCAATAGTTCATTTTTGCTTTTGTTCCCCTTGCCTCCAGAGACGTGTTAAGTAAGAAGTTGCTGCAGCCAAGGTCAGAGGTTTTTGCCTGGTTTCTTCAAGGATTTTGATGACTTCCTGTCTTACGTTTAGGTCTTTCATCCATTTTGAGTTAATTTTTGTGTATGGTGTAAGAAAGTGGTCCAGGTTCATTTTTCTACATGTCACTGTCCAGTTTTCCCACCACCACTTGCTGAAGAGACTGTCTACATTCCACTGAATATTATTTCTGCTTTGTCAAAGATTAGGTGGCCATACACATCTGTGGGTCCACTTCTGCGTTCTCTATTCTGTTCTATTGATCTGAGTGTCTGTTTTTGTGCCAGTACCATACTGTCTTGATGATTACAGCTTTGTAATACATCTTGAAGTGCGGGATTGTGATGCCTCCAGCTTTGGTTTTCAGGATTGGTTTGGCTATTCAGGGACTTTTCTGGTTCCATACAAATTTTAAGATTGTTCTAGCTCTGTGAAGAATGCTAGTGTTATTTTGATAGCAATTGTGTTAAATATGTAGATTGCTTTGGATAGTATTGATATTTTAACACTATTTGTTCTTCCAATCCATAAGCATGGAATATTTTTCCATTTTTTTGTGTCTTCAGTTTCTTTCATAAGCTTGCTATAGTTTTCAGTGTATAGATTTTTTACCTCCTTGGTTAGGTTTATTTCTAGGTATTTTATGGGTTTTGGTGCAATTGTAAATGGGATTGATTCCTTAATTTCTTTTTGTTGCTTCATTATTGATGTATAGAAAAGAAACCAATTTCTGTGCATTGATTTTATATCCTGCAACTGCTGAATTCATGGATCAGTTCTAGCAGTTTTTGGTGGAATTTTTTGGGTTTTCCATATAGAGTATTATGTTGTCTGCAAAGAGTGAAAGTTTGACTTCCTCCTTGCTGTATCAGATGCCTTTTATTCTTTTGTGTTGTCTGATTGTTGAGGCTAGGACTTCCAAATACTATGTTGAATAACAGTGGTGAGAGTGGACATATCTGTTCTTCCCTGACCTTAGGGGGAAATTGCTCAGTTTTTCCCCATTGAGAATGATATTAGTGGTGGGTCTTTCATATATGGCTTTTAAGATCTTGAGGTATGATCCCTTTATCCCTACCTTCCTGAGGTTTTTTTATCAAGAAAGGATGCTACACTTTGTCAAATGCTATCTCTGCATCTATTGAGAGGATTATATTGTTCTTGTCCTTTTATTGATAGGATATATCACATTGCTTGTCTTGCAGATATTGGAATAGCCCTGCATCTCAGGTATAAATCCCACTTGCTCATGATGAATAATTTTTTTAATGTATTGTTGGATCCGGTTGGCTAGTATCTTGTTGAGGATTTTTGCATCCATGTTCATCAGGGAAATTAGTCTGTAGTTCTACTTTTTAGTGGAATCTTTGTTTGGTTTTGGAATCAAGGTAATGATGGCTTCATAGAATGAGTATGAAAGTTTTCCTTCCATTTCTATTTTGTGGAACAACTTCAAAAAAATAGGTGTTAACTCTTCTTTAAATGTTTGGGAGAATTCCCCTGGAAAGACGTGGACTCTTGTTTTTGGAAAACTTTTGATTACTAATTTGATTTCTTTACTGGTTATGGGTCTGTTCAAATTTTCTATTTCTTCTTGTTTCAGTTTTGGTAGCTTATGTTTCTAGGAATTTGTTCATTTCTTTCACATTGCCCAATTTCTTGATGTATAATTGCTCATAATATTCTTATTGTTTGTATTTCTGCAGTGTTGGTTGTGATATCTCCTCTTTCATTCTTGATTTCATTTATTTGGGTCCTTTTTTCTTTTTGATCAAAGTGGCTAGGCGGTTATCAATTTTTTTAATTCTCTCAAAGAACCAGCTCCTGGTTTCACTGACCTGTTCTACGGTTTCTTTTGGTTTTGTTAGCATTGATTTCTGTTCCAATCTTTATTATTTCCCATCTTCTGCTGGTTTGGGGTTTCATTAGCTGTTCTTTTTCCAGCTCTTCAAGGTTTAAGGTTAACTTGTGTATCTGACACCCTTCTTCCTTCTTTAGGAAGGCCTGGATTGCTTCCTGGATATACTTCCCTCTTATGACTGCCTTTGCTGCATCCCACAGGTTTTGAGTTGTGGTGTTATCATTTTCATTGGCTTCCATGTACTTTTTAATTTCCTTTTGAACTTCTTGGTTAGCCCATTCATTCTTTACTAGGATGTTCTTTAGTCTCCAAGTATTTGTTGTCTTCCAGATTTTTTCTTGTGGTTGATTTCAAGTTTCATAGTGTTGTGGTCTAAAATATGCATGGTATGATCTGTCTTTTTGTACTTGTTGAGGGCTGATTTGTGTTCTAATATGTGATATATTCTGGAGAATACTCGAGAAGAATGTATATTCTGCTGCTTCAGGATGCAATGTTCTGAATAATATCTGCTAAGTCCATCTGGTCCAGTGTGTCATTCAAAGCTGTTGCTTCCTTGCTGATTTTCTGTTTAGGTGATCTGTCCATTGCTGTAAGTAGGGTATTGAAGTCCCCTACTATTATGGTATTATTATCAATGAGTTTCTGTATGTTTCTGATTAACTGATTTATAAATTTGGGGGCTCCAACATTTGGAGCACAAATGTTTATAATGGTTAGATCTTCTTGGTGGATAGACTCCTTAATCATGATAAAATGCCCTTCTTTATCTTGTTAGTCTTCATTTTAAAATCTAGATTGTCTGATAGAAGTATGGCTACTATGGCTTTCTTTTGGCAACCATTAGCATGATAGATGATTCTCCATCCCCTTACTTTCAATCTGCAGGTGTCTTTAGGTCTAAAATGGGTTGCTTATAAACAACATATAGATGGATTTTCTTTTCTTATCCATTCTGTTACCCTATGTCTTTTGATTGGAGCATTCAGTCCATTGATATTTAGAGTGAGTACTAAAAGATATGAATTTATTGCCATTATGTTGCCTGTAGAGTTGGGAGTTTCTGGTGGTGATCTCAGGTCATTTCTAGTCTTTGTTGCTTTTTTGTTTTGTTTTGTTTCATCTTTTCTCCCCTCAGAGAGTTCCCCCCTAAAATTTCTTACAGGGCCGGTTTAGTGGTAACAAACTCCTTTAGTTTTTGTTTGGGAATTTTTTTTATCTCTCCTTCTATTTTGAATGACAGCCTTGATGGATAAAGAATTCTTGGCTACATATTTTTCTGATTCAGCACAATAAATATATCCTGCCACTCCTTTATGGCCTGCCAAGTTCTGTAGATAGGTCTGTTGCAAATCTGATCTGTCTTCCCTTGTAGGTTAAGGACTCTTTTTCCCTTGCTGCTTTCATGATTCTTTCCTTGTCTGTGTATTTTGTGAATTTGACATGATATGCCTTGTTGATGATTGGGTTTTGTTGAATCTAAAGGGGGTTCTCTGTGCTTCCTGGATTTGGATGTCTGTGTCTTTCCCCAGGTTAGTAAAGTTTTCTGCTATGATTTGCTCACATAAGCCTTCTACCCCTTTTTCTCTCTCTTCATCTTCTAGTACCCCTATGATTCGGATGTTACTCCTTTTTAATGAGTCACTGAGTTCTCTAATTCTTATATCATGCTCTTTTGCCTTAGTTTCCCTCTTTTGTTCTGCTTCATTATTCTACATAAATTTGTCTTCTATATCGCTGATACGCTGTTCTGCTTCTTTCATCCTTGCCCTTGTGACATCAATTCGAGATTGCATCTCAGTTATAGCATTTCTGATTTTGTCCTGACTAGATGTTACTTCTTTTGTCTCTGCAGAAAGGGATTCTATGCTTTTTTCAACCCTAGCTAGCATTCTTATTATTATGATTCTAAATTCTGGTTCAGACATCTTGCTTGTATCTGTGCTGATTAAGTCCCTGACTGTCATTTCTTCCTGGTCTTTCTTTTGGGGTGAATTTTGTCATTTTGGAGGAAGAAAAAGAATTAATAAAATAAAAATTGAAAAATTAAAAACACCACAAAATCAAATAAAGAACTGAAGATCCTAGGTGTGTTTTGGTCTAGTTGTTGAAAGAAGCTGGACAGAATAGAGAAAAAAGGGAGGAAAAGAAAAAAAAGGAAAAAAGGAAAACGTTTGAAAATTTAAAAACATAAATACAATAAAAAAGAATAAAATGGGGGGCGCCTGGGTGGCTCAGTCGGTTAAGCGTCTGACTTCGGCTCAGGTCATGATCTCACGGTCCGTGAGTTCGAGCCCCGCGTCAGGCTCTGTGCTGACAGCTCAGAGCCTGGAGCCTGTTTCAGATTCTGTGTCTCCCTCTCTCTGACCCTTCCCCATTCATGCTCTGTCTCTGTCTCAAAAATAAATAAACGTTAAAAAAAAAAAATTAAAAAAAAAAAAAAGAATAAAATGGAATGACAAAGTAAAATAGAAGTAAAAAATTTACAAAAAAGTAAAAGTATAGTAGAAAAAATTAAAGAAAAATTTTTATTAATATGGAAAATAAAAATAAATTTTTCTCTTTATGTATTCAAGAATAAGAGAAGAAAAAAAATTCAATAGACGGACCAACAGAATGAAATATGATTGGAATTATGTCCAGTTTCTCTTGGAAGTCAAACTATGAAGCACTTTATGGTCTTAAACTAAGCAGGCAGAGACGTGTGGTGTTCCTCTAGAGCACAGTTGGCACAGTTGGATGGGGTTTGGTATAATGGCTCTGTTCTCCACTAGATGGTGCTGAGTTTACCAGGGTGGATCATTTGTGGTGCATGCACAGGAAGGGTGAAAATGGTGTCACCCAGCTACCCAGTCTCTAGTATCAGAACTCTGTGCTCTCCCCAACAGGCAATCAAGCGCCCCTCCTTTGTCTCCAGCTTCCGTCCACTCCCCTCTTCTACACTGTCCGTGACCAAGCCGTCAATCAGCCTGCCAGGTGGCACCTCCCTCCTGAGCTTTATCTCAAATGGAGCTGTGTTTCCAAACCCCTCACTTCTGAGGGCCCTGTGGCTTTGACCCACTCCAATCCTCTGGGGGAGGGTCTCACCAAGCAATGGCCAGGTGCCAGCCTGACCCAGAAAAAGTTCAGATCGTGTAGCAGCAGCATTCCAGGGATTATGGTAAATCACAACACACATCTGGTGCCAGGCTTCACTTTTAACATCCTTGTTCCAACACCAGCAAATGTGGCTGTTCTCCGGGGTCCACTGGGACCTTTGCCTGCGGGGAGGCCGCACAACCTCTACCAAATGTCCTCTCAGCAAGGGAACCACTTCTTCTCATGTGGCCTGAGGACCCCTCAGACCCTGCTGTCTGCTCCTAGGAATTCACCTTTCCCACTACAGCTCCAACAGGTATCAAGCTGCGGAGTTTCAGACTCTGCACTCCCCTGTTTATAGTGTCTTAACGGTATTTAAACCCTCTTCTTTGTATTTTCTCCTTTCTCCCTTTCTTGTTAAGCCCCTTAGAGGTGTTTCCACTCTTTCTCTTTCTCTCCAGCTGCTCTCGGGGGGAGTGCTTTTCCTGTATCCTCTCCCCCACCCCAGTCTCCATCATCTCTCCGCAAGCAAAATCAGCTCTCTACCCTCTACGGCTTCTCTCTCCCCTAGTTCACTTCTGTGTGCCATGTAACTGCCAAGTTCTGTGCTTCAAGTTGTGCAGCCTGTTGTGTTAATCCTCAGATCAGTTTTTAGGTGTGCAAAATAGTTTGGTGTTGATCTAGCTGCATTTCAGGGATGAGAGAGGCAAAAAAACCTTCCATGCTGCTCTGCCATCTTGGCCCCTCCCAAACAAAGAGCTTATTAGGACATTCCTTCTCCCCAGGCTGTATTGTTAACTCAGCCCTGTGGGTCTGAGATGGTACTAATCACCACTGTGTGACAACCCTAAGCGAGTGCTCCCAGAGAGTAGTGGATGCTTTGTTTCCAGCACTTTTCTGATCATGTCTTTGTTTCTGTTCTATTTTCTGGGAGTAGTCTGGAAACCAGCTTTGCAGGAGACACACTGGAGAGAAGGAGGGATGTGAGGGAAGTGGTTGACAGAGAACAGAGGGTGGTTCAAAGCACACACAGGTATGACCTGAGGATGGACTCTCCATGCAGGGGTGACCCAGAGCCATGGCACTGACTGCCAGGTTGAGGCAGTACCATGGGTATGATCAACTTAGGAATTTTCCAAGCAGGGAAGGAAGAGCTGAGGTGGGGTGAGAGTGTGGGGTTAGAAGACATCCAAGGGGGGTAATTTAATCTTGAATTACAAAGTGTGAGGTATCTCTGGGACCCTGTCCTGTATCTAGTGGCCAGTGGGATCTGAAGGGGGAAGGCACAGCTGGGAAGTCTGTGTGTGAAGGGTGGGTGAGGTCACAGGCTCTGGATGCTAACTGGACTTCAAACTCCATGGATCCCACTTACTAGAGAGTAATGACCAATATCTTTGAGTTTTAAGTCTCTTCAACCATAAACTGAGAAAATTACACTTGTACGTGATGAACAGGATTAAGGGATTTGTGGCACTTGGTAATAACCCCCAAATTGGAAGCTTCTCAGCATTTTAATAAGAGAAGGGATATGAAGTGAGGCAGTAATAAGGGAACTAGGTTGCGGAGCAGAATGAGGAAACTCTCGGGAACATGGGTATAGCTGCCCCTGCTTCCTGGACAGGTGGGCAGGAAGACGGTAAAGGCTGGGCACACAAGTAACTGATGAGAGGGAGGGGGAAGGAACATGGTAAGTTATGCCTAATAGCTTCTGTTTTTTTCATAAAGAAGTAATACTCTCAACTAAGAGTGAAGGAGAGGGGCAGGAAGCAGTCAGGGTTTGAAATAGCTGCTCACGGGCATGGAAAAAGGGCTAAGGGAGGGCTTCCTGTGAAATCCTTTACCAGAAGCCCCATTAGTACCGATAAAAATCCATGCCATGCCCCAGAAGTTCAAAGACTGGTAATATAATGGACAGCAGAGCACACCTCAACCTCCGGGTCAGTCCTTGGCAGGGGCCCGTTCAAACAATATTACACCATGACCTCAAGGGGGGAAGCCCAGGGCTTTGGGAGGGGGAAATAAACTGACATAATCCCTTACCACTGTGTTTACAGCGGGACTTTCCTGATGAGTAAGCAAGCAAGCATCACAGCCACATTACTCAAACCTTTCCCTGACGTAGTGAAAAAAGAACGCTAAGAAGAGGGAGGCTATCAACTCAAGAACCAATCCAGCACCCTCATTTTGCAGATGAGGACACTCAGTGACAAAAGAGTTTGGGGGCAAAGCCAGGGAACAATTCTGGACGTTCTCACTTCTAAGCCGGGGCTTCCCACTGCATTCTCCACCAGAACCTAACTGGGGGCCTCAAACGTAACAGGCTAACATGTTAACGGCATTTTGCAGAAAACATCTGGCAGTAGGAATCACACCCTGTTTTTCATCTCAAATTTTTTATTGTATTTTTCTTATTGTTTAAAAAAAAAAATCCTTATCTGCATAACATTCCTGATAAAAGCCACTATTAGAAAGTAAGAATCTCATCTTTGTCCTTCACAGATGTTTGCTAGCCCCAGCTCGAGATAGTTCCGATAGCTATAGCAGTTTAATGGGTCCTACTAATCTGCATCTTAAAAAACAAACAAACAAACAAAAAAACAAACAAAAACTTAATAGAACGTGGGCATCTTTCCAAATAGCGTACCCACATATAGAGAATTCAATTCCTTTCAGTAACTATCAGGATTGATGGTGAAGAGAAGAGTCATGTATGGAACTGCTGGAATCCTCTACCCATGTGTACCAGGCACGACATGGAGAGTCAGTAGTTCGGGGTGACAGGTATACGCTACACACACGAGAGTTTGCATCACAGAAGAACCCCCAAATTATGAATCTCGGAGCATCTCCCTTGTGAGATCCTTTTAAAGTATAAACAGCCTCTCAACAGTCTCTTAAGACAGAGAGAAAGATCAAATTCCTTCCCTAGTTCAAAGGGACCACGGAATGACCGTCAAGGAGTGAAACAAGTCCCGTTCTTAACCATGTTTTATCCCGAACTGTCAAATGACCTGTGGCTCTGACAACAAGAACCTCCATCAAGGTAGAAGAAATGGATCAATCAAACCCAGTTCCATCAGAAGGCATGAGGCACTGAAAAAACTTACTGTGGACAAACCTCCTACAAGTTCTCAGTACTTGTAGAACGCCATTTGGAACTGGTTTGTGAAGAGCGTTGTACCTGAAGCCCAGGGGACCCAGGGCAAGGGAAGAGTGAAGAAACCTGTCACCGTGTAGGAAGAATAGGAAAATGACAAAACCAACACATTCTTCTGGTATTTAAATTCTAGACCATCCATTTTGCTTTCCACAGCTGCCCTAATCATAAGCACAAGATATTATTTTCACTTTAAATATTTGCTAAGGCATTTCTTTGCATGTCTGAGAAAGAGATGCATGACTGCACACACCCCAAAAATACTTGGAGCCACTCCCCTCCCCACCTGTCTGCTGTCCTGCTCTCTCCATGTCAGCCACACCCAGGATTCCCCTTCTCTCAGGCCCAGGCTTTCAACTTTTCACAGGCTGGAACACAGCTGGAGAGAAAAAAATTACTTTCAGAAGACAATGAGCTTGGGGCACCTGGGTGGCTCGGTCAGTTAAGCGTCCAACTCTTGGTTTCAGCTCAGGTCACAATCTCACAGCTTGTGAGTTCGACCCCCACACGGGGCTCTGTGGTGACAGTGTGGAGCCTGCTTGGGATTCTCTCTCTCTCTTCTTCTCTCTCTGCCCTTCCCTAACTCATGCTGTCTCTCTCAAAATAAATAAATAAACTTAAAAAAAAAAAAAAGAGGACAATGAGCTTATTTTCTTAAAAGAGCTTCTAGTCCATCATACTCCTTTAAGGGTGTATTCCATTTTTAGGGTAGAAATCTAACATTTTAAAAACCACCATAAAATCAGAGCCTGCTGTCACTCTTAACCTTAATGGCCTCTAAGGTAGGCATGGCTGATAAGCCAGGCTGGTGGTGGTTTTCTCTATGCTGGGCACTTTTTCTATGGACGGCAGAGAAAATGACGTGTTTTAGTTCTGCCATCTATTAAGTAAGAATAGCCACACTACTCCTTCCTGATTCTTTATCACAAGTTTCTGTTAGGGATATTAAAACAATCCCACTTAATTCTCTGATGACCACTTTAGGACAAGGATATTTTTTCTAAGATAATGTGCCGACAAAGTGACAGCACTAAGCAAAAATATGTTTCTAGATCAGTCCCTGTAGAAGAATCCATATGTAGTGCAGAGAGAAAGAGCCTAAGTAATGGTGGGGCTCAACCTGGATTTAAGAGAGGGCAACGGGCTGCTGATTTGGCTGAGGATAAACAGAGCCAAGAGAAAACCTCATAATCCAGGGCTCCTGTCCCCGTGGCTATCACCCACTGGGTGGCTTTGCAGAATGTTGCAATTTTGTCACCCAAGCTGAGGCTGGGTGGGTGGCTATGGGAACCTCAAGCTACAAACAGCACAGCCGCTCGCTCACCATTCTGTGTCTGAGGCCATCACCCAGAGAACGCATCAGGTGCCTGCCTGAACACACCAAGGTTTACCTTAAATACACGAAGGCCATTACTCATAAGGTAAAAAGTACCGATTCTCCTCTCCTATGACATAAACCTACTCACAGTGACTCAGGTACATACCCAAGCTTGGTTAACCTGCCCAGCTAGCGGCAGCATTATTCAGAAACACTGTCCAATAGCAGTATAATACAAGCCACTTAGTCATTTTACGTTTTCTAACACATTAAAAAAAAGTAAAAGAAATAAGTAAAATTAGCTTTAGTATCTTATCTAGCCCAATAAATCCAAAATGTCATCATTGCAATATGTCATCAACATAAAACTTCAGATTTCTTCTAAATGATATTCCCTTAAGAGAAAGTCTCTTCTATTGTTACCAAATAATGTTAACTACAGACCCACCCAACCAACATGCCACAAGCACAATAATGGCACCCAAGTACTGGGAAGATAGTACGTGCTAGATAAAAGGCACTTGCTAGACTCTGAATTTCCAAGGTAAGAGCAAGGAGTCAGGTTATCCCCACTTCACATAAAAGAAAACAGGTATCAGAAGGCGTTAAGGTTACACAGCTAAGGAGTGCTACGATGGAATGAAACCACATAGAAGGGCAACGCTTGTTCTCTTTCTCTTCTCCATCACCCCAACTGCTTTCTTGAAAGAGCCAGTATGGGAAACATCTACATTTGCTATATGTGAGGAAAATATCTGGCAAACACCAGTTACACCATCTAAGTAACAAATTAATCCAAGGCTTAATGCCCAAGTCAGACATTTCTTTCCAGCACCATCTATGATACTTAATAAATTTAGATCAGTCTGAATACGGAGTTTTATACTCTGCTATACTTTTTTTTTTTAAGTAGGCCCCACACCCAATGTGGGACTTGAACTCACCACCCTGAAGTCAAGAGTCCCATGCTCTCTACTGACTGAGCTAGTCAGGCATCCCATGTACTCAGCTTTATCAAACACAAGCATATTACAGCCATTTTCTCAAGTCATTACCTCCAAGCACAGGGACTCTTGACAACCATAGAGATTTTGATCAAGAATTCCAACCTCTCTCTTCCTTCGAACGATCACGTTCATGCAATTGCTAAACAATACTGACTGGCTGGTTCAGCCGGTTAAGTGTCCGACTCTAGATTGCAACTCAGGTCGTGATCTCACAGTTTGTGATATCGAGCCCCGTGTCCAGCTCTGCGCTGACAGTGGAGCCTGCTTGAGATTCTCTCTCCCTCTCTGCCCCTCCCCTATTCATGCACTCACGCTCTCGCTCTCTCTCTCAAAATAAAGAAAAGAAACTTTAAAAATAAATACTGACGGAGCAACTACGGGCCATGCACTGTTGTGAGTGTTAGGGATAAAGTGGCAGATAGGGTCTTTACCCTCACATGGCCTATATTCTAGAGGGAAAGATGAATAATAAACATATGGTGTCAGGTGCTGAAAAAATGATAGGAAAAATGATACATGAAGGTCATGTAATGATTTTCGTCTACCCCCATTATTTGTTAGGTGGAGCCACATGAAACTGCTGATATTCAACCATTTCTGACCTAGAGAATGGTCAATTTCATGTAGTTCAACCTAACAGTTTCACTCCATCAGGGAATAATCAAGAATGCTTCTGATGGACTCTAAATAGTACATATTCCTGACAGGAAGAAGGCACAGAGAACCAGACTGAATAAACTTTCCTTGCATAGAAGAGGTATGAGAGGTGTTTGGGTGTAGTAAACTCAGAGCAGATGGGAAGGGAGTGACAGACATAGGTCATGGTCTGGGGACTCCAGTAGGAGCCACCAAGTGGCTTCCACTCTGCTACTTCTCCCCATCATTGACTCAAGGCGCAGAGCACAGCCACCTGTCTCCATCCAAAACACCTTGGGAGGTGGTTCTTTTCACCACGAATTGTAGGGGGGCAGGGTGCAGCAGGCAGGAATCCCTAGGAGACCACCCATTCTCCCTTGTGACCTCTTTAACTATTTCTAAGTCCAGAAAAAGCTCAGGAGCTTGGCAGTCTATTACTACTGAATTTTTTTGGTAAAGGACAGTTATAAATTACTTGTGCAATTAAGTAACAAAGAAGTCCGTAGTTCCTGAACCAACTGATCAATCTTAACACCGTGTAAAGACAAGCAGATATCACATGCCTGCTGGTACAACGCGGAAGGGAGGGTTCTTGCCAAGAATTTGAACCTGGTTCTTATCAGGCCTCCAGAGCTACCCACTGGTTTACAACAAACACAGGACACAGGGGAACACCCTAAGTGACACTTAAGGATGCAGTCAGTAAAATCCAGACTGGGGACACTACAGAATAACAAGAAAAATGAAAAAAGGAGGTGGATGAAACATTATTAGCTCATGCATGTATGAGTGGACCCCCCCCCCGGACCCGGATTTGAACAAACCAACTTAACAAAAGTCTCTAAGATGGTAGAGAAGAGGGGAGCACTGTCTAGACTGCTAATACTAAGGAAATATTAAGTGATTTGCTTGTTTCTAACAGAGTCCTTATCTTTTCAAGTTACAGGCTGTAGTGAACTAATATATGGCAAAGCTGGGAACTGGTAACCGGAGAGATTCTTATTCTGTTTTGCAGATGTTTAAAACTCCCACAATGAAAAGCTTAGAGCAAGTCTGTGGGCCTGCCCTCCGCATCTCTCCCAGGTACCCACCAAATGTCCATTTGAGCTGGGAATGATCTTACATGAGCCTAAAGCATCTTCAATGATCTGCTCACCTGTCGATGAACTGATCGATAATGACGATATCACCAGGTTGAATCTCTTCCCTCAAAGAACCGCAAGCTGTGGTCACTATGACATGTGTACAGCCCTCCTCCTTCAGAGCCCAGATGTTCGCCTGGAAGTTGACTTTGGAAGGCATGATGCTGTGCTGTCTCCCATGCCTGTGGGAACAATACAGCAGATGAGTGAGCAGGGCACTCGAATACTGTCAGAATAGAAGCAGTATTTCATAGAGTTAAAATTATTCTGGGCTGCTTGAAAAACTACCAATACTACATGGAATGTTCCACCACAGAAAGGCAAAGTGTCAAGTCCAGTGTCCTTTACATGTGGTAATACAGAGGTAAGCTTTCAAGGAAGTAACCGAACACACACAAATCTCTTTCTAGAATGACGATTAAGTTTGAGCTTTGGAGTAAAACTGCCTGGGTCCAAATCCTAGCATTGCCATTTACTACTGGGGTGATCTCATCACAGCCACTCAGCTCTCTCAGCCCAGTTTTTTTCATCTGTAAAATGGATATTACTGCACCATAGATTGTTATTAAATATCCCTTGTATCATCCCATATTTATATTAAAAAAAAAACTTTAATCTTTACCAACAGAATTATGTAAAACATCAAAATGCTCTGTACATAATTTCAGACTTATCAGGGAATAGCTTATCAGGGTTTTTATCCTGAGTTGACAGATGACTTCTCAGAAGGTAGAGGTTCATGAATGCCCAGAAAGTATATGCATTTTCCTAAGACTGGTCTTCAAAACACTAAAAAGATTTTCAAAAGAAAATCAAAAACCAAAAGTAGGCAAGAGGGGTGGGTGGCTCAGTCAGTTAAGTGTCTGATTTCAGGTCAGGTCATGATCTCATGGTCCATGAGTTCGAGCCCCACATAGGGGCTCTGTGCTGACAGCTCTGAGCCTGGAACCTGCTTCGGATTCTGTGTCTTCCTTCTCTGCCCCTCCCCCGCTTGCTCTCTGTCTCTCTGTCTCTCTCTCTCAAACATGAATAAACATTTAAAAAAAAAAAAGCAGTTAAGAAACACTGCACTAGACATGCACGAGGGTGGCTTAGTTGGTAAGCATACAACTCTTGATCTCAGGGTTGTGAGTTCGAGCCCATGTTGGATGTAGGGATTACTCAAAAGTAAAATCGTTAGGGGTGCCTGGGTGGCTCAGTCCTTAAGCATCTGACTTCGGCTCAGGTCATGATTCACGGTTCTTGAGTTTGAGCCCCACATCAGGTGAGCTTGAGCCCCGCTTTGGGTGAGCCTTGCTTCTCTCTCTCTCTTTCTCTGCCCCTAGCTCACTCGTGCCCTCTCACTCTCAAATTAAAAAAAAAAAAATTTAAAAAAAGTAAAATAAAAATCTTAAAAAAAAAAAAGAAACACTACATTAGAGGGACAAATAGTTCACAGTCCAACACAATTCAGTTCAATTGGCAGTAGTATAAAAGCCTCACCATGGGGCCACACCACTAGCTGTTTTCTCTCAGAGCCTGGAAAAAATTAATCAATCCTCCCGCAATGACCACAGACCAACAAAGAATTTTGCCTGAAATCAACCCATGTAACCATCTAAACCTAAATTTAGTTTTACTGAATTCAGCAAAGTCACTTCTGTTTTAAAAATGTGGTGTGGCAGACAGGGGCACCTGGGTGGCTCAATCAGTTGGGCGTCTGACTTCAGCTCACGTCATGATCTCATGGTTCGTGAGTTTGAGCCCCTCATTGGGCTGGCTGTGTGCTGAGAGCTCAGAGCCTAGAGCCTGGAGCCTGTTTTGGATTCTGTGTCTGTCTGTCTGTCTCTCTCTCTCTGCCCCACCCTGGCTCTCAAGGTCTCTCTCTCAAAAATAAATAAACATTAAAAATATTTTTTTTTAAAAAGGGGTGTGGCAAACAGACTCTAGGGTGATCTCCGTTTTCACGCTCCATCTAATTCCCTCCTCCCTCCACTGCAGGTGGATGTGAGATTTGCTTCCAGCCAATGGGCTACACCAGAGGTGTTGGGGTCACTCTCCTGACTAGGTTTCACCTGGCCAGCATGTACTAGAGCACCCCCTCCTTCTGGCCCTGAGGAAGCAGGCCGCTATCCTATGACCTACGCCCCCGGAACTGAATTCTGCCAACAAGCACTTAAGCCTGAATGAGGACCCGGAGCTCCAAATGAGAACAAGTCCTGAGTGTACCTTGTGTGACCTTGTGTGACCCTGAACACAGGAGTCAGCTAAGCTGCACCCACACTCCTGGGGCTCAGAAAGTGTGTATTGTTTTAAGCTGCTAAATTTGTGCTAATTTGTTCTACAGCAACAGAAAACTAATCTATGTAGTCTAATTTCCAACCTTGTGATAAAAATTATTTGCTCCCTCTGTAATAATGGAATAGTCCTAGCCTGGTCAAGAAAACAGAGTGTGGATACCAAAGGGAACCCACTCCCTGCAAACCTAGAACTGTTACTGCACCAGGGGTCGTGAATGAAGCAGTCTGCCTTATTAGAAGAAAAACAATGGGGATGCCTGGGTGGCTCAGTCAGTTGAGCGACTAACTCTTTTGATTTCAGCTCAGGTCTTGATCCCAGGGTTGTGGGATCAAGTCCTGCCTCAGGCTCAAAGCTGAGCATGGAGCCTGCTTGAGATATTCTCTCTCTCTCTCTCTCTCTCTCTCTCTCTCTCCCCCCCCCCCCCCGCCCCTCTCCCCTGCTTACAAATACACTCTTACTCTCTAAAATAAATTTTTTAAAAAAGAAGAAAAACAACGGACATGAGAAAGCCTCTCTCCTCTTGAAGTTAGAACTGAAACCAGAAGCTTCAATTTTTGTCAGACTTGCTGTACTGCTCATTAATTACTCTAACCACTTGTCTAGTCTAAGGGGGGTGGGGTGAGATCTCTGTTCTCCAGAGTCCAGATAATTTACCCCAAAACCATAAGTAGTAAATAAAGGTGACCGAGAAGCTCTGGCTCCACCAGCACATAAAAACTCATTCCTGTGTCATTACTCTCTCCAGAATTCAGGTCAAATTTAAATCTTCCTTTGGTACCAACATTCAAAAAGCTTAGAATATCTTACCTTGCAAGGAGGACGCAGTCAACATTCTTTATCTTCCCCAAAATTAAGGCATCAGAAGGCTGAACATAATGAAAAATGGTTACAACCCAGTGACGTGGATACACTCATATATAAACAATTTAAAAACTGCCACTTCCATTGTTCAACCACAAAAGGATTCATGAGAACTTGGAAGATATGCTTTTAAAGAAGTACAAGAGTCTATATTTGATTAACTTAGTCACTAATACTGAGCCTTCTACAAGCACAGAAAGTCACAGGACCTGGAGAGCTGCCCTGGGTGCATGGGGTAGACCACACTTAGCAAGAACTATTTGTAGCCAAGCGCCCCGGGGATTCTGATGTCACTTACACTGATCAAAGAGAGATGTGTCAAGGGTATTGGGCGGGTACAAGAACAGGTGCAGAAAGGAGTTCACTGTCACAGAATTTAAGGACTCCGCACTGGAACAGTTTGCCATGTTAACCAGGTCTTAGATGGTCATGGGACGACCTGAGATAATGGAGAGGAAGGTCCCGACAACTTGAAGGGGGCGGGGGGGGGGGGAGGGTTAAGAAAACAGGAGACCGTGAAGTGAGCCAAGGCGAAAGCAGGACTTAGAGAACACAAGGTCAATCTATAGCCTTGGATGAAAAGGAGGACTGGGTTGAGACTGCCAGATGCAGGGATCTTACAGGACCAGGAGAACCATCAAGTTTGGAAGCAACACTATGGAATTAGAAGGCAGACACCTCATCCTAGCTGGCTGACACAAGAGCTGGAAGAACAAATAGCCTCCATGCAACAGAAAAAGAGTGTTTTATTTCCAGTTTAGTTATGCTATTGTGTTCTGCATCCTCAGGAAATCCCCCCTTTGGGCCAGGGCTTACTGAGAAGAGGCCACTTTGCATTATTTGCTACCGTGTGTCATCAGTCTGTCTCCAAAATTAGTATGGAAGACACACAGGCCCCAATTAGAAGCTGATTTGAATGCAGAGATCTGAAGAAGTGCAGTTGCGGTCTCTGAAATGAGTGTCTGGCTTCTAGAGATAAAAATTGAGAAGTTGTGTGTGCACGTTCAAAAGCCATGTTCTCAATCGTGTGAAGTCCAAGGCACTCTTAGGGACACGGTCTCAGCTGGCAGAGCCCAGTGACAGGAATACTGGCCCCTCTCAGCCGGGGGCAGAGAGCCCTGTGCTGCCACGACAAAAGCAATTTAAAAAAAGTTCTTTTTAACTTAAAAACCTAGCCAGCAAGAAGAAAGGAAGAGGCTGGTATGTCTCTGCTAACTGGATATGAACCTTGCCAAATGGAGTATCCACGTATTTTTCTGTTCGTCCTTCCAAGATCTCAGGATCATCCAGGCCTGTTCCACCAATTATTCCAATCTAAAGGAGACAATAAGAAAACAACATATTTGGTCATTTTTCATTGTAAACAAGACCATTATTTCATGCAAGTTCATTTATTCATACATATATGCTCTTCACCATTCCTGCTAAGTCCTAGTTATTTTTAAAAAACTGAACATCACAAGGGCGCCTGGGTGGCTCAGTCGGTTGAGCGTCCGACTTCGGCCCAGGTCATGATCTCGCAGTCCGTGAGTTCGAGCCCCGCGTCGGGCTCTGTGCTGACAGCTCAGACCCTGGAGCCTGTTTCAGATTCTGTGTCTCCCTGTCTCTGCCCCTCCCCCGTTCATGCTCTGTCTCTTTCGGTCTCAAAAATAAATAAACACTGAAAAAAAAAATTAAAAAAAACAACAACTGAACATCACAGAAAAACAATCACTCATTCAATACACATTTGAGAGCCTTCTATATTCCAGAAATAACCAATGCATGGGACATATTTTGGACTATATGACATTTGTTTCTGACTATGGCAATAACAAAGGTAGCATAGAAAGATACTTTAACTAGCTTAAGTTAGAAAAGCAAACCTAAAAACGAGGCATGTGGTTCTAACCAATCTTGTTTTCTCTACTAAATGGGTTATGGAGTAAGAAATGCTCAAAAGACGGCCAGGACAGAAAATATTCTGTATCCCCATCCAGTAATGATTTCTCTTCATTATGCCATTTGATAAAGAAACAAGAAAGATTTTCTTTCCTAGGCCACTGAAATCACAGAGCTATAAGAGATCATGATAGAAGAGTCTGAAAAAGCATAAAAAGTTAGCTTCATGTATATTTATAAAATCAAACTATCCTTCATATATATGTAAATATAAATAAGTAATGCAAGTTCTAAATTAAAAAAAATTTTTAAAAAAAGTTTTTTTTTTAACCTTTATTTATTATTGAGAGAGAGAGAGAGAGAGAGAGAGAGAGAGAGAGACAGAGCATGAACATGGGAGGGGCAGAGAGAGGGGGAGACACAGAATCCGCAGGAGGCTCCAGGCCCCGAACTGTTAGCATAGAGCCCAATGTGGGGCTCAAACTCAATACTGGCGAGATCATGACCTGAGCAGAAGTTGGACGCTTAACTGACTGAGCCACCCAGGAGCCCCTAAAATTTTTTTAATGTTTATTTATTTTTGAGAGAGAAAGAGCGAGAGGGGGAGGGACAGAAAGAGGGAGATACAGAATCCAAAGGAGGCTCCAGGCTCTGAGCTGTCAGCACAGAGCCCGATGAGGGGCTCGAACTTGTAAACTGTGAGATCATGACCTGAGCTGAAGTCAGATGCTTAACTGACTGGGCCACCCAGGCACCCCAACAAGTTCTAAATTTTTTAAGTTCAAGTGTTGTATTGCATTTTCCAGAGATGAACTTATTAGTCCTTGTCTCCAGGTGCTAATCAGAGTTACAAGAACCTGATACTGCAATTCCAGAGTTAATTTGATGACTAAGAAACACAAACAAGAATAATTACAAAGACAACTAAATATTAACTGAACAGTTAACTAAAACTTCAATGACTGAAATCATTCAGGTTCCCTGGGCTGACAGTTCCTCAAAGAGAAACAGGATTTAAATTACTGATGACAGGTTAAAGAGAGGACACTTTACTAGAAACTGAATGGAAAGTGACCTGCACGTTTTCCTTTTATTCAACAAAAAGCTTTAAATCTATTGTCACTGGAGTAAAATTTCTACTAAATGAAAGAAAGCAGCTCCTTGAGAAAAAATTCCAGAGTTAAGAATTAACTGAACATCTGAGTGAGTTTCAGATCAAGTGACACAAGTTGACTTCTATTTAATATGTGGGAAAATGGCCACCTCTCTGGCCTGCGGTTTTCTGGAAGGAAAACCAAACAGAATAAACAACACAGGTAATTTAGTGAGATTTTACTGAAGAACTGCTAGTTACAGGATTCAGACCTTTAAAAATATCCCCCCAACGTCCTCAAGTGGCTAAACCAGTTTTTGAAGTTGGTGCCACCTTGTGGTATGTTAAAACCACAGCAGGTTACACATTCGATGCCGACCCCACATTTCTCTCGTATCTTGCTACCACGTAAGACAAAACCCACATTGCAGTTTTGAAATCAACAGAAATGTTCATTTAAGTCAGTACATTTAAACCATGCCAATTTTGATAGAAAAAAATTTTTTTAAATTTGGTTTTATATAATCCTAACCCTTCCTTTCGCTGGGCCAGGGCATCTCACATCCGGATTCAATACTGGATTCTCAGACTTGTACATACAAGACAACACAGACTTTGTTGTGAAACCACCTCGGTTTGGGGGAAGCTAGCCCAACCTCGCAGCAGCGATGAAGAAATGCCAACCAGGGATCCTGCTGCAGTTTGGAGCCCCTGGGCCCGCTATCAGCAGCCCCAAGCTTCAGTCCGCAGCACCCTGGCTCCATGACTGCATTAGGTAGGTGGTAAATCAGCCCTCAGAGAGGAACACGTAGTTTCACTGGGCATGAAAGCAAGAGCTGTTACCGCTCCCCAGAAGGTTGGAACAGGGTCTCGGGCACTGGAATTATCTATAGGTGAACACATCCAGTCATCTAACCGGCTCCAATTGTTCATGGAAAACCACATCTCAAAAGGGATACAGAACACATGTAGCAAACTGCATACTGCCATATCGGGGAAATAGACCTCTAACCATTTTTCTGCTGTGGAGGGAGGCCAGCAGTGCCAGAATGGGGCAATGTTGCCACCTGCTGGCTCCACAGCAAAGTACAACTAGGAGGGAACTCTCTCAAGCACCCATGTCCTACCTAATAGGGTGTCACGTGGAGCCTCTCAATTCAACAGTCCATCTAGTACCTGCCTTGGTAACGCCTTAGTGATGAAGTAATTGTGCCTGAGTACTTACAAGTCACAGGCACTAGGCTGAGTGCTTCAGATGCCTTACCTCAACTGATCTTCACAACCACCCTGCAAGACAGGCCCCACAGTGTCACAGTCACTTTACCAAAGACAAAAAAAAACAAGCATCAGATTAAGAAACTTGTCCAAGAAGTAAGGAGCAAAGCTGGAATAGGAACCGAGGTCTTTCACGCTCAACTACAACGATGTACTACTACCTTCCAATATCCCCTGGAGTCCTTTACAGCATCGTACCGTACTGGGAAAGTTTTTCTGTCTCCGTGTATTAAGGAAACTGATGTCCAGAGAGGTCAAATTCTGGACCGGGGTCACAGAGCGAACAGAAATAATGCAAACACCTAAGAAGGGAGGGGACTCTCCATCTGTGACTTCATCCACACTCAGGAAGCAACGACAGGACCTTACCAGGCCTTCTGGGTCAGAAGCATCAGCCCTCCATCCAGGAAACCCTAGACTGCTAGAAATAAATATGTTTGGAGACAAGGATGGAATTCCTAGGTCACTTTACACCAGATAAAGTTCTAAAATAGAGAGACCCCCCCCCCCCCAACCTGGTCAATCATGGTCACTGCCAAATTATAACAGCTACTGGGTTCATTCCATACTTTCCCACTGACAGACCACCGAGTCAACTTCCTTCAAAAGAGAAGAGAGTTTGACTTCCTGAGAGTGCAAAAGCATCTTATCTAAATGTTGGCTTACCTGGCCACAATGGTTATTTCCAGCAATGCTAAAAGGGCTCACACTAACCCCCTATCCTGCGTCCTTTTCCCCTGGTACCTAGACCTAGGAGATTTCACATATCCCACTTGGTTTCAAGAACCACTCACCATCACTCTGAGGCCCAGATACACTACCTGAAGGAACCTAGCACTCCACGACGGCATTCTCAAAACACCGTAACCCCAAGCAGTTGAGACTAGCTCATGCCAGAGAGGTGGGCTTCCTCTGAGTGCTTCAAGCTCACGAGGAGGCAAGAAGGCCAGAGCTCAAGCTGGCAGCAATCCCTTATCTGAGCATTTCAGTCCTGCAGCCCCGGCTGCCGTTGACCTATTTGGCAAGCACAAGAGACAAAAGTTCTCCTTTAATTGAGCCAACCTGGCTTTGAGCCTCCCAGGGCCTTGCAAAATCCCAGAAGCCCAGCTGTATGGGGACAGAGTGGCCAAATGTCTCAGTCTGGGTGGCCTGTTGAAAACCTGCAATACGGTCCAGATAGCTGGTGGCTCCATCTCGGACAAGATGCCCTTCTCCGTAAGCCACCCTTGTAGGTGATGGTTATGGGCTGAACTGGTTCCCCCCAAATCCGTATTTTGAAGCACTAATATCTAATATCTCAGAATGCAACTCTTTTCGGAAATAGGATCTTTGTTGAGGTAATTAAAGTTAAATGAAGTCACAGGAAGGGCCCTAATCCACTATGACTGGTATCCCTATAAAACAAGATTAGGAACACAAACACACAGAGGGAAGACCGTGTGAGGCACAGGAAGCTGGCTGACTGCAAGCCAAGGAGAGGCCTCAGAAGCAACCAACCGTGCTGACACCTGGATCTTGGCCTCCCAGCCTCCAGACAATGAATAAATGTCTGTTGCCTAAGTAACAGTTTGCGGTACTTTGCTATGGCGGCACTGGGAAACTAATCTGGTCATGTGATATTCTGATCAGAGATAACCTTGGGGCTCAGAACATCTGTAGCTTTACTTAACCAACCACCCCTTGCAAAGTCAGGATGTTTATTCTAATGGGTAGACACCCCCCTTGAAGATATAATTCACCTCCTGAAATGGCCAATTTTTTTATACTCTGGTTTCTCTTCAGATCGCATAAATCTTTCGCCTTTTACTGAAATGGCCAATTTTTTTTTTTTTTGAGAAGGATTTTCCTCAATGCTAATTATATTCTGTAGAGCTTTCCTTCCCTTGTGGCACAGCAGCAGGAATGTTCCCGGTGTTCCCCCTGGGTCAGCTCCGGGATACGAGAATCCTGCGGGGAACTTTCAATACTGAAGCTCAGGTCCAAGATTCCAGAGACTCTGATTAACCGGGCAAGGCAAGGTTTGTGTTCTTAAAGCTCCTCAGGTAGTTGTGCAGCCAGAAATGAGCACCCCCACCCTATGGCCCAGACCACGAATTGCCAAAATCTGGACTAGCTGAGGCTAAATAAATAACGCTCCTGAAAGAGATCCTGTCTGTGTCCTAAGCCCCAGAACCTGTGAATGTTACATTACTGGATTAAGTTACAAATCTCGAGACAGGGAGATTATCCTGGATTATCTGGGTAGGCCCTAAATGTCCTTATAAGATGGTCACATGGGAAAGAAGGTGACATGATCCGGGGCCATGAGCCAAGGAACACTGGTGATCTCTAGATGCTGGAAAAGCAAGGGACCGGGACTCTCCCTTGGCTCTTCCAAGAGGAGCCACTCTACTGACACTCCCATTTTAGCCCAGTTAGGACTCATTCTTGCACTTCTAACCTCCAGAACTGCGAGAAAATACATCTGCATTGTTTTAAGCCATCCAGTCTGTGGTAACGGTTATAGCAGCCATGGGAAACTAGAACACCAAGAAGCATCTGAAGAGCTTGTTCCGAGTGCAGAAACCTGGCCTTTTCAAAGCTCCCTGGGTCAGCAGCTATCACACTCTAGTGGGCTTCTGAATACACTGAGGCTCTTTAAAACCCAGATTGCTGGACCCCCCAACCCCCAGAGGTTCTGATTCAGCAGGCCTGGGGTAGGCCTGATAACGTGCATTTCTAACAAATCCCCAAGGTGGGTGCAGATGCATCATACACTTTGAAAACGATTGCTTTAGATGTTTCTGAGGCACAGACTAGAATACCATGATCATGGGGCACCTGGGTGGTTCAGTCGGGTAAGCGTCCTGACTCAGGCTCAGGTCATGATCTCGCAGTTCAAGGGTTCGAGCCCTGCGTTGGGCTCTGTGCTGACAGCTCAGAGCCTGGAGCCTGCTTTGGATTCTGTGTCTCCCTCCCTCTCTCTCTCTCTCTCTCTGCCCCTCCCCTGCTCACGCTTTCTCTCAAAAATAAATAAGCATTAAAAAAAATTTAAAAAATTGAATACCATGATCACAATCACAATTAGGGAGTAGAGTCCATTGGACACAAAAATTTATATCACCTGTTTGCTCATTGGTACTGAAAAGGAGATCCTTAATTTATAGAATGATGAGAATCAAGTGAAATAATGCATTAATACCTTTCACCGTTTCTGTATATCTTCCCACTTCCAGCAAAAACAAAACAAAAATGAACATCCCTCGAAGCAACAACAAAAAGCCCCCTATTGCTTGGTCTTTCTCTGCTGGTAGGAATGCAAACTGGGCTGCTCCCGCATCTCCTCACCAGGTAGTTTCTGTCTCAGGGATCTGGCCCAGGTCCCTCAACCCAGCGTGTACGGGCTCTCCTGGGAGTGTCTCTCCTGGGAGTGTCGGGAAACCCATGGGGACACTTCTGGCTGCCACAACAAGGGGGCAGGAGCGCCACTGGCATTTTGTGGGGAGGCATCTAGGACGCATTATATGCCTGGCAATGCTCAGGGCGGCCCTACAAGCGTCCTGTCCAAAAGGCCACTGTGACCCCAGGCAAAAAATGAAGGCTTCCTGGCCTCTAGCTTCCAGTTGAGGCCTGGTTTCGGAGAGTCGCTCAAGGACTCTCAGTCTGAAGGCCTCTGCCAGCCACACTCAGGCAGCCACAAGGAGAGCTCAAAAGGCCCATTCATCACAGTCTAGACTCCGTGACTTGCCTGTCTCTCTCCATACCATTTTGTTGACAGCTCACTGCACACTTATGATGGTACCGTATTTCCTCCTTGTGATAACAACCGTGATTAATAAGGCTTATTTTTAATCCCCCAGAGCAGCTGCCTGGGGGAACCATAGCCAGCTGAAAGAGCCCTTTAGAATGTTCTGTCTGGGTGCCAAAAACCAGTTTAGCCCTCTGCATGGTCATACGTACCACCTGCCCGTGACTGATGTTGGAGGATGATGTCTCCCTGAGGTCCTCCCAGACAACAGCTATCCTTAATAACATGGGAGAGTAGCCAGTGGGCACGGGGAGGGGGGTGCAGGCTGCATGATCTCTCTACTCACACAATAAAACAGGACATGTCGTATTTCGGAACTGCCTCACATCCAGCTGGGGGCACACCAGGCTCTGGGCCCAATTCTATCACTATCTAGGTCCAGCTGTATAGTCCTGGACACCTTAGTCGACCTTTCCAGGCCTCAGCTTTATGTCCACAAAAAGGGTCTGTGTGGCTATGTGGTCTTAAGAAATGTTCCAGCTCTACATTTCACAATCTGGAGACAGGGTATGGTTTTTAGGAGCCCATTTTGCTCTGCACGCTGGCACCTTGTGTCTCCTGCATAGGACGTAGCCTCAGCAGTCTGAGGGATTTGGCGTTGCCATCATGGTTTCTCAAAGCACAGCAGTCACCCTTCTAAGCTCAAAGAGAAATCAGCCAGCTGGCCTAGCACTATTTGTCCCTCTTAATTTTATATTCAGCAGCTCGCCAAGACCAAAGATATACGTCATTCAGTATTTACATCAGGGCTCTAGTCAATGCCCGTTCTGCACTTAAGTGTACTGCACTAATTTCACAGGGATTGTGTGACTGGAGAATGTCAAACAAGACTGAAGGGAGGCTGTTTCCATAACCATCCCTCTCTGCTCCTAATGTCACTTTAAGTGTACTCCTATAAGGGAAAGGTGATCACTTCCGCTGCTTAGCCACTGAAAGCTGTCATCTAATAAGACCTAGCAAAATAATTGTTGGAGAAAAGACTTGTAAAATTTATTTCAGCTCTCCCACTAATAAGCACTAACATCTAATAAGTTTCAACCATGTGCTAGACAGATTAATTGTTACCATCCCAGCAAACCCTGCAGGAAAATCCCCACTTAAAAGACGGACACCTAAAGAACTCACCTACTTTGCACATAAGCGTGGTAAACATTTTCTGCTTGTCCTCTGCTACTGACAAGGTAGAGGCCTTCTACAAATGTTTGTTAAGCGCAAGATTCTTTTCAAAATGTCAAAGCTGAGTTTCATGTCTGAGTATGAATGCAACACTCTCTACCCTACCCCTTCTCATTCTAAGTGTCTCATTAAGAGCTGCAAGGGCTAATAAACTCATCACTCTGGCTGAATACACACCGCAGAGATTTGCCTTCTCCCAAAAGAACTGAACACAAAGGCGGGAATCAGGAGATAACCGAAGAGGGATCTATCCCAGACCTTCCTATCCCATCCGCCAAGAATTTCTAAAGTCAAACAAATTTACTGAGTTCTTAGCCAATCATAAACAACCTAGAAGAGATCTGAAGTTTCATCATCAATATTTCCATTGCTCTGTAATTCTACACTCTCTCCCGAGACTACAACCAGGATGTGTTTAAAAAGCCCCAGGGAAGCTCGAGGCACCCTTCAGAACTTGGGCCCTCCCCTGGCCAAAGCTTCCACCGAACAAAGATCCCTTGTATGGAGACCTGTGAGGTCCGAGGGTACAAGAAAACCGATCTCTGTTTCAAGGTTGCAAACAAAGCAGCTTAAAGCCAGAGGCCTCCAAACAGGGAGCGGCCCGGTACTCCATTTCGGTGAGGTCAAAAAGTCTCAGAATTCCCCAAGCATTGCGCTGCAGGGAAAACTTCAGGACAGAAAAGCCCTACGTTTGAAAGCATAAGAAAAAAACCGGAAGCTCGCACAAGTTCAAGCACCCAGTTCTCCCACGTGGGCCGCGGGCAGCGAGCGGAGTTGGAGCGGAAGCGTGAGTACTGCCGGCACCGGGGGCGGGTCTCAGCAGTTGCGGGCGCCCACACTGCTAGTCCAGCAGCTGCCCGCCGGAAAGGAGTGGAGCTGGGGAAGCGTTGTGGGGGGGCGGGGGGAGTGTGGGGAGCAAGCGCAGCCTCCACCCACCGCCCTTCTCCACTTGCCCACTCCTGGCGCGGCGCAGGTGCCTCTGAGCCCAAGGTGTGGGGGGGAGAGGAGCGAGACTGCAAGCATTCTCTCTCCCCCAACCCACGCCGCTGGGCCAGCGCCCCCGGGGCCGGGCCCCAGACCCTGCCTGCCGTGGCTGGGGCGCACAGGCCCGGCGCGTGGCCCGAAGGCGCGGTCCCCCACCCACCCAGCGGGAGCAGGGCGGACTGCAGCCGCCGAGACGGCTCATCTCACCTTCACCGCCGCGGGGGTGGCACCTGAGGCCATATCTGCGCGGGGAAGCGGCTGCGGTGGCGGACGCGCTGAGTCCGGGAGCCGAGCGAGTTGTAGCGGTGGCACCGCGCGGAGCAGTGCGGAGTCCCGGGGGAGGCCCTGGCTCCGCCTCTTCCTCCCCGGGACAGCTGGATTGGCTGCTGGTGTGGGAATCGCCCCCGCCACCCCCCTCCTCAATTGGAGGTTCTCGCGTCCGGTCCTTTTGGCAGACCTTTCCGGTTCTCCGCGGTTTCTTTCTCACCCCAGTTCTAAGTAAGGGGTTCACAGTTATGATAATAATAATGGAGACCGTTAGTTGAGCCGTTGCACTGCCCCAGATTCTGTGCCTTTGCCCTTTAATCAGATCTGTTACCTTTCGCAAGATCCCTACGAGGAAGAGCGCCACTCCCTGCTCTGCCCACTGGTAGCTGCAACCTCGGCCTCCTCTGTAAAATCAGTCTGGTCGGTGTTCCAGAAGTTCTCGCGGGAGGGAGACTCCTCTGGAGGAAACTGGCTGTTCACAGACATTCTGCCCAACTGCTAACACCCGGCTGCCGAGCCTTGCTCTTCCTACTCCCGCGACCCGATCAGGGGTGTGCTCCTGTCCCTGAATTCCTGAAGGACTAAGTAGGGATGAGGTTGACGCAAGACTCCGAGGTAACAAAAAGGAAATAAACAGAGTAACCGGCTACCGGATGACCTTTCTGATGTGCATACTATACTCATCTTAAATTTGAGGGGAGGCTTTTGAAGGGATGAGACACTGCCAACCCCCAGTTTGGCTTGATGCAGGCCAAGGCCATCTTTAACCTCTCCCACCCCAGCCAATGTCCAATACACCGAGATTCAGAATCCAGACTCAAGGTCTTCATTGTTCGACACCGACTGACCACTCCCGCATCCCCCTGCTGCATGCCCCCCTCCCCAACCATCCCCAAGGCAGAGCACCAGCCCTCCACTGGGATAATCCTTTCCTCTCAAAGTCCCCATCCCTTCCCTGCTGGGATAATCTAGTTGAACCTCCCTTGATGGATTAAACTCTCCTAAACTAAATGCTGGGTGGCAGTAATGTTCTGAGATACAAAAATACTGCACATAAACCTAGGGGTTGGGAGGATGGCTGTGAAAGAATACACTTTCCTCTTTCCCTACAGCAGCAAAGCACTGAAACAAGACACAAGTACACTTTCATTTAAAATATCACTGTGGGGGTGCTGCCCATGTAAGCTGTTTACTGAAATAGTAAAGACTTCCACTCTTTGTTACTTTTTGCTCTAGGTCTACCCTTTCTTACAATGTAAAGGTTGTTTGTTTATTTTAAGTTATAAAATGAAATGGCTAAAGGATAAATATAGAAGACGGGGGTGTTCCTTTGAAAAGGCAGAAGGCTGGGAGTCCCTCAAAGATGTAGTTTTCTGGGAGTCTGCTGATTTCTCTACTGGGGAGCAGGAAGCCCAGTGATCAGAAGGGAACCATTGTGGGAAGGAAGATACCCTGGGTATGATTGCTTTGTAATTGGGGGATCTTGACCAACTTCTGTGCTTTAATGTGACCAGCAAGTCCAGTTTCTGTTCTGTGCTGCCTCTCTGCCCAAAGTTAGACCCTGTGGATAGAATGGATCCTGTAAGCATTAGAAGACTCTCAGAGAAAGAGTTGGAAACTTGGAAGGGGTTAAACTGGACTTCTGGACTTTTGTACTGTAACTTGCAGGTCAGGGCTCAAACGTGCTCTTTTTAAAAAATTTTTAATTTTATTTATATTTTTAAAAATTTACATCCAAATTAGCATACAGTGCAACAATGATTTCAGGAGTAGATTCCTTAGTGCCCCTTACCCATTTAGCCCATCCCCCCTCCCACAACCCCTCCAGTAACCCTCTGTTTGTTCTCCATATTTATGAGTCTCTTCTGTTTTGTCCCCCTCCCTGTTTTTATATTATTTTTGTTTCCCTTCCCTATGTTCATCTGTTTTGTCTCCTCATATGAGTGAAGTCATATGGTATTTGTCTTTCTCTGACTAATTTCACTTAGCATGATAGCCTCCAGTTCCATCCACGTAGTTGCAAATGGCAAAATTTCATTCTTGTTGATTGCCAAGTAATACTCCATTGTATACATATATACCACATCTTCTGTATCCATTCATCCATTGATGGACATTGGGCTCTTTCCAGACTTTGGCTATTGTTGATAGTGCTGCTATAAACATTGGGGTGCATGTGTCCCTTTGAAACAGCACACCTGTATCCCTTGGATAAATACCTAGTAATGCAATTGCTGGGTGGTAGGGTAGTTCTATTTTTAGTTTTTCAAGGAACCTCCATACTGTTTTCCAGAGTGGCTGCACCAGCTTGCATTCCCACCAGCAGTGCAAAAGAGATCCTCTTTGTCCGCATCCTCGCCAACATCTTCAAACATGTGCTCTTGAACATGTGATGTCTGTGAAGGGAAAATTGTCCCAAATCTGGTCTGGGTTTTTGAGTGATATAATTCACAAACCATCAATAGGAGGAAATTAGCACTTCTAGACAAAATTTAAGCAATTTTCTAACCTCTTGTAGGAAACCAGTCACTTCCCCCGCCCCCCCCAGCTGATTGTCATGCACTATTTATGTGTGTGTGTGTGTGTGTGTGTGTGTGTGTGTGTGTGGCATGTAGTTCAAGACAAATGGACCCACCTTCCAAGGGGACTGTATTAGTTTTTATCACAATGCATTATGAGAAAAAAGCAGGCAAATACTGAGAAGGATTGGACTGGCAAACTCTAGGTGATTTGAACTCACAGCAGCCACTATAGGGTTCTCTTAATATAAAAATCCAATTTTAGAAGAATGTGTCAAAATAAGTTTTCAGATAATTAAAAACATAATATTCAAATGAATATATAGTCCGCCTATGTCAGAGATGTACTTAGTCTCTAAAAAATCTCTTAGTCGTTAGTAAAGGATCTAGTGGAGTGGCAAAGCTGATTCAAAGGAGGAGAGTGAGAAGCTGAAACAGCAGAAAATAGTATGTTAGAAGATGGCAAAATTAGATACAAAACTGTTTTTGCAAAACAATAAAACTGTAGCCTTTGGAGTTTTCTTATCTACCAACAATCCTATTTGCAGCTTTGCCAAAAAAAAAAAAAGTAACTTATCAACCATAACAAACAAGAAATCTACCACCTGAGTCTAAACACTTATCAATAAGAAACAATAAAACAAAGTTACAGCCCCTTAGGTAAGGTCTGTAAACCTTACCTATTGAGAGGCAAAAATCAAGGAGTATGTGAAGCTTGAAAATGTAGACAATGTCTAATTGAATGAGCATGGCTATATTCCAGTACAACTTTATGGACACTAGAATTTGAATTTTATATAGTGTTTACATATGACAAACTATAACTCTTCTTTAGAGTTTTTCATCTCCCACTTAAGATTATAAAAACCATTCTTAGTTTGAATCTCTGTAAAAACAGGTAGAGAGCTGGTTTGGCTAAGGGTGAGGGCCATTGTTTGCCATTCACCCCTGGAAGCAGATGACCCTTGGGCAGACTTGTTGGATAATGACTTCATGTGTCTTTGAAAAGACAGACAGTAGCCTTTTTGGCTTATTTCCAAGTTTTAGATATTTTTTTTTTCTTAGTAAGCCCTCAGATCAACAGAGGGCAGCATTTTTAATAGTTAGTGGTCTCTCTTTTTGATTGGTATGGGGAATTCACAAGAGGTATCTCAAGAGTCTGTATATGAAAATAACATCTTGTTCTATCCTTCTGTTCTTGCCCTATAAATTCTCTCTGTTCACCTGTACACCTGTTTTTTTCTAAGAAATTCTAAAGAAGTACCCAGGTCACCTTATAACAATTCTGATCATGACACTGTACAGGTATTTCAATAGCTTCTTCTTTTTTCGGGTAATCCCTCATACATACCTTCCCAACGTCCAGCTCCCAGCCAACAACATACTGAGAGGGTGTTGCTAATAGCTGTCCAGATCACATCTTGAGCATGACCTGAGCCCAAATCAGGAGTTGGATGCTTAACTGACTGAGCCACTCAGATGCCCCTACAAATACTTGTTTAAATATTATTTTTTTCCTAAGGATAAATTTCTAGGAGTGGGGCTGGAGAATCAAAAGGAATGAACATTTTGCAAGCACCCAATAGGGTCCAATTATCTTACAGAAAGCTACCACCACCTTGCACTCCTGGGAAGAAAATGAAATTGTTTCCCACATACTCACCAATAATAAGCATTATATTTATAAATATAAATCCATTTTGTGGTTAATTTGTATTTAACTCCTTGTACATCTGAGCTTTTTCTCATATATTATTAGCCATTCACATTTCAAGTGTTTTGTCTTGATCCATATCCTGAATTAAAAAATATATTAAATAGATACATGTATAAATACTTTCTTTCTAAACCCCAATTTTATGTCCTAATTCTACAGAAATAGTCAGCTATACTTTCTAACTTGAACTAAAAAGAAAACTTGCTATCTGAAAGGACATTTATTGAAAAAATACCTACATGTCAATTATATTACAGTTACATGTCAATTACATTTAACAATTTAATCTCCTAAAAAAATCTATAAGATAGAAATTATTATTCCCACTTTAGAAAGAGGAAAACTCAGGATTAAGGAATGTCAGGTCAATATCCATCTTCTACAAGGATGAGACATTGGGACATGACAAGATTTATATATACGTATATATGATGATATACATTGCATACATGTATATACATATGATGCATACACATATACATGTTTATATGTATACATATATGATGATGGGGCTAGGATTTTCAACTTTCAACATTCAAATTCCTTAGTGTGTCTTCTTAAAATGGTGAAATTCAACTTCATACCTACTTGAAAAACCTGAATGTTCTCTGATGCTTCTTAATTTTTTTTACCAAGTGATATACTTCAGACTAGTGAGTTTGCAATACAGGGATGGGGAGCTTGATAAGTAGGACTTGGGGAGGAGAGTGATGATCAGAGGAACGGAGCGCCAAGTCACTTCTTGAGTCTGTCTTAGTGTCATTGGCTCCTAAGAGAAAGGTTTTGTAGGTTGGACATGCCCAGATCTAAGCAATAAACTAGTGACCAAATCACTTGATCCTTAACTTTAACTGTGGTAATTTACAATTCAAATGGCAAGACTCCACAGTTTTCACAAAATGTTGACAGAGTGCTTTACATAAATATTTGGTTTTCCAATCACAACCAAGTTGATTGCCCTTTGTGTTGGCATCACCCTGGGGCTGTTGCATTAAATTGGTTGAGAGCCCAAACTCTTCAGTGGTGACAATGACCATGCTATTTTTGACAACTTAATCAGCTAATCAGATTTCGTAAGAAATAATCTCGAGTAGGATTAGCCATGATTAACTTTCTTCCTGGGACAAACTTAAAGAATGCTATATGAGCCTTTGTGATTAGCTGGTTATAAATTAGAAATAGCTCAGTGGTTCTTACAACTATTCATGGTGCATACATAATAAGTTTTCTGATGGGATGGATATATAAAATTGGGAAATATCTGAGTGTAAAAGAAATTACTGTTATTGAAATCTTTGCATTTCCTTTCTGGCCTGACAATAGTAAGCTGTGAGTAAAAAAAGAAAAGAAAAGAAAAGAGAAAAAGCCAACCCCAAAACAAAAAAGTTGATTTGCTGTATTTCCGAGTATTATAGGTAATTCTATAAGCATATAAATAATTCCATTTAAAAAATATTTGAGTTATTGGAAATGCTTTGCTTATAGGTATCTTAAATGTGTCTTGTTAGAAATGTGAAATGCTTCAATATAAAGTGAAATATGTAAAATTTTTGAAAAATTTAAAATATTTAATTGAATCTAATGACAAAAGAGAGCTGAGGAAAATTATTCTGTTTAATATAGAAATGTTACCAATAATAGTTAATACAATAATCAGTAAAAAAGTGAAGATATTTCTCATTGTACCCAATGTAAAAATAGAATAGGACAATTTGTAAACTGAATGTAATTACTGAAGGAATACTTACAACTTGTTTTTTATTTAATGAATAATTGAATGTTAATAAATATTTAATTAATAAATTAATAAATTGAATATTAATGTTAAAACCAAATAGTTTTAAACACTTCTTTATATATATGCAGAGCTCTCTACTCCATCTGACTCCAGAATATTAAACATAAAAACAAAGCCCTCACATTGATTATTCCACCAAGAGTGGAAACTGACTAGACTGAAGAGCAAAAGGAATGGTCTGGAAGTGAGGAAGAGACAAGAGATACCTCCCTCCTGAAGTTTGGAAGTGAAAGGAGGCGACACTGAAACACGATAAGAGGAGAGGAAGTCAATGTTGGTTTTCTTTTCCTTTAACGATGAAAGAGTTTTGAATACATTTGTAAGCAGAGGGGAAGAAGTTCACACAGAAGGAAAAATGGAAGATACTGATAGAGAGGGATGGCTAATGGGGCAGGATCTCAGAGTTTCCCAGAGGGATGGGATCAGAAGTACTAATGAAGAGAATGGTCCTGTATCAGAGGAAGGAGCTGTGGGTCTGGAAAAAGGAGGTAAGAATGGGAGCTCGAGATAAACTTAATAGAAGGTTCCTGATGGCCTAATATTCTCAACAAAGTGAGAGATGAGGTTGCAGAATGGCTTTGAAGATAAATGGCATACTTTTGGCATGGTTGTGGGACTATGTCAGATTAAGGACCATAAATTTGAAATGGTACCAATCTACAATGGTGTATAATTTTCCCTCGTAGGCCTCTATTGTCTGACTTGGTAGGGTCTCAAGGAATGGGCGGAATTGGGAAGGTGAGTTTATATCATCAGTCATGCGAGTCCAACCTTCTAGGGAGCAGAGGCCAAGAAGGAGCTGGGTGATGGTAAAAGGAACTGAAGGTCGCAAAAAAAGGCTCGGCGCAGTGGTGGTAGGATGAAGGGGTGTGAAAGATGGAAGGAGGGGAGGTCCTGAAGGGAGATATTGAAGCTCAAGGTTTTAGAAAAATAGTCACCCCAGGTTATGGCAAGATCCAAAAAGTGTACAGCTAAATCAGATCATTAGATAGGACAGAAGATATTGTCCGTGTGCATGGTCTGAGATCATACTGTAGCTCCATGGTCTATAACAGAACTTGGGGAAAGGGGAAGGCAGGGAGCCAGGATCCAACTGCTGGAGGAGCTGGCAAGAGAGAACTACAAGGCTGGTCAGAGACCTCAATATAGTATTAGTTTTATAGACATCAGGAAGCAAACCAATCTGGAGTTGGCAGTTGAGGGACTGGCAGTCCCATGATGCATGAGGAACGCTAGAACATTTGGCCTCTCCTGGAGAAAGTTGTGGAGGGAAATGGTTGACTAGGCTTCAATAAAGGCAAGGAGGTGAAAAGAGTGATCGAGAAGGAGGGTGAGGTTGTAGGGGAGCTTATTAATAATTAAACAGTCATTTCATGGAGTGCAGTGGAAAATGTATTTATAAAGTGCTGAGGGAAAATGGGAGAGAGGAGTTCTTAATCAGACTGGTAGCTCAGGAAGAATCAGGAAAAACTTCCCAGAGGTGGCGATATGTGATGGGGCTCCTAAAAGACAGCCCCTAGTTAGCTACGTAAAGTGGGGAGGTAGGTGCCAAGTTTCAAGCCAATGGACGATATTTCACGGAGAAATGGCACTCCTGTGGTATTGCCATAGGTTCCAAGCGGCTGAATTGAAGAGTAAGTGATTGGCCATCGCTGAGGTAGCTTCTGATCAAATGGAAATTATCGCTTTTTGGCCAAATGGAGCAAAGGTTAGTAAAAGGAAGCACGGTATTGCTGAGAATTCCACAGGCCTCCCCAGAGATCTTATACCAGATGCAATATTTTATTCTAGATCATCTGACAAGATATTTCAGAATTAAATTAAAACATTAGTTTGTGTGTTCGAGCCCCAAATCTGGCTCTGTGCTGCCAGCTCAGAGCCTGGAGCCTGCTTCACATTCTGTGTCTCCCTCTCTCTGCCGCTCCCCCACTCAAGCTCTGTCTCTCTGTCTCAAAAATAAATAAACATTAAAAAAAAGTTTTATGCTTAAAATGGCCTTAAAGTAAAAAGGAAACAAGTGGCTATCCTCCTGGTGCTGCCATGACTGGATTACACTCTGTTCACCGTCCTGTCCACTCTCTCCTCCCTTCCTTCTCCTTGCCTGTCCTCCCTTTCTGCCCCCTTCCCTTCTCTTCCCCACTCTGCCTCAGACTATTATTAAGGCAAACATCACTGATTTGATACAACTGAATTTATAGACTCTAGGGACATTATTTTAATTAATTAATTAATTAATTAATTTAGAGAGAGAGGAAGAGAGAGAGTACAAGCAGGTGAGGGACAGCGAGAGAAAGGGAGAGAATCCCAAGCAGACTCGGCTCAGTCAAGGCAGAGCCTGAAGCGGGGCTCAACCCCACCAACTGTGAGATAATTACCCGAGCTGAAATGAAGAATCAGACGCTTCACCGACCGAGCCACCCAGGCGCCCCTCTAGGGGCATTTTAAAACAGATTTTCATGTCATTTTACCTTGGAATTCTTCATTTTGCTTTCCTTGTCTCAGTCAGGTTTTCTTTCCTTGTCTCAGTCACCTTGTACAGCATCGTTCATAGGTAGGTAGTACGGCTTGTATTCATTCATTGAGTAAATAACTGAGTGAACAACTATGTGAATAAATAAAAGCAGGAACAAACACATTTTGTTTTTAGTTTTAGCAAGAATGAAAACTCAGATATGCTAAGAAACTTGAACAGCAGGGGGCAGCAAAACTTAGCCTTTTTTTTTTTTTTTTTTTTTAACCTTGCCAGTCAATATTGTCTAACACTTGTCGCGCTCACTTTGGACGGGAAAGAGAGACACACACAGATACACACAGAGGTGTCATCATTTAAAGGTCAACTTTAAAGTCACAAATGTACCCACAAATGGGTTGGTGTGTGCTTTTTCACAGTCCTTTCAAGGACCCCAAACTGTTCATACAGAGTTAAATACCAATGGCCAGCAGATGGCAGTACTTTTCATGGGTCAGGATTACAAAACAAGATCTTGAGGAAAAAATAAAGCATACAGAGGGCATGAAATCTTTATTTTAAAAACTATAGAAGTAAAGTCAGTATGAAATAGAAGTTTAAGTCTTATAGGTCTCAAATGTCTTGATGAAAGAAAGGTAGAATTTTAACCGTAGGTGCATTGTTGGTTTTGAAGCAAGGTGATAACGAAAACGTTTTAAAATGTCAAGTTTGAGACTGACAAAAGGTAAGCTGTAATTGATGGCAATCATCTGGATTTCACTGTGTACTTTTAGAATGTTCCTTTATCAGATTTTTCAGTGATCAATTCACAGATGTTAGCCAAGGGAGAGACACTTGCACACCTACACAAAGCTTTTAGATTACTGATTAATAGCAGTAAATGACTTCCTGCGTTGTCCTTGGCTACAGTATTTTAGTGTCAACAGAGTACTCAGAGCGTCTTACGTATTATCAGGTCTTCACCTTTTTTAAACATTTAACTACTTTAGTTGGCTTTTAATAATCAGATTAAAAGTAGGAACAATGTCTGTAGCTGGAGTACTTGAACTGCAAAGGAAATGGCAGATCCCCTGGTTTTGAGAGTGACTGCACTTGCCCAGACACTGCACACAGGACCTGAAACTTCCATCGGGGTGAAGGAGCAGAGACCCGTCTAGCACTTGGCTTCTTTTTAGATCTTCCATCCTTAGCCATGCAGATAAACAATAACTGCTTGGAGGGGCATAAAAAGCACTCTGTTGCATTTCTGCATATAATGAAAAGTCCCCTTGTGGCTCTTTGCGATTCCACATGAAGCCCTACTTGGATTTTACTACAATAACAAAGAGCACTAGAAAAAAACAGAAGGGCATATTTGCTTAAATTGTTGTTTGCACCGAAAGAAACTCCCTAATGGGGTTATCGCTGGGTCAGGCTGCACTCTGTTTTTCACCAAGGCTGAATCAAGGGAAAATGAATTCAGAAAGCTAGGCGGGTTTAGATTCTTTGAACACCGCTGTTTTAATAACGTTTTGCCTTCTTGGCAAAACAGGCTCTGAGCTCTTCTATTTGATTAGCAACTGAAAGATACATCAAAAGGGATTAGGAATCCTGAAGAATGGTCAGTTACCCAGGAAATGACCCTTAGATTTAATTTTGTTTCCAAACAGTAACACTACTCCATGTGGGAGGAACTATGATCTAGAAAAGTGGCCTCTGACCCTAGACTATTTGGTGTTGAATATTGTCACATTCTGTGCCTCAGTTTCCTTAACTGTAAAATGAAGAGAATAGCAGGTGGGGTGAGAGTTCGAGTTAGTACTTGTAAAGCACTAGGAATGCAGTGAGAACTATGTGTGTTAATGATGATAATGGTGTACCCGGCACTCATGAAGTGCTGAGAAAATAAATGGGTAAGACAACAATCTGACTGCCGCACCAGGATACGGGCTGGTCTGGGTATCATGGGCTGGAGACAAGAAGGAAACTGTGCTACTGAGTTATGCCCAGCTCTGTGAAACTGAGTTGCAACTTCTGAGTTACATCCAATAGTCACTGAACAAATGTAGGAAACCCATTAGGTGCGAGGTTCTTGCTAATTCTACTCTGCTTTTAGGGAGTCTATTGCTGTTGTAAATACTTGGAGGAAGGGGACACTTGAATGAATAAGACACAAGTTTTGGCCTTCAGGTAGGTTATAACCTGGTAGAGAAAATCAATCTGCAAGTAAATGACTGTAATTCGGAGCAGAGTGACAGGCCCAGAAGCAGCAGCAATGAATTCTGACTTGTGGGTAGGTTCAAACAATCAAGTCTTTGAAAGGAAGAAACTAAGAGTACATTTTTCCCCAAAATTTTCTGTGAGAATGCCCTTGAAATCATTCCTAGAAAAGAGATACTAATAGAATCTTACAGCTGGACAGGAGAAGCTAGAGGTGAATACATTCTAACCTTCAACTTTACAAAGAAATTAAATCCTAGCAAAACTCTCATAGCTTGAAAGAAGCAAATTTTCATTCCTGTGCCAGGCAGGAGACACTCATTCATTTCACTTCATGATCATTTAAAAGAAAAACAAACACACTGACGAAAGAAAATGCATTTTCAGCTGTTAAAACTGATGGCTGTGAAATCCTCCCTATACATTTTGAACAAATTCAGTTATATATTTTATACCAAATCACACTTTTTTAAATAAAATATCTTCCACCTAAATGAATCTTTTCTTTATGCCCTTTCTAAAGAGACTTACTTTTTAAAAAATAAGTTTAAGATGCAATTTAAGGGAAGTCTCAACCAGCATCAAATAATATATGCCATGCATATTACGTATACATTTCTCTCTCAACACAGCAAGGCCTCTTTAAATACATATACATAAAAGTTTTTTATATATATAAAAATTTCCCCCTCAGTATAGCATTAAAGGTAGTTAACGTAATCAAGTGTTTTGCCCTCTGTAGTTAAAAAAAAAAGATTCTCCATTAGGAGAATCTTAAAATGGTTCACAAACAAGCCCCAGAGTAGATTTTAATCACTGTTTTTCCCTCATCTGGCCACTAGGAGAGAGCAAGACCGATAGTTGAAATGACTTATGCAGAGTTGAGAAGCATTAGCAAAGCTTAGACCCTGGCTGGTGACATCATCCCATCCCAGAAGCCACATTGTCTAACTGCTGGTCACTCATGCAGAAGGTATTTCTGGAGTCTCACCTTGAAGTGGATTTGCTTGGTAGTTGGGAAAGTAGGAAGGATAGATCAGTGACTTCCTCCTACCTACTGAACAACTTGCTGAGCATGTTGTGCACTCACTATCCAGGTAACCGAGATGAGAATCTGAGGGGAAAAGAGTCAGCAAAGTTCAAACAACTGCAAGCACTCCCAGAGAATAAAAGCGATTTCTGCCCCAAAGGTAATTGAGTGGAGCTTATTTTAGCTGAAAATTAATCTTATGTCTTTGTTGTTTCCTTCTTCTTCTGTCTCAGATCCCTTTCGTTATTGCCCAAGACTTGTAGGAAAAATCCCTGAAATATTTAAGCCTTAATATATTAAAAGTAAATAATAATAATAATAATAATAATAATAATAATAATACTGATTCATATTGAATGAGCTGGAGAAGAGGACTAGTTTCGAGTGATGAATCCATACTTTGAATCTGCTGAAAATTCACCGCATCCTGCATGTCTCACACTATGCAAGAGGAATCACTGGATTATACACTCAAAAAGAATCTAAACTGTATGTGTGCAGGATGGCACTCAGATTTACCTTTGGTCGTTGGGTGAAAGCAGAAAGAGAATGCTATGACATCTGGCAAAAAGGCTCAAGGCAGAATTTCCTGCAGGATTTTATTCATGATAAGTGAAAAAAAAATTACCGATTGTTGTAATGCTTTTTTTTTTTTCTCCTAGCCTGTTCCTCTGCATTTCTTCACACAGGAAACATGATTTTCTATCATTTATAATTGCTGTCCTTTCTCCAGCATGGAACCATTCACCTGTAATCGAGTGCAGTGTTTAAAGTAAATGCGAACACACGAACGTAATTTTTACCCCAGCATGCACAGGGGAGCTGATTGTTCCAGAAAGCAGAGAGCCAGCTATATTAACTCTCCCTGGATCAATCTGTAGTGGACAGAGACTGGGCTTTTGGGAATGATAGTAAGAATAGAGCCCTTGTTTTCCCAGCTTCTTTTAAATACATAATAATTAAAGAGTGAGAGAAATCTCCATGGAGTTTGGCAAAGAGCTAAAGACATCTGCCTTCTATACGTTTAGCTTTCTCTAGGTGGAAAAGTTTATGGAAAACTCCTTCTCTGTTAATCATAGAAGCAATATCTCAACCATAGTATAGGACAGCTTGAAAAAGAAGAATAATTCATAGTTTTATCATCCTGAGGCCAGATTCTCAAGTTGAATTCTGACCATGTCCCTTTGTAGCTGACTGACCTTGAAAAAAGTTATTAAGCCTCTTTTGCTTCAATTTCCTCACCCATAAGATGGAGATATTGATAGTACTCACTTAATTGAGCAGTTTGAGGATTATGTTAGATAAAATATATATAAAGCACTTAGAACAGTGCTTGGCACCAAGAAGTGTTTTGTAAATATTAGTCACTATTATTATTAATTTTGAAATAATAATATTAAAAATATTCATCCTTTTTAATCTTAGTCCAAATTCTACATATTTTTTAAAAAGTGTTTATTTATTTATTTTTAAAGTTTATTTATTTATTTTTACAGAGACTGAGACAGCATGAGTAGGGGAGGGGCAGAGAGAGAGGCACGCAAAATCTGAAGCAGGCTCCAGGTTCTGAGCTGTCAGCATAGAGCCTGACATGGAGCTGTAGCTCATGAAATGTTGAGATCATGACCTGAGCCAAACTTGGACGCTTGACCAAGTGAGCCACCCAGGCGCCCCTAAAATAACGACATTTTAATATAACTCTCCAAAATGGTTGCCCTAAATTACACTATTGCAAATGCTGTATGAATGCTTTGTATCACATCTTCACTAGATGTGGATTGTTATTAATCCAGTTTGGCTCATTTGATAGGATTAAACTAATATTTTTATTGTTATCTTCTGTTTATTTTTTTAGAATTTATATTTCTTACTATGTGGTCATTGCTTGTATCCTTTGAACGCTTAACTATTGGGATTATTTTCTCCTCTTTTCTTTTTTTAGAGAGAGAGAATGCAAACAGGGGAGAGGGGTAGAGGGAGGAGAGAGACAGAGAAAGAGAGAGAGAGAGAATCCTAAACAGGCTGTATGCTCAGTGCAGAGTAGGACATGGGGCTCAATCCCATGACCCTGGGATCATGACCTGAGCAGAAATCAAAAGTCAGATACCCAACCGACTGAGCCACTTAGGCACGCTGGGATTATTTTTCTTATACGCTTGAATATGGACATTAATCCTTTTCTTCACATTTAATGAGAAACAATTTCCTTTTTATTATTGTTTTGTGATTTACATATTTGCAATTTCATAAAGTTTTGTATATTTGAATATTTTCCTTTGAATCTTTCTAAAAATTTTTTTAAAATGTATTTATTTTTGAGAGAGAGAAACGCACACATACACCGCATGAGCAGGGAAGGGCCAGAAAGAGAGAGGGAGACACAGAATCCAAAGCAGACTCCAAGCTCTGAGCTGTCAGCATAGAGCTCAATGCAGGGCTCGAACTCATGAACCACGAAATCATGACCTGAGCTGAAGTTGGACGCTTAACTGACTGAGCCACTCAGGCACCCCTCCTTTGAATCTTTTTTTATTGCATCTGGGTTGCATCAAGATAGAATTATCTTGTTCTTCTATTTTTCTTCTTTTTTTTCCCCTCACACATAAATTCTTTGGGATTTATTTTGACATACAGCATAAGAAAGATTTTTAAAACAATGATATTCTAGGGACACGTGGGTGGCTCAGTTGGTTGAGCATCCGACTCTTGACTTTGCCTCAGGTCATGATCCCAGGGTCGTGGGATCAAACCCCACCATGGGCTCCACGCTCAGCTTAAGATTCTCTCTCTCTTTCTCTTTCCCTATTCCCCTCTCTCCCCGCTCACTTTCTCTTTCTCTCTCTCTAAAAAAAAAGAAAGAAAAAAATAACATTCTAGTAAATTACCACATTATATGAAACAGCTAGTATTTGTATTTCTGAGATACAATATTACAAGTAAGGGAGAAATACAACAGGATTCTACAAGAAGCTGAGAACAGATAGCTGATTCTTTGAGTAGAGTCTCTTTGCTTTTGCTCTGTGTTAGCTTGTCCTGATTCCAGACACAAACTCCAAACAAAGGGAGAAACCGGTGCCCCAAATACAGCAAAAAGTTTAGTACTAAAGACCATGTTGAGGACTCACTGTCTCTTTGGCTTGGCTGATCTACTTTATCTTCTCTTTTCATAAAATTAATCTTAAGTGCACACACTGCTCATGCTCCTGAATTAAGGGATGCTTAATGTACTTAGTGCAAGCTAGAAATATTGATTTCTTAATGTAATACTTAAACACATATATCATGACACCAATTCCTGGCAGAAACTACTTTAATTTAATTCTTTTAATGAGTAAAAAAATAAAAGTGCTGTTTGTGGTTAGAAATATAAGTGTATTGGGGTGCCTGGGTGGCTCGGTCAGTTAAACATCTGACTCTTGACATCAGCTCAGGTCATGATCTCAGCGTTCGTGAGTTCAAGCACCGCGACGGGCTCTGTGCTGACAGCATGGAACCTGCTTGGGATTCTCTGTCTTTCTCTCTCTCTCTCTCTCTTTTCTCTCTCTCTGCCCTTTCCCTGCTCACCCTCTCTCTCAAAAAATAAATAAACAAACTTAAAAAAACAAGTAAGTGTACTTAGCAAGAGGTCCAGTTTGGTAAGGTTACAAACCAGAAATTCTAACAAAATATTGTGTCTCACTTGATTACTTGACTCTAGACACAGAAAGACCTGGTCTTGGCTTTTTAAGCGTTTCATTTCGGTACATCAAACATTTATTAAGTACCTCTTCTGTACTAGGCACTATGCTAAGGTGCTGGAGGTAAAAAGATAAATAAGAAAAAGATCTTGCTGGGGCAATTTAAAGCCTACTTGTAGACAGGCACATAAACAGATCATTGCAATATAATTCAAGTCCTGAGGTTCAGAGCATTTAGCTGTTTATGTCAAAGATTTTAAGAGAGGTTGATACTTTACTCTTTGTAGGATTATTCTCCTACCTGGTTTTATTTTAAGTTTATTTTTGAGAGAAGGAGGGAGAGAAAGAGAGAGAAGCTCAGGGGAGGAGCAGAGAGAGAGAGAGAGTGAGCAAGAGAGAATCCCAAGCAGGTTCCCAGCTATTAGATGCTTAACTGACTGGGTCACCCAGACGCCACTCTCCCACCCTCTTTGACGCTGTCTCCAGTTCAACATAAAAGGCTCTAGAGACACACAGCCTTCCTTCCACAACTCCACAAACCTAATTCCTCCACCTGTTTCGTCATCACCTACTACCTTAGCCCCCTATGCCAGGAAGGAAGCTGTACTCAGAATTCATTTCCGCCTCTCCCTAAGAGGCCATGGGACTAATCCTCATGTCTCACACTCTCGTTGGCCTTAGTCACCCCAAGTCCAAGCCTCTCAGGTCAACACAGGCACTCTAGTCCATACGTCGCTGTGCAGCCCATTATTTGAGCCACCCTCCCGTTCCTTCCCAAACTGCAGTCCTTTCCAGTGTGGCCTTTGGAACTCAGAGCTTGAATAGCAACACCTCTTTTGCCTTCACGCTCTTCTCTGAATCCTCTTCCCAGACTCTCTTCTGCATACCTTCACGTTCTTGCCCTCAGACCCGGATCTGCCCCCTGCATCCTGCTTACCGGCAGCCCTTCCAGTTGGTGGCTGTGTTTGCTTCCCCGTCCCACATTTCTGGGTCCTAGAAGTGAGAATAGGAAAACAGGTGCTCTCCTTGTTTCTTGTCAGTGCTTCTTTTTCAGAAACCCCTGCTGCCTTGAGGTGACACTAAACTGCTTTTATTTCCTATCCGCCCAGTCATTCCGCTTCAGGCATGGCAGATTTGAGCAACCAGCTCACTACATTTCCTTCTGTTACTGCTCCTGATATCATTCTTGGTGACTTCAACACTTATATAGATGGTTGGTCTTCAAATTTACCTACACATTTGCATCACAGGATGATGTTTTTCAAGATTACCTGGGCCCACCTCCCCAAACCCTAAAGAGGCTGATTTAATTGGTCAAGATAAAATCCAGGCATTGGGTATTTTTTTTCTCAACCTGTAGGTTGATCTGAACATGCAGGCGGGATTCAGAACCCCTTTACTTGGGACATCAAGTCCAATTCCTCAATCTCACTCCAACATCTCCCCTCCACCCACCTCCCCATCATGCTCACTTGTTCCCACAATGATAGCCTAGATCTTGTTATTATCAGCAAGCTCCAAAATCTTGTTTTCCGTCACCCCACTTTGTGATCTCCGCTGTGATATCACTCAAAAATGACACCATTCCGGTAGATCAGGGATCCACCCCATGACCTCTTCCCTGTCCAATTCTCTCCTCTTGGCTCACTTCTTTCCTTACCCAGCTTAGATTTCATAGTGTCCCCACAACGTCCTTAGATACGCCCTCAACTCTTTTGTCTGCCTCAATTTCCATTGTACTGTTCCTGACAAAACCCAAACGCTGGTGATAATTCAACCCTGCCTATCCCACACCTGCATTCTAGCAGCCAGATGGATGGGACGTGAGGAAAAGACATTTGCTTTACATGCATTGCCACAGATCTCAACCGGGGGCCCAGACTGCAGGAGAATTCTGCTCGAATTCTCTGTTCAGTTTCCTGTCCACTTTTTCAGAGGACTGTTCTAGATCGTCTCTCTTTTCCAACCTCCAATGCTTCCTCCCGGTCACCACTCTCAGCTTATAATTAACAACAACAACAACAACAACAAAGCAAGCAGATGAGAATTGCTTCCTTTCCCCCGTCCCAAATCCACCAGCCTCCTTTCGCCACACCCTCATGCAATGTCTTCCCTTTGGTCACAAAGGATGAGCAGCTCCTGCTCTCTCTAAGGACAGTCTCTCCACCCTGAGCCCGTCCCCGGCACTTCCACTCTTCTGTCTCACTGGATATCAGCATGCAATTAGACTTTTCATCTCAGCAAAGTAGAGGCAAGCCTTTCCTAGACCTACTCCCACATTGACTCAGCTTCTGGGCAAGACTTAACAGACTTGACTGTGTTCGCTGTCGCACTGTCTCACCTCGCGCAGCACGCTGACTCGCTTCAGCGGGGATTTGCCCTCACTACTCCGAAATTGCTCTGTGAAAATCACCAGCAATCTCCATGCTGCTAAAAGCAGCGGTTTTCTTCTGCTTTTTATGGTCTTTAAATTTGAGTATGGTTGACACACTGCAGTACGTTAGATGCACAACATAGTGGTTCGACTTCTCTCCAAGTCAGGCTGTGATCACAAGTATAGCCACCTTCTGTCGCCACACAGCACTAGTATAGTATCATTGACTCTATTCCCTGTGCTGTGCCTTTTATTCCCGTGACTTGCTCAATCCATAACTGGAAGCTTGGATCTCTGGCTCCCCTTCTCCCATGTTGCCCCCCCCCCCCCCCCCCCGTCTGGCAACTGCTAGCAGCCAATTTTCAATCTCCATGTTCTGCAACCTCGCGGCAGACTGAGCACAGATATCCCCTCGGAAGCACGGTCTTGTGGGTCCTCCCTGCACACCTGCACATACTCTCCTGGGTATCCTCCCACCTCACCTCTTTTGCTTCCCAGTTCCGGCTGCAAGCTCTTGGCCCTGCCCTCCTCACAGGCTCCCTAGCTGATCCCATCCAGGCGCGTGGCTTTAAATAGCATCCAGTGAGAATCCCGTTCCCTCCTGCCCCCGAAGCTTCAGGTTTGAATACCATCTACTGGATACTTCCATTTGTATGTCTAAAAAGCATAACACGTTAAAACCAAAATTATTAATTTTTTTTCGTCGCAAATCCGCCCTTTGCACGGATTCTCTTTTTTAGTATAGGGCATCACCATTGCCTGAATCACACAGTCAAATGTGTAGGTGTCATCCCAAATCTTCACACACTTTACTTCTCTTCCTCCAAGTGTTGTCAGCGGCACCTTCAAAACATGACGTTGAATCTGACAGTTCTCACCACATCCACCTCTCTTATTTTGGTCCAAGGGAGTCTTACACCTGACTGTGGTATTAATTAAATTCCTAACTCATCTTCCTATTTTTGCTCCTGCTTTTTACCAACTGGTTCTCCACACAGCAGCAGAATATGTTTCCGGAACATAAATTTGTCTGATAAAACTATCCTGTGTTTGCCACTCCACTGTGAGCAAGGTAAATCCTTGCGGGGTCTGACAAGGCCCTCTGTGACCTGCCTTCTGAATCACCTTCCTGACCTCTTTACCAGTACCCCTTGCTCGGTCTGCTTAAGTCAAACGGTCTGGCATTGCTTTCTGGAATGCACGAAGCTTGCTCTTTCAGGTCGTTCATTTTGTTCATTCTGCAGTATGTAGTATGCAGAATGCAGTATGCAGTATGTGGAATGTACTTTTGTTCATTTTGCAGAGAATGCTGCGCCCCTGTATCTTCACACCTGCTCAGTTTCTCATTTCATAGAAATGAATGCTTCTGTGAGTAGCAATACCTAGACCTCCTTGTCTTCCTTCTCTCACTTTCCTTTATATCCTCCATATTACTGATCACTACCTGAATTCAAATATTTATGTTTACTTTTTTTTATTATGTGTTTCTCTTGCTAGAATAAGCCTCTTGAGGGTCGAAATCTTACCTGTCTTGTTTATAGTGGCATCCCCAATGTGTGGAAACACAGCCTGGGATCTGGGAGATTCTCAAGAAGCATTTGTTTGATGAATGAATGGAAGGTGTAAATCATCACTAAAACAGACTTAAATATTTATGCCAAGAGGTTACCTTATTGATACTGCTTTATTACTCATTAAAAACAAATAACTACTCGTGCGTTTCTGTACCTCCTAAACCCATCTCACCTACTTTTTTTTTAATATATGAAATTTATTGTCAAATTGGTTTCCATACAACAGCCAGTGCTCATCCCAAAAGGTGCCCTCCTCAATACCCATCACCCACCCTCCCCTCCCTCCCACCCCCCATCAACGCTCAGTTTGTTCTCAGTTTTTAACAGTCTCTTATGCTTTTCGCCTACTTTTAAATAACATTGCAGCCACCATACTTTGAATAGCATTATTATCTAACTAGCGAACTGAACGTATGACCTCTGCTGACCCTGGCTGGTTCAACCAGGGGTGGGTCCCTGGCTAAAGAACTACGGATCTACTGTGTGATTACTGACCAACTAGTTAGCCTGGTTTGCAAACCTGATCAAAAGCATTACTACTTAGGTTGAAACCTGCTGCCGGGTAGCATAAAGTGATTGCCGGCAAATCATTGCTGTCTCGTTTATAATGTTAGAAAATGTAGAATACCTTGAATGTCTAATATTAGAGGACTGGGTACTTACGCAGTATAGAATGTTATACAGTCATTAAAATGATACAAATAAAAACCTTTGAAAGATGCTTACTATATATGGTGTATTGTTGAGTGAAAGAAGCAGGGAGCAAAGCGGTTTATGCTGTATGACTTCAATTTTGTTAATCTCTCCCATCTCTCTCTCTCTCTCTCCATATATATATATATGCTCTTTATATATATATATATATGTATATATATATATATGCTCTTTATATATATATATATATGTATATATATATATATATATATATATATATATATATATATCTCCCATCTCTCTCTCTCTCTCCATATATATATATATGCTCTTTATATATATATACATATATATATATATCTTTATATATATATATATGTATATATATATACACACACACCTTTACATCTATCTATCTATCTGTCTAATCTATCTTTCTATCTATATCTTCACAAGAAAAAGAAAAGAAATATACCAAATATTTAATAGTGCTTCCCTTTTCCTGGATGGTGCCAATGAAGATTATGGGAATATCCTCATTATGCATGATTTTATTTTTGTCTTTATAGTTTTATGAAATTTTTTGAATTAAATTAATTATGATAAAAAGCCACATTACTTAGAAACCTTTCCACAAAAAGAACACACTGAGATTTAGTGCATTGTTTGAAACTATATATTTTTTTGCATTATATTTAAAACTATAGGAATAACATATTATATATAGCTCTGTGTTACATAGTATTTATGTCACCTGCCAGGTTAGAATATATTGCATATATTGTGTTTTACACACATACACACACATATAACTTCATAGAATAGTGAATTCCTTGATTTGATGATAATTCCTTTAAATGACTGCCAAGCATTTGGTTTTTATTCTAAAGAGAGTACAATAAATAAAAATAAGTCTGAGTATAATTATATCCTCATATGAGAATGAAAAAGTTAAAGTCCAGTTGTTTAAAGATTGCACTGTGGGATAATGAGAGCTTTATTTTAACATTATTATTCATTTCATAAATTCCAATATATCCTTGGTAGGTGATAATGACCTCGTCTTTAACCCCTAAATGCTACATGCATGCAAAGTAGGAAATGGAGCTATTACATAGTAAATCTCAAAGAGTAGTTTATTATAATTCAAATATTAAGGCCTAGGACTGAAAATGATTTGAAATAACAGTTTAAAGACAATACAGAAACGAGTAATACAAATGCATTTTGTTGAAAAATAAAATTAATGGGCTTGGTTTGTACTTAATTAGGAAGTCTTTCTCCTTGTTTAAAATTCCGATTTAGTCATTACTTCTTTTATCTGTTGATTTGACAAGTATTTATAGAGCATCTACTGTGCCAAGTGCTAAGAATACAGTGGTGAAAAAGAGATGAACCATATCTTCTTGAAATAGACTGTGCATTAGTCAACTGATTGCACAATTTATCAGTGAGTCATAAGTATGATACATATTAGGGAGTTGAAGTGGGGCTGAACATTAAGTTTGAGGTGAAGTATAGGATCTCAAGGGATCCTTTCTTCTAAAGAAGTGTTTAAAGCTTCTAAACCCTATTTACCTAAAGCACCTGGCCAGGGGGTGAAATCTGTTTTTCTTTGTAGCCTAGATGAAAACTGATTGTACAATTAGTCACTGACATGCTTGAAATTCCGTGCTTACATTATCCACAAGATATACCACAGGAATGAGAGCAAAGCAGACATTTACCAACCCCCAGGTGGTGTGCTTCTAATACCACCCCCCCCCCACCATGTTATGGTCCCAAATTGTTATTTGTCTTATGACAAATGGTCAAATGTCCACTGATCATTCTGAACCAATAAACACATTTCTGTGGTAGATGCTGGATAATAGGACAGAGAGAGGGGGCGAGAGTAAGGACAAATGATAAGAACATCAACTCCCTTTTTCTTTTTTAATTTTTTAAACGTTTATTTATTATTTTTGAGAGACAGAGAGAGACAGAGCATGAGCGGGGGAGAGGTAGAGAGAGAGAAAAAGTGAGGTACAGAATCTAAAGCAGGCTCCAGGCTCTGAGCTGTCAGCATAGAGCCCGATGCGGGTTCGAACCCACAAGCCGTGAGATCATGACCTGAGCCGAAGTCGGATGCTTAATGGACCGAGCCATCCAGGTGCCCCAGTTCCCCCTTTTTAGATCCCTACTACATGCCACGTTCTATGCCTGATCCTCATAAGAACTCTGCAGCACAGATACTATCATAACTTAATGATGAGAAAACTTGGGTCAAGAAACACAAGCAACACAGAAGATACTATCATAACTTAACGATGAGAAAACTTGGGTCAAGAAACGCAGAAGGAATCATTCAGGGATACTTAGCAATTACACAGTAGATCTATGATTAAAATTCAGGTCTTTCAAACTCCAGAGCTAGGGCTGTTTTTAAATACTTCCGTGCTAGTAGCAGAATATCTACACAGGGAGGAAAAAGGAGAGTAACCGTAGAAGTTGTGGATCTTTTGTAATTATCCAAAAAGTGCAAGAATTAGGGATGCTAGCAAATAAAATGTATAACTTTATAACTGCCGGATTTGCTTTATTGCTATTCTCACTGCAGTTTGCTTTATTTTTTTTCCCAAATATTTATTTATTTATTTATTTATTTATTTATTGGGAAAGCACAAGTGGGGTAGGGGGAACCAAAAGGGGACAGAAGATCTGAAGGGGTCTCTGCACTGACAGGCTGGCAGCAGTGAGCCTGATGGGGGGCTTGAACTTAATGAACGGTAAGATCATGACCTAAGCCAAAGTCAGATGCTCAACCAACTGAGCCACCTAGGTGCCCCCAGTTTGCTTTTTTTTTTAAAGTTTACTTATTTATTTTGAGACAGAGAGAAGTGGGGAAGGGAGAGAGAGACAGAGAGAGAGAGAGAATCCCAAGCAGGATCTGAGCTATCAGGGCAAAGCCTGACGTGGGGCTCAGACTCACAGACTGGGAGATCATGACCCGCACCGAAATCAAGAGTTGGTCACTCAACTGACTGAGCCACCCAGACGCCCCACTGGACGTTTGCTTTTTTAACCCTCCTCTACCCCAGTCTTGCTAGAAAATGTTTCCCCAGGAAGTTCAACATATCCTATACATATGGACCATTGTGGTTGACTGAATTTGGGGTTTCAATTCTTTATCGTCTCATGACAGATTTATATCATTCCTTCCCTTGCCTTGCTCCCATATGAGTGAAGTGTGTTTTTCCTACTCTTCAACTTTGGGCTTGGACATGTAAGCTGCTTTGGTGATGCAATGGTGGTGACAAAAGCAGAGACCAGAAACATACCTGAATGGTTCTGCCTGCCCTCTTGTACTGCAGTTTCCCCCATGAGAAGAACATGCTCTACCTGGAGAGCTGTTTCCCTGCCAGCCCAGCCCCCTCACACAGACACTTAGAATAGACTTCAACTGAGCCTGCAGCCCGGAACCAAAGCCAGCCAGCCCACAGCCCGGAAAAGAGGCAAGGTTAGCCAGACCACATCTTCCGCAAGTGTAAGAATAAACGCTTATTGCTGTAAGCCACCTAGTTTAGGGATCATTTGTTATGCAGCAGTATTGTGCCTCTAGTTGACTGAGATAGCCATCATGTGCACATAAAATTACCAGAGGTGCATAAGAAGAAAGATATTCTTCCTAATCTTGATTCTTTCTGAGTCAACAAGACAGAAAGTCAGAAATGAAGGGCCATGACTAAGGGACTTGAATATGTGGCCCGAGCACATGTGAGAACTGTTCCCGCATGTTGATTTGCATGACCAGGGGAGAGCTAACAGGTGAAGGGTGAAGGAGAGCCCCACCAGTGTGAGAGCAGCTCCCCAGCCAGACTCTTGAGCTTAGCTGCAGGAGCCAAGCGAATGCTGTCAGAGGGAGAAATAGGATAAGGGACAAAGGATTAAAACAATTGTCTCGGCTCTTAGCTCTGCAGCCTTACAAATGAAACTAATAAATTGCCAAACTGTACTTTTTGTGTTACTAGCTGACTTCATCATAGTAACCACCTCTCGTTTCCCTAGAGAATGATATTTTAAGCCAACTAGGGCTTAGGCCTCATTAGATATATTGGCGTATACTTTGCTCATGAAGTAAGCTGTAGATTAAAGTCACTGGAACAAAATACCAAAACTGAAGGTGCTTGAGGCGATTTTAGTCTCGGTATAGATTATCGCCTGGTGAAGGATTTACCACAGAAACATGTTATTCAGACGTATGCAGGTGAGGATTTACAGTAATATTTAGTAAAAACAGGCACGGGGCTTATCATGAAATAGGCTCATGTGATGTGTCCGACACGCCTAAGGAACTTGGCACAAATACTAAAGCTCCACTACGTGATGCCAAAGTCACTAATATGAGGTGGTTCACCTCAAGAGACACAACTATTTGATTTATACATAGACCCAAAAAAAAAAAAATCACCTTAGCTCAGTTAAAAACATTCACATGCTGGTCCCAGTTTTAAGCCATTTTCTGATAGGTGTCTTTGTTTGGCTAACTCCTTTTTACTGACTTTGTTTGTTTGTTTGTTTGTTTTAGTTCTTGGACTTCTCGCATGGAAAATAGTACTAGAACCAACAGGATGTTTTTGCCACTTGAGTTATATGGAATATGCATCCCGTGATGGTGAGATGAAGAAGATTTTCCAGACACATTCCTTTACTCTGTGCGGACCAATTTTCTAGTTTTTAAAACCCTGTGTTATATGACAATTACATGTAGTCAACCAGTCATTCACATCCATTTTTAGGGAGGGGTGGCAGAAAGAATAATATGATTAAAGAAAACAAACAGAAGTTTCACTTTTTGTCTTCTTCATGGTCCAAATGGTGAGGGTCTCTTACAACCAAGTATTTCTGTTTTGAGGTAATGAGTGCCCCTTGGTTGGGACTCAAAATTTCTCATCTAAAATTCAGGGGAATAATAGTATCTCCTTGTAATGAGTTTCCTATTGTTCCTATAGCAAAGTAGCACAAACTCAGTGGCTTGAAACAACACACATTGACTTTTCAGTTTTGTGGGTCAGAGGCCTGATGTGGGTCTCGCTGGATTAAAATCAAGATGTTGGCAGGACTGTGTTCTTTCTGGAGATCCTAGGGGAGAATCAGGTTTTTGGCCTTTTCCAGCTTCTAGAGGCTGCCCACACTCTTTGGTTTGTGGCCCCTGTGCCTTCTCAAAGCCAGCAAGAGCCCACTGAATCTTACATTGCATCACTCTGGCACTGACTTCTTCCATATTCAAGAACTCTTGTGATTACTTTAGGCCCACTCAGATAATCCAGGATAATCTCCCTATTTTTTTTTTTTTTTTGAGAGACAGCAAGCATGCATGAGAGCAAGGGAGGGGCAAATAGAAAGAGAGAGAGAGAGAGAGAGAAAGAGAGAGAGAGAGAGAGAGAGAGAGAGAATCCCAAGCAGGCTGCACACCCAGCATGGAGTCCAATGGGGGGTTAGATTTCATGACCGTGAGATCATGACCTGAGCTTAAATCAAGAATCAGTCGCTTAACTGACTAAGCTACCCAGGAGCCCCCAAATCTCCCTATTTTTAAAGTCAGATGATTAGCAGCCTTAATTTCACCTGTTACCTTGCTTCTCTTTTGCATTGTAACATAACATTCATAGGTTGGTGGGATTAATGTGTGGACATCTTTTGGAAACCCCTATTTCGCCTTCCACACTCTTGTATGTTTGTGAGGATTAAGTGAGATCATACACATGTAAATCTGACCCATAGGGCATACTCAATAAATGCTTTAGCTAACGTTATTATTGTTATTTTGTAAAGGCAAGGTGTCAGATATGTTACCTCTGATTGAAGGCTCACCAATCACAAACACTACCACACTTCAACATACAGGTAAATATTCATGGGGATTGGATTTTGAAAACTCCAAACCTTCAGCAGGCTTTGTCTCTAGGCGTTTGGGACCTCAATGTCTGCCTGGTGCATAAAGTATAGAATCAGGTAACTGGGAAATGCTAGTTTTTCAGAATATGCCCTTCATTGATAGGATGGGCACCATAGACATGCAGAACACCCCACTTTTCAATGCCCATAAGGACCAAAAAGTAAACTGGTATTTAATCTAGGTTGATGTTTAAGAGCCATGGGAGACAAGAGTAATTTTCCAAGTCCTATTAGTGTGGCCTTAAGTGAACTATTTGGTTTGGATCAGGGCCCTTGCCAATGGGTACAGAGGGTAGGGTTTACTCACACTGAAAAGCATCTTGATGACTGGGGTCCAGCCCCAGGCCTAACTGGGTAAGTGGGATACACAATAGGCAACTAAAGTTCAAGTTCAGTACTGAACCATAGAATGGAACAAGCCAGTTGCTAAGCAAAGAAAGCCGCCTGGTGGGATCACCTTAGTACGCTGATTACTCTGTTTAGGTAAACAAGACTCATTCTAGATTGGATCGGTGGATGAGTCTGAGGCTGCAAATGCTTAACTGCTTTGGCTGGATCTGGTTGCCGATTGCAGGCCATAGCTAGTCAAACCTGGGGAATGGCAGTGGCATTAGATTCATGAAGTTTAACATTAGCCGTTCATTTAGCAAATAGCAACTGAACTCTGTGTATAATACGTGTGCATATCTAAGGAAAAAGTAGTGGGAAGAATGAGTGCAGGCCTCATTTATAGACAGAATTGTATTTAAGTTCTGCTGCTAAAAGTGACAAGGTTTATGACCTAGAACAAGTTGCAAAGTAAGCCTAAGGTTCTTCATCTATAACGTTACACACAAACAAGGTTGTATGGATTAAATGACATCACATGCTAAAGGACCCAGAATGGCCTAGCACATTGGAGAAATGCAATAAATGATACAAGTATACTGATTTGACAATTGAGGAGAAAGTTCTTTTTTTTTTTCTTTTCCAACTACTTTAACCAGGAGCCAAGACTTTGTCCTCATGGAGAGGAGAGCACCTTTTGCAGAGCTTTTGACAAGCTGTACAAAGTGAGCCTCCAATTCCAAGGATTCTCTGCACCTGTCTCTAAAGCAAACTCAAAATATAGCACTTGTATTTATCCTGTTTGGAATTCCCTGAGCTTTTTGAGTCTTTGGATTACCGTGTTTAAATGTTTTTTAATGTTCATTTATTTTTGAGAGAGAGAGAGAGACAGACAGAGGTTTAATTTCATTAAAACCTTTCAAAGAGAATAAAAGTTATAGATTCAAAGGAGCAAAAGAAGGTGATGAAGGAGTTTAGACAGGGTGTGACCTGCGCTGGTCTAGGTTTCAAATAGATCTCCCTGGTGGAAGTGTGGATGATGGGTTAGAAAGAAAAGCAAGACTTCAATGTAGGGAATCCAGTTAGGAAAATACTGCAGTAATTCAGGTGAGTGACATTCCTGGCTGGAGGTGGTTCCAGAGAATGAAAAATAGGTTTGAGCAATATATAGGAAATTCAATCGGCTGAAATCAGAGACTGAGTAGATGTCAGGGGTAAGGCCTAGCATGCTTCCCAGATTTTTATTTTGGTGGCTAGCAGCAGGAGCATACTATCACTGAGACAGGAAACAGAGAGGGATAAACAAATTCAGGGACAGAGGAGGTGAGGGGTTTGTTATTTTTGTCACATGTACACATCCAGGATAGGCTTTCAAGTCCTTACTCGTTAAAAATTTGCTATAAGTATTTTTTAGGAAAAAAAAAGACGCTTAGAAAGCTCATATTTCAAAATGATATATTGATTACTAGAACTTTGAATTCATTATGTGTCCCTCTAGTACTGTTGGGTTTCTAGAATGTATTCCCAGCATATTGATACTGAGCAGGACAGAATTCCATTTCTTTTCAGTAATTTTTTAATTTCCTTCCACCTTCTACCACATTCATTATACTTCTGATAGGAACCCTTGGTATGTGGCTGTCTTCCAATACCTTTTCTCATCAATAATTTCTGTGGCTATAGAACACATAATGAATATTTTAAAAGAATCACATATATATTGAGAATGCCCCATGCCACGAACAGATCAATATTCTGTATTCTTTTAGTAATCCTTTACAATGGAATCTAATTACAGGATCCATTAAGATTTTGCTTGTTTCAATTATTGCTACATAAAGAATATATTAAATTCTTCATAACTCTTAAGAGAATAGATAATGTCATATAGAAAATATGCTTTATTGCTGTGTCATTCGTACTACTTTGCATCAAAGTTTTCCCAATCGGTACTTTCTCAAATTATGCTAAGTAGATCTCTATTTACACACATATATTTTATAGTGTTAAAAGTGTGAACATTGGATTTCTTCCCACATGTGGGCGTGTAGCTGGCTGGTTTGAATGAAAATCGCTGTTTCACAGATGGTACTGTGGATTTAACATAGAACTGAGGATGACTTCAAAAATTAAATTGAATGAGTAGGAGACTCTTACAGAACTGTTGAACAAGACTCGGAATCACACTATTTTTAGCCTTTGACAAAAAACAGCTCTGTGCTTAAATTCCTGGAATCGTCTTTTTGAGCTCAGCAACAGCCTCACTTTCAAGCTATTATCTTGGTTCTTCTTTATTCACTTCCTGGCTTCCTTCTTCCTTCTCCTTCACCCTTCCCTTCCAATTAATCAATGTGACTTTCTAAAAATCTCCTGACTCCATCCATGTCTCTCTATTGACTCTGCCGCTATTGTAGTCCAAGTTACCATTACCTTTCATAGCCTTTTACCTGGTCTCCTGCAACCTGACTCACCCCTAATCTGTTGGCCACAGTGACATTTTTTTTCTACATGAAAAATTCCTTTGGGGCACCTGGATGGCATCTGACTCTTGATCTCAGCTCAGTTTTTTTTTTTAATTTTTTAATGTTTACTTATTTATTTTTGAGAGAGAGAAAGAGAGAGAGAATGCACACACACACACGTTGGGGAGCAGCAGAGAGAGAGACACACACAGAATGTGAAGCAGGCTCCAGGGTCTGAGCTGTCAGTGCAGAGCCCAACACAGGGCTTGAACCCACAAGCTGTGAGATCACGACCTGAGCCGAAGTTGGACGCTTAACCAACTGAGCCACCCGGCACCCTTCAGCTCAGTCTTGATCTCAGCTTAGGTCTTGATCTCAGGGTCTTGAGTTCAAGCCCTGCATTGGGCTCTGCACTGGGTGTCAAGCCTACTTAAAAAAATAATGAAATAAAATAAAATAAAATAAAATAAAATAAAATAAAATAAAATAAAATAAAATTCCTTCCATGGTTTCTATATTCTTAAGGGAAAAACAAATCCTTAACATGATTTGCAATTTTCTGTCTCTCATTCCTGGGTGTCAGCTTTATCTTGAGACCACTCTGCTCTTTCCCTTTGAATTTCAGCCACTTTGAATTTCTGTGGGTTCCATGTTGGCACTGTGTTTTCATTTGCAGAAACAAATGAATGCTTTGGCGAATGTTCCAAACATCCTTCTACGCCTACTCCTTCTTTTCCTAACTCCAACCCCTCCCCCGACCCTTCAGGTATCTTTTTAAGTAGCACTTTCGCAAGAAGGGCTTTTCTTGACTTCTCCTTGACACTATAATACCCTGAATATCCTCCGTCATAACACATATCAAACTATGTCATAACCTCTTGGTTAGTTAGCTGCCTTGATTCTTTTTCTCAAATGTTTGTTTATTTTCAAGAGAGACTGTGAGCAGGGGAGAGGCAGACAGAGAGGAGGACAGATGATCCAAAGCAGGCTCCAAGCTGACAGCAGAGAGCCCGATGTAGGGCTCGAACTCACCAACCATTAGATCATGACTTGGATTCTATGCTGCAAACTCCATGGGAACTGGGACAGTGTCTCACTGGTTCTTGTTGCCTGGTATTTAGTAGATTCTCAATAAATATTTGTACAAAAAATTGTCTTGTCTGTTCTAAAACTTCTTAAAGAAAACAACAAACTTTTTACTATTCTACTAAGGTTAAAACCTTAAAGTCAGGAATTAGACCCTTAGGTTTAACTTGAACCCCATTTGTACCAATTTCAGACTTTTCTGAATTCCTCTGCCTTCCGTGAACAAAGAGAAGCTTTCTGACATCCCACTATCGTTATCTGTTTTAATTCTGTCTAAAAAAGGCTTAGAAATTTGGGGAATGTTTGTCAAGTCAGTTGGAGCATGTAGACTATTTTCTTCATTGGAAGGTTAATCAGCATCTTTGAAAAATGTCCATTGAGGACGATGAGCTGGTTAAAAAGCCAAGTCATGGTAGGCTAGTCTGAGATCCACACCAAGAGTGTGTCTTACAATGTTATACGTTAATGATATCTCAATAAAGCTGTGGAAAACAAGAGTGTCTTAGTAATCAAAAAGTGATCCCATTTGGAATCCAACGCTAACGGAAACTTTGAGGACAGCAGTTGAAGGAGAGCCGGGCCTGTTCTTCTCTAAGCCACAATGGAGTCCTCACACGGTGACCCAGGCAAGAAGGCTAGAGCATTTGATATTGGTCACATAAAAGGTTGTATCTACTTCTTGCAATGGAGACATATAGTAGAGCACTTCAGAACAGAAACAGAAATAGCAGGAGCAATAGAAATGTGGTTGACGGAGTTCACATGGCTAGGACGGAAAGCCTGCATCAGCAGCTCTGAATTTAGAGCAGTTACAAAAGCACATAGAAACTCTGTACCTTTAGAGAACTGTCCTGTTAGCAGCAAGTGACCGGTCTGGCATACAGAAGCATGGGGATGTAGACAGAAATCAAGAAGGATTAAAAATATAAACTTAGTACGAGGGAGAGGCAACTCCAGCCTGGGACTGACACCTTATCTCTACTCTGGCCACCTCTGCTTAAGAACATCACCTATAGGGGCGCCTGGGTGGCTCAGTCGGTTAAGCATCCGACTTCGGCTCAGGTCATGATCTCGCGGTCCGTGAGTTCGAGCCCCGCGTCAGGCTCTGTGCTGACAGCTCAGAGCCTGGAGCCTGTTTCAGATTCTGTGTCTCCCTCTCTCTGACCCTCCCCTGTTCATGCTCTATCTCTCCCTGTCTCAAAAATAAATAAAACGTTAAAAAAAATTAAAAAAAAACATCACCTATAAGCCTCGTGTTTATGAGTTATGTTTTTGTTATTTATAATTTGTTATATATTTGTATGCTTGAGAAAATCTTAAAACAATTTCAAGGCTCTATCAGAAGATCTCCAGTTATCTGCAAGAAAATTTGAAACTCCGGCCCTTAAGTGATTGTATTCACATCTAGATATTTTTGAAACCAGTTTTCTTTCAGGTGTTTGTATTTAATTAATTAACTAATTAATTAAAAATGTATTTACTTATTTTGAGGGAGAGAGAGTGCAAATGGGGAAGGGGCAGAGAGAGAGAGAGAGAGAGAGAGAGAACCCTAAGCAGGCTCTGTGCCATCAGCACAGGGCCCAAAGAGGGGCTCAAACTGATATACCATGAGACCATGACCTGAGCTGAGATCAAGAGTCAGATGCCCAACCAACTGAGCCACCCAGGTGTCCCCAAATGTTTGTATATAAATTGATAGTATTTCAAATACTTCACATAAATGAATAAGTTTAGCATCTGCATTTTGAAACAATTTCCAATAAAAAGGAAAATGAAAACAGATCTTGAAAACTGGCCATGGAAATAAAACCTCAGAGCAGTAGCCATCTTCCCGCTCTCTCCTCTCTCTACCACTATTCCCTTATTCCTGCACCATCTTTCTTTCTTTCTTTTTTTTATTTTTAAAAAATATTTATTTATTTTTGAGAGAGAGGGAGACAGAGCATGAACGGGGGAGGGTCAGAAGGAGAGGGAGACACAGAATCCGAAGCAAGCTCCAGGCTCTGAGCTGTCAGCACAGAGCCCGATGCGGGGCTTGAACTCACGGACTGTGAGATCATGGCCTGAGCTGAAGTCGGACGCTCAAACGACTGAGCCACCCAGGTGCCCCATGTTTCATCAATATTTTATAGTTTCCAGTGTATCTGAAAACATCTTTCTTTGGCTAAATTTATTCCTGATAGTTCGTTGCCTCCATTGCTATTGTGGATGGGATTGTTTCCATAAAGTCTCTTTTGGATAGATTGATGTTGGTGTTTGGAAATGCAACTGATTTTTGTATGTTGATTTTGTGTTCTGGAACTTCGCTGAATTTATTCACTAGTTTTAACCGTCTTTTACTACAGCTTTAGGATTTTCAACATGTAAGATTACGTTATGTGCACGTAGAGACAATTTTACTTTCTCCTTTCCAGTTTGGATCCCTTTTATTTCTTTTTTCTTGCTTGATTGCTGAGCTGATTGCTCAGTATAAGTCTATACTGAGTAGATGTGATGGCAGTGGGCAACTTTGTCTTGATCCTGATCTGAGAGAAAATACTTTCAACTTTTCACCATTGAGTATGATGTGACCTGTGGGCGTGTCACAGACAGATTTTATTATGTTTAGGTACATTTTGTCTACACCCACGTTGGTGAGAGCGTTTATTCTCAAAGGTGTTGTTTTTGTCAAATGCTGTTTCTGCATCTATTGAGATGATCATATGATTTTTATCCTTTACGCTGTTAATGTGGTATATCACACTTATTGATTTGTGTATGTTGAATCATTCTTGATATCCAGGGAAATAATCCAACTTCATCATGGTAAACGATCCTTTTAATGTGAAGTTGAATTCGGGTTGCCAGTATTTTATTGAGGAGTTTTGCATTTTTGTCCATCAGGGATATTGGCATTATCATTTTCTTTTCTTTTAAAAAAATTTTTTTTTCATTTTATTTACTTTAGAGAGAGAGAGTGCAAGCTGGGGAGGGGGGCAGAGAGAGAGAGAGAGAGAGAGAGAGAGAGAGAGGGAAAACATTGTAAGCAGAGCCTGAGACCTGTAAGAGATCCCATGACCCTGAGATCATGACCTGAGCTGAAATCAACAGTTGGTTGCTCAACCAACTGAACCACCCAATCGCTCCTAATTTTCTTTTATTGTAGGGTCCTTGCTTGGCTTTGGTAGCACGGTAATGCTGGCCTCATTAAATGAACTGAGAAGTGTTCCCTCCTCTTCAATATTTTGGAAGCGTTTGAGAACGATTAGTATTAATTTTTTTTGAAATGCTTCGTGGATTCACTAGAGAAGCCATCCAGTTCTGGACTTTTGTTTGTTGAGAGGTTTTTGATTACTGAGTCAATCACTTAGTAGCAATTGCTCTGTTCAGATTTTCTATATCTATTTCTTCAAAATTCAGTCTTGGTAGGTTGTGTGCTTCTAGGCATTTGCTCATGTCTTCTAGGTTGTCCATTTTGTTGTGTAATTGTTAATTGTGATTTCTTATGATTTTTTGTATTTCTGTGGTATCAGTTATAATGTCTCCTCTTTCATTTCTAATTTGAGTCTTCTGGTTTTTTTCTTAGTCTAGTTAAAGATTTATTAATTTCATTTATCTTTTCAAAACAAACAGCTCTTAGTTTTATTAATCTTTTCTATTGTCTCTCTAGACTTTATTTATTTCTGTTCTGATGTTTATTACATCCTTTTCCCACTAATTTTAGCTTAGTTTGTTCATCTTTTTCTAGTTTCTTCGGGCATAAAGTTAGGTTGTTTATTTAAAATCTTTCTTTTTCCTTAAAGTAGGCATTTATTGCTACAAACCTCCCTCTTAGAACTGCTTTCGCTGCATCCAGAAGTTTTGGTATATGCTTAAATTGTCTCAAGACATTTTTTGACCTCTCTTTTGATTTCTTCTTTGACCCATTGGTTGTTCGAGAATGTGCTGTTCTGGGGCAGCCGGGTGGCTTGGTCGGTGGGGAGTCCAACTCTTGGTTTCAGCTCAGGTCATGATCTCATGGTTCATGAGATCCATGCTGACGTGGAGCCTGCTTGGGATTCTCTCTCTCCTCCTCCTTTTGTCCCTCCCTCCGTTCATGCCCTCTCTCTCTCTCTCAAAAAGTGAATAAAAAATGTTTTTTAAAAAGTTAAAAAAAAGAACGTGTTGTTCCATCTCACATAACAGCAAAACCTTGGATTGCGAGTAACTTGTTCTGCGAGTGTTCCATGAGACCAGCAAATATTTCTTTTAACTTAATAAACGAATGATGTCTTGCAAGATGCATAGTACATGACACCAAACATCACATGACCACAGATGAGCCAATGGTTCTTTCCTCTTTCTTTCTTTCTTTCTTTCTCTCTCTCTCTCTCTCTCTCTCTCTCTCTGCAGGATTGTGAGTGACTGTCTCCCATGCTCAGATGCTCAGTCTCAGGCTGTGGTGTTTGGAAGATACCAGTGATTTTACAGAAGGTCAGAAGGTGCCCACAACCGGCTCTAGTGTATTTTTTTGTCACTTCAGAGCACCTATGGACAGTCCTTTGCTTTTTTCATACAAGAGTAAGCTCAGGAATGTTTTGCTTGGTTCTAGGTCAGGCTGTCTGCAGATATAGACCCCTTTCTCTGCTGCCTTATTGCCGGTTATGTTAAATACAGTGTATGGCAAGAGTTTATTAATACTGTACTGTAGTCAACATCTGTTAGTGACAGTGAAAGTCATCCTACACAATAACCCTCCTCTCTCTTATCTCCCTCACACCAGCCATGAAGGTTTACAAAGGTAAGTGCAGGGTAATTTATTTTTCTTTATATTTTGTATTTTCTTTATTATTTTGTATTATATTACAGTATTATCATCATCTTTATATGAATATTTCTGGGTTGTGGAATGAACCACCTGAGTTTCCATTATTTTTTATGGGGAAATTCACTTTGATATACAAGCGCTTTGGATTATAAGCATGTTTCCGGAACGAATTCTGCTCACAAGCCAAAGTTTTACTGTATTTGTTAATTTCCAGTTTTCTTTTTACTGCTTTATGATTTCAGACATCATGGTTGGAAAAGATACTTGAAATGATTTTAATCTTCTTAAATTTGTAAAGACTTATTTTGTGGCCTAATATATGATTTATCCCAGAGGATATTCCATTTATCTCATGAATGTGTGCTTGAGAAGAATGTGTATTCTATTGCTGTTGGATGGAATGTGCTGTAGATGTTTTTTTAGGCCCATTTGGTCTAAAGCATAGGTTAAGTCCAATGTTTCCTTACTGATCTTCTGTCTAAATGATCTATCCATTGTTGATAGTGGGATATTGAAGTTCCTTTCTATTACTGTACTGCTGTCTATTTCTCCCTTCAGATCTGTTCTCCTTTGGTCTCCATTTTTATGGGATATTTTTTCCATCCCTTGTTTAGAGAATTTTGATTGGAGAATTTTGTCCATGACATTTAAAGTAATTATTGAGGGGCGCCTGGGTGGCTCAGTCGGTTAAGCGTCCGACTTCGGCCCAGGTCATGATCTCGCGGTCTGTGAGTTCAAGCCCTGTGTCGGGCTCTGGTGCAGACTGCTCAGAGCCTGGAGCCTGTTTCCGATTCTGTGTCTCCCTCTCTCTCTGACCCTCCCCCGTTCATGCCCTGTCTCTCTCTGTCTCAAAAATAAATAAACGTTAAAAAAAAATTAAAAAAATAAATAAATAAAGTAATTATTGATAGGTAAAAACTTATGAATTCCTGCTCCCCAGTCATTTTATGTGTTTGATGTCACAATTTACATCTTTTTATATTGTGCATCCATTAACAAATTATTATAGTTATTTTTGCTACTTTTTTCTTTAATCTTTATACTAGAGTTATATGTGATTTAAACACCACTATTGCAATATTAATGTATTTTGAATTTGACTATATTAGGTATAATTGTCTTTGTCAATGAGTTTTATACTTTTATATGATTTTATGGTACCAGTTAGAACCCCTTCTTTTCAGTTTGGAGAACTTCCTTTTTTTGGTTCGTCTTTTCACCAATTATGAGTGCCAACTGCCTATGGTGTCCCAGAAACCATTCCTTTGCTCAGTAATTACTCATTCATTTACTCACTAGTTCCTTGAACAAATATTTATTGAGCACCTACTATATATGAGGGACTGTACTGAAGGGAATGGGCACAATGACTAGAAAGATGAATAATACCATGTTGTACAGAGAAAGAAACATAAGCAAATATTGACAACATGTTGTGACAAGAGGAATAACTGGAGTAGTGATTGACTATGGACTTGAGAGTGGGTAAACCAGATTCTGATGGGGTGGGAGTAGGGCAGGGGAACTGTGGGTATTTCAAATTACACTCTTATCCTGGAAGTTTCAACCCCACAGGAGACGGGCATTGCGCCCTAACCCTAACCCTGACATTCCTTTCTCGGATAGAATCCCACTGAGCTGCCATCACTAACAGGATCATGCTAGATCCCTGGGGTGCTGAAGCACAAAGAAGGTTGAGGCAACACTGAATTAAGAGGATATACAAACTGCTATGGGACACTAAGGGGATCCTGGAGGACTTCGTGAAGAAGGTGGTATTTTTGCTGCATTTTGAAGAAGAAGAAACTTGTCAATTTAAAGGAGATATTCCAGGCAAAGGATACAATGTGCAAAGGCTGGAAACAGAAGAGAGGAGAATTTTTTCTATTGAGGAAACATCAAGGATTTGTATAATGGTAGAATAGATGGTGTGTGTGTGTGTTTGTGTGTGTGTGTGTGTGTGTGTGTGTGTGTGTGTGTGTATGTGTGTGTGTAAATGGGCTGGACATAGTTGGAACTGTTTTTGATGAATGGGGTGTGCTCCACTGGAAAGTTTTCACCCTGTTTTTTAGAGAATGAGTATTAATTGTCTCCACACTCAACACCTTCTCCATAGTCAAATTAAGATTTCAGGAAGAGCCTGGATTATTATTACATTTCTGTGACCTCTCTCCTGCCCCTATCTCTTCTTTTCTAGACAACTGAATTTGCAGATTTGATATGAACCAGTGGCTGAAAAAAATTCCTTCTGTCAACTGGTTTATCTTGTTACTGACATGAATAATCAGATTCAATTGGATTAAACAAGCTGTAACACACTGTCAAAATCCATTAGCTATAGAAGACCTTCCAGCCATAAAGAACTCTTTCTGTATATCTTAGAGTTTTCCTCATGAAAGGAAAAACTTGAACTAAAGGAAACAATGTGTGTCATTTACAAGCTCTGAGTGCCCGGGGTCTTCTCACTGGCTCTCTGGTTTAATTTTTTTTTCTTTTCTTTTTTCTGGAAATTAGGAACAATCTCATAATATCATATATTATATATTATAATGCCATACATTATATATGGCTGTTTTCTTGGCAAGATTGAAAACCTGGATATATCAAACTTTGCATGCTATCCAGATTTTCAAAAGGGAAAAAAATGAGGAGGTGTAATCAAAACCAAGGTGGAGGAAATTGATAACTCCTTTTACCTTCCGAGAGATTATTTTACCCACTTCTGGAACCACCGTTGTATTTTCCCTGACTCAATGGTACCATACAGCTCCTACATTCACATGCCTGCCAGTTTCCTGTAGATACACAGGTAGAGAGGTTAGCTACTGTAATTGACAAGATGCCAACATCAGAGACGGAAAACTTTGACAGAGTTACACAGAAACTTAAATGAGTTGCAAATGGACGCACACTAAATAATCCCAGTGCCACTTCCAACTGATCATTCTCCTTTCAAGAAAATACAATTTCAGGCAAATGCAATACCTGATGCCATCTATGTAATAGTTTTATTAAAATGTCACGAGAACAGAGATTACTTATGCCTGCCTTTGCAGGCATTTGCAATATACATGTTGTCCCTGCTGAAATGATCAGATCAAACCAGACATACAAGACGAAACATAAACCCACACCACTATTTCCTCTTCTCTTTCGGAACCATCTCAGTCCTATGATAATCCTGGGTTGAAGTAAACAAAACGAAAACAGGACGAAAAAAATGGAGGCATTTTAATGCCTCTTGTGGATTCATTTTCACAAAGTCCTAGAGGGCAATGTTATAAATAACATTTGTACCTCAAGCACCTTCGATCCCTTGTGCCTCAGATAGATTTTATTTTTGGTGAAGTTTAGGCAGGAGGAGGTGAGCTCCAGTCTTAACTGAATCCTCTTGTATTGGAGATTTAGCTAAATCTTTCAAGCTTAATCTTGACCTTTGTTCAGAAAATAAATGGTTGATCTCCCATGGCAAGCTCTGAGAGTACAGTTTGCAAGATGAGCCACCAAGGACCCTCAAACACTAGTCACGCCTTCCTTGTGAGAACATACCTTGAGAAGCACTTGATGTAAAGGGGACATTGGTTGCTGGTAGCCCTCCTTATTCCAAGCTGTGGCATGGAAGCAAGATTAAGGCCTGCTAAGAGGGCTAAGAGGGCTCGGAAGTCTCCCCGTAGCTGACACAGACATGTCCCACCCATGTGTTCCACCACCAAGGGACTTGCTGCCTGGCTATGAGAATTTTTACTAGCTGAAGACCCATCTCGGCTTCCACACTGAGGGCATGCCTTTCTTGGAGCGCTCTGGAAGATCACTAAGCCAGCTGGTGAAAACTAAGGTTATGTGCTTCTCAGTATAGCTCTGACCAATAATCGATCAAGGTAGGGTAGCCTTTCCACCACGCTTAAGATGACGTTAATGAGCAAATCTTGTGTGGAGCTCGCCTTTGGCTTGGCTGACCTCACTGGCTGCAATGAGTCTGAAGGCTATCCCTGCTCAGTCCTGCCTTCTTTCCTTTTATTTTATTCTTCCCAAACCTTTCACATTCCTCATTACATTTCAGGGTCTGCTTCCCAGGAAAACCAACCCCAATACTGCCTCGAAATAATCATGTATATTAATGGATATTAAAGCTATAAAGTCTATGGGGCGCCTGAGTGGCTCTGTTAATTGAGCACCTGACTCTTGATTTTGGCTCAGATCATGATTTCATGGTTTGTGGGTTCGACCCCTACATCAGGGTCTGTGCTGACAGTGTAGAGCCTGCTTTTGATTCTCTCTCTCTCTCTCTCTCTCTCTCCCCCCTCCCTCCCCCACTTGTGCTCTCTCTCTCTCAAAATAAATAAATCAACTTAGAAAAAAAGCTATAAAGTCTAAATATTAAAACAGAAAGGAGTAAATTCTGCCAGCAAGCAGAAACTGCATGAAATTTCTAATCCAGGGGCGCCTGGGTGGCTCTGTTGGTTGAGCATCCGACTTTGGCTCAGGTCATGATCTCACGGTCTGTGAGTTTGAGCCCCACGTCCGGCTCTGTGCTGACAGCTCGGAGCCTGGAGCCTGCTTCGGGTTCTGTGTCTCCCTCTCTGCCCCTCCCTTGCTCATGCTCTGCCTCTCTCTCTGTCAAGAATAAATAAACATTAAAAAACATAAATAAATAAACTAAAAAAAAAAAGAAATTTCTAGTCCATATAAAGAGAAGGTCATCAAAGAGTGTTCATTGTACAAAAGGGTTAACCATAAGCTCTTATTAAATATCAAGAACGTATTCAAAATTACCCCCCAAAATAATTTTTTAAAAATTTAGAAAATATAACTGCTGAGAAAATTAACAGTTTTTTATTGTATGATTGCCAGAATAATAACAAAAAGAGCTGTCTTTTTTTGTGGATGTCCTATATGCCAGGTATTATGGTTGTCACTTTACATATATTTTCCTTAAACTTTTTCTTTTTTGCCCAGCAGCTTTTCCCCCTAATTTTATCGAGAGACAATTATCTTATTTAATCTTCACAATAACCCCATGTTATTTTCCCCTATTTATAGGTGAAGAAACCAAGGTTTAGAAAGTAAGTAAGTTGCCAAAGATCCTGCAGAGGCGGGATTCGAGAGAAGGACACTCAAGTTCTTGGCCACTGCGCTACAATAGCAGCTCGTACACACGCCAAGGCCATACAGTTGCTGGGTTAGGTACTTTACATGCACAATTTTGTTTATCCTCATAACAGCCCCTGAAGGCAGGTACAATTATTATTCACGTCTGACACGTAAAATTATTGAGGCCGAGTGAATTTGTGTGATTCGAAAAGGTGAAACCTAACAGGCAGAATAATTGGGATTTAGAACGAAGGCAATCTGATTTCAGGGTTTATCACTCTGCTGCGATGCTTCCATCAGGTGTAAACACAGTTTGCCTTTGACCTGCACTAATCCAATTTACATAGATTCACAGTAAAGGGTACTACTAGTTTGGGGCACCTGGGTGACTCAGTCCGTTAAGTGTCCAACTCTTGATTTCAGCTCAGGTCATGAATCTTACGGTTTGTGGGATTGAGCCCTGAGTCAGGCTTTGTGTTGACAGCATGGATCCTGCTTGGAATTCTCTCTCTCCCTCTCTCTCTGTCCCTTCCCCACTTATGCATGCGTGCATTCTCTCTCTCTCTCTCTCTCTCTGCCTTTCTTAAAATAAATAATAAAAAAAAGAGAGCATTGCCAGTTATATCCAAGTCAAAGCCATCACAGGACCCAGTGTCAGTTTTGCTAAAGGACATACTGTACTTCTTAAACTTTAGTCTCTACTTAGTGTTGACATGGCACGATCCTATCAATCAACATCATTTGCCTATTAAACTTGTCCTTTGCTCTTATAGAAATTGAAGTTGATTATGTGGTAAGCCCCAGAAAGTTGTGCATGCTTTGATGTGCTTAGAGGCTTTCCAGGTGTTCCAATAAGAAATGACAGACTGGTCTTAACTTTCCACTGAAGTGTTTAACCAGGACAGTCTTCGGGTCTGAGCCTTTCCTCTTCGGGATGTGACAGGAAAGAGTAGACAGACTGTCTGCCTTGCTCCACACATCAATTTCATGCCCCTGCTCCACACATCAATTTCATGCCCCTGGGCCATTCTTCAAGCTGTTCCCTCCCACCAGAATTCCCTCAACTTCCTTCCCTATCTGCCCCAATCCTTTTAATACTTAAGACTTGGGCTCAACCCTCACTCTGCGAAAACTCCCCAACCCATTACCTCTGCACAGCCACCAACCATATCCTTTGAGAGAACGAATGGCTTCCGTGTTCCCCATTTTCGAGTCTTCCATCACGGACATGGTATACACACATCCTAGACTGTTAGTTCTTTGAAGACATGGACCATCTACTTTAATGATTCTTGAACTTGTTGTTCCTAGCACAGCGTCCAGCACGTACAGGTATCCAGTTGTTAGACTGATAGTCAAAGGCATAAGAGGGGTATTAGTTATCTAACCAGATTCCACGGGGCTGAAATTTCCAGAAGTGTCAGGAACAATTCGCTAATCCACAAATCGTGAAGAACCCCGCCTGGAGCAGTGGAAGGCAGGGACCATGTTCATCTTATTTCACAACAGCACATCTGGCATGTGGCAAGTTCTCTGTTTATCATACGGCTGTGGAACCAACACTGTGAGTCCATTATTCCAGTATGCACTCCTACTGTATGGCATTAGCATGAAACTGCCAATGCCCTTAGTTTAAAAACTGTCTTCCCATGCCAAAAAAAAAAAATTAATAATAACAACAGGGGAGAGGGGAAGAAACCCGTAGTCAAAACAGGCAGTTGGTGACTTGCTCCACCAATATACTGAAAAATTTCTTCTTTCATGGGCGCCTGCGTGGCTCGGTTGATTAAGCATCCGACTCTTGATTTCAGCTCGGGTCATGATCTCACGGTTCGCGAGCCCCACAGAGGGCTCCAGACTGACAGCGCTGAGCCTTCTTGGGGATCCTCTCTCTCTCCCTCTCTGCCCTTCCTGATCTCCGTCTCTCAAAATAAGCTTAAAAACAATTTTTAAAAAATTTCTTTTAGGCGCCCCGTGATAGAATTCAACAACAATCAAGACTCCCGTGACTTTACCACAATTTATTGTCTCTCATGTATTAAAACTAGTGGTTAAACAGGATTCTGGTAAATCACATCTTTATGTGAGCAGCGAAGAAGAGTTCCATGAGCTAATGGGCCAGGTGTCCTGCATCTAATTCAAATGCCTCTCCTTTTTTGGCAAACCTTCAACCACTGCTTTTGTCTAACATGATTTGGCCAGCCTTTCCACACCTGTGGGGAGACCTTTAATGCTTTTGAACACAAATACAGCCCTTCGCACTCAGACCCACCCACCCCCTCAGCCACCCACCTTTCCCCAGCCTGAGCTTCACAAAGGACTTGATGCTTCATTTATAGTGACACTTCCATTGTCCCCTGAGGGTCTTCGTATATTCTTCAATGAACTCAATGCCATGTCGTGGTTGAACAAATAGACCGTGAGTCAGCCAGCAAGAGCAAATGGTAATAGTGTGTTTAAAATAAGAACGAGGGGAGGGCCAGAGAGAAAATAAGAAAGGTAGGAATTTGCCAGAAGTCTGCTCAAGGAAATAGAAGTTTTTGTGATTGTGTCCATTTCGATGGACGCCCCCCATTTCATGGGGTGCCTGGGTGGCTCAGTCGGTTGAGCGACCCACTTTGGCTCAGGTCATGATCTCACGGTTTGTGAGTTTCAGCCCCATGTCGGGCTCTGTGCTGACAGCTCAGAGCCTGGAGTCTGCTTTGGATTCTGTGTCTCCTTCTCTCTGCCCCCCCCCTCCACCCCCCAGTCATGCTCTGTCTCTCTCTGTCTCAGAAATAAACATTAAAAAAAATAAAAAAAAAAGAACAGGATTTAGCCCCCAAGAAAACACCAGGTTTATCCCTTCATAAAGAAATTTCCTACATGAATGTTTATAGTTGCATTACTCCTAAGAGCCAAAAGGTGGAAATGACCCAAGGGTCCATCACGTGATAAATAAACAAAATGTTTATATTGGTATATTCACATAATACTAATTTCACATACATTCGTATAATGGAATAAAAAGGGATGCATTACTGATACATGTTTCAGTGATGAATCTTGAAAACATGCTAAGTGAAAAAAGCCAGTCACAAAAAACCACACATTATGTGATTCTATTATATGAAATGTCCAGAATGGGCACACTGTAGAGAGTAGATTAGTACTAGGGGGTAGCAGGTGATAGGGTGTTGAAGGCTAAAGGATACACGGTGTCTTTTTGACACGGATTGAAAACGGTTTAAAACTGCTGTGGTGATGGTTGATGATTTAGTATATTTGGGAATTTACCAAAATCCATTGACATGGACACTTTAAATGGGTGAACTGTGGGGTGTATTATTTTGCTAAGGCTACAGTAGCGAAGTACCATAGATTGGGTGGATGAGACACCAGAAGTGTATTTTCTTACAGTTCTGAAGTCTAGGACTCCAAGATCAAGGTGTTAGTAGGGCTATGAAGGAAGGAGATGCTCCAGGCGTCTCTCTTCAACTTGCAGATGACTATCTTGTCCCTGTGTCCTCACATATTCTTCTCTTTGTGTACGTCTGTGTCCACATCTCCTCCTCTTATATGGACACTAGTAATTGGATTAGAGCCCACTCTAATGACCTCATTTTAATTTAATTATCTTGATATAGACCCTATCTCCAAATATGGTCACATTCTGAGATATTGGAGATTGAGAATTTAATATAGGTCTTTTGAGGAAATACAATCCAGTCCATAACCTATGGTGTGTGAATTTTATCTCAATAAAATTGGTGTTTTTTTTTAAATTTACTTATTTATTTTGAGAGGGAGAGAGTGAGTGCGCTCACACAAGTGGGGGAGGGGCAGAGAGAAGGAGAGACAGAATCCCAAGCAGGCTCCACACCATCAGCGCAGAGCCTGATGTGGGGCTTGAACTCACAAAATGTGAGATCGTGATCTGAGCCAAGATCAAGAGTCAGATGCTTAACTGGCTGAGGCACCCAGGCGCCCCTCAATATATGTGTTTACAAAAAAAGATTTCCCCCCAGACACTGGACCTGCTTCTCAGATAGAGTTGATCTGGGTAGAGGAAGTTAAATGAGAAACACTCCTGTTTGCCACAGGGCAGTCCTTTGCTCTTCTGTGACTGGTCTGGACTCATGCCACCCCTACGTCCACAAGTGTGAAACTACAGGAATGTAGTAGGAAAAAACCAAAGCTCACAAAATGAGGCTCATCATTTGAATCCAATAACCGACATGTTTTATTTAGCCCGCATAGTGTTTTCACAATTTTTGAATTTGTATCTTTGAATTCAAGGTATGCACATACTATAGTTTGCTACAGTCCTCACCATCCCCTGTTGTCTGACACACGGCATGCTTCGTGCATTGGCCAACCACTTGAACAGTTTTGAGCTTGAGGCCTTGGGAACAAACACGTCAACTGGACACAACATCTCTTGGCACATCTAACTCATAGCATTATAAAAAAATAGGTTTCACAACTTCCTGATTAAAAGCCACAATGCGGAAGGGCACTTACGTGACAGCTTGGGTTCAAAGCTACTGTTTAGGCTATGTTTTGCTGGACTGTGCACAGCAGTTATAAACGTAGGCAAAATCTAAATCTGTAACGAATTCAGTTATCAAGGGAGGGTTGGGTCGGTGAAGGTTTCAGACGTAAGCAAATAATTTTCACTTAAAACTTAAATCTAAAGTTCCTTAAAATACATACATCCTTTCAAGACATCTTAGCTTAGTAAATCATAATATAGGCAAATAGTCTAGGGCTCTTATGATACAGCTACATATATGTGAATATAGCACATGTTCCATGATTTCCTCCCATTTCACATGATAAAGACTTATCAGGGTTAGTTTTCACAAGTGTTTTTCAAAGCTAAGAGTGCATTGTCTGGAAGGCTTGTTAAAACAGATTTCTGGACTCCCATCTCCAGGGTTTCTGATTCAATCGATAGGTTTGGGGTGAAGTCTGAGAATCTGCATTTTTAATAAGTTTTCACGTGATACTGCTGGCCCAGGAACCACACTTTGAGAATCACTGGTCTCAAAGAGTGTGAGGCTGTCTCTCCATTTCAGCTTAAACGTGGCCTTACCCTAATTTTTAAAAGTTTGGAAAATTCTGGGAAATGAGTCTAACTGACCAGTTTGTGAGCACCCAACACTCCAATCAGTGAGGCGGGGGTGGAGGGATAGAGTCTATTTGTAGAAAGACACAGGGAAGACACGTCAAGCAGGCTAACACAATGTCCATGCTCTGAGTAGGGGGACAATAGAGTTTTAAAGGAAATTGTCTCTTGAGAATTATAGAAGCATCTGTTTATTTTCTTTACAATATTGTATTTTGAGATGATCAGATTCAACGACTTGAACGGATAATTAATATTCAGTAGACTTTTGTGTTTGGAATCATGAATTAGCAAACAAAATACAGACAGATCATATTTGTGAAATATACGATGCCCCAATGGTTCATAAAAATGAGGGGAAAAATGGGAAATACATAATAATGGGCATTCATTTGTTCTGAGAAGCCAGGACTTATTTTATGATAAAGTATCTTTTTGTCAACTTGAGCTAATCTCAAAATTATGTTTCTTCAAAAACGTGGCCGTGCCCACTGAGGTTTTGTTTCTGCATTTACCGAAAATGCTGACAGTAATCATCGTTCCTGTTAAATCTTACTTTTCACATAGGTGCTTTGTACATGTTAATTAATTTGAGCCTTACAACAACCCTATCTGATTTTATTATCCATTATTATCCATTACAGAAATGAGGCTTAGTGTTTTAATCACTTCCCCGTGGTCACAATTCCGCAGTCTGATGTGCTCTAGGGCCTTGTACTTTTCCTCTTTCAAAATTTCTTCCACATGATTCCAAAAGTGCTGTATCAGCTATTCATGAACACAAGAAAGCAAAATGGTAATTCTCAAAGCTCCCAGAGATTTTATTTGCTTGTAAATCAAATTAAATATTGGAATTGTTTTTGGGAAGTGTCCTCTCATGGTCGGGGAAAAAGGAATCTAATTTATATATTTTCTTATTTGCCCAGTGTTTTTAAACCAACTTTTTGTTGCCTTGCCCAAATTTTGAAAGCAAAAGAGTGCTGAGGATGAGGGGAAGAAAGAAAAATACACTCGGAAAAAAAAGATACGACCAAAATGTTACAACAGGATAAACTTACTTTGTTTTAAGTCTTCAACTTTAGACGAGTCTGCTGTATTATTTCATTTGAGCTCGCACATCCAAGTTTGCATTTTCTCTTTCAAAGCTCCCGATTGCAGATGAGGTAAAAGCCCAGGTCGTTTTCTTAAGGCTCAGAAAACTCAGTAGCAGTCTCCCCCTGCAAGACTCAACCACAGGCTGATGGAGGGTGATGTCAACTCCCAATTAACTTGACAGGAATAGTATTTACTGTTATGAAATTTAAATGTGTGCACACCATATCCTGTCCTTTCAATGATACACCCTGGTAGTTAATTCATGCGGATTTATGAAAGACGTAAGAAAATAGCCACCCATTAGCTTACTTTTGCATGGCTGCCTAAACGTGTAAATCTATCTTCTTGTACCTGGCTTGGTTTCTTGTGCCAGGTCATTCTACTTACACATGAGGAGTCCAGCCTTCCAGTTGTCCAGTCCAAGAACGCATGACTCCTCTCATTCTGTCACTCTACATCTTATGCATCAGCATTAGCTGCAAACTATATTCGGAATCTGGCCATTTCTCATCACTTCCACTGCTTTAACCCTGGCCCAAGCCACCAGCTTCTCTCATTTGGAACACTGCAAGGACCTGCTCCCCGGATTCTCTGCAATCAGTTCTGACAAAGCAGCCAGACTGATTCTAACAGAGTGATCATACAGCATATATTTTTAAAAGACCCCTTAGCGTGCTCAGAATCTTCCAATGGTTTCTCATCACTACCAGGGTCAAAGCCTTCCTGGTTTGCAACAGCCTGCACTTGCTTCTCTTCCCCTCTGAGCTCATCTGTCTGCTCCAGCAACACTGCCCCACCCCCTGACCTCCAGGCGGCCTCACCCTCACCTTCAGGTCCTCGCTCAAATGTTGACTTTCTTCTGTAAAGTCTTCTTCGATTACCTTATTTAAAATTGACACCTGCCTGCTTCCCGACACCCCGTCTTCCTAATTTATTTCTTTTTTTTTTTTTTCTTCAACGTTTTTTATTTATTTTTGGGACAGAGAGAGACAGAGCATGAACGGGGGAGGGGCAGAGAGAGAGGGAGACACAGAATCGGAAACAGGCTCCAGGCTCCGAGCCATCAGCCCAGAGCCTGACGCGGGGCTCGAACTCACGGACCGCGAGATCGTGACCTGGCTGAAGTCGGACGCTTAACCGACTGCGCCACCCAGGCGCCCCTTCCTAATTTATTTCTATTGCTATCATCACTTCACATACTTTGTACCTTTAATGTACTTATCTTTTAGTATCTGTCTCCTGCCTCTGGAATGTAGGCTCCAGGAGCGCAGCGATTTTGTGCGTTCATGTTCACTGTCGTATCTACCGTGCTTCCAAGAGTGCTGGGTATATAGCAGATTCTCCACAAATACTTGTGAAATCGAATGCTTTCCAGACAAAAGTCACTTCCACCTGCAGTTAAGATACCTTAAAGTGAATATTTATTTTGGGGCAAAGCCAGAGATGACAACCGTCTTCCTCCCTTACCCTCTCTACTAGGCAGGAAATTTGACAGGATGCAATATGATAGGGTAAGGCCCAGCATGGTATGCAGTGTTTCATAGCAGGGAATACTTTTTGGAGGAACTATCGGTCCAAATGCACACTTTTGTTCCATCTCTGCAATTCACTGGTGAGGTGGAGAGTTGAGTTGATGACTCTAATTAGGATCATGAAAAATAGAAAGCTTAGCATTTAAAAGGACTGAGCCATATCCCTGCCTTTGGGGAGGTTTTTTTTTTTTTTTCCCCCACTAAGCAAGTCAACCGGCCACTTATGCCATTTATTTCTAGGTGAGGTTAAACCCCCGGGTATATCTAATCCAGATTTAGAAGAGCCAAGAAGGAGCAATGCCCCACAAGGCAGTGGCCTGTGAGTAAAGTAGCACCATGATCCCTCTAGGTAGAGATCTGCATGTTAGTTTCATGGGAACACTTGGGCTGTGAAATCTCCACTCCCACCTTCCAAGGTCCTGAGCTGCCAGCTGTGGCCAACAGCGGCTAAGTGCCAGGCTTCTTGGCCTTGTAAGTTGTCACAACCACTAAATAGGCTCTTTTTTCTTTTAAAAGAGGTATGAGTTTTGCGCTTCATAACCCCTAACAAACATGCCAAACAGCTTAAGAAATTATGCTGAATCAGAAGCAACACAGGCTGCCAATTCACACATGCCAAGGGTTTCTTAGCACCACTCAAAGTTTGCTTTGACTACCAAAGCCTATGATGGTAGGTCTGAGTTTCCAGCAGGTCTGGAATGAAGGATCTGGCAGAGAGTTTTATGTCTTTTTTTTCTTCCCTTGACAAATTTCCCCCTACATTTTCCTGACTCCCCTGATACCCATTATGTCATGCCCCATCATGTTAGGCCAAGCAACATCCCACAATGTGGTGGAAAACAATTTTAAGAAAACTAGGGAGTTAGGTGTCTGTGCAGAGCTTGCTTTGGAGACTCAAATAAATTAGCTGCTGAGTACATGGTTTGTATGGTCATGGGGGCTAACACCTGAGATTTTCGCAGTGGTCACTCCATAGGGCTATTAATTTAGTAGTGAAGCAAGGCATTAAGTCAAATTGATGTGGTATTGATGAAATATACACAGGCCAGAAGCTAGAACTATGGAAAAGACAAGCAGAGGTTAGAAAGAATCATGTGTATCTCTCTCTCTCTCTCTCTCTCTCTCTCTCTCTCTTTCTCTCTCTTTCTGTTTGGAAGAGTGGCAGAACCAGTGGAAAATCCTTAATATAAATATGTTTTCCAAGGGCTGTATTTCCATGGATTTTAATATATAATCTTTAACTTTTACTAATTATAAATACAACTGCACAAAGTAGAGTTCTTGAAATAAAGGCAGGAATAATCTCAGGTTTTGGTAATTGTTCCTTGTTAAGTATTTTGTCTCATCAACCTTCCCTGTCCCCCCGATCCTGAGCCCCATCATCTACCTTCTCTGCCCTGCTCTTTGCCTGTGTTTCCTTGCTAAAACTCTGGCTGATACGATATTTGGTCTCAAGAGTAACCTCAGGAAACAGACCCTCTGGAGAGAATTGTGAAACTAGGGTTGTTCTCATATTTTAAGAACACATGAATGACCTCCTTATTCAGGTAGAAATTGAACCTTGGTAATGGGTGACAATGTAGTGGTGTCATGATTCTTGAAATTATCACTGATGGTGGCAGGAAATGGTGAGCTGCTGGGATGCAAAATTGTGAGTGATAAAACAGAGGTTACATCTGATAGCCATGCAACTTTGGTGATTACAAAGATTACAGCATGTGTTAACTGCATCTGATTTTGTTAGAGCTTATAAAAAAAACCCATAAGCTTATAGCCTTGACCTCCCAACTCAAAGCAAAAGTGAAGAACAAGAAAGTTTCTATAATGGTAGCGATATGGCTATGTATGAGCTCAGCAACATGGAATTCACATCACCAAGGCTCTTGTGACTGTGGCCATTGCTGTAGCACAGAGGCCAACAGTGAGACCCTGATATGTCATTATTCCTGGGGAAAATACCTGGTTGCCTGGAGAAGGCAGAGGTATGTGCTTATGGAATAGATACGTGTTCTGGATTCAAATTTGCTTTCCATCCTCACAATGCCCTGCCAAGACCACCATTCCTATCTGGCAGATAGGAATGTTGTTGTTTTTATTGGAATTCTTTAAAAATTCAGTATAATGAACATACAGTTCATTTCAGGTGTACAATATAGCGATTCAGTGATTCCATACATTACTCAATGCTCATCACCATAAGTATACTCTTAAATCCCTTCACCTATTTCACCCATCCCCCTACCCATCTTCCCTCTGGTAACCATCAGTTTGTTCTCTAGAATAAGAGTGTTTCTTGGTTTGTCTTCTTTTCTTTGTTCATTTGCTTTTTTTCTTAAATTCCGCATATGAGTGAAATCATCTGGTGTTTGTCTTTCTCTGACTGACTTATTTCACCTAGCACCATGTCCTCTAGTTCCCTTCGTGTTGTTGCAAATGGCAAGGTTTTATTTTTTATGGCTGAGTAATATTCTATTGCATTTTTATACCACATCTTCTGTATCCATTCATCTATGGTTGGATACTTGGATTGTTTCCATATTTTGACTATTGTGAATTACATTGCAACAAACATAGGGGTGCATATATGTCTTCGAATTGGTGTTTTTGTATTATTTGGGTAAATACTCAGTAGTGGAGTCACTGAATCCTATGGTAATTCTATTTTTAATTTTTTGAGGAACCTCCATACTCTTTTCCACAGTGAATACACTGGTTTGCATTCCCACCAACAGTGCGTGAGGGTTTCTTTTTAGAGCAGGGGTTTTCAAAAAGCTTTTTTTGTAGGGTCTCCCTCCTATCAAGGAATAGTCTCTTCCATTCTTTTACAGTCTGAAGTAGAAAGCTTTAATCTGTACCTGAGCATTGCACTTTAAAAGAATTAATTAGAATGTAAGCATCATACTATAAAAAGGATCTCGGTGTCTCTTCAGTTCAGATCATTAAATAAGAGAGAGAACAACTCAAGACTAAAATATTAGAAACGATTGTTGAGTAAGAGCCAATCAGAAAATAAGACAGGCGAATATGAAATGATACAAACCAAAATAGATAAATCAAATAAAAAATTGCTGCTTTCGGGGCGCCTGGGTGGCTCAGTCCGTTAAGCGTCCGACTTCAGCTCAGGTCGCGATCTCGCGATCTCGCGGTCCGTGAGTTCGAGCCCCGCGTCGGGCTCTGGGCTGATGGCTCAGAACCTGCAGCCTGCTTCCGATTCTGTGTCTCCCTCTCTCTCTGCTCCTCCCCCGTTCATGCTCTGTCTCTCTCTCTGTCTCAAAAATAAATAAACGTTAAAAAAAAAAAACATTAAAAAAAAATTGTTGCTTTCACTTTACCAGATAGGATGCTAAAACAGTCATCTGCTCTGTTTAATTCTGGATACCTAGCGGATTCTTCAAATGTACCAGACTCCACAAACAATTCTCTGAAGGTCTTAGGCTAAAGGAAGAAAGGAGAAGATAAAGATGGGATTAGGGTGGGCAAAGGAAGGGGAAGACCTCTTGGCAGGCCCGTGATATGCCAGAAACCATCTGGATTTCAAGGCTTAGTTCATCTTGTAGGTGGTCCAGGCATGGGGCTTGTGATCTTTCCAATGCCTGTTGTACTAGACACTATTTGTCCTGCCCAGATGTGCCCCTCCCCAATCCCTTTCATCAGCACTGTGCTCCCGTCCCCCAGCCTCTGTATCTTTTGCTGCAAAAAACTGCGTTATCTGTCAGAGGACTGTCCTTGGGGCACATCAGCTGCTTTATCAGTAAGGCAAGGGCCTGGGAATATTCCCATCCAGTGACTGACTGATGTGAGGGTACAAAAGCCTGGCTCCCTTGCTTCCAAGGTTAGGATAAACCCTGCTGTGTGATTTATATTCCAGAGGTCCCCACAGGATCAAGCTGAGGCTGGGGCTTCATCGGAAATCACCCCCTTGTTTGGCTTCTTCCTCGACCGTGTCTTCTCCCCACCCACTTCTCCCAACTCCTGGAAGCACTTCCGTAATAAACCACCTGTGCATGAATCCTCATCTCGGGTTCTGTTTCTGGGGGGTGCGAACCAAGACAACTAACAGAAATGTTTGAGAGCTAAAAACAAATGGACACGAAGACAAGAAAACTACTAAATTGAAATAAATAAATATATGTTTGTGTATAATCCATACACAAACACATAAAACTGCCAAAGGGAATAAATTCCCACAAAATTTGATAGTGTATCAATGAGTGCTTTGCCACTGAATTTAGTTGACATGATTCTATATAATGTACTTAGTCTATACTGTGAATATATCTTAATATATTGACTTCTTCAAATGTCATCTTCAAAGACAAGAGGGCCCTAGGCATGCCTGATTTCAGAAGCTGGTGAGGACAGCACTACCTTTTACCCACCCAAATCACTTCCTAGCAAGAATTTTGTTCAGGAAGCAATCGCCTTTCTGGGTGGACACCACAGATTTTTTTTCTGAAGAAAAGTCCTTCTCCTAGCAAATGAGATAAACCTAGTAGGACTTGCAGCTGTCCGAAGTCTACTGAAGAGGAAAGGAAAAGCCCTCCATTTTACAATTCTAGAACAAAGGCAGAGAGTAGAGATGCAAATACCCCTCAGTAACGTGTAGACTGACAGTCACACCAAAGTGCAAATTGCAGTTTAACCCATCAATTTGGGTAGATGACCCACGTCAGATCCTTCCCACTTTCATTGGAGTTGAGGCCAAGTTTGACAGGCGCGTTGAAGGCAGTTGGGTCCTTGAAGAAGCGGTGGTGGTAAGGAGTGTAACAAAAAGGTCCTCAGAGGGAGGCTCTGGGACATAAAACAAACTCAAGACAATTACGTTCGAGCACAATTTAGCTTTTCTTCAATTGAGTGGTGACAAAGAAAGTGTATTTTAGAAACTACCTCCAAGGAGATTCAACGTTACTTCCAAAGTAATTCAGTATGATGAAAGATCACCGCAGCTTTCTCCTGTTTCCTCATTTAGGCCTTATTTTGTTAGAATAATGGTGTTCGGTTAGTTTTTTTAGAGATCCTTTTAGCAAGATGCTCAGTCAGAACCTCAATTAAATATTAATGGTAATAATATTCATCCACTTAACGCTTCAGGCATCCCAGCTTGTGCGAGCTTTCTCTAGGGAACAATACTCAATTTGTGGTTGTTCACATGTGGTCTCCAAATTCTTTTCATTGGTCTTTGCGCTGGGAAAAGACTGAGACCCAACATTTCTACAGGTATTACAGAGTATACATGAATGCTGATGGTTTGCTAGGGACTTTCTTCTCTTCCAAAGAACAGAAGCACATGGGGCACATTGTACTGATTGCCGATGTGAGCTTTTTTAATATTATGAAAAACATTCTTTTCAGACTTTCTTGAAATAGAGCCATTCTCCAGCCAATCCTCTTTGCATCAGCCACTTGAGGATCATACTCCCTTTGCTCTATCTTCTCCTTATCCCGTAGATCTCGTTATCCCGTAGATGTTCCAAGGCTTCTCACTCCATGAAATGATGGGTTTCGGTGCTTCAGGGGAAGAGTGTCAGAACATCATCCCCAGTAGAACACAGCGAGTTTATTAAGCTTTGTCAAATTACAGTTTAGTTTGCTTCTACAACTTGAAAATAAGCTCAAAGGCTAGGCTTTGTCAAGAAAAAAAAAAAAAAGAGGTCATAAATTTCTTTAGCATATCCAAGCTGGACTCTGGTAAACTCACCTTGTTTTTCTCCCATAGCACAGACAGAATGTCCCTTCTATCTGGGATCCCAGGCCTGAAGCTTGCTGAATAAAGAGTAGATGTGACAAGGGGCAGGGCCTCTCAAACTATCTGTGAGGAAACTTTTTAAAAGTTTCCAAGATACGTTGCACCTATAATTTTGTAAGATATAACAGAATGAGTTCGGAGAAAAATCAAACAGAAAAACAAAGGCATATAACATTAAAAGCCCTACATTTTGATTAGATTCAACAGACACAACATTACTGGGCCAGATTGTCCTAAGTATATCCCAAAATTTACCCTCAATTTCTGTGTATTTTGTTGTGAGCCAGTGATGGCCCATGGCTTCATCAGTTTGAATAGCACGGGTATAGAGGAATTGGAAAACCAGAAATTTACTTTGTGGCTGACTAGATTTGAGAGAGGAGAGAGAAGCACAGTGAGAAGACAGAATCTAAGTCTCTTGTGTTCTTCCTATACCTCAGCCCCCTACAGCGGCTTTGCAGAATTCTGTTCTGCTGGTACCCACTTCCATCATGGCCAAGGGCAATGACGTATCTCATGGGCAGAATGTAGCAAAGGAGGCACATGAGGAACTCAAGAGGTGCCAGCATGCCCCTTGGCCAATGCTGAAGGAAGCTGAATCGTGGGCAAGGAATCAACCTTAGACCCCTGAGGTAAGGCATCAAGTGTCTGTGTAAGGCTGTGGGTTAGGTAGCCGCTGCCAAGATATGGATGGAAAACATGCCAGGGTCTTATGGGGGGGTCTACACACACAAGGCCAAGTCGCTCAAGGACAGTCGGGTGTGTAAACTGAGAGAGCAGGCTCCACACTTCAGCAGCAGATGCCCGCAAGCTCAGGAATGGGACCAGTCACACCTGGTGGTTCCTAAGAGCCACCAGACTGCAGCTCAGAGCAGCCACTCCTCAGTAAAGAACAGGAGAGAACAACACGAAGTATGAATCTCTACATCCAGGACCTTCTTAGAGAGGGGCTGGGTAGGGACAGAGTGTTTTCTCTTCACATCTGGGCTGCGAGGTTTAAAACCGCAGCCACCACTCCTGAGGAATGTGCATATCTGTGGATAGGAAGAATGAGCCCTTGGTACATGAACACCCTGTGCTCATCCTGACATCTGTCTTTGAAAAAATGTAGAGACAATAACATTACCCATAGCTGTATCGTTTCTGGGATAGGCATGCTCAGCAGAAAAAGTTCCAATGATCTAACCTCACTATAATTCATTTTCTTTAAGAATGTCTGAAAATGACTGTAAAATGCATCATCTGCCTCCAGTCCAGTCATTTGGCCTTTCCTCATGCCATTCCTCCAGAGCTTTCCTATAGATGGTGACTACACTTAATCATGGTGAGCATTGTGTAATGTATACAATTGTCAAGTCACTGTGTTGGACACCTCAAACTAATATAACATTGTATGTCAACTATACTTCCATAACAAAAAGTTTTTAAGAAGAAAATACATTGACAAAAGGAAGAAAAGGATGCTTCCAATTCTCAAGGCTTTGTAGGCTCTTTGATGACATGGTGAAAACCTCACCTTAAAATAGAAAAGTATTACTAAAGGGACCAATTTCTAGATTTAGTAAATGCAGTTCCTAACGAATCACACATCTCTCCCAACCCCCAGGGGATGAGACGGGGACACATCTGCTTTCACTTGTTAATTTATCTCAAGACTGTTTTTTCTAACATAATCATTTATTAAAATAGTGTGGAAAAGTTACATGAGAGTCTCTCTAAAACATTATTTGATACCTAGAACCTAGAGAAATTATAATCTCTGAATAAATTATTTTTTAAAGAAATCTGTGATCTCTTTCTTTTTTTTTAATGTTTATTTTTGAGAGAGAGAGAGAGAGAGAGAATGGTGGGGAGGGGCAGGGAGAGAGGGAGATACAGAATCCGAAGCAAGCTTCGGGCTCTGAGCTGACAGCACAGAGCCTTGACGCAGGGCTCGAACCAAAGAACTGTGAGATCATGACCTGAGCCAAAGTCGGACCCTTGGCCAACTGAGCCACCCAGACGCTTTCAAGAAAAGATGGATAAACCAGAGGGAAAAGCAATTTTCTGCTGTCTGGACTGACTTGAATATAGCCAAGTAACTACTCAAATATCATGACAGACAATATTTGAAAAGACCTTCTAGCACGGCGTATCTCAAACTTCAATGTACAAAAGCACTTGATTGAATAGCCCTAAGTGAAGCCCAAGATTCTGCATTACTACAAGCTCCTGGTTGATATTCATGCTGTTGGTCCAGGAGCTACACTTTCAGTGGCAAGGCGTAGAGACGTGTCTGAGCTTTCTATAATGCAGAGCAACTTCAGGTTCCTGAAGTAAAAAATTGACCAGTGGGGTCAGGGTCCTTCATACAAAAAGTTCTTACATAGAGTAGGGGAGACACTTCATTTCCTAATCTGTCAATGTTGGCATATTTCATGGAGACCTTCCTGAAGGAGGAAGGGTTGAATTCTTACTCCCCACCGCTGTATTTCATCTGCATTCCGCATAGGCCTAAAATCAATTCTACTGATTTTCTCCACTGGCAGGATTAACATCCCATTCCATTTCCAATCTAGGTGATCACAGGAAAGCAGTTAATTTGAATAGGTCCGATTCCACAGTTTTAATGCCTCTTCATGCAGGAAGTTGGCTGTCCTAGGGATCTATGCCTCACTGACAGATCTTGGATAGAACACTGACTACTTTCAATTTTTCCAAATGTGTATTCTATGACTCATGAGGCCCACTAGTCTATTTTATTGTTTTAATTTTTTTAATTTATTTTTTTGAGAGAGTGAGACAGACAGAGCATGGGCGGGGGGAGGGACAGACAGACACACACACACACACACACACACACACACACAGAATCCAAAACAGGCTCCAGTCTCTGAGCTGTCAGCACACAGCCTGATGTGGGGCTTGAACTCGGAAGCCTTGAGATCATGACCTGAGCTGGAGTCAGCCACTCAACCAACTGAGTCACCCAGACACCCCTAACACTGGTTTATTTTAAATCGGGGTAATATTGCTTGCCATAGTCTTCGGTATTGTTTTTTCACACTCCTTCTTTTCTCGGCATTTCAAATACACGTTGCCATAAATCGTAAAACGATGGCTCAGTATGATTTATCAGTTCATTCATTCACTTATGCATTCATTTATTCCTATGTATTAGGTTGTTGAGGGCAGAAATTGGTAAGAAATGGTTCATGCTCTTGAGGATTAAATTTCAGCCAAATGTAACTGAACACCATACATTTTTTGGTTTAAAAAACCCACATGTTTATTTTTCTCACAGACACCTGAAAGTGTGCAGTTGCTAGCATCGGCTCCACATCTTTAGAGACCAGAACAGGGGTCTTTACAACTCTCTTGGTCTTTTCTGCAGGTTACCTAGTATCTGTTGCAGAAATAGCTCTAGTAATTGTGTTCAGATTCCAGTGAGGAAGACAGAAAAAGAGGGTAATGTGTGTTCCAGAGAAAAAAGTTGTCAGAAACTTGCACTTGACTTCTGCTTCCATTTCGTTGACCAGACCTATGTCACATGACCCAGTCTCAGCTTCAAAAAAGACTGCCTTTTTCGTTTGTTTCGTTTGTTTTTTTTTTTAAGGCTGAGCGCATTGAAATCTCCAACGAAATCGTGAATGTTAAGACGAAGTGGACAATGGATGTTAGGTAGTCATTTTGTTGTGTCTATTCAAGGAACTTAAAGCCCACAGGATATATATTAATGATTCTACCCAATTTTGCTTGTCTGTTTAATTTTTTAATGTTTATTTATTTGTCTTGAGAGAGAGGGAGATCATGAGCAGGGGAGGGGCAGAGAGAGAGAAGGAGAGAGAGGATCCCATGCAGGCTCCTCGCTGACAGCATAGAGCCCAACACGGGGCTTGATCTCGGGAACCGTGAGAACTTTTATTTTTTTTTTTATTTTTTTTTTATTTTTTCAACATTTTTTTTTTTTTATTTATTTTTGGGACAGAGAGAGACAGAGCATGAACGGGGGAGGGGCAGAGAGAGAGGGAGACACAGAATCGGAAACAGGCTCCAGGCTCCGAGCCATCAGCCCAGAGCCTGACGCGGGGCTCGAACTCACGGACCGCGAGATCGTGACCTGGCTGAAGTCGGACGCTTAACCGACTGCGCCACCCAGGCGCCCCCCGTGAGAACTTTTAAAAGGTCTTGACCTTATAAAAGACAAAGATTACCACAGTTGAGTTGGAGTGAGTGCCGGGGATGGTTGGTGGTGTGTGGCAGGGAAGTTTTTATTCAAACCTGAAAGACTTGAACATACAGAGATTGGGAAGTGAGGGAGAGAGGATGTTTGTGCTTCAGTCGGAGAATAGCGTGAGCAAACACCCTAAGCAAAGGAAGAGTAGGATTTGTATGAGAAACCCTGAGCTATTGAATTTTTCAAGAGTGAAGAATGTATTAAGTGGAAGAATCAGAGATAATTTATACCTGTTTCTATCTCAGGAGATCTTTTCTGTGTCCCCAAGGTGTCAGGATGCCTTTGCTCTGCCTTGTTGCCGTTATCTTCGTGCTTATTTCCATGATAGCCGTGCAACTAAAATAATGGCTGAAAAGGCTGATGGGGCAAGATTTTTCAAACTGCAGGTTATACTTTGAAATCATTTTATTTGTCTATTGTTTTATAGTTAATATTCATTTAGATTCACCCATCTATTTATTCTTTCTTGTGCTCTTCATTTCTTTTTGTACAATTAACCTTCCATCTGGGATCATTTTCCTTTTGCTTGAAGAATTCCATTAAATATCTCTATAGTAGCAACAAAATTCTCTCGGTTTTTTGCTTGTCTAAAAGCATTTTCAGGGGCGCCTGGGTGGCTCAGACGGTTGGGCGTCTGACTTTGGCTTTGGTCATGATCTTACAGTTGACGAGTTCGAGCCCCGAGTCGGGCTCTGTGCTGACAGCTCAGAGCCTGGAGCCTGCTTCGGATTCTGTGTCTCCCTCTCTTTTTGCCTCTCCCCTGCTCATGCTCTGTCTCTCTGTGTCTCAAAAATAAAGATAAACATTAAAAAAAATTTTAAAGCATTTTCACTTTGTCTTCATTTTGGAAGGCCATTTTCCCTTGCTAGAGAATTATAAGGTGGAGGCTATTTTGTTCAGCACTTTAGAGATATCATTTCCAAACAAACAAACAAACAAACAAAATAACATTATATCATTTTCTTCTGGTTTCCAATATCTCTGGTGAAATTTTTGGAAAGTCAGCTGTTGATCTTTAGTTACCTCTTTGAAGGTTATGTGTCTTTTTTCCTCTGAGTGCTTCCAAGATTTTCTCTCTCAGCAGTTTTATTATGGCGTATATAAGTATAGCTTTGTATAGTCTCATAATTTGTACCCTCGCTCAGGGTACAAAGTGATGTCTTCCATTAGTTTGGTAAAATTTTTAGCCAGTTATTTCTTTTCTTCTACTTTAGGAAGTTCAGTTACACATACGTATGTTAGATCTTTTCTCTGAGTCTCAGATATCTCATGTTCCTTTCTCTACAGTTTTTAAATCTTTTTTGTCTTGGTGCATACCAGTTTGGGTGTTTTCAATTGAACACCATTCCGGGTCATGAATCTTGTAAACTGCTGTCTACGGTATTAAACCCATTTATTGAATTTGACTTTTAAATTACGGCTATGTATTTTTAAATTTTATAATTTCAGTTGGATGCGTTTATTTTTTAGTAGAGACTAGTTCTCCAGTGAAATTGTCTTTTTTAAAACCTCTTAACTTGAAACTATTAATCATGGTTGTTTTAAAGTCTGTTTGATAACTACAGTCTCTCGATCATTTATTGATTTATTTCCATTGTTTATTTTTGCTCTTGGCTTAACCCATTTGATTCTTTGTAAATGTGTGCCTATTAATTTTGGGTTGAATGTCGGAAACTATGAAAAATTGTAGGAGATGTTAATTTACTCCAAATAAATTTTAATTTTCTTTTGGTAGAAAGAGAGAATACCAGCAAAATACTTTGATTCTGAAGTTCTATTTCAGGATTTGTAAAAAACGGTATAATTTGTATTTACTCCTAGGTCCTAAGATCTTAAGGATATTAAAGGAAATCTTGGAGTATTTACCAAGGTCTACTCCTTAACAGGCGACAAACTCCAATTTTCATCTCTCTATCACCAATGCACAGTTTAGGGCTTGGCAAATGTTTTAGGGATAAAATGCATGCAGAATACTAATCTCATTTTTCTTCAGAATATTTGTCTTTCAAGCAATGACCGACTTTGCAGTCCTGAACTCTAGTTTTTTTTTTTTTTTTTTTTTTTTATCTCTCAGCCCAGTGAGACAGCCACACACTTTAGAATACTACTTTCTCTGGCATTGGTACCCCTGAGCTGTGAATTAGCAAATGCCCAAGAGGAAAAAGTAGCAGCAAATAGGATCACTGCAAGCACTTTTCTTCTCCTTGCAGCTTATATTTCTGACTGCTTTGGCTGTTCTTAATATTTTTAAACCCAGAATGAAGTTTTGGCTGCCAACTAATTATAAATGTGAGTGGATGAGCTCCGTACATTTCAGAGGGCTAGAGAAACAGGAAATCTGCTACGCTTGTTGACATAAAACCCCACAGCACTTGGTATCTCGCGCTTGTACACTTTTGTGATGTTCTGCTCAGGAAAATATTTTCTCTACCACTGGACAACATTTCTAATATATATGGAGGCATTTCCCATACATCCAGAAGGGAGGAAAAATTCCTTGCCTTAATTGTTTTCTACTACTCTTTCATTTTTAAAAAGTAATAAATAGGGGCGCCTGGGTGGCTCAGTCGGTTAAGTGTCCAACTTTGGCTCAGGTCATGATCTCGCAGTTTGTGAGTTCGAGCCCCACGTCGAGCTCTGTGCTGACAGCTCAGAGCCTGGAGCCTGCTTCGGATTCTGTGTCTCCCTCTCTCTCTGCCCCGCCCCCCATGCTCTGTCTCTCTCTCTCTCTCTCTCTCTCTCTCAAAACTAAACTAAAAACTTTAAAAAAAAAAGTAATAAATATTGTGAAATTCTATTTAAAACGAAAATGAGGATAAAAAAGCAAAACACAATTATGATAAATAAGAAAGCAATTCTTCAATTTGGGTTATGTTTTTTTCTTTTTCCTTTTTAAAGATTTTTTAATGTGTATTTACTTTTGAGAGAGAGAGAGAGAGGGAGAGAGAAGTGCACAAAATGGGGAAGGGCAGAAAGAGAGGGGGACAGAGGAGCCAAAGCAGGCTGTGTGCAGACAGCAGAGAGCAGGATGTGGGGCATGAACTCAGGAACTGTGAGATCATGACCTGATCTGAAGTTAGCAGCTCAACAAACTGAACCACCCAGCTACCCCTTTTCTTTTTCCTTTTTAAATGTATTCCTATTGTTTTTGGTGTCCTCACTTCATTATAAAAGGTAAGAGTTTTTACTGATTTTCAAAGCTAAGAATTTCAGAGTTATTTTATGAAACTTCCGAGACTTTCATCAATTAGCTAGCGCATTAAATTTGTAATTTATTTTCAGAGTATGTTTTGCTATGAGCTGTTTAAACTTTTGCACAATTTTTATAAACCATCTGAAATGAAGATAATAATTGTTTAATTCAGCCTTGTCATTTGCTATAAACACCAACTGCTATAATTGTAGGCATTCCCACATGGGGGATTTTTACCAACTGCTAGAAAAATATTTTAAAAGGAGCACAAAACAATCTGGAAGTATGAAACAAAAGCATACGATGCCTATAAAATTCAGGCCATCTGTAGCTCACAATTTATATTTGTTTCTGTATGATAACTTTGGATTTTAGTTTCTCTTTTATTGTATCAAAAATATATTTAAAAGCAGGAGAGCCAGGGTAATACGCAGTAGCAATTGTGTATTATAAATAATGAATTTTTAGAAAAGGAGTAAAGAATATTTTCAAATTTGACTAATTTATCTCAAAGAAATTCTCTACTATTATATTCCCTACTGATATGTAACAATAATATGACACAGACGTACATCTTCAGTATACATTTTACATTTGGCTAATACAGAGTCCTACCTTAAGAAATATAATGGTCTCAGGGCGCCTGGGTGGCTCAGTCGGCTGAGTGTCCGACTTTGGCTCAGGTCATGATCTCGCAGTCTGTGAGTTTGAGCCCCGCGCTGGGCTCTGTGCTGACAGCTCAGAGCCTGGAACCTGCTTCGGATTCTGTGTCTCCATCTCTGTCCCTCCCCTGCTCACACTCTGTCTCTCTCTGTCTCAAAAATGAATAAAACATTAAAAAACAAAATTTTTTTGAAGAAATATAATGGTCTCAGGGCACCTGGGTGGCTCAGTCAATTGAGCATCCTACTTTGGCTCAGGCAATCATGTAGTTCGTGAGATCAAGCCTGGCATCAGGCTCTGTGTTGACGGCTCAGAGCCTGGAGCCTGCTTCGGATTCTGTGCCTCCCTCTCTCTGTTCCTCCCACACTTGCACACTCCCTCTCTCTCTCTCAAAAATAAATCAACATTAAGAAAAAAAAGAAATATAACAGTCTCTTCTCAGCCTATCCATTACATACTATTATTTCTCCTCCTTTGAATCTTTTCCCACTGAACTTCTTATTCAGTGAGGGATCCCACCCAGCTCATCCTTGACTTGCATTGTCTTATCTCTCCCAACGTACCACCCACCAAATCCTGTTAGTCCACCTGGGGAATGCTCTCCGCTTCTCCCCGTCCACGCTGCTACTCCCTTAGCATGGCCATCGTTATCTCTTCTTACAATAACTTCCGCTGCCTTCCACCTTTTCTTGACCCCCAGTCTTGACCTCTTCTTCTCAGTTCTCCAGCTGCACCTCTGTCAGCTTTTCATTTCATTTCATTTCATTTCAATTCATTTCATTTCATTTCATTTCAATTCATTTCATTTCATTTCATTTCATTTCATTTCATTTTTTTGAGAGAGAGAGAGAGAGAGTGAGTGAGTAGGGAAGGGGCAGAGAGAGGAGAGAGAATCCCAAGGAGGCTCCACACTGTCAGCGCAGAGCCACCAATTGTGAGATCATGACCTGAGCAGAAACCAAGAGTCAGACACTTAACCGACTGAGCCACCCGGGCACTCCCACCCCCAGCCAGCCTTTCAAATGCAAATGCAAACCACCTCTTCTTTAAACACTTCTGGTGGCTCCCACTTGAATCTGTGTCACCCCAGATGGCACATTAGTGTCCTTACAGTTACTAGAGAGCTCACTTCCTCTCTCTCTCTTTCTCTCTGTTACCCACCGTGTGAGGATTCAGCAAGAACTCAGCAACCCCGAAGAGGGCTCTCACCAGAACCCTACCATGCTACATCATGATCTTGGACTTCCAGCCTCCAAGACTGTAAGAAATTAAGTCCCATTGTCGATAAACTCCCCAGTTTGTGGTATTTTGTTATAGCAACCTGAACTAAGACAGAAATTGGTACCATGAGGGGCGCCTGGGTGGCTCAGTCAGTTAAGTGTCAGACTCTTGGTTTCGGCGCAGGTCATGATTTCACAGTTTGTGGGTTCGAGTCCTATATTGGGCTCTGTGCTACTGACACAAAGCCTGCTTGGGATTCTCTCTCCCTCTCTCTCTGCCGCTCCCTTGCTGTCTCAAAACCAAAAAAATTGGTACCAAGAAGTGAGGGGCGTCTGTAACAAATGGCTAGGAATGTGGAAGTGGTTTTTGAACCGGGTAGCTAAGTAGAGACTAGAAGGGTTTTAACGATTGGAATAAAACCTGCATTGCTGCGAGTGGACCACTAAGGCCGTTTTTTGGTGAGATCTCAGGAAAAAAAAAAGGAGTGTTGTCGGCAAAGCCTCAGTCTTCTTAGAGAATGCACATGTATCATGAACAGAATGGTGGTAGAAATAGGGATGGAAAGACTATTCTGATGAGGTCTCAGGTGGAAATGAGGAACTTTTGATTGGAAAATGGAGGAAAAGGGATCCTTGTCATACACTGGTAAAGAACCTGGCCAAATTATGTTCGTGTTCTTGTGTTTTGTGGGAGGTAGAAGTTGTGAGCGATGAAATTGGATATTTAGCTGAAGAGATTTCCAAGCAAAGTGTTGAAGATGTGGCTTGCCTCTTTCTGACTGCCTATAGTAAAATTTGAGAAGAGAGAAATTAACCCAAAGATGAAATTATTAAGCAGAAAGGAACTGGAAATTTAAGATTTGGAAAATTCTCATCCTATGCATATTGCAGAAAATGAGAAGATGTGTTCAGAAGGGGACACTGAGGGTATGTATGGCCAAGCATTACTTTGATAAGGGATGGGGGCAAGAAGCCCAGACTTAATTAGCTACCCCAGCAGGAAAATTGCCAGTTTAAACTACAGAGGAAAGAGATAGGAGGTCATGAAGGACTTCTTACATTTTATAGGACAGGACTATAGAGCTATCTGACTGCAAACGTGTGTGCTAATCTTCAAGACAAGGGAAGAATGAATTCAGAGATCATGATGGCTGCCTTCCTGGTTTCAAAATGGGGCACCATTGCCCCACTTTCAACAAGCCAGACAAACTCCTGCCCAAAGAGGGACCTTCCAGAGCTCTGGGACCAACCCCTGCCTGGCAGAGCCTCGGGGGCAAGACCCCTGCCCCCGTGGGTCCAGAACGTGAGATATCTGTCCCAGTGGGTCCTGGAGAACAGAGCTCATGAAGTTTGCCTGCCTGGGTTTTGTACTTACGGGGACCTGTCACTTCTTCCTTCTTTCCTATTTCTACCTTATAGAAGGGAATGTCTGTCTTATGCCTAGTCTGCCATGATATTTTGGAAGCACCCACCTTGTCTTGTCTTACACGTTCACAGTTGGAGAGGAATTTTGCCTCAGAACAAATCTTACCTTGAGTCTCACCCATGTCTGATTTACTGGTTATAGATGGCCTATGATTATTAGAACAAGGAAGGTGGACCCACACCTAGAAAACTAGAATATGATAGAAGGAACTCCAGTGTTCTAGTCAACCACATACACCCTATATGTCTGTAGTCTACCATTTGTATCTGAGGGATTCTGGGAAAGCCACTGCTGCTTTCTAGAGCCTATTTTCCCCCTCTACATTATGAGGGTGGTATTAATTACCAAAGCATATTCCATGGAATACAGATCTCAAAGAGTGTTTAGGAAAAAATTTCCCTGAGCACATACATTTGGAAAATGCTGTGTTATTTAACCCTCTAAGAACTAACAACTCTATTAGCTCATTAAGGGCTCTCAGAATTCCTACAGTAAAGCAATCCTTTTCTGCTGAATGCCTAAAAATAACCTGTATAACATGCTTTTGAAAACACCAGACCAGGTCATCTTTAACCTCAACTTTAATTTTCTATAGACATGCGTCTGGGTGCAGGGCAGTGGAACATTATGAAAGAGTGCAAAAATTTTCGCTCATGTTCCCTTAGCATAAAAACGACGGTTGGGAGAAGTGTTAAGAGAGGCATTGCTACACACTTCACAGAAGGATCATGAGTGGTGACCATGCACGAGACCTCATTAAAAACAGGGCAATGTACTCATATTGGCAGGTGGGTGGCAAGATGGAGGAAGAAGGGTGACAAATTTCCCAGAGTTAAACTAGTCATCAAAAGAGCTACAAGCCAGGGGTGCCTGGGTGGCTCAGTCGGTTAAGCGTCCAACTTCAGCACAGGTCATGATCTCGCAGTTTGTGAGTTCGAGCCCCACGTCGAGCTCTGTGCTGACAGCTCAGAGCTTGGAGCCTGCTTCAGATTCTGTGTCTCCCCCTCTCTCTGCCCCTTCCCTGCTCTGCTCTGTGTCTCTCTGTCTCTCCATAATAAGTAAATATTTTTAAAAATTAAAAAGAGAAATCTACAAGCCATAAGAAATGTCATAGGCTCACACTTTGGGAGGTCCCCTGTGGTTTCTGAAACCTGGGCATTGATCTAACTCCAAGAGATATCTGGGTGAGGCAGAAGTGAGAAAATGAGTTTTATTGGAAGGGATAAGAAGAGATGGAGAGAATGTCGTCAGTTCTTTCAGCTAGTGTAAAAAAGATTTGAAGCTATGCAAGCATGCAAACTTGTACCCAGTATTAATTGTCATCATTGAATTTCAACTCCCAAGTGGGCTGATGGCTCTCTGTCTAAAGGCCAAAGTTAGGGTAGACAAACACTGCTAAAAACCATTTAACGTACCCTCTCTATGAAATATATTTTGTTCTATTTCTTTCAGTCTCATTTATAAAGACAAATTTTAGACATAACCAAAAGAAAAAGAAGAGAGTATAATAACCCCCTGACGTCCATGAACCTTCCTGAAGATAAAATAAAAGCACATAATGAAAGTATAATGTGAATCTGGCCAGTATCTGTAGTGGATCAAACAATCTCTGAGGTCCCCTTCAGATCGAACATTCGGAGGCTGAAAAGCCTCATGATCTGCTATCTGCATGCTGGGGGCCCAGGAATTGGTAGAATTCATTCCAAGCCTGAAGGGCTGAGAACCAGAGGAACTGATGGTATACATTCCAGTGCAAAGGGATAAAAAGATGTCCCAGCTCAAGCAAGAAGGCGGTAAGGGAACAAATCCTTCTCTGCTCTGTTTTTTGTTCTATTCAGGCCCTCCTGGACAGGATAATGCCTACTCACACAGGGAAAGCAAGCTACTTTCCTGAGTCTACTGATTCAAATGCTAATCTCTTTCAGAAACACCCACACAGACCCCTAGAAATAACCAGCTATCTGGACATCTCTTGACCGATCAAGTGGACACATCAACTTAACCATTACAGACGTTGTCCTGAGAGAAAAATGGCATGTCTTTTGAGCCCCCAAAATAAGTTAAGCACAACCCTACTCTTTTTCAGATTATTGTTGCTCTTGGCCTTTTAGAAAGTGACAAAACTAAATTACTGAATATTTGCTGCAAAAAATAACTTTGGGGAAAGCCTACACTATTGTTCCATATCACTGTCACTAATGATATTCGCATCCACCTACAACAACATTTCTATCCTTCACTTACCTGACTCCTTTGAAACTGTCAGTCCTAAATACAAGTAATTCTGCCATGAATGTTGGGGGATATCGTCATTCACGTTAATGAACAAGACAAACATGAAGTAATGAAGATGTAGGTCAGAACCTCACTCATTAATCATTACTGGTGTTGGTGACTTCTTTGCTGAGGCAGATAATAGATTTTGAATGCTGAAGGAGTATTTCCTTAATTTATTGTGTTATTGACAATGTATCTGCCACAGGCCTGACACGTTTTTAGTATAGTCTGTTACCAACACTCTCTCCATTGCATCCTTAAGTGTAGACAGCCTACAAAACAATCAATCAAGCCCTCATGCACAGCATTTGTCCATTTTCAGGGTGGAAATACTCTTACCCTGACTCATTTCAAGCTACCAACATGAGGTCACTGAACAGAGTTGGAAAGAGATGCGCAGTGCCTCACCATTACAATGGTATTGCCACGATATGGATACAATAGATGTCATAGCCTCAGAAGCATAGATATTAAGAAATACAGTAAATATTTAGAAAGCAATTACTTTTGAAACCTTACGTTCATTTAAATGTTACATATTTAATTGTAAGTTAATATAATTTATCTTTTTAGTAATGGCTCTGTTTAGAGTAGAAAAGTGGTTGCCAGGGGCTGGGGGATGGGGACATAGGAAGAGGTTGGTAAAAGGGTATTATAAACTTCCAGTTATAAGATGAATGAGGTGTGAGGATCAAATATATAACACGGTGACTGTAGTTGATAACAGTGTATTTTAAAATTGAAATTCACTAATAGAAGTTAAATTTTCTCACCAAAAAAAAATATGTGAGCTGATGGATATATTGATTTTTTCTTTTTTAGTGTTTATTTTCTTTTGAGAGAGACAGAGCATGAGCAGGGGAGGGGCAGAGAGGGACAGAGACACAGAATCCCAAGCTGGCTCCAGGCTCTGCGCTGTCAGCACAGAGCCCAATGCGGGTCTTGAACTCACAACTGCGAGATTACGACCTGAGCCGAAGTCAGATGCTTAACCAACTGAGCCACTCAGGCGCCCCAGGTGATGGATATATTAATAACAGGATGAGGGGAGGAAATCCTTCTGCAATGGGTCCAGACAGAAAGTCATGACATTGCATACTTTAAATACCTTGCAATCTTATTTGTCAATTATACCTCAGTAAAGCTGAAAAAAAATTTATTTGTTGTTGTTGTTTTTAAAAGAAGTGTTTAAAACCTGGCTCTTAAAATGGGTGAAAATTTATCCCTTGACTCTCACAAGCCAGTATGAGCTGGCCTGAGCACCCTACTGGGCCCTTCCCTTTACCTATTTTCCTCTGACCAGTTTCAAATCACTTTCCCAGTTCAAGCCCCACCCCACCCCCCCTTTTTTTTTTCACATTTGAGGAAAACAAGGTACTTCACGTTGCTTCCAAGATCGCCACCGTCCCCACCCTATCATTGTTTCTGAAACTTTATTTCCTTTGACACTAAATCTTCAAGGCTTTGGTAAAATCATTTGGGGAAATAACGTGTTCCCCTTTGGGAAGCGATCTTGCATATTTAGCACACTAAATGCTGTGAGAAGTCCAGCAGTAACTGGACTATGGAATACAATTTGCTGTATTTACAGCTGAGGGTATCCAAATATAGAAACATTCCCAGGGCTTTGAATTCTTTCCTCTATACCAGCCAGGGGAAGTTCATTCTGGTTATATCCTTACACCGGTGATAAATGCTTGGAGGCATTGATAATAACAATACTGGTTTTGTCCTCACCTTGTGCCAGGCACTGTTGTAAGGGACTTACAAAGATTAACTCATTAAATCTTCACAGAACTCCTTAAGGTAGGAACTGTGGTTATTGCTATATTACATATGAGAAAATTGAAACAGAGATAGATTAAGTAACCTACCCAAGGTCATTCAGCTAGCAGGTGTCAGAGTTTGGAATCAAACCTAATAAAATGTCTCCAGAGTTCATGCTCTGAAACATCACCCTATACTGCCCTTCTGAGCAATTTCAGTACAACTTGAATTTTAAAGTTCATTTTAAATTCTTCCTTTTGATGGAATTTCAAGGCTTCTTATTTGTATGTCAGGTTTTAGCTCCTTTACATAGGAACTGAGTTTGGAAAAGCTGCACATGGGAGCTATTAACAATGGGCAAAGTACTTAGAACAAAATACAGAGTATTTATTGCTGTGCATTTAAAATGTTTAATGATATTTGGAGTTTAATATTTAATTTTGGATAGAGTAAGATGCATTTAATGTAAAAACATCATCGTCATCAATAGTTGGGTGATTACTATGAGACAGGAGTTGTGACAGGCCACTAGTATGTTGTCTCAATGAAGGTAGTGGCTTGTCTGGCCAGTTCCCTGCTAAATACTGAGCACTGATATCATGCCTGGCATACAGAGGACATATAATCCACAATATACATGTCTTATTTCCTCTAATCCTCAATACTCTCCTAAGGAAAGTATTATTAACATCACTGCAGATGAGAAAACTTAAGATATTTGCCCAATGTTACCTAATTGGTTAAGTCAGCCAGGATTCAAAACCAGGTCATCCGATTTCAGAATTTCTGCTCTTAATGAATACATCATGCAGCCATAAATCTATAAAGCAAGATATTAATATAACGAGAAACAGTATAACAAAGTCTTTTATAAGCAGAGTACCGTGACAGTGGCTTAAATGCAGCATTCGGTGATTGTTTAACAAGAATTCTTCAAAGTGTAAGTGGTCACTTAGATAAATCTCTTTGTAATTCGACAAGCATCTTGTCCTTCTACTCTGGAAAATGTTAGAGGCTATGAAAAGAGAGTTTTTTAATCTTAATAGACTCGCAAACACAGATGAGATCAGGTAATTTTTGATGGGCAGGAATTTAAAGTAGTTCTCTGCCCAGTTTGTGTGTTCCCGTGACTCATTGAAATGTACATATTTGATATTCACTAATGATATTTGCTGCATCTTCCCACTGCAGGTGAAATCTTCAAGGCTCCACCTTACTATTTTGTTCTTGTGCATTTTGCATGAGCTCAGAGTGTAGTTAAATTAAGTGGCTACTATTAAATTTCTCAAGTATGGCTCTTTATCCACACCCATTCATTTCACCTGTACCCACTTAAAAAGATAATGAATGGATTTGGTGTGCTCACTGTGACAGCTTAATTATCTTAAAGACAAGCATATTTTAAACTTATGGTGAAAGTAAATTTCTCTGATAACGTTCTAAATCCATTTTTACTAAAAATAGTTATAAGGGGGGCGCCTGGGTGGCGCAGTCGGTTAAGCGTCCGACTTCAGCCAGGTCACGATCTCGCGGTCCGTGAGTTCGAGCCCCGCGTCAGGCTCTGGGCTGATGGCTCGGAGCCTGGAGCCTGTTTCCGATTCTGTGTCTCCCTCTCTCTCTGCCCCTCCCCCGTTCATGCTCTGTCTCTCTCTGTCCCAAAAATTAAAAAAAAAAAAAAAAAAAGTTATAAGGGAGAGGTGTACATGGGTGATTTCAAGGAGATGATGGATTAGAGGGGAAAAGAGGTGAAAAAAGTCAAGGGTGTAGAAACACAAAATGGTGATTACTATGATATACGTTGATTTGACAGAATAATAGAATCACGGATCTCAAGAGTTGGAAGGGATCTCAAAGGACAGCTGGAGCAGTGCCCAACCTCCAGGCGGGTATATTATCCTCATTTCACAGATGTGGCAAGGAGGCTCAGAAAGGTTACACAATCTGCCCGAGGCCAATAGCTAATACGTGGCAGGGAAGGCACTAGAAGTAAGTATTGTAGTTTCTCTTGAATTGCCTTCTCTCTTAAACGAGGCTGAAAGCCTTTGGTGCTTTATTATTTGGAAGTAAAAAATATCTTTCCCTTGAAAGACCCCCAGGAATCAGCTACAGGGAGACTCCCAGATGGTTCTCTGGGGAAGACTTTTTACACTTAAGATGTAGAAAACCCCCAATAGAAATATGGTAAGACAGAAAAAGCCTGTAAGATTAGCCCAGGAAGAGTTTTCCAGGTGTAATGAGCCCATCCTTGGACGTCTCAGGAAAGATGGAGTACTAATAGGCAGGAGGGAAACGCAATAAACCCACTAAGTACAACAAACCAAATAATCACGTGGCTGTTGGTTTAGAGCTAAATATAAACAAAGCAGCGGATGGGTAGGAATACTGATACACAAAAGTGCAAAGCACTTGGAACCTCCAGGTTTAATTCACATGACTATTACATAGAATATTATTAAGAGTTTGTATTCAAAGGCCCCCCTAGATCTCAGTTAAGATTCAGGAAGTGTGTATTTGACAAACATCCTAGGTGATTCTAATGCAGGTAGTCACTGATTTCACTTGAAGAACTTTTGTGAACTAGAATGGTGCTTCTCAAATTCCAATATGATTACAAATCACTCAGGCAGGAAGTTAAGCGCAGATTCTGATTCAGTATATCGGTGAGTGAAGTCGAAGATTCTGCTTATCTAACAAGCTCCCAGGAGATACCTATGCTGCTGGTTCACAGAGCACATTTTGAATACCAAAGAACAAGAATACCGATATGTAATCAAGTAATGATGTAACTGTTTAACAGAAGAGATTAATGGCGGGGTGCCTGGCTGGCTCAGTTGGTAGAGCATGTGACTGTTGATCTTGGGGTCATGCGTTTGAGTCCCAAGTTGGGTGTAGAGCTTACTAAAAAATAGAAAGATTGATGGCAATTTAATAGATGGATAAAAAAATATTTGTCTACTATGAAAATTATTTTCCTTTAACATATCTGTGTATCTGGTGAAAAAGGAAGATCATGAAAGAAATGCTGATGATACTAAGTTTTTGTTGATATTTATTTAACTGGTAGTAGTAAAATTAAAAAAAAAAATCTGAGTTCTAATCTGACTCTGATACCAGCTGTGTGAAACCTCCATCAGTAAGAGAAAAAACAATATGCAGGTAACATTTTTAAAAGATTTCATGGGGCGCCTGGGTGGCTCAATAGGTTAAGGGTCTGATTTCGGCTCAGCTCATAATCTCGCAGTTCATGAGTTTGAGCCCCGTGTCAGGCTCTGTGCTGACAGCTCAGAGCCTGGAGCCTGCTTCGGGTTCTGTGTCTCTGTCTCTCTCTGCCCCTCCCTGACTCACTATCTGTCTCTCTCAACAATTAATAAATGTTAAGAAAAAAAAAAGATTACAATTGATAAGCTCCAGTATACCTAAACTTGCACAGTAACAAGACATCAATACCAGCTGCTAATGATGGGCTGTGTCATTTCTGGCAAGAGATCTTTATTTTTTCTCTCCACTCCTAAACCCATATGAGTGCAACGGAATAAAAGTCAATGTTACTCCAGTTTATTAAAAATACGCAAATTATTATTGTTAGTAATGTAACCTAAATAAAGCTGAGCCTCCCTGTGGTTCTTCCTCTGCATGGAATCACATTCAGAGAAACATCAGCATTCAAAATAATTGGGGAACAATTTAATCTTCACTTCTCTAGAAAATGCCCCCCAAAAGCTACATTTATGAAGCACAGGAAATATCCTTAAAATAAACCCTTTTTCCTTATCTCTATTACTATCGATTTTTCCAAAACATCCACAGAAGCTCCTGTCTCCCCTCTCATCTTATCCTCAAAAGCTCTCATAAACCCAGTCTGATTAACTTCTTATCTCTCGCTTCCCTGAAGCCTGGCTCAGTTCTTTATCATGTAGATTAACTCTGTTTCTCTTGCTTCTATTAATTTTTAAATTCCCTCTTTACCCTCATTCTGTAAGACAATGGGGCAGGGGTTCCAAAAGCTGACTCAGTGAGCGAGAAGCCTTTCTCTTTAGAAGTGGGGGCAGAGGGAAAGGGAGGGAACAATTTTATAAATCTTATAGCTTAATTTTTTTGATTCTTGTCATAGTAACAAATTATTTGCCATGTACCTCCCAAGTGATCTTGACGCATTGCTTGAGAACTTTTGCTGTATTCCACCACCATGTAAATTTTCTATGACTCTGAGGCCATGTGAAAAAACTAATGTTAAATAGATTTACATTCCACCTAGGTAATTTCCAATATTCTTAAGGGGAATTGTTAGTTTCCCAATCTATCGGTTTGCTCGTCACTCCCTCTCCCCCCCAAAATCTAAGGACAACTTTTACTTATTTACTTTTTAATTGTTTTTAGTTTATTCATTTTTTGAGAGAGAGGGAGAGACAGAGCACGAGCAGGGGAGGGACAGAGAGAGAGAGGGAAACACAGAATCTGAAGCAGACTCCAGACTCTGAGCTGTCAGCGCAGAGCCTGACGTGGGGCTCGAGCTCACCCATGAACCACCGGATCTTGACCTGAGCCAAAGTCAGCTGCTTAACCGACTGAGCCACCCAGGCGCCGCTCTAAGAACAACTTTTAAAACATGCCTTATTTTAATTCACTTTGAACAAAGACATAGTATACAAAACTTTTATTTTGTGAAAAAGGGCTCAATATTTCAAGCATATTTTTAGTCAGTCAGGAGGAAGAGTGATTTTTCTGGTTTGGAGCAGACACTACACGTCACTTTGGTAATAGCAGCTGTTGGGACTTAGATCAGAATAGTATTATGAATTTTGAAGTCATTAGTTATCTTTTTGATAAGTGGGATTATTACTGCTATGTTGTTGATAATTTAACTCGATTATGAAGATGATGCATAGTTTAACATGAATAGACAAAACAGAAACTGTTACTCAAAGATTCACTAAAAATTTCAAAGGACTAGCCAATCTAATCAATGATACACGTCCTCTATATGAAAGGTACAGAAATTGACTAACAGACGTGAGGGATGAACCAGATATTGTTGACTATTTTCAAATGCCAGTTCAGTTTAAAGACTGTATGCTAGTCTGAGGTTTTGATAAGAAAGCCATCCTGGCTATAACACGTGCTTGACAGACTTTTGATACAAAAGACTATTTTTAAATGCTTGGAGTCAATTGAGCACATTTCCAATAATTCTAGAGACCTGGATCCTCTGACATTCTGACCACTCAATCTAGATCAGCTAAAAGCCAATGCTTAACAGTTGTTCTTTTCCAAAATAATTTCAATTTTGGAAGCATAGGTAAAAGTTTTAAGGTGATTTGATTCTAAAGTAGATTTTTATTTATCCAAGCAAGGAAAACACCCAGTGCACCTTTGTTTAAGAACTCCGATTAGGTCCACATTTTGGAGTCATAGTGTTTGAAAGGTGTGTGCTGACATAGTTATTGTATCTACACTATGAGCAGAATCGGTTGGTTACACTGGCAGTTTTGATCTGGGCTTAATCTAGATTTCCTGGATATAATTCCCATAAGAACACATGAATGTGTATATTCATTTGATAGACACAGTAGCTCAGTTTTCTAAGAGACATTCACAGGGAGACAAATGTGAAACAAGAGAGCTCTGGCAGACAAAGGCAGTTGATGCATAATCCTCCCTGAGCTACTGAGAGACCTGTGCTTTCGAGCCAGGTTTTAACCCTCCCACTTCCGGTTTGCTTCTCCTGCTTCTTCCGGAACAGCAGTCATAATCCCCACCATAAGGAAAGAGATTATTATAAACTCCCTGTTGGAGCATGCATGGAGCCATTGGAAAGCAAATAAGCAGAGGAAAGGGCAAAAATTAAGGTTGTAGGTGCCTGTGATGGTTAATTTTGGGTCAGTTTGGCTAGGCCATGGTACTCAGATATTCGGTCTAGATCTTTCTGTGAAGGTATGTTTTAGGTGAGATTAATATTTAAATCAGTAGACTGAGTAAAAAGATTAACCTCCATAATGTGAGTGGGCCTCATCCAATCAGTTGAAGGGTTTAATAGAAAAAGACTGACCACCTGGGAAGAAGAGGTGATTCTGCCAAGCAAACCATCTTTGAACTCAAACTACAACTCTTCTCTGGGTCTCCAGAGAGCCTAGAGTCTGCTCTGCAGATTTTGGACTTGCCAGCCTCCATAATCACATGAGCTAATTCCTTAAAGTATATCCCCCCCCCCCCCCACACACACACACATACATATATAGAGAAACTTTGGATAGAAAGTCTATTTAGTAATCTTTTTTCTAAGTTTATTTATTTATTTTGACAGAAGGAGAGTGAGTGAGAGAGAGAGAGCACACATGTGCATGAGTCGGGGAGGGGCAAATAGAGAATCCCAAGCAGGCTCCAAGCCATCAGTGCAAAGCCCAACGCAGGGCTCAAACTCACGAACTGTGAGATCATGACCTGAGCCGACATCAAGAGTCAGACGCTCAACTGACTGAGCCACCCAGGTGCCCCGAGAAAGCCTATTTTAAAATGCTTAAATATATAAAGGCAGTACACACACACACACACACACACACACACACACACACACATCCTGTTGGTCTGTTTCTCTGGAGAACCCTGACTAATACAGTACTGATAGAAAAATCTAAGTTACAAAAATGAAAGACTCATATAGTTAATATATCACTGCAATATAACTAGCTAGGCCAGAATAAATCCTCAATCCTGGCTGCTATCCTGGGAAGTATTAAAAATATGTTGATGCCTGGGCCCCTGGCCCAAGATTGTAACTCAATAGATCTGGGTAGGATCCAGGCATCAGTATATTTAAAGAGCTCCCCATTTCCCTAAGTAATTCTAATCTATGCCAACGTGCTAGAACCCTGAAATAGAAGAATGGTAATACCTTAGGCTATTCATAAAAAAATATATAGAAAAATACACACCACTTGTATTTTTGTAAGGCAAACTAAATGTTCTACATAATACCATTCATTAATTTACTCATTTAAAAATATTAAGCAGAGATTATGTACTAGACTCGGGGCTAGGGTTTGAATAGCAAAAAGTTCAGTAAAACTAGGTGTCTGGCTTTTAGGTGGAATAGACAGATACTAAAACAACCTACAACAAGCATGAGCTAAGTTTACCTTTTAAGCAAATATTTACTGAGCACTTATTGGGTGCTGGAACTATATATATGGGATTTTTAAAATATCCTTACATTAACCCTCTAAGAGAAACATTATCCCACAGTTAGTAAACGACAGAATTAAGCTCTGAACCCAGGCAATCTGACTTTGGCACCTGTGCTCTTAATCAATACACTACAATCCCAGAAACCATGATATCCTCAAGAAAGCTTAGCAGAGAAAGCCATTAGTACGTTCCACAAAGAACACAGAAATAACTCTTAGAATGGCACCTTCATGTACTCCTACAATGTTAGAACACTGAACAGGGTATCTGAGAACCCCAAAAAGCCCTGTAATATTTGTGGCATCTCTATGCTAAGCCCCCAAAAAATAAAGTTGAGCTTTATGAAGGCACACAATATGAAGCTTTGTGGATTGTACCATATAAAAGTTGCAGAAGACCTTGGAGGTGACTGAACCTAAGTGTCTCAGTTTCATATGTGGAGACTGATGCTCAAAGTTGTTGAGTTAATTAAGACTACCCAATGAGTTAGCAGCAGAGGTGGGAGAAGAATTCAGATCTCAGTCTTGGTTTTATTCTTGCCACAAGCTCACGTTCCTGTGGCTGGGCCCCTAGTACATTTGGTACATGACAACCCACCTCCCTCATTGGTTCAATCAGTCTGATTCCTGGAAATTTGAAATTAAGACAAACGGAGAGAAGTTTTTTCCCCTTTGTGTGTGTGGGGGGGAGGGGGTAGTTGGAAGCCGTCTTTGCAAAATACAAGCATCGAAGCTGCAGTTTGGGAATTTTCCACAACAGGGAAACTTCGAGTCATACCAGCTGCTATAAAAGATAAATCCCCAAATCTCAATAGCTTAATGAAATGGAATAGAACTAAACAGGATAGGGGCATCTGGGTGGCTCAGTCGGTTAAGTGTCTGACTTTGGCTCAGGTCATGAACTCACAGTTCGTGGGTTCGAGCCCTGCACTGGGCTCTGTGCTGACCACTTGTTCAGAGCCTGGAGGCTGCTTCGGATTCTGCGTCTCCTTCTCTCTCTGCCCCTCCTCTGCTCGTGCTCTGCCTCACTCTGTCTCTCAAAAATAAATAAATGTAAAAAAAAAAAAAAAACCTTTAAAAAAAGAATGAAACAGGATGGAACTTCATTTCTCAGTCACATCAAGTCCACGGTGGTTGGGCGGAGGGGATGAGAGCAAGAGGGATGGGCACCAAGCTCCTTTTATCTTGTGGCTTCCACCTTCCTCCAGGGTCTCAGTCTTCTACATTCTGCCAGCAGATGGAGAGAGAGAATAAATAGAGAATTGCATAGGCGCTTCCTATGGGCCACGCTTTGAAGTGGAAGCCAGAAGTCAGCTCCGCGGCCACACCTAATGGGAGGTCGAGTCCCGCTGTCTCTCCGAAGAAAAGAAAATGAATTTGCTGAGCAACCAGCCAGTGTCTGCCATACAAAGGAAACCAGTCCATGGAGAACAAGAGGAACGAGCAGATGGACTGAGAAAGAGATGAAGGAGAGAGAAAAATTTTCTGGCTTTCCAGATTTTGTTACCGGTCCCTTTCTGAGACCCCACCGCATCCCTGCGGCCGGCCGGGTAGGGGAGACATCCGGCATCCCCATCATTCCCCGATTCTGCTGAAGCTAGCTGATGTCTGCTTCTGTCGTTGACGTCCAAAACAACCCTAACAAATATTCACACTCAGAAGGATTGTAACAACTTGTACAAAACATATGTCTTCAAAATCGCACGCCCATCTCCAACAGTGTACTGAGTTTCACTTCCTTATATCCATTTCCATAATGGCATTAGCAGCCTGGAGATTAGTATTTACAATTGTACTAAAGCCCTTCATACAGATGCTGCAGCTGAAGTCAGCCGTAAAAAAAAAAAAAAAAAAAAAAAAAGCAAACCAAGACAGCGCGAGCAAGCTGCGCCGGAAAGAGTTGATTATTATATCACACGCATTGATTTATAGGCTCAGTTTGCCTTTACCTAAATGTCTAGTTATTTAACAGCTGTTATGAATCAGCCGGATAGAGGATTAAGAAGAGGTGGGGGTGGGGGAAAAGTAGGTGAAAAAATGCTTTAATCTTTTGCTACAATAGAGGAACAAGTTGAGTCAGGTCCCATCTAGTAATTTTGGTTCTCTGAGGCTTCTTAAAGGGGAGCGTTGTTCTGCTGGGAGGTGAAGAGCTTAGCGTAAGACCACCGGCCAGCGTTCGCATTAACCCGGTCAACGAGCGAGAGAGCCACGCAGCGTATGCGTGAGAAAACAAGAGAGAAAACGTGGGGGAGAGGCCGGCTCGGTCAAAACAGTTCCAACTGGGCTTTGGCCTTAAGTAGACGACTTACTCCAGAAGTTTGGGTGAGAACGCGAGGATTTAATAAGATGTAATACAAGGTGACACATAGGTTGCCAGACAGAAATCGAGACAGCATTCGGTGGGGGTGGCTCCTTAGCTGATTGTGTTCTGTCTTGACGTCAGGCTTGGACGAGAGTCAGGACGGATTTGCCGAGTGCAGGTATCTCTTGGCAAGAATTTCTTTTACTCAGGAGCTTTGTGAAGGCAAAAAGGCACTTGCTGGGGATGTCTGAAACCCTCCTCTGAGATGAGACAGAGGTAAAAATTACTCTCTGTTTATGTTCTGCACGCTAGGGGGGTACATCAGCTGGGGGCTGAGGTGGCTATCTCCTCTTCATCCTCCTCCTCGTCCTCCTTGTCCTCCTTCTCCTCCTCCTTGTCCTCCTGGTCCTCGTCCTCGTCCTCCTGGTCCTCGTCCTCGTCCTCCTCCTCCTCGGCACCAAGGATGATTCCTACAGTCCACCCAGGGAAAGAGATGCTGTGTAAGGTCCTCTTCTGTGTACCAACTTGCTCTTGCCTTACTCACTGTGGTCTGTGCTCAGATGTTTGTCTTGCTCGAACCTTGGCCTAAAGCGTTCAACTTACTCAAAGTACAATGTCTTGATTGTTTCCTGCTTGGTTTCCCATAAGTTTTGCCTCTCTTTAAAATGCTCTGCACGTTCGTTGCTCTAGCTTTTTTACCTGAACTTGGACACAACCCTCCCCTCTTCCTCCCTCCTACCCCACGCGCTGGTAATAGTTTTGTTCCATTTGGAGGCCAAAAAAATGGTTTCTGTACAGACTCATCTACCCCCTCCCCACTCCTAGTCCCTGCCGCGTATCAGAAGCTCTGTGCCTGCCGTTTTATCACTTTATGGTAAACGTTGAGCAGGATGGGGTTTAAAAACAATTTTTTTTAACGTTTATTTCTTTTTGAGAGAGACAGAGACAGAATGGGAGTGGGTTAGGGGCAGAGAGAGAGGGAGACACAGAATCCAAAGCAGGTTCCAGGCTCTGAGCTGCCAGCACAGAGCCTGACATGGGGCTCAAACTCACGAGCTGTGAGATCGTGACCTGAGCCGAATTCAGACGCTCAACCGACTGAGTCACCCAGGCGCCCCAAGCAGGATAGGGTTTTAGAAAAGAACACCAGCACTACCACTTCTGAAATTGTCACCAGTGCCTACATCCACTGCATTTCGTAAGTTTCTTTACAGCCACCTGATGAAAATATTTGCTAACATGTTCCTATATGAATGATCCCAGTGAAAACACCAAACACCCAGACCTGAGAAGGGGGTGATTGTTTGCTTTGCCCAGAAGCACACAGCAGGTAGTACACACTTCTTCTCACGCTGCCTCCACATCGAGACACAGAAAAAGAGAAAACTTTCGGTCCTACGGGGTACCCCAGGCCCTGAGTCTTTGAGTGAAAAAGAGTGTTGTTGCAAGAGCAGTATGAACTACACCTGCACCTTCAATTAGTTTGTTCTCTAGCCCCAGGGCCTTTATACAGGCTGTTTGAGCAAGATACAAACATTGGAGCACTGACCAAATTGGAGCAAGTCAGGGCACAGAAATGCTCCTCCTCACTTCATGCTGGTTAAATCTTAGCACGTTCAAATCCTTTTCTGACCTCCTGACTTGGCCGATACCACAATTACGTCCTCTCGGAGCTCCATGTACCTCTCCTGCATAGCCCTATGACTCTCGTAATTATTTGTGCTATGCTCTTCGATTATGGTTTATCGCTTTCATGAGACTGTCAGCCCTATCGGAGCAGGGACTATGACTATGCTCTTGGATCCCCCATTATAGCACTGTGCTAAGCCTCCCGGAGGAGCTCAAGAAGTGTTTGTGAAACGAATGCATAACCAGTTGCTTTTGGATCCATGATATGAGGTTACTACTAAGTCATAGAATCCAGAAAGCAAATAATCATAGAGACATGCAGTCAAGCATACCGCATCTGCTAAGATGTTCACAGTGTGAATAAACAGGAAAAGGGCACAGCCCAAAGATATTTCTCACCTGATGTTTCGTCAAAACGTGATCCCAGGTAAAGGAAGGGTAGAGGCTGGAGTGAGTTGAGAATGATTTTCCAAAGCAAGCCCCGGTGGCAGGCAGTCTTGCTGAAACCAGAGGACTACACCCCCAGCCCCCCTCCAGCCTCTGGCGTCTATGAAACCCGTGACAAGGCCTTTATTAAGGCACCAAGACGTTTCTTCTCTTCCTGAAGTGTCTATGTTTTTATAGAGCTAGCTGTCCCGATTGTTTTGTGTTGTTCATGCCCCTAAAAAGCGATTCAGAAATTGAATTTCTGACAGACTACCTTCTAAATCCACCAGGAAGAATGCTTCTTAACTTGGGATTCATGACAAAACATCACAGTCTATTTCATAAGATTAGGTCCAAAATGTGGTTTATGTGTCAATGTGTGGGTTTTTTTGAAAGAGAAATTTGGATGGGGCGCCTGGGTGGCTCAGTCGGTTAAGTGGCCGACTTCGGCTCAGGTCATGATCTCTCGGTCCGTGAGTTCAAGCCCCGCGTCAGGCTCTGTGCTGACAGCTCAGAGCCTGGAGCCTGTTTCAGATTCTGTGTCTCCCTCCCTCTGACCCTCCCCTGTTCATGCTCTGTCTCTCCCTGTCTCAAAAATAAATAAAACGTTAAAAAAAAATAAAAAAAAAAAAAGAGAGAGAAATTTGGAGCTTCTCATAAGATCTTAAGGGAGTTGATAAGTTCAAAGAGTTTTAAAATCCTATTTAAGGGAACACATTGAAAATCTTAGCAAGTTCCTTTGTAAAGCAAAGATTAATTTCTCTATTATATCTGTACCTAGTTAGTGCTGGCATATTATTTCTATATAAATTTATTTTTATAGTATTTACTTATCAGTATATTATTTATTAGTATTTTATTTTGTACAAAGTCATTAGAGTCATTTCTATATGGCATAATTTATCAGCATATTCATGGCTCTGTGGAACTTATATATACAGGGAAATAAAATAAGTCAGCATTTTTTTGCAAAGAAATTCTTAAAAATTTACATTTATGTGTATTAGCAGTTATTTGTTATTGTTATTATTATTACCATCATAACTTAGACCACAGATGATTGGAAATTGAAAACTAGACTAACTGCTAAGATTTTTTCAGTAATTAGTACATAAGAGCTATTTTGACTGATTAAAAACTGAAGTAGAACAGTCAGGCTGTGTGATAATCTCATAATACTTTCTAAGCATGAACTTAAGATAATGAGGAAAAAGTGAAATTTTAGTAAGCTCTTTTTGTTGTTTTCTGGTCTGACCTAAAACACGTGGACTTATACCAAATGAAAAATTTTTAGCAGCGTGCCAGGGCTAAGTGGGGAACGTGGCATATATTCCCAGACCAGCAAAGTTTACTCCACGTTAAGTAAAATATTCTCCTATTAAAACATATCCCAATGTATTGGTGAGCAAATTCTGCATTAATTTTTAATATAGATCATAACTTCAAAGCAATTTTAGTCTCCAGTGAGTCGGTTCTCTTTTATCATCCTCACTTCAGAATCCTGATGAACCTTTGGACACAACACTGGCTGTTAATAACACTCTATACAGAATGTTTTTAAAAAGAAGCACTTTTTCTTATGGCTCACAATGCACAGTTAACTTTCTCTAAACATAACTCCTTTTCCTTGTTTGTACATGCAATTCTAGATGGGTGTCGTTTTCATGCAATTTTATAGTAATAGATATTTCTAGATTCTTCATATTGATTCCTTGTCCCATACAACTGTTGTCCTACACAACTTGTCCTACACAAGTGTTGATAAGGCAAATGGGGTAGGGATTTTAATTTGTGATCCACATTCATGCATTCATGCATTGATCAATGCATTCATGCATTCATGCATTCAATCATTCATGCATTGATAGACATTCTCTCCCCTACATAATTAGAAGAAGTAATCCTCTTTCTCTCCAACATCTAACCTTTGAATACCTTTCTCCTTTTCCACATAAAAGACCATAATCCATCAATAATAGTAAAAATGAAGATGACTATCATCGATTTAGAATTTACTATGTTTTATGTGCTAAGCTTTTCTATATACGTATTTCATTAAGTCCTCACAACCACTTTTTCTAGGGGATGTAATTTTACCTGACGAATGAGGAAACTGAGACAATGAACTCAAGGGATTTTCCCCAAATGACACAGTTAGGGCCAAGAAATTGGGTCTTAGATTCAGCTCTGACACCAAACTCTTTTGATCACTATCTTCTCATCCTATCAATTGTGTGTCTTCAATGTGTCATAGGGAAATTTTTTCTAGAAACCAGCCTGCATGGTATCTTTACACATTATCTTCTTTGTTGGTGGCACTAGGAAAGCAAGAAGTGGGGAATTCTTCAACAAGGAAAACAATATTGTGTTGCACCTGGAATAAGGTAGGTTGACCAGGAAGTGTAGTAGAGGAAGTGGATGCTGGAAGGCAGTACCAACATGTGTAAAGGCACAGAAGGGAAAGTGGGAGTTTGGTGTGCCTGGAGTATAAGGTACATGGTATCAAGGGCAGGAGATGAGGTCTGAGAAATCTAGAGGGCTACTTCATAGTAGGGCTTGGGTGCCATGCCAAGGAATCTTGGGTCATGTCCTTGAGATGTGAGGGGTCCTTACAAAGGGGTGACTTGTTTGGGTTTTGTTTGAGGAAGATCACTTTGGTAGTGGTTCAGAGAATGAATACAAGAGGATCAGCCTCACATGAAGTTGGTCATCTTTTGCGGAAGCCGAAGTGAGAAGTGATTGGGGATAATGAAAGAAATGACAGAGGGGATAGACCATTGGGAATAAAATTAGAGGGACTGAAAGGAGAACGGGCATAGCTTGGTGGTAGATGGACTGAAGGGTTTGAGAGAGAAGAAAAAACTGAGGATGAGCTGGATATTTCACTGAAAGTCATAATATCTCTATAATCCTTCTCTCATGACCATGGATACAACTATTAGCTTCAATTAAATTTAACTTGACTTCATTATTTGAAACTGATGACCTTGTTGAACTCAACCTGCTACCATGCTAACATGTTAAAATATAAGGAAGCTAATTAAAAATGTGATGTACTTTGAAATTTCTCATCAATGTAAAATCAGGAAAAGACTGTGAAAAGTAGTTAAATGAAGTATTTTAAAATAAGTTTATCTACTCCCTGCAATAATATACCTAGAAGACAATGGACAGTGGAATCCAATTTGTGTTTGTTGTGTCATCTACTGTGCAGTGGCTAAATGTGAGACCAGCTGAGGGAAAAGGTTGACTCTAGGTTTTGCAGAATTTTGTATTGGAAACAATTGATTAAAATAAGAAGTGACTGTGGGGGGGGGGCGGGCTAAATGGGTAAGGGGCACTAAGGAATCTACTCCTGAAATCATTGTTGCACTATATGCTAACTAATTTGGATGTAAATTTAAAAAAATAAAAAATAAAATCAGAAAAAAAAGAATGCATCTAAAAATAAAATGTCATCAACATTATATATGCATATACATAAACATGTATAAAAAGGCAAAAATAAGATAAAATAAAATAAGTGATCAGGGTGCATAGATGACTCAGTCAGTTGAGCAGCCAACTTTTGGTTTTCGTTTAGGTCAGGATTTCATAGTTTGCGGGTTCAAGCCCCACATTGGGCTCTGTGCTGATAGTCTGCTTGGGATTCTCTCTCTCCCTCTCTCTCTCTGACCCTCCTCTGCTCATGCTCTCTCTGTCTCTCTTAAATACATAAACTTAAAGAAAACAGAAGTTATTACATTTGGATTAATTTAACATCAACTGGACTACAATCTTATATGCCACCCAGAATATGCCATATTTTATTCAAGTCTAGCTGGTATCCAAACTGGGGCAAAATAGTCAATTAAAAATAATGCCCCCAATTCAACATGGTTGTGAACTTGTTGAATGAACAAACGAGTAGGAAACAAATTTGTCACGAAATGGTAACTTGTGTCTAGAGACACTATAGACAGGGAGAAGGACATCAACTACAGATATGGTAGGAAGCAGCAGTTGTCAATACTGGCTGCATCTGGGAAGTTTTTCCACAAGCATTAAGAAACTGAAAAGTAAAGCAAGTCTGGAAGAAAGTGTTTGCAACACAAAAGACTTTTATCCAGAATATTTAAAAAAAAAAAACCCTGCAATAAATAAATAACAAAGAGATAAAAAACCCAATCTTAGTGCTCAACATCACTCATCATCAGGGAAATACAAATCAAAACCACAATGAGATACCCCCTCACACTTGTAATAATGACTAAAATTCACAACTAGGGAAATAACAGATGTTGGGGAGCATGTGGGAAAAGGGGATCCCTTTTGCACTGTTGATGGGAACACAAACTGGTGGGAAAACAGTATGGAAGTTCCTCAAAATCTTAAAAATAGAGCTACCCTATGACCCAGCAAGTATTTATCCAAAGGATACAAAAATGCTGATTCAAAGGGGCACACACTCCCCAATGTTTATAGCAGCTCTACCAATAATAGCCAGTTTATGGAAAGAGCCCAAATTTCCATCAACTGATGAATGGATAAAGAAGATGTATTCCATTGTGTGTGTATATACACACACATATATATATATATATGTGTGTGTGTATATACACACACAATACAAGATTTTGCTCTTTTTCATTGCCAAGTAGTATTCCTCATATATATATATATATATATATATATATATATATATATGAGGAATACTATATATACAATTATATATATAAGAAATACTACTTGGCAATGAAAAAGAACGAAATCTTGTTATTTGCAACGTGGATAGAACTAGAGTGTATTATGTTAAGTAAAATAAGTCAGTCAGAGAGAGACATATGTCATACTAATTCACTCATATGTGGAATTTAAGAAGCAAAACAGGTAAACATAGGGAAGGGAAGGAAAAATAAGATAAAAACAGAGAGGGAGGCAAAGCATAAGAGACTTTTAAATACAGAGAACAAACAAAGGGTTGCTGGAGGGGAGATGGAGGGAGATAGGTTAAACGGGTGATGGGCATGAAGAAGGGACCTTTTAGGGATAAGCACTAGGTATCGTATGTAAGGGATGAATTACTAGATTCTACTCCTGAAACCGAGACTACACTGTATGTTAACTAACTTGAATTTAAATTAAAAATAAAATAAAATAATAAAATAAAATAAAATAAAATACTTCTACATAAAAAAATAAAATCAAGGAAGCTGACATTTTCAAAAAACAAGACACAACCCAATCTTAGAAGAATATGCAAAAAATGAGATATTGCACAAGAGCGGATGGATGAATAGTTAATAAGCACAAGAAAAGATAAGTTCAAACTAAAATCACAATGATACCATTTTGTACCAACTACATGGCAGAAATTAAAGAGCAATGATGTCAGTCAATAAAAGAATTTGGAGCAACGGGATCCCTCATGCATTTCTGGTGAGAGCGTAACATGATACAACCATTTGTAACATGAACCTTATAATACTAAGCCTTCATATATTTTACGATCTAGCAGTTCTGGTCCTTGATATATGCCCAAGAGAAATGGGTACGTGTGCTCACAGAAAGACATGCACAAGAAAGTTTACAGCAATTTACTCAGTATAGCCCTAAACTGGAAACAATAAAAATTCCCATGAATGGAAAATGGATATACAAATAGTGACATGTTCATCCAGTGGAATGTTACTCAATAGAAAAGAATGAGCAAGAATGCAACTATACAGGTGAATCTCAATTACCAAAATGAAAGAAGCAGACACAAGAGAGTATACACGTGCCATTTATATGAGGTTCAAAGATAGGCAAAACTAATCTACGGTGAAAAAAATCAGAACCATGATTGTTTATGAAGGAAGAAGGTTCACTGGAAGGGAAGTCATAAAGCTTTCTTTTTTTTATTTTATTTATTTATTTTTTTAAATGTTTATTTATTTTTGAGACAGAGAGAGACAGAGTGCAAGTGGGGGAGGGGCAGAGAGAGAGGGAGACACAGAATCTGAAACAGGCTCCAGGCTCTGAGCTGTCAGCACAGAGCCCGACGCGGGGCTCAAACCCACGAACCGTGAGATCATGACCTGAGCCAAAGTCAGACACTTAACCAACTGAGCCACCCAGGCGCCCCTAGCTTTCTGTGTTGATGGAAACATTTTGTATCTTAGTTGGGGTGGTACTTCCAAAAATACATTTGTGTACACCCCAAACTCACTGATTTATATTGATCTGCATATTTCATTCTGTGTTAATTACTTCAGTTAAAAAAAATCTAGCCCCCTAAAATTCATATTGAAGTCTTAACATCCAGCATGACTGTATGAGGAGGGGATAAAGACTAAATGAGGCTGTAAGAGTAGGGCCCTAATCTTATAGGGCTGGTGCCCTAAGAGGAAGAGCCACCGGAACTCATTCTCTCGACCACGTGAGGACACAGTGAGAAGGTGGCCTTCTACAAGCCAGGGACAGAACTCTCATCAGAAAATGAGTTATCGGAAGCTGGCACCTTGATGTTGGACTTCTCAGCCTCCAGAATTGTGACACCATAAATTTCTGTTGTTTAAACCATCTAGTCTATGGTATTTTCCGATGGCAGCCTAAGCAGACTGATGCAATTGCCATGCTTCGAAATGAAGACTTAAATTGCCACATCAGCAAACAACAGCATTGCTAGCTATATTTTATTTCATATATCATGTTAGAACCCTCACATTTCTACTCACTAAATAAGTGAATTTGATTTTGCATTGTAACCTAGGTTTTGATTCAACAACTTACTCTATTTTCTAAGTAGTTGATGACTCAGAAGATTTTAACTGAGTAATAAAGCACATTTTAAATATGCTCATATGTGGCCAGCATTTAAAATTCAGCTGCATTCACAGGTGTTTTACTGAACTCGAATGGCCTTTCCTGAATTCAATAGAAACACATTCAAGATTACAAGACAACAGTGATTCGATAGTTAAATATAATTTCAATGGTAACTGCACAAACCAAAGAGGTTTCCTCCTTGAAAGAAAATTAATTTTTATGGACGTTGAAAGTTTGGCTTCACTTTTCAATGTAGAACAAACTGATATCTATCAAAACCCCATCTTTATTTTCCCTCAATAGATATTAATTAAAATTGGGACTTATGGTATAGTTTCTTTGCTTTAATAGTTTTTTAGTGTCAATAGAATCTTCCAATTTTCAGGACTGAGTCAATATAAATTAATGACACAGCCATAATTAGTGGTAGATACACTTCAATGGAAAAATTATGGTTTTGTATTATTGGCTTAGATGAAAAAAGTTTGCATTGCTATCAACTTCCAGCTAGAGGATCTCTCTAACATTTCATCAGTGTCAAAATTGAGTTAGAAAAGCAATAGTATTAGTTAAAAATCAGTATGATTTCATATTTTTTTCAAAAGGGCCTCAAATTTTCAAGGAACATAAAGAGCCCTTAAAACATTACATTTTGATGGAACAGAAACCTTAAGGTCACTTTTCAGCTGAAAGTTAAAACAATGTTTGGAGTTTAATTTTTACTTCATTAATTGGTTAATGAAGCCTGTATCTTTTATTTATTTCAAAGATTTTCTTTGTAAGTAATCTCTACACCCAATGTGAGGCTTGAACTCACAACCCTGAGGTCAAGTGTAGCACACTCTATCCACTGAGCCAGCCGGGCGCCCCTTGTCTATATCTTTTAAATTGAGTATGTTGTATATGCAAAATACCACCCTCAGTGTTTTAGAAAACAATGAAGGACAAAGTAGACAGTCTAGTGAGCGCGTAATGTGGGGAAATAAAACATATACACAAATAGCCAAAATATTATTTGATGATTTAGACACAGAATTTTGTGAGTTCAGAGAAAGAAGGGATTCCTTTCAGGTGGGAGAATCAGGGAAGATTTCTTAAATGGAAAAGAGAGAATTTGAGCACAGCATTTTGACTTGATTATAATTTAGACATGTCATTTCATGGAGAGCAATTGAAGGTGCTCATTGCCGGTGACCTTTCCCTACAAGTACCTTCACACATCAGCTCTTCTGGGCCTTGTCATCCTCTGCACAGACAGCCTACCGCTGAAATACCTTAAAATCTAATATTCTGTCTTCCCATATAATCTCCAGTTCACCGAGTGAGCTTCTGCCTTCGTTTTCATCACTGCTTTGCTGTCATTAATATCTCCAGGTGCTGGGGCACCTGGGTGGCTCAGTAGGTTGAGTGGCTGACATCAGCTCAGGTCATGATCTCACCGCTTGTGAGTTCGAGCCCCACGTCGGGCTCTGTGCTGACAGCTCAGAGCCTGGAGCCTGCTTCCAATTCTGTGTCTCCCTCTCTCCCTTCCCCTCCCCTGCTCGTGCTCTGTCCGTCTCTCTCCCTCAAAAATAAATAAACATTAAATATGCTAAACGGAACAACTTTGGAACTGAATGACTCAAAGTCTAAGCTCTACCAGTTATCGCTGGAAGCCTCTGCTAGGTTACTTATTTATTCTGATCCTTGGCCTCCTCGATTTAAAAGTGGTGTTACTGACCATTCCGATATAACAGGCCAATTGAGCACGTCCAAGTAGATAACATAGAAGAAGATCACGCCATAGTAGCTGGGTTAAATAACAGTGTTAGCTCTCCTGCGTTAAAACTTTTATTGCTGTTTATCCCGGAATCAATGCTAGGGATTACCACATTTATTTTTTCAGCCCATTCCCCTCTTCTTGGCCAGACCATCTTTTCAACTGCTGATCCAACTTCTCCCCTTGTGTTCCAACAATGGCTAGTATTCATTCAGCCAACCAACAGTATTTATTGAGCGTTGGCTATGCCCTGTAAATCAAGTAGTCTAGGGGAGGTGCAGACATAAAACAGGCAATATCGTATCGTATGATCCACGCGACAATAGGGTAACTTTATGGGAGGGGGATAATTAACCAGTCTTGGGAACGGGGATCAGGGTCTCTAACTTTAACCCCATTCTGGCCCCTACCACACCCCTGGAACGTTAGGTGCTTAATAAACATGTGTTGCCCTAAGTGGCATCAAAACTGGAATTTAAGGATGAACATGTATTATGAAGGGATTCAGAGACTAAGGGATTCGAAGACTAAGAACTGTATAAAGTTTTTTGAAGTCCCGTGGGACCATGGAATATATGTGTGAGCAGACGAGATACGTGAAGTTCCTGGCTGGCCCTGAGCATGGTGCCCTGGTGTGGTGTGTGTGGAATTTCAGTAAGACTCAAAGTAAGCAGAAGGTAAGTGTATTATATCTATGACTATGTAAGCTTTCTTTTCAAACCAGAATTTCCGCTGCGTGCAAAAAAAAAAAAAAAAAAAGGCAATGGTAGTCAAAGAAGCTCAAAAGAACCAAGGAACCTATCACTTGCTTCCACACGCATGTTATTCCCGGGTATTAGCCCACCTGTGGTATACTAACATAGAAAAAAAGGGAAAGGTAGGGAAACCCATCGTTCCTTTTCTTGAAAGTCCTCCGTTACTTATCAGTAAGCTGAAGCGAGAGAGTGTCGGTAGAATGTGTGTGTATCGAGGAGTAACATGAAACAGCTGAGTTCTTTTGGGGGCAATATTTTCACTGTTCTGGTAAGAAGGAAGTATGTAGGCATGGTCAAGTTAAATATTATCGTATTTACACTTCAGAGGTGTATTGCTGACTATAGAGATGAATTGCAAAATTCATGCTAATAATTTAAATTAATTTTTCTTTACTTAGAACAACAGTAAATAGGGGCGCCTGGGTGGCTCAGTCGGTAAAGCGTCCGACTTCGGCTCAGGTCATGATCTCGCGGTTTGGGAGTTCGGGTCCCACGTCAGGCTCTGTGCTGACAGCTCGGAGCCTGGAGCCTGCTTCAGATTCTGTGTCTCCCCCTCTCTCTGCCCCTCCCATGCTCATGCTCTGTCTCTGTCTCTCAATAATAAATAAATGTTAAGAAAAAAAAAAAAGGAACAACAGTAAATAGCAAATAAAAGCAGCACAGCATGTGGAGAGGGAGACTCGGAGGGAAAAAAAATAACACTTTATATTTTAGTACCTTCATTGGCACTTTTTCCTTTCTTTTGAATGGGGAACTCTGCATTTCCCTTTTGCATCGGGCCCTGCAAATTATGTAGCTAACCCTGCCCTCCGCTAATAAATAAATGGCCAAGCCACAAGTGGATCCTAAGTTTTCTGCATCTAAACGATGCACCAAACCACACTTCTTTCTGCGACACTCACTGCATAGTGTTACGTCAAGGAAGTCTGCGTGCCATTCACTCTTTCCAACGCAGTGGAAATGCCTCTTTAAGGGAAGAAACCACCCAAATTACCTGTACGTGACCGAGACATTGACTGCCAGCTTATTGCTCCATTCCTCCAGAGCTTTCCACAGGACCTTTGTTGCTATGAAATCACAGATAGACTTCTCCTTCTGCCCAATCCTGCTTGCTTCACTCGGGTCTCACAGATGTGACTCCCAAGGAAACCCCCAAGAGACTGCCAGCACAGAAAGTGCTGTCTCTGAGTCTCTTTGTCATGAGGGCCAACCGAGGACATCGCATTGGACACCGGATTTTAACAAATGTATCCTGCGTTTTTCCAATCAACATTGTACAGTGTGTACATTCACTATATGTTTAGTTCTCTGCCTTACTTTTGCTGTAGTCATAGCTGTTTTACCTTTACTTTTCTCCACGCTGATGAAATTCTGTTAATGTTTTACCCTGCGGAGACCAGTTCTGTGTGCCTGCTGTCAGAGCTCTCACTAAAACCAGAGAAACTGCAATTCCTAAGCAAGCCATGAACTATTAGATCTATTCCAGAGTGAAGTTCTTACTCTTGTAAGCATTTTCCTCTCTCCAGGGGAGAAGTATCAAAGCCGATCCTTTAGGGTTGGATCAGTTATCTTCCTGCATGATTTCAAAGAATTTACTAAACGGTCATGTCTCTTTTTCACCTGTTTTGGAGTTAGATTTACTTTGAAGTGTTAAACATGAGCTTTAAATGACTATCCTTTAATGCAGACTGATTAAGGCACAGGTTAGCTATAAAAATCATTCTTACTCATGTTCTTTTAATTAAAAAAAAAAAAAACCACTAAATGCCTAAATGTCCCAGGCACAAGTTGGTACTGCCCCAGAGCACGTTTGCTATATACAATGGTATTTCTTGTGAGTAAGTGTACATTCTGTAACTCATTTCGGAAGCATTTGGCTGACTCAACCCTAACTTTTGGAAGATAAAAATATGATAGCTTCTGAGTCCAGCTCATTGGTAAATATATTTTATAAAGAAGAGAGAACTGTCCATATAGAGGCCATTTGATCATTTTTTAAGCCTTGTAGATTTCTCCAGAGTCCAGATATATTCCCAGGTATTGGTAATTAGCAGAGGGCAAGTAGAACACAAAATTTAAAGAGCCAGCATCCAGTTAGCTAAACTGGAATTTAAAAAAAGAAAACCGAACACACAAGACTTGAAATGTAAAAAATTATCAATCAAAAAATAAAGACATAAAAAGTTGGCATCCTTTATTTTGTTTGATAATGGATGGCACCCTTTCTCTTTCTCCCCTCTCCTGGCTCACCTCCACCACACGTGGACGTGGGCACACAGCTAAACTCTATTCCTCAATGGCATCTGTCAAAAAAGCTGAACTCTGGGTACTGAAGCAAACGCACAAAAACAAGTAAGCCCGCCTCATATCAAAAGGCAGCTCTGATTGGCCAAAGCGAAACCAGAACGATTGTTTATAACATGCTGAGCCCCAGCCCTCCTGTCTTCCTGAGAGCACGGTTGGCAGAGACCTGGCTGTTAATTGTGGTGCTGAGACCATCGTTCTTGTCACACGTGAGCGCATGTGGCTGGGGACCCTTTATAGAGCAAAGAGACGCTCAGCCAGGACAGGAGCCCCGAGACCCGGAGTCACTCTATCCAGACTTGGCTAGGAAGAGACCAAAGCAGCTCCAAGAGAATTCCATCTGCTTTAGTAAGTTAGCTACCAGGTTAACCCTTCAGTTATAGAGGTACAAAACAGAAAGCTGCCCCTTCAGATACCAGTAGAGCAGGCCAGGGGTGAGAAGATGGGGGAGGAGAGGGTGTGGGCACCACAGAGCCTTGGAACCACACTGGGGGCAGCTGCTTCTCAGTGTTGGTGCCAGAAGGTGGTAATCAATGAACATCTAGTGTTGCTGAACCTTATAGTTTTTTCTAAAGTTATTAGAAATCAGAATGTTTATCTACAATATCCTACCTTTTAAATGTTAGTGGATACTTCTTTCTTTTGAAACCAGTGGGCGAACTAACAGAACACATCTGCCAAATGTTCACCATAGCCCGGGTCTCTGACCTCCTTCCCACGCTGACCTCCTCCCCATAGCTTCTACTCTCCCCCCTCCCTTGCTCCCACCTGCCCTCTCACCCCCTCTGTCTGGCTCTTCCTTGATTGTGCAATGCACTCTCCAGTCTCAAGGGCTTTGTACTAGCACCTTCCTCCCATGGAAGACTCGTGCCCTAAACAGCTCGCAGCGTCACCTCCTTCGGATCTTGTTTTAAATGCCAGCTTCCCAGTGAGACCTTCCCATTTGGAACCACAGTCTCTTCCCACACTCCACACTTCTCTTTGCTGTTTGATTCTACTAAAAAATACTATTATCATCTAACAAATATATTTTTTTATTTGATTTTTTTCCCCATTTCTTCCCACAGTGGAATGTAAACTTTGTGAAGGCAGAGATTTTGGGTTATTTTCCTCATGGCTATATCCCCAGTGCCTAGAACAGAGTCTGGCACATAGTAGAAACTTGATAAATGTTTCTTGAATGAATTAATGTGCCGATGGATACATGTGCAGGCCATCTTTGCTTGTGGTCCAGGCTTCCAACTTGTTACTCCTGATTTATACTGGAAATCTCATGGTATAACCCAAGGAAGGAGACATGAGAAGTTTGGGCAGTGAACATCTAAACTCTTTCTTTTCTTTTCTTTTCTTTTTTAAGTTTACTTATTTACTTATTTTGAGAGAGAGAGAAAGAGAGAGAGTGAGTGAGTAGGGGAGGGGCAGAGGGAGAAGGAGAGAGAGAATCCCAAGCAGACTCCACACTGGCAGTACAGATCCCCATGTGGGGCTCAAACTCACAAACCACTAGCTCGTGATCTGAGATCACGTGACATGATCATGAAACCAAGAGTCAGATGCTTAACTGACTGAGCCACCCCGGTGCCCCTCTAAACTCTTATTTTCTAAGAAAGTCAAGTAATCAAATGGCATCATCCACAATGTCACAGAGCATTTCTGTCAATTATAGTACCTTTCACATGCAAAAGTAAAGCATATCCAGCAATGCCAAATTTAGTGATCCCTTGATATTTTATTTGCCCCATTTTGATTAGATGCTTACCCAACAATGACAAAGTCTAGAGTTTAACCTACTCAGAATTGGTCACCTTGCCCACAGTGTTGAGCTTCAAGCGAGCAGTCTCTAAAATTAAGCATAGTTCCTTTCCTGTTTGGAAAATGAAAACGAAAATAAAATAAATATAAAGGAGACAGGAGGGAATAAAGATGAAGTCTGATCTTTGTGAAGGTAGGGACTTGGTTCACAGAAATGATATTTTCTCTCAATGTCTTACTTTCCCTCTTTACTGCAGCCTATATGATTCAAAGTTTGATTGATATTGTTAAGAACTCAGCTCATTTCTATCTTTCTCTCCTTATACTTTCTGCACAGAAAAAGTACAAAGCCAACTAAATTAAAGAGCAAAATTCAGGTTGTATGTTTTGTTTATATTCTCTGATCTAAAAACAGAAGGCTTCCACCCAAACATGATCAATATCTGTAATGGGATGAAAGGCATAGGGAGAGATACATACATGTTTAATTAATATTACACCAGAGATGCCTTGACCTTGAAATATTTTTAATAGTAGCAAATGAGCAAAATTACTTTATGACCGGGTAAAACATTTTATAATTCCTTACCACAGAAGTAGTACACAATGAAGATACAAGAAACTCGAAAAAGTTGAACTCCTGATGGAAGTACCAGGAACTTTCACTGGGTATCTCAGCTGCTTGCAGAGCCCACATGGGTGAGTTCAGGAGGGCCCTCAGAAGTCACTGGCAAAACCTAGGTCCTGCTATCTGCCAAAGACGTGCCTCTGGCAACACCAGAGCAATAATGGTGCCTCCTCTTTCACCTTCCAAATCTCATGCAAGCAACTTCTGTCAGAAGACCTTAAGCCAAAGGATGGGTCTAGGAAATGTAGTCTTCAGCCTTCAGGGCCCCCCGCTTCCAGGGGGGCATAGATCCATTCAGACAGGGCCAGACGGATCCAAGGCGACCCAGGATTTGAATTTCTGTTCTTATGCAAAGACCAGGCATTCTTGGAACCATCCATGGGTTTAACAACCTTTCCTTATGTTATTTTTATTCTCTAAGTAAGACAATCACACAAATGCTTGGGAATTCACGTTTCACTAACATTAATTGATTCCTTTAAAAAGTTAATTCTTCCAAAGGGTCTTGCTGTATGGGGACACTTCTCAATCGGCATTCTCCCACCAAGAATGGGGGCCGTGGGGACGGGTGTTGGAAATAAGGAAAGAACTAGTTTATTTACATGAGGCAGACTGAAAATTTTACCAGACCAGACCAAATTCATCTTAGTAAAATTTATATCGCAACGTAGACCAGCAATTTCCTCTCCCGCAACTCTAAAGCCTTCCTGTTGTGTGACTCAGTTTCCTACACTAAAGGGCTGTTGCCACAGTAGTCAGGGGAAGGAAATGCTTGCTCACCTTTGCTGTGTTTAGAATCAGCACTCCACATCAAAGAGGTGACTCATTCCGTCCACTTGCCAGCCCTGAACTTGCTTCCTACCTCCCACTACCCCTTGCTGGCTGTGCTGTTCTTGGCTGGAGAGACCTTCCACCAGCAAGTCTAGGTTTGTGGAGTCTGGCACGCTCACCTCCCTGAATGACGAGGCTTCCTGATGTGGGTTGCTCTGCAGGTTGGGGCACGAAGGTGACCACCAATTTGCCTGACCTTTGGTTCAAGGTGTGTGATTCAAAACCAAGAAGCCGGGCTTTTACCTCTGCCTTCTCAAACAGCACAGAGGGAAATGGGATTGTTTTTATTTCCCGACTCCTGTTAACAGTAAACAGCTAACCCGAAAAGGTATAGGTACCTATTTTCATGGGTTTTAGAGAAACATGCTGCTGCTAGAAATCCCAGAAGCCATCAGGTTCATTTTGTTGAGCTCAGCAGTGTTTGTTATAACATGGGGCAGATGGTGAGTGCTCAGAAAATATTTATTCCTGGTGGATATGCTTCTGTCTGAATGGAAGCCATCTTAGGGTAATAACCTTGCCTTCGAGATTGTTAGGGAGAATCTGGACTTCCTTTAATAAAATCCGCCGCTGGATTCAATATTGAGGACAGTGTGGATATGGAAAAATAAAGTGTTTTATAATTTATAGAGATGGGTTTGAAATGAGGAATTCTGGGCAAATCCCTTAAGTTGTTTTCAAATACATATAACACGGTGCTAAAGGAATTTCCAGTCAGATCGGCCTGTGCTCGAGTCTCAGCAGACCACTTACAATCGCTGATTTACTTTTCTAATTTTCCGTTTCCTCATGTAATAAATAGGATAATAGTAAAATTTTCTTCTTAAGCTTTTTTTGAAAGGATTAAATACGATAACGCGATCAATGTTCTAAACGCAAAGCCTAGGACACATTAGCATTCAATATATTCTCTTCTCTGAAACTGTGTCCTCATTTGGAAAATGGGAAGAATGAAACATGCCATACTCTGCTGCAAAGGGATATTACAGATCAGATGAAGTTAATATGGAGAAAGTGCTTCCCAAGTGTCATTTATCAGTGTTCTCTAACTCCCTCTTGACAATGAGCCCATTCCTTTTTCTCCAGCGTCTGCATATAGGCTAGCTGCTGTTATCTTCTGGCACAATCCTAGGCAATTTACACATATATTTAACAGACCAGCACTCAGAAGGCTTACAGCACATGATTACTTCCATTAATAGTGAGTATGGCCATCCACATGTGTTTAAGGACCCTTATCCTCAGATATTTTGCCTTTGAATGTTCACATTGCCAGCTTTCTCTCCTGCTAGGATATTTAGGGGAACTGAGATTTACCATGGTTATATGGCTCAATCAATGGTGGGATGGTCCCAGGACTGACACTTATTAAAACCAGATCCTTCCAGGACTGGATTGGCAGAAGGACGACCTGCCTGTGTTAGAGCAGAGCTCCTCTCACCCCACCTTTTCCTTCAGGCAGCCAGTTAGCCTTTTCTAGCCTGCCCTGCTCGATAAAAAATGCCCTGGGATATTTGGAGAAGAGTTGGTGTGAATGGGTTTATATATTATCCAGATTGCCTCATCATTACTCATAGTCAATTGGAAAATTTCCAACCTTTTCTACTTGATCTCAGCTACCTAAGGGATTTGAACTGACATCTGCTATCAAAATCCATCTGGAAAGAGAATATATGAGTATTAGATTTCATTCAACAAACATTAAGTTGGAACCATTGGTAACAAGGGTGTGGTGTGAAGGAGAAGAAAGTCCTGGCTTCAGAAAAAGATTGACTGAAATTCAAATCCCAGCTGTGCCACCACCGTCTATATGCCCCCCGACATGTTAATTTCAGAGCATCACTTACTGATCTATAAAATAAAATATAATATCTCTTTATAATGTTGTGAGGAGTAATAAAGATTTTTGCACATAAGACTCCCTAGCAGTAGTAAGTGTTCAATAAGTGGCAGCTATTATTAATATTACTTTCTTAGTAGTCTGACTCTTCTAGTGAAAGGAAATGTTCAGAGAAATTGATCAACTCTGTTTCAGATGCCCCTATCACATAAGGTTACTGTATCAGATAGGGAAAATGGGTGGGCAAATATAAAGTTACTGTGGTTATTCAGAGAAAAGTCACTTGAGGTCCAAGAAACACTGAGGGCTATACCAAATAGAGTGACCTCTTTTTCTTTGTTAAACTATAGGACAAGAAGACAAGAAAGGAATTGAGATTCATAACTGAGATTCATTTTTTACATACTTCTTGGATTGGTCCATTTCTACCACGTGTAACTATAACATTTCTATAAGAAATTTTGTTTGGTGTTGTTTATTTACGTCTATCTGTGTGTGCATGTGTGTGTGTGCACGTTAAAGATTTTTATCTGGCTGAATAATTTTCTTTTTATTGATTCCTAAAGAAGGATTCGGACACAGAAGGGAAGAAGAACAAAGGTAGATTTTCCTCTTAATATGTTACTAAAAAATGTGTAGGGAAATCGACTAAAGCAACAGGGGAAAAATGAAGCTAAAAATATCTTAACATCATTAATTGGATGTATTTACACATTACACTCAAGATCTACAAGTCTTAGGAAATTGCTCACATTAATACCAAGTAATTCAATCTATTCTTCATCTCTGAGTAATGATTAACCGTTGTGAAAATTGGATTTATTTACTAATCTGGAAAAACCCACACTTATTTGGAGGGCATTCATTCTCAGTAAGCTCTCTTAATTAAAATTCCAGCACTGGAATTGGCTGTGGCAACATAGGCAATGTGACAAAGAGGTTAATAGATTACCTGGGTAATTTGGTCAGTAAAGATAGCTGATGTAGGCATGTAGGTAAGTCCTCCAAGTTTTGTGGTAAGCTTTATTTCCCTGCCTTGTCTGGGTAATTGCATCAAATTTCCACATTGCTTGGCTGTATAGACAAGATTTTTAGCAAATGCGCAAAGAGTTGAGAAAGCCTGGCTTGCATAATTGGTATTCTGCGTTTAAAACATCTTTCTATGAATGCTTAACTGAATAATTTGCCTGAACTTGCCTTTTGGAGTTTCTCAATGTGGGTTGATATTTGCCATCGTGACTATGGCACTTGGGGAGCCTACCTAGAAACATATATCCTCCTTAAATCTCTTCCTTTCCTCCCTCCCTGTCTTCCTTTCTTGTTTCCTTCCTTCCTTTTTTTCTTTTTCTTCTTCCAACTCTTTTTCATAAAATCATATAATGCTGGAATTTGGTGGAACTATAGCAACTGTAACTACTCTGTATTTCTCAAAATGCGTTAATTCCCATACCACATTCATGGATTTTTCGTATATAATTATTTAACTTTTAAAAAATAGATTCTTCTTTTTAAAACAACTTACTTTTTCAGATGCACTTTTATTTTTTATTTTTTTTTAAAGTTTTATTTATTTATTTGAGACAGACTGAGACAGTACGAGTTGGGGAGGGGCAGAGAGAGAGAGGGAGGGAGAGAGTCTTGCGTTGCAGGCATAGAGCCTGACGCAGGGCTGGAGCTCACAAAACCGTGAGATCATGACCTGAGTGGAAACTAAGAGTCAGACGCTTAACCAACAGAGCCACCCAGATGCCCCTCAGATGCACTTTTAAAAACTATATTCAAGACTAATAGATTTAGGGGCACCTGGGTGGCTCAGTTGGTTAGGCGTCTGACTTCAGCTCAGGTCATGATCTCAGAGTTTGTGGGTTCAAGCCCTGCGTCGGGCTCTGTGCTGACACCTCAGAGCCTGGAACCTGCTTCGGATTCTGTGTCTCCTTCTCTCTCTGCTCCTCCCTTGCTCATGCTCTCTCTGTCTCTCAAAAATAAATAAAGATTAAAAAATTAAAAAAAAAAAGAGTAATAGATTTAGTATGCTGATTATTTTTTCCTGATAAAAAAGTAAAAGAGACAAACAAATAGACACATTTTGTACAGGTACAACCTAAAATCGTATCATTTAGCTTTGGGAAACACTGTTCTAGCCTGGCCTTCAAATGAGAGAGCTGAGACCCAGAGAATTACAGTGATGTTTTCTAGAGGCGGGTGGGAGCAGAACTAATAGTTGAAATCATGCTTCTGGACTCTTTAATCCAGGCCTTTCTTCCTACACTTCACTGACTTACAGTGTTAGTTACTTTAAGGCAGGGCTGTAAGAATCGCTAACAGAGTATAGAAAAGCCATCAATAGCCAAACCATGAAAACAGCCGTCTTCCTATTTATTGGTCCTTCAATAATTTTTCGATCACCAAGAGGTCACAGATGATTCGAGAAAGTAGTTCTCAAACAAGAGTACTCATGTAGAGGTTTACAAAGATTCCAAGGACCCGGTAGTGCGAAAGATCTTTTCAGAGCCATGCTTTTCCTGTGAATTCTTGCCTAAAAAAGGGTCTGTGGTTAAGGCATCACTGTTCATAACTGCTCCTTTGCCACCTTCCACAAGAAAGTCACACTTCTCATTACAGCTTGCCCCTGGAGTGTCGTCAGCACATCAGCACTGACACCAAACTGAAACCCATGGACACCTGAAAACACCATAGCCTGCTGGCATAGGTGTGGGAGGGTGCAAGGATCTCATGTTTGGGTGACAAATCACAGGTGGTCTCCCATTCTTGGCTTTCCTCAAAAATGAAGGAGGGTTAAACAAATTTTCAGCCAATAGATCTTTAAAAATGATTTTGCACAACGGATGCATATGTAAGCTTTGACATAGGAGTTGTTTTTTAAAAAAAAAATTTTTTTAACGTTTATTTACTTCTGAGACAGAGAGAGACAGAGCATGAATGGGGGAGGGTCAGAGAGAGGGAGACACAGAATCTGAAACAGGCTCCAGGCTCTGAGCTGTCAGCACAGAGCCCAACGCGGGGCTCAAACTCACGAACCGTGAGATCATGACCTGAGCCGAAGTCAGACGCTTAACTGACTGAGCCACCCAGGCACCCTGATGGAGGAGTTGTTTAAAGTTGTTTAGAGATCCAAGAATTAAGTGTTAATACTAACCCCCTAACTCATTCTGATACTAGGTAGTAAGTAATAACCATATACAGACCTGTGGGGAAAGGAAACTTGGATGGATCCATCTTCTTAATAGGTACACATCCAAAATGAGATATTTTTTTTACATATTACTTTTTATTACTTTTTTTTTTTTTAATTTTTTTTTTTTAACGTTTATTTATTTTTGAGACAGAGAGAGACAGAGCATGAATGGGGGAGGGTCAGAGAGAGGGAGACACAGAATCCGAAACAGGCTCCGGGCTCTGAGCTGTCAGCACAGGGGCCCGATGCGGGGCTCGAACTCACGGACCGCGAGATCGTGACCTGAGCCGAAGTCGGCGCTCAACCGACTGAGCCACCCAGGCGCCCCGACTTTTTATTACTTTTATTTCAATATATATTTATCAATATTTTAATATATTATTAAACATATACTTATATTAAATATACTTCAATAATAGAACCTATTTTGTCAGCTTGGTTACTAGTAGTAATTGTCATATTACTCAGGAGAAATTTTGAACATTTACAACCCATATGGGGGTTAAAATATAAATTTAGCTTATATTTTTGTTGCGAAATATAATAAGGTCTTTAACAGAAGACTTTAACGAGTAAAGTTATGTGACTAGAATAAAACTCAGTGAGAAAGGGAAATAAAAAAACAAGTTCAGCAAATAAAAGGAAGATTTAACATTTCTAATTGTTCAGAACCACTTATGATTGCTATTTTTTTTTTATTTTTTTAATGTTTATTTAATTTTGAGAGAGAGAGAGAGACAGAGTATGAGTGGTAGAGGGGAAGAGAGAGAGGGAGACACAGAATCCGAAGCAGGCTCCAGGCTCTGAGCTGTCAGCACAGAGCCCCACATGCGGCCCGAACCCATGAACCATGAGATCGTGACCTGAGCCGAAGTTGGACACTTAACCAACCGAGCCACCCAGGCGCCCGTGTGATTGCTATTTTTTTAAATGGGGATGACAGGGGATCGAGTCACTTTGGTATTTATATTCCACGGGATGCATTTTAAAATTGTGTAACAGTTTTATTTTAAAAGATTAATACTTAAAATAAGTCGGAGAGTCCATAATTTGTGTTGTTTACATTTTGGAGAAATTTTAGATGTCACCTTAACGTTTTGCAAAGTGTTGCAGAGATTTCCCAACTCCTTTCTGAGTACACAAACAGGAAGCTTGAAGACCATTGCTGTCAGAGTTGGAATCGGTTGCCCAGCTGCAGAATGCTTCATGGAGAATCTTCTGCCTCCGACTGGATTCCCAGGAATGAAAACGGTAACCAAAGTTTACCAAAGGAGTACACTTGCGTCCAGTTGTGCCAGGACTCCTGGGGCCGGCTTTCAGATATCCAGGACCCATGGGAGCCTGGATGCTCTTGGCTTTGGTGCCTACTAGATTAGCATCTGCGGGAAACTCCAAAACCTGATAGAAGTTGCATTGGTCGTAAAGAAATCTTCTCTAGCAACCCCCCCCCCCCCCCGCCCCATACCACTGTAGAATGCAACTTCTGTATTTACCAGATAAAATAAAATGGTTCTTTTTCACATTCTTACAAAAGTTCCAAAATTCCCACGTAGATAACAGGAATAGAAATCATTTGAATCAAAAAAGAGCGGCATGCATTAAAAACATGTGTGCATATATGTAAAACAAATGTGCACTTTTTAAAATGTGTAACTGTGCTATTGTTCAGTGATGAAAATTTTGAGGTTGAATTTAGGAGTGAAGTTCACGCTGAAGTTATCTTTAAAGAGGGTTCCTGCAGACCATAGCTCCTCACTCTAGTAATGTATGTATGTAGTTCTTCTATCCCAGGAAAATACAAATTATTTACGCTCCATTCCAGCAACATCCTATGTTTCACATTACCAACAGCTTATAATTAGAGGGTATCCATGAAGTTTCCTTTCATTTTCTTTTCTAATTTCTATGCTGTTTTGTAAGAAATAAAAGAAAAAGAGAAAAAAGGCAAAATTTCCCCCATATATTTACAATGGACTTTTAAATAACTACAAAAGTATAGAAATCACTAGAAATGACCTTGATCAAATTAATAATTTTCAATCAAGACTTCATAAGCATCTCAACACAATCATAGGGTGGAGGCAGCCATTGGCTTTAACTTCAAAGCATTAGGAAATGGAGATTTTATTCTGTTCTATTAACTCTTGATTATATTCGAAAGTGGCTGACCTCTCTTTCCCCAATAACGTTTGTCTTCATCTCGGGAGAAACAAAACAAAAAATAGTGAAACCTAGCACGTAATCACAATTTTGCTTTATGTTACTCATATTCCACTCCAAAATGCTGCAAAGGAGCCATGGAAACTATTATCATCAGGGAAAAATACTTCCATTTAAGAAAATTTGCTTCTGTGCTAGACTTGACTAAGAAGGGATTTATTATAAACACCACATTGCTCGGAAAATCAGAAACCTGAAAATCTTCCAAACAATTAGGAGAAGACATTATTCTTAAATATGAATGGCTTTTTCAAACTGAAATAACTCTTCAAATAATGTCGGTAAAGAAAATCGCCAGACAATTTCCAGTTGTTTCACTTACATTTTTTTTTAATGATTTTTTTTTTAAATGAATCCAACATTTGTACTGGCATCACAATGGTAAAATACCACAATGGTAAAATGTCCTGACCCATTTGGGGGGAAGAAAAAAAAAGCCCAGGGTTCATCCGAAGAATATAAGAGGATGATTTGACAGAGTAAATGGATAAGTAGGGTGACATATTTTGAATTTAATCGTGGGTGGGTGTAGCATGGTATTCAGGTCATTTCCTGAAGAGAAAGGAAATGATGAGTTACACCTCGCCTTTTTGATAAAAATCATGCAGCACTTCATGCTTCATTCACTGTTTAGTAAGTTTAGCTATGATGTTTACAATAACTGTGTTCCAAGTTGATTAAGGATTAATCACAACTGACTAAGCAAGTGCTCATGAAACAGAGAGAATAAGTCATAATTATTACTCTCGTGCATATCCTAACAATATTCACAAGGATTCAGAGGCTCGAATTTGTACCGTCTGCAGCTAGTTGGACCTTAGCTTTTCTGGAAGATTAACTTGAGGCGTATAGGGAAACTGAAAGTGCAGAAAATATTTATTTAATAGCCTTTCACATGTTGTCTGGCACTCTGGTAAGTTTTCACACAGGTTAAGAAAGCTGTATTCCCCAAATATGCCAGGGAGAGCCGCTTTCCCTACCTCATACACATGTCCAGACCTAAGTCCCCTCAGAGCTTTGCGTTGAAGTTTCGGTCTGAGGTGAAAGCCCTTGTCCTAGGTGAATAGGAAGGAAAAGCAAGAGCTCTGTGCCTGACCTGTCCCTCTCTCTCCACATCTGGCTTGGAACAGAAGTGACTGGCCCCCTTGGACGGCCAGGTAGAATCTTCTAAACTTTCTGCAGGTTTAGGCAAGCCTGATCTTCAGCTCATGGTTTGGCAAGCTGCGGGACAGGAGAATGTAACAAATCGAGCTCTTTTCCTTGGCAATGAAAGACTGTCTTTGAACACGAACAGGAGGTAGTTGACAGTCATTGGGACATTTTTAGGATGTAAAACTGAACATTTGTTTCAATATCTGTTTAAGTTTCATCAATAAAAATTTACAATCTCTAGCCTACAATATCTAGCAAGGAAAAGAAGAAACCAATCATTTCCTCTTTACATTTTGCTATTTCGGGCTAGATTTCCAACATCTTTGAGCAAAATGTTTTGTTGTTTCAAATATAATACAATAAATGTCGCTTAGCTCCACAGTTTTGGAATAACTGAAGAGCGACCCTGAGATACATTCCGAATACACAACGGAATGTATGAGAACATTTGTATGTAAAACTTGCAGCTCAAAGCATACAGATACATGAGTTTTCTGTCAGGTCACTTGATGACTCCAAACTCCTAACTAAAAGAAATGGATTTACCAATAATGGAAAAAGGGGAAAGAAACAAAAATCACCTTTTCTAAAACAATAACAATCACAACAACTCCTAAGACTTTCATTGGTTTGGCTACAAGCTGTTTCACTTACAAAGCCAAGACTCGAGTAGTAATGAAGGAGAAAACCCAACTCCTTTAGAAACTGAAATCAAAGGTTGACAAAAAAGGGTTTTTTAAACCTACAAATATAAAGCTCACATTCCACTTTCCCTCCATCATATTTTTGGGGAGTTCTATAATTGTCACATTTGTGTCTCATATATTGAAAATGTGAATGATACTAAGTATCACATGATATTTAGCAAATGTCCGCGTAAGGGTTTTCCAAAAGGGTGGTTGCCTCCCAAGTTCAGTTAGTTTTATGTTCAGCATTCACACACTTTTTAGTGTAGAAACAACTGTCCATTTGCCTGGAGCGTTGTTGCCCATGGTCACCCCTCGTTGGAAATGAATGTTCTACCTGGTTCACTCTTTCTGCCTTTCATTCCATCTTCCCACCCAGTGATCGCGTGAGAAATACTTGGACAAGTCTCATACTTTCAATCAAAATACAAAGCGCTATACTACAAGCAACAAAGTGAAATAAAAACAAATTATTTCTAAAAGTTCTGCTATTTGCCAATTAAAAGAAGTGTGTTGGATTTGAAACCTCATGATGAGCAAGGTTTTTACCTAGTAATTTAAATAATAGGTGTGTTTATTATTATATTGTATTATTTTATTTTATTTTTTTTTTCAATATATGAAATTTATTGTCAAAATGGTTTCCATACTAATTTTATTTTATTTTTAAGGACTTTTGTGTGTGTGTGTGTGTGTGTGTGTGTGTGTGCAAAGTATGGAAAGAATGAATACCCAGTATTTGTATTGTCTTTTTGGTTCTAAATCTGAAGGAGTATCTTCCAGTCACTTTGAATTTGAAGATTCGTTCCTCTTATAATGTAGGAAGATGATATTACGTTAGAAGGGAAATTGTGTCATAAGGTAAGCCTTATCATGGCGCTCCATTACTCTTATTCCCTATGGCCATCAAGCCCCCATGCATGTAAAATTACAAGGACTGGAGACAAGACACATCCAAAATCATCTGGTGACACCCTTCCCTGTACAGATGAGCAAACTGAAGCTGAAAGAGCTGGCTTGGTTTTGTAAAGGGGCATGAGTTTTGGACTCAGACAGAACCAGGCTTGAATTCTGTTTTAGCCACTGTGTGAACTTGGGTAAGTTACTTCAACTTTCTAAGCTTTGGTGTCCTCCTTTGTGGAATGGGGATAAGAATACTCACCTTCTAGGAATGCTATGACTTCCTGCGAATCCTATGTAGCTATGGTTAAATTAAAATTGTGTATTTGGATGCCTGATGAGCAGCAGACACTGAGCACTTCTTGGTCCTCTTCCCTTTTAAGACGGTCGAGTAAATAAGTGACAGAAGTCTGCTCTAGATTTCAAACAAAGCTGACTTCTATTTTGTGTTATTTCTATCACAACTTGCTAATGAGTCCCCAAGGAAGCTTCAGCTTCTGGAATTGAAATCCCTCACCCCACCCCATTCACTACTTTTGCCAATGGGTGAGACACCTTTATCCAAGGCTGTATCCACTATAGTTTGTCCAAGCAGAGACAGAAGATGCAGAGATCATTTCCCAATTACTCACTTACCAGCTGCCGATGGGCTAAACCAAGGGCAAACATGACTGGATCATCAATGACAGTTTATCCATCACTAAGTGATATATTCTGGAGTTAATATCCAAACTTTCATGATGGACCCTGTTATCCCAGAGGTCTTCAACTCATGCCACTTTAAGGACATGTCCGCAAAAGATTCCCCTCACCCCGCTTTTCTGATTCCAGCTCACCCCCATTTCCCTTCTCCACCAGATACTTTGGAGGCTACATTTACTTACCTTTTTAAAATCATAATTCATTTATAGATAATCTATTCCTATCTACTCTTCTAATGGTTCTTTTTATAGGCCTCTCAAAACTCAGTTTCCTTAGAATAAAAATCTCTCAATCCTCGAATGTTTTTTGGTTCCCTTCCAGTGTCTCTGTGCATAGAAACATCTCTTATCTTGTTACTCTAACCCAGAAGTCAGAAAACTATGGGCCTACAGGTTGAATCCAGCCTTTGCTTACCTGTGTATGGCCAATGAGAACAGTCTTAATGGTCTTAATATTCAGGCTGAAATTCCTTGCCAGGGAGGAGGAATTGCATTTGGACCCCACACTGACTACAGGAGACATTCATTTGAATCTTATGAAATCCAATATTTGTCATTCAGTCCAGTGGCTATTATCCAAAGTTCACCTCTAGGGCCTTTGCCTGAAGCTCCACCTATTCTTCATATTCTAGAACAAAATAAAATTCACAGCAGCTAACTTTAAGTCTAATTATCTATTGGATAAACAAGGAAATCCTTCTTATTTTTAGCTATTGAGTTTAATAAATATGCCCCCTCTTAAATAAAAGTTATACACAATAAGAAAAAATAAATAAACAGAAAATAAGCAGTAGAGAAGAGGAGAATTAAGACATGAACCATAAAAGTTAGCATAATAGCCATGATTACCTTTAAAATTAAACCCCGTTGCCCTGGCAGCTAAGACAAAAAGGGAATCATTTAGAAGTTGCATATTAGCACAGTACATCAAAATTCATTTAAGAGCTATCAAATAAGCTGACGTTATAAAGGTTGTCAGAAGAGAAAACATAAGAGAATATATTTGTGGTTCAAAGATGCAGAAAATATTACCTATAAAAAAAGTAAATAGATTTCATCAAAATTACAAATTGTTCAAGACCGTTAAGAAGATGAAAAAAGCACACACTTGCAGAAATATTCACATTACATATATCAGTCAAAAGATTTATAATCATAATATATAAAGAACTCACACTTCTCAATAATAAAAAGCCAGCCAAATAGCCTAAAATGTCTGAAGTGGGTAAAAAAAACTTGAACACAAGGAAGATGCATGAATGGCCATGAAATACATGAAAAGGTGCTCAACATTCTTAGTCATCAGGGAATGGAAATTAAAATCACAATGAGATACCATTGCCTCCCCACCAGAGTGACCGAAATTTTAAAAACTGCTAACACAAAATGTTGGAGAGGATTAGAGGCTCTCCTATGTGTGTAAAAAGATACGGCCACTCGGAAAACATTCAATATGCCTACCCTTTGATCTTCTAAAGGACTTGGACAGGAATGTTCATATTAATTTTACTTAAATAACCCCAAACTGGAATCAACCAAAATATTCATCAGGAGGAGGACCGATAAACAAATTATAGTATAGTCATTCACTGGAAAGTTCCTCATAATGAAAAGAGGCACGGGTCAAAATGCATGATAAATCTGAAAAACATTATGCCTAACAAAGCAGAAGAACAAAAGAGTTTATACTATATGTTTCTATTTGCATGAAGTTTTAGAACAAGAAAACTAATTTCGGGTTCACTAAATCAATATTTTTCCCTGACGGGAGGGAAGGGTGGGAGGTTAACTGGGAAGGAGCGTGTGGGAACTTTCTGAAGTGATAGGGGTATGAATTACATGGGTGGGTGCATTTGTCAAAATTCATCAAACTGTACGCTTAAGAGTCATGCGTTTCATGCTATGTAATTAGAAAAGAGACAAAGTTTTTCCTTAGTTACTCAATTGCTGAAATAAACAATGCTCTCAACTACAGTTTGAAAGCAAATTATGGAGCAGATTTTATACGTCTGAGGCGCCACAGAGGTCTTACACACCCCGACTAAGACATCTTTTTGTTTTCATAATCTCTAGACATGTGATCTCAATTACATTTCTCCCTGTTTGACCACTGGTAGCCTTTTGTGGCCATGGACCAACAGCATCTGCATCCTCTGGGAGCTTGTTAGACAGAAATGTAAGTTCTCAGGGCCCCAGAATCCTTGGGCTGGGGTCCAGGAATGTACGCTTCACAAGCCCCCCAAGTGATTGTGATGCACGTTGCAGGATGAGAAGTTCGCTGTATTATAATCTGACACGGTGAATTAGGAAGAAGTTCTCTCGGGCAGCAGCAGACCTCCAGGAAGGTGTTTCGGCCTGGAGTGCCGAGTGACACGCAAGCCCTTGATGGGGAAGAACCATCTGGGAGCCAACTGGCAGCCCGGGTATACTGGGCACAGGGGCTCCACTGTGTGGCTGCCAGAGCCTCCCTCTTGGACAGGCACCAAGGCCAGCCAAGAAACAAATGCCATTTCTTCCACTTCCTTTTTCTTCTCTTTCCCGACCTAGTGGCACTGCTGACCTGCCCGCCAGATTTAATTACAGCCTGGGAGAGAAGAGCTCGTGTTTGGATTTGGTCCCCTAAGGAAAAAATGACTTACTTCAGCCGATGGGAGATACGCACTCAGAAGGGCAGAGGGACTGCATGGCAGGGAAGCCGAAATGATGGTTTTCTCTGTGAGAACTTCCAGCTAGCCTCGAGGATAAGCAGAAAACAGAATGAGAAATCACCAAGGCATGTAGTTCACCTTGCCAGGATTTATGGCACAGCCCGGAATATTTGGAGGAGGCCTGGAAACCCGCTCGTGTCCTGCACCAGTCCACACATGCACTTGAACAATTGTTGTGTCCTTACCCCACGGTGGTTAGCAACATATAAAATCTTTGTGTTATCTATACCAGGAGGATGTAGCAGGGCTTGTTCCTTCTGATAAAAGAGACTCTTATTTGGTTTCCAAAAAGGTTGTGCTTCACGTAACCGGAACAAATCACTGTCACATAGTTTGTAAAGAAAGTCAAGAGAGATACAAGGAAGCATATTTCCCTAAAATAACTGACCTGTCACTCAGCAGGCAAGGAAAAAGATCAAGTTTCTGCTTTAAAGAGGTTTAAATGGAATACAAATTTATTTATCAATACGCTTCTCTTCGTTAAATACTTTTCAATGCACAATTCTGTGTGTTTATGCACACTTTCATATCACGAAAGGTACTGGAGAGACCCCTGAAAAGACATTTGAACACCCGTGTTTGTTGTAGCATTATTCACAACAGCCAGCTGCTAGAAGTAACCCAGATGTCCATCGAGGGATGAATGGATAATGAAAAAATGGCACGAACCTATTGTAGAATATTCTTCAGCCTTAAAAATGAAGGACATTTTGTTATATGCTACAACATGGACGCAACTTGAAGACATGATACTAAGCGAAATAAGCCAGTCACAAAAAGACAAATACCTTTGGAATTCACTAACCCGAGGTATGTAAAGTAGTCAAACTTGTAGAAGCAGAAGGTAAGATGATGGTTGTCAGGTGCTGGAGGGAAGGGGAACATTGTTCAATGGGTATAGAGTTTGAGTTTTTAAGAAAAAAGTTCTAGAGATCTGTGGTACAACAATGTGAATTTATATAACGCTACTGAACTGTATACTTAAAAATGGTTGAGATGGTAATCTTTATGTGGTTTTAAATTTATTTTTTTAAAAAATTTTTAAATGTTTATTTATTTATTTATTTATTTTTTATTTATTAAAAAAAAATTTTTTTTAACGTTTATTTATTTTTGAGACAGAGAGAGATAGAGCATGAACGGGGGAGGGGCAGAGAGAGAGGGAGACACAGAACCGGAAGCAGGCTCCAGGCCCTGAGCCATCAGCCCAGAGCCCGACGCGGGGCTCGAACTCACGGACCGCGAGATCGTGACCTGAGCTGAAGTCGGGCGCTTAACCGACTGAGCCACCCAGGCGCCCCAAATGTTTATTTATTTTTGAGAGAGAAAGAGGGAGAAACAGAAGGCGAGCAGGGGCAGAGAGAGAGGGAGACACAGAATCCGAAGCAGGCTCCAGGCTCTGAGCTGTCAGCACAGAGCCAGATGTGGGACTCGAACTCACGACCACGAGATTATGACCTGCGCCTAAGTCGGAGGCCCAACCGACTGAGCCACCCAGGTGCCCCTATGTTATGTGCTTTTAATCACAATTTTAAAAATGCGTTCTTAAGAAATTCCATCTTTCTCTTCACTTGGAAAAGGTTTCTATCACACAGAGAATTACAAGGAGGCATGAAAAGCTAGTATTTTCACATACTCTTCTCCATGTTTACGATGAAAGAACCCAACGAAATGAACTTAATTTTTGAACGGAAAATTAACTAGAACCCAAAGACACAAGCAGTAAAAATCTCCTCGAAGTTCAGTTTGGTCTCTGCCATCGCTAGGAAAGAAAATGCTCATTTCCCACAATCCTGTCCAGACTGGAAACCAACTTGGATGAGTGACCTATTATGATAAGAAAAGTGTCTGGTTACACCTCTCACAGAACGTCAATTTTCTTTCAACACAACAAGCATCACTTTTGACAGTCCTGCTCCAGAGCAGACAGAAGCCCTTACAAATTTGCTATCTCTCGATCGACCCCATTCTCTGCTAGAGGTTAGAGGTCCAGAGGTTAGAGAGCTGATGTGAATCTTTTGATGCTGTCCAGAGGGAGAACCCAGCCTTACCTGGAGAGAAGCGCTATGAGAGAATTTACTGCCTTTGAATATTTTGGATAATTTGTTATTGTTCCCTATAGAAACACAATGGGACAACTGGTAGAGTGGGAAAAGTCTTGGCTGTGACATTAGAAGTCATTAGTTCCAGATCTTCTCACTCATTTTCTAGGCCTGAATGAAGCACATAAAATGCTTGAGTTTTCGTGTCCTCATTCTATAAAGTAGGTCATCGCAAGATCCAGCATCACTTTTAGATCCTGCACTTTGAAGGCTTCTCCTGAAGTTGTGTCCTTCCCTGACAGCTAAGAGTCAGGAGGACCAAGGGAGTCTGAGCCCATTAAGACCCTATGCATCCCTCTTCTAGACTTCTGGACCATGGTCTCCTACACAGCTTTCCAGAATCCTCTATCTCAAATGGGCACAGCCCTACTCTAGGGCTACATAAACACGCTCCCCAGTTTTCCCGAAAGGGGTGCTGTGATGTTATTGGACCCTTTAGGCCTAAGAAGTGATCAAGTGCAGTCTATTTTCATGGGGTGTGGACAGACCTTAGACATGTGGATGTGTCCACATCCAAGTTTCAAGCCCTTACGCTGTGGCATTGAGCAGGGAATGAGAAAAGAAAGGGGACAGAACATGAACTGGGAGTTTCCATTTGCATTTTCCCCTGGGGCTTCACAAATGTGATGGGCAGTTTCTCTTTTTATAGGGTTCATTACAAAATCAGGTACCGAACAGCCATATTTTGTCAGACATCATGATAGACTCCATTAACAGAGAGATAAGGAAGATTATGCTTTAGAAATGGTCACAGTCCAGAGGAGAGGTCTATATTATCAACACAATAGATAAAATCCCCACCCTGTCCTTACCTCAGCAGCTCAAATGACAATCGACGCCAGAGCCTGTCACATCCCTGGAACAAATGTCAATTAAGATCATGTTGGGTGGCCAAAGAATTCCATAGGAGAATTCTGCATACAAATGAACGTCACTTTGTGTACATGACATAGGGTGCGTTTGTGTTCCTCATTCAGTATGGGGGTGATGACAAAGAGGTCAAAGGTCACCAGTCCTGACGTCAGAAAGGCAGGGTTTGAACCTCTCTTCTATCCACTATTTTTGTGACTTACGACTTAATAACTTACCTGAACTCAGTTTCTTAATTTGTAAAATGGAGACTAAAGCTCTCTTTCTCCCATGGAAAATGGAATTTCTGTGAGGATTATTAAAAGTAAAATTTGTAAAGTACTTAACACAGGATCGGATATTTTGTAAGCACTCAGTAAAGGATAGCTATTTTTTTTTTTTTCAACGTTTTTAATTTATTTTTGGGACAGAGAGAGACAGAGCATGAACGGGGGAGGGGCAGAGAGAGAGGGAGACACAGAATCGGAAACAGGCTCCAGGCTCCGAGCCATCAGCCCAGAGCCCGACGCGGGGCTCGAACTCACGGACCGCGAGATCGTGACCTGGCTGAAGTCGGAGGCTTAACCGACTGCGCCACCCAGGCGCCCCTATTATTATTTTTAAAACCTGAGGAATTCAGCTGGACTTATGTCTCATTTATGTCTCATTTATGTCTCATTTCTTCATATGTGTATCTAGTTTTAAACTCCAGTTTGCGTTTTCCAAGAGTCAGTGCAAAACAAACATTTAAGCTAAAGAAGCAGCTTCAAGCTTTTGATGTTCCTGCTTGATGTGAAACAATCTCTTTAGGTAGAGATTGAGTCTTACCTGTGTTTTGTTTTCATACCTGATAGGATCCCTGGCATTATATATTTTGGTTGAATGAATAAATGAATTCAAAAGAGAGGAAAAACACTTTTTTAAAAGTATATTCAATGTCTGTGACCACCTATATTCAACTGGAAACTAGGCGATAATTGGAAGTTCTCTGAAGGCAAATGAGGCAGGAACTTTACCCTCACCTCCCAAACTCTATACTTGTTAATAAAACCACAGCAATATACATCCTTAGCTGACCACTTCTTAGCTGACTCTCCTGCACTGTGAATGCTGATGAGGAAATTGGCGATAAAATCATTTCTGTGTATTGACTGGCTTTACGTATTCAGCACCCATGGAGTTAATGAGAATCCTCTAGGAAATAGCATTTAACTGCAATATCAGTGGCATATTGATTCAAAATATGACTAGATGACATACTTCTCACATTTTCTGAGACATAACATCGACACAAAAGACACCAAGATCAACAAAAAGCAAAGCTTCTTTTCAAGTGGTTGTTGTTTTTCCCTTCCCACTTCCTATGGGAACATTTCACTGAAAATATATTTAGAACAATGGGAAAAACAAAATCCAATGTTCAAAATTTCTTTCTATGCATAAAAATCCCTTGAATGATATATTTCAGATATGTAAAAAATCAGATTTTTTTTTTTTACACCCAGCTTGGTTTGTTTATAAAACTCTTGGGTCTGACTTTTATTTCTTTGAGAGAAATGTAATTGTCACACTCTGATCTTTCGGAGTTGATATTTACACAGAGGAATCTGAAAATAACCTGATTTTAGCTCTTTTGACAGTGAGTTGCAATAGGTGTTTATTTCCCTGTTTAGATGCTTGTAGATTTTAGACAGTTGAAAATTTTTCACAATCTGTGCTGGCATTGGTTTTTTGGGTGTTATTTTTCACTGGATTAGTCTGTGATGTAAACGAATGTGCAGGGAACGTGAGTCAAAGCTGGAGACCAGACAATGTATACGTACAGGAACAAGCTTGGGGAGGGGCCCACAGGTAGGGGAGGTATTTTCTTTTAAATTTTTTTAATGTTTTATTCATTTTTAAGACAGAGAGAGACAGAGCATGAGTGGGGCTGGGGCAGAGAGAGAGGAAGACACAGAATCTGAATCAGGCTCCAGGCTCCGAGCCGTCAGCACAGAGCCCGACACGGGGCTCGAACTCACGAACTGTGAGATCATGACCTGGGCCGACGTCGGACGCTCAACCGACTGAACCACCCGGGCGCCCCTAGGGGAGGTGTTCACTGTATTTCATTTTGTATGGGGCCTGGTACAAAGTAGTGGTGTAAATTCTAAGCTGTGACATGCTCTGAGATGAGAGCGAGAGCACCTGTGGCCACCAGGAAAATGACTGGGAACTGAGACCCCTGGAGAATCTCCCCATAGACAGGAGTCAGCAGGATGCAACGGGGGTGGAGCAGTGAATGTGAGTCTTAGGCCAGTGGGCATTGACCTATAAGGAAGCCTCGGTGGCGGCCTCTAGGCCCCAGTAATCGTTGGTGTCTGAGGAGTACTTGAATCCTATTCCCTGGGAGGTCTGGGTGGATATAAGAAATATGTGGAAGGCAGGGCAGAGTTGTATTAACAGAAAAGTATAAGTTCGCTGAAACCAATGCCCTAAAACTTTTAGGTTTGTAGCCCCAGAATAATGCCAAACCCTATTGATTAGCAAGGAGGGGCCCAGACCTCAGTGGTGCAACATCAGCAAACGGCCAGGAGAAGAGGTGGGAAGAAGAGGATGAAAATCTTAGGGGGAGGAGTGGAACAGTGTGCCCGATTTTAACTGCTGCTTAGGCACAGGGTTCTGTGCTAGTATCTCTATGTGCCTTAACGCCTAATCCATCCTCACAACCCTTGTGTCAGATGAGGGTCATCATCCCATTTTCGGGGTTGAAAATAGGTTTGTTCGAGGTTAAACACTCGTGCAAATGTCGTGGCCCGGTACATGCTTATTTCTTGTCATTTACTGCTCTTGCTAAAGATATTTTCAGTTTCGGATAGTTTCATTCCATTTCAGTGGATTTCTCTAGAAGAGATACAGGGGTCTCCTTATTTTGCCTTCTTCATAGATGTCTCCAGGAGACTTCTTTTCTGCAGTGTGTATAGTGAGGTCAGTCTAACCATCTAGAACAGCTGATCTTGGCCTTTAGTGTGCATAAGAAACACCGGGGAGCATGTTAAAATTACAGACTCCATAGCGTTTCCCTAAGTTCCAGTAGGTCTGGGATGGAATCAAAGGGTCCACGTTTTAAACAAGCACCAGGGGCGCCTGGGTGGCTCAGTCGGTTAAGCGGCCGACGTCGGCTCAGGTCATGATCTCGCGGTCCATGAGTTTGAGCCCCGCGTCGGGCTCTGTGCTGACAGCTCAGAGCCCGGAGCCTGTTTCAGATTCTGTGTCTCCCTCTCTCTGCCCCTCCCCTGTTCATGCCCTGTCTCTCCCTGTCTCAAAAATAAATAAAAAGTTAAAAAAAAAAAATTAAACAAGCACCAGACTTGAATTCAGATGCAAATTTTCTACAGATTATGCATTGAGACAGACGATAGTAAAACAGTATAGATCTGGAGTTGCATTCATCTCCACATTTAGCCTGTCCCTCCAGCACCGCTTTTATTGCAAAATCAAAGAAGCCGTAAGTAGAAGAAGCTGCAGGTAGGGGAGGAAGTGAAGGAAGAGTAGAAAAGCTGGTGAGATGTAGGTCAAGGAAGAGCCACGGGATGCTCTTACACAATGTGGCTTTGACTGGCAAATACTGGATTACAAGGTCAAAGCCAGAACGGGCTGGAACCTCTCCAAGCAGAACAGATAAACCCACAGGCCAACTTTAACAGGAAATATCTGTTAGCAAATTTAATATTTTGTATTTTTAAAAATAATTCTGGGGCAAAGGTTAATCATTTATTAGCGTAAGTAAAAACCTGGAGGTTTATTGGGGATTTCCTTATGTTAAAATAGTGAGTAATATTGGGCTCGTGCCAGAAAAGAATATAGATACACCATGAAATATTTATTTACTCTCAGAGTGTTTTATTTGATAATAGAAATGGGTGGCTAAGGCTCATATATTTTCTGATAGTAATTTCTTGTTTCCAGATACAAACCCCAAATTTTTTAGGGAGGACACTTTTTACTTCATGGAGCCGCCCACAGTTTGCTTAATGTAAGAAACGAATTCCTGAAAACTTGCTAGAAAATGGACTTCTAGAAATGTGATCATATTGAAATCTTGCCATTTATAAGGAATTCTATAAAAATCTTTCTGTGGAAAAGAAAAAAGTACCACCCACTAATTAATCCATCTTGGCAAATCTGGAATTAATTATGTCTCTATATTTTAATGCAGATTTGGGCAGCATTTGGAATCGCGCAGAATGAATAAGGATACATAAAAAGTGCTTTTGAGTAAAGAATTTGAAAGCAAGGGAAAAGATGGAAAATTGTATTTGAATAAACCTAAAAATAAGCAATCTTCACTTATTAAGCGAACTTAACTTATAGATCTATATTTACAGTAAGAAGAAAACTAATGTAAGTTATAACAGCAAAGTATAAAAATCAGGACAATAACCAATTTTATAACCTGTTTCTCATGACAGAGTATCCTGCTATCTGAAGACTAGGACAGTTCCACCAAAAAATACTGTGGAGACTGCCAGGTGTCAAATTAATGAAGGACTTTATCAAAGAAGGTGAGTTTGGTGCATCCGGTTTCTCTTTCATGGAAATTGGCAAAACATCACTGGTCCTAATCCTACAAATGTAGATGTTTAAAACAGGTTGAGGCAGCAACATTTTACAGGCCAGCATGAAAAGAAAAACAATCACAGGAATGATATAATTACAGGGTAATAAAAACATAAACACCATTATTGCATTAATTTTATATTTGGGTTTTCTTCCATGGTTGGCTTAGCAGCTTATAAGTGCAAGGTTTTGATTACAAAATCAGTTAGATATTTTGCCATATTATCCATCTTAAGACACACACACACACATTGGATCTGATCATTTTCATAGGAGTTTGGCGTAATTTGCCATCGAAAAGAGTAGAGAATTTAGAAGGATTTTTACCAAACCTAGGGAGAAAGAAAGAGAAGTAGCAGCCACTTTTGATTTCTTAGTTGCTTCCAAATTAATACATTATCAGGAATAACTGTTCCTTTATATTGACCTCCCGAGGCCATCAATATGCTCTTTCTTGGACTTCAATTAAAGTAGAGGCTTGTTGACAGACAACTGTGTTATCTTGGCGAATGACTTAAACCCTGCAAGATTCAGTTTCTTCGCTTGTAAAATCAAGGTGTCATGGCTACTTCAGAAGGTTGTTCTAGAGAGAAAAGGTAATGCCGAGGGGCTTTACACAGTGCAAAGCTCAATAAATGATGGCTATCATTTTAATGCTGGAGTCAGTAAGAGTTGCCTCATTCTGATCCTCTTATGCAACCCCTAGTGAATGTGGTTGAGAGCCAGCTCTTCACAGGAAAGTTGGCTCGCAAATTCATGACATCAACAACAGTAACAAAATGAGCTTAATCGTTGAATACCAATTGGAAGTATGATTCCTACTGGGGAGGTGTTAGCTAGTGTGTGTGTGTGTGTGTGTGTGTGTGTGTGTGTGGTGTTGTTGCTGTTGTTGTTGCTGTGTGTTTAGAGCACTGGGTGTTGCATGTAAGCAATGTACCACGGGAATCTACCCCAAAAACCAAGAGCACATTTTACAGGCTGTATGTTAGACAATTTGACAATAAATTATGTTTTTAAAATAAATAAATAAAAATAAATAAATAAATAAATAAATAAATAGAATAGGCATTTTATTAAAAATTAAATCGAATTCTTAAAAGAATTTGTAGACAACATTTTTTGTAACTGAGGGCACCAGTAAATCTTGAGAGCCTGCACAGCAGCTAACCACATGCTTCTGGGGTTCAAATGTGTCCAGGCTGTGGGATGGACCAGCCTTTCTAACGTCCCTTATCTGCAGATATAGTCACACAGGGCAGTCCCAGCCGTTAGCCTCCAGCCCTGCTCTCCTTCTTTCAGAAATCCACTTCGCCTCAGATGGGTGAGTTGATTTGTTCTCATTGTGGTAGGGATGCAGATCAACTTTACTCCTGGAAAAATGATATGTTAAAAAAGTAATCTCACGTTTAAATATGTTTGGAAAAGGTGGACGATCAGAATCTCACTTCTGGATATTCATACTCTATAGTAGCATATGGAAGTCTGTGACATGTCCTGTTTAACTCAGTTTTCCCAAACTGTTTGCACACTTAAATTTTTCTTGTAACTTCATTTGATACCCTGCATTGTCCTGCAAAATACACTTTGGGAAACATTGATTTAGACTCAACTATCTGGCCATCGCAGAAGCTACACTGTTTTAATGCAAAGATATTACTATACCAACATGGCACTTTGACAAAATCTTAAATTTTTACTCATTTGAGTATTTTGCCATACATTCTCATTTTACCCAATTGCTTTCCTTTCTGTAAAGGCACCTAAAGGAGTGGAACACAGTGAGTTCCCTTATCTGGCTTCTGTCTGTTTCCTCCGCATTTTATGTCCCACGCGTTGAGTTTTAGTATCTCAAACCTCCCGGAGATTAGATCCGAGCGGGGAAAAAGACAACGTCTTAGAAACAAGAGAATGGGAACAGTATGATATTTTGAAATTTATATGTTTACAGACATGAGTTTATCCATCGGGCATAAAGGAGCACCAATCCTCCATGTACACAGCCCCCCAATGATGTGCTGTGCATCGTACTCCAAGATAACCTGAGTGTGAAGAGTGTAGATACTCATCCTTCAGGTTCTGAACAGGTAGAGAATCCATAAATAGCAAGGCTGTCTGAAGATTCCTAATTCACCCTAATAAAATCAAATTTTATAGTGAATGTGAAGAAGGTGTATATTACTGCTTCTCAGAAACAGCATGCTGAATGTTGCCACTTGCATTATTTAGAAGCCTCTTACAGTTTGCTAATGGATGTGGATCTAGCTGATGAAGACATTCTGTTTCCAGCTCCCTTCAAAATGGAATACTGTACTCATTACTACAGTGTAACAATAATTACATTATTATTGGGCTAGGTAGAGGCAAATTGTCCTCCCTGGGGGTACGATGTAAAGGACATTCTATAGAAGTTAGTATGTGGGATAAGAACCGCCAGCCTAAATATCAATTTTCATATGGTGTCAATTATCTAAAATGGTCTCAATAGAAAGCTAAAGAATCCTGATGCAAGAGGAAAATATCCAAAGGCAAATTTAAAGGGTAATAAACACAAGGAGATCAAACAAACTGACAGGAGATATTGTTTGAGCTATTGGCAATTTCCCCCCCCTTAGACTTCTGGTTTCCAACCACAGTCTACCTCATCAGAGCAAAGGGCAAAGAAATTCCAGTGGAATTAACTCATAATATTTCTGAGCACAAGAGGTACTTGAAACAAATCTCCAGTATAAGCTATGTGTTCACTGAACAATATATTAATATATCTTTTAGTATGTAGTTCAGGTAGTTTCCAAGCTGGTTCATTTAAGGAATAGTGTCCACAATCTCACATCCCAATCTGGTGGCTGAAAGAAAGAAACATTCAGCTATAGAGAGACCAAAATGCAAATATATATATGACTTTTGTGCTTGTATTTGGAAACAAACGTTTTCCTTTGAGAAAATAATTTCACCTCTCAATTTTTGCATCCGTGAGGTGATAAAATCGTATTAATAATATTTAAAATTCTTTATATTTTAATTTGTGTAATATAACAATTTTTTCTATTGTTTTTCTCTATTAGAAAAGTAGCTATTCCCAAAGACCACTACAGACTGGTTGTGTTGAAATCTTCTGGTGAGCTTTGTGAAAATACAGAATCTTAGGCTTTGCCCCAGAGATTCTGATTTAGTAGGTCTGGGGTGGGCTTCAGGGTCGTGCATTTTTTTGAAGTGATACTCATCTTAACCTGTGGCCATGCTTGAGAACCACTGACCTAGACTTACAGCAGCCAGGAGTAAAATCAATATTTCCCATTTGGAGCGAATCACTTGGAATGTTTCAATTGCTAGTAACAGAGAACTTGTCAATTTGATTTATACAATAAAGGAAATTCCTCATCTCAAATAACTGGAAGCTTAGAAGTTGGGCCTGTTCCATTATTTGGTTCCCCTTTTGTCTGATCTGGCAGCTCTGACTGGCTCTGTGAGATGTTTTCAACCTCAGACTTTAAGCAAGTCTCTTTGTCTCCTGCATTTTTTGGGGGAGCAAGAACTCTTTCCCCAAAGCTTTCCTACAGCCTTGCTTTGCATTTTCTTGGCCAGAATTGGATCACACACTCATTCATAAGCTGATTATTAACAAAGATCATGGTTCTCCCTCTTGGTTTAACATTGGAATCACTGGGAAAACTTTAAAAATTAGAGTATCTGGGTCCAGCCCCCAGAGTTTGTGATTTAATTGGTCTGGGGTGTGGTCAAGGCACCTAAAGTTCAAAAAGTTTCCCAGATGACGCTAATGGACGGCCAAATTTGAAAACCACTGTCTTAGATGAATCATCCGGAGATGGAACACTGCCGGGGAGTCAACTACCATGACCACTAAAATCCTTTAGAATCCCTTAGACAAAAAGTGCTTCTACTTTATACCAGTGTTACGACCACTAGAAGCCTTACGGACGTACCCAGGGTAAGACCAACCAGAAAGTGCCATACACACGCGTTCTTTGATTCTTAGTCTAATGTGCTTCCTAGCACAGCACACCTGCCTCTGCGTCTAGAGCCAGTGATGGGAAGGAAGACAGCCATGTGGGAAGCATCGCAACTCATCTTGGTGACTCCAACACCGTCTACACCCAAATGATTTCAACTAGAACTTGCTGTAGCCACTAAGGCTATAGCAAAGTAAAGTATTAAGCAAAGTAAGGAAGTATTAAGGAAGTATTAAGCAAAGTAAATAGATACAACAAAAATGAGTCACATCATAGGATGGCAAAAGGTAGATTAAAAAATCATGGAAAATTTTCACTTTTGCCGTAATATACCATGATATCATCACAATAAGAGCACGTTCTTTGACATGCCTGGATACAAATTCTTTCAGGAAATCTCTTCTAGAAAAATCTCTTGTTGGTGAAACTTGACAGGCTCTATAAGAGACAGGAGATCTCAGTAAACAGGGGAGAAAAACAGTAGATCTTTTACATGGTCTTTAAAATACATACTTTCCAAAAATAGTCATAGAATTTAACAAACTGGCTTTTAACCAAGAGAAAACTATCCTGAGTTATTTACAGGCCTGAGATTACCAAGTGGATTTCCCTAACTATACATTCACATTATGTTTACAACTTTGAATTTTTTCAGCATGTATTTTACAACCATTCACATTTCGTAAATGTAAATCAAAATACCTTTCTTGGCCTATTAGATGGTGCAACATTTGTTTGGGTCTCATTATAGACAATTATAATCAAAACGTTGAAAAATCTCCCTCTCAGGTTTCAAAGAAAAAAACAATATAAAAAAGTTTTAATTCCTCAGGCTAGAATGATTTCGGCAAAAGAGCTATGATTAAGGTTTAGGAGATTAGGAAGAAAAGAAAAAGGGTAGCTATGAACAAATTCACTTATTAATAAAATCCTTATATTAAATCTAGGAAGTATCCCCTTAAAACTTGAGTAGACACGATTTGTGGCCTTCAAATCAAATACTGTTATACAGCTGATATAAAAGTTAGACTTTTTGTTACCTTGAAGAGTAGATAAGTTGAACATATGGTTTTGAGAAGATGTTAGGTAAATTCCTTAATGATTATCATTCACTACCAGTCATTACAGAGTATTAAAGATTTATCATTATGAGAGACGTCTATTCTTTCCAAAATGTATACTGTTATTGCTAGAACCAAAAGTCTTGACTGGCGTGGTGTAGCTTTCTTATCCTTATATTCTAAGGTACTCACTCCTGCTGCCCCCTTGATAGCCTTGTTCCCCGGAAAGGAAACCATCCACCTCATGCTCATTCGACAAGTTATGAACATTAATGGGCCATCAACCACGAGCTAGGGGCTGTATTAGACTTTGGCAATATTTAGATGAGAAATACAGATCCCAACATGAAGCACTTTTTATCCAGTGGGCGCAACAGTTGAGAAACCACATATGGCAACTCAGTGTGTTATACATCGTGACAAAGGTAAGCATGGAATGCTGTGGAAACACAAGCAGAGAGTTACCAAAATGAGCTGGAAGGAGGGGTGGGGTAGAGAAGGCAGGACTTTTTGGAGGATATCATGCCTACATAGGAATCAGACAGGCAGAGAAAGAAGAAACAGACATATCAGTATCATGAGAAAATATATGTAGGAGATAAACAAGTAGCTATGTTTAGCAGCTGTAAAAGGTTACAGAGAGACTTGGTGAGAGGGCTGAACAGAGGGGTTAGACAGGGGTCATGTCACAGAAGCCAGTTAAGTCCCAACATTTTAGCCTGAAGATAGTATCTTGAGCTTTTTTCATCAGATTTTATAAGTTTCCCCACTTATTACGATAAAGGAACCAAATAGTTTGAGAGACGTTATAGTAAAGGGAAAGATGCCCTACTTGTGCAAAATCATAGCAATCTGCTTAATGTAGAAAGTAAGGCAGAAGTGATCAAATAGACAGACACCTTTAATTGCGCACCTACTGTGTGACAGGCAGTGTATTATGTGCCTTGCACACATTATTTCTAATGCTCATAATAACTCTGCAAGTCAAGTATTATTCTTATTTTACAGGTGATACAACTGACGCTCAGAGACATTGATGGGTCCACATGGACACGGCTGCTTCTGGTGAGATGCAAAACAGGACTTACCAAATTGTACCATAAAGAAATACGGCAGGATTTTTTGTTCACGGTTCATTCCTGAGATGAAAAAGAAACAGTGTAGAAGACTGTATTTCCTCAAGAATCAGTGACCAAAGCACAGCCCGAATACCCATCATTCAGCAAATCAGTACATGAGTCATCTTTACCCCCCTTTCCCAGGCTAGAAGCCAAAAACAACTTCTCATCATTTTAAACTGAGGAGGGTGTCGATTTGAAATTAAACTCTGCCCACATCAGTTAACTGCATGTACGTTCAGCGTCTGCTAACTCGTTAGTACATTACAATCAGAATCTTCTCGTCACTATAAACGGGCAAATACCTTTGTTATATAGTCATAAAGCTTTGTTCTACTAACATCTTTATAGCAGATCCGTGGACAAGTGACCTAATGTTCCCCCAGGACTTTTCTTGAAAGGTTATTGTTGATTAAATGAGAAAATCTGCTCAAAGCCCATTACCATTGTGTTGGAAACATGATAAATCTGTGATATATGACAGCTATTGTTGCTGAGAACCAATCAAGACGTCTCTGTCTTGTACCACCTCCCTTCAGCCCCACCAACGTGCGCAGGGAGATGTTTAAGAATCAGAGTTCCATTTTAGGACAGAACCCCTCGATATGTCCCCTGGGGTATAGGTTGAAAGAATGAAGGGATCACCCCCACAGTTTGGGTCCATAAAGATAGAAAAATCTTTTAATAACCAGACAATAAATTATCAGTGCTTACGCTATAGACGCAGCCTTCAGTATAATCTCCAATAATCAGTAAATCATCTCTTTGGTTAAGAAAAGTAGTTGACCCTGAGCTTTATTTCCAAATGAGGAATCTACAACACACAGATGTTATGTCATATATTCAAAGACTTACAGCCAGAAGAGGTTGGAATTGAATTCACACCTCTTGATTGTAGGTCATTGGCTAATCTTCCTAAAATAGGTATCTGCGATAATCATTCACTTGCCCACATCTTTCTTGATTCTCTAGTACTTGTTGAATGTAATTCAATATTTTTAAACTGGCATTCAAAGCCCTTTACAGTGCAGCCCCAAGCTCTCTTTCCAGGATTGTCTACAACCACTCTGTCAAGCAAACAGAACCCAGCCAAAATCAACTGTTGCCATTCTCCAGATAAGCCCCACATTGCAACATTCTGAGCCTTTTCCCATTCAGTTCTCTCTTCTTGCGGTGCACTTGAATCTTCCTTACCTATCCAACTCATACTTGTTTTCCAACTGTCGGCCCCAATGTCACCTTCTACAAAAAAAAAACCGACTGGGTATACCTCACTGGAAGTGATCTAAATCAAAGGATCTAATTTCCCATACCTGACTTCTCTGTGCTGCTCTTTCCGTGTTAAGTCTAGTTTTATATTTAAGTCACCATGTACTTCTCTTTACCCCTTTAATTGTAAGCTTCTTGTAGTTAGAGGCTATGTTTAAATCTTCTCTGCACGTCGATAAACTGAAACAGTTCTACACGTTATAGATATTTTTAAAAAATGTGCTGCGAGTGAATGAAAGACTGAATGAATGCAGACTCAGATCTCCACGTGCTTGTCTAAGTTACTGATAAAAAGTGTAAGTCCCCAGGGAAGATGTACTGATGTAAAGAGACAGGTTTCTATCTCGTATTACGTATTCAAATATCTCCGTGCCACGCACAGTGGAAGGGCATTGTGCCACTTGCGTGCCGTCGAGAAAGATGTGAGTGCAGTCAGTTGATCAGGGCGCTGTTGGGAAAAACAGCTGTGCATAGTTGATTCACATTCCCTTAGTTTTTACCTAATGTCTTTTCTACTCCGGGGTGCCATCTAGGATTCCACCTTACACTCTTCGTGTCTTCGTGAAATTAGTAGGAAGTGTATTTTCCCCTTGCTTCCTGAAAGACTTTCTATCCGATTGGTATATTATCTACACTTTAAATATGTGAAAGAGTCAAAATGTGAAGTGATTTGGGACTGCAGTTCTCTCGGTGAGGTTTTAAAGTGTATATTCAGTTGCAGGACTCTTTGGATTTTCTGGTTCTTCTTGTGAGAGGTTTCTTTTCTTTTTTTTTTTTTAACTGAGGCATAGTTGACGTGCAATGTTATATTAGTTTCAAGTGGACAGCACAGTGATTGGGCAATTCTGTATATTACACAACGCTCACCAGGTGTAGTCACCATCTGTCACCACACAAAGTTATTACAATATTATTGACCATAATCCTTATGTCATCCTTTTCATCCTTGCGGTTTATTTTATAACATGAAGTTTGTTCCTCTTAATCCCTTTCACCTATTTTGCCCATGCCCGTTAGAGTTTTGCTAAGTTGCACTTTTTCAGTTATTTGCTCATTTCATCTAAATCGTCATTTTGGTTTCATGTACGTAATATCCAATTTTGCTTTTTGTGTTTTGTTTTTATTTCTGTAGCATCTATAGTGACATAACCTATTTATTTTTTCATTTGTTAATTTGTATTTTCTTTTCTTAATCAGTCCTGCTAGGTCTTATCAATTTTATTAATCTTTATTCAAAGAGCTTACTGTAAAATTATTTTCTCTGTGATACACTTCTTTCTATTCCTTGGTTTTGATTTTTTCTTGTATCTTTATTACTTATTTCCTTCTACATTTTTGGCTGATTTGCTGTTCTTTTCTAGCTTCCTGAGGTGGAAATGGAGGTAATTTTCAGCCTTTTTCCTATTCTGATATGCATTGATGTCTATTAATTTATCATTAAGCTGCTTAGCAAACCTGTAAGTTTTAATAAGTTGTCCCTTCATTATAATTTAGATCAAAATACTCCCCAATACAGTTGACCCTTAAGCAACACTGGTTTGAACTGCGTGGGTCCACTTAAACATGGATTGTGTTTTCAATACAGTACAGTACTATAAATGTATTTTCTCTTTCTTATTATTTTCTTAACAACATTTTCTTTTAACTAACTTTGCTGTAAGAATATAGCATACAATACATATAACATACACAATACGTGTTAATTGACAGTTTACATTATTAGTAAGGCTTCCAGCCACCAGCAGGCTATTAGTAGTTAACTTTTTGCAGAGTCAAAAATTTGATTAAAATTTCTGTCTGTGTAGACGGCTGGTGCCCCTAACTCATGTGTGTTGAAGGGTCAACGGTATTTTGAAACACAAGAGTACTTTTTAAAACTCCATGAATTAAGAGAAATATTTCTTGCCTTCCAAGTTACTTTCTAACATTAATTTTGACACCATTTGGGGTCCTCCACTTCTGCTCAATTCTGACATTAACTACACAAAGTTAGCCCGGTCCCTACAAGTTAAAGGCTCAGTCCCATAAGACTGTCCCACTTCAGGTGGTAGCCTGACGTCTTGAGTGTCCTCAATTCACCTGCATTTGTGCTTGGCCAGCTACGATTTCAGGGCTTCCCATAATACCCGTGGCTTTGATAGTTTGCTAGGATGACTCACAGTGCTCATGAAAGCACTACGCTTCTAATTATTGTTTTATTATAAAGGATACAAATAAACAGCCACTCACAGAGGCACACGGGGCAGGATTGGAAATGTCCCAGTTGCAGGAGCTTCTGTCCCCATGGAGTCAAGATGCAGCCACCCTTTAGGTATATCAATATATTCACCACCCAGGAAGGTCCCTTGAGCCTTGTGTTCAGAATCTTTAATCAAGGTAACATTATGCAGTCGTGTTGGATGAAGTCATTGGCTATACAGTCGACCTCTACCCACAGTCCTCTTTCTGTCCCTAGAAGTCAGAGTGTGGGGCTGAAAGTTCTCACTAATCAGGTACTTAGTTTTTCCAAGATAGCCAGCTCATCCCTTGGTACTATCTAAGGGCTCACTGTGAGTCACCTCCCTAGCATAAACTCGGGACTAATCAAAAGTGAGTCATTATGAAAAACAAAAGACACTCCTATTGGGACATTCCAAGGGTTTTTGACTATGCCATAAACCAGGAACGAAAAAGAGATCAGATACACCCTTTATTATATTTTACAAGTAGTTGGGGATTTTCTAGTTATCTTAGGATTTTTCCTAGCTTATTTCCACTGTGTTTAGAGAACATGTTGTGAATGATTTCAATTATCTAAAATTTGTTTGACTCAGAACATGACTGATTCTGATTAACACTCAATATGCACATGGAAAGAATGTGGTCTCTACAGTAGTTGGGTTTGCTCTATAAATGTAAAGAAGGTCAAGTTTGTTAACAATTGTTTGTTAATTTACTGATTTTTGTGTGGCAGTTTCTAACAGCTATTAGAAAAGATATGACTCTCACTTATGAGTGTGGAATTATATATTTCTCCTTCTAGTTCTCAGAATTTTTGCTTTATACATATAGTGAAGCTATATCATTGGGACATATGACTTCAGAGTTCTAGCGTTTCCCTGGCACATCGATGCCTTCATCATAATGAAATGTTCTTCTTTCTAATAGTGCTTCTTGCCTGAAAGTCTGTTTTGCTTGATGTTATTATAGTGACACCGGATTTTTTTTTTCTTTTCATCAGTTTTATTGAGGAAGCTGCTACCACCAGCATAACATAGAACAGTTCAATTATCCTAAAAAGTTTCCTAGTGGCGATTTTCAGTTAACCCTCATCCCCTCAATGCCGACCCCTGGCAACAACTGATGTGTTTCTGTCACTATAGTTTTCTTTTTCCCATTTTATCTGAGTGAAATAATATGATAGGCAGTCTTAGTGACTCCTTTTGTCTCATTAAGCCTGATGCATTTAAGATCCACCCATATTGTTGCAGTTATCAGTAAGTCATTCCTTTAGAAGTAATATCCTATTGTATTAATGACCCAAATTGTCCCACATTTGACCAGAAGCTCTTTCAGATGGGTTCTGTGTCATTCTGACATGTCCTCATCATTCTTTGATCACTTCCTCGCTTTCTGGCACAAGATATCCTAGGGGTCATCTTATACCCAGCTCTAGATTTTAACCTAAAACTTAACCCTAAATTTTAACTTAATATTTTTGCCTTAGAGAGTTTTTTTTTAACCACACAAATTACACGCATTCAGGACTAAATACGTTGAGAGTCAAAGATGGCCTTGAAATCTCAGAGGAGGTTTTCTTGTTTTGTTTTGTTTTGTTTTTCACCTCTACCCAGAGCTTAGAATATGACATTTTCCTCTGCTATTTGCCTCTCTGTGGAGACTTTTATTTAGTTTAAGCCTTATATTCCAAGTAGCCAGCATGTACTGATAGGTGCTTAGCAAATGACTGTCTGGAAAAAAAAAAAAAAGAGGGAGATCCTGATTTATAGCCTATGTGGATTTCTGTGATGTAAAAACTCCTGCCATAGCTGGTTTCAAGCCACCAACACGAAGTAAACTAACTTGAAAAATTCCTGAAAACTTAACAACTGACCTTTGCAAGCAAGTACAAGCCTCGCTGTGCTTGTTTTTTTGTGGGTAAGACTGAAGCAATCGATCCGGCACAACCCGTGGCTTAGATCACAGTCTTCTCTATATTGACTTCGTTGTGGGGAAATTTTGGTCACAGAGCTCTATACGAGTCCTTAAGGCATGTGGCAACTTCACAGTTCATTTTCCTTCATGATCTGGTGTGTTCTGCCTTGTTCTAAGGCTCAGAGAAGACTTACCTCCTTCCATTCTCTTCCACTGATTTAAAAGTGTGTCTGCGCCTGTATGTGTGTGTACCTGTGTGTGTATGTATATGTTTGCATTCCCAAGCCTCACAGCATTAGAGGTTTTGTATCTGGAAGATTTCGGGATCTTTTGTCTGTCATATTACCAGAAATGGATACCTCTTATGGCTTCGTTATAAGATGTTAATCCAGCAAAATCCTAATCACATTTCTCGGGCAATAATTTCAATAGACTTTATCTATCAACTGAATGCATTGTAATATTTACCAAACATGCTTTGTTTCTTGTGCATTAACAACTGTTTTTTCAAATAGTGGAAAATATTTGCATTTAGCATCATACCCAGAATAAAAGTGCTTCACAATATCAACCATTATTATTCATGAATGAATTTACTATGTACATAATAAGCTCTGCATACTATCTGAAAGAGTGTTTTTCAGACTCCCCCTTTGGAGCCCTGATAATTCCATCAGTTTGTTTAAGGGAGCCTGCCAGAGACAAAGAGGACTGGATAAGGGGTCTATTCCAGCTCTCAACTTGTATTACAATTATACTAATGGACTTCAGGATAAGGTTTTGTTCGAAAACCAGTTGCATGGGTATTAAAAGTTTGCAAAGCCTTTTTCATCTCATTTGCCAACTCTAGAGGCTGAAAGATATAGCTCCTAACAGAAATTAGGGCCTATTATAAAGACATAGAGTTCCTTAAGTGGGTCTGTGTTTATTCAGGCTGCGTGTGCTCACTTGTACAAACCCCCTTCTACCAGAAAGTATTATGACAGGAAGAGCTGGTGGATATTGGAGCTCATGTAGTGAAAATATTCCTGGGTCCTTAGAAAGCTTGGAACTTTTTTGTATGGCCGCTGCAGACAATTTGCTGCCCTACAAATCTTTTTAAAATCAGCTGAGAATCATTTTTAACATCTCATTTTCCATGTTGACCTTCTTTGGAGTTTCTGTCAAACAGAGAAATCATCAAAGAGATGATGACATGAAAAGAAACCCTTCGCAGGAGAGCAAGGGAGAAAAGAGAAATCTACAAACAACCTCGCCTGCTCCTAGAAAGTGAAACTCTGACTAAGCTCCTTTCAAAAGCGTAGATAGCTGTTATTTGCCTCTGAAGTACCTACCGAAGTTTTTTCTTTTTCTTTTTTTTTTTTTTGGCTTGTTTTCCAAGATTTCAGCATTTGATGTTTTACGTGCAGTCAAGTGCACAATTTAAAAATGGGATTTGGAGGTAGTGAGTCCAACAAGAGCCTGGCCATTTTGTCTCCCTCAGGACATCTGGGGGCTCCCTACGGTCTTACATAATCGGGACACGATTTAAAACGTCACTCGCTGCTCAACCTCTCTACACTGTCTCTTATACCAACCGATCCAGGATTTTACAGTGCTTTTCTTTTTTTTCTTTCACGTGTCTGGTACAGTTAACATGCTGTTTATTCCGAACTTAAGTCTCTTCAGTTATTCAGTCCTCTTAGCTCAACAGAGCAAGGGAAATTATACAGCAGAGGTCAAACCCACTTGGGGAAAGAGAACTAAATATACATGTATGTGAGTTTGTAATGACTAGCTTTGATGCATTTTTGCTTGTTAAAAAGAAGGGGGGATGGAGAGCTACTGTCATCATCCGAAAAGTGGAAAGTGATTTTCTTCCCCTTGCAGTGCTGTTATTGGTCGGTGGCTAACCTCCCCAACACCTCTAAGTGCCAAAAACAGAGCCGTGGGAAGCATGATAGCCTTGGCCCTCTCCCTTTCCTCCAGCCCTTGTGTTAGTCAGGACTCTCCAGAGAAATAGAACCCATAGGGGATGGATACACACACACACACACACACACACACACACACATATATATATATATACATATATATATATACACACACACACACACATATATACATATATACATATATATACATATGTATATATATATACATATATATACACACACATATATATGTATATATATATATATATATATATGATAAAGAAGCCCTTAGCCTTGTATAACTCTGCCAGCATAAACCTTCTTTGTTCAAAAGAAACAATTGGGAAAAGAGACAATTTTATTTCTAAAATAAGTCACTATTCATTAAAAAAGCAAAGACATTGAAAAATAGCATCCTTTGCAAGTATGTCTCTAAATAACCTTCCAGGCTCACTTTTAGAGGTTATTCTGTTCTATTTTAAAAAGCACAGGAGAATTGGAATACAATCCATTTGACCTTAGAAACCCAGGTCTCACACTGGTTTTTGTCTTTCATACCTTTGTATTTCCCACATTTCCTTTGTGGATCTCTAAGTCAAAAGAGGATTAAATGAATTAATTAGATGTAAAACCATTAGAAGTCCTTGGAGCACATCTGGCACATGATAAGTGCCCCATATGAAGTGCTTCTCTGACATCACTTTTTTAAATTACTGCAATAATCCTATAAGGCAAATATGAGTAAAATCCCCACTTTATAGACAAGAAAACCAAGGCTCAGGAAGAGTGAGTTCCCAAGAGCACACAAATAGTAAATGGAAGAGGCAGTGATCAAATCCAGGTAGCCTGACCCCAAAGCCTACACTCATCAACATTAGGCTTTACACTTTCCCTGGGCTCGGTAACCTCCCATGCAAGAGACAGAGGGTACTTAGCCTACTCGGAGGCTCTGAGTAGCCACTATATACACTTTGATAAATACAAACAGATGAGATTGCTACTTGATAAATGCCAGTTGTTTGCTGGGTATGCCCATTTAAAGCGCAGGTTTATATATACCACACTTGTATGGTATCTTTATGTCTGCGTCTATGTTCCCTCTTGCGGTGTAAAAGTCCCTCAACCTGACTTGTAGTAATAACAATGAGGTCATTCAAATTAACCCTTTCATACAATGGAATAGCAAACAGCAAGAAAACGAACAAATGCAGGCATTCATAGACGTATGGATGAATTGCTCAAACATAGATTGAGTAAATGAAGCCAGGCACAAAATAATACATACTGCCTGATTCTATTTATTGTGTTTAGGGATGCATGTTTCGATGAAACACAGTGAAGGAAAGCAAGAACTCGTGTACCAGAAAGTTATGGTTGTGAGTCTCTTCAGGGAAGAAGGAAGAGGTCATGGTTGGGAAGGGGTCCAGGAGAGGCTTCTAGAGACTGGTAATTTTCTATTTCTCGATCTGCGTGGTGGCTATACGGTTGTTTGCTTTATAATAGCTTATGAAGCTGACGCTAAAGTTTTCTCTATGTGTGTGATGTTTAACAATAAAAATGTTTGGGAAGAAAAGTCAGGAAACTGTTATAGATAGTAAGCCGTGAAGAACTATACAAAAGCAATGACATCACTGCTATGCATTGAGGAATGATTTGAAAGTATAAATTAAGGTTTTCTCGGTTGTGGTTAGGTAACACGACCTCCATTCTTAGAGTCTCATTCACTCATTCAGCATCATTTGCTGAACACCTGTTATGTGCCAGGCTCTGTAGGTGATGAGGGTACTGCAGGGGACAAAAATAACAAATCCCCAATTTTATGAAGCTTACAGTTCACCAGGGCTTCAGAAGGACCCATAACCTACAAGATTCCTATGTGATTCTTAATATGAAAACAACTGGTCGATGTGCTAAACTTTCTTTAAATACTTCCAAGCCGATGCTTACGGAAAGACTCATTTGAATTTTTTTTTTCAACATTTTTTATTTATTTTTGGGACAGAGAGAGACAGAGCATGAACGGGGGAGGGGCAGAGAGAGAGGGAGACACAGAATCGGAAACAGGCTCCAGGCTCCGAGCCATCAGCCCAGAGCCCGACGCGGGGCTCGAACCCACGGACCGCGAGATCGTGACCTGGCTGAAGTTGGACGCTCAACCGACTGCGCCACCCAGGCGCCCCCGGAAAGACTCATTTGAATGAAGTTAGAATTCAAAGAAATTTGGCTCCTAACACATCACAGAAAATCCAAAACGTTTTTACATCAATTGAAATTCTCCAGCCAATATGGGACAAAAGCACATCCTGGCAATTCTGATTTATTTTCTAATTGTCCTTCAAGACGTCAGTTACCGCCTCCTTCTGTCGTTAATCTTTTCAGCTTTAAAATTATTCCGCCCCCACCATTCTCATCTTGTGCAGTTGTTTTTTTTTTTTTTTTCACTATAGCATAAATGGGACACGTTAAGCCTGTGATTCTTTAAAGATATAGTCAAGAAACTTCCACGGCTTTATTTTAATTCCCTCTCTATGACAGCTTGCGTAGCTAAAATTTCATTCAGGGGATCCAAGAGCTTCTTGAATACCAAGCAGTCCTCCTAATCTCTAATGAAGAAATCTAAACGACATTAAAGCAAAGAAGACAACAAGAATATCAACAAAAGCCCACGAAGATCTAAGGCACTTCATTTAAAAATCTCTCATTTCCTTTAAAGAACCAAAATGATAAAAATGGTAGAGCTGAATGTAACCTGTAGATACCAAGCCCCAACTCCCATTAAATTTTTTTTTCAACATTTTTTATTTATTTTTGGGACAGAGAGAGACAGAGCATGAACGGGGGAGGGGCAGAGAGAGAGGGAGACACAGAATCGGAAGCAGGCTCCAGGCTCCGAGCCGTCAGCCCAGAGCCCGACGCGGGGCTCGAACTCACGGACCGCGAGATCGTGACCTGGCTGAAGTCGGACGCTTAACCGACTGCGCCACCCAGGCACCCCGCCCCAACTCCCATTAAAGAGAGAAAGGCACTGAGGGGCGCCTGGGTGGCTCAGTCGGTTAAGCGTCCGACTTCAACTCAGGTCACCATCTCGTGGTCTGTGAGTTCGAGCCCCGCGTCGGGCTCTGGGCTGATGGCTCGGAGCCTGGAGCCTGCTTCCTGCTTCCGATTCTGTGTCTCCCTCTCTCTCTGCCCCTCCCCCGTTCATGCTCTGTCTCTCTCTGTCTCAAAAATAAATAAACGTTAAAAAAAATTTTTTTTTAAAAAAGAGAGAAAGGCACTGACAGAGAATGGAGAGGTGATCTCAAATGTGGTCATCCTGCTAAGATAAATAAATTAAACTTCATTCATTCATTCATTCATTCATTGTATCAGGTACTGTTCTAGGCTCTCAGGCTATTGCTGTAAACAAAACAAAACACCTCTGACCTGATGATGCTTACATTCTAGTGTGTATGTGTAGATGGTTAAGTGGAAGGCAGATAATACATAAATTTAAAAGTAGGTTAGGTGATCTTAGTAACAAAAAGCATGAGTGGTTGCCTGGGGACAAGAGTTGTGATGTGGGAGAGTTTCAAATGAACATAAGAGTACTTTTTGGAGTGATGGAGATGTTCTATATCTTGATTATGGTGGTGATTACATGCATGTGTGCATTTGTCAAAACCCACTCAGGGTGCATAAACATCTGGTATGTTGGTGCTTGTAAAAATGCTTCAAAGTAGGCTAGGGAACTAGAAAATAATAATGGCTATAGAGAAAAATAAAGCAGGCTATGGGGGTAGAAGGTGTGGGTAGAGATGAGGTTTGAAGTTTCACAGGGGATGGTTAAGGAAGCCCTCAAGGACAAAGTGAAAACTTGACTTAAAAACTTGGGGGCACCTGGGTGGCTCAGTTGGTTAAGCACCCGACTTCTGCTCAGGTCATGGTCTCACAGTTCACGAGTTCGAGCCCCACATGGGGCTCTGTGCTGACAGCTCAGAGCCTGGAGCCTGCTTTGGATTCTGTGTCTCCCTCTCTCTCTACCCCTCCCCCACTTGCGCTCTGTCTCTCTCTCTCTCAAAAACAAATAAAAACATTAAAAAAAAAAAAAAAACTTGGAAGAAGCAAGAGAGTGAGCTGGGATGGCTTCGAGGGAAGAGCATTCCAGACCAGGGATTTTCAGATTTGCACGAGGCAAGCAAGGTCGGCAGGCAGAGCGTGTACTTGGTCGTTTTTTAGAATGTAAGTTATAAAATGGACGTATTAATTCTCTCATCAATAATTTCGAAGTTTAGATGAGATCATGGGTTTCATCATGGATGTGACATTTAGCGTGTAGAAATTTCAATCTCGAAATTACCAGTTGCTTATTTAGCGCCTAAGAGAATCAAATACCGAGTGCACAATTATAAATAAGCATTGCTTGATGACATGAAAGAATTTAGAATAGTGTTATGGAGACGATGGTAAGGGGATCATTTTAAAATGTGGCGTTTTCTATACTAAATTTTTGGTGCTAAAGGAATTAGGGAGAGTAAATAATGTGACCACACTGTAAGGGAAGAAATGAAAATACAGAGATATTAGTGGATGCAGCAAGGGTGGTTGGTATAAGTTTGAACCCTTTCTTTTTTTAAATGTTTTTAAATTTTTTAACGTTTATGTCTTTATTTTGAGATAGAGAGAGAGAGAGCATGGGAGCGAGAAAAGGGCAGAAAGAAAGGGAGAGAGAGAGAGAGAGAGCGAGAGAGTCCCCAGCAGATTGCACACTGTCAGCGTAGAGCCCAGTGTGAGGCTTGAACCCACAAACCATGAGATCACGACCTGAGCCGAAACCAAGAGCCAGACGCTTAATCGACTGAGCCACCCAGGCGCCCCTGAACCCTGACCTTCTGCTATGCTTGCTATGCTATGCTTGCATGAAAACACTCCAAAATAATGAATAAGCCACAGGGACAGCCTAGTGAATAAGTGAAGACGTCACAGGGATGAAAGGGACAGCACAGGGAATGTCGTCAGCGGTATTGTGATGACGTTGTGTGGCGGCAGATGGTAGCTGTGAGCAGATGGTGAGCATAGCATAACGCATAGAGTTGTCAAGTCACTATGCTCTACGCCCGAAACTAATGTAACATCGTGTATCCACGCTATTTCATTTCTTATATGTGTATATTTAATTTTTAAAGTTTATTTATTTGTTTTGGGAGAGAGAGAGTGAGCACGAGTGCGGTAGGGGTAGAGAGAGAGGGAGAGAGAATTCCAAGCAGGTCTCATGCTGTCAGTACAGAGCCCGATATGGGGCTTGAACGCACGAACCGTGAGGTCATGACCTGAGCCGAGATCAAGAGTCAGACGCTTACCAGCCTGAGCCAGCCAGGCACCTCTGTATCCACTATATTTCCATTAAAAAACCCCCAAACACTCCAATCTAGTACTCTCTCAGGTTAACAGTGCGGAGGAGTGAGACCTAGGGCAAACTTCATTGCTTTGCACTGCTCATGCTGCCATTTTGCTCTGCACAGCGAGGCTGAGCAGAGAAGACAGAGACCTGATCCTCTAGCACCTGTGCCTGAGGGTGGTGGATACAGCTGTTAGGAGGGGGGTGGGGTGGGAAATAATCCCAGTTGCCACTTGTCCTTTTACACCTCTTTTCCCATTTGATCCTTAAAACAGTCTTGCTAACCCGTTAGAAATCGTTAGCTCCATTTTACACATAAGAACAAACGCTTAAAGAATGTAAATGCTTTGCCCCAGGTCATATGGCTAGGAAGTGGGAGAGACCAAAAGGAAGCCCAGATTTCTAACTCTATTATTCTTTCGGCAATCTTTTTTTTTTTTTTCAACTTTTTTTTAAAATTTATTTTTGGGACAGAGAGAGACAGAGCATGAACGGGGGAGGGGCAGAGAGAGAGGGAGACACAGAATCGGAAACAGGCTCCAGGCTCCGAGCCATCAGCCCAGAGCCTGACGCGGGGCTCGAACTCACGGACCGCGAGATCGTGACCTGGCTGAAGTCGGACGCTTAACCGACTGCGCCACCCAGGCGCCCCTTCTTTCGGCAATCTTATTTAGGTAGGATACTGGGGCTGTCGGGGATTGGTTCTCCTGAAAGTAAAATGGAGGAGGAGGAGGGGAGTGGGCCACGCGATGTCTGTGCCTTCACACGCGTGCACCTGCTCCGTTTCCTGCACACCGACCCCAACATGTTTTAAAAAAAAAAACCCTTAAATAACAAAAATGTTTTATTTTAGAGCAGTGTTAGATTTACAGAATTGCCGCATAGACAGTACAGAGAGTTCTCATATGCCCCAGACTCAATTTCCCCTATTATTAACCTCTTATCTCGAATGGTACATTTGTCACAATTAATGAGCTAGTATTGACACGTTTTATTAGCTAAAGTCTATATTTTATCTAAATGTCCTCATTGTTTTACCCTAATATATGTTTTTTCTGTTCCAGTTTCCCATGCAGGAAACCACGTTGGATTTAATAATCCGGTCTCCTTAGGCTACTCTTGGCTTTGACAGTTTCTCAGACTGTCCTTATTTTTGATGACCTTGACAGTTTTGAGAGGCACTGGTCAAGCATTTCATAGAACCCCCATGAATTGTGATTTGACTGATGTTTTTCTCGTGATTGGATTGGGGTTGTGTGTTCTGGGAAGAAAGGCCACATAGGTGAAGTGCCATTGTAACCGTATCATATCAAGGATACATGCTGTCGGGATGCCTTACCACTGTTGATGATAACCTTGATCATAAACAAACCCCGAAAAACTTGATACATATTCTCTTTCTCTGTCTCTCTTTCTGTTTTTCCTCTCTTCTCTAATAGGATGAGGAATAATGGCAAAGAAATATTTTGCAAAGGTTTTTTTAAAAAACTGGGTCAGAAAATTGCAAACAAGTACGTAATTTATGTAGATCTATGCACACAAGTTGACAGAATTATGACTAGGGAAAATAATTTCTGTATTTTACCTTGAGTATACCTCACATTTACTTTCTTGACCTTGCCCCCCTCCCCCCCCCCCCCCCCCCGCCCCGCTGGACTAAACTATGTCAAGGAACTGAAAGTAAATTGAAAAACATAAGAAGTAAGAGGAAAATGAACTTTTTGTTGAAATCTGGAGATTATTAGGATAATTACATGTCATTCGGTAAGATCAGAATGGAATTGATCCTGTCCTCAGAGTTAGCCAAGGGCTTTTCCACTCAACCTTATAAATTCTGTTCAGTCAATTTGATGCACCTATTTCCTTTTTTCCATTAAAAATTTACTTCTATGGAAACTCCAATTTAATATTGATTTCTCTATTTGTAATGAAACTTGACTGAGGCTTTCTAAATAAGGAAAAAGAACAGGTTGAAACTAAGCCTGTTTTGTACTATTTATGCGTCATTTTTTTAAATATGAAATTTATTGTCAAATTGGTTTCCATACAACACCCAGGGCTCATCCCAACAGGTGCCCTCCTCAATACCCATCAACCACCCTCCCCTCCCTCCCACCCCCCATCAACCCTCAGTTTGTTCTCAGTTTTTAAGAGTCTCTTATGCTTTGGCTCCCTCCCTCTCTAACCTCTTTTTTTTTTTTTCTTCCCCTCCCCCATGGTCTTCTGTTAAGTTTCTCAGGATCCACATAAGAGTGAAAACATATGGTATTTGTCTTTCTCTGTATGACTTATTTCTATTTATGTGTCATTTATAATGGATTTGGAAATCAGAGGGCTCCCCACATAACAAACATATATTTACGTTGCATTGTGACCTTTGAATGGTCATAACCCTAAAATTGTCATTTTGGCGGGAGGCAAGACAAATACACGAATATTAATATAAGAACACAACTGTAGGGGCACCTGGGTGGCTCAGTTGATTAAGCGTCCGACTTCAGCTCAGGCCATGATCTCGGGGTCCATGAGTTCGAGCCCCACATAGGACTCTGTGCTGACAACTCAGAGCCTGGACCCTGTTTCTGATTCTGTGTCTCCCTCTCTCTCTGCCCCTAATGAGTTGAAGATGTGAAGTACTCATCTGTGAGGTAAGGAATTTCTGTCTATAAAATGAAGGATCGTACCAAATGATCTCCAAGGTCTCTTCCTGCTTCAACATTCTTTGATTCTGGAGCATCATTTCTAAACACCCAACCCCAAAATCATGAACTACTCACAAAACCTCTTTCTACAAAGATTTCTATAAAGAAAATGGAAATTCCCTGTTAATCACTGAATTCAATTAATCACTGAATTAACAGCAGAATACTTTCCTTATATTGATGTTACCAAAGTGATAGTGAATAAAATTGGGCTTGTGCCTGTGAAGGTAGATAGCTAGGTTTTTGAAAGAAATGCTTTAATTAGCATATGGTTATTCCCATTCAAAATCAAAATCAAATGAAAAACCCAATCTACCGATTTCTTTTTGTGAGCTAGTTTGGTTGTTTGCGTTATTTGAAAATTTGAGCACTCATGCAAAATTACCTTTGAGTGTACCATTTCCCTTGCAACTAATAGAAATTCATAGACTATTCCAAGACGGGAACATTCATAGTTAGTCATTCAAGAGAATAGAGTTGTGCATACCTGTGCATCATAGAAAAACACCCACACATACAAAGGCTGCATTTTTACCTAGACCTGAAAGGAGAAAATATAAGTAGAATGCCTTCTTACCACCTCCACCCTAACCACACCTTCCTGCCCTAAGCTTATTACCCAAACCTGGCTATGCCTCAATGTTTGCCTCTTTGAAATTTAAAAAAGATGTTGAGGGAAAAGGTGAGTGAAAGAATAAGGTCAGGAAGAGAAATTGGTGAAAAATAGATAAAGAGCAGGAGATTCTGGTAGGTGTGGCTTTATGAAGTGAATTGCTGTCGTTTGGGAATGTAAGAAAGCAATTAAGGCTGTAAAAATAACTAGGATGTGGCTCATTCTTATATTCTGTTATGCTCAGAAACTAGATGAACATCAAATTCAATTGAATCAGCCAAGTAGGGGTTGTCTTAATGACTTCGAATAAATTTTTTAAATTATCTTTATTATTATTATTATTATTATTTAGTGTTTATTCATTCTTGAGACAGAGAGAGACAGAGTGTGAGCTGGGGAAGGGCAGAGAGAGAGAGAGATGCAGAATCCGAAGCAGGCTCCAGGCTCCGAGCTGTCAGCACAGAGCCTGACTCAGGGTTCCAACCCAGGAGCCCTAAGATCATGACCTGAACCGAAGTCAGACACTTAACTGACTGAGCCACCCAGGTGCCCCCGAATAAATTTTTATCTCTTCAGCAACTAATGGTAGTTCCAGAAATTGGATCAAATTCTTGCTTTGATCATTTGGCTTGGACCTCTTGAAAGAGATAACTGATTCAATTTAATTCTCTTTTCTTTTTGCCTCCCAGATGGTGCCTGATCACTTCCACAGTGATTCTCTTGGAACTCTCTTAACTCTTCCTTCCTTCTCTCTGTCTCTTTGGACTTTTACGTTAGCTGAGCCTTTTCAGCTCTTGCATCTATTGAAGCCAGGCAGCCTGCTGAGTCCTGTAAAGGAGCAGGTAAGTTCAAAGACAGAACCCCAGAAAAACTGATAAAAAGGAAGGGAAGATGGTTTCCAGAGAGAAGCACTTCTGACAGGATGTAGCCAATCAGGACTCCAACCATCTGATAATGCTGTGTAGATAGGGCAGAGGCAGATGCTAATTGGGCCCCTGGAAGGTAGCGAAATGTGCCGAGACTCTAAGTTCCAAAGGTGATCAAGCTGGGTGAGAATTCCACAAGCCTGGCTAGGGCCAACCCAGTTGCTGCTGTGATATGAAGACCAAGATTCGTTGGTCTGGATGGCCGACCTATAAAGAATATGCGAAGCAGAAATTTGACCCAATTATTTGGCTTCTGTCCCTTTTAAGCCGACTGACCACGGTAATTAAATGCTCAAAACTGTTGTCGGTTTGTTACTGTATCTCTTGATACAAAGTTGGTTCATTTCTTCCTTTTTCATCCTGAAAAGAAAAGAAAAGCTTAGGCAAGGAAGAACGTGTAGCTTGCAGAAAGTGCACAGTCCTAGGGCGTTTATAATTAATAATCAAGCTGCAATTTGTGCAAGAAGAAAGGGGGCCATCTATTACATTAGCACGTACAAACAGTTTGCTTTATTAAATCTGAGCTGAGCCAAAATGCTTGTCATTCAACAGTAGCATTGTCAGCACTGCAGAAGTAAAAAAGTGAAAATTTGACCAGCGTCAGCATTGATTCACTCAGTTCTCATGCGGTGACTAATTAATGAGGAGTATATCCCTCGCGAACAATCAGAGTTAAAGAGAAATCATTGCATGTGAAAAATATCTTAATTGAAAGTGGTTGGAAAGGACTTGGATTGAATTTAATTACAACAAACATTTATTGAGCATTTACATAGGTAACAAATTGTAATGGCAACAGGCATCCTAAGGTAAATGATGCCTTTGTTCAAGTAGTTTATGAATGATACAGTCACATACATTACTACAACGTGAGGTATTGAAATAAAGGTTAGATGGAGGTCCATCATGGTGAGTCAGGAGATCGCCAGCCCTGGGCCACAAATAGATCTGGCTTTGAACTCATGTCCCCACCAGTTATCACCAGTGTTACACCAGACAAGTTACTTCATCTCTCTGAACTGCAATGTACTCATCTGTAAAATGGGGATCATAAATGTTGTCTATGGTTATAAAGATCAAATTGGGTAGTAGGCTTTATATTATATATATTATATACTATATTCCCTCCATTCTTCCCAGGATTAGGAAAGAATGAGACTAATTTCCGTAAGACGGATCAGAGAAAGTATCACCGAGGGAGCTGTGGAACTTTAACATCTCTGGTGAGATGATTTCATTTGCGGAACAGAACGAGTGGAAGAATCGATCTGCTGGAGTACATACATGTTTGGGCAGTGTTGAACGGTCCAGTGTGACCAAATCAGAGAGCACAGGGAGAAGGTGTGGAACCCAGAGCACTGGGGAGCAATTGACGATAAAACTAAAAAATAGGAAAAATCACTTTTACAAGGCAATGTTGAAAAGGTAAAGGAACTCCATTTGACATAAGTTTCAGAAAGTTATTTTTGAGTGACTGTATGAAGGTTGACCGGCTGCAAACGTTTAGAAGACTACCAAATAGCTTTCTAAGTGATGATAATGTCATCAGTTCAGGCCATAATGGTAAGAATAGATATGAGGAAGCGGGTATAAGAAAGGATTCTACGGGAGAGTTTGCAAAACAAGGTAAAAGCTCCTTTCTTTGGGGACCAAAACTTGGAAGACGTAGACCCACCTCGTGAAAATTGTTTCCTTTTTTTCAGGATGCGAGATTAATAATACTATTGTCGTGTTAGAACAGTTGGCTGTCATTTTTTCATGAAATAGCTCTAAGGTCATGATACCCTTTCCATTAAATATTTGCCTATCTACACTGTAAGAGGTTTGATAATATATTTAAATTCAATGCTCGCAGTTCTTTGGTTTAGGAGGACAGTGGTCTCAGATTAGTATGTGTCAGATTCAATTGGAGGGCTTGTTAAAACACACTGCTGCGTGCCCAGAATTCCTGTCTGATTCAGTAGGTCTGGGGTAGCACCCAAGATTTTACTGATCTAGAGACTACACTTTGAGAACCACTAATATATATATATATATATATATATATATATATATATATATGTATATGTGTGTGTACATATGTATATATATGTGTATATATATATATATATATACATATATACATATATATATATGATATATCATATATATGACTTGACCCTTTGATTAAGACCTTGTGGGTTTTACCTAGATGAGGGCTAATGGCGTTAGTACATTGGGAAGACTGGGAAAAGTATTTCCATCTCTATTCTGAGAAAAATAATCAAGGAATTAGCCCATTCTTTTCCTCTTGCTAGAGCAGTAGCCTGAAAATTCCCTTTAGAGTTTCAGTGTCTAGGTTTTGGTTATTGAGTTCCGCCATCTGCCCCAATCATGAATAAGCCATATTAAGTTCAGGCTTAGGACCAGTTAGCAGTTTCCATACTGAAGCAGAGAGCTAAAAGCCATGTAGGTAATATTCAATTCTTTGTGGGTATTGCGTTCGACAGGAGATAACATTTCATGTGAGATTCTTTAACTGGACTCTGTTTCTTGATACAGTGTAATTCCTATCGTGTTGCAAAGAATGTAAGAGAATGGTTTAGCCACACACATACACATACAAATGGAGTTGTCCCTAATTTGCCAGTACTTAAAACATCTGAACATAGTGCATGAGGTAGAATTACGTATAGAAATGACTGCAGGGTTTTAATTTGGATGACTGGTGGACAAAGCCAACAACAAGATGGCCCGAGGAGGATGAGTAGGTTCTGGCAGAAGATGAGGTTAAATTTAACTTGTAACAGAGGCTTCCAAGTGGAGACTTTCCACATACAATATGGGTTTGGTGCTTAGGTGTTTATCTGTATAAAAATAACACTTACACCTATGGGATTGATAGATTTGCCTAGAGGGGATCATGAAGAAGAGAGAAGGCATAGGAATCTTTTCTTGATTTGCTAAGGAAAGCATACGCTATTTAATTTTTTTCTGAAAATAACCGTAGGAAGTGTTTGGGTAACTCAAAGTATGAAAAACTTTATTGTTAAGGCAACACTTTGGGCATTTAAGGGCATCTCAATGCTTTGGAATTCTTCAATGTAAGTCAATATGGATATTTTGCCATAAAATGCCCCTTGGAGTTAATATCAGAGAAAAAAAAATTAGACTAGTAAACTGATCCCTATTGGGTTATTTCTTACCACATGTATTTTCCTGTTCTTTGTAAGCTAATAGAACCTAAAATCATTCACTTTCTGGTCAACTGAATATTTTTCAAACTTTTAAAACTATTAATAAGACCTCAAACTATTGGATCGACTCTGTAGTGACATCCAAATTACGTTATTAGGAAAAATAACAGGGATTTTCCTACATTTTCAACCTACGTACCATGAAAAGAATCAGAATACAAAAGCTGAAGTATGCCATAAGGATGACTCAATCTAGCATTTTACAGGTTAGAAAATGTAGACCCCCCCCCCCCCAAGTAGTTATTGAACTTACTAAAGATGATCTCGGAAAGAAAGAAAGAAAGAAAGAAAGAAAGAAAGAAAGAAAGAAAGAAAGAAAGAAAGAAAGAAAGAAAGATAGATCTAAGTAAAGATCACCCAACTCTCCTGACTCACTGACTGCCCCCCGCCCCCCCGCAAAGCATCTCCCTATATGTAGGGATTAGTCTTTAAGCAGGCACACTTTCTTTCCTATTTCTCTTTAAAGCTTAAAAAGAAAACCCTAATCCAGAAACAATATAAATGAAGTATCCTCAGGAACCATCTACATAAATAAGTGAAATTTGGGAAGGGGGGGACCCCAATATTTTAAGTTGAAAAATGGGCAAAGCCAATTAAAACTGTGACAGAAGAAAAATCTTTCTAGTCGATACTTTCATTTCCATCCTTAAAAATCCTTAGACTGCTCCTATACATGATGCCAGTTTATACACGAAAGCCAAAAAAGTATTATTTTGCTAACGGTGATGCCAGACTGATTGGACTCTACTGGCTTCATGTAGATGCAACTCTAGGCTATACACACACAAACATGCACACACACGAACACACACATTTTTTTCCCTCTCTGTCTCTTCTAGAATGAGTTCCTTAAGAAGGCCAGGGAAGACCACAGAACCAAATCATTGTATTTCTATCACCTCCTGAGATACCCCACATTAAAAAAAAAAGCTTCTTTAAGTGCCCCATTCAGTTGAAGAGCCCCAAGTGAGTCACCTTTGGATGGTGGCCCTCTGGTGTTGTGGATGGGGGTTGGCTTCCTGAACAAGTCTCGGATTCTGCTGATAAAAATCGCTTCTGTGAGCCATTCAACAGCCCTACCTCTCTATAGAGCCACCAGGAGCAGGGTGGGCATGATGGAGCTTGTGTTAGGCTATTGGAGGGTCGACAGCCCTTTCCTTCTTCTTTCCTTGTCCATCAGAGCAGTTTTCTCCTCAGTGTCTTCTGGTTTCACTTAATTATAATTTGTCATAGGAAGTTCAAAAGGCATTTCCTCCAACAACTATATCCCTTTTATCTAAGAGCCTCTCTTCTTTTTTTTATTTGAGAGAGAGAGAGAGAGAGAGAGAGAGAGAGAGAAGCAGAAGGTGGGAGAGAGAGAGAGAAAGAGAGAGGATCCGAAGCAGGCTCCACGCTGAGCTCAGGGATCATGCCCTGAACCGAAATCAAGAGTCTCATGTTGAACCAACCAAGCCACCCAGGCCCCCCATCTCTTTCATTTTTCAGGAATAACTGATACTTGAACAATGTAGGTGGCACCAGCAAATTCTTAGATGATGAATATATCCAAAGAAAATCCCATTCCGGGATTTTCAGTAAAATAAAAAAAATTAAGTAGTCTTTTTTTAAAGAATAATTTTTACAAATTCTTATGTCTGTTCTTTAAATCCAAGGATGACATATTCAAGGACATTTTATCTGTGGCTCCACTAATAGAAGGCGAAACTAGAGGTGTTGTGTGCATAAAATTTAAATGCTGTCTTCCCAAGCCGAATTCTTTTTTTTTTCAACGTTTTTTATTTATTTTTGGGACAGAGAGAGACAGAGCATGAACGGGGGAGGGGCAGAGAGAGAGGGAGACACAGAATCGGAAACAGGCTCCAGGCTCCGAGCCATCAGCCCAGAGCCTGACGCGGGGCTCGAACTCACGGACCGCGAGATCGTGACCTGGCTGAAGTCGGACGCTTAACCGACTGCGCCACGCAGGCGCCCCCAAGCCGAATTCTTCATGGATGTCTTTTCCCCAAGAGCCCCCGGTCCTCTGGATCTGGCCCCTTTGGAGTCTTTAGACCAGCCTGTTTCTTTCAGTATAATGTCTTCTAGATTTACAAACATGGAAGGACTCTAAGGACTGGTTTTTTATTACATTTGAGACCAGGTCATAAAATACAAACATGAGTCATCTTGCCATCCCTGCTTGTTCAAGGAAGCATCAGCATCAGTGTCAATTTGAGTGAAATGGAAAAAAAAGGCAGGGTCACCCCACTTTGAATCTACTGTTCAAAGTGCTGAATCATTACCAGTTGCACCCTCTTAAATCCTGTGTAGTCGGCTGCTGGCCAGTGCCCCATCATGCTTGCTCAGCCCTGGACCATCTAGTCCTCAGGACTCTACACACAGGAACTTGAGCCTTGGGTTTCCAGGGAGGCTCTATAACTGAGTCATTCCCTATAGGTGAATACAGCCTTTTATTTTTCAACACAGAGACAGGGAAAACCCATACAGGGCTATGAGCACACTCTCGGCTAACTCCTCACCCCACATGCGTGTGAAAACTCGCGTGTCAGTGCTGGCCCCAGAGCTTATGGGCAGACACTCCCTCTGAACTCCCTTTGAAGGCCGGAGGAAATACCTTCCTCCCTTTTGTCCTCCTGGTCTCTTCTCCTTACTACCATCTGGTCCAAAGCCAGCCAATTCATCTAAGCCAACGACAAGGAGTTAACTCCTCTGTGTGAAACAATTTTCCCTGTGACTCATGGTTCTTGATGAGGTCTCACGCTTGCCAACTGTAACATTAGTGCAAGTCCCGAATTAGCGCAAGTCTGCTAAGTGTCCTAGGATCCGAGAGGCAAACACCGCTTTATAAATAATGCAATAACTTCTGCTCTGGATAGCTCGTCCCTTCTTTAAGCACAACTGTAGAGGCGTTGCAAATAGACTAGCTAACAAACTGTTTTGTTTTTTTGGGTTTTTTTGCAGTTTATTTATTTATTTTGAGAGAGGGAGAGAGAGAGCAAGTGGGGAGGAGCAGAGAAAGGAGAGAGAGAATCCCAAGCAGAGCCCACGCTGTTGGAGCGGGGCCTGACGTGCGGCTCCAACTACGAACCGTGAGATCATGACCTGAGCTGAAATCGAGAGTCGGATCCTTAACCAACTGAGCCAACCAGGCACCCCAGCTAACAAACTTTTAAAACGATTTCCAGAGAAATCACGTGCGTAAATTCAAGTGTAAAAGCGGTATAAAATGTACTTTTAGATTGAACAGGTTTATTGCTTGAGCCATCCATGTGGCTTATGTGCCTTTTAATTTCTTCCAGCTGCACCGCACTTACGTTTCCTACTGTTTCCTTTGTATAATCTGTGATAAGCTGTTGTTCTAGTTTATCTCCGGAAGCCTCTCATCTTAGGCCTCTGATATTTTGCATCTGCAAAGCACTTCAGAGTTTACAAAGACCTTCAATGATGTATTCCTATTCATCTTCAATCCTACAACCTATGAGGTCTGCAGCCCTACATCCCCGTTGCCCAGTTGAGGAAACTGGAGGTTCAAGAGCCTCAGTGATTTGTTATGTCACACTGGCAGCAAATGACAGGACTGTGACCGGAACCTTGGATTTCGAACACCAAGTTCCCTTTTAAACCAGCCGCTCCCTGTTGCCCAGCACGCCACCAGCTTTTCTGCCTTAAAGCCTTTTGCACAAACCAGTTTTACCCTTGCTGTTTTAGCCTCTACCTCCTATCTGGCCCACAGATGCCCCAAGGTTCCAAAGTGTTTGGGAGAGGATTGTGCCGTGCCATGAAACTCTCCGATTCTTCACAAATTAAGGCTGAGGTGGGGGCTGTGTGGCTCTCAGGAGAGATGCGGAGGTGTGACCTGAATAGATTGACCTTGGTCAATGTAACCTGTCTCCACACGGCGCGGTCATCTCTGCAATGTAGCCAGGCTGTCTGATATGCCCAACAGCAAAGGGCACTCCTTTAAGGCATGCCTTTTATGAAAATCTTTTGTTTTCTTTCTTTTTTTCTTTGTTTCTTTGTTTTTTTCTTGCCTTTTTTTTCTTTTTTTTTCTTTATTTTTCCTTCCTACCTTCCTTCCTTTCTCCCATCTTCTTTTTCTTTTTTCTTTCTTTCTTTTTCTTTCTTTTCTTTCTCTCTTCTCTTTTTTTTTGTCCTTCATTATTTTTCTTTCCTTTTTTTCCTTCTTTCTTTTCTTCTTTTTCCAATATAGAGATGCCTAGTGTGGTAGTTAATCTTTAGAGATGGCCCCAAACAATGTTTGTGTTTCCTACCCATGAATATAGGCTGGTCCTATGAAGAAAGTGATATGCTGAGACTTCTAAGCCCAGGCATTAAGAAGACTTGGAAGCTTTTGCTTCCTTCTTTTTGGAGATATAATCCATTGTGTATAAATCCAAGTTACCCTGATGGAAAGAGAGGCCATATGGTGAGGTCCTGGACGACAAAAGGATTTGAACAAGCAGCAAGGAGCCAACCACGAGATCCTATCTGCAGCCCATTGGCCTCATGAAAGACCTCAAGTGAGACCAGTAGAGGAACCACCCAAGCAGGACCTAGCCAACTCAGAGAATCATGAAATAAAATAAAAATTGGTTGTTGTTTTAAGCCACTAGATTTTTGAATGGTTTGTTCTGCAGCATAATTGGCCATCTACCCCTAGTCTGAAACTTCAGTAACCTTTAACAAGTTCTTGAAACAACTGGGCTCAAACAGGCCAGTTTGGAACAGAGACAGGGGACCTGAAGGGCAGACAATGGATAGTAGATGGTGGTCAGCAGATAGGAGAAGGAGAGTTTATGCCAAAGATGGAATAAAAACCCAGGAAATGGAAATACAGAGGAAGGAAAAGCAATGTTTCTTAGGAACTTGAATTTAGTTCTATGTAACTCTGAATCTCTCTCGTATCCCAGGCTTTGTTTAAAATAGAGGAAACTGCTAAAAAAATTTTTTTTTAATTTAAAAAAAAGGGGGCCGTCTAGGTGGCTCTGTCCATTAAGTGTCCGACTTCGGCTCAGGTCATGATCCCACGGTTCGTGAGTTCGAGCCCCACATTGGGCTCTATGCTGAGAGCTCAGTGCCTGGAGCCTGTTTCAGATTCTTTGTCTCCCTCTCTCTCTGCCCTTCCCCTACTCGTGCTTGCTCTCTCTCTCTCTCTCTCAAAAATAAATAAACATTAAAAACAAATTTTTTCAAATAGAGGAAAATGCTGCTCATTACATGGTTTGCCTAGGCTTGACACTTCAAGAAGTGCATCTATTTCCTTTTTTTGTGGTCATTCCTGGATTCAAGAATTAAGGAGACTCAATGAAGAAAACTCACCAGGGCTCCTGCGTGGCTCAGTCAGTTAAGCGTCTGACTCTTGGTTTCGGCTCAGGTCATGATCTCACGGTTCGTGGGTTGGAGTCCGGCATGGAGTCCCGAATGGAGCCCCACATCCGCAGTGTAGAGCCTGCTTGGGATTCTCTCTCTGCCCCTTCCCTGTTCTCCCTGTCTCTCTCGTTCTCTCTCTCTCTCCCTCTGAGAATAAATAAACTTTTCCAAAAATGGAGAAAACTCACCAAGTCATACTTTTGGGGGATTGGACCAGGCAAATAATCATCTGAAGCCATTGGATCTTTGTATTTCTAGAAAGGAGTATCTTGTTTGGAACCTTGGAGGCATTTGAGACTTTTTTTTTTCTTTTCCTTTTTTTTTTTCCAATTTAACTGGCTCGGGGCTCTGACAGACCCCTGAGTGACTAAGGTGCAGGCAAAGAGATTGGTTCTGGGCCCTTGTCTTCTATCCACAGGAGAAAAACTGCATCATTATTGGTTATGTATCCTTGGAGTGTCTGTCTATCTAGAATGGCCACAAAGCCTTGGATAAAACTAAGAAATTTGGAAGAAACATGTAACTTAAAACTAGCTCAAAGTCACTTGCTTCTTCTATTTATTTATTTGGTCTGAGACGATTCCCACATTCACTTACCATATGGCATTAAATCATTCTGGTCCTTGAGTTATTATTACATGATTCAAAGAGTATAATTTGCAGAATTGCCAGCCCAGGCTGCACTCTGTCCCACACCAAAAAAAGACCACAAGGAGGGGAGAAGAAAAATGACTGTTTCCTGGTAGCCCATATTTACGCAATTTTCTCCCACCACAGATTGTTTTGGCAGTCTAGACAGAGTCTTGTAAAATCCTTCCCTGATGTCATCCACATCCTTCCTTGATAAGTTCAAAATGCGTCCCGAGCAAGCATGGCTCCTCTAGCAATGTCATACAAATAATGAGTGCACAGCCACCGGGAGAGGCCTTGGACTCTGGTAATTTCCACATGAAGGAACGGACTGATGAGCTGGCCACCAGATTATGTAAATATGTGGCCGACAATGCGGCCGCCCGAAGGGGAGAAAGAAACACACATATGGACGGTACGTGTTTTAACAGAACTTTGTGGACAACAGAACAGTCAAGACAGAAGTAGGCTAGATTCAGGGAAAGAAAGATGGAGGAAATTATGTTCTTAGTAAAACCAGGGACACACTCTGAAATTAATACTTCCGTAAGAGACAACTTACAATTGTACATCAAAGAGAACACACTGGGGCTTATTTCCGTCATTTTTGCAGAGGAAAGGTGGTTCCAGGTTAGGATTTGAAATTCAGGTTCGAAGAAGAAATTTACTTATTTTTATCATTTTCTTTCTTTATCAGCGGAGTAATAAGTCACACACACCACCACTTGTACAAATAGAACAGAGGATACAAATGTGGTTCTTCTCTAATAGAAGATAAAATTCCCAAGACACATTCACACAATGATCGGACCTATAGCCTCATTGAAAATCAATTCCAGTTGGTTAGAAAAAAATTTTTTTGAATCAGAACACACAGGGACAGACACAGCCCCTACTCATCGTTTGAAAATTTTCTGTGTGATAAATTTTTATCTTTATGTGATTATATTCTTCTGGCCTTCGGGGGAATTGAAAGAAAAATGCTTCTCACGTGGCACTTTTAATATTCTCTTCAATCTGGTTAAATTCTTCAAAACAAACGAAGTGGTATAGAAAGGAATGTTCAATTTCATTCTCACATTGTCCCCGCAGTTGGTGATTTCAGAACGGCAGGAAATACTTAGATGTATGTTTTTTTTTTTGCCTACATCCCGACACGTTTATCAACTCCTCAGCCTTTCTTCTCTCCATCCGCTTCTCGAATGCTTTCCTTCAGGTCCTCTGTTTCTTTCCTTGCTGGGCTGTTTCAGGATCGATGTAAGTGTGCTTCGGTGCAGCCCCCCCTGGTAACTAAAACACAGACATGATCTTGTTCTTTCCTAACTCAAAGCCATTTGGTGGCCTCTAAACACCCTATCATGCCTTCCCAGCAGCCCCTGCCTGCCAATGCCCCTACCTGGCCTCTGCTGGACCCACATCTTCTACCATCACCTAGACCTCTGGGTCCTTTCAAGCTTCCAATGCTTGGCCAATTCCTGCCCTCCTTCAAGAATGTACCATGCTTCCTCTGCCTGGCAGGTTACTACTCATTCTTTAAGAAACAAACCTCGTGCCAATCTTGTCATCAGTCCGTGTGGTCCTGCTGGGACATCTTTAATTGGCCAGTGCTAGTTGCACGTTCCACAACTGACATCACCTGAAAAGAAGCCTTTGTTGCCCTTACACCCTTACCCTTGCTTCTGACTGAACCCACTACGAGTATGTGTTTCAAGCTCATCTCTCCCAACTCTGTGCCTTCCCAGTCTCTGACCTCCACTCCTTCCCTCAGAGACATTTGCCTCTCTGACTTTTTTTTTTAATTTATTTTTATTGAAATGTAATTGACATATAATATCGTGTAAGTTTAAGATGTACGATGCGTTGATTTGATACATTTATAGATTGCAATATGATTGCCACTGTAACATTAGCTAACACTCTATCACCTTCCTGTAGCTATCGTTTCATTTTTGTGGTGGGAACATTTCAGATCTTCCCATGCTTATTGTAGCGTTAGTCCCGGTAACCAATCTATGGACACAATGGAAGTGTCTATCGAGGGATGAATAGAGAAACCTATATATAAACCTAAATAAAAATATATGCCTGCAATGGAATATTAGAGAAAGAAGGAAATCCTCAATTTTGCAGCCACATGGATGAAACTTAAGGGGATTGTGCGAAGTAAAATAAGTCAGGCACAGAAAGACAAATACAGTATATTATATGGTATCCCGTATAGGTGGAATCTAAAAAAGCCTAACTGGTAAGAACAGAATAGACGGTTGTCATCGGGCGCTGGAGGGTCGGGTGAGGGGATTGGGGAGATGGTGTTTAAGGGCACAAACTTGCAACTAGTAGATGAATAATTCCTGGAGATCTACTGACAGAGTAGTGATTTTAGACAATACTGTATTATAAACTTCAAAGTCGCTAAGAGACAAGATCTGACTCTGATGTTAGTCCATTTATGTCCTCTGTTTTGAATATCCCACTCTCAGTTGTGGGGCTTAATATTTTATCAGACTTACTAGGTTGGCACACTGGGTTGTTTACCTCAGCCCCTGCCAACAAGGGATGTGTTAAAATTCTGTGCTCCGTTCTTCTCCAGGAGATCATCTTATATTTATCTTTATGCTTTTACCCAGCAGTAAGCTCTTAAAAAGCAATCGTAGTATTTTACTCGTTTTGGTATCCTCGGAGCATGATATAATGCAGTGTTTGTTGAATGAGTGGGTGTGATTCTCCGATTTCTTACCTATACATTTCATTATATCCACCTGCTTTATCAAATTGCTTAGAATATACTGGGCCCCTGACAAATATTTTTGGATTAAATAAATAAGGTTGTTCATTTCTATACTGTTTGACTTGTTACAATGAAGTGAAAAACAAAAGAGAAAAACTAAAGACATTTTCAAAAACAAAGAAATATGGTGGTTATGTCCTTCTAAGTTTAGCATTGTGGACTCACTGTGGAGACTAAATTGGGAATACCTCCTTAATTAAAAATTTGTGAATATGTGGGAAAAAGTCCTGAAGTAACGTCCATGACAAATAAGAGAGGCTTTCCAAACAGGTGCAGCCGAGAAGCAATATCGAAAAGCAATGGTTTCCAAACTCTTTATTTAAATGTAGTTGAAAATGATTTAATAATAGTTTGAAGAAAAGTAACAGTAATTTATTTTTTAGTTAATTTTTTTCCCTTGGGGGGAATATCTTTTTTTAAATATTTTTTTAAGTTTATTTTTGAAAGAGAGACAGAGTGCAAGTGGGGGAGGGGCAGAGCGAGAGGGAGACACAGAATCCGAAGCAGGCTCCAGGCTCTGAGCTGTCAGCACAGAACCCAATGTGGGTCTCAAACTCATGAACCGTGCGATCATGACATAAACTGAAGTCGGATGCTTAACCGACGGAGCCATCCAGGCGCCCCTTGAGGGGAAATTTCTTTAATCAAGATGTTGAACCATTGATGGAGCAAACTGATGTGAGCTGTACAAGTCATGAGGAAGAGACTTTTACACACACTGCTGTGATCTGAGGAAGCAATGGATGGCTGTTCGCAAGAAGCTGTCCACAAGATGCTGCCTCCAGCAAATGTGGCTGCAGGATGGCAGGAAGGAGACGGAGTAGGAGTGAGCACGGCCTTTGGGCTCTGCCCTTACAAGCTGTGTGACCCTGGACAGTTCATGCAACCTTAATTCTTCCTTTGTAAATAAAGGGAGGTGACCATCAAGGACCTTGCTGAATTCTTGTGAGAAATAATTTAGATACATATAAAATGCCAAACACATGCTTGGATTATTGTAGGTGCCATATACAACCATTATTTTAAATTCGATTTGACCATAAACTCCTGAGGGGCAGTGCGAGTGCTTGGCACTGTAGCTACTCACTGAATATTAATTGAATGAATGGGGCGCCTGGGTGGCTCAGTCGGTTAAGCATCCGACTTCAGCTCAGGTCACGATCTTGCAGTCCGTGAGTTCGAGCCCCGTGTCGGGCTCTGGGCTGATGGCTCAGAGCCTGGAGCCTGCTTCCGATTCTGTGTCTCCCTCTCTCTCTGCCCCTCCCCCGTTCATGCTCTGTCTCTCTCTGTCTCAAAAATAAATAAACGTTAATTTAAAAAAATATATTGATTGATTGAATGAATGAATGAATGAATACTAAACACTCAATTCTAGGGATGAGGGGGCTGACCACTTCTGTCAGGAAGGGAGCTGCTAAATCAGGAGGAGCAAGAACCAGGAATGCTGAGAATAATAACTTATTTTTAAAAGATATGGGTCCCCAGTAATGTTAGTCATGGGTGTATCATAAATATCTATGATAAATAACACATCTAAAAACCATTAAAGTAGCTGGTTGACTGGTCCTTCTCCGATTTGCTTATCCGATTTGCAATAATTAAAATTATTGCCATCATTAGCTCACTCACCTAAGATAAACTAACTGCTTACAATATGTCAAGGGCTGTACAGGTATGATCATTAACCATACTTTGAGAGAAGGAAGCCTCCTTACGGCACAATTCCGTAAGAGGACTGGCTATCCAACTTAACATTCCCTGGGCCCCTGTGTCTTAAAATAATGAAGTCGTGTCTTTGGGAGGATTCCCACCATTGAAAGGAAAAAAAAAAAATAATGAGGAAGTGTCTGTACATCATTCAATTTCACTTATAATTTGGGAAAGATAAAATAAAACAGCAAGATCTCCTTTTTGCCCATTTGTTGCAAGGCTTGAAGAACATGAGAATAGCAGCTGTTGGCCCTCACCTGGGGGAGGTGTGGCGCTCACATATTGTTGGCACAGGTGTAACTTAACGCTACCCTGAAAACCGACTTGATGAACATACAGAAAAATTGAGGATGTGTTTATCCTGCGACCCAGCAGTTCCACTTGGGTATACTTCTTTAAAAACAGAAGCAAAAATGGGGCGCCTGGGTGGCTCAGTCGGTTAAGCGTCCGACTTCAGCTCAGGTCACAATCTCGCGGTCCGTGGGTTCGAGCCCCGCGTCGGGCTCTGGGCTGATGGCTCAGAGCCTGGAGCCTGCTTCCGATTCTGTGTCTCCCTCTCTCTCTGCCCCTCTCCCGTTCATGCTCTGTCTTTCTCTGTCTCAAAAATAAATAAAACTTAAAAAAAAATAAAATAAAAATAAAAACAGAAGCAAAAAACTCCCAATCTATACACACAAAGAGATACATTCATTGAGACACTTTTGCATCAGAAACAACAACAACAACAACAACAACAACAACAACAACAACAACTGGCTACACCCTGAATGCTTAGCGGTAGGTCAGAAAATAAGTAAATTGTGCTGTGTTTATAAGATGGTCTCAACCAATTATAATGATCATGGCTGTATCTAAAAATGATGAGGGTGAGGGAAAAGGAATTACAAAATTGTATATTGACTTGTGTGAATTTAAAAGCACAAATAAAATAACAGCGTATCGATACCACTATACGTGTGAGAGGATTAAAACTGATCCAGAAGCTTGTGACTCTTGATCTGGGGGTTGCAAGTTCAAGCCCCACATTCGGTACAGAGCCTACTTAAAAAGAAATAGAGATTTAGATTTATCTGTCAGTTTTTATTTCTTTTTTTTTTTAATTTTTTTTTTTAACGTTTATTTATTTTTGAGACAGAGAGAGACAGAGTATGAACAGGGAAGGGGCAGAGAGAGAGGGAGACACAGAATCGGAAGCAGGCTCCAGGCTCTGAGCCATCAGCCCAGAGCCCGACGCGGGGCTCGAAATCACGGACCGTGAGATCATGACCTGAGCTGAAGTCGGACGCTTAACCGACTGAGCCACCCAGGCGCCCAGTTTTTATTTCTTAAGAAACACTGGCAGCAACTCCTGGCCCCCAAAGAGGACACTTACCTTGTCCATGGAACCTTCCATGACTCCCCAAGCAGACGTGATAGCTCATCCACCTTATCAAACCCTATTGAAAAGAATTGTTTGCAGGTCTGTTTTCATGCTAAACTGATTTCCCCCATGTCAGGGAGTCTGTATTATTCATTTCTGTACCTCTTGCGTAGTACAGTAGAAGACCCCAAATGGGGATTCAATAAATATTTGAGGAGTTAAAATAAAGCCTAATGTGCGAGGGGAAAGTCCTAGAAAGCACTTGTTTAGAGCCAAATAGGAATGAGCTCCAGGATTAACTGTTGTTTGCAGTTATCTATGGTCTTTACTATTCTTCACTAATGTAGCTAATGGAGTCATCATTACCCATAAGACCCATCATTAACCATAAGACCTTCTAATCAAAGAATGCAGGAAAACAGCTTTTCCAAGAGGAAATACTAAAAATATGAATATCATAGTTGCGGAAAGACCTCAGTGGTCATAAACTACTATGAGAAATTCTTCTAAAATCCCCCCATAAAAGAAATCATGTATGAAGTTGTTCTCTAAAGACATATAGAGCCTTACAAAATTAGTGGACACATACTATGTGCCAAATATGCTCCTTATGACCCTGCTTTAATTATGCCTCTTATACTCATTATAAGCATAGGAGGTAAGTATTATATGGCACCCATTTCACAGATGAAAACACTGAGGCACAGAGGCTGTGGAACTTGTCAATGTCATAGGACTAGGAACCAGTAATTTGAATCCAGTCAGTTTGGGGGGGTCTTTGTAGCTCAGTTGGCTGAGGGTCCGACTCTTGATTTCAGCTCAGGTCATGACCCCGGGGTCGCAGGATCGGGTCCCCCGTTGGGTCCCACAATGGGCTCCCCCCACACTGAGTGTAGAGCCTGCTTAAAATTCTCCCTCCCTCTCCCTCTGCTCCTCTCCCCCACCCCCTCTCTCTCTTTCTCTCTCTCTAAGATAAAATTTAAAAAAGAATCCAGTCAGTTAGGCTCCAGAGACTAAACCCCTAGTTTCTGTGTTTTACTACCTCTCAGTACTGTGATTACTTTATGTTGTCAAGATTCCATTGTTTTGTGTTTCATGAAATATATTACTGGATATTCACTTGCTTTATACAAGGATCACTTCTTAAAATATGAAAATAGTTCCATCGTGGTTGGTAAGCAGGCACTGCCCTGAGGTTCCTGAGTAACATTTCAATATTCTAGTCCTCTTGACCCACCTCTGGGATTTCAACAACCCCCTCTGTGAAACACACACACACACACACACACACAGAGGAGTAACATCGGGAGTCACTCTGACCTCTGCTCCAGATCTATGGACCCCGTGACGCTGATGGGCTGGTATCCATGTAATTCAGCTTGTCCAATATGGTGACTGCCATCCCTAAACATAGGGTCCACTTAGCACCCTCAGGATACAGGTAGTGGTAAGGTAGCCAGGGAGAGGTTGGGTGAGCTCCTTAACAATTAGAGACTCACAAATCCCCGTCAGTCTTCAGGCGTTTGCTGCCTGCAGACAGGGCATGGGCTCTGCCCTTGAGAGAAGTGAGTTCGCCTCTCAGCTCCACCGGCCACTCATTATATGGCCTTGGGCAAATGACTTAACCTTGCAGAAACTCAGCTTTTCACTGAGGGATGATGCTCATCTTTCATGGGCTATATGAGAATTAAATAATAAAAAGTACACGAAGTGCTTAATTTAGCGTTTGGCTCATAGCTGTTAATATCAGAAGACATTAACGGTGCCAGACGTTATTGTTCTTACATAAAATAGGCGTGGTAGTTGACAGTTAATAATCAATTGAGAAAAGCAAAGCTATCAGAAACACGCCTGATACATAATAAACTCAAAATATACGTGCTGATTATTAGTTTGCTATAAGTCAATTCTATTTAAAGTTTGTAAGTCATGTATATATATATATAACTTTATATATATATATATATACATACATATATAGATATATATAATAGGCCTATTTTAAACTTTTTTTCTCTTAAAAGAATTTTTTCTAGGTTGAAACTCTGTGAAAAACTTCTGTATAAATAGGCGTATTTTTGCCACCTTTGTATAAGGATTCAAACCCTAATATAGCTGATATTGCAGCTTGACGTTTATGCCTTCAGTTTGAAAGCCTGATGAGACCATTTTCTGCTTAGGAAAAGCCAACCTCAACATCTCCCTGACGAGATCGGTCACAAACATGTTTTAGTATTTTGTTTCAATACTTTGAGGCAGTGGTGAGTGGATTCTAATTTTGAGAGAAAATTACCCAAAAAGAAGAGGGGGGACAAAACCACATTAGTTTACATTTTATTTTCAATTGATTTTGACAAAAAGGAAATGAATGTTCTCAGGATGGGATCCTCAGGGAGAATGTTTATTTTCTTTCTGGAACATGGGAGCGGAGAGTTTTAAGGAGTGGGATAGAGAGATGAGGGAGGTCCTCCTGTGCATTCCCACAAAGGAGATGAAATCCCACTGAAACTTCAGTTGCCATGAGCAACCAATGGAAACACTGACACTGAGAGAAAGGGTTTCTGGTTTGAAAATGATGTTTTTATTACGTATCATCTGAAAATATTGAATGAAGAGTCAGATCGTTGATGCTGGCCCTGTCTCTGCGGACGGTCAGAGCTGTGGCCTCAGGTAATGTGTTTAACCTCACTGCCTCCCAGAACCATTATGTGTAATGTTTGTGGGTTGGACGTGGTATTTTTTAATCTCCATTTTAAGCTCCTCTAAATTTAAGTTTCGAGTAAGCAAATGTAGAAGGTAACCAATGTCTAAAACATTTCTAACCCTGCACACGCTGGCCATCAAGACGAACACACGGCTTAACTCAATTAACTCACAATTGTGAGACACCTATGTACTTTATAAAGACAAAATGCAGCGATATAGACATAAAAGACAATATAGATATAAAAATACAAAGAGAAATGTTGTCTTCTCCAGGAGCTCCCAGTGCTGTCTCCAGATGATCTACAACACTGCGAGATTAAACACGGCAAAAGATACTGCGAGGGATGAGGGTCGGAGACAATCTGAGAAGTCCCTGAGTGGAATTTTAAGGACAGATGTTGAGCATGTCAGCTATTCTTTTTTTTTTTTTAAGATTATTTATTTATTTTTAAGAAAGAGAGAGAGTGTGTGTGAGTGGGGCAGGGGCAGAGAGACAGGGGGGACAGAGGACCTGAAGCGTGCTCTACTCAGAAAGCCAGATGTGGGGCTCAAACTCACGAACCGCGAGATCACAACTGGAGCCAAAGGCAGACGCTTAACCAACTGAGCCACCCAGGTGCCCCATAGCATGTCAGCCATGCTACAATCCATAAGCTTCACACATAAATGAACCAGCCGTCTCTCTCAGTTGATGGTCTCGTACGTGTCTGTGTGAAGGGGCCCCTTTGGAAACAAGGCATCCCTTTGGGTGTGCGATGGGCATTTAAGTATTGCTGTTGCTCAGCAAGTAGTTTGGAGCTCTCTCCAGGCAATTCTGGCAAGGCCGTATTTATAACATTTTGTAAACAGCGGGACAAGCCTCCCACTGCCACACTAAGCCTTGCCTGTATAGGACTCAGTTCCTGTCTGCTCCCACCAAGCAAGAACACGGCAGACCCACTGCTATTTTCAGCCAGCGACACCTCTTAGATGAGTTACCAAGCAAGCCAGGACATAAATTTCAGAGGAACACAGGACAGCAAACAATTCTTATGTGGCGTTCTGTAAAGAGCCAAAATTGCTCTAAGGACTCTACCAATGTCGCTTAAAATTTCCAGGGGCCATTGTTTCTCGCACCCCAGAGAGCTGATTGATCCCCTCTTAACAGCAGCCAGCTTTTTCAATCCAAACTGTGGCCGTTAACATTGGTCTCAGGTAATTAAAAACAACAGGCTGCTTAAAAGATGGATTTTCCTTTCAAGCAGTTGTTTGTTCTATTCTGGCAGAAAATTGGAATCCCAGAGGGATATATTACAACCTGTCTCCTCCCAAGTAGGAGACGGTTAATAATAATAGACACCACCACTTTTGGAGTCCTTTTCTGAGCCAGGCTCTTTCACAGACATTAGTTAGCTAAATCCTGTTGGTTATCTGCAATGGCGGGTATTATTTTCCTGGGAGCCCGAGGCTCAGAGACATTAAATAACCCCATGGCAAGAATATGGCAGAAAGACATGAAAATATTTGTCTAGCCAGGATTCATCCTACATGGCAACGTGTTTAGGTTTCTAAAGTAAAATCTGTGGGAATGGGGGCTGGGAATCCAAGTTCATCACAGAGACCCTCTCTTTTCTCTACAGAGGAGTCACCTATGATCAGTTACCTCCGAGCTGCAGTTGGGAAGAAACGTGGGCCAGATGAGAACGATACTTTGACACAGCAGGAAAATATTTGGACATTCGTCATGTATTTCGTTAATCTTACCTATGTCACTACTCATATTTACCTATGAATCGTGTCCCTAGGGATACCCTCAATTATGAGTGAATATTCTAGCAAAGGTGGCCATCAAGTACTTTTTTCCATTGCTCTTAATGTTAAAACGGGCATATGTTCTGATAGAAGGAAAAAAAGTTTGGACTCTGGACATAGCCAAATGAAACTTTAAGGTTATAGCACACCTTTGAAGAACCTACTCAAAAATATTTTCTCATTTAAAATGGAATACAATCTTGTTAAATAAATAAGATCCCAGAGGGATGTACAAAGATATCCACAAAGCAAAATCAATGCTATGTCAACCATGAGCACTGTATTAGGAGTTCTGGTTTCATATCACATTTTCTGCAGTGTCAGCAATAAAGATACAATGATTTTACTAGTCTCAAACATCTCAATGCTTTCAAATTTCTATGTATTCTTAATTACTTTTCTCAGCCTATTGCTTCAAATTACACCGCTTGATCTCATTGGATATTTTCCCCAGGAACACCTGTGAGCTCCTTTTATTTTTTTTTCCTTATATATAGTTAATTATATTCTGTCTTTTCCCTAGTGCACATCAGGAGGTTTACAATGGGTATATCTCAAAAGTGGCACAAGTTAAAAGTGGCATAAAGGAAATAAAATCAGAGACAAGGATTCAACAGAAATAGAATAAAAAGTGCTTATGTTCGTGACCCACATGTACTCTGGAGTAGGGAATAAAATAAGGAGGCACTTTGGCAGTAGGTTTGCCAGCAGCTAAGTGAAAAAAATGTGGTCGGTTATACAGTTCAGAGTCCGTAAGGTAAAAACAGACTGACCGCTCAGAAGAATTACATCTCTTCTTGGTGGTGAAATCGGGCAAGAATTTCTCCCAGGAGTGTTGTAAAGAAGACGAGGTATGATGTGGAAAATACATTTCTGACAACAAAGAGGCAGAAGCTCTTTCTTTCTTTCTTTTTTTTAAATGTTTATTTATTTCTGAGAGAGAGAGTGAGACAAAGCGTGAGTGGGGGAGGGCCAGAGAGAGGGAGACACAGAATCTGAAGCAGGCTCCAGGCTCTGAGCCATCAGCCCGGAGCCCGATGCGGGGCTCGAACTCACGGACTGCGAGATCACGACCTGAGCCGAAGTCGGACGCCCAACCGACTGAGCCACCCAGGCGCTCCGAAGCTCTTTCTTACAAAGACACCCAATCTAGACCGATGGGATCCTGTTGAGGGTCAGCTTGCTAAAAAGAGAATTTCAGAGATTTTTAAGTTAGCTACAGTTTTTGGTTTGTTTGTTGTTGTTTTATTTTATTTTATTTTATTTTAATTTATTTTATTTTATGTTTTTGAGAAGAAGGGGGGGAGGAAGCCCAGAAAATTAAGGGTGGAAAGTTTGATCCTCCCTTGGCAATGAAGACTCAAGCCAGTGTTTTCTAGTTAAACTCAAATCTGAAAGCTTTTAGGCGCCATGCAAGGGTTTGTTTACAATTACCTATTGGTTGATGTGGTCAGGACAAAGATGGCTTTCGATACACATAGAGTGATCCATCAATGGATGTCTGCAGCACACTGTTAGACATAATGTTGGTTAAATATAGCATATCTGAAATGGGCGCTCTTAGCTCATCGTTAGAGACAGAGCAGTGGGAGGTTAGCGTATCTCACCCTTCCATATTCTGTTTTCATTGCTGGGACCAGGTGCCTGCAAACCTCCGTTCTCCTTCCCCAGCTCTGACAACAGGAAGCCCCAGAGGGACAGGGAAAGGCTGGAGGAAGAGGAAGGGACTGGCTCCTCCCTGGGAGTTTACTGCTCCTGTAACGGATTCTCCACCTCGAAGCAGCGGCTGGTTCCATAGACACATTTGGCTCCAGTTTGTAAATGTCCCCCTTCCTAGACCCGGTCTTCACCCCCTCGGAGGTACCGGCATGAGCGTGCTGGTGCTACCTCCTCAGACACATGAGTCTAAGAGCTATGAGGGTCCCCCTTGGACTCCTGAGACACCAGCACCAGTCACACAGTCTTCTCTTCAGAGGTTTGGGTCTTAGAGGGCCCTTCCTCTAAGTTGCTGACTTCTAATAATCCCAACCTGGACCTTCAGTGCGGGAGCTCCTTCCTGCAGCCATCACTTTTGAAATACCCCAGCTCTCCTTTTCTGCCTTTGCAGTTCCCAAAACTAGAGTAATAAGATTTCATGGGTCTGTTTTCTGTTTCCAGGATTCTTGCTGGCACAGTGGTAAATACAAGATGGCTTCAGGGAACCCCCAAATTTCCATAAATTGAGGAGTTGGTGTTCCCTTAGAATAAATGTATAGTGTATTTCATTAATACCTTCAGTTCCTAATTTCTTACGGGTACTAGCAAAGTCATTATCTAGAAAATAACCTGTCTCTGGACATCTTTGAAGTAATAGCAATTTGGGGCATCTGGGGGCTCAGTCAGTTAAGCATTCGACTTCGGCTCAGACCATGATCTCATGCCCGACTGGCATCAGGCTCTGTGCTGACAGCTGGGAGCCTGGAACTTGCTTTGAATTCTGTGTCTCCCTCTCTCTCTGCCCCTCCCCTGCTCGCTCTCTCGCTCTCTCTCTCTCTCTCTCTCAAAAATCAACATTAAAAAAATTTTTTTTGAAGTCGTAGCAATTTATATGATCAAGGTTGTAATACCCACCAGGTATGCACCAGATTGGTGAGTGCCCATTTTGTACTTCCTGCTAGATTTTTTTAGGTTGGCCAGATATCTATGGTTACATTTTTATATTCTGATTATAAATGATTTGTATGCACTTCAGGAAAGTGGGGAAAAAATGGAAAAGCATAACACGAAAAGTTTTAATTATTTGTAGTCCCACAATACTTGTTTATGTTATCGTTATATGTATATATGTTATGTATATTTATACGTATTCAGTAGGCTTCTTATTACACACATTTTTATAACCTACTTTTTCATTCAATCACCCATTTATTTTTTAAAAAATATTCTTAATTCATTGCATCTTTTTAGATGAAAGATTGACGTAAAATTAAGTCCCCAAAAGAAAAAGACGCCGGCCTAATCTTGAATATATAGTATTATTAGTTTGCATTTGTTTTTAATTCAGAGGTCTCCTAAAGAACAGGAAGAAAGGGTGAAGCTCTGAGACAGGGAAGGTAGATAGACTCCAACACGTGTGCCCACAGCATTGGCTGCATAGTTCCCTGCCATGACAGCATCCCTCCCATGACAAGGCTCCCAGTGGGACATCAGCTACTGGGATCTCTTAGCAGTCTTCAGTGGCTATGGTGGCATGAGCCATGTGTCTGCTAACCACACCCTGAGGCACGTTACTGGATCTTGCAAAGTGGAGTCTTTTTCATTCACCATTAATTGTCACCAGAGAACTCTGCTCAAGTGAAGACTTCATTCATTCATCTAATCACAAACGCACAGTGTGTTTCAGTTATCTATCGCTACACGACAAACCACGACAAATCTTAATAGCATAAAACAATACCCATTTTATTATGCTCATAATTCTCTGGGTCAAATATTCAGGCTGGGCACAGAGACGATAGCTCGTCTCTGCTCTGGGATGTTTGGGGTCTCAGCTAGAGGCTGGAATGGCTCCACTGGGGGTTTATGCTGTCATCTGAGCTCCTCGGTTCTTCTCCACAGGGCGTCTGCCAGGATCCAATGTGGGCAGACGGCTCCCTGGACTGAGATAACAGGAAGGAACAGATAAGAATCTCTCTCTCTCCTGGCAGTTTCCCTAGGTGGTTAGCCTGGGCGTCCTTACAGCATGGCAGTCCCAGGATGAGCAACCTTCTCTCATGGTGACTGACTCACCCTGATTAAGCATTCCAACAGTGCACAGTGGGAGCCTCAAGACTTCTTATGACCTAGCCTCAAAATTCACACAGCACCATTTTTGTCACATTCTATTGGTTACACAGGGCCAGTCACCTTTTGGTGAGGAGATCGAAGTTGGGAGTTGAAGTTCTTCGAGAACCCTCTGTTGAGGGATAGTTACCACATACTATTTTGTAGATCAGTAGGCTTTTCCACTTGAATCACCTTCACTGACACTCACTGTGCTCTATGCAGTGGAAGTCTGGGATTCTCATCATTGAAAGCAGGAGACGAAAAAGGGGATCCAGTGGTTTTCCAAACCAATAGATCATTTACTGCTGGTAACTCCATGCTTGGGAGTATTTTTCTCAGAGAGTATGAATAACACTTTGGAGTCTAAGTCACAGGGCGAGAAGCAGAAGCAAGCATTTGGGTATCGGAAATGGAAGGTATTGGAGAGGAAAGTTCACGGAAGAGAGAGTGCAGTTAACTACCAAATGTTGAATAACAGAATACCAACAGAGGGAGAAGTGCGGCATTTTGGAGCAAAATCTTTGAACACAGCTTATAATAGCGTCCTTTTTCAGAGAATTCTTACATGAGTCAAGGCGAAGGAACATTAAAGAAAGCCTACCAGTGCAGACATCTAGAAAAGGTTTGTTAGTTCTATTTTATAAATGAAGAAGGAGGCACATTAAGTGACTTGCCCTAACATACATAGCTAGTTAAGTAGCAGAGCCCGGATGACAGCTCAGATTATGTAACTAGAAGTCTGTGCTCTCTTTAGCTGTGTCATGTGTCATGAGATCTTCTACGTCAGACACCATACACTGAACAGTTAGAGTTCTTGGTTATAAACACAGAAACTTGGGGCGCCTGGGTGGCTCAGTCAGTCCAGCATCAGACTGTTGGTTTCAGCTCAGGTCGTGATCTCACAGTTTGTGAGTTCGAGCCCTGCATCAGGCTCCACACTGGTAGCTTGGAACCTGCTCAGTATCCTCTCCCCCTCTCTCTTCCCCTCCCCTGCTGGCACTGTCTCTCTCTCTCTCTCTCTCTCTCAAAAGAAATAAATAAACTTTAAAAATAAATAAACATAAACACTTGCTTTGGCTAGTGTGAACAGAAGTGAAATTTAATGGAAGGCTATCAAGTAGCTTACTGTGTGGACAGGAACGCTGAAGGATTTATGTCAGAAAATACTAACGGAGACAGTCATGGTCAAGCCAAAGGAAGAGACTGGCGAGGGCACTGGCGTTAGCACTTGCAGCCTGGACCCTCGTGGCGAGCCACAGCTATGGCCACTGCTGTTCTATTAATGTCACCGATCACAATCCTAGTGAGTATCGTGGAGCCTTTATGTCATCTGTCAGGATCCCAAGTCCCAGGTGGGAGCATCTGATTAGTCACATGCTCTAGCTGTCAAGTGGTTGTTTAAAAAAGAAACACCTAGGCCTGTGTGCCTACCTCTCACGAAGCACATACAGTGGCCTTCACCAAAATGAAATGTGGCTGTGATTGCTGGCTAGCCAGAAATAAACAAGGGTTTGCTCTATGCATTTTAACCTGCAGTGACCACACTTTGGAGTTCCAGATAAAGCACACCATTCTCACTGGAAACGGATGGTTCGAGGCAGGGACGCTAGGAGTGCCCCGCCAAGCCCAGGATATTTGTCAGTGTGGTCCACATTCTGAGGCCTATTCTCTGCCCTCTGCAGCTAGTAAATGAAACGAAGGAAAAAAGAGAGGAGGGAAAAGCTTGCTGTAGGCTAGGACTTGTCCCTGCGCCCGTGACAGCAATGCCTGTGTTTACTTGTTTATCAGCGTAGAACAATCAGAAAAGATGGTGGTGGCAAAGTCAAAATTACATCAGCCCTTTTTGAGGCCGAGCTGACGACAGGATGATCTGAGTAAGAACCGTATTTCTTAGAACAACATGCGAGAAGGACTTTCAATGAATTCCCCGCACGACATCCTTAGCAGGGTATGAGTCTGATGTGTGCAGTCTAGCAAGTAATTCTTTGTAGACTGTAAGAGAAGGCTCGGAATGGGATGGGGGCAGAGCTCAGGACAATAGTGTTAGGGGGTTTGGGACTGAATCAGGGGAAGGGAGTAAGTATATATTGGTTTGTTTTATAAATCCAATAGGGAAATCCAAGAAGGGGATTTATAAGAAAGGGATTTCCAGGGCCCAGATTAAGTTGAGAGATGCATTACTCAGCAGAGACCATGAGTGAACCTGGCTAAAAGAGAGGTAAAAACAAACTCAGATGATGAAGCTTTTGTTAGCAGAGAGAAGTTAGATTTGGCATTGAACTAAAGGGATATGGTGAAAAGAGTAGAATGAATGACTGCATCAGTTGCCAGGGGAGGAGAAAGACTAGAACAAGGAGCCAGTTATGGAATACATACGAGAGGGTGAAATAGGAAAATAAATTCTTCAACGTTGAAAAGATTGCCTGGCCCATCCATTCTGGGTGGGATCAAGTCCTTAAAAAAAGCAAACCACTCTGAAAGCAAGCATTTTAAATTTATTGTCTTATGCCAGTCAAAGCCTCATCCCTATTTTACGGATGGGCAACTTGAGGTTGAGGGATGTTGAACTATTTTTACCAAAAATACCTCTTTAGCAGTGGGCTAGCTGCGATTTAAGCCCAAATCCGTGTGATTCAAAAGCCCAGGCTCTTTTCACTTTACGATAGCTCTCGAATTCAGAAAATTTAAAGGCAGAGGTTATCTGCTCTTGCATTTGTTTCCAATCTAAGCATTAAGTAGAAGAAAGAGGCTGTCTTTGAGATTCTTAGTAAATTTTAAAGGAAATAGAGAAAATATGAGCGCTTCTCGGTGAGAGGGAAGTAGAATGGGAAAGACGGGCAAGTCCACTCCCTGCAATTCCCCTTCCCCCCACATATATGTGATCTTTTCTGATTTCAGGACATTTTTTGATTACTCATCTAATGCTCATATGGGAGAGACAGATGGCTACCCTCCAAAGATTTATATTGTGCTCCCTTTCTTGGTGTAGTGTTGCTGTTGGGACAAAGTTGCCCCTCCGGGGACCACTCATTCCAGCCCCCCTTTCATCTAAACAGAGCCATGTAATTAGTTAATTTCAGGCCAAGGCCATTAGGAGACAGGTGTGCCTTTTTTCACCATCCGTCCTTCCCTCTCTTCTAGCTCGATAGTATCGCCCAGAATGACCTTGAAAGTCACTTGTCGAAGACAGCAGACCCTCTCTCAGCTTGGCTTCTGAATAAACTACCACTCTCTCACCTTCTTCCTCTCTCCAAACATGAAGATCAGTATTAAACTATTACCTGAGTAAGAATGTTTTATTTTGTGTTAAGCCATTGATATTTTGGGGTTTATTCCTTACAGCAGCTGGCATTCCCTGAACTAACACAATTGAATTAAGGTATTCAGTCTCTTTAGTGGTCTTGCTTCTTTCTTTCTTGTTTCACTTTTGATGCTCTCAGTTAGGATTTGCTGAGTTATTTGAAGTCAATTCATAAATCTGAGATGTTGCGGCTCTTAGCTCACTTTTCCATGCAGAATTAGTTCATTTGTTACTCATTGAGCAAGCATTTAATAAACATGTATCTTGTGCTACATGTTAAGTGCTGTATGGACTATGAGTAAAATTTTTTTAAATGTCTTTTTAGATGTAACACAGTCACGTAACTATAAGGATATTAAGGCAACGTTGTTCATAATACCAAAAGAAAGGAAAATATATAAATGTTTAAGACTAGAACAATGGATAATTACATCTATGGTGTATTTGTCTAACAAAACACTAAGAATTATGTTTAAGGGGAACTGAGTTTGAACTTTATTCAGTAGAGACTTGGAGATTGTTGAAACTTTTTGGGGATGTGAAATGATCAAACTGTACTTCAAGGAGAGTAATCAGTATGTAGGGTCAATTGAATTAGTAAGAGAATCATGGATGAGATGACCAATTGGTCTTGGTATTTGTTCTCACCTCCTTTTATCAGCGAGAGAACTACAGAGTATTAGCTGATCAAATAGCATCCCAGCTAACATCAGTATATCCTAGCCCCTCTTGAGATAGATGTCACCAGGCAACTAAGTTCTGGCCAGGAGTTGCTTTTACAGAAGAGAAGACTGGACTGTCTCTCCTCTCTTTCTTAAGTACCTCCCACTAGGATATCTTGGCCAGACGGTGGGAGTCAACCCATTGGCAGGGTGAGCTGCCTTCACATCTACGTCTGTTGTTTCAGTGACCATCAGATATTATGTTGAGAAAGAGCAGAACAGGTAGAACACAGAGGCCAGTAATTGTGAGCTCTCAAGCACAAAATGTGTGCTTGAGCTGCAACTAAGCTGCAAGGTCCTAACATGGTTGTGCCTTTTCTCTGCCTGGGTGCTCTTGACCTTCCCTGGGTCTCTTACAACGCCCTGCAGGCATTCTCTCATGGACGGGATCTTTTTTCAAATGAACACATAGCCAGTTTTCATTGAGGCTCGTTAGAAATTATGAGCCCCAATGTTGGGAGGTCGGAATGCTTAGAAGGAAAGCCTTTCACAAATCCTCTCTTGCTCTCTACTCTTTCAGCTTTTTTATAGCCTCATGTGAGCGAGGAAGCTCAAAAGTTGTGTCAAAAGTTTACAGATATGATAGGTTCCTCTCTCAACTCACAGTGAAATATAGCATCTATTATCTTGCCTTGGCTAAAACAGAGACAAGACAAACTCCATTTTAACACACGACCCCACAGATAATAGAAAGCCCAAAGCTAGAGAAAGCACACAAAAATTCACGAGATTTTCTTAAAGGTTTTTATTTGTATAAAAAAGTGTACCTTACAGGAGAGAGATACAGCCAGACTTCAGGAATAGAAAGGAACTTGGTGCTAGGAAGTCAGGAAGCAGTGATACTCGCCCTGGAATCTGAGTTACTGGTTCCTGCTTCTCTCTGACCTTTATCCTTTTCTTTCAGTGTATCCTGTTTTTCTGCTAATTACTCCACCTAATTGAAATGGAATGTCTCAGAACTCTAGTTTTTACATATTCTATGTGCAAGGAATTCATCGAAAAGGAATTCAAACTTCTCAGTACTAACTCCAAATTCCTAAAAGACAGAATGTGATTGGCACAGCTTTGATCAGCGTCCAATAAACTTTGGACATGGGGACAGGCGATGACCACAACTTCCTGAAACTCATCCTGTGAGTGAAGGATTGAAGGTCATGGGTCGTGCTGAGCTGGCTCCCCAAATACCTTCTTCATAGAGTGGCAGTACATTGCGGGAAATTGAAAGATATTGTGGAGAGAGAATCAAAAGGCCTTGGAAGTCAATTGAATGTAAACGGAGAGGAAAAGAGTCAAACATATTAAAGGTAGAGTCACAATAATCAGAGGAGGGCAGGGCCATTGATTCAAATAGGGGACAAAAATGAAGGGTAATCGTTCTGTTTGGGAAATTGAGATTCTGATGTGACATCTGAATGGAAGTTAGTAACGTGGGCTAGAATTCAGGAGAGAGCTAAGAGTTGGAGATAGTAATTTTTTCATTTATTTAATTGAAGAATTGATCCTGAGTACGTTCTCTGTGGCAAGTGCTCTTTTAGACGTTGGGGTTATAGCAATGAACAGACAAGTGGTCCTAACCCAGGTAATTGTGTCCTCCATGGTTTTATGAATAGGCTTAAGAAACTATGAATCTCTTCAAATAATGAAAAAATTCATATGGGCTATGGAATGAATGTTTGTGCCCTCCCCCCCCCCATTCATATGTTGAAATACTAATCCTTAATGTAATTTTATTAGGAAGTGGGATCTTTATGAGGGGATTAATTCATGAGTGTGGAGCTCTCATAAATGGAATTAGTGCCCTTATAAAAGAGAACATTTCTGCCCCTTCCACCAAGTGATGACTCCGTGAAGACAGTGGTCTATGAACCAGGAAGCAGGTCCCCATCGGACACAGAATGTACCAATACCCTGATGTTGAACTGTGAGCCTCCTAAACTGTGGGAAATAAGTGTGCTGTTTAAGCCACCCAGTCTGTTTTTTTGTTTTTTGGGTTTTTTTCATTATAACAGCCCGAATGGACTAGGACAATATGCATATGCTTAAGTGAATTTTTTTTGGGGGGGGAAGTCCCTGGCTTTTAACAGAATCTTAAAAGATCAACACTTTGATTGACATCAATGTAGACGGTACGAGAGAAGGCAGAGAAGCCAGAAAAGAAGCAGACAACCTAACAGAATAAGATTTTGAAACATTACCTTACGTTATTGAATTTTTCCTTCTTGCCAATTCCTTTTATGCACAGTTGACTATAAACCCCGAGGCTGAGGCTTAATGTGTTAAGAAAACAAAGAATAAAGGGGTGGGGGAGGTGGATCTCAGCAAGAAAGAGAGATTATTCTTTTTTGAGTTCCAAAAGAAGTTCTTGAAAGCCAATGATAGAGACACTGTCTTTGAAAGAGAAAGACTGTTGTTGTTGTTTTTTTTAACTCTCCACCCCCTAACACACAGCTAAGAGTCTGGTGGACTCAGAATACTTTCTTCATTAAACTACAGAATCTGTGGGGCGCCTGGGTGGCTCAGTCGGTTAAGCGTCCGACTTCGACTCAGGTCATGATCTCGCGGTCCGTGAGTTCGAGCCCCGTGTCGGGCTCTGGGCTGATGGCTCAGAGCCTGGAGCCTGCTTCAAATTCTATGTCTCCCTCTCTCTCTGCCCTTCCCCCGTTCATGCTGTGTCTCTCTCTGTCTCAAAAATAAATAAACGTTAAAAAAAATTAAAAAAAATAATAAACTACAGAATCTGTGAGAACTTACGATTCACTGAAGAGCAGGTTTGCACCGCAGAAAGAAAAGTAGGAATCCTTTCTGGGATGAAGAAAGAGGAGGTCTGGAGAGAAATAGGGAAGGAGAGCAAGAGAGTTTGGATACTAGTGTGAGCTCTTATCTCAGGGTCAAAATCTCGGGGAGAGATAGAGATGCCCAGATGAGTTTGGAGACTGAAAAACAAGGGAATGTAAGCTCGTCTTTCAAACCCTGGAAGGAGATAGATTTCCCAAGGGTCTTCTGTCAATATGGAGTAGCCAGAAAAAGGTGGAAATTCTTTTTCTGGACAAGTCTAGGCAGAGTGTGGATTGCGATAGCCCCTCCCCACTCTCTCCAACCACCTCTCAATCTCTTCGGATTTCTTTGAGATATAGAAGAGATCCCAAAACATTGTGTGTGTCTTGTGAAGCATCAAAAGAGCTGGCAGCTAAAAAAAAAAAAAAAAAAAAAAAAAGAGCTGGCAGCTGAGAAGTAGGCTTTCTGAAAAGGGTTACCACAAAAGATAACAGGTCAAAGGCCAGGAGAGCTGTTAGCAGAAGCTGAAGTGTGGCCAGCCACAGCATGAATGAAAGGAAGACACGGGTAACTCTGAAAGGGTCACAGTGCCAAGTATTATGAGGTAGGGGTGAGTCAGCAGAAGCAGACCACCAAGTTTCCAGAAGCAGTCACCATGCACTTGCAGAGCAAGAGAACAGGAATGCCATCAAAGGAAAATTCCAGCAAAAACTCTCTCTCCCAGATGAGAAGCAAAGATAAGCCCCTCTGAGCTTAGATCAGTCTGGGGAGAAGGAAAAGAGAATGCAGAAAGCAGGAATCAAAGAGATTTGTGCTTTAAAAACAGAAAACCCTCGGGGCGCCTGGGTGGCGCAGTCGGTTGAGCGTCCGACTTCAGCCAGGTCACGATCTCGCGGTCCGTGAGTTCGAGCCCCGCGTCAGGCTCTGGGCTGATGGCTCGGAGCCTGGAGCCTGTTTCCGATTCTGTGTCTCCCTCTCTCTCTGCCCCTCCCCCGTTCATGCTCTGTCTCTCTCTGTCCCAAAAAATGAATAAAAAACGTTGAAAAAAAAAAATTTAAAAAAAAAATAAAAACAGAAAACCCTCAAAAAAAAAAAAACCCAAAAACTAAAAAGACAGAAAACCCTCAAAGATCATGATCTGATAAATTCAAGTTTTTCACCATTAATGAACATGAAAGTGACTAGGTGTGGTTAGAATGAAATAAAATGTCAACTTTGTTTAAAGTACATGGTACATAAAATTTATACCCATGCCATAGAAATTAAATCAGGAAAGTCAGGCATCAGAGAAATCTGGCAGAAGAGGGTTTCAAGAGAGAGCACATGTTCAGGTCCATCAAATCCCAAGAAGATTGAACAAAATTTTGTACCTTGGTGACAGCAGAAGGGAGACTGCAAGTACGGACTGAGTACATGGTGAACAGAGAAAGTGAGTGTTTCAAGAAAGATTATAAATTAAAGAACAAAAAACAATAGCAAAATTCTTGCGGCCTCTGCTTTCTTATCTGGGAAGTAAAGAGAAACAGAACCTAAAGGTATAGAGCTGGTATCAGAATTAATGAAGCTTAAAAATGTGTCAGACATAACAGATACTTTACAAATACTAGCTTTCTAGCTTACATTCTAACCTTTCTTCTTTCCCTTCTGGGAATGGAAGAAATCAGCATCCTTAAGATATTTCTATGTCTGTTTGAGCATTATTATCACCCTCAGCCTTATTTATATGAAGAAGTAATGCATACCCACACATGATACGGTAGGGCTAAGGGGAATCTTAGAACACATCATTTGAACTTAAGAAATTAGAAGTTTAGCTAAATGAAGCCAGGCCTCCATAATAACATGAATAGACAGGAGAGCCAGGATGAGAACCAGCATGATTGTTTTCCATTCCAATGCTCTTCTATTTAGTGTCTGATCATTTTCTCAATGGTCATGCTTGCCGTATTAGTCCAATCTTCAACTTGTTACAAAGGCCAGCATGACCGAGATCCCACATCTCTTCCACATTGTTTATTAAAGTGTTGGATTTAATCAACACTCAAAATATGCCAAGCTATGCCCCCGTCTCAAGTCGCCCTTACCTGCACGGCAGAGCAGTCCGTGTGGCTTGATTTGAGCAGCTCTTCATGAAACATTGATCACTACCCTGTGATTTGTTTAATCTGGCATCAGGAAATCCCTTAAAGGCTAAAGAGGGAACATCAGAGACCATCTTTACTGCATGTAAGGTATTTGGCACCACTAAAAAAATAAAGCAAACTGGGAAATAAGAAAACTACATCTTTGCCATAGAGCCACCTCCATAAGTCTCTTCCACTTTTTTTTTTTTTCCCAAAAGAAGACATTTGTAACTAGAGCAACCGATGGAGTCTCCAGTTTCCGCTGAGATGACAGGTTTTCACAATTAGTCCTGGGCTTAAGCTAAATTCCAATCATTAGGATCTCTGGGCACTGGGCTACGGAGAAGCCCAAATGCCTCATCTCTTTTTGGAACAGGGAACGAGAGCTATTAGGCATGGGTAGCTCTAAAAATAAGTTAAGATAAAGACAAGCTAAGAAAGATCAGACTTCATTTCTCTTTCATTCTCGTGAACATTCATGGTGGTTATTATTTAAGATGGCTGAATGTTCTTAAAAGTTTGGAATTTCCCCTCTTTTAACTCTGCGGACCTAATAGATGAGATAGCTGATAGCAGTCAAAACAATTGTGTTTAGCTGATGGGAGGTGCCGGCTGCAGACTGGAAGGAGGAGGGAGAGAGATCAGGGTATTTCTTCCCCAGGCTCCCACCATTTGATGCTGCAGTTTTGGTGTGACTGCCATGGGTGTGTTTGGCTGGGTGTTGTTCACTTTAAACTATTTGGGATCTTTGAATTTTGACTGTATCTCTTTAGAAATTTTTCGACTCCTCTCTGCCCTGCTGTGGGTCTTGGAAAACTGACCTCTGTAGACTGTGTCACTTGAATGCCATTGCCTCTTGTCTTCCAGTTAGGTTCAGTCAATGAGGGGATACCAGGAGGAGACCCAGGCAGTGCTGTTTCTTCCTTGTTCCCTCCCTTTCGTGCTATGGTGATAGCATCCTTCCTCCATGATAACAGCTCTAGTCAGACAGTCCCTCTTCTACGGCTCCAGTCCTCTTAGGCTCCTATTAAACTACTTCCTCTCCATTGGAATGCCTTCTCAGTGTTGCTTGTTTAATTTCTTAATGTCTCCTCCTACTCTTGTGTCTACCCTTCTGTAAATAATCCTTTTATTAAATCATTTCAATTAAAACAGCTGAGAGGAAGTCTCTTCCTACTGGGATCCTGAGTGACACATCTGGGAATGGAAGACATGACCAGAAGTCAAAATACTATACCCCATCCTACATGAGATTTGAGAGAAGAGACCTTCAGAGGGAGGAATGAGAGGCAGCATCTGGGAAAAATGGGATAGTCGATCCCTGGGACAGGGAGAAGTGCTGGAAAAAAGAAAGTGATAAGCTTGAGCATATAAATCGACTAGACTAAGAAATATCTCTCAGGATATTACACTGGCAGTTCTGGATTTATGGGCCATCTTTTGGTTCCCGGAATCCAAAGTCTCACTGAATCCTTGGAACATGACACTTCCACATCCTATAACAAAGCTCACTCTGTTATTCCTTCTCGTCGCTATCTCCTTTTCAACCTCAGATCTGAGCTTTGATTATCACCTACTCAATGAGGCTATTCAGACCATGCTATCTTATTAGGTAGTCCCTCCTCATTGTTCTAGATATCAGCTCATTGCTTGTGTCCTTTACAAGGTTTATACATAAGTTTATAACAACTTGTAATTATTTTATGTGCTCATTTATTCTTTTCGTCAATTGTTCCCAACAGAATGTAAGTTTCTTGAGGATAGAGACTATGTCTGACTTGTTCAACATTATATCCCTAGAGTCTAGAGTAGAGCCTAGAAGATGAAATATAACTAGTAAATATCCGTTAAATAAGTGAATGGATGAATGAATGAATGGGTTGATGAATGAGAGAGAGAGACTGGTGGCATGCATGCTATGTTTTTACCTTTACCCCAGCTAATTGTAACAGGCTATATAAGCCATTAGTTTCCAAATCACTATGTTCCAAAAACTCATTCTGCAAATACAGGGAGTAGTAGCTGGAAATGCCTGAGCTAAGGACCTAGTTAGAAGAATGTCTAAAGAACAGTAAAATGAACATAGACTTTGGAACCGAAAGCCCTGGTGTAAATTGCAAGTCCCTTAGTCAGTAGCTATTTGACCTTGGCCAAGTCATTTATTATTTCTGAGCCTCAGTTTCTTCATCCATACATGGAGATAATAATTCTAACTTGTCTGATTGATAGGCAACATACTTGGCATTAATGGCAATACAATTACTCTTCAAAAAAAATATGGTTGCTTATAGGGCGCCTGGGTGGTTCAGTCAGTTAAGCATCTGACTTTTGATTCCCACCCAGATCATGATCTGAAGGTTGTAAGATCGAGCCCTGCATCAGGCTCCACGCTGAACATGGAGATTCTCTCTCTCTCACTCTCTCTGCCCCTCTCCCACTCAATAGATAGATAGATGGATGGACAGATGATAGATAGATAGATACAGTTGTTTACATTTTCATCAGCCAACAGTCTTGTCTGTCTTGTCACAGTTGTATTTATCTGCCTATAATAGTGCCTGACATTTCAGATGTTTGAAAGATGTTTGCTGAATGAATGTTACATTTGTGCTTTAAGAACCATAATTAAAATAGATACGATGCATGCAGATATTCTGATGAGCACTTTATGTACATCACCTTATTTTACATCTGCCCAAAGCACATACTATCTTTTCCCATTTTATGAATAAAAAAGATGAATGTTAGAAAGAAAAACATAAGTTACTAAATAATCTAAATGCCTCCCTGCCCCATCTCATCAACTCCAACCCCTATTGTGTAGGACAGGTCCCAGTAGCTTAGCACACCCTTTTCAGAAGATTCCAAACCGTGACCTTAGTGCTTTTCAATTGGATTAGAACTTCTCTGAGGATTTTCAGAGGTCCTAAATCTAATCTGTTCTATATTGCATTTTCAAGGCCATTTAGTGCAATTATGCATCTTCATTCCAAACCTGCATAACATGTAAGAGCTTTGAACAATAATGTAGCCACTAAAAGAGTACGTCTGCAGGATGCATAAATTATTAACTTTACTTATACTGCATTAAAAATGTATTAAAACGAGACACTCCTGATACCTCATTTTGGTGGCCCAGCTACATCTTGCTACATAACCAGCATAATTAAAGAGGATGGAACATGGAGTTAGATAAAACTGGACCCGTAGCCTGGCTCCTCCACATATTTAACAAGTGATCTTGACCATGGGTCTTAGGTCCCCCGAGCCCTAGATTCTGATCTGGAAAATAGAGTTCATAACGCCAAAGTCACCCAGCAGCTGTTAAGTATTAAACAGATCATCCACATAAAGCAATTTGTGAGCAGTTCGCGGAAATGTCCAATTGTCTTCGCTTTCATTTTTTTTTAACCTGTGATCTTAACAATTAAGTAAATATTATATATTTGATATTTTTCACATGTATTTTTATTTCGTCTTCGAGGTCAAGGTAAAGTACTTTAGTGAAACAGTTTTGGAGAAAGGACCGCTGCCAGTTTTTATTGTGTCTTTTCTTCAACAAATGATAAAACTCAGCCTTCAGATTTACCCAGCGGATTTTTGTGAACAGAACATTCACTAAAATATATGCATGAAATGATTAAAATCTTTGGTATTTGTCTTTCAACATACTATGTGTAAATAAAAACTTCTCAAATCTGCTAAAATCTTTCCAGAATTTAGAGGATTTGTTGTTGTTGTTGTTGTTGTTTTTGAGAGAGAGAGAGAGAGAGAGAGACAGCATGTGAGCAAGGAAGAAGCAGAGAGAGAAAGAGACACACACAGAATGCGAAGCAGGCTCCAGGCTCTGAGCTGTCAGCACAAAGCCCGACGTGGGGCTCGAACTCACAAACCATGAGATCATGACCTGAGCAGAAGTGGGACGCTCAACCAACCGAGCCACCCAGGTGCCCTAGGTTGTTTTTCTTTTTTATTTTAAGGCCAGAGGTGGAGGATTACATTATGTAAAACAACAGGAAATGATTCGGATCAAGGCAATCTCTGATGCCTCAAATTCAGGACTTCTCATCAGAAGGTGTTTCTTTGTTGAGTCGTTTCTTCAAATATATATTAAGCATCAATTATGTATGGTGCTCTGTGCAAGGCACTGAGATGAGCAGTTCATATTATCAGGGCCTCCCTAATCTGGAAGGGAGAGAAAACATGTATTTAAGTAGCCATAATGCAAACTTAACTTTACTAAGCACCACGGGATGTAGAGGTAGAGAATTCTGAGATATAAGCGAAGGAGTAATTGTTTTCCATTGAGGAGAGACGGAAGAGCCTTTAAATATTTGGTAAATTGACAGGGCGCCTGGGTGACTCAGTCGGTTAAGCATCCGACTTTGGCTCAGGTCATGATCTCACGGTTTGTGAGTTCAAGCCCCGCGTCAGGCTCTATGCTGTCAGTTCAGAGCCTGCTTCGATTCTGCGTCTCCCTCTCTCTCTGCCCCTCCCCCACTCAAGCTCTGTCTCTATCAAAAAATGAATAAACGTTAAAGGTTTTTTGTTTTTTTTTAATATTTGGTAAATTGTAAAGAAACTGCTCAGGGGATGTTGCTATTAGGTCAGACTCTGGAAATGCACTGGTGACCTAGAGTCTCAATCATGAAGACAGAGAACTTTTATTTCTAACTGTTTAAAAAATTTATCTATTTATTTTGAGAAAGACAGAGAGAACATGAGCAGGAAGAGGTAGAGAGAGACAGACAGAGAGAGAATCCCCGGCAGGCTCCACACTGTCAGCGCGGAGCCCAGTTCAGGGCTCGAACCCACAAACTGTGAGATCATGACCTGAGCCGAAGTGGGACGCTCAACCCACTGAGCCAGCCAGGCACCCCAGGAAGACAGAGAACTTGAAGAAAGTCTCACAGGTTCTAAGGATGCTGCCTGTTCACAGTTGGTGCGGACGAGCACCTCCATGCACGACCATCCTCAGCCATGGCACAAGTAAGTCGTGCTGCCTTCTTGTCATTTACTTTTCTGACTTCCTGGCTAGCTGATGAACTCCTAGAGAGCAGAGACCTTGCCTTTCTCTTCTGGAGAAGCCAGGAACGAAGAATGGATTTGAACGTTGCCTCGGCAGTTTAAGTTCTTCACAGCCAGAGTGTGGGGCTTTGGCAAGGATTGGGCACTTAGGTCCCACAGGCGGGAGGCTGGGGCTGGACCACTTCCAGAACAGGCCAGGGTTGGCTGGGCCACGGTGGCACACTAAGCCCCGGGGAAGGTAGGACTCAGCCTTGTGCAGTGAAGAAAGAAAGCCCCATTCTTCTCTCCCAGCCCTGGCTTGAGGTTAGTGGTAGGAGCAGGAGGCTTAAAGTCAGGCCAAGTGCAGGTAAGGGCTAATTCTGAAATTATCTGAAATTCTAAAGAGGCAAGCAGATAATTCCCTGAAAACAATGTAGAAGGAGGGTGCCTGGGTGGTTCAGTCGGTGAAGAGTCCAACTCTTGATTTTGGCCGAGGTCGTAATCTCCTGGCTTCGTGGGTTTGCGCTCCAGTCGGGCTCCGTGCTGGCAGAGTAGAGTCTGCTTGGGATTCTCTCTCTCCTCTCTCTCTGCTCCTCCCCCATTTGCGCTGTCTTTGTCTCTCTCAAAATAAATAAATAAGCTTAAAATAATAATAATATTATAAAAATAATATAGAAGAGTTAATTTGGGGGAAAGTCTGGGCCCATTTCTGTCTCCTGACAGGTCAGATATTGACAAAAACATCCCTGGCCACCTAGCTGGGTGCTGTAAGAATTCAGAGTCTAAAACATTTCTAGCCCTGGGGACAATGTTATCTTTTCCTTTTCACTGTAAATTTATTTTTAAACACAATTAGCGGACCCAATGCACAATACTGTCTAGGGTACAAAAAAAAAAAAAAAAAGTTCATAAAGGAGATCAATGCAACACGCTGTATATTCAAGGGCAGAGATTTATCCAAGTTAAGTGCCTCTCAAATTAAGATTCTTGGATTGCCTGCATCAGCATCACCTCGCAAGTGGAGTAAAGTGCAGATTCATCATCCCCAGCTCAGACTTAATCAGGATCTTTGGAAAAGGGTCTGGGAATCTGCATTTTCAACACACCCACAAATGACTCAGGTGTCCACTAAAATGTATGAATCACTGCCCGCCTTTATGAATCATGGAGGGCCTCTCTTCGTGTTTGAAGTTTAAGCTACTAAACTCATATTTTCTAAGGCCTCCTTCTGCTCTCAGCCTGGAGCAAGGAGGTTGAGGAAGTGGAGGCAAGGCTGAAGGACGAAATTGGCATTAAAGTTCGTGCACACAGGGGTGCTGGAGTCATTTAACAGGTCAAACACGAGGCTCAGAACACGCTGGAGATCATAGTTCTGGCAGATGAATAGTTAAAAAGAGGAGGCTGGGGGCGCCTGGGTGGTGCAGTCGGTTAAGCGTCCGACTTCAGCCAGGTCACGATCTCGCGGTCCGTGAGTTCGAGCCCCGCGTCAGGCTCTGGGCTGATGGCTCGGAGCCTGGAGCCTGTTTCCGATTCTGTGTCTCCCTCTCTCTCTGCCCCTCCCCCGTTCATGCTCTGTCTCTCTCTGTCCCCCCCCCAAAAAAAAAAAAAATTAAAAAAAAAAAAAAAGAGGAGGCTGCAGGTGCCAAATGGCTTACCAATGTATGTGGTTAAAAATCCAAGTCAAACATGAGGAATCAGCCTGCAAGAATTAAAGAGGGCCAGGCGAGTCAGGGAAGCAGAAGACCAGATCTGGGACAGCAACAACACAGAGGATCCAACTGCACAGGCTAACATTTTCCTCAGCCATCGGGCCAGACTGAGACTCATAAACAACGAAGACGTAGGTGAAGTAGAAAATTAGAATACATGGTAATAAACAGCCGTTATTTCCCTGCCAAGAAACAACATCCCGTGTGTCAACTATATTCAGGGGGGGAAAAAAGGTATTAGAAGACAAGAACAACAACGATATCGAGTTTGAGTGCCCAAGTGCTGCGTGATTGCTTGGCCAGTAATAATAAACTTTTATTGGACATATCTATGGACCAGGCACAGTTTTACACATCTTACAGGTATTAATTCATGTAATCCTCACAACCACCCTATGAAATTGTTACTATTTCAAATGTCTGTTCTACAGATGGGAGATCTGCTGTAAAGAGAGGTAAGCCACTTGCTTAAGGCCCTTGAGCCTCCAAGGGCAAAGTCAGGATTTAAACCCAAGCAGCGTACATCCAGAATCTGAATTCTTCACGACTATTTCACGCTGTCCGCTGGAGAGTAGATACGTGTATGGATTTTACACACAAAAAGAAACAACTCTCAGTTGCAATGGACTATTGACGTGGCCATTACAGTTGCTGTTGCGATGCGTATACAATCAGGAAGGGAATTTTTTTTTTAACGTTTATTTTACTTTTAAGACAGAGACAGAGCATGAACGGGGAGGGGCAGAGAGAGAGGGAGACACAGAATCGGAAGCAGGCTCCAGGCTCCGAGCCATCAGCCCAGAGCCCGACGCGGGGCTCGAACTCACAGACCGTGAGATCGTGACCTGGGCTGAAGTCGGACGCCCAACCGACTGAGCCACCCAGGCGCCCCAGGAAGGGAATTTAGAATTCTCAGTACAGCACCGCAGACCATGAATCCTTAAAATGCATGCAGTGTCCCGTGTACAAATGTCGACATTTGACATCACAAGCATCAGAGCTCTGGTATGATGTGGTTTTCACAAAAAGCAATGCCAACATAATTTTCTCAATAAGAAGGTAACCAAAGAACTTCCAGAGACCCAACTGTGTGTGTGTGTATGTGTGTGTAATTGACCTTGAACTTTTTTGTTCTGCCTGCGTTCTTCTTTCCTTCATTCATTTTTGGCTCGGGTTATGTGGACTTGTTCAAACATTTTTTTTTCAAAAGTACTTGTGCACGTGCACAGAAGAAGCTATTCCTTTTATCTCACGTCTCTAGAGTTTGTCTTTCTATTTGAGACACACCGTGGTCACTGGGAAAGGGAGAAACAAAGAAAGCAAGCCCAGGTTGATTTAAGAAAGTCTCATGAGTATAAAACAAAATGAAGCTACCTTCAAACTGAATGAAAAATAAATGAAACAGAAGAACATTTCCTAAAGGTTTTTATCATGCCTTTATGACATCCAGAGTTTTATTTGCATTTATAGATCATTCTTTCCTCTTATTGTCCAGCATTCAAGAAGGTCCCTGGTAAAGTCTAACCTTTCAAAATGCACTGACAATTTCTGGTGGCTGGTCCATCATGACCTGTAACTAAAAGCTATTCTCTTATCCCTCATGCATAGTTGAAACCCCTTATAAAACAGCAGCAACTGAAACCTCATACACACATGGTCCAAATAACGAAATAAAATATACTTTTGGCTTATTTGGTACATTGTGGTAAGTATACTAATGTAGTAAGAAGGAACCAAGATATACTTAATCGGATCAAAGATATTCTTAGAGATCTCTTCCTATGACCTTCTGCAAAACGAAAGAAAACAAAAACCAATGCTCTGAACATGATGGGAAGTCTTCTCATAATGTTAGCAGATAAACAATGTAGACTGGCTTAGTTTTTAAAAATTTAGTTCCTCCGGGGTGCCTGGGGGCTTAGTCAGTTAAGCATCTGCCTCGCGATTTCTGCTCAGGTCCTGATCTCACAGTTCGTGAGAAGGAGGCCCACATGGGGCTCTGCACTGACAGCTCAGAGACTCCTTGGATTCTCTCTCTCCTCTCTCTCTCTCTGCCTTCCCCTGTTTGCTCATGCGCGTGCGCTCTCTCTCATCTCATCTCATCTCTCTCTCTCTCTCTCAAAATAAATAAATGAACATTAAAAAATACTAAAAACATAAAATAAAACTTAGTTCCTCCAACATTTTTTCAACCTTTCCTAGCCTTCACTTTATTTTTACTCTTAACTGTTAAAAACACCTGTCAATATTACAAATTACGAATTGTGAGGGAAAGATGTGAATTAAAGGGAAGAATAATCAGCACTACTTTTCGATTTTTCAGAAGGAAGTTGCAACTAAGAGAACAAAGGGAGAAAGGTCCAAATAAATATTTAATAAACTACAGAAAGCAAAAATATATGTGTGAATCAAATTACAGCTACTCTTTAGAACATGTTAAAATCAGTTTCAAATTACATAGCATTCTTTCTAGATCATTTGGAATCATTTTTCCCTCAGACGTAGTCACCGTGCCAAATTCTGATTGTACCACACAGTTCTATTTACGCCTGTATTACACATTACATGTGTGTATGTTGCAAGTTATACGAGGGAGCAAAATCAGTGGGGGTAGGAAATGATAATGGTTCCTGCCTTGATGCACAAAGAGGTTATTACCTTAAAGATGTGACCAGGGTGGTTGGTAATACTATTTGTGCAAACGTTTACTTTGGTTTTTAGTTATAACAGGACAATGATCCAGCAAATACCTAACAAAGGGCATGGACTGCCCACGCTTAGAAAATGCCAGGACAAAAGATTTCTATCATTGTATGGGTTGCTTTTTCAAATGTCCTTCAACCTGGCCTTGAGAAAAAAACACATTTGCTGGGGGCAGTGATGGAGTACTTTGCAGAAGATTCAGAAAACATACAAATTAATCAAAACACATCTAGATCACTCTAAGATTTTTTTTTCCTTTTTCTTTTCCTTGTTTTTCCTTTCTTTTTGTCTCCTCCTTTCTTTTTCCTTTTCCTTTCTTTTCTGTTTTGTTCCTTACTTTTTTTTCTTCTTCATTTTCCTATTCTGCCTGACCTCCTAAATATCAAGATTTATAAACGAGCTTTTTACTAATGATAGTCTATGCATCAGATAGCACAAACAGCTTCCAGAATGGTCATGTACACTGGGGGAGGAGAGCCAGAGGGTCGAAAGCATAAAGGTAACGAAAGCACAGCTACAGTTCACTTAAGATGTAGCTTTTAATTGAATAGTGATAATATCTTTTGGAAGTATCAAACACTCACCTGATGTGTAAGTGGTTAATTTCTTCAGGAAGAAAGAAACTCCACTGAAATTATTTCATGTGTCTGAGTCAGGTCTACTTTGGGAAATAATGACCAAAAATGTTCTGAAATCTATTTGACCCAAGGTTCTGGAGAAAGATTAGGAATGCACAAATTAAGAGAAATGAAAATCAGGTCTCTATTTATTTTATAAGTACTCTTCAAATTAAAATTTTATCCTAGTTTGAGAAAATAATTCCCCCTTTTTAAAAAAGATTCAGTGGCCTGTATGTTGGCAATTAGCATTTTGTAGATCATAAAACATAGGTTCTTATTCTATTAAGTAAAATAAATCAGGTTGGTGACAGATAATCTCCTCTCTTGCCATTCTTCTCTAAAATGTAATTTCTCAGTTTTGCGAAGCTTTAAGAATAGACATCTTGAAAATAGAAAGTAGTTATACAAGAAAACATGTGAATCTCGACACCATTAACAAATCCATAAGAGTTTATTTTACTTACTATTAAAAGCAGTGTTGTTCCAAGAAACTTGATGTTATGAATATTTCACAGGGTTACGTGGTCAATAATTTGCCCTCCCTGTGCAAGAAAGGTGAGTCAGCAATTCTTCTGGGACCAAATGGTTTACTCTTGTTATTTGTATTTTCTTTTTTGGAATATCTTGTCAGCGTCATACACAAGTAAACCATTTCTTCTGGCAATAAACAGTACTACGGTGTGCTATCATAAGCCGTCTCTATACTTAGTTGACTTAACACATACATTATTTTCCCTGATTCTTCTGGATTATCACATGGTACACTTGCAGAGATGATCTCACCCACGCGTCAGTGCCAAGCGGTCAGTGTGATTATTTCTTGTTTCCAGGGAAATCTGGGAATAGGTAGTAGAGCTAGAGGTAAAATTAAGTAGACGAGTATTTCTCCGTGTTTACTCGTGATGTTCCAATAGTGCCTTATCAATGCGGAAAGAGAGTTTTATTACTCTCTGTAAGACGAGTACCTTAGACAAGACTAGCCACACATTTGATTCTTAAGAATGTTTGTTGAAGCAATGAATAGTATGCAAAATTCAACCATTACTTATTTTTGCATTCAGATATGCTGGCATGCTATTGGGGTTCATGTCAATGTAAGATGCCTGGACAAAGAGGCACATACATTCTTTCTTGGGAACTACAGAGTCCTTCTTAGCTTGAGACAGGAAGAGAGGCAGAGAACAGCATTAACCCAACAGCTCCCAGGTGCTGGCTCGAGGCTCAGTACGTTACATACACTTTGGTGTTTAGTTTGACAGAAGCATTGCAATAAGAGCATTTGTATCCCCATTTTACAGATGGGAAAATAGGTTTAGAATGATGGGATTCCAAAATCCTTCCTAAGGAAAACTGGGCTAAAAATAGAATTTGAACAAAAGTTGAAACAAATAATAAGTTAACATCCTTTGATGGTGGTTGAGAAGTTACCACCATGTACCAGAGACGAAAGAATCATATGAATCTTATTAATTTCTTCTCTGTTTGATGAAACACACACACATGCACGCACACACACACACTAAAGTATTAAAGCAAGTCTTGGAATTCAGTCTTTGCAGGTCCCAACTCATACCCTCAATTATATTTTTAAATCCTTAGTTTTATTAGAGAAATAAGACTCTTCCTGACTTACTTCTAACTGCATTTGAAAGGATTTATATAAGATTTATTTAGAGTGAAGCCCATGAAAGCTTCTTTTTCACTTGACTTTTTTTTTAAGTCATGTCAAACTGAAAGGGAAAGTAAATCAGGTAAGAAAACCTCTGTATTTTTTTTTTACTATAGTAGCACTTAAATGCTATGCATAAAGATTGGATGCATTTTTTAAAGATTAATCTGTATTTTTTAATTACAAAAAACTATTTTTTTTTAATAATGTTTATTTATTTTTGAGAGGGAGAGACAGAACACAAGTGGGGGAAAGGCAGAGAAAGCGGGAGACAGAATCTGAAGCAGGCTCCAGGCTCTGAGTTGTCAGCACAGAGCCTGTTGTGGGGCTTGAACTCACCAACCGCGAGATCATGACCTGAGCTGAAGTCGGACATTGAACCAACTGAACCACCCAGGCACCCCATCGCAAAAACAATTTAAAGTTCTAAATAGATTGAGATGAATACTTATAAGTGTTATGGCAAATTGGGGATTTAAATTCTTATGTGAAAAAGGATTACACAAATTTCTAAGAAAAGCAGTAAGACCGCCATGCACACATACATAGAAAAAGGATAATCACATTTTACACGAAAGGAAACATCAGTGAGTTGAACATTCTTAAGTCTTTAACATTGCTGGTAATTAAAAATGAAAATTAAAAGAATAGTTCAATTCTATTTTCTCCTATTAATCAGCATGGTTTTTTTCTTAAGAATTCATAATGTAAATAGAAGTACAAATTTAAATTAGCCAAAAATGTTGGGAAACAATTTGTAAATATTTATCAAAGGAGCTTTAAATATGCTTCTAGTGTTCTAACTCTGAAATGCAAGCAAATATTTAAATATAAAGATATACTTTTATATGTAAAAAAAAAAAAAACAACAAAAACCAGAAACCTTAAATGTCCTTGAGCAAGAAGAACATATGAAGACCATTTAATGACATTGGAAACTAAATTCTTGTGACTTAATAATAATGAGAAAAAAACCAGGTTATAATATTACATTACAGTTTGAGCTCAAGCATAGAAAGTACAGAGAATTATATTGAGATATATAAATAGCAGTGACAACAGTGGTTATCTCTGTATTATTATTCTATTGGTTTTGCTATAGTTTTCTGTATTTATAAGTTTATTTCTATAATTTGAAAAAAATGATAGAAGAAAAGAGGGAAAAACAGGAGCGCCTGGGTAGCTCAGTCGGTTGAGCGTCTGACTTGGGCTCAGGTCATGATCTCGCGGTCTGTGGGTTCGAGCCCCGCGTCGGGCTCTGTGCTGACAGCTCAGAGCCTGGAGCCTGCTTCGGATTCTGCGTCTCCTTCTCTCTCTGCCCCTCCCCCACTTGTGCTCTGTCTCTCTCTGTCTCTCAAAAAATAAATAAATGTAAAACAAAATTTTAACATATATAGGCTGAATAAGATGCAGAATGAGTGGAGGAATTTAATCCTGGACATCTCCCTTGACCTGAGATTCCTTCGCGGGCCGTCTAGGGTCAAAAATCCAACCCAAACCAGGTATCGGTTTTGTCAACCACAGTGTCTATGTAACATAACACCATGACACGGTGACGGTCCAAACAAATGCACTCTCAGGATGCATGAGTCCAATGTCCAGAACAAAGGAGGCGGGTGGCTCAGTCCGCTCTGAACTCACCAGACCCTGTCTGGAGCGTGTGGTTAACGCTGCGCACCACATCTAAAGCAGAATGGTAAATAACTGGAGTCTGGCCAGAAGAGGGAGGCCACAATGGTAAAATGTCTGGAAATCCTATGACTTCTCAGCTTAAAATTATCTCCTGGTTTCTTATTACTCTCAGAATAAAGTCCAAAACCCTGCCTCATCTTCTAAGATTTTTCTCCTCTCCTCACAAAGTTCTAGTCACACACTCCCATCCCTCTGGTGCATCCAGCTCTCCCCACATCAGATCTATGGCGAGTTCTACTTCCCCAGCCCAGGCTGACTCTGCCTTCCTCCCCCTCCACCCCAGCCCTGTCTCCTCCACAAACATACTTTCTTGCCTGGCCAATTCTTGCCCTTTTTTCAGATCTCCCATCAAACAGTTCTTTTCTCAGGAATACTTTCTGACCACCCACCTAGGAAAAATGCCCATTACATACTTTTATTTTACCCTACAGTTGCTTTTGGTTAATTATCTTTCTTCTGTCTCTATTTCTTGCAAGGTAGCAAACTCTGTGAGGACAGTGCTGTGTGTCTTAGTTCATCTGGGCTTCTAACCAAAATACCATAGACTGGGTGGCTTAGAAACAACAGAATAAAATCTCAGAAATAAATAAACAACTCGTTTCTTAAGCTATGGAGGCTGGGAAGTCCAAGATCAAGGTGCTTAAAGATTCAGTGTCTGGTGAGAACCCCTTTCCTGGTTGGAACATGGCTAATCTCCTTGCTGTGTCTCCACGTGGCTGAAAGGCTGAGAGAGCTCTCTGGAGTCTCTCTTTTTTGGGCACTAATTCCATTCATGAGGGCTCCACCCTCATGATCTAATCACCTCACAGAGTCCCCATCTCCTAAGACTGTCAACATTGGCGGTTAGGACTTCAACATATGAACTTCAAGGGGAACACAAACATTCAGTATATAGCATAATATATTCCCAGGATTTAGTACAGTGCCTTGGGCTATTCATTCAATGAGTGAATGAGTGAATAAATTCATTCATTCATTCATTCATTCATTCAGTGAAGCCCATCTGTCTATATGTCTTTATGGCTACCCTCCACTTTCACATCTCAATGTCTCCTTCATGCTTAGAAAAGGGAATTAGTAATTTGAAAAAAGAGAAAACAAGTAGGAGAGAAGGGGATACGATAGCTTCCCATCACACAGACATTCTGTGCATCTCTATAGAGAACTAAGACTAGTTACAGTTCCAAAATCATAAGGAAGAACTTCTTAAAAATTAAATTAGCACCCTGTGTGGTAATGAATTCCATTTTATGAAGTGCGTGCTAGTCTCATTTGAATATAAGCGTGGGCTGGAGTTGTTGTAAAAGAGATTCCTATATTAGCTGGTTCGATTTGATGACTTTTAGGATCACTTAAAAGTATATAATACTGGGGGTGCCTGGGTGGCTCATTCAGTTCAGTGTCAGACTCTTGCTTTCAGCTCAGGTTATAATCGCAGGGTTTTGGGATTGAGCCCTGCATCAGGCTCTGCACTAAGCATGGAGCAGATTGAAATTCTCTCTCTCTCTCTCTCTCTCTCTCTCTCTCTCTCTCTCTCCCTCTCTCTCCTTCTGCCCCACTGCCCAACTTCCATGCTCTCTCCCTCTCTCTCTCTCTCAAATAAAAAAGTTTTGAAAGTATGTGATTCTGTAACCTAGCAATCTCTTTGGATGCAGAGCACTACAGAAGAGAAGATTTAAGACAAAAACGGGGCATGAAGCTAAACAAAGAAAAGCTTGGGGAAGAAAAGGAAATGTAACACTGTCTTAAAACGTTTGATCTCAATCATTTCAAACCTTCTCTGAGAATGGGGTTGGCAGGCCTCCCAGAGAAACCAAAACAAAGCAACCTAACAGGGCATCACAAGTGAAAGGGGACCTAAGCTGGGAGATGAGAAAGCCCAGCCTTTAGACTCACGGAGGAGGGAGAGAGGGGGTGTCAAAGGTGGGCTTTCTCTTCAGGGTCCTTTTCAATTCCCTTAAAGGCACACCTCGGAAACGAACATTCTCCGTAGAGAGAAGGCACTTCCTCAAATCCAGAAGTCTGGGCATGAAAGACCATGGCTAAAGAAATGTGATGAAAATGTCAGTGCAACTTCTTTCGGGTCTTCACTATCCTTAACCCAAACGTGAGGCATCATTCTGGAATGAGCAAGGCCTGCTCAACAAACCCAGTTTTTATCATCTCCTTTGTATTTGCTTAGGCACAATTGAGAAATCGTCCAATGGCCTTCTGACTCTCGAATCAAAAGAATGAAGGTTGTTGTGGAAAGAAAAACCAACTTCCATTTGGTTTGAGAGAAAGACCCACAAGATGCCTCTGCCTGAGGTGTGAAAGATGAAAATGAAGCTATACTGTGTAACCTTGCGTTAGGTGGTAACTTTTCCCTGCTACAGTGTGGAGACTCCTCATGAAGATGAGCACAATTTTTTTTTAAATTTTGACATGACTGCTGCTAAAAATATTTAATACGTACTGTGTGCTGTGTTTCAGGCAATGTGCTGAGTGATTTGTATATGTTATCTCCAGAGTTCTAAGAACAGTCTAGAAGCAGATGCAATTATAGTCCCTGTATGTGGAAACTATGTGCTCTCTATTACAATAAGAATTGAAAACGTGTGATAGTATCCAAATCAGGAAACATACTATTACATTTATTTTAACTTTATTATTAACAGCTTTAACATACTACAAAGTCCTTTATAATAAAGTCCTACATATCAGTCACCCCACATTTTACCATATTTCCTTCACTATTTTCTCTTTGCCCATTATTTTAAAGGAAGCCTCAGATACCACGAACTTTAGCCTCTAAATGTTTCAGTATGCATCTCTAAAAATTAAAGACATTTCCTTACATACTATTATCACTCTTAAAATAAAGAACAATTTTTTAAACATCTCATACCCAGTCTATATTCAGATTTCCCAGATTGTCTCCAATTTTGCCATTGTTTTTTTCATAATTGTAACATTAAATTACTCGTGATGATGATAATAGGTTGTAAGAAAACTTGCTTCTACAAACAAAGCAGATGTGGGAGGGATTTGGAAGCAGAGTGAAGTGGGATCAGTACCTACTTGACCTGGGTTTACCCCAGGCATTCTGGGAGCTTACCCTAAGTCATCAATGCTACTCCCAGGCCCCACCTGGATCTGAGCTTAAATTAAAACTTGAAGGTTAAGTGCATGGACTCTGGAATCTTTTATTACTTACTAGCTGGGCAACCTTGGACAAGCTCATCTCTCTGCACCTTAGTTTCATTATGGGTAAAAGAGGAATATGAATAGTATCTTCCTTGTAGAGTTATTAAATGAAATAACACGAGTTAAATGACACGGAAGAGTGTCAGGTATTTAAGTCCTCAATAAATGTCAGCCATTGTCATTGTTGTCATCATCATCATTATGGTGACCCTGATAGTGACTGGCTTCAGGGTAAAAATTGATCCTGTCATTGTTCAAGATACAGGAACGATAGAAATCAAGAATTAGGATAATGGCTGGATTTCAGTGACCTTATACAATTCTTTCTCCAAATTCCTTTTTTTATGTTGTCAAATGGTCCTTTCCATGAGAAGTTATTTTAAAGCCACCTGCTTAGCGCTGGTGAAAATAAACCCCCAAGTAACCTACTGTCCTGAGCTAGTGTCCAGCCCCTTTGCACGGCTGCCTCCAATCCAGCATCCACCACTGGCCTCTGCAGAGGAGGAAACTTCTGGCCCTTTCTAAGCCAAGGTCCTCATGTACCTCATAACGCCCACCTTGCTCCCTTAGCTCTCCTAACTTGTCTAGACCACCAACCCCAAGTCTCATTTCCTATCACTTTCTGGCCTTTTCTTTTCACCCACCCACCAATTCACGTTCTCTCATTTGAACTTGGACCACCCTCTTTTTATTTGTCTTTACTGTGTCTCAGCAAAGACAAGTCATTCAACAAGCCACACAGAGAATAACCTACTCAGTGGTAGGCACTATGGTGAGCACTGAGAATACAGATCTCATGGAGCTCAGGATCTAATGGATCTCAGAGAAGCTCTCCATGATCTTCCAGCTTCCTGTGTATTGCCTGTATGTGATTTGCTAGAGAGCTACTTGCCTGGTCTGTTCTTGCTTTATAGGCATGTTACAGACAAAAAACCATAACAGTCTATACTATTGATCAACCCTGGATGAGTTACATTCTCCTGAATTGGATATCTGGTCAGCTATTTTTAAAAATTTTCCACTTAGTCTACTAATAGTCATGATTGTCACAAAAGTAATTGTTGACAGTTCATGTTATAAGGAAAAGCAAACTCAGTGTTGTAGACTCTTAGGCAGGACTGGAAGAGTAACAAAGAATTTTAAATTAGAACTGTTCTAGACCTACCAGGCATGAAGTAAAGGAAGGTTTCCAGTTACAGATATGGACTCCAGTTCTGCAGAATTCCTGTAAAAATCAATTACTCCTCTTTCCTCCCAACACCTATTTCTGAGCCCTTCTTGGTTGTGCTGTCATAAAAGTATTTTGCCAAATTGGACCATAGTCCACATTTTTAGCAAATGCAAAATTGAAGGCAATTCAAGATGAAGCTCCATAAAAAGAAGAACAGAGAACTAAACCTACTTACTGTGCAAGTCTCAGAGAAGATTCCTAGGGAATCAACCACCAGCTCTTTGGATGTAACTGGTCTCCACCATCCCCAGGTGCCTTCCCCAAAGGTTTTAGAGCCGTCACAGTCCAATTTCTCCTTCCTCCAGCTCAAGAAGATGGCTTCATTTACCTCTCCTGTGCACTTTTTTTTTTTTAATATTCAAGAGTAAAATGTGAAACGCACTGATTGAGATTACACATAAGAAGCCTTGGTCAATTCCTGATATCTTGAGGCACCAACCTCAAAAGAATGATTTGGGGCACCTGAGTGGCTCAGTACATAAAGCGTCCGACTTCGGCTCAGGTCATGATCTTCCAGTCCCTGAGTTCTGAGCTGTCAGCAAGAACACAAGTGCAGAGCCTGAAGAGTCCTATGGGGTGGGGGTGGGGGGGGGGGGGGAGGGGGGGCAGGCAATAGGGGGCTGGCCAAGTAAATGGCAATAGCTCACATGGCATCAATCAAAGGTCTTAGATCCCAAGAATGGTCTGGTTGGAGCCAGTGGGATGAATTCTGTCCCCAGTATATACATACCTTTTTTTTTTCTCTTAATTTAAATTTAAAACTCAGGTCAGGCAGAATATGTTGACTTAAGGGCCTGGCCTTGGAACAGACGGCCTAAGTTTGTGTCCCTTTCTAGCCAGTGGCTGCAAATCAGCTACTTAAGTATGCATGCCTCCGTTTCCTCATCTGAGACTGGGCCTAACAGTTGTGCCTACCGCACAGAGTTGTTGTGAGGCTTACTTGTTGTGAATCAGCACAGGTAAAGCTCTTAGCTATGGCAAGGGCCCATTAATTTGCTCTTAAAATCTAACAGGATATAAGTTTCCAATCTGTGGCCGTATTTTTCCATCAAGGAGAAAGTCATTCTTGAGTAGGAAAGAATAAAGCGAACCTCTGGACAGAGATAGAAGGAGAGGGAAAGAGAAAGTCTCCATTTGAGCATTTGAGTCCTTGACCCTCGTTATCACTGAGGTTCCTTCTACCCCTGCCCGTGCAATTTGCTGACATGAAACAATACATTCTTCGTTTTTCTTAGGATACCTTTTGTTGGGTTTCTGAACACAGGTGCAAAGCCTTAAGAGTCTTGTCGTGGGGCAGAGAGGAGGCCCAAGGAACAGGAGGCTGGCCAAAAGCCGAAGAATTCTGACTGATAAACTTATTTTGTGACAGACACAGGGCTAAGCTTTAACTAAATACTACATCTTATGGTTCTCAAACAAGTCTAATATAGGCTGGGAAAGTACAACTCAGAACTGTGCTCTATTGTTAACCTATTAGAAAGGCAGCAAAGGGTAGTGGTCAGAGGACATTCTGGGGACAGAGGAACTGGACTAAAATTCTGGCTTTATTTCTTACTAGCTGGACAGCCTTGAACTACTTACTTAACCCCTATGGGACTTCATTTCCTCATCTATAAAGAGGAGATATTAATAGGCCCAACTTCATAGCATAAATGTGAGCATTTAATGACCATTCTACATAAAGCACTCAGCACATACTGAGAACTCTGTATCAACTATTATTATCAGAGAAGCCTTTCCTAATACCGTTTATAAAACTTTCTGTCATTCTCTGACCCCTTAGCCAGCTTTATTTTTCCTCTCTGTTTCATCCCCCTTGATATCATAAATGTCTATCCATTTGTAGTTACTCTCCCTTAACCAGAATAGAAGTTTCTGTTTGCTACTTATCCCCAGGATGTAAAAAAGTGGCTGAGAGATAGAGAAAGTACCCAATAGCCATCTGGCAAGTGAGTAAATGAACTTGTCAAGGTCTGATAGCTAATTAGAGTTGAGCTGAACAGGATTCCAGCTCAGGGCTGTTTGGCTACAAGTTAAGCACTGTCTACCATAACATAAACTGAAATTTCCAAATTTGTAGGTTATTAACATGTGAGGTGTATCATTTTAAGCACAAAAATACTTCAACTAGAGACAGTATGGTGGACACTGAGCTGGGAGACATGGGGTCTTATCAGTTTCTAGCTCTGTGACCGTGGTAACTCATTGCATTTCATCAGTCTTTATTTTCTCATTTGTAAAATGAGGAGATTAAATCAAATTATTTCTATGATTTCCTCAGTCCAATTTTCTCTGATTCTATTCCAAATAATTAAGTAAGCCAAGTTCATTGGCAAATAGTTTTATACAATGGTATAGTTTTGGATTCAAAGCATTTCTCTCTGTACTTTTTCCTTCTACAGTGAATAAAGAGAAAAGTTAGAAAAGAAATTACAAAGAGAATTTTGTAGCAGCTAGCAATCTAATTGTGCTGTGACCTACATTGATTTTTTTCTCCTTGAAATCATCCTTTAAAATCTAAGCTATTCCAGAGAAATCACTCTTTGCATATTTGGCTGTGATGACAAGGGCCCAATAGTAAATAAGTGTTATCACTGGTGACAGAAAGAAGTGTCTGGGAACAAAGCCAAGTGGAAATCTAACCCACTTTGGCTCCCAAAGGCCACTAGTCTTCTTTGATTGCTCACTTCACTAAACTCCTCTGACCCTCGAGATCTTTAACAAAAAAGAAAACTGTCAACCATTGTTTACCTAGGTTAAGTGTGTCCCCCACCTAGAAATGAAGTAAGTTATTGAAGTTATTGAGGGGTCCTAGCTTATATTTCTGTGTCCTTAACCAGTGCTGAGTACAGAGTAGTGATGTCAGATGCCCAGTGAGTAATTAATTACCAATGGATTGTTCTCATCTGTGGGATTCCATTTGGTCTACCAATTGAGCACCCATTCTATCTACTTCCCCCTGAACTTTTGTTCTGTTTCCTTCTCCTTCACCTTTTACCTTATGTAAAGTTGGCTAAGGAAAGTTCCTTACTCTTGTCTTGACCATCCTCTTTTATGTTCCTCGGGAGTAGTCCACTTCTGTTGATGGCAGTGTCGTGCTAGCTCCTGACTTTCTAATTCTGATTTGCTGAAGGAAAACAATTTTATTTTCCAGATTTCGGGAGGAGAGGTGGCTTGAGTGCTGTTGGTGGCAAAGACATAAATGTTGAGCAGCATAACGTGAAACGCAACACTAGTTAAGCAGATTTGCTTCGAAGTCCCATTTCCAGGTGCCCCTCAGGCTTTCTTCTGTTCTCTTACTTTGTCATTGAAAAGCTAGGCAATCCTCTCATATCTACAAACAAAGCAGACGAAAGTACACGTGCGTACAAATAGGAAGACATGCTTTGACTACATATGATAAAAGTTATGCCAGAATAGTAGAAAAGAAAATGGAAAAACATCCCCGATGATGAGAGCTGTTGGAATCTTGGATAATTTCCAAAAGATTTAAACATGAAGAAATAGAGACAAATGGCATTATCTATAGAGCAATCCCATTTTGGTAAGGGTTTAGCTTTTGGATAGCCTGATTGGACCCTTTCCATCTCCAATTGTCCATGATTAGAGGATTCGAGCTCTTTCACACTGAACTTGTACTGTAAATGTGGCTTAAAAGATTTTATTTAAAATAAACTGACAAGGCAAAAATTATGGGAAGAACAGATTTCTGAGAAGGCACTCAGCTAGCAAACCATCAGTCATGTGCCAGTACAGGAAAAGAATGATGTCATATCATTTAGCAAGCTGTACTTTCCTGAATGCCAAAGATAGCAATATCTTAACAAGTAAGGAAAGTATCGAGTTGGTTAACTGATATTGTCAGTGATTTAATATAATTTGAGCAAAGCTTTGACATACTAATTCCAAGATACTGGATAAAAAGTTACAAAAAAATCACTAAATTCATTCTATATCAATAATTACCTCATTTTTTATTGCTCAGATGCACTTAAATAAAATGAGAAAATTAAAACTACTTTGGTTAGGAGAATTTGATTTCAGAAACTCACTTTTTCTTTGCATATTTAACTATGGGCCAAGGCAGAAAATTGTTCCTATAGAAAATGCATATAATTTAATCAGTATATACCCACCTTTCTCCTTGATTCTTTTGGAAGCATGATGGGTATTTATACATAATCGAATTAGTATACATCAATTTCAAGAGCTTAAATATAAGAAAAAAGGAAATGCTATGACAAACTAGTGGATACTTTCAGCCCCTTTGCTTTGCCTCTCTTGGTGGTTATCTGTTGTTGTTCTTAAAACTAGAAATCTCCCCCAAATATCTCTAGATTCCATTATATAGCCCACTTTACATTTATAAATCCAAGTAAATCACTTTTGAATCTACCTTATTTTTCAGGCTGCACTTACTGAAGTTTTTAAACTTCCAAAAGTTTACAATATAAAGAAAAATATCTTTCCATCTTAAAAACTACAATAAAAGCTGGTTTACCTGGTACCTGGCAATTTGCATTTATTTAGCGTTCTGTTAACCAGAACTCATTAACAACACTTACGGCCCGAGCAGGGTGCCGAAACATTCAGCCGTCCTAATGACACCTCCATGGCATTTAGCATTTGAAAAGAGATAACAAACAATGGTTAAAATAAACACATCATTCTTTTTTTTTTTTTTTTTTGCAAACTGGTGACTTCTACATATTATAATAATTATTACCATCCTTGTATACTTATTCCTGACTTTACCCACAATAGCATTTTTTTTGGTCCTTTCTCAAGTTTCATGAATTCTGGAATTCAGAGAACGAGTCCATACCCTTTGTTGTTTTAGAACTATCAGTCGTCTTGCTGATTCTACTATCCTCTCCTCTCATTGTCTTAGATCTTTTTACACCAGAGTGAAAACTGTATGCCTATTATATAAACTGTATGCCTGTATACCCCTGTTGTCTCTCTGTCTCTCTCTCTCTCTCTCTTTCTCACTCACACACACACACATTTTAAAAATACTCTCTCATTCTCATAAAAGTTTTCATTTTCTGTTTTTCCTCTATATCCTGCTTTCATTTCCTGTTCTGTTTCATGTTACATTCTTATTCTGTGTTAAGAGTGATCTGTAGAAGGAAAAAGGTGAACAAACTATCCACCGGAGAAAACAGAAAATAAATGTGCTCTGTGAGGACAGTCCAATTTTTAACAAGAGCAAATACTTATATGCATGTCCATAGATCGAGTTTCAGTTCTTAAGGAAAAGTAGCAGCAGACAAACAAAATGGAGTCAAGTCAAAATGGGGTGGTACATACATCTGTCTGGGGGTGTGTTGTTTTGGATGAAAATGCCTAGATTGCTTCCAACTCACATTAGACAATAAAGTTCATTCTGATGTTAGAAATTCAACAGGCATACAATGAATTATACCAGCCTTGGCATGTGTTTTATACATGTTAGAACCCATTTCAACTTCAAGGTCAATTCAGGTGAACAGGGTCCAGTGACATAATTAGTTATATGGTAAATTGTTTATGTGTGTATTCCATTTCAATTTTTTTCTTATGTTGATGTGTTCAATTAGTGGTGACGTAAGATGGTCCTGAGTGTTGATTTCAGAGACTTTAAGGAAATGTGATTAATTTTTGTTAATAAAGATGAACTGGTCAGTAGTTCCTGGAACCCGGAGCCTTCTGAGCTCCAACGCTGACTTTGCCACTTCTCTGTGTCATCTTAACCAAGCTAGTTAAGCTAGTTAAGCCTAGCTTCTCCATGGTAATAGGGACTGTGATTCCACCTCAAAGCATTATAGCGAGGGTCAGATGTGAGTGGATATTGAACTTTGCCTGGGGGAAACCATTCAGTGATTAGTTTTTCTTCTTCAAACCAGCCAGAGACACAGTGGAATAAATTTCAATGTGTACGTCAGATGATAAAAACAGATTTTTTAAGGGATCATCATTATATTTTATATAAGCAATAACCATGTCTTCATAACTTTGGAGTAAAAAGGATACAAATTCATTTTCTTTTTCATCAGGAATGAAAGACACTCTCATGTACTGTTAGTTTTCTTTTTTTGACTTAAAAACCAATTTTTTCGGGGTTCCTGGGTGGCTCAGTCGGTTAAGCGTCCAACTTTGGCTCAGTTCACGATCTCACAGTTTGTGCGTTCAAGCCCCTCTTAGGGCTCTGTGCTGACAGCTCAGAGCCTGGAGCCGGCTTCGGATTCTGTGTCTCCTCTCTGTCCCTCCCCCAAGCATGCTCTGTCTGTCTGTCTCTCTCTTTCCATATTCAAAATAAATAAACACTAAAAAAAAAATTAGAATAAAAATCTTGCTCCTGGCCCTATCCGCAGGGCCCAGCATAATGCCCAGTATATGGTAAGCACTCAGAAAAAAAGGTTATTGAATGTGGGACTGACGCACATGTAGCATGCACTGGGATGACTAGGTTTGTTAAACTCTGATGTAGTTCTGTACTAGACGTAAACAGCCAGTACCCCGTGGCCCATCCCATGCCCCTTCTGCATCCCTGGCCTCTTTCCTGGGGACATCTTCCCGTCCCTTCATTCAGCAATTAGTGGGGTAAGTCCCGACAGATGGGGGAGCTTTCTAGCCTCCAGAGCTCTGGCCACCTTCAGCCCTGGTTGGCTGGCGCTCATGTTAGACTAGTCGGGATATATTTTTAATATTACCTTCGATGAAAGCGATCGTCTATGTGTTGATTTCACAAAATCCACCAGCCCTGATGCAACAGAAGGCGGGGAACATGCTGTATTCTGAGGAGCCGAAGAGAGTAGAGTGGGGGAGACATGAAAACCAACCGAGGGAAGGTAGGAGGGGTAGGAAAGATGGAGGAGCAACAGGAGGAAAAGGTGGCATTGGCGGATCACCACCTGCAGGGATTTGTTCCATGCGACCACCTTTCTCATGTGCGTTCCACCAATTCTGTCTTCCCAGGATGGTGAGTGAAAGCTCTTTGGTGAGTACGTGGTACACGTCTAGAACCAGGACCATGATTACGGTGTTTGCTGTGCTGACACCATTGTCTGACAAAAATATCGTGCTGGACGTTTTCTTTCTTTTGCCCTTTGGGCTGGCTTATTTTGGGTAAAATCGCACCAGTCAGATTCATATCCAACCCAGGTGAAATCCTGTTACAACGTACTCCACGGCTGGTGTCTGCATCGCTTCATTGTGTTGGGATTCCATTGTATTAGATGTCGTTGAAAATCTGGTACTTGGGAATCTTTTGGTGTTTTGACGAAAGGGTATTACGTACTGTAATTTAGAAAGCATTCAAGAACCATTGCTGAATGGGTGAATTGCTTTTGTTTGGATTAGAGCTCAGTTTTGCAAACTGTGCCCTGCTAAATTCCGGAAGAGTGAAAGTGGGTTTGGTGGCCAAAAATGTTTGGGAAATACAATGCATGTTAGAATATTAAAGGCTCTGAGAAGTCATGTATTAAAAAAAAAAAAAAAAAAAGCTTAACTTTTTTAAACTCAAGGTTTCTCAAATTTAATTGACTGTCTTCCTCTCTCTCTCTCTCTCTCTCTCTCTCTGCCTGTCTCTCTCTCTTTTGGTCTCTCTCTCTTTCTCTCAATTTTTTCATGAAACTCCTAATGCGGGATACCAAGTTTTAGAAATGGGAAATGCTGTGTCAGGGTATTCATTCTTGCATTTATAGGGCACCTGCCATGTGTTTGGAAATGGGCCAGGCTGGCAAAACAAAGACAAATAATGCACACTGCTTGTTCCTGAAAGGCTAGACGAGGAGATGTGATGCAAATCATATTACAGAGTTGTTTTGTTTTATTTTTTAACTGTGGGAAAACAGAAGACCAAGCAACTGAACAGAAAAGAACAGAGGTTAAGACCATATCTGGGAAAGCTTCCCTGGTGAGAAGGTCTCACTGTAAGAATATGTTCATGCAAATGTCAGGTACTAGAGATTTATAAAATAGCCAACGGGGTAGGGGGGGAAGACCCTCTCAAACATCCTCAATTAAAACCATTTAAGGGGCACCTGGGTGGCTCAGTTGGTTAAACATCTGACTCTTGATTTCGGCTCAGGTCACGATCTCGCAGTTTGTAGCTTCGAGCCCCGCATCAGGCTCTGTGCTAACACTGCAGAGCCTGCTTGGGATTCTCATTCTCTCTCTCTTATGAGTGCGTGCTCTCTCTCTTTCTCAAATAAATAAATAAACATTAAAAAAAATTTAAGATATATCCTAACAACATAAATTCCTCCTACCTCAGGACATTGGGTATGCCAACATGTCTCCCTGAAGACAGCTAGCTCTCATTTCAGATAGTTTCATGGAGGGTGAGTAGTGGCCATAAAGGTAATTGCATTTTGTTTTCTTTAACACACGTATACACTAATGATTTCGGTCTTAATTGGTATCTGCTTAGATCCTAGCTCTCTTGCCATGGCTGGACAGGGATTTAAGGAATGTGCCAGGTTTCCCTGGCTGTGGACTTGTTTTTTCTTGCATCCAACATGCATACTGGCATGGCCTTTATTAACTAGTTATTTAGTGGATGGGGAGTGGGAATGGGTTGGAATCCTTGATGTGGTTCCAAACATTGCTGGCTTTCTCAGCCTTAAAACCAACAGCCCAAAGACATCTGAATGTCTTTGATGCATTCTACATAGCACCTAACACAGTAGGTGTGCAGCCCCACCATTATAGACCAATGTAAGGGAAATAGAACGTTCTATTTTACTTATTGTTCTCTCTCTCTAATAAAGAAAGGTGGCATACCCTCCACTCTGCTAACTAATTCACATGTATTATTTTGTTTAATTTTTATAAATACTATATGAGGTAGATATTACAGTAGTTTCATCATTTTCACTGGGGTGCAAACTGAGGAACAAAGCTGTTGGGCATTTATCCACAGTAAGAGGCAGAGTGAGGAGTAAAACGGGAGATTCTTTTCATTCTGAAGCCTAAATACACTTCTACTGCACCCACTTAGAGCGCCTGAATAAGGGGAAGACTAAAATATAATATTTACTACCCTAAAATAATTCCAATAATGCTAAGCTGATGACAGCAGTCCTTACTTCAGATAGAATGTACTGTGCCTTCTTTTCCCAATGGAGAGAAAAGTTACTTAAGTTTTTCAAAATGGTTCGAAACAGAGTCCATTATTCCTTCACTTCTTTCTTCTTTTCTAATAAATACATTCCTTGTAGGAATTAGTCCAGTTCTTTTTTTTTTTTAATGTTTATTTATGTATTCTGAGAGAAAGAGAGAGAGCCTTTGTGTGAGCTGGGGAGGGGCAGAGAGGAAAAAAGAGAATCCCAAGCAGGCTCCCAGCTGCCAGCGCAGAGCTTGATACAGGGCTTGATCCCATGAACAGTGAGATCATGACCTGAGCTGAAATCAAGAGTCAGATGCTTAACCGACTGAGCCACCCAGATGCCCCCAATTCTCTTTATTAAATAAGGAAAGGATGGCTAGAATTTAGGGCATACTGAGAACTCTTTGATGATTGCCTTGTCACTCTTGGGAGAGACACACAAATTCAGAGACAGGATTTCCAGAAATGTTAGCTAGTTTAAGATGATTCTTAAGTATTTCTTCCACTTTAGAAATAGTTTCACAACTGAAAATACCTTGTCTAGAATAATGGCTGATGGAAAGGCAAAGCACTAGTCCTAAGGTTTTTTAAGGGTACTGATGATATGCTACAGATAATTAAACAGAAAGAATGAAAGGTAAATTCAAATAGGCAATGTTTTCAAGTGATATTAAAAAAAAAAACAAACGACATCAGAGGAAAAACCCAATGAAATAGGATTTAGAGGAGGGTATGATATATCAGTCGTTCTTAAACGGTTAAGGGCAGACCCTCTGTGAATTTGATGAACACTAAGAACTCTCTTTTTGGAAAAATTGAAATCTACAGTCACATTTTATATTCAGTAGGTTTCTCAGCCTCTGACATTCACCTACTGACCCCACTAGGAGGCTTTGATGTGGTGTTAAAGATATTGAAAAAAAAAAGAAAAGAAAAGAAAATTGCCCAGAATGAAGAAGGGCAAAAAACATGATTTCTCAAGGTACCCCGTGTCTCTATTAATCTACGATTCCAGTGGCCCACTTTTTAAATGTTCCTCTAAAATCCTCACCCTGAGAGTCATGCTTCCTATTTGAGACCTTAACAAAAATTTCAGGAGTGTTAGTGACCTGAAGATTTCTGCCTTTTCTCCAGCAAGAAAAGCCAGGAGACCCAAACCACAGAACAGGAAATGTTTATGTCAACCATGCATTTCTCTAATGCTCATGCTAAAGTGTTTCCCAAATGTTAGTACACACCCACATCAACTGGTATCTTCTTAAAACGCAGATTCTGATTCAGAAGACCTGGGGTAGGATCCAGGATCCTGCATTTCTAACAAATTTCCAGATGACGCTGATACTGTCAGTCTGGGGAATGAACTGAGTAGTAAGACTCTAGAAGTGGGTCCATATACACCACTACCACAGAGCACTTCAGAACAGCTCCTCCCACTGTTTGCTCATATAACCTAGAGCTACTTCATCTCACCACTCAGAGCCTAAACCTACTGGAAGAGGAAGATATCACCGGGGCGTTCGGTAAGAGAGTCAACTGACTTTTTTCCTTAGAAGAAGATTCCGTGATCTGAGTTTTGCATTACATATAGTTCTCTGTCTACTTTGGTGGCACTTACCATGTTGGCGTATCTCTATAAGATCTCAGGTGGATTACAATTCATGTCTGTGAATGGCTTATCTTTTTAAGTTAGAGCAAATTTAAGATTATCCCTTTAAAAACGTTGTTTTCGCTTGCTTTCAAGAGAGGAGCAAGAGACGGAATCGGAGTTAGCAAGTACTGAGAATTAGGCTGTCAAAACCTGATAATTGATGCCAAGCCCACAGATACACCCGTATCATCCACGTGTGGGTTGGAGAACCACTGTTCTCCCTTATACAGACCACTGCCATCTTTTGATTCTTCGAAATATGGCCGAGTCGAAGATGAATAAGGCCACTGATTGGAAAGATTTACTTCCGAGCCAAAGATTAACTTTCTATGTGTTAGCAACTCATGGCATTTTTTTTTTTAGCTGCTGGTGTCATTGATTGCATTTTCAATGAAAAGAAGTTTCATGACAGTTCCTAAAATGGAGGTCGAACAGGCAATGCTGAAAATTTATGAACACTGATTTAGCATTTAAAAACTGCATGTATACCTAATGACAATTATACAAGCCAAGAATATGTCATTTGGTGTTTAAGGGAATGAAAACCATGGCTTTCTATAAATATTCTCATAAAACACCATATAAAGAATGAAATTGGACATGGCTTTTTTCATATTCAGCTTCTTTCAATAATATAAATATTTCTTTCACTGTTTCTACTTTATAGAAATTAGGTAAAATGAAGTATGTCTTTTGATTACTTGTTTAGAGAGACTAATGACACCATGCAAAATAACATTCCATACTCAACATGGAACAAAAGATATAATGTCACAAAACATTTTCAGCTTGCTCCTATTTTAACTACAAAATTTACTTTAAAAAGCGTGGCATTGTTTCTTTTAAAAATATTCACTTTCTTCTTTCTACATGCACGAAAATGATTCTTTCCCACCTCTCTCCACAGTTAGAACTCTTATTCAGAAAACAGCAGGCATGAGATTACAGCCAGCAAAAAATGTCTACCAATGAAAGATAACTAAAGGGTTAAAAATTGTGTAAGGACAAATGGAAAATCACAAGTAATTTTTAAATTACTTCAATATTATATTTTCTTATTTATTTCCATTTTTATTCTTAATTATGAAACATTTCAAAACGTCAGAGATCTGTATACCCTTTAGGTTTTTTAAAATTTTTTTATGTTTATTTATTTTTGAGAGACAGAGCAGGAGTCAGGGAGGGGCAGAGAGAGAGGGAGACACACAATCTGAAGCTGGCTCCAGACTCTGAGCTGATAGCAGAGAGCTTGAGGTGGGGCTCAAACCCATGAACCGTGAGATCATGACCTGAGCTGAAGTCAGATGCTTAACCGACTGAGCCACCCAGGTGTCCCTCTCACCATTTAGTTTCAACCAACATGAACATTTTGTATAGATATCTACTCTGTTGTCTTTTTTAAAAAATATTTTTTAATGTTTTTATTTATTTTTGAGAGAGAGCAAGCAGGGGAGGGGCAGAGAGAGAGGGAGACATAGAATCCGAGGCAGGCTCCAGGCTCCAAGCTGTCAGCACACAGCCTGACACGGGGCTCGAACCCACGAACCATGAGATCATGACCTGAGCTGAAGTCGGACACTTAACCAACTGAGCCACCGAGGAGCCCCTGTTCTGTTGTCTTTAAAAAAAAAAAAAAAAAAAGTTTATTTATTTTGAGAGGGGGAGGGGAGAGAGAGAGAGGGACAGAGAGAATCCCAAGCAGGCTCTGTGCTCTTGCTCTCAGCCTGAAGCCCTGCGCTGGGCTGTATCCACGAACTGCGAAATCATGACATGAGCCGAAATCAAGAGTTGGAGGCTTAACCCACTGACCCATCTAGGCGCCTCTGTTGTCTTTTTAGAAAGATTTTTCTTCAGTAAAAAGAAAACATTAAAAGCTTTGTCATTGTTGTCAGAGGGGTGAACCACTTCAACTGAAATTATCTGCTAACTTCCTTTTAAAACTTTTAAAGGTTGACAGAGAGGCCTCTAAAAGAAATTCTTTCCCCATGATTCTTGTACCATGTCAATGTTCAAAAATAATACCAATAGTAATCACTAGAATTTGGGTTTGCTTATAGGGGAGATTTTTTCCTAAATAAATTAATTAAAAATGGAATAGAAAGTACATTTTGTCGACTTTCTGTTAATGATGTGTTTCATAATTATTGTAAAAAAATATTTTTAAAAGATATCTTAATTCTTCTACTCCCATATGTCCTATACTTGATTTGTGTGAGGAGGTGAGGGGTAGGTGTGTGTGAAATATACTTATGAGCATGGATAACTTTGTGTTAACTTTTAAAAAACCTTAAATGAGGTAAAGATTCTATTCCACCCTCTTCTGAAAGTCCCTGATAGTCAGCAGATTTGGAAAGATGTGATAAGTAACACAGAACAGTTTTAAATACAAAAATTATTAATAACTGAAACAATAAATTAACTTTTGTAAGTAATATATTTAGAGATTATTTACATGGTGGGTGAAAATACGGCCTTGGCGCTCATCTTTAGATACAGCTAGAAACTAAATCACAGTTCATCTTTCCCTTGCAGGTAAACATTAAAGTGGCAATTCCCAAATTTCAGACAATGCTGTAATTATTATGGAGTAAACTGTAAACAAAATGTTTTATGTGATGTACCCTGGGCCAGCCCTTTTGGTATAAAATTGAAGATGTTTACGTGTTTTGCCGTGTGGGCCATTTATGGCTATGTTCTATTAACTCTGGGTTTACTGTGTGATATTATGTGTATTTGTCTTGGGGCAAACAGCTTGTTTGTCTCAAATCAAAGTCTAAAAGATAATTCTTTCTCTTTCTATGGGCTTAAAATAGTTTTTGTTTGGATTGATATTTACTGTTTGCGGTGAATTATCCCTCTGTTGGCTCTTTTCTATTCATTATAATATATAATTTTGGTTAAGCAATTGTATAATCTTTTCTATACCATTATTCTGGACTTCTGTATAAAAGTTGAAAAATGTTTTCCACAAACAAAATGCTTATGCTTGCATATTCAATATCTTTCCTATTGGACTTTGGACACAGTCTTGTGTAATGGAACTCATTTGTTATGAAATCTTTTTTTTTCTTCTTACATATTTTGTTTAAAACAGCTATTTGAGTTTAATAATACCATATTTTCCATGATAAAGTTAGAGTAGTATTTTTTCACTTCAAAGAATGCCAAAAGCTTTTTTGAGTTTTCTTCAAACGGGTTTCGCTAACCATACATATATTTATAAATATATCTACATATTTTATATGTATATTTAAGAACACTTAGCTCTAAGTTTCATAGTCTTTACATCATATGGCACATTTTTCATGATTTGTAAAATACTTTCTTTTTCCTTTACACTGGGACTAAACATTTTGAAAACTCATTTTTCAAAAGTATCAGGAATATTTTAATAGCAATAACCTTGTTAATTTTTGTTGCTTATTTCCTGGTCAACATAGTCAAGCTGGCTTGAGATTTCTCAGTTCTTTAAAAGAGAGTTCTTTAATTCAACCTGTTTTAAACTGAAGCGTACGTGACTTTCTATGACTCTGTTTACATAACAGTAGTAATCATTAAATACGACTGACTTCATAACTCAAAACATACACTTAAGTGTAGGAAATGATAAGTCGTACATAAACATTTCATTCAACTGTATTTTATACAGGAAATGTAAAACTTGAATCTTACATACAGTCCTTCTCTCAAATACTCATGCAAATATAATTTACGTAATACACCAACTGCATTGGATTTATACAGGTAGAAGAAAAGGAGCCTAAGAAAAGGAGCCTTTAGGAAATATCAACTCATTGGGAAGCATCTGATGAATATTTTTCATTGTGCTTGAATGAATGATTTTTTACATAGAGACATATTCCACCATCAATAAATGCCACTATGAATTTTGCTACGCCACGCCCCCCTCACCCCCCGTGGAATTTTTCCTTGCGGTAGTTAGACCGACCTTGGCCAAAACCAAATACATTCCCACACGGAAACACAACTACCCTCTACCCGCACCCACACCCCGCCACCCAGGTGCAAGGCGCCACGCTGGGCTCTCGGAGGATACAGATAAGGAGGACCGCCAGAATTTCTGGCTAGGTCACGTGGTGCGACCACCCTGCCAAGTACCTTTCAGTATTTACTTGAAAACTTCAGAGACGAGCAACTTATTGTAGCCTCTGCCTTCAAAGAATTTAAACCCAAGTGGAAAGGATTAGGAATGCATACATCTCTCTGCTCGTACTGAACAGGAGTCCACACAGCTTAAAAAAAAAACAAAACAAAAAACAACTAACGTGTTTAGAGATGGCCCACCGCATTTCACAAAGCGCTCCCATCCAAAGGAGGGGCCGGTAGAAAGGTTCAGAGAGCCCTGGCTCTCCAAAACAGGGCGAAATCAAATCTGGGCCGCGGGTGAGCACCTGGAAAAAATTCGTGGTGGAGATGGCATCTGAGAAAGGCCTCGAAGCACCCACAGTGTTGCGAATGCCGGCGCGGTCACCCCAGATGGAAGGACCCCCTACCTCGCTCTAAAGCCAGTTAAATCGCGGGGCCCACGCTGCCGGGCACGATTTTAGAAGCCCCCCTCCAAATGCAAGGGTCCGACCTAGGAGGCACTTCCGCTGTGCAGTTTGCTAAGTTTGGATTCCGAGAGTGCATAGGGGAGTCTACGGCTCACGCAGGTGGGACCCTCTCTCCGCCTTAGCGTAGACTCTATGCGAGACGCTCCCGCCCGCCAAAGGCTGCGGTGGCCACAGAGGCTGCCGTGACTGCCGCTTCCCCCACCAAATTCTGGCGCTCAGGAGGCGCGCTGCAGTGGAGAGACCTGAGTCCCGCCCCAGCCCGAAGGAGAAGGCGCAGCGCCTCCGCTCGCGCTCCCGGGTCGGGGAGCCTCTTTCCTCCCCCTTTTTCCCCGCGGCGGCGGCGGCGGCGGCTGCGGCGGAGGCAGCGGAGAGGGTGGGGGGGGAGCGGGCGAGGGGCGGAGACAGGGAGGAGCCGCGACCGCCGCGGCCCCGCGGCGGCAGGTGTGGATGGGCGCGGCGGAGGTGCGGAGGAGACAGAGGTGCGGGGTTGTCCACTCCCGCCCGCGCTCGCCCGGGGCCCGAGCTTGGGGGCGGGGAGCGCCTCCCCGGAGGAGCTCCGAGAGCTGCTTCGACCTGCGCACAACTTGGGGCGCGGCCCGGGCGCGCAGGTTCCACGTCCGGCGCCGGGAGGAGAAAGGCGCGCGTCCCCGGCCGCGGCGCCCGCGCGGACCCCAACGGTGAGGCGGCGGCCGGGGGGCGGCCGGGGCTGGAGGGTGGGCGGCGCCTCCGCCCTCCGCGTAGACCGGCCGGTAAGCGAGGAAAGCGCAGGCAGCGGGGCGGGGGCGCGTCCCTCGCCGAGTTAAGAGGGGGGCCTCGGGGCCCGGCGCTCGGCAGACTTCGTCGCGGGCCCCCGGGCGTGGATGCTGCGGCCGGGTCTGGCGCATCCCGGGCCACGGCGGCCCTGGCTCTGCGCAGAACCTTCTCCACCTCCTGCCCAAATAGCAGGTTGTTTCCCTAGCCTGACCTCGGAAGTCGCAGGTCCGCTCTCTTCCTCTAAACGGCGAAGGAGGAACTGTGTGTGTCCGGGAGCGCGTTGAGGGCGAGCGCTTTCAACCAGCGATGTTTGATGAGAGCCCGTTCCCGAGTTAAAATGCCTGTCACTTTGCAACTTCTCTGCTCTCTCCCCTCTTCGAGGGAGAAGTCAGGCGACTTTTAAATCCCCACCTGGTAGAATTAGAGTTTATTTGCGCCGTATACAGGTGGGAAATGATGCTCCGTAAAATCCTGGTTTTTCCAACAGCGTTTCACTTAAAAGAGCCTCCCATCCTGCAGCGAGACAATGGCAGTCGTGAAACACACAACAGAAGTGTTCACCTAGCGCCGCGTTGGCAGGGGAGAAGTTAAGGAAAACTTAAGCATAAGCGACCCCTGAATAGGCTTCTTGCGGGACCGTTTTGTTCCGGTGCAAGTGGTGTTAGGACTGGAAATGACAGCTCAAGACCTACGCTTGGTTTGGAGCTGAGGCTGGGGCCCGACACCCCTCACCGCCCCGGGACTCTCGAATTGGGCCTTTTTGCTTCCTTCACTGAAATCATGGCAGCTTTGAAGTGAAATGAGGAAAATGATCCTCCTTTTTGCCCTGGAGTTTATTACCTCTACATTAAAATGTGTCTCTCATGGGCAGAAATGTAAACAATCTTCTATTTTATACTTTGTTTTAAAGACCTTTTACTTGAATTGGTAAAAAAAAAAAAAAGGATTTAAAATGGACAGCCAAATTTAGGTTTGTTTGTTGTGGAGTTTTGTGTTTGAGGGAGGGAGTGACTTTTAAGTCATTTTTCAAGGCTAATATTGATTACTTTTCATTGTTTGCAGATGTTAATCCTTCAGTGAAGGCATTTTAAGGAATAAATGAAAAAATAACTGGGTTAAGCCCACTCATAAGAACTGTAGCCTGCCCCCCTCCTTTTTTTCTTAACCTGTGACAGAGCCTCATGAAAATCGAGCTTGGGATGTAAAAAACCTCTTAAGTTGAATTTTAGGCCTCCAAATGAAAAATGTTCATTTGCGTTAATCCAATAGAATTCTCAGACTTTATGGAATTGTCAGCTTATGATGATGTTTATTTTTTTATTTATGTCATATTAGGACTTTACATGTGGATATTTCTTCGGTAATTGGCAGATGTGGGGAAAAGTCAGAAGGCCCTTTAAAAGATACAGACTTATTCTCTGGGTGAAATTTTATAGTCCTGAAAAGCACGTATCAGAGACAAAGCTCTTAACTGATAACATTGACTGTTCTCTTTTTGAAATTTTAAATGGATTAAGAAGGGAGGTTTTATACTTCATACTTGGGCATAGTTTTTGAAAATGCAAGTGGAAAAAAGTTAAGAATATCATTTTTGTACAATGTAATAACTAGACAGCTATTCTAGAGGCTATAAAAATGCTTGAGGGAATAAAATAAAAAGGTAGCATAAAATTATGTATTGTACTGTTAGAATTTTAAGGAGAATGCATACTTGTAAGTCTCAAATACTCAAGTGAGCAGTATTAAAGTGGATTAAATAGAAGAATTTTCTTGCATATCATTTTTTCTCAGATTAAAAAAATACGTATTTATTTTGGTTTGTCTTAAAATTGAAGTTATAGTTAAATTTTGTTGGTACCTATATGGGATAATACAAAGGTTGGTAAGATGTCTTGCTTGGCACATTTAGTGACAGGTATCCTTAAATTTTTCATAGAGTTGCCACAGTTTTTCTTCACTTGATGAATTTGGTGGTTTTAGCATATAAACACCATAGGGTCTCTTAACAAACTTAAATTGTAAAAAAGCAATAGATTAAATCCCTGATTATTAACATTTCAAGGATGGAAACCTACTTTCAAATAAAAATGCCTTTTTGAGGACATTTTAGAATACATATAAGGGTATGATTCTGGGAGACTGTTTTTGATAGTTCTTTTCCTATTCTTTGAAATCATAAAGTAAATTAACAAAAGAATCAATAATTATGTTTTAACAGTTTCTTGATGTATTTAACAGACTGTTTCCTTAATAGTAATCTCCCAAGTGTTTCAGAAATTTGTGTAAGAGCAAGAGTTTATTTTCTGTTCAGATGTATTTCTGTAGACTAGAAAAAAAAAAGTTTATGAATTTAGAGTAGGCCAGTCTTAAATAATAAGAAACCATGAAATTTGATCTTTGTATTGTGAAATGTGTTTTCACTGAGGACTTTTAAACTGTGTCCTCTCTTTAAACACATAAGTAGTATAGAAAGTAAATCAGATATTTCATTGGCAAAATATAAGTGCCCTAATGCTTTGATAATGATTATTGAGACTTTTTTCCCCCACATCTTATATAAGCAGTGGGGTCCGGAAAATTATCAAAATAATTTTGGATAAGATTGAGATGAAGTGAAAAAAATCCACGCATGATTATGGTATATATGTATGTTGTTTTGCAACAGTGAAAGAGTGAAAAAGAAGAGTTTAGGATCAAAATTTATCCACGTTAATCAGATTCCCTAGCATTTTCTACTTTATTGTGTAATTGACTTTTTAGCTAATATGTAGTTATTCCGTGTTTTAATACAGCAGACATCAGAAAAAAATAAATCTCATTTGAGAATCTATAATCTTGGCTTTATCAAATATACAGACTACTCTATATTGTCTACCTATCAACATTCAAGCTATTCAACATTTGAGACAATTTACAAACTAAATATATTATAAACGTTAATTAAAGAAGTAATTTTCATTTTAAGAGAACTGCTCCTTCCGAGGGGTTATTTTTAACATTACAAATAGCACTATCCTTTGAGTAAAATAAGAATTAATTACAAATTATACTTTTAGCAAAGGGAAAATGCAATTTTTATTGGCCTGGGGGGCATGTATGCTAAGTAGTTTGTGGCCCAGTTTCCATTTCTGTATCTGTGCTGCCTCTGACCACGGATTGGGTACTGCGGGAGGAAAGACTGTGAGGAGAAAGTTAATAAAAGAAGCTACATGAGTTGATCATAGTTCTGCTCAGAAACCTATGTCCACCTGAATTCAGAACCAGAAGAGAAATTCTGACAGTCTGTTTCCCCAGCCCTTTTACATCGATTTCTGAGAGTTAGCAGTGGCAGAGAAGAGTTGTTGTCTCTGCCATTTGCAAAGCCGACTGCTTGATCCACAGCAAATCAAACCCAGGAAATCTTTTAGTCTTGTCCATTTCAGTTCCACTTCCTTGCCAGGGGCATAACAGCTGAAGTTAAAAGACTTATACCCAAATGGGAAAATTAGTGCCATTTGTGTAGAGGCAGTAGCCTTATTCAAACTGCTTTCAACCTAATTGGGAAAAAAAAAAAAGAGAGACTATGACTTGATTAGAAGTCCTCTGGGTTGGGTAGCACGTAGGAGACTATGGCTCAAGAATGCTTTTAGGTTTTTCACTTATTTTGAATTAGTTATAGTTTGCATTGTATTCTCGGGTTTGTGTGTGTGTGTGTGTGTGTGTGTCTGTGTCTGTGTCAGCGTGTCAGTGTCCTTTTCTTCAGCTTCTACAATTTGGAATAGGCAAAAAGTACCAAAATGGTAAACTTTAAAGTGACCAAGATGGCATCGGGTTGGTCATGTAAAAGTTCTTCCACTACTCCAGCACGTCTGTAACAGAGGTAATGCCCCGCTGGATTTACTTCCGTGTATTGTAAATTTAGGGTTTTTTTTTTTTTTTTTTTGCTTAGAAGTAATCTCAGTTTTGAGAAGGGGAGCAGAGAAGGAAAAGAACTTTGCCTAAAAACCAGTGCCATCCGACAACCGATGTCTTCAATTAGCTCTGTCAAATTTCGGGTGAACTTTGGCCCTGTTAGTAAATTGGATATGTATTAAAGAAGATTTTTAACAAATCAGCTCAGAAAGGCCTGCTCCAGAAACTTGTGGTATGTGTGCTTTTGTAATTAATCTAAATGTAACATGTAAGACCAATATTATTATACATATGAGGTGAAATTGTTTTGGAGTCCAAATGTAGGAAAGGATTCATTCCCCAAAAAAGCCAAACTGATAAGATCTTACTAAAATCACCTGAGATTTTTGACTTACAGCGCATACCCAAGTGGAAATTCAAGTCATAAAATCATTATTGAATAACCCCATGGAATAATTCTTTTCTTTCTTTAAACCTGACCTTTTACCTGTTATCTCCACTTCATTAAGTTAACTTAAAAAAAAGTCTCAGATAAGAAACAGTAGGCTCAAGGAATAAAGTGTGAGAGCTCTGTGGTAAAATCTACCTATAGTGCATGAAGTCTTTTAAAATTAGGATTTAACTGGCTTTTAACTAGAGTGGCTTTTTAGGTAACTAACCGGTAATATTGTCACTTGACATTTCCTTTTCATATTCTGTGCCATAACTCAAAACTGATTTCCTTTTTATGGGTAAGAGTGGAACTATAATAAATCAAAAACAAAACAAACAACTTACAGCTTACAGTCTGATTTTAATACAGAACACTGCTGCATATTTACTAACACCTGAAAAGATTCTAGGTTGCCTCATTATTTATTTTTGTTTTTGGAATGGGGATTAGGATTTTTTTTTTTAATGAAAAGAGTAACATTAATATCCCTTTTAGATGACTATCCATATGCATATTCACTGTTAGTTGTGACAAACAGTAGTTTGAATTATAGTTCTAAGTAAAAAAATTACAAGTTAGTACCTGGACTGATGTCTGTCTGGTAAGTTGCATTCTTAGTGCTCCTAATAATTAAACAGTTGAAATTTTATCATATTATAACGTCTGAAAAGTTTTCCAGATTCATATAAAAGGGGAAAATATAATAAGACATCTTAATCTTGTTAAATATTAAGATAGATTAACCAAAAGATTTTCTTTCAGTGATTTGTGTTTTTTCAGCCAAAGGTACTAAAAATACCTTTATAGACAAAAGAATATATGAAAAGAAATATAAAACAAAAGACTAACAAACTGGGTTTATTTTTTTTAAAGAAACTAAATTTTTATTATAATTTTTATTCTTGGTGCCTATAGTTTTTCAAATTCTGGAGAAATGGCAATAAATCATACAAAATGACAAAGATGATCAAAAGATTTAACAAAATTTAGTTTCCCTTCAAAATAAATGTATTTAGTAGTTGGGAAAAGCTAATGTTCTGTGTTTCCTTTCGTTAATTAGCACATTTTCACAAACCAATGAAATCATAAAGCCAATTATGTATCAATTAAGAATAATTTGAAAAGCAGATTTGTTTGAAAAGTAAATCTTCCTTCTGAAGGTGGAGTTCATTGTACTAATCATAAGTGTCAGCGAAATTTTCTTTTGCAAAATATATTGAAGTAGAAATGATAAGACAACTGCATATTTCAGAATAATAGATAAATTACTATGTGTCAGTTGTACTCGCTAACCTAAAAACATGATTTATATTAGGAATATTAAAATATAAATGGAATAGCAGAATTTATTATTGTCCACTTGTAATTTCAGAGCACCTGTCCAAATATTATCTAGAACCAGCACAGAATGATTGTCCGAAATTTCTGGAGTTTTGACTTTGTCAAGATCTTTTTTCAAAAGCAAATATTAAAATAAAATGTGTCCAACTTCCCTAACCGCCAGAACAATAATAATGATAATTATCACTCTATTGATTATTTTCTGTGTGCCTGTGCTTTACCACATGCGTTGTTTGTATTACCTCCGATGATCTTTGCAGTAACCTCACAGTCTTGGCACCATGATTGGTCCTGTTTTACAGACAAGAAAACTGTGGCCTGGCAAGATTAAAGGGATCAAACAGCTAGGAAATAGTGTGGCTCCCAGACTCAAACCTAAGTTTTGCCTGTTCCCACCTCTCTATACTTTCTTACTTTACTATACTTCGCAGTAATTGAGCAGAATATTTGGGGATCTCGTCTAACAAGCTGTTTGGGAGTCTTTTGTCCTCAGTTATTGCACATCTTTTTCTTTGATTTTTAGAACTATCTCAAAGTCTTTCGTGCCCAAGTCTGGCAAAAGACATAGATGATATAGGTAATAATGTTTGTGCCCCAAATAAACAGGTAGCGTCTTTAAGATACCGAGCCTGATAATTCAGAACGGATTGGAAATTTTCTCTGGAGATCTTTCCAAAAGAATCATGTAGACAATTTTTTTGTTGTGTGTTTTTGGAACCATGACACTGGAATTGGAATCCAGATTTACACCCAACCTGCAGTAGGTGTTCAGATATTTTTTAAAACAAGGAATGAATAAAATGATAGCATTTCTTTGCCTGTGGAAGTTCTAATACACACTGTGTGTTCAAGGGTAGTACCGAGGGCGGGTATCTTACCACTGACTATGCAACCTTGGACAAGTTACTGCACCCTCTTGAACCTCAGTTTCCTCTTTTGTGAAATGAAAGTAACTGCATCTTCCTCAGTAAGTTGTGAAGATTAAATAAATAAGTGCCTTTTCTTTGTTCTCACACCTGACCTTTTATGTGGGTATAAAAAGCCTGTCGGAGTAGTGAGGACTGAAGGGAAATTGTCAGAGCAAGCCACAATGAAGCCATGAGTTGAGATAGGAGTTCGTGTAGCTAAACCCACCAGAGAAAGAGTCAAGGCCAAGGAAGAAGATGAAGGTGGTGCTTTGCTGGTTCTGGAGTAAGGGTACAAGCCCAGACAGAGAATAGCAGAGGAAGGGGCCTGTATTCCCGTGCTGAATCCCTAGTGTTGACCGTGGCTTTAGACAAGTTGCCTGGGCTGTTGATGTGTAAACTGAGAGCACACTTCAGGGCTACCTAAGAGTCGCTTGAGCATGGTACATCTTAAAGCTCTGCCTACAAAGTTTTAAGTGTCTGCTGTCACTGTACCTACTCTAGGGGACTTAAGGGAACTCCCTGTAGGAAGATGTTAGCGTTGCAGACATATAGCCTCACCTTCCAGATCCAGGTTAGCACTTCTTGGACCTGAACCTTCTCCTTATCACTATCCTCCCTTCTCCCCTCCCCCCAAACTCTTTCACTGCTCTCTCTGATGGCAAAGGAGGCAGGCGGCAGTTTTTATTTTGTAGAGGTTAAAGACCCTACAGTGCTATGCAGGATAATAGCAAAGGCCCCTTTCAGGGCTAACATTTTACAGCTTTTGAAGTCCTGTGTAGGTACACAGTGAAAGAGCAAAAGCAGAAGGCTAAAGAGGCAACCGAGTCAATTTGCAGGCTGGACAAAACCAGGATTAAAATGCAGAGAAATAGAAGGAACTTGAATAGCAAAGAAACACACACACACACACACACACACACACACACACACACAGAGTTAAGATGGGTGCAAAGGTCAAAGCATAAATGTTAAGGACAAAATTAGACAAATTTACATGAGAAGAAAATGAAACTGTAAAAAACAAATTTCATAATGGAAAAATGACTTTTAAATAGCAAAAGCAATTAAAGCTTAAGGTTTTTTCCATCATAGTTCCTCTTTTGAGGCCCATTGGAACAGAGTAGTTATATTCCAGGAAAGCAATTTTATGTGTATGGGGAAAGAGGTTAAGAGGAAGGTGATAGAGAACAACATTCTGGGACACCACCAAATCCAAATCTAAGGATTTTGAAAGGGAGGTATTTGACAAAAGAGTATTCTAAAGTTACTTGAAAATAGGAAGCCTTTCACTCTTTTTTGTGCCTGAAATGGAAAGCAAGGACTACACAGATTGAAAGTCGCCTGAAATTTAAAGCATTTAAAGAAAAAAAAAGCAAAAGAATTTGTCATCAGAAATGTTTCCAAAAAACTCCTTGGAATCAAAGGGCTAATAAAATAGAAACAACATGATAACTAGAAAAGAACTATAGCAAATTCTGCATTCTGTTTGGGTCAGAGGGACCCGATATAATTGCTGGAACCTGTGGCATTCTAGAAAATGACACTAGTTTATGCACAGTCGTGTGTGAGAGTTAACAGGGAGAAATGAGCTAACATTGCTTACCAGTTACCAGGGCCTGCTCAGTCTAGCGGTAACGAAGTTAAGTAGGTTGCTGTGGATAGAAGACTCTTAACATTTCACTTTTTTTGTCTTCCCTGACCCCAACATTATAGGTGCCTCACAGGAGTTATGGACTAGGTGTAGACTTTAATATGGGAAGCTTCTATGTTTGAGGCCCAGCTGAGCACTTAACTTCTGGTCATGTGACATGGGCACATCTTCTAAAAGCTCTCCACCTCACTTTCCACATTTGTTAAATGAGATTATTAATGTTAATCTAGTACCTTCTTCACAGGGCTGTTGGGAGAATCAAATGAGCTTTACATATGTGGAAGTATTTTGTAAGCATACCTGAATGTTTTTAGTGACAGGGGAGAGATCGTTTTGGAATTACTTCCAAAGAGAAGAAGAAATTAAAGAATGCGACGAATTCATTTTTTTGTTCTCTTCAGTCACCAAAGCTCTTGAGCCTTTATGACCTCACCTGAATATAGAGCTTCCTAATCTGTTGTCCATGGATCACAAGTGACCCACAGAGAGAATTCAGGGGATCATGAACTTGGATGCAAAAAAAAAAAAATGTGTTTGCATTCTATTCGTGCTAACCACTAATTGGAATTTAGCATTTCCTTCAATTTTGAGTGGAGGTGACAAGTTGCAGTAGTATTTTAGCAGGACCTGTGATTTTATCACCGCTAAAAATTACAAGTAATTTATATTACATTACAGTTGTTGCTGACATCTAGAAATACTGTCTACGGGTGACCCAGCTTTGACATAACGTTAGTTACAAGACATCTGCTAGATCTTGTAATTTAATATGTTAAGAATCCCGTGTATGACTATACTATATGTGCATTTTAATATTTAGATATTTCAATGTAATTGGTTTCCTTTGTAACCTAGTATGCTGTATTTTATGCATTTCGCGTGAGAAGGGGTCCATAGATGCAAAAACTTTTTTTGAAGTTTTTATTCTGACAGAGGGCCTACCGGCTTTACCAGATACTGATATTAAAAGGATTACTGGTACACTAGCTACTCACATAGCCACATCTGATAGTGTACTCCATGGTGAGAAAATCCAGTTATTCAAGTTAAAATAGCTTAGCGTTACAGTATAACGAAACAGTGCACTGGACAATACGAGGCACAGATCTCTTCATCTGGTGTCACCTCTCTCATGCATGGTGGATTCAGGCCAGACTCTGCAGTGCACTCAGAGGGGTGAAGATCACAGGGCATGACAAGCCACATACGTACCCTCCAGTTTAGATGTCTCCTAATATCTGTAGGTGATGTCTAAACAATAGAATAAGAACGTTATTATTCTTGTTTCATAACGATGGAATAAGAATGTGCAGCTAGAAACCCAAACAAGAAGATAAATGTTTACATTTCATTTTTAAATTTTATTTTGTGCTTTTGCAATTGTCCATTTGACATAAAAAATGGCAATAATTAAGATTACTCTGCTCCCATGGTCTTTGTTTAAATGTCAGAATACTCATGGAATGCCTAATATATTTGCATCTTCCTCCTCAAATAGAGTTTTAGTTTCTTTAGATGGCAATCCTGTGTTGTCATATTTTCTGTTGATTTTATTTAGCACCTAATAAGAGATAATAAATTATACTGGTGTATGCTTTGAATGGTTAAGACCTTTTTTTATTGTATCTGTATTTTCCCTGCCAGCTCTGTTTTCTGCTTAAAAAATTAGGCTGCATTTGCCTATTCATCTTGATTTCTTGTATTGGATATTTGAGCTTCTTCAAAAACAAGAATTTGATAGACATGATCGTCCTGGGTTTGTCACAGCTCTTGATTTTGACTTTGATGTCTCTGTCATCTGATACTGCGTGACTTTGAGATCTCCTAGTGATGCTCATTGTGCAGGCACATCAGCAAATCAGAAGGGCCCAAATTCTCTTCTGTGTTGATGATCACTGAGGCCCAGAAAAGTCATGGGACTTACCCAGGATTCAGAATGGGTAAGTGGTAGACTCATGGAATAAATCCTGTCTGTAGATTCTCAGCCCACCACCCTATCACTACACTGGCCTGTCCCTAAACTGTGCTCGATCCTGTAAGATTCTGGGTAAGACTCTTGAATTGGTTAGTTTTGAAAATTCCGCATGCCATATATTTTTACCTTTTAAAGATTCCGAGAAGTTCTGCAGTGAAGAAACTTGGCTGATGTTAATCTACTATTTTCTAAGTTTACTTGACCACAGAATCCCTTTTCTCCCCCTCCCCCCACCCAAATCTACCTAGTAAGGGATAATACTTTGGGAAATACTACCCTGCACAGTGGTAAGCTTTGGGGGTGGTGGTGGTGATGGTGATAACAACATTCACTGAGCACTTACTACTGTGTCATAGGTACTGTTCTAAGTGCTATATAACTAATCACTTAACCCTCCCAACCACCGAGTGAAGCAGGTACTCTGCTCATTGCCATTTTGCACATGAGGCGACTGAAGCCAGAGAGGCGGCTGGAAGTGAAGTGTTTATATCACTTAGGCGGTTGCTTCGCGCTGTAAACCTGGGTTTCTCAACCTTGTCACCACTGACATTTTGACCCTTTGATTTGTCCTGCAGGGAGGCTTCCCTATGCGTTACAGAGTGTTTAGCGGCAACATCCTTGGCCTGTACCAACTTGTGTCAACCAAAAATGTCTACAGACATTTGCCAAACGTCCTCTAAATTGCTCCCAGTTGAAAACAACTGCTGTAAACTTACAGCAGAAATGTACTTTCCCAGCCAACCTTCTTAGTTGCTTTTACAGCGACTCATCATCACGATTGGGCAAATTACACCTTGCAGGTTCTGTGATGGTGTCAGGTTGTGCATACTTGCATGGGGGAGGATGCAAGTTGAAATGGACCCATGCTGCTCTCTTCCACTCCCTTTCTGTACACTGCTTCTGGTAAGAGAGAGCCAAGAGGCCAATGTTTTTTTTTTTCTTTTCTTTTTTTTTTTTGCTTATAATTTTTTTTTTATTTTTTAATATATGAAATTTACTGTCAAATTGGTTTCCATACAACACCCAGTGCTCATCCCAAAAGGTGCCCTCCTCAATACCCATCACCCACCCTGCCCTCCCTCCCACCCCCCATCAACCCTCAGTTTGTTCTCAGTTTTTAAGAGTCTCTTATGCTTTGGCTCTCTCCCACTCTAACCTCTTTTTTTTTTTCCTTCCCCTCCCCCATGGGTTTCTGTTACGTTTCTCAGGATCCACATAAGAGTGAAACCATATGGTATCTGTCTTTCTCTGTATGGCTTACTTCACTTAGCATCACACTCTCCAGTTCCATCCACGTTGCTACAAAAGGAGGCCAATGTTTTGTGTGCAACTTCTTATAATTGCCCTGTATACACACCCAATTCATATATTGTTTCCATTTTACACTTCCCCTTGGACTTGACCCCCACAGACACACACACAGACACACACACACAGACACACACACACACACACACACACACACACAGAGTCTTGTTTTTTCTCTGTGTAGTAGAGGACCTAACACATTTGAATTACTCTACAGTAAGAATTTATGTCTGAGCCAAGATTAACTGCTGCCAAGGAAAACATACCAACAATGAGTAACACCCAGATTTGGTGAAGAAAAAGTCAGGTTATATGACGAAGTATGCTACAAAGGTATTGGGTTTTATTTTTGCAATGTGATAACCTGTTAAATTCACACACTACAAATGGACTTGAGGCTTCTGGTCATTGTTTCTTTGTAATTTAATGCACCATTTTTGAGAGCAGCTGAGGATTAATAAAAACAACAGTGAAATACCTAGGTTTAAATCCTGGCTCTGCCAAACATTTACTAATCGAGTGACCTCACCTCGTCTTTTCTAAGGGTTGGGTTAATAGTATGAAACATATTTTTGAGAGGTTGAAAGGAGAGAATATATGCCCAGTATCCAGCCCTGGTCCTTCCAGTACCTGTTTTTCAAGGAGCTGTACCATGGTTTGAACTTCATGATCCTTTTCAGCAATTCTTTAAGTGTAAACGATGGTCTTTGAAAGTAACAGATATTATGAAGCAGACGAGTGCAGATAACTCTTGTTATAAGATGGGCTCGGACGGCATTACCCCAAACCATTGAATCCTGGAAAGCTTTACATTTTAAGACAGCAACAAAGCAAAGGGAGGGAGCGAAAGGACTCACAGAGGAATTTTAGGAGCCAAAGTTTATCCTCTACCCTTGGTGACCATTTGCTGGTTCAACCTTTCATTGGGTATTTGAGTGTCTCTTGTGTCCTGGACACTAAACAGGCACGAGGGATACAAAGAGCGCAAGTAACAAAAATAACCAGTCTATCCCTGCACCTGTCCCTTTGGAACTTAAGATAGCGACCATGTCAGGTCTTTGTCCCAATTCCAACTGACAGTCGCTGCCTACAATGCTAGTTTCACAACGGTCCTTAGGGTTGGCCGAACTCATCAGAAAGAATGCTGCGATCCATCAATACTGTCTGCCTTGGACAAGAGATAAAGGCAGCCGCTACCCAGGATTTGACAGTCCTCCGCCAGTGTGGGTCTGACCCATTAGTGTGTGATGACACCAGTTATGTGGATCACCATGAGCATTGTTTAAGAAAGGAAATAGAAAAACAGCAGAGTGTGTTTGCATGTAGGAATGATAGTTATAGCTTTGTAAAACTTTTGTTTTAGTTATATACATATTGGGTAATAAGTCATGATGTAAAATGGATTTCCTATAATGGGTCCTGTAACAGATGTTGATTCTGGTGGTTCGATGAGCTCCTACTCTTTCTCTACATTCACACTTTTTGTTTTCTGAAACTACATTGATCGTTTGTGCCTGATTAATGAAAACCAGAGCAATTCATACATTCTAGGAGTCATTCTTCAACACATGATACATTTATCCTTTGAGTCTGCTTTCATTAGGGTTTTTATATTTTCTCTGCGGTCATTGACAATTTTATTTATAGTCAGTTCTGAGGGGAGAGGTAGAAGGAGCCACGTAGTTAGAAGCACAGGCACTAGAGTGAAGCTTGCTTTATAATACAGACCATGCCGGGGGCACCTGGGTAGCTCAGTTGGTTGAGTGTCCAACTTCAGCTCAGGTCACGATCTTGTCATTTGTGAGTTTGAGTCCCTGTCGGGCTCTTTGCTGACGGCTCGGAGCCTGGAGCCTGCTTCGGATTCTGTGTCTCCCTCTATCTGCTTCTCCCCTGCTCATGCTCTGTCTCTCTCTCTGAAAAATAAATAAACGTTAAAAAATTAAAAAAATATAGACCATGCCACTTTAGAGCTGGGTGACCTAGAGAAGCTACGGAAAACTTGCATTTTGTGACCATCACACATGTTCATTTTTACACACACACTCACACAGAAGATCTTGATTCAGAATTCTCTGGTTACTCAGAGCAATGTAGATACATGCTCTCCTGTTGTGTGGGCAGCTTGTCATATCACACGGCAAGATTTTGTAGAAACAGCATCCGAGTGAAACATGGGAAGTAAAAATGCTGCTTGCTACATGTCGCGTTTTGAGAGCATGTCCACTGTGAATGATTAGGAGAGACCAACACCATTTTAGTACTTGATCCAACAGCTGATGGTCCTGGTTAATTCCAAAAGTCACAAGAGAAATGAAGCTGTAATAAGAGAAGTGTCCATAGAAGGAGAAGACTATTTGGGAACCATGAGGAAAGAGGATAGGGAACAAGAGGGTAAGAAGCAGGATAATAGGAAGTGAGGGCAATCTGGCCATGGCATCTGTCACCCCACTGATCACCAGGGTTGATTCAGCTGATCTGGCTGGCTAGGCGGATGTCCCCTTCCTCCCTCACCACTCCACATGTGTCCCTCCCGATGTTGCATGCTCAGTTGAAGAGGACGACCTTCCCCGATAGAAGAAGATCGGTCTTCGGTCAAGGGTATACGAGTAGCTGTGCTCCCCTGCTAGAACAACCAGCTCTCAAGGTCCTTTTGTAGGAGAATGTAGGGTAAGCAAGCTTCTAAGACTCCACAAACACATCCAAATGTCTTTCTTAAAAAAAAAAAAAAAGGATAATAGGAAAGACAACACTTTGCCTCTATTCTGAATCTGTGTTTCAGGCATAAAGTGGTCATTTAAAAGTCCTGCAGTGATGCTATATAATTAGAGAAAACCCTGAGGCATGGCTTGCCTGACTGTTCCTTAGATAAGAATTAGATATTTTAAACATGCTTTTTCTTTCGATGTGTATTTATTTATTTTGAGAGGAAGGTGCACAGAGAGAGCGAGTGAGAGAATCCCAAGCAGGCTTCTTGGTGTCAGCACAGAGCCGGATGCGGGGCTTGATCTCATGAACTGCGAGATCATGACCTGAAGCAAAATCAAGAGTCAGACACCTTACCAACTGAGCCACCCAGGCGCCCCTAAACATGCGTTTAAAACATGATAAAATGAAAGCACCTTGAGTTTGGAGGAAGACAGAACTGGGTTGGAATCCTTGGCCAATCACTTCACCTCTTGGAACTTCATTTGTGTCTCAGGTGAAATCGCATCTCACAGGGCAATGATCAAGATTAACTGAGAGCTTGTGTGTAAAATCCCTAACACGTGATGAATGGCCACCAAAAATTCTCCCCAATCTCCTACCCTACTGGAGAAAGATCTGGAGTGTATTATTTAAAACGTAAGCAATCTCCACATGAACACATGTGAAAGCATTATGGACAAGATCAGTGTCTGAGCGCATACAGTAAAACTTTCTCAAAGGATCTTTAATTGAAAAATAATTAAGTTGTCACACTTTACCTATGTACCTGTGGCTACTGGCTTTGCCTTGGTGCCAGGAACAGAGGGAAAAGAGTGCACCAAGGCCACCCCTTACACCTACTGGCTTACTCGCCATTGCATTTCATACCATAAGCCAAATAAACAAATGGTGCGTCATACACATTTAATGTGAATTTGGTATTCCTTGTAGGTTAAGAGGTCTCAGACAACTTGTTTTTACATCTCCGAATTGGTCAGGTAAGGCAATTAGACTAGTCAATCTAGTCGTCTAAGCCTTCCCATCTTAAGATTCTGTGATTCTCCATCCATTTGAATTGTGATCCACAGTATCTCTGCTATTTTTTCTTCTAGTTTAGTGTCTTGAAGACATTTCAGCTTTCTCTTGGCCTGGGCAGTAACTGTACCTATGATTAGAACGTTAGCCAAAGTGACTGTTCTTTCGTGAGTCTTCCAACCCCTACCTCCTAAAAGCCCTTGTTTGTATATCCCAATATTTGCTCAACGCAGAACTTCCTTTTCAAGAAGAAATTCACAAAGTGCCAAGTGACAAGCCGTATTTGCACGTGAGCACAAACGGATGGTGTATCTGTCAAAACAGATATGCGTGCACTTTATAAAAATTCCTGGAAAAAAAATGCATCCCGGTGCCCAGAACGGGCACTTTCAAAAGTGAGCATTGACTTGGCTTACTGAGAAGGACCAACCCAGAGCCAGCTGTGCTCACCCAGGCAGAATACGCTCCACCATGATTTCTCTCACCGTTCCAAGAGTTCTCTGCCCTCCTCTATCCATGAATGACTTTGGTGGGTGTTTTCTTTTCTGCTGGCTCCTTTGTAATTGGCATTAATGTGTCCGACCACTCATGGCTTTATTGGACTTTTTGTATGGAAATGTTCTGCTTTGTTAGGAGTTCAAAAGATGTAGGAATACTGACTTTATGGGAAGGTTTTGAAATTGCCACCCTGCAAACTATAGAATAGTTCGTCACCACAGTTAAAATTCTAGCAGGTACTGCTTGAGGAAGTTAACAAATGTTATCCTGGTGACACAAGACAGCTTTTGCATCATTTTCCTGGATTTAGGAATACATTAATTTCAAATCTGCACTGTTCCAAATTATTGAAATTTATTAATTAGCTTAATTTTCCTTTTAAGATTTACTAGTTCAGAAGCATGATCTTTAATAGAGACGTTTTGAAATTATTAGAGATTCACTGGCAAAATACTGCAATTATGAGCCCTAAAGGAGTAGATGCTCTCTAAAATTTTACTCATTTAGACAGCTCTGTGCTGCCCTTGTACTCTTAATATTATGTATCTCAGATCATTACAAGCAATGTGTTTTTCACTGATTTCTTGAACACTTGGTTATAATTTTAGGAAATGCCTGCTAGGTACAGACAAAGGCTAATTAAATGCTAATATGTGAAAATCAACGTTTTTTAAATAAACCTGAGAATTTAAGATGTTTCAATTTACTTTAAAGAAGGTGTTCCTTCTTTAAAATCTTTAAAAAATTTTTTGACACTCATCATCAAAGTGAGAGAAACTTTAAGCATTTAAGTTTTCTGCTTTTGCCAGTATCATTTTATGCTAATCAAGTTAGTAGTTGGAAGACTGTCAAGGGTTTGACAAGCTGAATGCAATGAGCCATTTTCTCCAATAGCCAAGCTCCCCCCACCCCAATAGTTTTCTAGAGGCAAGAGTTTTCTGGTGTGTTCAGACTCAACAGTGTTTCCCACTTCTGCAAATGCCCTGGACCTTCATAGACAGCCACCATGGACTCAATTAATGTAGTACACACACACACACACACACACACACACACACACAGCTGTATGCAAGTGTGAAGGCTTAATATGCAGAGGTAATGGCAGGCGGGTGGACATCTGACCTCAGTTTCACCACAGTTTATAATTTCCTACAAGGAAATCATCGGGTTCTTCTAGATTTTTAGACAGGTTCTCACTATTGGATCCTCTCTCTAGACGTGCGCTTTTTGAGAGATGATGTTCTTAAAAGCCTTTTAAAATGTTAATAATTACAGAATTGATCAAATTCCTCAGGTAGTTGCAATCATGATGTTTGACAATTTGATACATAGAATAAACAGGCTGATTTCCACTGCGTGGTGATTTGGGATAGTGCAGATGCAATGCTGAGGCTGAGTGGAGGGTGTCTGTGCAGAGGATATAATCCACCTCTGTTGGTTTGGTAGTTACGAGAAACGAGGCTACGATCACAGGGTCTTCAGAATCAGAGTTGGGACTTAAAGCTGGTCAGTTTCCTTCTCACGGCATTTTGATGCACGGCTTTGATGCACCATAGTGCTTTCAAGTGTGCTTAGTGTCTGAAAGTTGTGGAGAGCAAACTGTGGTGTGAAAAGTACATTTTTTTTGGTCTGACTTTGCATTAACTTAAAAGAGAATACAGACTACATGCTTTTATGTGCAGTGCCTCCTGATATGGGGGGATGTGGAAGTGTGGATTAAAACAGTAAGAAAGAGGAGCGCCTGGGTGGCTCAGTTAGTTGAATGTCCCAACTCTTGATTTCATGACCCCATATGATATCATGACCCCAGGGTTATGGGATCCAGCCCTGTGTCAGGCTCCACGCCAGGCATGGAACCTGCTTAAGATTCTCTCTCTCTCTCTCTCTCTCTCTCTCTCTCTCTCTCTCTCTCTCTCTCTCTCTTCTCTCACTCCCCCCCCTCCCCCTCCCTCCCTCCCTTCCTCTCTCCCTCTCTGCCCCTCATCCATGTTCTCTCTAAATAAATAAATAATAAAGATACACAAAAGATTTATAGAAGGGTAGGTCCCTGTGACTTTATTTTTTAAATAATTATTACTCTCGCCACACTTTATCTTCAAAGTACTTGGCAGATACTAATTAACTTTTTAAAACTTTAAAGGAACTCCAGTAAGCTTTCTTTTTCATGGAGAATATCCCATTGAAGTCAGGTGGTCTAGGATTGAACTATAATTGAGCTATAATAGAATTATTAAAAGATTCTTAATGGGGATGCCTGGGCTTCAAAGAACGGAGATCTAAGTAGAGTAAAATAGCACACATCTAAGAAAGTAATTTGGTTTATGCTGAAGAAAAACTAAATTTGTCTTGGCCAAATAAATTCATGCCCAAATAAAATCCCTTAATAGTGAGAAATGGACTGGGTTTAATTTGATTTCTGCACTATTCAGGAGGGGACTGCCACTTGGTCTGATATCTACATTAAATACTCACAGATTTTCGTCCATGTAGGCATTTATTAAGGAATTGTTTTCCATATTGAGAAGTAGCAAAAAATTAATAAGCCCAGAATTAACCCATTCTAAACAAAACGAGTGACCTAAAATTGTGAGCATTGAAAAATACTTTCAAAACAACGAATGCAAGTATTTATCAATAGTTTTGACAAACTCTACCAGATCCAGAGTTCAGAAAATCCTGTAGTTTTAACATAATTTAATTCCTATATTGAACTTCTGAAAGATTTGCTTTTATTAAAGGTTTCTCTTTTAAGGTGATTATTCCAATATGGCACACATTATTTCCTGATTAGTTGCTCCCCAAACTATTTACATTTATGACATGTTCCATTCCTTCCTGCCCCCTACATACACACACACCACGGACAGGTATCAGCAGAGAGTTAATATTTAACTCTTGTGGCCATGAGGAAGTACTCTGGTGGGTAAATCCAAAACCCTGGACACCAGCAGTTCGTCATAATCCTTTCCATGTAATGAGAGCAACTGATAGGATATAATATGTATTTTAAGAGATTCCACATAAACAGAAGAATAATATTAACTACCCATGGAGGTGTAGTTCCTGGGATAGCTAAAGTAGCCCTTACCTACCTGAGCCTCAGTTTTTCTTATTTGTAATATGGTTGCAGTTTAAAACACAAAACAGGGGCGCCTGGTGGCTCAGCTGGTTAAGTGTCCGACTTCGGCTCATGTTCGTGAGTTTGAGCCCTGCATTGGGCTCTGTGCTGACAGCTCAGAGCCTGGAGCCCGCTGCAGATTCTGTCTCCCTTTCTCTCTCTCCCTCCCCCGCTCGTGTGCTCGCTCACTCTCTTTCTCTGTCTCTCTCAAAAATAAACATTAAGAAAAAAAAACTAGCACAGTCCTTGTCATACAGTGTGTTTTTCATAAGTGCGCACTCCCTGCCCTCAAAGTCAAGGTTCTTACAAGTTTCTATTTTCGGAGAAAGCAGAGCTAATTCTGTTAGGTCTTGGCTGCTTCATGCGTGAGATCATTTGCATGGACTTCTTCTCTCTTAGCAAAGTTCTATCCTGTCTTATCTGGTTTTTCCACAGTCTTCAGAATCCTGCTCAGTCTTTAGTTCCTCCGTGAAACTTTTTATGACTTCCTTCCGGACAAAATTCATCTATCTTTTCCCCGTGTTTTAGAATCTTTAGATATTTCTGTTCTTGTCTGTATCATAATGATGTGTTAGTCTTTAATCTTTCCACCCTCTCCACTTGGTTGTTAGCCCATCAGTGCTGAACTGCATTGGGCTTGTCTCTGTTTTTTATTCCCTGGTATATAAGGATTAAGCAATAAATCTTTGTTGAGATTAGGTGAAAATGCTCCCCACAAACACTAAAAGGTCTTTAAGATTCATTTTAAATGTAACGACTTTTTTTTTACTGTGCCCCATTTTAAAAAATAATGTTACCTTATTTTTGCTGTAAAAATTAAATCAATATTATTGCAGGAATTTTGGAAAACACATACATTTTTATTTACTTAAAAAAAATTTTTTATGTTTATTTATTTTTGAGAGAGAGAGGGAGACACAGAATCGGAAGCAGGCTCCAGACTCCGAGCTGTCAGCCTGGAGCCTGATGTGGGGCTTGAACTCAGGAACCATGAGATCATAACCTGAGCCGAAGTCAGGTGCTTAACCGACTGAGGCACCCAAGTGCCCCAAAAACATACACATTTTTAAAAGAAGAAAATTAAAATCGCTTATTATTTTACTACTCAGAAATTGAACAATATTAACACTTTGATATGCTTCTTCAGTCTTTTTTACTTAAGGATATAAATACATGTCTAGGTATGTATTGAAACAAAGTGGGGATGCCATGCTATTTTGTAACTGCTTTTTGCCAAGTAGTTTGTAATTATCTTCACAGATTTGCAAATATTCTTCTAAAACACAGACCGACTACAAATTATTATTGATGATACAAAATTTTTCCAGTTTGTTTGCAGCTATACTAAAATACTGAAATATTTCTATACTGATTGGAAACTAGACATCACCCCAGGTGCCCTCAGTGTCCTCCCTCCACCCCTCTTCCTGGACTCCTGATGATCCAACAGTTAGTGGGTTTCAACTTAGCAGAGTAACAGGCCTCTAGGACATAGGTGGCATTTATTCTGATTAGTCCTGACTATGGTATATCTCTTCAAACTAGTTAGTGACACCCCTGAATCTTTGCATACGTCTCTCGTTATTTTTTTTTATTCAAGTAATCACTACACCTGACACGGGGCTCAAACTCATAACCCTGAGATCAAGAGCCACATGCTCTTCCAACTGAACCAACCAGGTGCCCCACGTCTCTTGGCCAACAAATACGTGTCAGGAACCCGTCAGGGATCAGGAAACAGATCACTCAAATTAGGATGATTTGTATAGGGTTCGGTAAAAGAACTGTTCACAAGGGAGAGGACAGAGAAGGAGCCGAGCTCGTAAGCGCAGAGACAGTTTGCACCCTGGGCATGCAGGAGCGGGTAGGCGTGGTTACAGGGACCTGCCAAAGAGACACCTTGAGAGGGGCTGTGACTTTCCGCTGAGCTCCCACAGGGAGCAAACCCAGGGAGTACACTCCCAATTTCCTTCTCATCCTTCCCTCACATCTCCTGTCAGGACCTCTCAATACTGGCCCCAACAGGAGTCAAAGGACAGGGGAGTCTGTTTATACATCCCTTTGTAGGTCAGCTTCCCGGGTGAAGAAGGGTAGGGAGTTCATTTGGAGTGGTAAACCTAGAAGAGAGTTGGCACACGTATAGCCTCTTCATTCCATATGAAGGTCTGTTGCCAGAAAAAATGTTTTAGGGCGTCAGGTGTAGGCTATAATGTGGATGTGAGCTGATTGTATTTACAGTAAATCTGAATGGACCCAAAGGGTGTGCAGCGTCCATTCTCTTGTGTCCACAGATAGAGCCTTCTCCAGATACTACCAGTTTACCATGGAGCTTCGTTCTTCCTCCAGTCAACACTCACCAGCTTGTTAATAATAATAAGCGTTATCATGATGTGACCGCGTCTCAAAGCCTCTTACCTGCGATTCTCTACCCTGGCTGCACATGGTAATCCTGTGAGGAGCTTTTATAAACATACCGGTGCTCAGGCCCTATCTGGAGATTCTGGTTTCTTCACCGTGCTGCAAGGGTTCAGGCATCAGTAGTTTTAAAAAGTTCAGAGGATTCTAGTGAACGGCAAGGACTGAGGACTTCTGCTCTGCTGGAGGCTCAGTAGACGTTAAAATTCCCAGGAGGGACAGGAGTTTGCTCTGCTCCCGCCTCTGGCATCAGCTTGCCCGCCCACCATCTCTACCCATCCCTCTGGTCACTGATCACGAAGTTGGCAGGAAATGAAAAGTCAGCTTCTGATCTGGAGGAAGATTGGAGTATGAGTCTCTGGCCTGGAAATTGGGACTAAAGTGCTCATAATTATACTGCTTTTAAGAAATTTTGTAAATCTTGGGGCGCCTGGGTGGCGCAGTCGGTTAAGCGTCTGACTTCAGCCAGGTCACGATCTCGCGGTCCGTGAGTTCGAGCCCCGCGTCAGGCTCTGGGCTGATGGCTCGGAGCCTGGAGCCTGTTTCAGATTCTGTGTCTCCCTCTCTCTCTGCCCCTGCCCCGTTCATGCTTTGTCTCTCTCTGTCCCAAAAATAAATAAAAAACGTTGAAAAAAAAAATTAAAAAAAAAGAAATTTTGTAAATCAGGGGTGCCTGGGTGGCTCAGTTGGTTAAGCGTCTGACTTTGGCTCAGGTCATGATCTCGTGGTCTGTGAGTTCAAGCCCCGCGTGGGCTCTGTGCTGACAGCTCAGAGCCTGGAGCCTGCTTTGGATTCTCGCTCTCTGCCCCTCCCCCACTTATGCTCTGTCTTACTTTGTCTCTCAGAAATAAATAAATGTTAAAAAATTTTGGGGCGCCTGGGTGGCGCAGTCGGTTAAGCGTCCGACTTCAGCCAGGTCACGATCTCGCGGTCCGTGAGTTCGAGCCCCGCGTCGGGCTCTGGGCTGATGGCTCGGAGCCTGGAGCCTGTTTCCGATTCTGTGTCTCCCTCTCTCTCTGCCCCTCCCCCGTTCATGCTCTGTCTCTCTCTGTCCCAAAAATTAAAAAAAAAAAAAAAAAAAAAAAAATTTTAAAAAGGAATTTTGTAAATCAGAAATAAACTGAGTAATAAAACTAGTGAGAAGCAAATATCTGTGCTTATAAGAAAGAGTTCTATTTTCCCAAGATTCATTCATTGATATCCCATCATACACCTTAAGTGGCTATTTTTTGCATATATGAAATATAAATGTTGTTTTTAACATTCAGGTTTTGGGGGAAAGTATACATTTTAAGTAGAGGTGGTCATATTTTTAATGTTTCCAAATGAGTCAGGAGAATTATGTTACGAGGTGAATTTTTAGTAGCATTTCTAGACATAATTTCAAGCAATAGTATTTCTAAAAATCTACATTCCTCCCTTGTAATAAATATTGTGAAGGTTTAAATGTAAGACAGTAATCTATTACTGAAGATATTTACATTATCTGTTACCTACTGTTTTAAATGAAGAGCAGTGAGTTGTATTTTTTTGGTTTGCATTTTCTTTTTGCCAACATCTTAAAAAATCCAAACACCCTCGGTTCTATCATAACCATTCCATTGTGTTTGGAAAGCACCTTGTCGCCTATTTGCTTTTTCCAAGTATAACCTGGGCCAGTTTTTCGTTCCAGGTCTATAAAAAGTCATCATCCTTGGAGTAGCAGATACTTTGCAATATAGTAAGTGGGACAGTTTGCACTTTCTTCTGGATATCAACATGATAGATACAAAGTTGAACCTAGTTAAAATATTCTCCATTCCTTTTTATGGAATGGAGTTATGACTCTAGAAAACTAACTGCAAATTAATAAGGAAAGTATTTTTCTTATATCTCTGTCTTAAAAGTGTAGGTTGTGTTTGTCTTAAAATGCCATGTCTCGGGGCGCCTGGGTGGCGCAGTCGGTTAAGCGTCCGACTTCAGCCAGGTCACGATCTCGCGGTCCGTGAGTTCGAGCCCCGCGTCGGGCTCTGGGCTGATAGCTCGGAGCCTGGAGCCTGTTTCCGATTCTGTGTCTCCCTCTCTCTCTGCCCCTCCCCCGTTCATGCTCTGTCTCTCTCTGTCCCAAAAATAAATAAAAAACGTTGAAGAAAAAAAAAATTAAAATGCCATGTCTTAATTAAATCCATTAATGGCTGTCATCAAGAATTGAAATTATTTTGATTGTGTGCTTCTTGCATTTCAGAGTGAATGTTCTCAGGCTGACATTAGTAATCAACACATGGGGCTTTTAGTAAAAGATAATTCCTGTCAAAACAAGTAGAAATATAATTAAAAATATGTAAATGGAGGGGCGCCTGGGTGGCTCAGTTGGTTAGGAGCCAACTTCAGCTCAGGTTATGATCTCGTGGTTCGGGAATTCGAGCTCTGTATTGGGCACTGTACTGATGGCTCAGAGCCTGGAGCCTGTTTTGGATTCTCTGTCTCCCTCTCTCTCTGCCCCTCCCCTGCTCACACTCTGTCTCTCTGTCTCTTTGTCTCTCTCTCTCAGAAATAAACATTAAAAATTTTTTTAAAAAGGATATGTAAATGGATCTTCACTGTAAGAAAAAATAAACATATTTGTAGTCACCTAGTCCTATGAAAAACAAAAATCCCCAGAGCAGGGGCTTCCTCACCATGAGGTGAGGCGTTCAGTGGCCCAGAGGGCATTCAGTGCACTGCCAAATTCATTACTGATTAGACTTGCCTCCTCTTCACCTAAGTTGGACTTGTGTCTTTTCACCTCCAGGTTTTCTTTCAGTCTCCTTGTTTCTGCTCTTCTGCTTCTTGGTTTTATTTGGGATTCTTACAGGCATTTACTGGGGAAATGATTTATATGCTTTAAGAAGTATTTCCAGAGTGCTTTGAATTGTTTAGCAGAAGCATCTTAAAATGCACACATTTACTCCCTTTCTTGTGTAACATATATTAATATTTATCTTTTCTTGGTGGGTATTAAAATTCAAGAATTTCAGCTCTAGACAGGACTTTGGTGATGCATTTAGTGAAAGGGTAGCGCAACTGGTAAAAGTACAAAGGAAACACGTGGTACTGTTTTGTTTTTATTTATTTATTTTTTTAATTTTTTTTCAACGTTTTTTATTTATTTTTGGGACAGAGAGAGACAGAGCATGAACGGGGGAGGGTCAGAGAGAGAGGGAGACACAGAATCGGAAACAGGCTCCAGGCTCCGAGCCATCAGCCCAGAGCCCGACGCGGGGCTCGAACTCACGGACCGCGAGATCGTGACCTGGCTGAAGTCGGACGCTTAACCGACTGCGCCACCCAGGCGCCCCCTGTTTTGTTTTTAAACAAAGCAGAACTCCTGAATCAGATTTGATTTATAAAGTATCAATTCTGCACATTCTCTATAAAGAGAAGAAAATGGGAATGGTGATGCTTACCTTGCAGGGCTGTGGGGAAGATTGGAAATAATCCGATAACATATATAAAAGCCTAAAGTAGAAGCAAGTGACAGCCATTGTCCTCTCCGGCAGACTGTCTACCTCTCCACCCTTAACCCCAGGTAGCTTGCGCACGATGACCTTGACTCCAGTCTCCTTGAAGTGGTCAGGCCATATTCCTTCCTAAAGCCTCCTTCTGGATTCTAGATCTTCTCGGAGCCTTATAGTCTCTGGATCAGAAAACTGCCCTGTCATCATTAGTTGCTCAAGGCATTAGATTTTAATTAGGACAAAAGCCTTGGCAAAAGCCTACAGACATTGAGCCCAATTGGCCAATGTGCCTTCATCAGCAGCACCAAAATTACCTGCAAGGGAGAATTCGAAAAGCAAAAACCAAACACACAGCCTCCAGTAAATACAACTTAGCATGCCTGAGTCTGTTCCTTGGTTGGAATTGGGCATTTGTCATCATCGTCATTGGTCATCATTATCACCATCGTCATCATGGCACTGCCTGAGCAGGGCTTTGAAGATGAATTCTGCTTTCCCAGGTAGAGCAAGGGGCATGTTAGGAGGGCGTTATAGACAGGAAACAACACTTGCAAAGGGCTAGGGACTTTGCCTCCTAAGAGAATGCCACTTCAGGTGACGGAAATACTTGGGAGCCCTTGGTTTTTGGAGTACTTGGGAGATTTCCCCTACCGTGTGTGCTTTATGTCTGAAAAGTGGTATTTGACTCACAGGTAACCATCTAGTCTGATAATAAAAATGTTTGGTTTAAAAACTTTTAAGTTGGGGCTCCTGGGTGGCTCAGTCGGTTGAGCGGCCGACTTTGGCTCAGGCCATGATCTCACGGTCCGTGAGTTTGAGCCCCGCGTCGGGCTCTGTGCTGACAGCTCAGAGCCTGGAGCCTGTTTCGGATTCTGTGTCTCCCTCTCTCTGACCCTCCCCCGTTCATGCTCTGTCTCTCTCTGTCTCAAAAATAAATAAACGTTAAAAAAAAAATTTAATAAAAAAAAAATTAAAAAAAAAAATAAAAACTTTTAAGTTTATTTATTTTGAGAGAGAGAGAGAGAGCAGGGGAGGGGCAGAGAGAGAGAGAGAGAGAGAGAGAGAGAGAGAATCCTAAGCAGGCTTCGCACCGGCAGCATGGAAGCCTGACCTGAGTCTCGAACTCATGAATGGTGAGATCATGACCTAAGCCGAAACCAAGAGTTGGATGCTTAACTGACTGATCCACCCAAACACTCCAAAATGTTTTATATTTTAATTATATGTTTAGACAGTACTCCAAAGATTATTGACAAATAGGAAAATGGAGTCATTTATAGTTTTGCTGTCAATCAACATGGTGGATCATTCCTTTGAGTTCAGAATGCTTCCTTTGGGATGGATCCTTTTGGAATCATGAAGCAGAATGATCATGTAGAGGGATATTTGAGGGACAGGAGAAAAGGTATGAACAAACTACAGCTGGGCCTGCATCTGGCATGGGATGGATATGGTGAGGAGGTAAATCTAGCCCCAGAGGGAGAGCCATGTTGATAAGTAGAAAATAAGGCTGGTGAGACTGGAAGTTAGTATGGGGGCATAGATGGTGCAGAGCTCAGGGACAATATGCTGAATTTTGACTCTGACATTTACTGGCAGTGTAATTATAAATTTCACCACTTAACCTTTCTGAGGTTTAGTTTCCTCGTGTATAAAATGGAGATAATTTTCCTCAACAGCTCTTCAGTGTGGAGTTAGGATTTAATAACAAAATAGATGTAAAGTGTTTGACACTTAATATATTCTAAATTCATCCTCCCTTTGGTTTAGGCTTTGGAGGATCTAGAATACGAATTCGGTGGAAAACTCAGTCATTACCAACATTTTTTAAGACATGCACTGAACCAGATCTTTAAGGGTGGTGGCTCTCCAGTGGTTAAAGGGGTACCCGTGTGCTTGGCTGGGCTTTGGAGCCACCATAGATTGCTGATAAGTCACTCAACTCCTCCTGTGATTCACAGTAGCACCACATTCTCCACATTTCACACATGAAAGTATCGCTCACCCACCATCAGAGTGCTTCGGTCTCTTTCCAGAAGTGTTGACAGGTTTGCACACATCTGTCCCCAGTCTCTCACAACCCTGGCCCCTGTAAGGCCAACAGCACGCATTTTTTAGGTGACTAGCTATGATTGGAGACACAGTCCATGGCCATGAAGTCCAGAGAAAGAAGGATGACTCATAAATCAAATCATGACCCTATTGCAGAATAAACATTTCAGTTTAATAAAGCACATATTTTAAGGGCTTGATTAAGGGCTAAAATCTTTAGGAAAAGATGCCAGTCATCCATCCAAGCCAATGCTTTCACACCGACATAGACCATAATGTGGCAGCTGTAAGCAATCTTCAAAAAGATAATTGAATCATAACCTTAAACAATTGGATTTTTAAAAAGTAATGGCATTACATGAAAATCTAGGAATATGGTGTTTGATGAGCATGAGGGAGCAAAATAAGAGTTCATATTTCACGTGAGTGAAATGTTCTAAAGTCTAGTTTAATCTTCACGTCCATAGATAATTTGTTAAGGAGGAAAGGATTCATCCTTAGTCTCTAAAACTGATTTTACACTCTTTTCCGTCTTAAGCTTAATTTCCTTTCAAGGTTTAACACAGCTCAAGAAGTCTTCGTGGTGGGGCTGTATTTTGCCCTCTTACAAAGATTCAGCACAGCCCTCATTCAAACCACTTCAGCCCCATAAGGCAAATGAACTTTTCCGGTGTCACAGGGTACAATTCAGTGTTCAAGGAACATCAATCTGCAAGTAAATTGATGCCACAGATTCTTTAAATTGAAGTTCCAGGTGGTGGCTTTAGATGAGGATTAACTCAAGATCTCTCTAATCAGGAGTCTACATTTTTAAAATATTTGTCTCTTCCCAACTTCCCTGTATCAGTGAAAGTCTCTGCCCATCCAGGAGCACAGATCAGCAAACTTTTTTTTTTTTCTTGGTTCCTTCATTTCCTTAGGCCCTCAAGTCCTCGAGCAAGATTTTTTTGTTTTGCCTCAAATATATCTTGAATCTGTGTGCTTTTTCTTCTCAACCAAACTGACACCCTCTCTAAATGGACAGCCTTGGTGGCTCCTAGTTGGTCTCTGTGCATCTGCTCCAGCCCCTTCCATCTGTTCACCACTAGAGAACAGTCCCGTCTAAACACAAAGCGATAACAATTGTTGAAACTTAAAACACACACAATCACATCTCACACACGCACACACACACACACACACACACACACACGCACACACGTCTTATGTTGCTGCCTTATAGCCCTCTAGTGGCTTCCCATTCTTGGTAAAATAAACCAAATCTTATTCTTTTTTCATTCAATGGATACTGATGGGCCTTTCTGCTAAAAGCCTTTTTCGTCACACTGTGTCCTGGGGATGAGCGATAAATCAGTCTTGTCTCCAACCCTCAGGGAGCTCACAATTGAGCAAAACAGTACTTGATCAAAGTTTACTTGTGTGTTCACAAATATTCACAGAAATCCTGTAATTTACCAGCATAGTTGCAGAATGAACTTAGGTAACAGTTGACTGTGTTATGCCTCTTAGTGAAATGGATGGCTTGAACAAACATAGCCTATGCTGCTCTAAGGATACTTTTGACCCAGTCAGCCTAAATCCGGGGCACATAGTCTTAATGGTTATACTTATGCCAGTCATCTTTCTACAGTAATGCTGCACAGCAAACAACCGGAAAACCCAAAGGAGTTCATCACTGTTTATCTGCTTACACATTGGAGTGGTCAGCTAAGCAGCTCTGTTAATCTTGGTTGGGCTTACTCACACATCAGGGTCGGCTGGCTGTCAACTGACCAACACTGGCCTTGGCTGGGATGCCCAGGGAGACTTTGCTGTGCTATATGTGTCTTATTTTTCAGTAGAGTAGCCTGGATATGTTCTCATAGTGACGGCTAAGGTTCAAGAGAGAGCAGATAAGCCTGGTCTCACAAGTGCTTTTGAAGTTCTGCTCGCATCATATCTTGCTAACATCACAAGTTGACTAAAGTGAATGACGCCGCTAACTCCAGAGCCAGAATGGATACGTCAAAGCTACGTGGCCAGGAGCGGATTCAGGGAGAAGTGAGGTCGTAATTATAATCCATCACAATGCCATGTTTTCGCTTATTCTACTTTGTAACTTGATCATAGGACTTACCAAATTAAGTGGAAATACAGAATTTCTTCAATGCCCGACTTGGGAAACCCACTATGGACAGAGATCCAGTCTTCAGCACAATGCTTGGCATCAAATAGATGCCCAACAGATGTCAAACTAGCAGAATTATTAGCAGGCTGGTGACCTTGGACTGTTTATTTGAGGTAATTAAACGTACTCAGCCTCAGCTTGATCATTTGTAAATAAGGGATAATAATACCAACTGCAACCACTCTTCTGAGGATTAAATAGGGAGGGAAATGTAAAAGTACATTCTGTTTGCTCAAAAGAGAAAGGTGCTACTCTCCCCTCTTCCCACCTTCCTTTCTCATTAAGAAAATAGTAGAGGACTTAATCTTAGCCTGTTTTAGGCCAAGAGTTTATAGGATAGAGATTCACCTATTGAAAATATCTTTCAGGGGCACCTGGGTGGCTCAGTCGGTTAAGCGTCTGACTTTGGCTCAGGTCATGATCTCATGGTTCATGGGTTCGAGCCCCACATTGAGTTCTGTGCTGACAGCTCAGAGTCTGGAGCCTGTTTCAGACTCTCTGTTTCCTTCTCTCTCTGCCCCTCCCCCACTCACGCACTGTCTCTGTCTCAAAAAGAAATAAACATTAAAATATATATATATATATATATATATATATATATATATATATATATCTTCCATATCTTCTAACTAACAAATACTTTTGTATAATGCCCATACCCTAAAAAATTTAGGTCCCCATGAAGGCTTAAAGCTATGAACCCATTTGCTGTTTGTCTTAAGTTCCTATAATAAAGAGGCAGGTGTCTTCTTTCTCATTCCCATAGAGAACATATGCAAAGAGGAAAAAGGAGCTTAGAATGGGGAGAGGAGTGTAATTTTGGGTAGTGGGGCTACTTGAGGGAGAACAAGTCTGGTAGGTGCCACAGTATATGTCAGGGGCAGGGGGCAGAAGGGGGGGTGCAGTGCACTGAACAGACAAAGGGGAGTATGAGGCCTTCCAGCAGGAGTGATGGGGTCACTGGAGAGAACAAGGAATAAAAAACTAACCCTTTTTGCTAGTTCCTCCTTGCTTTAGTGGTTGTAGTTTAGGGGTTGTTTCTGATGCCTGATCTAGATATTTAATTGTGCTTCATTAAAACTCCTAAATTAAAAAATACATAATTTCACTTTATATTTAGTTATATATATTTATTTTATTTATATTTTTATATTTAGTTTTTACATATAGTTATATATTTAATTATATGTTGCTATGTGTAAATTAACATATGTAAGTTATATACAAATGAAAATAAATTAACATCTATAACTTGACTCCTTTCTCTTATAACCCCCCAGATGTAAGGCAAATACACATCTGGCTTCTATCAGTTAGTGAGTAGCTTTTAAGCACATCCTGTCAAATTGTCTGTTCCCAAAAGCAATACCAACACATTCAGTGGATGTTATTTTTTCCCCACAGTTATGTTCTTGATTGGACCACAAATTTTTCCATAATACTGTAGTTGAAAAATAGGACATTCTAGCTCTTTATACGTAATCAGCCTCCTACCTCCAGCGTGTTTTAAAAAAACTTTTTTTTTAATAAGGCATTAACTAAATTGAATTCCAGCTCTGGAAAAAACACATTGAGTATTAGTTACATTATTTTTTTAGTTGCCGTGATTGAGTTGTTCTCATTCTTTGTGTCTGTGTAGTAATTGGGGCTGATATAGTCAACTACTTCCTGTCCCCCACATGTCTAGGACATACTGGATTTTCTGTCAGGATGGTTTTAAGCCAGTTATTCACAAAATGAAATCAGATTATTGATTTTTAATGAATTTAAAGTTAGTTAAAATACTTTGAAAAATTCTGGACTTGAACTTTATTTTGTTAATTGTACCCTTAAAGGTTTGAGATGTGGGGAGCCTGGGTGGCTCCGTCGGTTGAGCATCTGACTTCAGCTCAGGTCACGATCTCACGGTCCGTGAGTTCGAGCCCTGCGTCGGGCTCTGGGCTGATGGCTCAGAGCCTGGAGCCTGCTTCCGATTCTGTGTCTCCCTCTCTCTCTGCCCCTCCCCTGTTCATGCTCTGTCTCTCTCTGTCTCAAAAATAAATAAACGTTAAAAAAAAAAAAAAATTAAAAAGGTTTGAGATGCTTTTTAAAAATTTAAAATTTTTCTTTTAGGAAAAAATTATAGGGGCACGTGAGTGGCTCAACCAGTTAAGTGTCCGACTTCAGCTCAGGTCATGACCTCATGGTTTGTGGGTTCCAGCCCCGCGTCGGGCTCTGTGCTGATAGCTCAGAGCCTGAAGCCTGCTTCGGATTCTGTGCCTCCCACTCTCTCTCTGTCTCTCCCTTGCTCACACTCTGTCTCTCTCTCTTTCAAAAATAAGTAAACATTAAAAAAATTTTTTTTTAATTATAAATAGGCCCTGTGATCTCCAGGACATTTTACTGAGTGTTTTTCAAAATTTAACTGCTAAAGGCTGTAATTAGGTACCCATAATATTTTTCTGGTTTCCAGCTGTAACGTAATTCATAGATGGGTTGTATTTTTGCAGATTTGTCTGAGGTGTATGTAGTGAGGAGGTGCATTTTACCAGTGACCCGTGAGAAGCCACTAGATACATCAAAGAAATCGATGGAAAGAACCCAAGTTTCAACAACATCTTTAATAGAGGAATGGTATGGTCTTCTAGACTTTTCAATTATACATTGAGAAATTATTTGATAACTTACAAAGTAGGTTTCTTCCTTTTTAAAAATGTGCAAGTAGGGGCGCCTGGGTGGCGCAGTCGGTTAAGCGTCCGACTTCAGCCAGGTCACGATCTCGCGGTCCGTGGGTTCGAGCCCCGCGTCAGGCTCTGGGCTGATGGCTCGGAGCCTGGAGCCTGTTTCCGATTCTGTGTCTCCTTCTCTCTCTCTGCCCCTCCCCCGTTCATGCTCTGTCTCTCTCTGTCCCAAAAATAAATAAAAAAACTTTGAAAAAAAAAAAAAATTTAAAAATAAAAAAAAAAAAATGTGCAAGTAAATAGGAAGAGGAATGTAGTGCATCCTATCTTTGATCCCTTCAGTGATCCGCATAATGAAATAGCCCATATAACCTCTCAGGGATCTGTTGGATCTGCTGGATCTGACTGGTAAATGAGATCATTGCTAGCGTATAGTTTTCTTTTGCATTATGAGCCTTAAAAAAAATCACAGGAAATTATTGTTTTCAAATATGTAGTATATACCTTCTAAAATGATATAGCCTACATCTCCCTCTCAATTATGAATATTAGAAATACAAGAACATGAATTTTGGGGAGAAATTTGATTCAATTCAATCTTCTTGATTCAGTGATTTTTTAAACCTGTATTTGTAATCTATATTGTGTTTGCCTTTAATTTTGATCCAGTGTTCCATACCTGATGAGCCAAAAATTCCTAAATACCTTTACATTAATAAATCATGTTATCAAGTTGAACTGTATTCTGGGAAGTCAATTAGTGCCTCTTCCACCAGCACAAGTTTTTACAGGGTCTTGTGCAATAGAATCCTTATTTCCTCCTCTCCTCCCACAAGAAATATACACCACCTATGGCATGCGTGTAAGTGAATGACTGTGTGTGTATAAACCTAGTTCCAGACTTAGGAGAAACACTGAACTTTTGCTTCTGGTAAATACGATTGATACTTAGCCATGTTTGTGCTTCCTTCTAATCTGTACCTTGATAATGCTACATGACTAAATGTTTTATACTTCATAGGTAGATCTTAGACTCATTTTTGGGGTAAATACCATTTATCAGTATTCTTATTGGAGACATTTAAAGAAGAAAACGAGTAGAATTTATAATACTGTCATCTGTTTAGTTTTACTATTTAAAATAATAAATCACTCTTGTATCCTTCAAGAAAAATGTATATGTATACTTCAGAACGTGTGTGTGTGTATACATACTTTCATACTCACAGTTGACCCTTAAGCAATGTGGGGTTTGAAGGTGCTGACCATCCCCCCCACCGCCCATGTAGTCGACTATGTGCATATAACTTTTGATTCCCCCAGAACTTAACTGCTAATAGCCTACTGTTGACTGGAAGCATTACCAATAACATAAAAAGTCAAGACATACTTTGTATATGTAGGGGTGCCTGGGTGGCTCAGCTGATAGACATGCAACTCTTGATCTCAAGATTATGTGTTTGAGCTCCATGTTGGGTGTAGAGATGGCTTAAAAATAAAATCTTAAAAAAAAAAGACATATTTTGTGTACTTTCTTCTTACAGTAAAGTATGCTAGAGAGGAGGAAATGTTATTAAGAAAATTATAAGGAATGGACTTTGATCCTAGTAATATAATTATGGATATGTCTCTTCAGGCAAGGGAGACAAAAGCAAAAAAATAAACTATTAGAACTACACCAAAATAAAAAGCTTTTGCACATCAAAGGAAACAATCAACAAAACAAAGGCAACTTAGAGGATGGGAGAAGATATTTACAAATGATCTATCCAACAAGGAGTTAATATCCGAAATATATGAAGAACTTCTACAACTCAACACCAAAAAAACACAAAGCAGTCAAAAAATCTGATTACAAAATGGGCAGAGGACCTAAATAGACATTTTTCCAGAGAAGACATACAGATGGCCGATCAACACGTGAAAAGATGTTCAACATCACTAATCAGGGAAATGCAAATCAAAACTGCAATGAGATATCACTTCATACCAAACAGATTGACTAGTATCAAAGTAATAAGAAATAATGAGTGTTGGCAAGGATGTGGAAAAAAGGGAACCCTTGTGCACTGTTGCTGGGAATGTAAATTGGTGAAGCCACTGTGGAAGACTGGATGGAAGTTCCTCAAAAAGTTAAAAATAGAAATTCCGTATGATTCAGTAATTCCACCACTGGGTATTTACCCGAAGAAAATGAAAACACGAATTCAAAAAGAAATAAGCACCCCTGTGTTTATTGCAGAATTGTTTACAATAGCCAAGATATGAAAGCAACCCAAATGTACATCAGTAGATGAGTAAAGAAGTTGTTGTATATACTTATGATGGAATATTACTCAGCCATAAAAAAATGAGATCTTGACATTTGTGACAACATGGATGGACCTAGAGGGTATTAGGCTAAGTGAAATAAATCAGAGAAAAATGAATACCGTATGATTTTACGTATATCTGAAAGCTAAACAACAAATGAACAAACAAGAAAACGAAAACCAGACTCTTCAATACAGAGAACAAACTTGTGGTTGCCAAAGAAGATAGATAGATAGATGGATCAAAGGGTTTAAGAGGTATAAACTTCCAGCTGTAAAATATATAAGGCACAGAGATGAAAAGTACAGCATAGGGAATATATATAGTCAGTGATACAGGAATAGTGTCGTATAGTGACAAATAGTGACTACACTTATCGTGGTTAAGCATTGAGTAACATATAGAATCGTCAGATCAATATGTTGTATGCCTGAGACAAATATAAAATTGTATCTTAATTGTGCTTCAACTTAAAATTTGTTTAAAGAAAGTCATAAGACAGAGAACATACATTCACAGTACTATAATGTATATACTGAAAAAAAATTGCGTATAAGTGGACCCTTGCAAGTCAAGCCCATGTTGTTCAGCAGTCACCTGTACACAGAACTGCTCCTACGCAGTGTCATTATTCTTACGCCTTAAGCTTTGGTAAGGATGATAAAATAGCCTGTGTGAGATCATATCATCACTGAGAGTCATAATTTAGCCAGTATCAATCATACTGATAGGCATTCAGGTTATTTCCAGTTCGTTGGCTATTTAAAAACAGTGTTGCAGCGAACATCCTTGGCAAATGTGACTTCCTTGGCAAATATAACTTCGTGGTGCTTTTGCAAATGTACTAGGAATAAGTTCCTAGCTGCGAATCGTTGGCTCAAAAGAGCACGATTTTTAAGGGCACACGGAGCTGTGAACCACACCCTACAGGATGGCAGTTTGTTATTCTTTTAAGTACATCTGAGTGACAGAAACTGACCAATAGAGTGATTAGAGCAAAAATTAAACTGTACTAAGAGTCACTGGGATGTACAGTGCCCTGTAAATATGGTGGTAATAGCCTGTAATTATCTCCCATCAACTTTCGACTTTACGGGCTTAAAATTTATGTCAGAAATTTTCCCTCGTCGTTTCACAAGGGGTGAGTTAACATTCTCAGGGTTCATTTTAGATCAAAGGCCACGAACAAAGAAACTAGCCACAACCTTCCTGTGCTTAACTACTTCTTCAAAATTGACCACTCTAAGAAGACTGTTGTGATGTTCAGAAATAAACTTGCATTTTTAATTAATGAGTATGTTTTCCTTCCCTCAGGTGGAAGGGAAGATTTTGGAAAAGTAAACCACCGAAGAAGCACGGTATTGTTCCTGTAACTTAGAACTGGAGAGGAGGCAAGATGCTGGCATAGCTGTTGACCTGAGAACCTGCTATGCCAACATATTGCCATCTCTCTTGTCTGACCGCAGCCATGGCCACCGTGTGCCACTCCTCACGTATTGCTACGGATGTGTACCTTTCCTTGGAGATGTGGGTTTCCATGACCTGGCCCTGCTCACCCCTCTGACCTCTCTTCTGCCAGTGCTCCGTGTCGCTCCCTTTTAGCCACACTGGCCTTTCCGGGTGTTCCTGCCTCTTAGCGTGCCTGCCTCTTTCTCATCATTTGGGTCTCACGGAGGGCATGAACTCCTCAGAGAAACCTTCCTTGACCGCACCATCTAAAATAGCTGTCACATACCCCACGTGCCCTGCACCCCTGTACTCTGCTTTATTTTTGCAAAATATTGGTTCACTCCCTGGAACATACTCATTGATTTAAGTACCTTTATCCCTTGCATGAGAACGTGAGCTCCTCGAGGGGTAGGGACCTTCTTTGTCTTGTTCAATCACTGTACCCCTGGAGCCTGACACACAGTAGACCCTCAGGACATGCTGTTGAAACTCCACCCCGATTTTTATGGTGCAAGAGAGAGGTCACATCATAATATTTTCCCCTTTACAAATGACAGGTGAAACTGTGACTAACAGCATGTAGTATTGTTACAATACTACAAGTAACAAGTACCAATATGAAGAAGTAAACTATTATTTAGTTCTGGACCTGCAAACCTCACTCCTTAAGTAGTCTATATATGTATATGGTATCATTGGGTCCACAGTTTCATGGAAGTCGGTATATCATAATGAGAAAAGCCTGGGCTTCAAAATAAAACCTCTGTGAGACTCTCACACTGGAGCTGCCTGTCTGTGTGTTCTTGGACAAATCATTTGATCTTTGAGCCATGTTTCTCTCAATTGTAAAATGAGGATAATAACACTAATCCCAAAGGCTTCTTGAGACTAAGAGCTAAGATCTTTTAGCCAAATGATTCTTACTTCACGTCTGAAAAGTTAGTGCTTGTAAAATTCCTGATACGTGCTTAGGAGTAGGCACCCAACAAGTTTTAATTAGTTTACTACCAAGGAAAAAAAAAGTTAATTTTTCTTTAGTTAGACACAGGTAATCTGGCAGAAGTCTGTGGAGTGCTATGCCAGAACTATAGCATATGTGGAATTCTATGTTAAGACACAAGAGCTCTCGAGAGACCAAGGAGTTAATTGTCCAAGTATCTCAAATTCTTCTCCTCTCCTGGTTAGTTCTCACTCCTCTACTTTCCTTTATTCCTGGAGTTCCTGGTCTTTGGATCTATTTTTTTTTTAATTGTTTTCCTTCCCCCTCCCTTCCCCCTTTGGATCTCTTTTAAAAGCAACTTTTAGGGGCGCCTGGGTGGCGCAGTCGGTTGAGCGTCCGACTTCAGCCAGGTCACGATCTCGCGATCCGTGAGTTCGAGCCCCGCGTCAGGCTCTGGGCTGATGGCTCGGAGCCTGGAGCCTGTTTCCGATTCTGTGTCTCCCTCTCTCTCTCTCTGCCCCTCCCCCGTTCATGCTCTGTCTCTCTCTGTCCCAAAAAAAAAAAAAAAAAAAAAAAAAAATGTTAAAAGCAACTTTTATAGATTCAATTGATAGGGTGAGAATATTTAATAAATACTATTTATTCTTATTTTAAGCATTGAAGTTTTAGCAAAATGTTTTATTTTTCATAATTGAATTTTTATTTTAATTTGTGTGCCTTTTCAAGAAATAAAATAACTATTAGTACCCTTGGCTCTCATCATTTATTGCTACTCATGGAATTATAAGTCTGACCCTCAAAGTGTTCACTATGCCTTTAGGTCAAGCCTCTGAGAGTATATTAATCTGAGCTATGAATTTAACAAAAGCATGTAGCATGAAAGTATGGCAATTTTAGTCCACAAGTTTTATAAGCATTCTGTTTAAAGACATCATTTAAAACTCAATATGATAATTATGTACCTTGAGCAATATTACAGTTCTTTTCTGGTCTGAAGTATCTACAGATTTATTGTTTCCATCTTGATGGTTTGTGTATTCACTACCTTGCTTTGTTCTTTCAATTCTTGAAGAAATAAACACACAGAGCACCAGCCCCGGAGGGTCACTGCCTGCACAATAGCTGTCACTGAAATTTGATATCCGCGGTGCCTTATTCCTTCTCTGTCTTGCTAGCAAAAGCAATGGTGCAGAATGAAGGGACTAGGACATGCTGCTTATTTTAAGAACTATTGTTATTTTGGGGCACCTGGGTGGTTCAGTCAGTTAAGCATACGACTCTTGATTTCGGCTCAGATCATGATTCACTGTTCATGGGATCGAGCCCTACATCGGGCTCTGTGCTGAGTGTGGAGCCTGCTTGGGATTCTCTCTGTCCCTCTCTCTCTGCCTGTTACCCCCCCCCCACTCTCTCTCTCTCTCTCAAAATAAATAAACTTTTAAAATTTTCATTAAAAACATAACTGTTGTTATTTAATAGTTTTTTGTTGTTGTTTTTACCTACAATTTTGTTCTAAACTGGTTTCATGAGCTTGTTTGGACTTCTTTCCCCTTTTTTCAGAGTTCCGTTTACCCTCATCTACATCAATGAACAGAGATATCCACAGCCCCTTGACCTCAGTTCAGGATGAGCTCGACCCAAGTGTGGAAATGAACACAGAGCTCACGTCAGTCAATCCTCCTCATGTTTTACTGTCATTTGCTAAATACCTGAACCTGCTGTTTTGATTTCAAGTGGTCCTGGGGGTGGAGAGTACTTAGGACATAGGAAGAGCAGAGCAGCAGACTAAGAAATTACTATTCGAATACAGTAAAACCTTGGTTTGTGAGCATAAACCGTTCCAGAAACATGCTTGTAATCCAAAGCCCTTGTACATCAAAGTGAATTTCCCCATAAGAAATAATGGAAACTCAGATGATTCATTCCCAACCCTAAAATATTCATGTAAAAATGCTTACACTACTGTAATATAATACAAAATAATTTTTAAAAAGTACGAAAAATAAACTAACCTGCATTTACCTTTGAAAATCTTCGTGGCTGGTGTGAGAGGGACCAGAGAGAGGAAGGTTACTGTCTGGGACGACTTTCACTATCACTGATGGAATCCCTGCTATCTATTGACTCAATGGAGTCTTCTTCTTTTCGTGGAACTTTAACAAGGAACCTATCCAATGACACTTGCTTTTGCCTCCTTCTGAGGATTTCGCAGAAACGTGACATTGCATTGTCGTCAAACAGATTCATCGCTCATACCGTTACAGCCTTATTCCTGTGGTGCTTTTCTACAAAATTCTGCAGTGTTTCCCGCATTTTACACATCTCCCTAATCTCATTTGAAGTGAGGGATTCCTCCACCCTTTTTCTCCTCCTCCTCTGCAGACGAGTTGCAGACGTAGACTTGTTTTAAAATCTTGTGATTTTAGCTACTCGCATACCTCGTTCGTACTTCTTGATGGTTTCCTTCTTAACTTCCACCATAATCATCTCCTTCTTACCGCCTTAACTTTCAACCTTTTTGCTGCATGGGGGCAATTGTATATGCTCGCACAGATGTTGACTACAGTACAGTATTAATAAACTCTTGTCATATTTAGTGTAACTGGCAATAAGGCAGCAGAGAAAAGGGTCTATATCTGCAGGCAGCCTGACCTAAAATGAAGCAAAGCATTCCTAAGCTAACTTTTCTATGGAAAAGCAAAGGACTGTCCATAGGTGCTTTGAAGTGACAAAAAATACACTAGTGCCAGTGTGGGCACCTTCCAACCTTCTGAAAAATCACTGATTTCTGCCAAATACCATGACCTGAGACCAGGCAACCAAGCATGGGAGATGGTCACCCACAATCCCGCAGAGAGAGAACCATTGGCTCAGTTGTGATCATGTGATGTTCAGCATCGCGTACTGTTCCTATTACAAGACATTGCTCATTTATCAAGTTAAAATTTATTAGAAATGTTTGCTTGAGTTGCAGAACACTTGCAGAACAAGTTACTCGCAATCCAAGGTTTTACTGTTATATCCAGTAACTTCTGGGGTTTTCAACTTCAGCGTTCATTATCAGCTGCCTAGAGAGCTTGTGAAGAAATGCAGATCCCAAACTAACCCCTTAGACAATCTGATTTAATGGGTCTTGACTGAGACTGAAGGATCTTCACTAACAAGCATCTTGATAGTTTGACAACGTACTACACTTTGAGAACACCTGTCTTCAATCTCACATCACAGGGCAAATTTTTTAACATCGCATACAGTTCCCAAGATGGAATTCGGGCATGGTCTTGGAAGCAGCCTGCTTTCTACTGTAGCTGTGCTTAACGGAAAGCTGGAACAGCATTTTGTAATTGTGTTTTCTTTTTACTCTGGGGTTTCTTACGTAAACAGCCCATATCACTGCACACTGGAGCACCATAGGCTGCCCATGTGCTTCTGTGGAGTTGTTTTTAATTCAATCATCTTTTCCCCGCTGGCTCACGTTACAATTTCTAAGATGTTGTCTTTTCTTTTCTGATTGACTTGATATTGACCCAAATCCTTTCCCTCTCAATATACATACTTGTTTAGAATTTATGTCAAATTGTAAGTGATCTATGAACTCCTCGAGGCTAGAGACCAAGTCTAATTACGCAGAAGGGGAATTTTCAACACTTACAGGACAGCTACGGTGGCAAATCTTTCCACAAACTAAAGGGTCACATCTTAATTGATCTGTTTCTGAAGTTTAGATTTTTGTGGATTTTTAAAAATTGGGACTTCTCTTCCTTTGTGAGACAGTGTAGTAAAAACAGCTTCAGAATGAAATGCAAAAACAAAAACATCTAGGCTCTACTCCCAGACCTGTCATTTTCTAACACCATACATGAATTTGGGCAGAGCATTTAATCTGTCATCCTATTTGGAAGTAATAGCAAGAGAGACTATATGATAAATTAGAAAGAAAAAAGGGGAAAGCAAAATATAGCTGTGAAAACATCATGCAGGCAAACTGGAAGGGACTCTACAAGAAGAAAATAGTTGGGAGATCTTGACTAGTCATCAATTTTATTTTAAAATGTTTATAGTCTTTTATTGCTTTGTGTTGTTATTGTATAATTTAAATATGAGTAAAAAATACTGAGTTCTGGTTAAAAGGCAGAACATTGTTCTCATCCAGCCTGAACCATTCATTTGCTAGCTAATCCCGGTCAAAAGAGAAGGAATGTGATATTTTAGTGTTATCTGGAGGAAAGGTCCGGCCTCTCTTACGCTGTTTAAAGTCCAGAAATAGCTTCTAGGCCTTCAAATAATGATTCTGTAACTCCTACACCTTTTTTCTATCTCATTTGGCTTATGAGATTCAAATTAGGTAAGGTACATGACACTGCTTTGAAAGTGGTTAGAAGTTATACAAAGTCCTTGGATACTGTTTATTAAGTCCTTCCAACCCTCCCTGGCTCCCTTCACCCCTACAAAAGTTTACTTTTGAAGTGATTGAAAGTATTTTATTCTAAACTGGCTATAAAGTTTCAATTCATTAGGATTCTAGTCATTTACCCTTATATTTATAGCAGCTAAATGGACAGGAGCTTGTATGTTGGGGCCCATCTTCTTTTAGTTCTGTCATCTGGGAACACAGAAGCAAAAAAGTGGGGGCCTGGAGCTTCCACTGAAGGGGAGTACTTATTCCATCAGCTGCAGTTCGAACCCATATTCAAACCAGAGGACTATTATTTGTAGTTTCGCTGAAACTAACATAATGTGTTTATTCCCATATAAATATTTTGTGTACTTATTTAAGTGTGCTAGAAAAATATACATTATAGTTTATTTTGAAAGGAAATTTGTTATGGGGTGCCTGGGTGGCTCAGTCGGTTAAGCGTCCGACTTCGGCTAAGGTCATGACCTTGTGCTTTGTGGGTCGAGCCCCAGGTCAGGCTCTGTGCTCACAGCTCAGAGCCTGGAGCCTGCTTCAGATTCTGTGTCTCCCGCTCTCTCTGCCCCTCCCTGGCTTGTGCTCTGTCTCTGTCTCTCAAAAATACATATACGTTTAAAAGAATAAATTTGTTGTAATATTTTAGAAGTTAATCAACCTAAATAAAATGTTAGGGAATTTAAGATAGTCAAACTTTGGGAAACAGGAGTTTGGGTGAGCAAGATCTTGCTGTGGGAGAAGGAAGGAGAGCTCTGTGGAATGGGATAGATGTTTCCTAAAGTTTTTCCAATGTACAGTTCAAATTGAGAAGTTCATGTATTATTCTTGGATGCAGAAAATTTTTGTTTTCATAAAGTGACAATGAGTGGGCTTTACCTGTGCATTGCATATATGATCATATATTTAGTTGCTATGGAGAATTACTAGTATTTCCCTAATATAAAGACCTTGCCGTCATATGTCTTTGAAAGCAAAGCCCAGTTGGCAAATGAGAAAGTGTATTCATTCATAAGTTGATTAGCCAATCTGAGCAAGTATTTGAGGATAGATGTGTGGCCTTTTGTGGCGGTAAGAGGGCCCTCAGTGCCGAACTGTGGCATTTTCCATTGACAGAGCAGGAACGTAATCTGTATATGGCAACAAAAGCAGACACCTTTTCTTAAATAGTCTAGAGGACCTTCAAAGTCTCATAGCAGAGAATAACAGTGGGAGATTTGCCTTATAGCGCCTCTACAATGCCATGAGAAATGCAAATTAGAAAAACGTCAGCAAAGACAATTTGCTAAATTTGAAATTCAAAGTCTGAAAGTCCCGAAAGATCTGTGCAGAGAGGAGTCATCAAGCGTGCATGGGAAAACAAAACTGGGAGGGTATTACAGGAAGATGATGTAGTTAGTTACTGGGAAGCAGGCCACCCTCGTAGTTTGCATACATATCTAAGTGCTTAACTTTCCAGAAAAAAATGAGTGATTTGACTTGCTGATTCCAAATTCATTACCTCACCATTAAGGTAATTTATAGGAGAGCACTCATGGAAATTGGGTGACCAAAAATAACTGCTCGTATTTCCTGATCTGCCTTTTCATTTGCAAACCTTTCCTGAGTTCTAAAACTGTACTGGACTTTGAAGACTCGTCCAAAAAAAAAAAAAAAAATTAGGTTGTGTATTGCTGGATTGTGGAGATGGGGAGTGAGTGGTGAAGGAGGAAAAGAGAAAGAGAAAGATCGTCTTGGGAAGATCAAGATCTAATACGGAAAGAAAGACCAGCACTTGAGAATGAAGAAAAGGTTTTTTTTACCTTTCCTGTTTTTACAAAGGAAACAAATGTAACTAGTGACAAGGCCACAAAGTGAAAAAGGAGAGAAACCCCACCTTGTAAAATACAAATGATTATAGAGTCTTTCAATGAATACTTTTTCTAAATTTAATACATTCAAAATAATTGTACAGTGCTTACAATTATTTTGAATTACATGACTCTTACTTGCATTGTTACAGCATAAAAGCTTTGTCAGTTTTTTGAGAATTACCGAAGCCCTTTACCCAACTTTCTCTGTCATGGCTTAGTTTTTTTTCAGTTATTTATTCACCATACAGTATTTATTAGGCACGTGCCATGTTCCAGGAACAGTACCTTCCTGTGGCTTGCAGTCTAAGAAAAGAGATAAGCCATTGTAAGTGTGATTATGACTGGGAAGTACTTTTGTGTGTGTGGAAACATAACAAGGCAATCTAATTTAGGCAGGAAATGGTGAAGGAAAACCATTCCAAGGAAGATGTGTTTTAAGTTTACTTAGGTCCTCCTAAGAGTGTTTTGTCGGAGGGAGAGTACCTGTCTTACTTCTTTGTATATCGTCATGATACCCAGGACAACACCTTGCACATACATCTGATGATATCTGTCATGATAATTATCAAGTGTTGTTTGATATACAAAGTACTTCAAAGGGATTGGCTTTTATTAACTTGAATTCACACACACGCACACACACGCACGTATGAAATGCTGTGGTTCCTTTTCCTTAGTGAGGACTCCTTTCCCAGCATAAACTCTTCAGAAGCGCCTTACTATAAAAGCTGCTGTGATTAAACTCTGATTTCAAGGATCAGAGTCTTGCCCTACTTACCTCTGGAAGAAGGGTCCAGTGTAAGAATTCATGGCTGGAACTAAAAGATGTCAAGAACTAAAACAGCTCTGAGGAAAGCCTCTTCTCTCCACCTGTCACTCTCTGTGTATCTATTGCTCGTTGGTTCCCTACTCCCTTCTGAGAGGCAACTCCATTTTCTTCTTCGGGTCAACTTTGTATTTGCACTCATTTTTCTCTTTCTCAGAGCCTTGGCTTAGAAGGGGCTCTTAAAAGTACCACCACCCACTTCTGTGGACTCAGTCTCTGTCTCATCTTTACCCCTCACATTTCACTTCTCCATGTATTCCAGCTCAAATTACCAACATTGAGAAGCTGATGGCCCAGCTGTCCTGTGCCAAACCATGTCATAGGGTTCTACCACGGGCAGTCCTTAGGTCTTGTGCCACCTCTGGTCCAGTCACCTTCTAGCCTGCTACAAAACATCGTTGCCTAGGTCATAGGACAAGGGTCCCTCTTTGTAAAGAGTGTGAGCAGTTTTTACCTAAGCTCACCAAATGTCATCACTGAATATCTACATATACTTACAAATTCAGAATTATTTTCCTACTCTCATATATCCTGATCAAACACTAAAAGTAATTGTATTGGTTAAAAACCATAACCCCAATTCTTATTTGTCGCTTCTGTTTCTCCTCTTTTTCATGATGTGCTTTGTTCTTCAAAGCATTCCTTTATAGGACTTTCTCACACACACATAAGATTTAAAGTATGCTGATGTTCCCAGAAAGGATTAAACCTTAGAGATTCCTTGTCTCTCCTCTTCCTCATCATTTCATAATAGAGCCCACGTAAGTTCCCAGTTTTTGGTGTTTGCCCTCTCTTTTTCCATCCCTTATCTTACTGCTTCCAAGAATTTTGGATAAACTCTGGAGAATACGTGAGGCTGGGTCTCCTCATTTCATGTTCTACTTCAGGCCTGGTTCTTTTGACATTTACCCCACAAATAAATTTGATGTCCAGTGATTTGCTGAGTTAGAGAAATCATGAGAAAAAAGAAGGACTTTCTAGATTCAAGGAATCAAGTCTGATATCTTGTTTAATTTCCCAGATCTTTCAACTTTGCTTTAATTCTGAAGTTATGTAATCCAGAATATCTCCGTGAAAGACATTATGACCATAGCATAAATAGCCCACATTTCCAATTTAATCTTAGGGTTTTCCTTGGGTGCTCTTGAAAACGTCCTTTTTGGTGGTAGCCAGCATCAGAGTAAAGCATTTCTTTATTTTGGCCTTCTTTAATTTTTTTAAACATGAATGGACGAGTTTTTAAAAATAGTAATAAGGCAGTGTGCTGATTTGCAGTCTTCCCTGGCATTTCTCTTGCCTTTAGCTAATCTTTGTTGTTGTTGTTTTTTATTTTTAAATTTACATCCAAGTTAGTTAGCATATAGTGCAACAATGATTTCAGGAGTATATTCCTTAATGGCTCCTTACCTTTTTAGCCCATCCTCCCTCCCACCACCCCTCCAGTAACCCTGTTTGTTCTCCATATTTAAGAGTCTCTTATGTTTTGTCCCCTTGTTTTTGTATTATTTTTGCTTCCCTTCCCTTGTGTTCATCTGTTTCATTTTCAAGTCTTCATATGAGTGAAGTCATGATATTTGTCTTTCTCTGACTGACTAATTTTGCTTAGCAAAATATCCTCTAGTTCCATCCACGTAGTTGCAAATGGCAAGATTTCATGCTTCTTGATTGCCCAGTAATAATCCATTGTATATCTATACCACATTTTCTTTATCCATTCATCCATCGATGGATATTTGGGCTCTTTCCATACTTTGGCTATTGTTGATAGCCCTGCTATAAACATGGGGGTGCGTGTGCCCCTTCAAAACAGCACACCTGTATCCCTTGGATAAATACCTACTGGTGCAATTGCTGGGTTGTAGGGTGGTTCTATTTTTAATTTTTTGAGGAAACTCCATACTGTTTTCCAAAGTGGCTGAACCAGTTTGCGTTCCCACCAGCAGTACAAAAGAGATCCTCTTTCTCCACATCCTCGCCAACATTTGTCGTTGCCTGAGTTGTTAATGTTAGCCATTCTGACAGGTGTGAGGTGGTATCTCAGTGTGGTTTTGATTTGTATTTCCCTGATGATGAGTGATGTTGAGCATCTTTTCATGTGTCGGTTGGCCATCTGGATGTCTTCTTTGGAGAAGTGTCTCTTCATGCCTTTTGCCCATTTCTTCACTGGATTATTTGTTTTTTTGGGTGTTGAGTTTTAGCTAACCTTTGTAATTCCCTGTTAATGTGTTTTGGTATGTAGGTTTGTTCTCCACCTCTTCTTACAGGAAAATTACAGGAGAATCTAAAAGCTAACAACATGTTCTTTCTCTCTGAAAGGACAAGAGGAGTGATCATTTGGAAAAAGATGTAACATTAAAAACCTATCTTTAGGAATCACATGAGGAATCTCTAGGTTTCACTGCTAGTTTTGATAGGTACTCAGTAAATACTTGTAAAAATGACTAACGATTTCCATTATTAAATAAATGAAGTTTATGATCTTTTCAAACCCTCGTAATCTAGATTTTAAAGGAGTAACAAGTCCTTAAAGATCAAGTTTCCTTTTGGGGGAACATAAAGAGTAATTAATGAAGGCACTGCCTTCCAGAAAAGTCTCAAAATTAACTGTGTCGCACTTGCTGAAACTTTATCCTTTGTAAAGACTGACAAAGATATCCACATTGCCTTACATGCAGTGACCCACTTTTCCACAGACCATATGCAGAGTTCCCATTTTTGTTTGGGGCCCATAAACACACCTGGATTCCTTTCTCTTTATTTCTTTAAGCTTAAATTTGCTTATCTACCAATAGATCAATGGTCTTAGTCTATCATTTTCTAACATCTTTAAAGGACAAAACATCTAGGAGTCATGGTGGTATTAAAAGAACACCATGAATTACTGCTATGACTATTTTAATTGTATGCTATGAGCAAATCAGATGCCATTTTGAGAAGTCAAGGTAAGTCATTGCCACATGAGTGGTTTAAGACCAATTTATGAGGAAAATGCTTACAATTTAGAAAGTGCTTCCATTAACTTATTTGTATATGAATTGGGAAATGCTTGCTAGTATTTGATTTTAACAGCAGATCATCTAGCTTCAACTTGCAAAACCTTTGTTCCACTGAGTCTGAGAACCAATGGTCTTCACTATTAAACTCTTAATAAAATGAAAAATAACATGTCAGTCTAATATAAAATCTGATGTAAAATTTTGAGAGTCAGAAAATTTATCACTGCTTTTCTTATTTAAAAAACGTAGTTGTGCCTGTACTTATATCTCAATAAATTACAAAATGTTTTGTTTCTATTGCCTTTTAATGCCCCCCACTTTCTACCATTGTCCTTCCCCACCATATATCTATGCACTTTTTCTGTTCACATCAGTGTGTGATCTTTTTTTTTTTAATGTTTATTTATTTTTGAGAGAGAGAGAGAGATCAAGCACAAGCAGGAGAGGGGCGAGAGAGAGAGAGGGAGACACAGAATGTGAAGCAGGCTCCAGGCTCTGAGCTGTCAGCACAGAGCCCTATGCAGGGCTTGAACCCATGAACCATGAGACCATGACCTGAGCCAAAGTCGGACACTCAACTGATTGACTCACCCAGGCACCCCCAGTATGTGATCTTCTAATTATGGCTAAATAGACATGAACTACAGATGGAAAAGTTCAATTTTGCTGAAGTCTAAAATTAAGCATTGTAGTTCATACTTTTCTTTAATAAGAAATCACTGTCCTTAAATTTCTGGGATGGTAATGTGAACATACAGAGGATATGGCCAGGAGCTACTATTCAAAATGGCACATTTTTTTAAAAGCCCACCTGATGAATATAAAATGATCTCCTTGGTCTCTGAAATGCCAACAAATAACCTCAAAGACTTACAGTACTACAATGCTTTGTATTCATCACTCAATCCCAAACAACAGCTGACTGGCAACGTTTCATAGTGTCCATTTTCCCCCTTCTACGATATAAGGTGTTTTCTTTTAAAATGTTCTTTTCTGGGGCTCCTGGGTGGCTCAGTTGGTTAAGTGTCCAACTTCAGCTCAGATCATGATCTCACGGCTCGTGAGTTAGTGCCCCATGTCGGGCTCTGTGCTGACAGCTTGGAGCCTGGAGCCTGCTTCAGATTCTGTCTCTCCCTCGCTCTCTGCCCCTCCCCTGTTCTCTCTCTCTCTCTCAAAAATAAATAATAAACATTAAAAAATTGTTTTAATGTTCTTTTCTTCTCTGTACATAAAGATCATGCCTGCTGATGTTTCAAAAAGAAAAACCATTCTGAGGGCCTCAGAAACTGATTTAATGAAACGGTCTTGAAAGTGTCATTACACCACCGGCCAGGCAGTCCGTTCATTTCAGGGTGATCTTAATCTTGTTCTGACCTTCAGGAAGGGTGAGATGAATAGGAAGAGGCTCAGTTTATATTCCCAACGCTAATGAATGGCTTCATTATGTGACCTGACTGTATCTGCTGCAAAGTCATAGTGACAAAGAGAACATTTGTTCCTGTGTCTAAAGACTTCTTTTAAAAAACCTTTATTCCTACCCGCAAAAAGGAGAACTGTCACCACACAGGACGCTTATCAGAGACACTGCCATCCTTCCAGCGTGCTCCACCCGTGCCCCAGTTGCTGCCTGTTGTTGAGTGTGTGTCCATTTCGAAGCCGTCTTCTCTTGAATTTCAATAAGGGCCACTCTGGGCAGCTGTCTCCCAGTTTTCTATCTTTAGAATGACTCTCTTCATCTTGCATTCACACATGACCCAAGGAATATAACACACAGATTGGGTTTCCTGGCTTCCCAGGTTAGTCGGAGTGAAGTTTGACACTGATAGATGGGGTCAAACTAAGGTGCCCTCAGGAAGTTGAGCATGCAGATAAATCGACTCACTGTTAATAAGTGTAATTATGTTCAAAAAAATTGAAATTGAATTTAAGTCTGTTAAATACTCCTCCCTTTTTGAGCTCCAGGCATAGGTGTTTACTCGTTATAAGGAACTTTACAAATCTACTGCACCTTTAATAAGATTTTTTTTTAAGCAGCGATACCTTGTCTTAGTTTTTAGTTTATTTATTTATTTAGAAGAACATCTTATTTATTTGAGGCAATAATTCTTATCTCAGGCCACAAGAGTATCTTTATCTGAAACTGAGGTGAACTTGGATTCCTGGCATGGCAGTCCATAGATCACATGATATTCTCCCATCTCACTCATCTTTTGATAATACTTCAATCTAAGAGTTTCCTGGAAACTTCCCACTAGTGGGAAGGCTTTTAGGCCATAGCCTTCCCGCTAGGGATCCCTCTGGTCCTAGTTGTTCACTGTGTCAAGAGAAATATGTGACCAGGTAGTCAGACTAAGTTACTCAGCAAACTCATCAATCCCTGGACCAGCTCAGGCACCCTTGTTCATATCTGCTTTCTGGTCGTTACACAGGTAGCTGTATTGATTTTAGACAACCGTGTCACTTGATAATTGCTTACAGCCTTGAAAAATGTCTGCTAGAGTAAGAAGGCAAAGGGCAAAGTTTATAGCTCTTTACTATTTTATAGACTTTTGATTTATTTTTCTCTTTGCTCTGCCAAGGACTGAAGCCGGTTGAGTTCTTCTCAAAACTCAGAGAGTAACGAATTCCAAATGTGACAGAGCCCCATGTGGTTACAGTGGCTTCTCTGGTGTTTGTCTCTTTTGGTCTATCAAATGTTTCTTCAGGAAAGGAAGAAGTGACAAATCTAACCTGAGAGAGTTGACACCAGGGACCAGTGGTTTGGAACCTTAGTTCAGTTCCTGTATCAGGAAGATTTCATATCAAATAAAATAAATAGGAATTGGAGGGGGGAAAAAAAGGACTCCAGAAGGACAGCAAACTAATTTTAAATTACTAATACTAGGCAATTTATATATGTTACTTTATTTAATCCTTGTAACTAGTCTACAGTGTTACTGTTACATACCTAATTTACCAAAATGGCAGCTTACTGCAGTTGACTGGCTCTCCAAGTACTGTGCAGCTCGCGTGCTATTTCAGAGCCAGGACTATCTCAGCGTAAGACACAGACTCTTTCAAATACATTTTGTTCCAAGGAAACAAGACAGCATTCATTACAACAATGTGAAGTTGACTGGCACGTTTCCTAAAATATATATTTTGGCAGATCTTTTTCTGTAATGATTTCCACGTAGAATCCCTGTTAACTTTTTCAGGTCAAAAGAGCAGCATCCATTAAGACATTGTATACTATTCTGGAAGAAATATGTTTGCTCACATTATCTGGCGCATTAGATTTAGATGCGGCAAAAGTTTGGTGCAAAAGGATCCAGGACCTCTTGGCACCCAGGACCACTCCCTTAAACACACACACACACACACACACACACACACACAGAGAGAGAGAGAGAGAGAGAGAGAGAACAGAGCTTTTCCTGAGCCTTGTTCAGACCTTTCAATCATTGATTTTTATGTACTTTCTTAAGCCCAGGTAAGAATTTCAGGGTTCTCCCCTACTAGCGATTGAAAAACAGTTATGTCTCTGTGTGCCAAGTGGATGATAAATAACTTCTCACATGTTATCTCAATAATTGGTATATATTGTTATATATCAGGCTATCTTTCTATCCCGATTTTACAGATGAGGCAATGAATTCAAAGCTGTAGGGGTTTGTACAAGTTCACCTAGCTAAATGACAGAGCTAGAATATGAGCCTGTGTCTGTCTTGATGCTCGAATTGTTCTCTTCCTTGTGACATGTTTACATTTGCCCTTCTACCCACAAAACCTCTCCTTGGATGATATTTCTACTTTTGTTGTTAGCTGTGGGTTTTTGTTTTTTTTTTTGAAGGCACTGTAAAATAAGAAGCACCAAGGGAACATGATAATACCTTAGAGTCACGTGGAGCTGGGTTTGAATTCTACTTATGACCTAACTATCTTTGCTGTGTCTTTGTTTTGGGTTGTTAATCCCATCTAGTGACATTTTCAGATACTGTGTGTTTCAAGTCTTGAGTGTCTCTTTGGTTCAGTTTTTTGTTCTGTTTTCCATTTCCCTTCTCATTGTATTTATGTTCATTTTCCCTGTGGATCTTATTTAGAGTAGCTGCTTTAATATCTCTGCTAATTCCATCATCCCTCAGTCCATTTCTGTTGACTCATTTTTTTTTCCTGAATACGGGAAACACATTTTCCTATATCCTTATAGGTTTAATAGTTTATATGGAATGTCAGACATTGTAGTTTTATGTTTTAGTGTGCTGGATTTTGTTTTATTTCTTTAAAGAATTTTGGGTTTTGTTCTGTAGGCAGTCATTGGTTGTAGATGAGTTGGTTTTTTTCTGGTCTTGTTCTTAAGCTCTTTCAAGACGGGTCTTGATTAGGCTTTACTGTAGGACTAATTTAGCCTCATATTTAAGAGTGACTTTTTGGGGGTTCTTCATTGAATGCCCTATGGATTCAAGAATGTCTCTCCTAGGTAGCTGGTGGGACTTGGAATGATTTCCAACCCTGAATGTATTCTTTGGCTTCAAGCTCCATGATGTTTGTTTTCTTCCTCTGAACGTTATACTTGTTGAGCCTTACTGGGCTTCACCTGATGTGTGCACAGGTCAGTATTCACCAAGGACTCAAGAGTACCCCTCTGAAAATTTCTGGAACTCTCTCTCCATAACTAGCTCCCTCCTTTTGGGTGCTCTGCTCTGCAAGTTCTGGCTGGTTTTGGCCTCCCCAAACTCTGTTTGTTCAACTCTGTTTGAACAATCTCTGTTTCTTCAACTCAGAGAGATTGTCTAGGGAGGATCCTCCTTCCTGGAGCCCAGTCTAGAAATTGCCTCCAATTAGAAAGCCTCATTTGCTTCCCATCTCTCAGGAACCACAGTCTTCCGCTGCCTTTCATCCAGTGACTACAAATAGCTGTTGCCTATATTTTGTCTAGTTTTCTAGCTGTTTACTCTGGGAGGTTAATTCTTGACCTGTAAGTCCCTCATGATCAGAAGTGAAAGTCCCTGTGGTTGGAAATGTTATTTAACTTCTCTAAATCACAGGTGTTTTTTTTTTCTTTTCATTTTAAAGTGGAGATAATAAGACCTACCTCTCAAGCCTATTAAAAGATTATAAATAATATCAATATATTCTCTTAGTACTGCACAACATTTGTATTTAATATGCCCATGTCTTGGTTTCCTTTTTTGTGCAATGGGAGCTGTAAGAGCACTTAAATCATAGAACAATGAAATGAATTCATATTTAGAGTTTGCCAAAAGTAATTCCTTACACATAGAGTTGTAGGTGTTGGTTAAATAAAAATTTTATTTAATTTTCATCCAAGTTAGTTAGCATGTCGTGCGATAATGGTAGTTAAATAAAAATTTTAGACAATCATGGGGATGTTGTTTGCTACTAGAAAGAAAACAATTCTACCACTAACCAACAGTAAACATACTTGGAGTTCAGAGGACATGCAAACAGTTTCTTAACTTTTCCCACTGAGATGCTTTTCAGTTTATAGAGACCATCTTTAATGGTTGTACAGGGTTCCGTCTCTCTCTTCTGCCCTTCATTTTCCCTCTGTCTTAAACTTCTTGTCCCCTCCCTGCCCAATTACCCAGTTCACTCCTGGTTGCGTGATGAAATATTCTCAAAATCATGATGCCCATATTTGCCTGCATCTTTGAAGAGCTTTGGTGTATCTTTTCCTGTTGATCTCCGAAAAGCTTAGGTCTTTTAATTTTGTCAGAAAGGATCCTATGTAGCAAAAATCTTTCTCTTGTTATCTGGACCACTTCTTATGACTTTGATATGTTTGATGTGCTAAGAGTCTCTGTTGCTTTACAATATTTTACCGAAGAATCCTGCTGAGGGTTGGGGGTGAGGGGAAGAAAAGAGGAGGTAATAAATTACAAATACATAAAGCTTTACGAGAAGTATTTCATATGTAGTATATATTAAGTAAGTGGATATTGCCATGTGAGTGGATACACAAGTAGCATTGTTATCTAACCAAGTATAAATACAAAGACTAGAGAAAATAGGAAGTCAATTGTGAAGTATGATCAGAGGGGTGTAGGTGGACTATATTGCCCCTGAACTTGATCATTTAGGTATAATCCAGACTTGCCTGTTATCAGTTCCAGAATTCAACACTTCCACTGCTCTCTTTCTCGTATCTTGGAGTCCCTTGTTTCATTGTCATTCAGTTGAATACCACCTGGCGAAGTCCCAATCCTGGATGGACTGTGGACCTTCTCTGCTTCTGTTCAAAGCAAGGTAAATTGATGTCATTATTACCTTAGGGGTGACTAAGCAACTATGCACTATATACCTGGTGACTAACCAGGTATATTAGTCAAGTAATACATGCATATACATTAAATATGAAATATATATATATATATGTCAATATAATTTTATATTGACACCTAGTCTTTCTTCCATCCTTCCTGCTAAAGACCAAGCCTGCCATGAGTTCTATCTCTTTCTCCTCTCTCCACTGGCCTCATCTAGTCAACAGGTTGTCATTACCACCTCAAAAACCAAAATAAAATATCAAAGCCCTCCAAGATTGAATATTCCATTATTGCTTTCTTTTGGCTTTTCTCCTCCATGTAGTGATCAGACTTTTGTTGGCATCACCTACATTGTTTTTTCCATTTCATCTTAAAAGCAGTGAAATCTGGCTCCCACCCAGACTGCTCTGTTGAAAATTCTGTTTACGAAAGTCACTAATGACTTCCATGTCATTAACACCAATGTATGCTTTCAAGTACTTTCTTTGCTTATCCACTCGGCAGCATGGGACACTGTTAGACTACCCTTCTTTCTTGAAAGCCGCTTTCCCTTCTACTGATCCAGACACTCTATTTCCCTTTGTGGTATCCTCGTCCACTCATTCCTTAGATCCTGGTGTGCCTCAGGGGGTGATCTTAGGCTACCTGATTTTCTTGTTCTGTATATGGAAGTTCTACAACCAGGCAGTCCATAAGTAGAAAGAGAAGATGCTCCCAACTGATCTTATTCTGATCTACTTTTATGGCATGCTATACAATTTGATTATACTTCACTGTTTTTCCCTTCTCACCCTACCTAATCCAGTTAAGCTTCATTCCTGGGATCTTTATCACTGGCCCACTGAACAGGCCTAAACAGTGATAAGAAGATAATAAGCAATTAATAAAAATTTGTTGACTGAATTAATGTCATGAGGACCACTACATGTTGTCTAAGTGCTTTTAGAGCATGCACCCTCTTGATCCTTCTTTCTTTGGATTAATTGACATTTATTGGGAAAAAAAACCACTGATGGAAGATAGGCTTCATCTTATTTTCAGCTGTGACTGATTAATAGGGGACTGAGCGGGGACTGAGCTTGGGAGAGCTATGTTGAATGTACTTGTCCGGGGATCAATGGAAAAGAGTGTTTCAATCTATTGATACTGTCATACCTCATACAAATAACATACTAATATCATTTATTGAGTGTGGAGCATCTGCCAAACACTGTGATAAGCACATTGTTTCAACCAGAAGTCACAACAGCTGCATGAGATATTGTTGTTACCCTTGTCTTTACATTGATGTAATGGAGACGCAGAGATGTTCATCGCTTGGTTAAGAGCACACAGCAAACAGATAGTAAAGCTGGGCTGTCACACTTTAGAGCCCATGAGCTTAAGCATCATGCTATACTCATAATGCAGAGTGGTGGCCTTTTCTTTCCCTGTATTTTTGCCATTCTTGGCCTCAATTAAACTGTGAAGAGGGGACAAAAAACCAGCATAGGCGATGATAGTATGGAGAAAGAAGGGTACTCTGCCCTATGAGGCCTCAGTGATCACATCTCAAAAATGAATAATTTCACTAAAAAAATACATGCACATGCAAACACACACTTCTTCCCCCTTTTGAACTAGTCACAAAAGTTGCCAATATAAGAGAGAGAATCTTGGTTTTGAAACATTTCAGAGTAACTGCCAGTCTGATGCCCCAATATTCTCACGAACTTTAATGTGTATTTCCTATAAGCAGGAACATTTCTCCTGCATAACCACAACGTCATCATCAAAATTAAGAAATTAACATCATTACATTAGAAGAATGTAATACTCAGCCTTCATGTTTAGATTTGTCCAGTTGTACCAGTAATATCCTTAATAGCAAATGGACACTGTTGAGAATCACACTGTGTTCAGTTGGCATATTCTCTAGTCTCACGGAACCTCTAGCAATCTGCCAATTACAGTTCAGGCTTCCTGCCCCCGCACTGTTTCCCACAATGGTTTCTGCTCATGAGTCTCTGCTTCAGTAAACTGTTAGTCCCTGGATTCTCCGGCCTCTCTCTCTCCAATTTGGGGGGCATTGGTTTGCCCTGTGTCTTCCTCTGTCTTATGGATCCAAAAAGAGTGATTGATTTTTCAGTGTGTTTAGCTTTTTACTTAATAGGACAGAGTGATGCCTTCTAAGCTCCTCATTTGCAGAACTGGAAACCGGAGGTCCCTTTAGTCTCCTTTAATCTGGAACGTTTCCTTGGTCTTTCTTTGACTTTCACAGCCTTGAACTGTTACAGGGCAATTATTTTGTAGAATGTTCCTCAATTTTGGTTTAAGTGATATTTCCTCATGATTAAATCCAAGTTATTTACATTGGTGGGAATAGCGCAGAAGGGATGTTGTTATTTTGATTTGCATCTTATGGGATGGTGCATGATTTCAATTTGTCCCATTACTGATGGGGCTCACTTTGATCCTCTGAGTAAGTATGGCATCTAGGCATTTTGATGTGGCTGCCTGGCTATTCCTCTATTTAGCTCATTAACACTAAGTGTAAGTATTTACGTAAGCTATACGAACTATATGAGGTATATATATTTAATGTTTGTTTATTTTTGTGAGAGAGAGAGGGAGAGCACACATGTGAGTGGGGAGGAGCAGAGAAAGGGAGGGACAGAGGATCCAAAGTGGGCTCTGTAATGACAGCAGAGAGCCCAATGCAAGGCTCGAACTCACAAACCATGAAATCATGACGTGAGCAGAAATTAGTTGTTTAACCTACTGAGTCACCCAGGCGCCCCCGTTGAGGTAATAGATACATTGATTAGCTTGATTATAGTGATCATTTCACAATGTACATGTATACCAAAATATCACATTGTTTACCTTAAATATATACAACTTTTATAAATAAACAGAGAATAAAGTTGTTGAGTATTTTCTATGGCTGTACTTTGAAACTTTCTCCATAAGAACTTTGCCTTCCTCCATAAGTCACTCGCCTAAGGCTATGACTCTTTCCAGAAACTGTACCCCCACAGATACTCTACTCTTCTCAGGCTCCAACACCCCATGCTAGGTCAGCTGTCCATATGGAGGCTCGCCTCATCCTCTTTGAGCCCTGGCATCCCTCTGAACTACCATGCATCCCCACCTCTTCTCGCACAATTCTTACCTTTTTTCTGTCCAAATAGTGGTTTTAGGACTGGATTTTTCAGAAAAGGTATACGAAGCAGAGATTATATGTCATTTAAGATCACTTCTAACTAACAGCGTCCGATGACAGATAAATTAATATGGTTAAATTTTTGTAAATAGATGCTCAGAAAAAGGGGGCAGAGGTGTGTTGAGATCATTGTGACAAATGACCATGCTCAAAATAATCACTGAGTCCAGGGAAAGTGAGGTAGTGAGTAGCCTGGATGAGGGCTAGATGTATCAGATGGGGACTCTGGCCAGAAGCACAAGACCCGAGAGCATGCAGAGAAGTCAGGTTGTGCTGACCAACAGCCCTTAGGAAAGGGAGAAGTGATGTCTGTGAATAGTCAGGAAGCAACAAGTGTCCATTAAAACGATCAAGGCAAGAAAAGGGAAAAACTTCACAATACTAACCAGCAAGTATCTTCATATGACTTAGAGTAATTAATGATCTTATGCGTTATGGGAACTATTCATTTTGTCAAAGTAATAATGTGTTGCTGACCACACATTATTAGACCACTAGGTGCCATGAACTTTTGGATTTCTCTTGCCAACAGTGCAAGATGATACCAGGCTTTAAGTAATTGATGTTATGCTGCCATCTTTTGGTTAAATGTAAAATGCTTTTCTTACAGGGGCGCCTGGGTGGCTCAGTTGGTTAAGCGTTCTGGACTTAAGCGCAGGTCATGATCTCACGGTTAGTGGGCTCGAGCCCTGCAACGGGTACTATGCTGACAGCTTGGAGCCTGGAGCCTGCTTCAGATTCTGTGTCTCCTTCTCTCTCTGCCCCTCCCCTGCTTCTGCTCTGTCTCTATCTCTCAAAAATAAATAAACATTAAAAAAAATTTAATGCCTTTCTTACTAATGAGCTATTGTGGTATGTTTTGAACACAGAGAGGTAATCGCGAGGTTTTTTTTTTTTGCAGCATTAATGTTTTTTAGATTGACAATAATGTTAAATAAATTTGTGGGAAAAAAGGTGAATAGATAAAAATGTATATTTGAGCAAATTTAAAAACCACTTACAAAGTCCATTCTAGTGAAAGATAGATTGCCACTGGTAGTTTATTCTATTTTTCCTTTCTTTTTTTAAATTTTCTTTATGTTTATTTATTTTTGAGACAGAGAGAGACAGAGCATGAACGGGGGAGGGTCAGAGAGAGGGAGACACAGAATCTGAAGCAGGCTCCAGGCTCTGAGCTGTCAGCACAGAGCCCGACGCGGGGCTCGACCTCACGAACCGCGAGATCACGACCTGAGCCAAAGTCAGACGCTTAACCAACTGAGCGACTCACGTGCCCTGCACACACAACTTTTTGTTAAGAATACGTAGTGTCCACGTCACTTAGAATCTCAAGACTGGAGAAAGAATACTCAGGAAGGAATCGGCGTGGGTGCTTGGGTGGCTCAGTGGGCTGAGCGTCAGACTTTGGCTCAGGTCATGATCTCACTGTTCCTGAGTTCGAGCTCCACGTCAGGCTCACTGCCGTCAACCTTTCAGTGTAGAACCCACTTTGGATCCTCTGTCCCCCTCTCACTGACCCTCCCCTGCTTGTGCTCTCCCCAAAATAAATAAATATTTTTTAAAAAAGAATGGGCCAACTATCCCCAGGGTGGACACAGGGCTGGGAACATCTCCTGCTTCCATCAGCCAGAGTGCAAAGACTTCCTAGTACAGGGAACAGTGAGTAGAGTCCTTATAAGGATGGTCCCTTGGTAGTGAGATGACATTACCCTAGACTACAAAGTCTGCTCCATCCATGCTACCGAAGTTGAAAAACAAGCCCCAAACAAATCAAACAGATTCCAAGTAATTCAACTATGTCCTACAACAAAGCCCAGCCATATATGTAGGGCTTAACAAATCCAGTACCCATGATGTAGAACTTAGAATGTTCTGAATCCAGCCAAAAGCCATCAGGCATACAAAGAAATAGGAAAATAGGACCCATAAGCAGTAGAAAAGATAATCATGAAACAAGGCCCAGAAATGACACAAATGACAGAATTAGCAGAGAAGGAAGCTTAAACACCTATCATATATAAACCACATAAGCTCAGGAAGATAGGAGAAAAGATGAACATGATGAGGAAGGAAATGAAAGATATCAAAAAGGAACAAAATAAACTTCTAGAGATGAGAAATATACTACCTAAAGTGATAAATATACTAGATGGGATTAACATTCAGATAAGATAAAGCAGAAGAAATTATCACTGAACCTGAAGACATTGCCATAGAAATGATCAAAAATAAAAGAGAAAAAGCTAAACGAACAAAACATCAGTGGCCTGTATGATCATACTGATGGTCTAATATATCTGTACTTAAAGTCCCAGAAGGAGATAAAAAATGTTGAAAAAAATAAGGTCTGAAACTTTTCCCAATTTAATTAAAATTATCGGGGCGCCTGGGTGGCTCAGTTGGTTAAGCGCCCAACTTCAGCTCAGGTCATGATCTCGCAGTTCGTGAGTTTGAGCCCTGCATCGGGCTCTGTGCTGACAGCTCAGAGCCTAGAGCCTTCTTTGGATCTGTGTCTCTCTGTCTCTGCCTCCTCCCTGCTCATGCTCTGTGTCTCCCTCTCAAAAATAAGTAAATTAAAAAAATATATAAACTCACAAATTCAAAAAGCTTAGGAAACTCATAATAGAAGACACAAGAAGAAAATTGCATCAAGGCGCATTATCATCAAATTGCTGAAATATAATGGTACAGAGAAAACCTTAAAAGCAGTCGGGGAAAGAGAAGACATATGATGCAAAAGAAATAAAATTAAGATGACAGCAGTCTTCTCTTCAGAAATCGTGCAAGCCAAAAGACAATGGAACAACATCTTTACAGTACTGAGGGAAAAACTATCTCAACTTAGAATTCTATACTCAGCAAAAACGTATGTTCAAACTGAAGGCAAAATGCTTTTTCAGACAAACAAAAAGCCAAGAGAATATGTCACCAGCAGAACTGAGATACAAGAATTATTAAAGGATTTAAGAATAATAATAGTTATTCAAGAAAAATGATAGCAAATAGAAATTTAGATCTACTGAAAGGAAATGAACAGCACCAGAAATGGTATGTTGGTAAATGTATGATAATGAGTAAATATAGAAGAAAGGCTTCCTCATTTAAAAATTCTCTTTAAAATATATAATTGACTATTTAAAATAAATATAGTATCAATGTTTGTGGGTTTAAAACACATGAAAATATTTAGCAACTAGAGCACAAAGGATGAGTGGATGGAGAAGAGTATATTGTGATATCCTTTAAGCCATGTGTAATATTATTTGAAAGTAAATTGTAATATGCTAAATAAAGATATATATTTTAATATTTTTTAAGTTTTTAAATTTACTTTGAGAAAGACAGAAAGCACATGAGCATGGGAGGGGCAGAGAGAGAGGGAGAGAGAATCCCAAGCAGGCTCCACACTGTCAGCACAAAGTCCCACATGGTGCTCGATCCCACAAACTGACCATGACCTGAGCTGAAATCAAGAGTCAGATGCTTAACCGACTGAGCCACCCGGGCACCCCAAAGACATATATTTTACACCCTAGAGAAAGCACTATAAAAATAAAGTGGTATAGCTAATAAACCAATAGTGGAGATAAAATGGAATCATGTTTTGTAATCAATCCAAAAGAAGGGAAAAAAAACACATGAACAATTAGAAAACAAATAGCAACAGGGTTAGATGTAACCCTGCTATATGACAATCATACTTACATACTCACATAAATGTAAATGTGACAAAAATATATAGCCATGCATAAGACAGAACAAGAAAAGTGTTTTTAAAAAGGTATACAATGCTGTGAGGATCCAGAAGACAGATTATAGCTTCGTAAAAGAAATCTACATCCTAAAGAAGTAACCCTTAGTCCTTGCACAGACACATATTAGAGGTGAAGGAGGTAACACCATGGGTGATATTTCTGAGAGAGAAGACACACACACACACACACACACACACACACACACACACACAAACACACACACACCTCTGCTAGGTGTATTAAGGAAATAGTGAGTCATTAACTTTATCTGGAATTCAGTTTCCCTTACCTTATATTTGGAGCAACAATGGGAGATAAGATTGGAAAGGTAGATTGAAGGCATATTTGGGAGGACTTAAAATGTGGAACTGGGTATTTGTAATTCAAGAGGCATTATTAATGTAAAGATAGTAGCTTTGCTTTACCATAGTTAGTGGTACCCGAGGGAATGTACATCAGCCAACTGCCCAACCTTTTCACATATAACTTTATCATTTATAATGATTACATGGCATTTAATTATATGGATATACCAACATTTATTTATCCATTTCCCTATTATTGGACCTATAAGCCATTTCTAATATTCTGCAGTTGTAATAACTTTATAATGACCTTCTTTTGCTAATTTTTTTCTGATTCACATTACTTTCATAGGTTAGAAACTTAGATATTGAACTACTTTAGTAAGATATAAAACAATTTGGGATGCTTGGGTGCCTCAGTCTGTTGAGCGTCCGACTCTTGGTTTCTGCTCAGGTCATGATTTCATGGTTTGGGAGTTGGAGCCCCATGTCAGGCTCTGTGCTGACAGTGAGGAGCCTGCTTGGGATTCTCTCTCTGCTCCTCACCTGCTCTCTCTCTCGCTCTCTCTCAAAAATAAATAATGAATAAACATTAAAAAACAATTTTAGATTGCTCATACATATTTTAAGGTTAATTTGCTCAAGCGTTTGCACAAATTTACAGTTCTACTTGAGTTTTTAAATTTAGTAGTCTGTATAGATTTTAATTCCCTGTCCCTCCACCCCTTGTCCAAGCACCCTATAGGTGCTGCTAAGCCTCTGATAAATATTACTCCATGAAAGAGTACTCCTTTAAAAAAATACTCTCAATAAAAGAACTTTAATAAGCTTGACTAAATATTTAGAAAGCATATTGTGTTGAGTGAAACTTTGTATCTAATACATAATGAGAGTAATAGAAAATCATATTGGGTGACTAGTCTGTAATTATCCAAGGAACACATACAATGAATCAAGTTCTTTTGGTTACTTCATTAAACAGCCAACACAATGGGGAAAGTGGAGGAAATGTCCCATAAACACTATGAAAAGGGAACCAGAAAACCCAGTATGTAATCTTGGAGTAATGACAGCATCGGAAAACAAAACCAACAAAAGAGAACACCTTCCAGAACAATCTGAGCTGCATGAAAGGCAAACATTCACTAAAGTTGGAGCTTTCCTAAGTCTGCCCAGAGATAAGTGGCATATTTGACCTTCACCATGATTAACAAGCATTTCTTTGAAATTGTGTCGGTGCTGTTGGCCTCTTCTACTATCTTCTCCCTAGAGTTGAAACTGGCTCTCTTCCAACAAAGAGTAAACAGAGAGAGTTTAAAACTCTTGAGTACATTGCAAAGCTCATCAATTCAGCAGTGTCTGCCACACAGGAAAAACTTCCTGCTTCCCCAGCGGTCTGTGAATCCTCGCCAGTACCAGAAAGGACAAGCACTGGCCATTCTTCACGAGATGCTTCAGCAGATCTTCAACCTCTTCAGGGCAAATACTTCTCCAGGTGGGTGGGAGGAAAGCCACGTGGAGAAGTTCCTCACTGAGCTTCATCAGCAGCTGGAATACCTAGAAACACTCACAGGCCTGGAAGCAGAGCAGGACAGCAGCATCTTGGGGAGTGAGAACGTTAGGTTACCAATTAAAATGTACTTCCAAAGGATCCACGATTACCTGGAAAGCCAAGAGTACAGCAGCTGTGCCTGGACCATTGTTCGAGGAGAAATCAACCGGTGTCTCTTCTTTGCACTCCAGCTGATAAGAAAGACAAGCAAACGAGGAATGCATTCCTCGAAGAATGTGGAGCATGAGCCGAGGGCAGACTTTAGAAGCATAGGGTAGGTGGAGGGGCGGGAGGACTGTTCCAGAGACTATTATTTCTTCTTGTCATTAATTGCTTTGGTTTCGTGTGTGTAGATATATGTATATTTACCTGTCCTTTAAGATTATGCGTAGTGACTACAATGGTCTTTGTTGTGTAATGTCACTTTGTATTTTCCATTCATCTTAAATTTTCATGAGATAAAATAGATTCATCAGTATTTCATACTTGGTTCTTCAAATGGGTTTATTTCCCTCAAAGTAAATGAGGTATGTCTCCACTGCACTAATTTCTTAACTTAACACATCCATTCCAATGATCTCTTTGCCAGAAATTGGTAGAAACATTAAGAAGTACAAGGAATAATGTGCATTGTCAGACTTGAAAATGTCAATACACACTGAATATCTGTTACAGGTGACACAATAGAAATATGGCCAAAGGTCACGAACAGCAGATTGCAGAGGGAAAACAAATGCATGAAAACGGGTTCAACCTCACTTATAATGATAAAAAATACAAATTAAAAGTGAACAGCATGCCATTCATAACAGCTGAAGGCTCACACTTTTGTGGAGATTTTGGAGAGGGATGCTCCTATAATTTGCCAGAGCGCTGGAAATTGGTAGGATCACTGTAGAGGCAATATATTGATATCTGTTAAAATTACCATCTTTGATCCATAAATTTGAAATTGATCTTATAAAAATGCTTGCATAAGTGTCTGATGGCGTGCATACAATACTGTTCACTGCAGCATTATTTATAATATCAAAAGACAGGAAACCACTCAAATTCTTTTAGTTTGAGACAGTTGAAGTATAGTCACACAAAGGAACACCACCTGGCTGGACAACAGAGTGAGGATGCTCTTCCTATACTGAAAGAAAAGAGTAAAAAAATAGGCAAGATGAAGAACAGTGTGTATAAAGTGCTGTATTTGACATTAAAATGTAAAACAAGGGGCGCCTGGGTGGCTCACTCGGTTAGGCGTCCAATTTGGCTCAGGTCATGATCTTGCGGTTGGTGAGTTCGAGCCCCACGTCGGGCTCTGTGCTGACAGCTCGGAGCCTGGAGCCTGCTTCGGATTCTGTGTCTCCCTCTCTGTCTGCCTCTCCCCTGCTCGCACTTTGTGTCTGTCTGTCTCTCAGAAATAAACATTAAAAAATTTTTTTTAATAAAATGTAAAACAAATTTTCTATTTGACCTAACTTGTGCATGAACGAATAAAGAATATATAAGAATAAACTACAATGATGACCTGTGTTTTGGGGAAACGAGGCTAGGGGAAGAAGCAGGGGGAGGGAGGTTTTCCAGCATATTTTTGTATTTTTAATCGTGTGAACGTCACAAATTAAAACAATAAATGAAAATGTACCTAACAAGTCAGAGTTCTTAGAAATATGCATGAAGGAGTCTTGCTGGCAAAAGGAAATGTTAGATGAAGGGGTAGAAGAAACAGGACTGCTCCAGCCTTCCCCTGGAGGGGAGGGGAGTGGCCAGGAGGAGGAGGAGGGCTGCACAGAAGGGCACTCGTGCCAACCAAGGGAGGGGGTTTCCACTCATGAGAGCTGCTAGGGATGAAGGGATTCCAGCTCTTCCAGCCGGGAGCTCCCCGAAACCATGATGGAACAAATGCGGGGCCAGAGAAACTGAAGTTCAGTTGAGACTTGGTGGCTTTCCCGCGGCCACGGTGACCTTCACCCAATGTAAGAAGCAGAGCCATGGTCCAAAATTCTGGGGCTAGTTCTGCCACTTTAGGTCATGCTCTGTTTTTGGCTCATTGTATAATTCGAGATGAAATCTATCACTTAATGTGAAAACTTGCTGAAGAACAAAACACATTTCATTTGGGTTTAATTAGTGTTAGTAAGTGTATTCGTTGTTGGCCTGTGCTTTCGGATTTGGCTTCAGAGGAAGGAGGATGAGCTGAATAGGCTCCTGAGTCTGAGGCAGGGCCAACTGCCAGAGAGGAAAAGGGCAGAGAAGCAGAGGCAGTCTTGGTCAACATCACCTTTCAACCCCTGTGTACCTTCAAGTTCACCTAGAGGTAGGGAGGTGGAGAGAGGAGAGGCATTTACCACACTTGACTGCAAATACAGGTCATTTGCTTCACATGATCAGTAGAATTTTTGTTTTCTTTAGACCAGGAAGTTTTCAGAAGCAAATCCTTCATTTAACACATTATTCGATTCTCAAGTTAACCTAGCAAGATAGTTTCTGTATTATATTCTTTTCTGAAATGAGAATAACAAGACTTTAAAGGTGAAGTAACTTGCTCAAAGTAATGTAGCAAGTCACGGAGCCAGTAAATGCCAGAGCAGAGATTCTCCACCAGATCTGTCTGACTCAAAAAAGAGTGCACTCTGTTCTAGACCCCACAAACCCGAATGGCATTGTGCGAGATCTCTGCGAAATAATAATGCTAACAAGCATGATGACAATTTGCTCCTGGCTTTCCTTATTCAAGTTCACATACTGTCCGCAGTCTTGAATTAGAGAAAGAACATTTTCTCCCCCTGGATATTTCTTTCCTAAGAACTGAAGAGAACAGAATGGAGAAGAGGCCAAGTAGAAATTTACAGCAGTTAATATGTACTCCTATCTAGAAGCTAAAAGCAATACTGTACATGCTAATGTTTCCCCAAACATTTAGCTTTATTAGGTTGACATCCTACTTGTAATACTGTCTTAACTGCTTCATACAAAATAAAAATTGCTTGCTTTTAAATATGTGTGCTCTCTTAAAACTTTAAAACCAGAGTTCTAAACTTGGAGATATTGAGGAAGATACATACTTTATTTTTTTTATTTTTTTGTGTGAGCTTTTATTTATTTTTTATTTTCTATTTTTTAAATATGAAATTTATTGTCAAATTGGTTCCCATACAACACCCAGTGCTCATCCCAAAAGGTGCCCTCCTCAATACCCATCACCCACCCTCCCCTCTCTCCCACCCCCCCATCAACCCTCAGTTTGTTCTCAGTTTTTTTCTTTTTTTTCAATATATGAAATTTATTGTCAAATTGGTTTCCATACGACACCCAGTGCACCAAAAGGTGCCCTCCTCAATACCCATCATCCACCCTCCCTTCCCTCCCACCCTCCATCAACCCTCAGTTTGTTCTCAGTTTTTAAGAGTCTCTTACGCTTTGGCTCTCTCCCACTCTAACCTCTTTTTTTTTCCTTCCCCTCCCCCATGGGTTTCTGTTAAGTTTCTCAGGATCCACATAAGAGTGGAACCATATGGTATCTGTCTTTCTCTGTATGGCTTATTTCACTTAGCACAACACTCTCCAGTTCCATCCATGTTGCTACAAAGGGCCATATTTCATTCTTTCTCATTGTCACGTAGTACTCCATTGTGTATATAAACCACAATTTCTTTATCCATTTATCAGTTGATGGACATTTAGGCTCTTTCCATAATCTGGCTATTGTTGAGAGTGCTGCTATAAACATTGGGGTACAAGTGCCCCTATGCATCAGCACTCGTGTATCCCTTGGGTAAATTCTTAGCAGTGCTATTGCTGGGTCATAGGGTAGGTCTATTTTTAATTTTTTGAGGAACCTCCACACTGTTTTCCAGAGCAGCTGCACCAGTTTGCATTCTCACCAACAGTGCAAGAGGGTTCCCGTTTCTCCACATCCTCGCCAGCATCTATAGTCTCGTGATTTGTTCATTTTAGCCACTCTTTCTGGCACAAGGTGGTATCTCACTGTGGTTTTGATTTGTATTTCCCTGATGAGGAGCGACGTTGAGCATCTTTTCATGTGCCTGTTGGCCATCTGGATGTCGTCTTTAGAGAAGTGTCTATTCATGTTCTCTGCCCATTTCTTCACTGGATTATTTGTTTTTTGGGTGTGGAGTTTGGTGAGCTCTTTATAGATTTTGGATACTAGCCCTTTGTCCGATATGTCATTTGCAAATATCTTTTCCCATTCTGTTGGTTGCCTTTTAGTTTGGTTGATTGTTTCCTTTGCAGTGCAGAAGCTTTTTATCTTCATGAGGTCCCAATAGTTCATTTTTGCTCTTAATTCCCTTGCCTTTGGGGACGTGTCAAGTAAGAAATTTCTGCGGCTGAGGTCAGAGAGGTCTTTTCCTGCTTTCTCCTCTAGGGTTTTGATGGTTTCCTGTCTCACATTCAGGTCCTTTATCCATTTTGAGTTTGTTTTTGTGAATGGTGTGAGAAAGTGGTCTAGTTTCAACCTTCTGCATGTTGCTGTCCAGTTCTCCCAGCACCATTTGTTAAAGAGACTGTCTTTTTTCCATTGGATGTTCTTTCCTGTTTTGTCAAAGATGAGTTGGCCGTACGTTTGTGGGTCTAGTTCTGGGGTTTCTATTCTATTCCATTGGTCTATGTGTCTGTTTTTGTGCCAATACCATGCTGTCTTGATGATGACAGCTTTGTAGTAGAGGCTAAAGTCTGGGATTGTGATGCCTCCTGCTTTGGTCTTCTTCTTCAAAATTACTTTGGCTATTTGGGGCCTTTTGTGGTTCCATACAAATTTTAGGATTGCTTGTTCTAGCTTCGAGAAGAATGCTAGTGCAATTTTGATTGGGATTGAATGTGTAGATAGCTTTGGGTAGTATTGACATTTTAACAGTATTTATTCTTCCAATCCATGAGCATGGAATGTTTTTCCATTTCTTTATATCTTCTTCAATTTCCTTCATAAGCTTTCTATAGTTTTCAGCATACAGATCTTTTACATCTTTGGTTAGGTTTATTCCTAGGTATTTTATGCTTCTTGGTGCAATTGTGAATGGGATCAGTTTCTTTATTTGTCTTTCTTTTGCTTCATTATTAGTGTATAAGAATGCAACTGATTTCTGTACATTGATTTTGAAGAGACAAGTTTGGGGGCTCAGAGTAAAGATAAGCTCATTTGTACTCATAGGCTGGGTCATCTGAGTTATCCTTGTCACATATACATGTATGAGCTAAACAGATTATTAAATCAAAAAGCAGGTTACAAAATAACTAGTACCATCATAATTTCTATAAATAAAAATGCCTGTAAAATGTCTGAAAAGAATTGCACTAAAATGTTCACAGCAGTACTATCTGGGTAATAGAATTTCCATTCTCGTATTTTTGAATATTATTTTCTTTTATTAAACTTTACTTATTTTGAGAGAGAGAGCACACATGAGCAGGAGAGGAGCAGAGGGAGAGGGGGAGAGAGAGAATCCCAAGCAGGCTCCACACAGTCAGCCCAGAGCCCACCGTGGGACTTGAACTCACAAACCGTGAGATCATGACCTGAGCTGAAGTCGGGCGCCCTGCTGACTGCACCACCCAGGCTCCCCTAAATATGGCTTCTTGTAGAGATTTGGCTTAAGATACTTATCACCTGCACTAAATGAAGCCCCATCTCCAGTGTGTATCAGAATCATCTGGAGGGCTTGTTAAAATACAGGGGGCATGGCTTCACCCCAGTGTTTCTGATCCACTAAGTCTCATAGTGGGGACTGAGTATTTGCATTTCTAACAATTTCTAGATGATTTTGATGCTTTTGGTCCTCGGACTCCACATTACAGCCCATGCCTCTGTTTCTTGATAGCCTTGGTAGACTGTTAACAGCTGAAGACATGGTCTCTTTGAGGTTACTGATCTCATATTTTCCCATAATACCTAGAGAGAAGTGAGCCTCTCAGGTGGGAGATAGTTGGTAAGGATAGTTTTTTTTTTTCTTTTTTCTCTCACTGCCTTTTCACAGCAGCGGATTCAATGGTCTTTCTCCTTCTTAAAGAAGCTGGATGTAAAGACTCTAATACGCCAGGTGACAGTAACTGTCTCTTCATGAAGATGATCCAACCCAAGTTTTGTTTCTGTAACCGTGTCTGTTCCTCATGCCTATGATCGTGTGACATCAAAACTGCAACCATAACAATATCTGATTGGATGAAGAATATGGTGTGAACACAGGGAAATCAAACTTGTGAAAGACAGAGGATTCCAAGGTGGAAGATGGCAGACGGTTCAGTAATCTCTTCTGTTGAGAAATGTAGATGTTTGGTAAATACAGAGACTTGGGAGTCATTCTTGGAATTGCCTTTGGCTAAATGACCCAGTTTTAGCCCCAGTTTTCTCCCCTCTATCCAAGCACTGAATGTGGAGGGATAAAGGCTCAGACCCCTCACTCCACCCCTGAAGGGTCATCGCAGTCTCAGAGCCCCTTCCCCCACCCTGGTTTTGACCGAAGCCACACTGTGACTGCACAGCAGCTCGGCTTTTCCTCCGTTCCTCATCCTGCCTGCTCTTCTCACATGCGTTGAGCCTGTAGCACTCCCTACTAAACTCCTCACATGGCACTTTTTGTCTCAGAGTCCGCTTTCTCAGCACCTGACCTCCGAAAGCATAACACACAGACCTTCCATCTGGGGCCACAGAAAACCCAAACTCACATGCTATTGCCTTGGCCAGGTACAGATTCGCTTCCTAATATGTGCTAGTATCTCATTCTGGCTCTTTAGGACTCCTTAAAATTTTTCACAGAAAGCCCTCAGAGTCCGATCTGTCTAAATCTATCTGCCCCTCCAGAGTACAACTTTTATCACGTCCCAGACCACACTGTACAATGATGGGTTAGTTCTCTCTCTCAACTAAGGTATGACCTACTTCATGGTGGGGAAATGGCTTCTGAACTCTTTGCCTAGCACACTCCTGAACACATAAAGGGACAATCTAAATACTGAATGAGTAAGGAAATTTAAAGTGCAGCGTTAACAGAGGGGGGCACAAGGGTGGCTCAGTTGGTTGAGTGTCTGACTCTTGATTTTGGCTCAGGTCATGACCCCAGGGTCACAGGATGGAGCCCTTCATCAGGCTCTGCGCTCAGTGCAGGGCCTGCTTGGGATTATCTCTGTCTCTCCCTCTGCCCCTCTCCCCTGCTTGTGTGTGCTCTCTCTCTCTCAAATAAAAATAAATAAGTAAATTTTTTTAAATGCAGCATTAACAGAGAAAGAGAGAGAGAGAGAGAGAGAGAGATAAGTACCATATCATCATGGCCAGTTATACACGTAAGAAGACACTCTACCTACAGATGAGGAAGTCTTGTTAACATGTCTGCTAAGAGGTCATATTCTTACTTTTGTTTTTCAGTTTCTCTACTCTTCCTGGATGGACAACTTGGGTAAGCGACTTCTTGCACTAAAAAATGAAGTATCTTTCTTTCTCTAATGACAGGGTGGTTTTTATCCTTGTATGGTAAGAGCACAATAAGACATGACATGTAGGACAGAAGTGCCGGTGGGAGCCCCTCTCCCAACTAATTGTTCTGCTCACCTGAGAAAATCCTTTCCTGAACCCGCTCTTCATGGCCCTTCAGTCGCTGTCTGCTGGTGACCATTAGTCACGCTTTCAACCGCCGAGTAATATAGAAACCACTGACACCAACTTGAGTGTTTCCTATTTTTGGTGCAGTTTAAGAAACACTTAATATAGCAGATATACATAAAACAATACATGAAAATAATGTAAATGGCTCACTTTTATGGTTGTATGGAGTGTAACACTCCTCCCATTGTTGTATCCAAAAAGCGCTTGTCTTGTTACTGTCCAAAGTGGGTGGCCGCTGAATTAGTTTTTCCACCCACTATTAGTAGAGATTTGATGGAAAATGTCCTTATTTCTTTGGCTTGTACACTTGAAATATTATGGGTAAGCAGAAGATAGCCAGCATGTAGTATCTAGAGACAAGTAGCCAGAGTCACATTACAGTGATGCAGGGAAATGATCATAACACAAAAATGGTCCCATGGTTTTACCTTCAATGCGAGAAGAATCCATCTTCTTGGAAGTATAGAAACCTGGTCAGACACGTTTTAGTCACTGAAGGTGGAGATGTGTACCTGTTGGGAAGGGTGGAGCAAGGTTTGAGGAGAACAAAGAACAAGGTTACCCTTGACCCATAAATCATGTGACTTTTTCTACATAAGAGATCTAAGTGTACCTTGTTGTAGTGAAATTTATTCCAAGTTTCCATATTCGCCTTGTAATAAATAAAATATTTCCCTGGGAGAAACTTTAATTATTCCAAATAACAGAAATTCATTTGGGCTCATGCCAGATGAACAAAGTGGTTACCAATGTGGATAAAAATATTTATGATCAAAAGGGAGTTAGTTTGAGAGTGCTAAAAATTGGGTTCTTAGCTGGTATATTATTCAGTATAATGGACTTTTTGTAGTAACAGCTCCTCATTTATTCTCATTCCTTGGGAGGAAGGAAAGATGCTCAATGGAACTGGGAAGAAAATAAGCATATTTCCAGAGCAAATTATGGGATTACACAAGAAATGCCTTGAAGGACCCATTTGTGCCTACGGAGGGTTGGGGGAGAAAGAGGATGCATTCTCTGTGGGTGGGTGGGTTTCAGGAACTGAAATAAATAAACCAACAAAATTGTCCTCAAAATCCCTCTGGCTGGGCGGATTTCTTTTTTTTTTTTAACGTCTATTTATTTTTGAGACAGAGAGAGACAGAGCATGAACAGGGGAGGGGGCAGAGAGAGAGGGAGACACAGAATCCGAAACAGGCTCCAGGCTCTGAGCCGTCAGCACAGAGCCCGACGCGGGGCTCGAACTCATGGACCGTGAGATCATGACCTGAGCTGAAGTCGGCCGCTCACCGACCGAGCCACCCAGGCGCCCCTGGCTGGGCGGATTTCTACCATGAGTTGAAATTAGAAGGGCAAAGAGAGGTGTTCGGATATTTCAGGGTTTCAGCCATAGCCTTCGACAGGGAGATTGTCTCAGAAGATACACAATCAAGGGTCCTGGGCAGAAAGGATGTTAGAGATCTCCCCAGCAGATTCATCTCTAAGTTCTAGACACAAAGTTCCTTGGAGCACTTGGGCCCATATCTGAGGCCTCAGACATCAAAAACTACATGCGCCTTATACACACATGGGTAGAGGGCTCAGTTCTGGAGGAAAGATTTCTTGCCCTAAAGCATCTCTCTCAGGTTGCTGTGTGCAACAAATGCCTGACATATTAAAAATAAACGAATACAACAAGAACAATAAAACGCCAACTGTCCTTCTCTTTCACATCATTTAGATACAGCATTTTAAGGGTCAGGCCAAGGGTGATCCTGGTGTCATCATCATGGCTTTATCAGAATTGACTTTCTATTCCCAAGCTGGGTAATGAGAATTGGACCAGGTTGTGAATTAACTTTCTTCTTCCTCAGAATGGGTTCTTAGGATGTTCCTTGTCATCTAATGTAAATGTGAGCCCACTCTAAGACCCCTGACGTAAACCCCTACTGGTGTGAATCCAAAGGCAGTGCTATTTTACGCTCAAATTAGTAGGTATCTTCCCTACTTAAGAAAAAATGTAAAACAGAATACAGTATGTACATATGTTGAGGCAATTCAGATGATGAATCAAATGCTGGATATACATCCAATAAACTGTGAAACTCAGACTGATAAAAACACGTTTTTCGAGAAATAGATACACCCCTACCTGGGTCCTAACTCTGCTGCAGCCCCACTTGCTTCCTGGGCGGGGTTCAGACTTGAGGGTAGAATTTGGACAGGAAGGGGATCCTAACACTTCCGTACCAAATGAGAATTTTGATTCTGTCACTCCCAGAGAATAGGAGGGACCTTCAGAGTCCCTCAGTAGCTGATGGAAGAGAGCCAGGCACTGACAAAAGACCAAGCCATCGTATCCTTCATGTGAGGTGCCAGCAAGTTTTCAGCCTCGCAGCACAGAGGAGCTCCTGTTATTTGGGACGAGACCCGGATGGAGCAACTCCTCCCCGGGCTTCATCAGCAGGTGGACGTAGTAGGGGCGGGGGAGGAGAAAAAAGAAGTTCCCCTCCTGAGCAGTGAGGCACTAACAGTGGGAATTAAGAGAATTTCCCAAGGAATAAGCCTCTCTGTTGAAAGCAAAAGAATACAGCCCCTGGCCTGGGAGGATGTCAGGGTGAAATCAGCAGGTGCTATCTTACCATGAAAAAACCTTTTGAAAATTTAAGAGAATAAGGAAAATTGAGGAAACGAAGAAGGAGACGCAGCGTCTCTCCATGTGGAAATGTTGAACATATCTGGTGCCCACACAAGCGATATGGTTTGGTAGCCCCTGGGTTGAAAAGTGATACTTATTAATGCTAACTCAGAGGATCTAACACTCAGAGGATCTGTTCTCAAGAGCAGAGATCGAGCCACAGAAACTGGGGCCATGCCACGTCCTCTGAACACAAGGGAACCAAGATGTTGCTATCTTTCCTCAAGCATCCTGAGCAGTGCCATTCAATGGTGCCTGTGGGTCAGAATCATCAGGAGACCCCCTACACCCTCCTCCCTCAACAACTCTTAAGTCCTGATTTGGTTTTGTATTTAAATATATTATACAAGCTATCGTCACACGCATTGAAATATTCATAGGAGCAAAACAAAAAGCAAATGCATGTGTATTCACAGCTTCTTCCTCTCAGGTACCCTGTAAGGAAGATTGTGCCTCTCTCTGCTTGGTCTGGGGGTCTTTTGTCATGCTCCATTGTATGCATATATAAAAGTGTAGAAAGTGATGCAGAAGTGGAATGATCTCCAGAAAACAATAGAAAGCAATTTTTATAATATATAGGAAGAAAATAATTGTGAGATGGATAGAAGAATGGATCCAGCAGAGCAGGAGCAGGGATCAGAAAAAAGGCAAACATTCCATGTAGTTAGAGACGATTTGAGGAGAGATCCCCTCTTCAAATTTAGATTTAGAAAGAGAGGTAAAAGGAGAATCCTAAGAGTTTTCCATGGTGCAGAGGCTGGGGGGAATAGGGTGCAGGATGGGTGAGCAGAATCCAGATGGAAGAGCCTGGGAAGGAGTTATGCTTTCCGATAATAATTTGAATTGAATTTTCATATATCTTGGCAAAAAAGGGTATTTTTTTTGTTGTTGACACATATGTAACCTCTACTTAAAAAGAATTTCAGAAATTGGAATTTTTAAAGTTGATACTGGAACAAAAACAAATAAAATTGCTTTACGATCCCTAGCAGATACGTATAAGTGAGGACTGATAATAGAATAATGGTTGTTTTCGAAATAAATAAGGGAAGGTTGACTGATTCAATTAACGTTGTTGGGAAAATAGTCTCTTTGGGACAAAAAAAATGAGATTTCAAATCTCCCATAATACGCAAAATGAAATTTGATGTTAAAGGGATAAAAGGAAATGAGCAGGTTGGCTGTAAAGGGAGATCATCTGGGTTTCGATAGCAGCTTTGACATACAGGGCTCTGAGGCTGTGAGCATGTCACTGCCTCTCTAAGACCACCCAGCTGTTACGTGAGTACAATAAAAGTTGCTAAATCACTGAATGGTTATGGATAGAAATATATGAAAGGAGAAAAAACCCTGTGAAATACGAGGGAAAAAACCCTGTATGTAAAAAGCTTTAGGGGTGCCCAGGTGGCTCAGTCAGTTAGGCGTCTGACTCTTGATTTCGGCTCCTGTCATGATCTCACAGTTGTGAGATCAAGCCCCACTTAAGATTCTCTCTCTCCCTTCCTCTCCCTCTGCCCCTCCTTGCCTCAAATTAAAAAAATAATGAAATCAAAATAAAATTTGAAAACATTTTTTAATCTCCAGATGGCAAAGTTCTTCTGAGTGACGTGAAAACCCAAGGCCAGAAAAGAGCAACACATTTTAATATGTGATTTTTTTTTTAAAGTCGGCCCGATAAAGAACTATCAAGAAATTTAAAGATGTATGAAAACAAATCTTGAAACATATGATTGATGCTAACATTTTCAATATAAAAAGGACTCAGAAAAGTTTAACAACTCAGTGCCAATTAGAAAAACAGATAGAGCTACAAGTAGATAATATACATATATCAAAAAAACCAGCCTCCCTGGCGATCATTTATATAAATGAAAAATCTGATAAACAAGATGGTTTGGTGATGATTGGGGTAAGAGCACATACCTATACACAGTAGAGGTGTATAATTCTCAAACATGGGCGATTAATTTGGTAAAATCTACCAAAATTTTTGAACCACTGAACCCAGAAAATGCAGTTCTAGATATTTATATTACAGAACTACACCTGTCCAAATGTGTGCCCAATTTTTTATTGCAGCATTATTTATATAAAAGATGATTGCTCTCATCTGATGTACATCGATGTTATTCTGATATTGCTTCTTATTTAAACTATTCCTTTGGTCATATCCACAAAAGAAAAATGGAAATATGTTCAGACAAGCTGAGATTTTAGGAAACACTACGAAATAGCACATGTGTTTATAGCCACATCCATCCTAAGTGAGAAAATGCTTCGTATAGGAGAACAACCTGCAGAAAGAATAGCCATAATAATGTGCTATTATAAAGGATTAGATAAATAAACAATGGGCCCTCCATTTTATAGAATACTGTAATAGCCATTAAATTCACTTGGGTAAAGAATATTCACCTGCATCCAGACTCATGTTAAATAGGAATAGATTGGGGGCGCCTGGGTGGCGCAGTCGGTTAAGCGTCCGACTTCAGCCAGGTCACGATCTCGCGGTCCGTGAGTTCGAGCCCCGCGTCGGGCTCTGGGCTGATGGCTCGGAGCCTGGAGCCTGTTTCTGATTCTGTGTCTCCCTCTCTCTCTGCCCCTCCCCCGTTCATGCTCTGTCTCTCTCTGTCCCAAAAATGAATAAAAAATGTTGAAAAAAAAAAAATAAAAAAAAAAAAATAAATAGGAATAGATTGTTCTGAATTTTTGCCAGTAGTTTGTTAGCCTTAAAAAATAAAACTGTTAGGGGCGCCTGGGTGGCTCAGTCGGTTGGGCGTCCGACTTCAGCTCGGGTCACGATCTCGCAGTCCGTGAGTTCGAGCCCCATGTCGGGCTCTGGGCTGATGGCTCGGAGCCTGGAGCCTGCTTCCGATTCTGTGTCTCCCTCTCTCTCTGCCCCTCCCCCGTTCATGCTCTGTCTCTCTCTGTCTCAAAAATAAATAAAACGTTAAAAAAATTTTTTTAAAAAAATAAAACTGCTAAATTTTTGCCAGCAATCGATGGATTTGTTTGGGAATAGCACAGAATTGCAATCAGGCACAGCAAGGTATAGCAAAACAGTAGACAAGTTTGGGAAAAAAAAGAGGAAATGTTCTTTTATAGACAAAAGTGGGAGAATGGCGTTGCCGGGGAGGGTAGCTGTTATAAACAAAAAGTCCATTGGAGTAAACTAGGAGGTCAAAGTATAGTGGCTTCCCATTGGCTGAATTGTGACTGTCTCTCACTGGCTGGACTATTGCCAATAGTAAAGTAATATTGGCTCGCAAGGCCCATGTCTTCCGGTTGGATTCACAACTGACTTTGATTGGTAGGGCTGGCAAGGCAGGAGAGTTCCCCCTGCCCAACCTCCTGACTCCATTTTATTGAGGTTTCTTTTTATTAATTTTCACAAGTTGGTTTGAAAACCCATGTTACGGATCACATTATTGATTGTGATAACTAGCTTATAAACAATGTGTACAAAAATGTTCCAACTGTCATTTTATTTAAATAGCAAATATATGTATGGGAATCTAGAATAAATAAATAATGCAAAACAAAGGGAAAAGGCAGGCTTTAAAATGATGATGTCAGGCTAACACCAGTTCTGTGTTGTTATTTACTGTCTAATCTGACTGCATCACACCATCCAATATAATTGGCTTTTAAGGGAATTGGGGGTAATTTTTCCCATCCTGGTTTTAATAACTTTATCACCTGGTATCACTTTGCTAAGAAGTAAGAAGCATATTTGAATGGCTGAATGCTGGCAAAAACAAAAGACAACAACAATGACAACAACAACAAAGCATTAGCTGTGGTCGTTAAGGATGAACACAGCCTGGTGCTACGTTAATTAACCAGATGCAGTAAGACGTATGAATACCTAGAATTACTTTGTTTTTTATGGACACACTGAGCAGCCTCTCTAGTGACTGATACTATTCTGTCCTCTAGTGGTTCGAATTGAAAATCCCTGCCTACATACATTCCGGGAAAATTGCTATAAGGTAGAAACTTTGTGAAATTCTCCCCTTAAAAGGAAAACAAACCAAAAATTAAAAACAGCCTGGAAAACTTGATGTATATACATCGTCAAATAATCAGAGCAGAAATAATTTGATCTCACTGTAATTCAGATTTCCATTGTTTTGCCCATTACGTCATTCAAAAGTTTTCAGAACTACGACATTTCAACTCAATTTTAGGCATTCACAACCAAAGGTGGAGTTCAATAGAGTCTTTTCCATGCCATTTTCTAAAGAGTACCATATCTTCAAGCCTTAAGAAAGTAACATTTTTCAAAGGCAGGAAAAAGGAACCATGTAACATACCCAAACACAAATAAAGCTGACAAAGTCTTAGTATTCTAAGTACTTTTTATACACTATTTCCTTGAAGACTCTAGGATCTTTGCCACTTTAGCTCAGTAGCTTTCATCTAGTTCACACACACACACACACACACACACACACACACATATACACAAGCACACATGTGTGAATGACACAGAATAGCTTCTGGATCAGTGAACCCAGATTCTCCCAGTGCCCGACATGTTTCAGCCAAGGTTATTTGTTGACCATCTGCACAGTCAGATGGCCATGACTACATCCCCTATTCTCCAGCACATTCTTTCTGCAGGTTGTTCTCCTATACGAAGCATTTTCTCACTTAGGATGGATGCGGCTATAAACACATGTGCTATTTTGTAATGCTTCCTAAAATCTCAGCTTGTCTGAACATATTCCCATCTTTCTTTTGTGGATATGACCAAAGGAATAGTTTAAATAGGAAGCAATATCAGAATAAGATCGATGTACATCAGATGAGAGCTCCCCAGGTCTGTGACTCAGGCTGTGCTGTTTTATTATGCATAGTCTCCTTTTCTAGTTCTTGTCTATAAAAGCATATCCAACTGTTTACTGGGCCATGTTCCCAAAACTGTTACAATAAAAATGGGGTCTTATCATTCTTTGACTTATTTCAGCCAAAATCCAGTCAACAGCTTTGGGAGTATGGACAAGGAGGCTGGGGAGAAGGAAAGTATAATCACTATTGACTCATCTACTTTATCTTATTACATGGGGAAAGTGTAAGACTCAGAAATCAAAATATTCTTTAAATCAAAATTCAGCCATCAATAAGAAATTTGCTCTGTGTGAGTTTTAATTTAAAAAAGTCAGCATTAACTCATAATTTACAATCCTTGCAAATTTTACTTCTTCCACCAGGCTTAAAGTTTACCCCATTTTTTTCTGTCATCCCCTCTGCCTACATGCATACACCTGCTTTGAGCTAATAATTACAAATTTACTTCAAGAAATATCTTACATTCTGTATGTATCAGCACCAACCTTGGAAGGTCACCTTATTTTAGTTCAAGGAAAAAGATAAACATAGGGTTCTTCACCCTTGGGTGCTGGATCTCCTGCCCAGGGCACAGGTGAGCACGCCCAGCATGCCCTTGGTCTCCTGGATCCATTCTTCCTACCTCTTTGCCCAAAATGTTCCCTCCTGTCCAGTATAAAAGCCCAGTGGTTTGCTTTAGCTCCATTCCAGTTCTGCTTCCCTTTCTATACAATATATCATCCTTAGCACACAGGAAAAACAATCAATCACACAAATGCAGGATTTTCTTTAGAGAGAGTCCCTGAGATAAGAAATACAGTGAATGAATTTTCCCCTGTTAGTAATGTGTTTCTGTTGCTATCTAATAAGCTTTTTTCCCCTTTGTATTTTTTTATGTGCATGTGTTTTGTTTTTTGTGTTGTGTGTGGTTTTTTTTTTTTTTTTTTTTTTTTGAGAGAGAGAGAGCGCGTGCGCACGTGCACAAGCGGGGAAGGGGCAAAGAGAGAGGAAGACACAGAATCCCAAGCAGGCTCCAGGCTCTGAGCTGTCAGCATAGAACCTGACACGGGGCTCGAACTCATGAGCTGTGAGATCATGACCTGAGCCGAAGTCAGATGCTTAACCAACAGAACCAGCGAGGTGCCCCCTGTTTCAATAAATCTTTTACCTCTGCATGATTTTGGTCATTTGGAAATTATTGGGTCACTGAATTATATCGTCCATCCAAATGTTGACACATTTCATTTTATAATTTTTAATGTTTTGTTTTTGTTTTTTTTTTGAGAGACAGAGACAGGAGCGACAGCGACGCAAGATGGCAGCCACCACGGGCTTGGGAGTAAAAGTCCCTCGCAATTTTCGACGGTTGGAAGAACTGGAAGAAGGCCAGAAAGGAGTAGGAGATGGCACAGTTAGCTGGGGTCTAGAAGATGACGAAGACATGACACTTACAAGATGGACAGGGATGATAATTGGGCCTCCGAGAACAATTTATGAAAACTGAATATACAGCCTTAAAATAGAATGTGGACCTAAAAACCCAGAAGCACCCCCCTTTGTAAGATTTGTAACAAAAATTAATATTAATGGAGTGGTGGACCCAAGAGCCATATCAGTGCTAGCAAAATGGCAGAATTCATATAGCATCAAAGTCATCCTGCAAGAGCTCCGGCACCTAATGATGTCTAAAAACATGAAACTCCCTCAGCCGCCCTAAGGACAGTGTTACAGCAATTAATCAAAAAGAAAAACCACAGGCCCTCCCCATACCCCCCTCCCATTCGATTTAAGCAGTCTTCATTTTCCACAGTACTAAGTTTTCTAGATACGTCTTGTAGACCTCAAAGTACTGGAAAGGAAGCTCCCATTCAAAGGCAATTTATCTTAAGATACTGGAAACGATACTAATTTTTTTGTCCATTTAAAATATATAAGTGGTGCTATAACAAATCATCCTGTCAAGTGTAACCACTGTCCACATAGTTGAACTTCTGGGATCAAGAAAGTATATTTAAATTGATTCCCATCATAACTGGTGGGGCACACATCTAACTCAACTGTGAAAAGACACATCACACAATCACCTTGCTGCTGATAACATGGCCTGGGGTCTCTGCCTTCTCCCCTTCTCCTCCCCCTGCCTCCCTGCCTGCCTCCCTCCCTCCCTCCTTCCGTCCCTGCAACAGCCCTTCAGCTTGGGTTGGCTTGCTACAGTAGGTGTGAAGGTTTCAGGTCACAGCCTGTGGGACTACTGCTGGGTGTGTGGGGGTGCTCCAGCTGCACCCCTGCTTTTTTTAAGTCTTAAATGATGCCCTCCACCACACCCCCCCCAAGCCATTGTCCCTTCTTAACTTTCCACCACCACCCTTGGCCGAAGCATAGATTGTAACCTCCTCTGCTCCCCTCTGAAATTGGCCTTTGGTGAGGAATTCAGGGCTCTCCCCATATCTTCTCCCCCACCTTGATTGAGGGCTGCTGCGTTTTCCTTCCTCCTCTTCAACTCCCTTTTTGTACCATCACCACCCAACACTTTCCACAGTACTTCCTTGCTTTGGCCAGAAGCCATCAGGTAAGGTTGGAAAGAGTCTCTGACTTCGCTCGTTTAGTTTTGGAACCACATTTACTCACTCTCCACCAGCCTGGGAATGAATACTGGGTCCCCAGCCTTGCCACCCTCTGCTGTCATCGTCAGCTGATGCGGTTTTTTAGCTCAGGTTCTGATAAAGTGAAAACAACAGTCACCAGGGGTACTCACACCTGCCAGCTCTCAAAGTTCTTGGTGGTTAAACTTGGAGAAAGGCCACAGAAGACACTTGTAAGCACACGCTATCCCTCTGAATGAATTTTCTTTTCCTGTAATTGCTTTTGCTTTTAAAAATTGAAAAAGTTTTACACAGGGTTCTCATGTGGTCATCTTGCAATCCACTTGGGTCTAGTTTGGAATGTGGCAACTGGAACAAAAAGAACCTTGAATTCGGTGCATACTTTGGTTTTGGTGCTGCTGTTTCTCACGGTCCTCAGCAGGGATTGAAAAAGAACTCGGTGTGCACAGCGGATCCCCGAAATTGGCGGTCTTGACTTCCTGGCAAATTGCTGCGTTTTTCCACTTTTCTGTTCAGGACCACTAAATGCTGAGATGTGGATGCATACCGAAAAAAAAAAAAAAGAGAGAGAGAGAGAGAGACAGACAGAGACAGAGACAGAGACAGAGTGCAAGTGGGGGAGGGGCAGAGAGAGAGGGAGATACAGAATCCGAAGCAGGTTCCAGGCTCTGAGCTGTCAGCCCCGAGCCTGACACGGGGCTCAAAGCCACAGACCATGAGACCATTACTTGAGCAGAAGTCGGACGCTTAACCAACTGAGCCACCCAGGCACCCCTGTGCATGTTATTATAACTAATTAATTACTTACTACAAACAAATCAAGAGTATCAGGATCTTGGCAAGAGTGGCAGTGATTAGGCACTGTAGATGAACTGACATGCCTTTGAAGGCCACTACTTGTAGATGCTGAAGATACTCTGGGAGATTTTTCTAGTAGTCGGCACATGTGCTCTGAGTTTTCAAAGCATGAAGGGAGGCCGGTCTGTGTGCTACATCTTTGGAGTGGTGGTGACATTCTTGGAGTTGTCAAAATATCTATTTATTTTATTTATTTTAGAGAGAGAGAGAAGGGGAGAGGGGCGGGGGGAAGAGAGAGAGAGAGAGAGGGAGGGACGGAGTGAGAGAGAGAGAAAGAGAACCTCAAGCTGGCTCCACACTCAGCATGGAGCCCGACACAGGGCTTGATCCCAAGACCCTGGGATTATGACCTGAGCAGAAATCAAGAGTCAGATGCTCAACTGACTGAGCCACCCAAGAGCCCCAATCTATTTTTGCCTTTAAGTGAGTTCAATCCTCATCTTCAAATAGAGACAATAATAGACTTAAAGCTCTCTTAGAGCTAGAATATTTTGATATAGAGTTTCTGTCAGGTGCCTGGAGACTCTCCCTCATCCCAGGAACTTAATGTGTCTATGGGTCCTGAACAAAAATGACTCACTGAGATTTGACCCCAGAATCAGTCTGGGAAATACAGGTATTTCCTGTTTCTAGTGTAGGTCTCTCCTAGAAAAAAACATCTCCTCTCTTCAGTGTGTGTTTGCATCGGCTTAGATATAGAAATTGAGCACATCACTTTTGAACACTTTTCAGAAGTTCCATGTGTTTTTACAGAACAAAGTTGTTATACATTATAATAAAAATATTGTTCTATAAAATATAAATACCATGCGCAAAATAAAATCCATAAAAACAAATTTAAACCTGTCAGACTGATCGCTGAACAGAATTCATATTTCTCTGATTAAGGCCACTATTGCTGATTCCAAGCTTCCGTTTTCAGTTTTTTGAGCAACTTCTAAAATGCATGACCACCTGGACTTGTACGAATCATTTGTTGTTGTTTTACGAGAGCTTACTTCTCTTCCTTTTTCCCTTAGTTTTTTTTTTTTTTACCAGTTTGTTAATGAAGAGGAAGCACCTGCTGATTTCCACTGTGACAATTTCTTACACACAGGGATGGTAACCCACGTTTCCCTCGAAGTAATACCTTATTTCCCTCCCCCCACTTCACAAACAAGCATATAAAGATAATTTCTGGGGCGCCTGGGTGGCTCGATCGGTTAAGCGTCAGACTTCGGCTCAGGTCATGATCTCACGGTCCGTGAGTTCGAGCCCCGCGTCGGGCTCTGGGCTGACGGCTCAGAGCCTGGAGCCTGTTTCAGATTCTGTGTCTCCCTCTCTCTCTGCCCCTCCCCTGTTCATGCTCTGTCTCTCTCTGTCTCAAAAATAAATAAACATTAAAAAAAATTTAAAAAAAAAGATAATTTCTATACATGGTATCCCTAATTCTCGTTCTTGTGTTTTCTCTTCCACCTGCTCCTATCTGGCCTCTGCCCCATTAATTCCACTAAACCAAAACCATGCTAAGGCCACCAGCCCCATCTGTTTGCAGGTCCATGGGGACAGTTCATCCACACCTGCCCTACAAAGCACCACCCTGACCCGTATTCCCTTCATGGTCAAGTCTTGTCCCCATGTGTCCTTCCAACTGCACTGGCCACTCTGCCTCAATGCCCTTCCCAGACTCTCCTCTGCCTGACCTTTAAACATTGAATGGACATCTCATTGTCCATTCTACTTATACGTGACCACATTCATTCCCATGCCTCGTTCCCAGATACTCAATAAGGAATCCCAAACTGACACCTCCCTCATGGTATTTTTGTAAATTCTAGACCCACATTCCCAACTGCAGGGAAGACTTCAGCACTCACGTGTCTCCCAGGCACCTTAGAAAGGATATCTAGGGGCGCCTGGGTGGCGCAGTCGGTTAAGCGTCCGACTTCAGCCAGGTCACGATCTCGCGGTCCGTGGGTTCGAGCCCCGCGTCAGGCTCTGGGCTGATGGCTCGGAGCCTGGAGCCTGTTTCCGATTCTGTGTCTCCCTCTCTCTCTGCCCCTCCCCCGTTCATGCTCTGTCTCTCTCTGTCCCAAAAATAAATAAAAAACGTTGAAAAAAAATTAAAAAAAAAAAAAAAAAAAGAAAGGATATCTAATATCATTCTTCCTTGCCAGCATCCTTTGTACCTAAAGCTTCTTGTGTAAGAACATCACTTTCTTTCCTTTGCTTCCCTTTGTAATTTTTAACATAATTGAAATAAAATAAACATCAGTACTGTTTTTTATGTCTCCTTCCCTATAAGGCTGAGTTTCAACACAGCAGAAACTGTATGTGCTTTATTTACCTCTAGATTTTTTTTCATTTTTTTTAAAAAAGATTTTACTTCTTTCAAATATCATTTATTGTCAAACTGGCTAACATACAGTGTGTAAAGTGTGCTCTTGGTCTCCGGGGTAGATTCCCGTGGTTCATCACTTACATACAACACCCAGTGCTCATCCCAACAAGTGCCCTCCTCAATGTCCGTCACCCATTTCCTCCTCTTCCCCACCCCCACCCCCATCAACCCTCAGAATGTTCTCTGCATTTAGGGTCCCTTTTGGTTTGCCTGCCTCCCTTTCTGTTTGTAACGATTTTTCCCCCTTTCCTTCCCCCATGGTCTTCTGTTAAGTTTCTCAAGATCGACATATGAGTGAAAACATGATATCTGTCCTTCTCTGACTGACTTATTTCACTCAGCATAATACCTTCCAGTTCCATCCATGTTGCTGCAAATGGCATGACTTCATTCTTTCTCATTGTCAAGTAGTATTCCATCATATATATATATATATATATATATATATATATATACCACATTTTCTTTATCCAGTCATCTGCTGATGGACATTTAGGCTTTTCCCATAATTTGGCTTTTTAAGTAATATCTACACCTCCAATTTATAAACCGGAAATCAAGATTTGCAAGCTCTACAGACTAAGCCAGCCAGGCGCCCCTTTCATTTTTTAAAAAGTGAGGTCCATGCCCAACGTGGAGCTTGAGCTCACAACCCTGAGATCAAGAGTTGCAGTTCTACTGACTGAGCCATCCAGGCACCCCAGGTGACCTCTAGTTCTTGACCACAATTACACATTTGTCATTTAGATACTCCCGTTTTGACATATACTCTGAATGGAATGAATGAGTAAATAAATTTTACTATCTGTTCCTCAATATCATTTACAATGATGTGGATTTTGATTTTAGAACAAATTCGAGAAGTTCTCTTTGATAAGTATGTAGCATATAAAGCAAAATGCAAATTTAATAACATGGAGGGGTAAATATGTTTTGTAAATTTTAATGCAATTTAAAGATGAACATTTCACTGTATATAATTCCTGAATTCTATAAATACGATAGATGCAAGAAAGAATACATATAAATAAATAAATAAATAAATAACTTTTTTAAAAAAGGGAAACCAAGCATCAGAGAAGTCATCTCTTAGAGACTAACAATCCTGAAGCTGAATTTTTTAAAACATCTTCTTCATACTATTCACAAAGTATTTGTTGAGTTAAATTCAATGAATTCTCTACTAAAGCAGGAATGAGTCTCTTGAAGTGAGCAGGCGTAGTGCAGGGGTGATGTGGCACGTCAGGCAATGAGAATCACTTCAAGGTGACCCCAGGTCTCCATCCTTGATGGCCAAGCTGTCTTGCAAGGTCGCCGAGGAGGACAAGGCTCTCATGATTTCCAGTCTGACAATTTCCCAGGCGCAGTCACTGTATCCCTCGTCCTCCAGGTAGACGCGGATGTCCTGGAAGTACCTCTTGATGGCCAGGGCAGGGCCGTGCATCCCCGGGGCGCGCTCTCCCTCGCCCGTGGCCTGCACCAAGCAGGCGTCCAGGGCTTCCAGCTGCCGGTGGAGGCCAGAGCGGAGTCCGTGCAGCGGCGCGGGGCTCCAGGCCGCCGAGGAGCGCTCCGTGTGCAACAGGTTGAAGGTCTGCTGGAGCAGCTCCCGCAGGACGGCGGCGGCGGCCTGGGCCTCCCGGAGCTGGCCGCCCTCCAGCATCTCCAGCGGGAAGCGGAAGTCTTTTCTGGCCCGCAGGCACAAGAAAGGGGACAGTCTCCGCATCTGGCCCAGGAGCACCAAGTTGTCCCTGCTAACCTGCGCGTGGCTCCCAGGCAGGGCACAGCCCAGAGAGCCTCCAGGGCGGCAGGTGAGCAGCGCCAGGGCGGTCAGCAGAGGGCGCAGGAGAGCCATGGGGAAGCCGAGGGGGCTGCTGGGCGGGCTGAGCTGGGCGGCTGGGGGACCTCGGGGCCGAGGTTCTCTGAGCACGGCCTCGAAGCATGGCTCTTAAATAGGGAACGCGGACAATTTCATTTTCTGAACATCCTCTCCACTTCTACTTCCTTTTTTTTTGTTTTCATTTATGCATTCTCCTTATTGTGTAAGAAGATGTCATCAATCTAAAATACTACGTTGGCAATGGAAGCTTTATTTCCCAATAAACTTCCGATATGTCCATCCCAATGGACACTTATCAACCAAATGAGAAACGTCTTTGTCCTAAAGACTGGAGTGATGTAGGCATGTAGGTACTCATACACACACCTGCTCACATGTATGTTTTCATATATGAACATTGCTCTTTGTGTTAGAAAGAAACTGGCCTTGATCGTGGACTAGGTTTTTACCCTCTTTACTTCATACAGAGACAGACTCCTTCATTCCTATGGGTTTTTGTATCTTGCTAGGTTCTGACCAGACGATGTATGGTAAATAAGCTCTTTAGAACCAGGACTGGGTTTTAACTACTGTTGTATTCACATTAGAGGCTTGTGGTGATAAGTGAATGAGTTTCTTGGATGTTTCTCTTCATTCTAGAAATAATTGATGCAGGTCCATGCAGTTATGCTTCACTGGAGCCTCAGGGTCAAGACTAATACAGACACTATCCTTCTGCCATTTTGTAACCTATCTACAGTGCTCCTCAGGCTGTGCCAGTGTCCCCAGCAGGAAGCCCGGTTCTGGTCTGGGACATGTAGCTGTGAAGATTCTAATCCCAGATCATTTTATTTTCTCAGCAAACCCTCACGCGCAAGGTTGTTATCACCTCTACTAACATGTTCCTCTGGAGTGACTGAGTGTCCTCAACCCAACCTCTCCTGGACTCACTCCCTGAGGGCAGGCTCACCTTGTCCTGAGGACATTAGAATTCCCCTGCTGTGGAGGCACTGGTTTCTTTGTTAGCAAAAGAGTTAATGCCCCTCATTCCTTGCCTCCACCCCTGGAGTGTTTTTGTGAGGGACCCTAGCTCTCAGTGTTGACCTCCTCCTCTCCTCCTCCTCAAAGTGTCAACAGCTCTCAGATGCCAAGGGCAAAAGTTTGTTTCCTCTAAGGAGGGGAGTGACCCAACTGTAATCATTTCACCTTTAGTAAGCAAATATTTTTATTTTGCAACCATAGCTTTTATTGTTCAATCTTTTACTTCAATCATTGAACACTAGTTAGACTCAAAACTTCTGAGCTGGGCTCAGGGGACTCACTGATGATGCCTCTCAGTGGAATCTTTCAGCACAGAAACTAGCGATTCTCAGGTGTTCATTCAGTCTAGGCATTTCTGTTTAGCTTCTTAGTCTGTTCCTCCCTCTCATGCTCAGAATGAAGGGGATGAGGCCGAGGCTATTATGTCAGAGAGAAATGTCTTTTTTCCTTTATTTATTCATGATCTGTCATTTTAAATTAAATGAAGATAACAACAAAAAGAATTCTAATAATTTTACACAGTGGTGACATAGTCTGTCTTCCTCCTCCTGCGTCGTGTTCTACATCATCCTGAGGTTAATACAAAGGGAAGTTAAAGAAAGGCCAAGGGGCTGCCCCATTTTTCTCTATCATTTTCAAAACATCAGTTGTGTTGTTTCCCATTTCAACTTTCCTAGAAAGCAAAACATGACAGTTCTGCATGGGCAAAAACAAACAAACAAACAAACAAAAACCTCACAAAGGTTAAGTCCAAATGTCACGAAAGTGAAAGAAGTGACCTTTCTGCTGACAAAATGTAAGTGAGCGCGATTCGGTGCAGCAGAACCGGGGACTGGGAGCTCTGGCAGAGAGAAGAACGAAGGCCACCCTGAGTTCCCCCAAATCAGCAAAAGAGCTGTGTCGGCCAGAGGCTCAGAGAAGACCAACTCCTGGATCCATGGACTCAACTCTGCAAGACCAGCACCTGATTTTACTTTCACTTAATCCACATATGATCAGCTCTGAGGAGAGACGACAGGGGTCACATCAACCAGCTCACAAGAGACTGGCAAGCAGACCCCACCTGCTAACCCCGTGTGGAAGGATCAGGATCGCAGATATTTGCCTTGCCCGAGCACGCTACCTCGTTAAGAAAGCCACTCACTCAATGGCAGTATTGCCCTGAGAAAGGGAATTGGATGGTCCTAAAAGATTCTGCTCTTCATCTGCATAATAATAAGGATGATGATGTTTTATGATGATAACATCGGGGTTGATTGGATGCTAACTATTCTAAGATCTTTGAAATGATGAATTCAGTCTTCTCAATGGACCCATTGGGATCACAGTCATTTATACAACGGTTTAGAGAGAATATAAATCTAAAGGAATAAATTATCCTGATGGGAGGAAAGATCCAAGGTCAAAACCATAAGGAGAATTGAGATAATGACTTTTCTGGAAGCACCTCTTAAGGGAATGAAGGATAGAAATGGACATTGGAATTCAGAAAGGCTATGGCATGAAATCAGTATGGCAGGAAGGGTGAGGTGATCAAGGATTCCAAATTCCACTTCAGATGCCAAAGGGTTGTCGTCTATGTTTTGGACGGCAACAGGGGCTGTGGTATGAGTCACCTAAATGGACTGACTTGACATTCTAAGGACAAGTTGACAAAATCCCTTTTAAATAGTCATAAGGCAGTAGATTTTTCTGCCAATTGAGACAGAAGTTTGCAGCTGGCACTGGAGTAGCCCACCCCCCCTTCCAATACCCTGCAGGCTGCTGTGATGTCATCATCACCCCTGCTGGGGACACTACTATTGGCCATGTCCACATAGGAGAAGTCTGTGCTCCCAATGTCCACTTGAATCTTCTCAGGGTCCGGAACTGAAGGATCTGGAGAGCCTGGACTCAATGCTGCCCTTTGGTGTTGTTCCACCCCCTGAGGACATGTCACTGATCCCATGGACCCTTTTACATTTCTCTTCTCCTTCCATGTTCCCCAGTGGCTGCGGACTTTCGACACCTTTACGTTTTCAGATGTGCAGCTGTGGTTTTTTGAAGAAACGAGCCTCTTGCACCTGTAATCAGAACACAGTCATGCCCAAAGACAGGCACAGATGAGCGCCTGGGTGTAGATGTGTGGGCAGGGTTCCCCGAGTTTTGTGTTTCTGTGCTGGACTGGACATCTGGGGGCCTTGACCACCGCAGCCCAGCAATCAGCCGGCAGAGGGTGGAGCTATGGCCCGATGCACACTCTGACTTCTGAAGCTGGAGAACGTTGGCTGCTTCCGCTGCTGCTGCAAGTGATCTTGCCAAGCCCATCAGTGGGCACCTGGCAACAGGCCCTGCCTCCTCCGTGTCCCCTGTCAGGATGGCCAGAAGTGCCTGGAGATGGAAAGTTGGCAGGTGGGGGCTCAATCCCCTGGCCAGTGCCTCTGGCCCTGCAGCTAAGTTCTCCAAAACTTTTGAATATTTAATATTTAATATTTAATATTTTGAATATTTGAGTCCTTTAAGTCGTAGCTTAAAGGGACAATTTCAGGAAGAAGTCGAATTTCTGCATGCATCCCAAACCCTTCCCCCAGTTTTGGTCGCTGCCCCAGTAGCACATGGCCACCAGGGGGCGGTCTTCCCTGAAAGGAGCTTCATTCGCCCACCCTTCAACGGGATCCCGCTTTCTGTTTCCTTTTAGCCTCAGTTGCTATTACATCACATTCAATGGAAATTAAAAGAAAGTCTCTCTTGCAGGTGTTTCTGCAAAACCTAGACGTTTCATTTGGTTTTTGCTTTCTACTTGTGATGTGCTGCTCTTAAGGGAAACTTTAAGCTGAGACCGCAACGGAACAGAAATAGGCTGACAGGTCAAGGGAGTGAGCGACCACGGTGTGTGGGAACTTCCGTCTGGGACAGGGAGGAAACCCTTAGGGCAGGGAAAAGTGTCCTGGAATGCTGGGGGAGGGGCAGGTGCCAGAATATTAAAGAAACATCATGTTCTTCTGTACTTCCACCTAGATGTGTATTCTCGACGCTCAGATATTAACACAAGCCACCGTTTCATCACTGAATATAAAGAAGACACTTTTTCGAAATGAGGAATGAATCAGTCAGCCATCTCTAGAATTCACGATAGGATTCTGGTTTTTTAGGCTGCTCCTTTGAAGGTTAGTGCAAGGTAGGACAGGAAAGCTTGCTAAGAATTGTGTAGAAAGAGACAAACACTATTCTCATATATAGCTGTCTGAAGAAAACTAGGAAAATACGAGCCATGTTTTTAGTCATTACTCTCAGGAAGATGCAATGCTCGGTGCCTTTCATGTGCATGACTTCATGCATAATATTCTACTATCATAAGGGTTTTTTTTTAATGTTTATTTATTTTTGAGAGAGAAAGAGAGAGACTGTGAGCAGGGGAGGGGAAGAGAGAGAGAGGGAGACACAGAATCCGAAGCAGGTTCCAGGCTCTGAGCTGTCAGCACAGAGCCCAATGCAGGGCTCGAACTCACACACCACGAGATCATGACATGAGCTGAAGTCAGACTCTTAACCAACTGAGCCACCCAGGCGCCCCCATAATATTCTACTATAATCACTCCTGAATTATATACGACGCTCTTGTGCTCTATGGATTTCCTTCTTGGTGTTGTATTTTCAGCTGATTTTAACTAAATTTTTCTTTGCCTTAAGTATTAACAAAGAGAATGCCTGACCCAGCTTCCCACTTTCATTTTAAGAAAACCTGTCTGTCTTTATGTCCGTAATAATTTTGCTATTTTGGGATCCACCAATGATTGTAGTAGTTACAAAATTAGGGAAAATTACCGGTGACTAACATAAGAGAATTCTTATCATATCAAACTCGCTTAAAAAATGAAACATGGCAGAAAACTGCTGTAGTAAACCAATGTCACAGTGATCAAAGTTAAGTAACTGAATTCATAAAGCCAATAATTCCAGGAAACATTATTGTGTCAGTGGTAACAGATGTTTTGATGAACGATTGAATTAGTTATCTATTCCTGCCTAGTGAATTCTTAAAGATGAATAGCTTGCTGATATACAAGGTAGTAATAACTAAGGATAAACCATTGAAAGTAATTAAGTAAATCATGAATCAAAATAAATGCAATTAACACATTAACATGCCAGTGCATCAATTTCATGAAATCACCCACAGGAAACCATATGGCATAAAAGGCAGAACGACGCACAGAAAAACTACCCCACAACATTTTCCAGATCCCACACTGTCTTCTCCACTTCAGAGGCCCTAACTTCTCTTATTAAGGCTTCCATCCACTCCGGGGTGGTTTCTGCTTATTAATTCCACCAAACCAGCTCTCATGAAGTTCACCGATGGTATCTATTTTTCTGACACAGCAGGCAATTAAATCCACATCGCCCATGAATCCACTGACACTCTTCTAAACACAATGTATTTCCTCAAATACGCTCCTCACCATCCTCTCTTGTTATCCTTCTACTGAATGGTCAGTATACTTGTGTATTCTTTGTGTCTCTTTTCTCTCCCCCCTTGAATGGTTGAGGATCCTTAGAATCCAGTTTATGTCTTTTTCTCACACTACACTGTCTCCCCCCCCCCCCCCCCCCGTCCACCTCTGTTTCTAGCTTCCCATTGTCACATATGGACCGCTAGGCATGGCATTACTTGTAAAATGCAAGCTCACTTGTCCTCTAACAATGGTAATTTGCACTCCGATGTCTCCCAGTCAACTGTAGAGATGGACAGCTTTTATTTTTATTTCTTGACATACTTCGTTCTAGCACCAGGTGAGAGAATTCACTTATTTGCCTTCTTCATTATAACATTAAGTATGATTATTGTTTTTATTATTTTTTTTTTCTTCAACGTTTTTTTTTTTTTTTTTTTTTTTTGGGACAGAGAGAGACAGAGCATGAACGGGGGAGGGGCAGAGAGAGAGGGAGACACAGAATCGGAAACAGGCTCCAGGCTCCGAGCCATCAGCCCAGAGCCTGACGCGGGGCTCGAACCCACGGACCGCGAGATCGTGACCTGGCTGAAGTCGGACGCTTAACCGACTGCGCCACCCAGGCGCCCCTATTATTTTTAATGTTTATTTATTTATTTTGAGAGAGAGAGAAAGCATGAGCAGGGGAGGGGCACAGAGAGAGGAAGACAAAGGATCCCAAGCAGGCTCCATGCTTCCAGCCCAGAGCCCGACACGGGGTTTCATCTCACAAACCGTGAGATCATGACCTGAGCCCAAATCAAGAGTCAGATGTTTAACTGACTGAGCGACCCAGGTGCTCCTGGTTATTGTTTTTAGATCTATCGCTAGAAAAATGAAAGATAAAGACATTAGAAACTGTATCTGTGGGACGCCTTGGTGGCTTAGTCCGTTAAGCGTCCGACTTTGGCTCAGGTCATGATCTCACAGTTTGCGAATTTGAGCCCCACGTCGGGCTCTGTGCTGACAGCTCGGAGCCTGGAGCCTGCTACGGATTCCGTATCTCCTCTCTCTGCCCCTCCCAGACTTGTGCTCTGTCTCTGACTCTCCAAAATAAAAAATGTTAAAAAAAATTAAAACAAAAAAAAAAGAAACTGTATTTGTTAGGTCCTATATCCTCGGGGCAAAGTACAACTTGTCTTATAGGAAGTCAGTTGCTACTTCTGATGTTAACATAATATAATAGGTAAATGCATTTTGCTATATCCATTTTTTTAATGTTTATTTATTTATTTTTTTTGAAGGAGAGAGAGACACAGAGTGTGAATGGAGGAGGGGAGAGAGAGAGAGAGAGAGAGAGAGACAGATTCTGAAGCAGGCTCCAGGCTCCCAGCTATCAGCACAGAGCCCGACACGGGACTCAAACCCACAAACCGCGAGATCATGACCTGAGCCAAAGTTGGACGCTCAACCGACTGAGCCACCCAGGCACCCTTTGCCATCCATTTTTAAATCAAGTTACAAAATTAGGCCTGGATTTCTTTTTAAACACACTTCCTATAGTAAAATTGAATAAACAAAAAACAAACACTAAATTGACAAAATATAAACAATACATTTTATTATATTACCACAATGTAAATGTGCACATATTATATGAAAAAATTTGATCTTACAAATAGTTAAATAAATAAATATATAAATAGACAAATAGACATCAGCATGGTCATTGATAAGTGGCTAGTGCTTGCAGAGTTGACATGATGTCATTTAATACTCCTGAAAACATTGGACAAATTGATTCCATTCATGTCACAGCAAAATGGAGAAATGAGAGTCTTTGACATGGCAGGACAGGTGGAAAGCGTGGTACAATTAGTCAGTGAGAATCATTTCCATGTTGAACAGGTCTCATTTCTCGCTCCTTAACCTTTTCTGCAAGGCTGTTGACGAATACAAGGATCTCATGATTTCTGCTCTGACGATCTCCCAGGCACAAGGGCTGTATTTCTTCTCTTGCAGGTAGAGGGAGAGTCTTTGGAAGTAGTTCCTCAGGATGGAGTCCTCGTTCGTGAGGGGAGCCTCTCCCTCCCCCACCTCCTGCATGACACAGGCTTCCAGGCGGGTCAGCTGCCGATCAAGTCCCGTGCAGAATTCCTCCAGGAGGGTGGTGTTCCAAGCAGCAGACGAGGACGCCTCTGTGCAGAAGAAGTGGAAGATCTTCTGGTTCGTCACGTGCACCACAGAGAGGGCTTGGGCCTTGTGGGACTGGTCTCCACCAAACACGTCCTGGGGGAAGGCGAAGTCATTTCTGTCCTTCTGGCAGGAGCTGGCAGGGAGTCTCCTCATTTGTCCCAGGAGCGTCAAGGCCCTCCTGTTCAGCAGGCCGTGGGTCTGAGGCAGGTCACAGCCCAGAGAGCAGACGGAGTTGCAGCCCAGCGCCACCAGGGCCACCAAGAAGGAAGAGGGCAGCGCCATCGGGGATCTTGCAGATGCTGTCGGCCTGGCTGGGGTGGGCGACTCTGTGACCCGTGGCTCTAGGTTCTCTGAACATCTTCCCTTGTGCGCGTGGCTTAAGTAGGGAACATAGCAGTTTTCACTTTCTGAACGTTGTCCTTACTTTCTACTTCTGTTTTTGCTTTCCTTTATGCACCTTCTACTTGGGGTTCCACAACCATTTTTTTTTTCATCATTACCTCCTGCCTCCAGAGTTTTTGTACATATTTATCTAATTGAACCTTCTAAGAAAATTTAATAACACAGATACACATTATGTGTAATTATGTACTGTATATTTAACTGTACTTTATACATAAAAAATCATAAAAAAGGAAATATAAAGTTTACTCTATTTATCCAATGCAGGGTTAAGAATTACTAAAAATTTTTAAGTTAAAATTTAATGCCATTGATGCTTAAGTATGGACCTAAATTTGATTTTTTTAATGTTTGCTTATTTATTTATTTGTATTTTTACTATGAAATTTATTGTCAAATTGGTTTCCATACAACACCCAGTGCTCATCCCAATTGGCGCCCTCCTCGATACCCATCACCCACCCTTCCCTCCCTCCCACCCCCCATCAACCCACAGTTTATTCTCAGTTTTTAAGAGTCTCTTATGGTTTGCCTCCCTCCCTCTCTAACTTGTTTTTTCCCCTTCCCCTCCCCCATGGTCTCCTGTTAAGTTTCTCAGGATCCACATAAGAGTGAAAACACATGATATCTGTCTTTCTCTGTATGACTAATTTCACTTAGCATAACACTTTCCAGTTAAATCCACGTTGCCACAAAAGGCCATATTCCATTTTTTTCATTACCAAGTAGTATTCCATTGTGTATATAAACCAAAACTTTATCCATTCATCAGTTGGTGGACATTTAGGCTCTTTCCATAATCTGGCTATTATTGAAAGTGCTGCTGTAAATATTGGGGTACAAGTGCCGTTATGCATCAGCACTCCTGTATCCCTTGGGTAAATTCCTAGCAGTGCTATTGCTGGGTCATAGGGTAGATCTATTTTTAATTTTTTGAGGAACCTCCACACTGTTTTCCAGAGTGGCTGCACCAGTTTGCACTCCCACCAACAGTGCAAGAAGGTTCCCATTTCACCACATCCTCTCCAGCATCTATAGGCTCCTGGTTTGTTCATTTTGGCCACTCTCACTGGCCTGAGGTGATATCTGAGTGTGGTTTTGATTTGTATTTCCCTGATGCGGAGCGACGTTGAGCATCTTTTCATGTGCCTGTTGGCCATCCGGATGTCTTCCTTAGAGAAGTGTCTATTCGTGTTTCTGCCCATTTCTTCACTGGATTATTTGTTTTTTGGGTGTGGAGTTTGGTGAATTCGTTATAGATTTTGGATACTAGCCCTTTGTCCGATATGTCATTTGCAAATATCTTTTCCCATTCCGTTGGTTGCCTTTTAGTTTTGGTGATTGTTTCCTTTGCAGCGCTGAAGCTTTTTCTCTTCATGAGGTCCCAATAGTTCATTTTTTGCTTTTAATTCTCTTGCCTTTGGGGATGTGTCAAGTAAGAAGTTGCTGCGGCTGAGGTCAGAGAGGTTTTTTCTTGCTTTCTGCTCTAGGGTTTTGATGGTTTCCTGTCTCACATTCAGGTCCTTCATCCATTTTGAGTTCATTTTTGTGAATGGTGTAAGAAAGTGGTCTAGTTTCATTCTTCTGCATGTTGCTGTCCAGTTCTCCCAGCACCGTTTGTTAAAGAGACTGTCTTTTTTCCATTGGATATTCTTTCCTGCTTTGTCAAAGATTAGCTGGCCATACATTTGTGGGTCCGATTCTGGAGTCTCTATTCTATTCCAGACCTAAATTTAATTTGTGACTTATAACTTATTTACTTATATAAATTTCATATAAAGTACATAAGTAAATTAAAATTTCTATAAAGACATAACTATTTCAATGTACTTAAATATTTAAAATCATTCCAAATTGCTTAAAGCAAGAAAAAATTTTAATTATTCACTTAAGTTATTCCCTGATTTATTTTCAGTGTACTGAATTTTAATGTTGCCTCATGACAAAATAATTTTTTTCAGTTTATTTATTTACTTGAGAGAGAGCACAAGCAGAAGAGGGGCAGAGAGAAGGAGAGACAGAATCCAAAGCAGGCTCCGCGCCATCAGCACAGAGCCCGACATGGGACTCAAACTCATAAACCGTGAGATCATGACCTAAACTGAGATTAAGAGTCAGACGCTTAACCGACTGAGCCACCCAGGCGCCCTGATAAAATAATTTTTAATTTAACCTGCTGCTAGATACTCTTGAAGATATTGTCACAATATTTTTTTGTTTCCCACTAGATAATTGCTGATGTGTTGAATGAGTTTTGTAGAATTAAATCATAAAATATAATATATTTGTATTTAATTCCCAAAGCCCACATCACATCGAGGCTCAGACAAGAGCAACATGCACAAGACAGCCAATAGCAGCTCACAAGTAAGCAAAGGCCACCTCTCCCAGAATGACTTTGAGATCCAAGAAACAATGGAGAGAAACTCTTCCAATCACAGAGACGGGTTAGCCCCAGTTTGTCACACTGATCTTGCAGATGTTTTGTGTATATTCCACAAATCCAATGTCCGTGCTTCTCGTATGATACCCAAGAAAATCCAATGAGAGAAAATAAATATTAAGGAATAATGTTTTGTTAGACTGGTCCAATGTTGAGCTTTGGAGTGCCACAGACCACTGCAATATTTCAGGCTGGTTCACACCCTAGGAACTTACTGTTATACCCTAGGAAGTAATTGTAACAACTATTCCACCTGGTGTGGCAATGCTGATAATGGGGGAGACTATTCATATACAGAACCGGGGAGTATGTGAAGTCTCGATATCTTGCACTCAATTTTGCTGTGAAGCTAACGGCTCTTGGGGGCTCAGTTGGTTGATCATCTGACTTCAGCTCAGGTCATGATCTCACGATTCATGAGTTCAAGCCCCACATCAGACTCTCTGCTGTCAGCACAGAGCCTGCTTCAGATCCTCTGTCCCCAGTCTCTCTCTGCCCCTCCCTTATGTGCTCACTCTCTCTCTCAAAAAAAAAAAAAAAGAGAACACTTGTGCTTTTTCAAAACTGTATCCAAGGTAAGGAAATTGGCTTATTATGTTATTGGAGTCAATTCTTTCCAGGAAAGAACCATTTTTCTCTGTAGAAAAGACTCCTGCCTGGGAACAGACTTCTGTAGACCACAAGCCACGTCTCCAGAGCCGGTCATTGTCTTTGTCCATCTTGGCCAGTAGGTGGCACTCTTCCTTTGTAAATATTTTAACAGACCCCTGGCTAAAATGATTCTGCTTTCTCTTTCCTTTTTCCCTACAGCTAGTTACATCATTGCAGGAGGAACATTCCCTCATGGCCAAAAATAGTCACGAGAAGAAAAAGAAGAGAACAAGAACTCTCCTATGAGAGTTTCCAAAAACCTAGAACTTTCACACAACTCTTGATTTCAGTTAGTGACTTTTGCACATGGCCAGAAACCACAGCGGAAAAGGAAGCAGCTGTGTGAATGGGCAGGGCAGGTTCAGGAGGAGAGACTGAGGAGAGCAGAGCTCACTGGGGGTTTCTACACTGGGGCAGAAGGAAACACTGTGAGATGCAGGTGAAGAATGAGATCTGGGGAAGCGGGAGGAAAGGGGAACGTGCTAGTGTCAGAATACATAGTGCACGTGTATATACATAGTACCTATGTGCACATAGTATATTAGTAGGTATATAATTACATTGATGAGCCACTTGTTCCCAATTCTGTTTCTTTAGACTATCAGCATTTTGCAGTCAGTTACAGAGAGAGGGCTAGGAGAAGTTACTTACGCTCTTATAGACCTCTACGAATAAATAAGAACATGATGGTAAGCCTTCATTCAGTGGAAAATACTCCGCTAAGTGCTTCTAAATGTTCTAACGTGACCACCCTGCTAAGGGGACACAGGAAAGTTAGAGGGGCTTGCAGTTTTGTCTTTCCTGTCCCCCGAGTGGAAGAGGAGAGAGGGCTGGACTTCCCTTCCCCCGGTGGGGGTGGGGGGAGGCTCTAGGAAAATCATTTCCCTGGAGAGCAGGCCTTTGTTGAGGGGAACAGAAGACTGAGAGGATTCCCAGCCAGTGATTTCTCTTTCCTTTTCTCTGCTGGAAGCACCAGGAGTTTGTTTTCTCATCTTCACAGTGAGAACCTGGTGAAGGTTTCTCCCGAAGGTAACACTCACAAAAGCGTGTGGCCCCCAAAGACAGGATATCTTGCAGTTTTTCGATCTCAAGCTCATCCATATGGAACTGCCAGTAATTCTTCCATTTCAGCTTGTTTCTACCAATAGGAGCTTCAGCTGTGCTTTAAACTCTTGCATTTCTGCTCCCAGTCATCCAGGGTCTCTGTCTGCATCCCCCTCTTTCTGCAGAGCTAAGGGCGGCAGCTGGCACCTCGAACCCCAATTCTCTGATGGATCTAAGAAGAGTTGTTGCTTTTCAGCTTGTTTGGCACTTGTGTTGTAGTTGATGGAAGGTCAAGGCTGACGACCAGCCCAGCTGATTACATGTTGGATGGGAACCAGAACGTCCGCCAATACATGAATACGTATGTCCCATCGTTAGAGGTACAGTGTCTCCCAAGGAAAGAGGCCCCTAGAGATAATCACTGAAGAAGAACATTGGAGCACATTTTTGAACAATTTAACTCGATACATTCTAAGACAAAAGCAGAAATAAAGTCAGCGAAATGACTAAATACCTGGGAATGTGACTTCATGTATTAAAGAGAATCATTTTGGGGTCTCCTTCCTTCCTCCTTACTAACTGTTACGAATTTGAATATGCAGACAATGATCACGTGATTTGCACTCAGGCATCTTTCTAGAGGCACAATCACTCCATTGCTTCTCTTTAGACTGAGATGAAGCCCCCGGATGGAACTTTTGTCCTCTAGTGAAAGGTTCTTGCAGGAGTGTCCGGGTGTATGCATTTGAGGCAGGTGTCCCGGGTTCTGGCTGTCCCTGGAGCCCCGTGCAGTTTGTCCAGCAGGATCGGGTTCCAGGCAGCAGATGGCACTTTGTGAGGAACTTAGAAGGTCTGCCGGAGCAGCTCCTGAGGACAGAGGTGGCCTGGGCCTCCTGCAACCGGCAGCCACCCACCCTCTCCCCGGGGGGGATGCCCCTCAGTCAGGAGAACTGGGACGTCCTCCTGATCTGTGTCAGAAGCAGTAGGTCTTCCTGTGAAGCCGCCTGTGGCCGGGAGGCAGGTCAGAGCCCAGAAAGGAGATGCGGCCACAGGGATCCAGCAGGAGACCCGCAGAGGGGGTGCGTGCTGGGCACGTGAGGGGTCTGGTGGCCTGGGTGACGAGCGAGGGGGGCATCTTGGGCTCTAGTTCATCTCAAGTTCTTTTTCACATGTCTTTTAATACGAAACCGTTTTCATTTTCTGAATGTTCCTGTATACGTTTTATTCTTCTCAAGTTTTTTTCCTTTCTTTATGTAAGCCTTAGATTAGAGTAGATTAGATTAGAAAATATTAACCCTATGAATTATTCATTTCACTATTTCAGTGAAGTTTAATTTGCCCCAGTACTTCAAATGTTTCAGCATAAAGGGATCCAAAGCTTTCAAATGACAGAAATCTTTTGTGTTACGATCAAAAGTAGGTAGGTGGTGTTCTCCTTGCTCAGGACATACTTTTTCCTCCGATCCTGAGCTCTGTTGTTGTGATTTTTATTTTTTGCGCATCAGTCAAGATGCCTGGTCCCTTTGGGTCAGCGTGCCCATAGCCCTGTGTGTGACACCTGGCTCCCCTCGCTCACTCTCTCTTTCTCTGTAACTGGCCGCCAGGGGACAGCTCATCATACTTCCAGCTTTGAGCAATATTTTATTGGAGGGTGACTGCTTTTGTCCCCCAAATAATCAACTGTCTGCGACCCAAGCTTGTTTCTGTGACCAATTCCTTCTCTTTCTGTCAGGTGCTCAAGAGTCAGATTTTTCCATAGCTTCTAGAGGACACAAACGTTATGCACTTCATGTGTGTAGGGGGCACTGGTGTGGGTAAACTATCCTTTTTTTTTTTTTTTGTAACCTTAAATAGCAACAGGAATTTTATTTTGCTAAATGTTGATTTCTATGTGGAGTTCAGTTTATTAACCTGTGGAGTCCTTCTCATGCTCTCAGTTTCTGAGGCCGCAGGGGACTCAGTGTTGATTTTCCTGCTGCTGGAGGCTTGCACTGAAGTAACTAATAAGGGTTCCGGGGTTAGTGAGTCAGTTCTTTTCTCCTGAGCTATTTGGTTCATCGTGATCCATCTCACAGCGAAGATGTGGGGCAGGGAGGCCACATACTAGAGAAAACTAACCCCGTTCTTTACTAGCTTGGAGTTTTCTAAATTGTATATGTTCTTTTTAATTTAGTAATTTTATAGGCACGGGTGGACTTCTCTTCTGAATTCCTTTCTCCTTCATCTTGAGGTCAGTACCAAAAGAGGGAAGCAAGAATGAAAACGGGAAGGGCCTATACCATTATTTCCCATCAGTTTTGATACAGCATCTTTTTCTTTCTCCACTCAGCTTTCCTGGAAAGCTGTCACGGCATTGGGATGCACCGAGGCACCAGGAAATCAAAGGCAAATCTGACCGTGATGGGTGATGGCCGTGGAAACGCTAGGGTGGCTCCCAGGTGCGAGGAAGCCAGCAGGAGCCCTTGGCTTCTGCTACCACCTTCCACCTGCTCACTGTGGTGCCTGCTTGTGAATTCCACCCAGCCCTCGCTAAGGTCAGTTCCATCTGCTTCCCCACGTACTGGAAGGTTTCCGTTTCCGTCCACAGAACAGCTTCCTGACCTTCCGCATAGTACGCATCAAAATGATAATAGATTATCATGGTAAGGAATGAAAGGTGCCATGCTTTAAAATAAACACAACATTAAGCATATGAACATGATTTGCCAATACATCCAATCCATGTATCTATCCAGAGACACACATAGCGCAAAACGGAGAACTCTGCAGGAAAAAAAAAATTCACGTAATTCCCAATTCCCATTCTATTCTCCTGTTGCATTGCAGCAGGCACATCTCTCACAACTATTTGCTCCTTATAGCTGAACTTCTCTTCTCTTATTCACTCATTCCCTCCCACCCTCCAATATGGTTTCTGTGAGTTCTTCCAAACCAGCTCTCACCAAAGCTTCAATGCCCCCTTCATCCCAGTGCGGTGGGCACTTTACATCCACATTTTACAATGATGCAATTCTTTGAAGCCATTTCAGTCCTTGAAATAGACTTTTACCGATATTCTCTCTTACCCTACTACCTCATGGCCATTCCGTCTCTGTTTCTGTTGTGGCTCTTTTCTCCCTTTACCATCTGAAGTTTCGAGGAATCAGTCTGAAGTTCTTTGCTCATGCTCTCCTCTTCCCTGTGACCGCTTCTGTTTTAAGGCTTTCAGTTAATGGAGTTGCTTGTAAATTGCAGACTCAAATATCCATTTTCCAAAGAATATTCGCACTTGGAAGTCTACCAGTCAATTATAGGAGATATCTACGGCTTTTGTTTCTGTTTCCTGGCATGCTTTCCTGCAGATTCTGCTGAGAGAACTCCATTTTTCCCCTTCTCCTCATTCTACCGTTTAATATAACCGATATAAATTCAGTGTGGTTATTGTCTTTAGGTTGCTTTCTCCACAAAACTCACTGGTGCAAAAGCAGAACTGGATTTGTTATGTCCACCCCTATCCTGACAGCCGCATACAGACTGGCTTAGAGAAAGTCTATTTTTAATGTGTAACGTGAATAATGTAATGAATAAGCGAATTGCACAATCCATTCTTTCATCAGAGTTGTTTCTTTTTTAAATGATAAACAAAGACAAGAATTTTTCTATAGAAAATATTTAATAAAGAAAATAATAAGTTGAATAAATATAAAGAATATATTTTTCTCTTAAGCACAAAGTGAAAGTACATCATTATTATTCAAATATAATTTAAATCTTATAAATAGTTAAGTAAATAAATAAATTGTTAAATAGATCAGCAAGGTCATCGGAAAGTGACTAGTGCTTGTAGAGTTGACATGATGTACTTAATACTCCTGAAAATATTGACAGATTGATGCCATTCATGTCACAATCACAGCAGAAATGACTCTTTGACATGGCAGAACACGTGGAAAGTGTGATATGATTCGTCACACTTTAGTCATTTCCATGTTGAACAGGTCTCATTTCTCGCTCCTTAATCTTTTCTGCAAGACTATTGATGAATAATACAAGGACCTCATGATTTCTGCTCTGACGATCTCCCAGGCACAAGGGCTGTATTTCTTCTCTTGCAGGTAGAGGGAGAGTCTTTGGAAGTAGTTCCTCAGGATGGAGTCCTCGTTCGTGAGGGGAGCCTCTCCCTCCCCCACCTCCTGCATGACACAGGCTTCCAGGCGGGTCAGCTGCCGATCAAGTCCCGTGCAGAATTCCTCCAGGAGGGTGGTGTTCCAAGCAGCAGACGAGGACGCCTCTGTGCAGAAGAAGTGGAAGATCTTCTGGTTCGTCACGTGCACCACAGAGAGGGCTTGGGCCTTGTGGGACTGGTCTCCACCAAACACGTCCTGGGGGAAGGCGAAGTCATTTCTGTCCTTCTGGCAGGAGCTGGCAGGGAGTCTCCTCATTTGTCCCAGGAGCGTCAAGGCCCTCCTGTTCAGCAGGCCGTGGGTCTGAGGCAGGTCACAGCCCAGAGAGCAGACGGAGTTGCAGCCCAGCGCCACCAGGGCCACCAAGAAGGAAGAGGGCAGCGCCATCGGGGATCTTGCAGATGCTGTCGGCCTGGCTGGGGTGGGCGACTCTGTGACCCGTGGCTCTAGGTTCTCTGAACATCTTCCCTTGTGCGCACCTCCTAAATGGGAACACGTGAGTTTCCATTTTCTGAATCTCCTCTTACTTCCTATTTTTGTTTTCTGTTTTTCATTTTGCATTCTCCAGATGGGTTTAGAGCAGTGCTTCTCAACCATTTTATTTAATTATTGCCCCCTTCCCCTGACCCCTGAGCCCTTTTAGATTTTTTTTGCTAATTGAACCCCTAATGAAATTTTAATGACACAGTTATACTCTATATCTATTTATGTACTCTCTCTATATCTATCCTTTATACATAGAAAAAGAGAGTGCCAAACTTCCTTTTTTATCCAAGGCAGGGTTAAAATTGATAAAAATTTTAAGCTAAAAGTAAATTTAAAGTTATTAACATTTTATTTATCTCTATAGCTAAGTTTGCAGAGCAAATTTTAACATATTTACGTATATAAATAGTAATGTATTAAGTTACATATTCAAATTGAAAATTATACAAAGGCAATAATAATATACATGTAATGATATACTTAAAACGTTTTCAAGAACTTCTAAAAACAAATGAAAAATTACAGTATTGTCCTAACATGTATTTTTAGGTCTTAACTTTTAAGTTTGCTTCGTATCAAAAAACAATTTTTCATTTCACTAGCAGCTAGATATTCATCAAGATATTCTCAACATCGGTTTCTTTTCAGCAATTGACATAATTATAAATGAGTTGAATAACTTTAGTAGAATTAAATGATCAAATAGAAACTACTCGCATGTAGTTTTATAGCCCAGTTCACGCTAAGGCTCCAACGTAAGCACCGTGGCCTCTTCTAGGTAAGGGAAGGCCACCTCTCACAACACAGCTTTGAAATCTAGCAAATGATGGAGGGAGAGTCCTCTGGCGATCCAGCTACTGGGCCATTGACGATTTCGGTGGTTTTCCAGGCGGCCGGCAGGTGGCCCGCGGCCGTCCTTTTCGGAAGTGGCTTTGGGGCAAAGAAGCTGTGACTTTGAACCCGAAAGCGGAGCGTCGGGGCAGCTTCTGGGCAGCTTCGGGGGACTCCAGGCTGAGCCGTTCCAAGAGCGCCAGGGCAAAGCGAGGGCTGAGGCGCTCTCGGCACCAACTGTGTGCTGCTTTTATATCCCCGCAAAGCCCTGCTTCTCCCCGCCCTTCACGCCTGGCGGGCACCTCCTCTGTGCTTCCTCCTCCAGGAACATCCTCCACGGGGAGGGAGGCGTGGACCTTGAGTTTTCTGGGCTCCCTGTGTCCAGGACGCTCCTTTTGCGCCGAAAGTGCAGCCGGGCCATTTTTTCCAACAATCGTTTCCTAAACGAACTGGACGCCCCGAACCCACGTGAGCGCGTTGAATCGCGCTGTCAGCCTAGGGTAGCGTGTGCGCCCGAGGCCGCGGCCGAGACCGGCTCGGACAGGATTGGGGGGTAAGAGGGTACGGAGGACAGGGCCCGAAGGCAGGATGATGGGAGGGTGGTAGGAGGGGGCAATGGAGCGACAGGGTGAGCGGACAGTGGGACATTAGCACGATGGGACGACGGGGTGATCAGGCGTCGGAATCAAGGGACGACGGGACTGTGGGACGATGAGACGATGGGACGATGGGGCTATTCGACGATGGGGCAATGCGACGATGGGACAATGGGCGATGGGGCGATGGGACGGTGGGGCGATGGGACGGTGGGGCAATGGGACGATGGGGCTATTCGACGATGGGGCAATGCGACGATGGGAAAATGGGCGATGGGGCGATGGGACGATGGGGCGATGGGACGATGGGACGATGGGGCGATGCGACGATGGGGCGATGGGGCGATGGGACGATGGGGCAATGGGGCATTGGGACGATGGGGCGATGGGGCGATGGGACGATGTGGCGATGCAACGATGGGGCAATGCGCGATGGGGCGATGGGACGGTGAGGCGATGGGACGATGGGGCGATGGGACGATGGGGCGATGCGACGATGGGGCGATGCGACGATGGGACAATGGGCGATGGGGCGGTGGGACGATGGGACGATGGGGCGATGGGACGATGGGACGATGGGGCGATGCAACGATGGGGCTATGGGCGATGGGACGGTGGGGCGATGGGACGATGGGGCTATTCGACGATGGGGCAATGCGACGATGGGACAATGGGCGATGGGGCGATGGGACGATGGGGCGATGGGACGATGGGACGATGGGGCGATGCGACGATGGGGCGATGGGGCGATGGGACGATGGGGCAATGGGGCATTGGGACGATGGGGCGATGGGGCGATGGGACGATGGGACGATGTGGCGATGCAACGATGGGGCAATGCGCGATGGGACGGTGAGGCGATGGGACGATGGGGCGATGGGACGATGGGGCTATGCGACGATGGGGCGATGCAACGATGGGACAATGGGCGATGGGGCAGTGGGACGATGGGACGATGGGGCGATGGGACGATGGGACGATGGGGCTATTCCACGATGGGGCAATGCGAGGATGGGACAATGGGCGATGGGGCGGTGGGACGATGGGACGATGGGGCTATTCGACGATGGGGCAATGCGACGATGGGACAATGGGCGATGGGGCGATGGGACGATGGGGCGATGGGACGATGGGACGATGGGGCGATGGGGCGATGGGACGATGGGACGATGTGGCGATGCAACGATGGGGCAATGCGCGATGGGGCGATGGGACGGTGAGGCGATGGGACGATGGGGCGATGGGACGATGGGACGATGGGGCGATGCAACGATGAGGCAATGGGCGATGGGGCGATGGGAAGGTGAAGCGATGGGACGATGGGGCGATGGGGCGATGGGACGATGGGACGCTGGGACGATGGGGCGATTCGATGATGGGGCGATGGGGCGATGGGACGATGGGACGCTGGGACGATGGGGCGATGCGATGATGGGGCGATGGGGCGATGGGACGATGGGGCGATGGGGCATTGGGACCATGGGACGATGGGGCGATGGCGCGATGGGACGATGGGACGATGTGGCGATGCAACGATGGGGCAATGCGCGATGGGGCGATGGGACGGTGAGGCGATGCGACGATGGGGCGATGGGGCGATGGGACGATGGGGCGATGTGGCGATGGGGCGATGGGACGATGGGACGATGTGGCGATGCAACGATGGGGCAATGCGCGATGGGGCGATGGGACGGTGAGGCGATGGGACGATGGGTCGATGGGACGATGGGACGATGGGGCGATGCAACGTTGAGGCAATGGGCGATGGGGCGATTGGAAGGTGAAGCGATGGGACGATGGGGCGATGGGGCGATGGGACGATGGGACGCTGGGACGATGGGGCGATGCGATGATGGGGCGATGGGGCGATGGGACGATGGGGCGATGGGGCATTGGGACCATGGGACGATGGGGCGATGGCGCGATGGGACGATGTGGCGATGCAACGATGGGGCAATGCGCGATGGGGCGATGGTTCGGTGAGGCGATGGGACGATGGGACGATGGGGCTATGCGAAGATGGGGCGATGCGACGATGGGACAATGGGCGATGGGGCGGTGGGACGATGGGACGATGGGGCGATGGGACGATGGGACAATGGGGCGATGTAAGGATGGGGCATTGGGCGATGGGGCGATGGGACGATGGGGCTATTCGACGATGGGGCAATGCGACGATGGGACAATGGGCGATGGGGCGATGGGACGATGGGGCGATGCGACGATGGGGCAATGGGCGATGGGGCGATTGGACGGGGAGGCGATGGGACGATGTGGCGATGGGACGATGGGGCTATGCGACGATGGGGCGATGCGACGATGGGACAATGGGCGATGGGGCGGTGGGACGATGGGACGATGGGGCGATGGGACGATGGGACGATGGGGCGATGCAACGATGGGGCAATGGGCGATGGGGCGATGGGACGGTGGGGCGATGGGACGGTGGGGCGATGGGACGATGGGGCTATTCGACGATGGGGCAATGCGACGATGGGACAATGGGCGATGGGACGATGGGGCGATGGGACGATGGGGCGATGGGGCATTGGGACGATGGGACGATGGGGCGATGGGACGATGTGGCGATGCAACGATGGGGCAATGCGCGATGGGGTGATGGGACGGTGAGGCGATGGGATGATGGGGCGATGGGACGATGGGGCGATGCGACGATGGGGCGATGCGACGATGGGACAATGGGCGATGGGGCGGTGGGACGATGGGACGATGGGACGATGGGGCGATGGGACGATGGGACGATGGGGCGATGGGACGATGGGGCTATTCGACGATGGGGCAATGCGACGATGGGACAATGGGCGATGGGGCGGTGGGACGATGGGACGATGGGGCGATGGGACGATGGGACGATGTGGCGATGCAATGATGGGGCAATGCGCGATGGGGCGATGGGACGGTGGGACAATGGGACGATGGGAAGATGGGTCGATGGGACAATGGTGCGATGGGGCGATGGGACGATGGGGCCATGGGGCATTGGGACGTTGGGACGATGGGCGATGGGAAGATGGGACGATGGTGCAATGCGATGAAGGGACAATGGGCGATGGGGCGGTGGGACGATGGGACGATGGGGCGATGCGACGATGGGATGATGGGGCGATGGGACGATGGGGCGATGCGAGGATGGGACAATGGGCGATGGGGCGATGGGACGGTGGGGCGATGGGAAGATGGGTTTATGGGACGATGGGCGATGGGGCGATGGGACGATGGGGCGATGGGGCATTGGGACGATAGGACGATGGGCGATGGGAAGATGGGACGATGGAACGATGGGGCGATGGGGCGATGGGGCGATGGTGTGATGGGGCGATGGGACGATGGGACGATGGGAAAATAGGCGATGGGGCGGTGGGGCGATGGGACGATGGGGCTATGGAGCGATGGGGCGATGGGACGATGGGATGATGGGCGATGGGGCTATGGGATGATGGGTCGAAGGGACGATGGGGCGATGGGGCGATGGGACGATGGGGCGATGGGGCATTGGGACGATGGGGCGATGGGGCATTGGGACGATGGGAAGATGGGACGATGGGGCGATGGGGCGATGGGGCGATGCGGCGATGGGGCGATGGGACGATGGGACGATAGGCGATGGGGCGGTGGGACGGTGGGACGGTGGGGCGATGGGGCGATGGGGCGATGGGGCGATGGGGCGACGGGGCGACGGGGCGATGGGGCGATAGGACGCTCCTGGACCAAAGCCTGATACAGTCGTGGGAGCCAGCCGCGCGCCCCCAGCATCTGGATGCTCTTTGTGAGGAAGTGTGGCGCCCACTAGCGTTCTGCTGACTTCTAGCCACATTAGCCAGCGGGAAGCTGGTGCGCAGGTGTCAACAGATGGCAGTTTGCAAAGGAGGAATTGAGAATCTCGCACAGCACTGTCGTCAACTGGGTCACCATGACGTATTTGATAGTGAATATTACATTAAAATATCAGACATAAGATATTAAACATTCTCATATTAAGATATTCAACCGCTATTTTCGTGAACTTTTGGCAGTGGGATTGAATGCATATTTACTGCAAAACCACAATTGAATACAACTTTACTCCTCCACCATTGATGGAAACAAGCTCAATAATATAGTGGAGATTACTTCTTCTTACAGTTGGTAGAACTGTACGTTTGACCATTTCTTGTGTCTCCCTGACAAACTTCATGTCATTTTTATTTAACTCCTGGTTAATGAAACTTCTCTCCCAGTATTCCAACCTGACTCTATGGTTAAAGAGGAAGGGTGGTGTTGTGCACAAGCAGTCAGCACATTTGGCAGGTGAGATCTTTTTATTTTCTTTGGCAAGAAATTCATAGACTGAATGGAATTTGCCAAAATTTCATATGCACCGTGGCTCCTTTGAAGACTCAGGAAGTTGCACATGCAAGGTCAGTTCTCCTCTGTATTTAACATGTTGATATTTTGTACCTCATGGATGTTTTGCGTTAGCTTACATTTTAAAGTATTGCATTAAGGTATTTATCTTGATTACTTAGATTTGGTGCCTCTTTAAATTTAGTACTTGAAGGAAGCACTCACTTGCTTTACCCAAATACTAACCCAGGAAATAGCTTTTGAATTAGGGCTGTGAAAGTCAGTGGCTGAACCTCTAGGAATGTCCCATTTCTCATCACCCTCTCCTTCATAATTTTTAAAACTGGTTTCCTCGTTTCTACAAATTGTGTCTTCTCCACTGTGCCTTCAAAACTATCACCGGAAGTGGTCTGAAGGTGAGTGAGCCTGAGGGAAGGAGCTCTGACCGCTTTATATGATTCACAGAGCAGCCATTTCTGTCAGACAACTTTCAAGAGGCTGGTTCCCCGCAAAGACCTTCTTTGCGCTGTGAGATCTCTCTCCTTTATGCTCCAGGTACTGACCCCAGAGGGGAAACTTGGGCTCTGGTCCTTCACAGTCCTGCAGACACTGTCCTCTCCAGGAGGGTCCTGGGTGGGGGGAGGGGCTCCCCATGCACACCCCTGAGGGTGTTAGGGGAGCTTCACTGAAAGCTTGAGCTGGTTTGGCTGAGTGTGGACTCTACCCAGCATTGGACGTCCTACTAGCCCTGCAGGCAGCTACCATTTACTGCGGTCAGGTGGATTCTCATCTATGATCAGCCTAAAATTTGCAAACTTTATCTCATTTAATCTTTACACTTTCCTGTGTGACCACTACTAATGTTGTCTCCACTTCTTTTGGAGGAGGAGATGAAAATCCGGTGTCATTTATCCTCCGCAGCCACAGGTGTCTTCAAAAGTGGGGTTTTCTGCCGCTCTCCAGTCCCTCCTCTTCCTCAGCTCTTAGTACGTGCCCTTAGCTGCACTGACTGTACTGCTGCCTCATTAATCTGAACCATGTCTTTAATGTCTGCCTTCCTTGTTCCCTGGAGGGCAGTCACCATCCCTGTCTTGCCTTCTGTGAGTCCACATGGCCACACACTGCCTTCCGCGTGTTGTGCAGGCAGCACCTTCTGGGGGACAGGATGCAGAGAACTCTGTAAGTTAACCTTTGAAGTTCACCTTTATGCCTCTATTATCTTCAGACTGTCAGAATATATGAGCCATGTCTCCTGTAAAGAAATAGGGGAGAATTCAAAGTTAATGGAGAGCCCCTTACGAGGGAAATGCAGAGGGTTGGGGCATGTTGTCTTCGAGTGCATTGGAAGAAGTGGAAGAATGGTACCTGGATCAAACCACTGAGCGTTCTTTTTAGAATTGAAAAAGAGACATGGACGGAGAGTCGGGTTTTTACTTCAACCTGGGGTCTCATTTAGGTGAACGTATCTTATTGGACTGAGACTTCTATTATTTCCATGAGTGTGTTTGATCTGCAGCGTCACAATACAAAGGAAGTGTTGAGGTCATGACGTTGTCTGAAGCCCTGACAAAAAGTGGAAAGAAGATCGGGAGAAGAACCGAGGCGGCAGTCCCGGCCTAATGAAGAACCTCATGTGCAAGAAGGTGTTCAGAGCAGCTGGGTAAAGTCTCCCCGGGGTGGACTTGTGCGTCATCACGCCCGCCTGGGGCCTGCCAGCCTCTTCATGATGACACTGGAGACGATGCTCTCCAGCTCTGTCAGCACCCCCTGCGGCGACCTGGCCCAGAACTGTGGCCTGCCCACGCTGGAGACCGTCACAGTTCTGCAGTATGCGGGGAGGATCGTCCTTGCTGTCGTGCCTGAAGGACCGAGAACATTTTCAGGTTTCCCCAGAAGCAGGTGCATGGCAGCCAGTTCCAAAGAGCGCAGGCCACCCTTGTCTTCAGGAGATGATGATCCAACTTCACGACGATCCAGCACGAACCGCTGAAAGTGCTCACTGGACTCGATGAGAAGGTGGACGACCCGGTGACCAGTTCGGTGCAGGAGATGGGGAAGGAAAAGACCCTCCCGAGCAACGAGGATGCCAGCCTGCCTGTGGGGAGCTAGTTGCAAAGAATCAGTCTTCTCTGGCAAGACAGTACATAGCTGCCCTGCCCAGGACGTTGTCAGACTGGAAATTCAGAAGCGGAAATCAAGAAGTGCTTTCTCTGTATTAATAAGCTCATCAGAAAACCCGGCAAGTTGGAGAGGAGACTCAGTTCAACCTTCTGCAATTGGGTCTCATCTATTTCTGTGTGGCTTCAATTTTATAAATATTCACTGAAATATTTTTTGTCTGGGTCAGTTTTAAAATGTGGAGAGTCGTTTGCAGCACATGATGTATTAATAATAATGAACTATACTTTTGGGAAAAGGAATTTCATTTTAACCTGAGTAATGAGAATTTAATATCCTATAATATTTTCTATTTTTGCACATGTCATCATTTATATTATAATATGGTAAGCTTTGCTTTCTGTTTATATTGCTTTGTGGAGATAGTTAAATCTGTATTTTAATGTTTGGGTCTTACCCATACCTGTAAAGAGATACAAAATATCTATACACCTTTAATCTGCCTTGAAATGCAAAAGGAGCATAAGTAGTTTTATTAATTCCATTCACACCTTTGCCGACTTTGGTAAGAACTGGAAGGAATGGCCATTTGATCATGCCATTCCCTTGCCAGAAACTTGAACTTGCCGCCATGGGAAACCGTCACCTCAGCTAGAAAACGTGGAGTTTCCACACAGAGCCTGAATCTTTTCGCTTTTCACTTTAGGATTAACATGTCACACATTGCTTCTGATTGGCAGCTGTATTCAAGTGCCCATGTTCTATCTGCAAAGGAGACTGGAGATGTCAATTGCGTCTTCTATATTGTTAATTTAGTTTTCCATTGATGCATAATTAGTTATTAAACAACAATAGTTTTTTACCAGTTTTTGTGAATCAGGAATTGGAAAGCAGATTCAGTGGTCTCAGGGTCTCCTGTGTGGTCGAGATATCAACTGGCCTGAAGTCACCTGACGGCTTCATTGAGACGGAGAATCTGTTTCTACCGTGGGTCACTTGTATGGACATTGGCAGGAAGGACGTGGAAGTTCCTCATCACAGCCACATGGGCCTCCCCATGGTGGTCTAGGCTGTCTGCTCAACATGGCAGCTGGCTTCAACTAGAGCGAGTGATAAAAGAAGAGAGGAGTGGAGGAGGCAGTAAATTGTTTTGAGGCATAGCCTTAGAAGTTTCCAGAATCATTTCAGCCATATGTTGTGTATGCATTACAGGGGAGTCACAACATCCAGTATATAGTCAAGGGAAGGGACAAGGAAGAATATGAGGCAGTTTGTGGATGTATTTTAAAACAACCACAACTGAGGGGCACCTGTCTGGTTCAGTTGGTGGAGCATGCGACTCTTGGTCTCAGGGTCCTGAGTTCAAGCCCCACACTGGGCATAGAGATTGCTTAAAAAAAATAAAAAACAAAACACCACAACCTGAAGACAAAGGATTCGTAAGGTAGACTATCCCCTAATGTGGAAGGTTGTTATATAGAAGATGGGTAGCCGTCAATATGATAGGTGATATAAGTGCTCAAATGATAGTGTGAGGTTTCTTGGGTATGGGCTTTGAGGAAGTCGAGGAATCAAGGATGACGTCTGTGTCCCTATCTCTGGTAGCAGAAGGATGAATCCACTCACATAGAAGGGGAACACAGGAAGACCAGATCTTAAGGGCAAGAAAGTTTGAAAACAGATGTTCCATGTTGGACCTGTTGAGTGGAGACGTTCTAGGGCAGCAGGTAGAAATATGGGTCTAACGTTTGGTGATAGGACTCTGGGTAAAGGCATACACATGGACGGGGCAGCTGGGTGGCTCAGTCCATTAAGCGCCTGACTCTTGGTTTCAGCTCAGGTCGTGACCTCATGGTTCATGAGTTCAAGGCCTGCAACAGGCTTCGCGCTGACAGTGTGGCGCCTGCTTGGGATTCTCTCTCTCCCTCTCTCTCTCTGCCCCCCACCCCTGCTCACTCTATCTCTATCAAAATAACTAAGTAAACTTAAAAAAAAAAAAAAAAAGACCTACGTGCAGAAGTCATAATCCTAGAGGTGACACTCGGGGCTATTTGGGAGGTTGAGACTGCACGTGCAGAGAGGATGGAGCAAGGCGTTGAGCATAGAATTTTGAGGACTCCCAAGGACCCGGCACCCTCCCCTGGCAACCAGCGGACCTGGGGTCATTTCAGGACTGTGCTCTGATAGGTCATGGGCTGGGAGTTTTCGGATCTCCAGAGTAATTTTCTCCCCACCGGGTCACGTTTCTCTGGGCAAAGACTGAGCCTGCAGCCAGTGCTCCTGCAGTTCCCTAGTGTGCTAAAACCTCTTCTAGCCTAGGCCTGCAAGGCTCCCTACCCTCCCCTAACCTTGGGAGGCACCCGGCCAAAAGGTTGGCCAATAGATCACCTAGGGAAAGAAAGGGATGAGACACTGAGCTAGTGGGGTTACGTGAGTTCCAAGGCAGATTCCCTGCCCCTAACTACTTACGTCAATATTATTTTATTTCTTTACATTTTTAAAATGTTTATTTATTTTTGAGATGGACAGAGAGAGAGAGACAGTGTGAGCAGGGGAGGGGCAGAGAGAGGCACAGAATCCAAAGCAGGAACCAGGCTCTGAACTGTCAGCACAGAGTCTGACACGGGGCTCGAACTCGCAAGCTGTGAGATCATGACCCGAGCTGAAGTCGGACGCTCAACCGACGGAGCCACCCAAGCACCCCTGTAATATTTATTCTCTATCCATTCTCTTTTACTGTGCCTCCATCATGTGCAACTGACATAATCGTGAGCAAGACCGTTTCCACAGCCCTGCTCAGCGAGTGTCCTTCTCAATGTGAAGACCTACAATCCAAACAGAGAGGTTATGTGCATCACCAACACTCCCCTTCAAAATGAGGGAGCGCAGAAAGCACACAGCAGTCCCTGGTCTGTTGTAAATCTGATATCCGTTAGGGCAGGCCAGCTCTCTGGGCATTGCTCTCCGTGGCTCACCTTTCTCCTCTGTGCTTCTTAGTTCTGCCTTTTAAATTATCCTTCCTTTCCCACAAGAAGCGGTTTGTGTAGCTGCCGCATAGTCTTCCCAACCTTCTTGCTTTCTGGAAAAGTTGGGGGCTCCAATGGCCTCTTTATTTCAGGTTATCTCTTACTTTCAGTCTAAACTGATCTATGACTTTGAACATTTAGTGGGCTGGCTGTGTTTCAATTGATAAAGAGTGTCATTGGACGATAGGTACACCCACAAATCTCTCCAAATCCACGCTTTTCCACTTTGGGCTTCCCACAGGGCTTCTGTGACACAATAATTTGGTCTCTTGGAATCCTCTTGCTGAATGGCAAGAATCTGTGAGGCACTCCCTTGTGATCCTTAGGGGCCTTATGTCTGTTTGAAAATCTATAAGGTGCCTTAGATCTTCCTTAAGTGTTAAAAGATCTTACAGTCTCGGGGCGCCTGGGTGGCTCCGTTGGTTAAGTGTCCGACTTCAGTTCAGGTCATGATCTCACGGTCTGTGAGTTTGAGCCCCGCTTTGGGCTCTGTGCTGACAGCTCGGAGCCTGGAGCCTGCTTTGGATTCTGTGTCTCCCTCTCTCTCTGCCCCTCCCCTGCTCATGCTCTGTCTCTCTCTGTTGAAAAATAAATAAACATTGAAAAAAAAAAAAGATTTTACAATCTCTTAGTCTGATCTGATAAACAGGGTTTGTTATTTATTTATAATTTGTATCACTCCATGCCCGATACAAAATATCCCCATTACTATAGCTTTGAAACACATTACCTTAAAATGTATTATCCAAGGGGCGCCTGGGTGGCTCAGTCAGTTAAGCATCTGACTTCAGCTCAGGTCATGACCTCACAGTTCATGAGTTCAGCCCTGCGTTGGGCTCTGTGCTGACAACTTGGAGCCCAGAGTCTGCTTCAGGTTCTGTGTCTCCCTCTCTCTCTGCCCCTCTCCCACTCGTGCTGTGTCTGTCTCAAAAATAAACATTAAAAAAAAAAAGAAAGAAAAAGAAAAAGAAAAGGAAGAATGATCTCTCTTATTAAAAGAAAGTATTATCCTAAATAACAGTTGTCTTACTCTCACATGTTCTGTGAGTCAGGGATTTGTATAGGGTACAGAAGGAATGTCCCTCACAATGTCTGGGGCCTCAGCTTGGAACACACCCCACTGGATGGCTTGCCACCTCGCCAGAACATCTCCTGGAGGCCTGTTTTGTTCTGACAGATCGGTGGACTCACTACAGTTGCACCGTTTACATGGGGACCAAGGGCTCAAAAGTGAGTGACCCAGTGACAAAGCTGTATCACCTTTTATGGCCTAGCCCAGTGATTCTCAGTGGGAATGATTCTGTCCCCCAGGGACTTTTGGCAATGTCTGGAGACATTTTTGGTTGTCACAACTGATGAGGACTGCTGCTGGCAGCTAGTGGGTATAGGCCAGGAATGGTGGCAAATATCCCCACAGGGTACAGGACCGTCCCCACAACAAAGACGTATCTGGCCACCAGCATTAGGAGTGTCAGGATTGACAAACTCTGATTTAATTCCAATCTTGAAGTCACACAACACTATTTCTAATGAATCTTTTTGTAAACAATTTCCAAACCTTCCCGTATTTAAGGGGAGGTGAATTGGATTCAACTTTGCAAGAAATGGCAACGTTCTCAAGACACGTGTGGGCTGGGAGATGCTGTGGTGGGTCATCTCTGGAAAACACACAGTCTGTCTCAGTCTCCCCGTGATTTCTCTTGCTCTGTAGCGATTTCGTCATACTCACCTCGCGGGTCGTGTGTTTTCTGCTCTTAGAATCCGAGCCAATCAAGTCTGCTTGTAATCTTCCAGGAGGTCTTCAAAAGCAATGTTTCCAATTGTGCTCTTCTCATTTCAAGGGATTGTGGTGCACGACGTGATCACATCACTAAATTTTTTTAACATTCAAAAATATCTACACGATAGCTATGAGAATGTTATATGTATTATCTATAACATACATATAAAATACATAATGTTATAGCTTTCTCTGTTATGGGTTTCCCCCATCCTCATTTTTTTTTTCTTTTCACATTAGAAGAAAGTTTTTTTTTCTTCTAAAATCTTTCAGATATTTTAACAATAGTTAAAAATGTTACTTATGTGTATAAAGTAAAGGGGACATCTACCAGCTTCCTCCCCCCACCCCCAAATGAGCCCTGAATTATCTTCTCTCTGACCACTAACAGCATAGATGGGGTTGAAGATTGTGCTGGTTCTCTCTTGGGTTACTCTCACACTCCTTCCTTTTCTGGAGTTGTAATGAGGCACAGCAGGTGTAGACCAACAGCAACAGATCTATAGTCAACCCAGGTCAGATTTCTTATGCTGTGAGAGCATTCACCATGAAGAATCACAAGGTTCAGTAGGAAGGGATAGAAAGGGGATTCTTACAGGGTTTGAGCTTGGGCTACATGATTCTAAGGGAATCAGGGAAAAGAATATCAGTGCTGGACCAAAGTGCTTGAGCTAGTATGTACTGGTTTTATCCTGGATGTTCTAGGAACACAGTGGAGCTGGGGTAGTCACTGGTAGGAAAGTAAAACTCACTCAAAAGCTGAGAGGGTTGTGTCTTATTGGCCACATTCCTTTCCCAACAGGTCTGAGAAGGATACCCAAGATTCCTCTTTCCTTGGAAACTATAATGCCAGGATAAATGTGGAATGTAGTGTATGAAAACCCACTATACGAAGCTTTGCAGGTGAGTTGGAAATTGGGTTGCCGGTCTGTTGGGTCAAAGTGGCCATGTGGCTCAGAAACTTGAAAAAGATGATAATCAGATATATGATATCAGACAAATAGATACTCGTCTATGATGTGAGAGGACAGTGCTTCTCAGTACCATGTCCTCAATATTAATAAAAGCAGTCTTTATGGCTTGAATGCCCAATTTGGGTAGAATAGAATTATTGGGACTATGGTATGGGTTAGGTCTGGGGTGTGAAGTCATTCCGAGGGGGTGGACAAGGCTGTTACGGAGTTACGTTATTGCTGAGATTTTTCTCTGTGACTCTGGTCTCCTGAAAGCCAGCAGTGGGGCAGTTATACAGAAATGTGGACTAGAGGGCAATCAATCACTCTTTCTATGCAGGCATGGAGCTGAGCAGTCGCAGGTTGTGCATGTTTCTTGTGCCTAATACCACCATCTGTGGTCATCTCCCTAACAGCATCCTCAACATTTCTATGATGAAGTTTTCAAAAACTGCCCATTTCTTCAAATAGAACAGCTTTGTCCTGCGACATCACAGAAGTGTAATAACTACTCCAGGGAAGTGCTATTGTGGTCCAGAGTCATCAGTTGTCTTAGTGATTTTTTCTTTAAATACAACATCCAGCCAGCGACTGGTTTGTCATTCAGGACCAGTCTTAGTAAGAAGTCACCTGTTTTCAGTCATATCCCTCCCGAGGAAAAGAATGCTTAATGTATGAATGTAGGAGGATATTTTAATCTGAGACAATGTTTTGGAGAATTAGAAAATGGGGAGTTATGCCACTCTTACCATTCCCATAGCCAAGAAACACGCTTTCTCAAAGAAAGCCCATGGATGGTACTCTAAAGAATTTGGATGTCTGCATTACACGTGTGTGTGCCTGTGTACATATGTTGCTGTTTAGGCTGAATGAAAGCTGTGTGGCTAGAGCAGTGACCTGATCCGTGGAATCCACATGGGCAAGCCCATATAAAAAGCTCTTAGAATAATATGTTTGTCAGATTTACTTATGCCTGGATTATTGCATATTATATCCTTTCTGCTGTTGAAAAGATTTACTGTGTAAGTGTCTTCATGATAAGGCTCTCTGCTAAAAAAAGTTAAAAAGAATGGGGAGTGTACTCCCCTGCCCACCCGAAAAGGGGCATGCAGTACTGAATGTGGTTGCTTAGACAAAATGTTGCAAACCTTTGATAATAGTCATAATTATATGAATTTATCAATAAAATAATGATCAAAGCAATTTACATGTATATTTTTATGTGATGTCAAAAAATACATTCTCTTTGATTACTGTCCCACTGTATCCACCAAAAGTTACCATAGGTTTTGTATATTTAATTATGTAATGAGTATGATGTGAAGCCTTGAAGTTTCCCATATGCTACCAAAATTTCTCATGGCTTTTGTCATTACTGGGGTCTTGCTGCTGTTGTTTGTCTTTCAGGAGATACATTTTCTGCAATCTAGCTAAAACGAGGACTTTTACTTTCAACCAGTAGATGGCAGAATAATATCAGTCCCTAGAAAGTGGTTGCTCAGAGACTGTTAGCAAGCAAATAGAGGAACTAACCTATTCTCGGTTAAGGAACTCAACTTCAACAGTTCTGCACTGTGTTCACTTACATTTAATGAGCAAAATCAAGAATGTCTCTCTTTAACAAATAAATTATCAAACTATAATTACCCCTTTTAAAATCACCTGCAAGACACAATGCCTTGTGTCACTACTATAATTGTGCTGGAAGCATAAACTAATGTTTTTAGTTACGATACAGATCATATGAAACAAGGTTTTTTATACTCTGCAGATAACATAATTATCTAAGGTGAAAACACTAGAGAGTCAACCCAAAAATCTGTTACAAACCAATGAGAGTAACATTTCATCCAAAAACTTAAGAATCAATGACAGTAATGATGACAGAAAACCAGCATGCTTCAACCATGTATTTCCCACTATAACTGCAATAAAGTCTGGAATACAAGATGAAAACAAAATCTCATTCAAAACAGCAATCTATATACCAAAGACAATTTGAATAAAAGGTCATTGGAACTGAAGAAAGAGACCCTAAATGACCCATCCACGATTTTATTATACGATTTTAAAAAGCCTAAAAATTCAGTGAGAAAGCGAAAATTATTCAAAAAGTGGTGATGGGACAATTGGATAACAATTTGAAAACATACATTAGATTTCATGCCAGAAGTCTAATAAAAAATCATACTCACAACAATATAAAATACTGGGATAATTGTACCATATCATGGAGGGAAAAATATGCAAGAAAACATTTAAAAATGACAAAGGAAAAAGTAATTTCACCACATTACAAAAAAACCCAAAAAAACCTTACGTGTTAAGACATATACTCAAAGAAAAAAGATGGGGAAATACTGTATTTAGAGACTAATACTAACATAAAGGGATTTTTATAAATTTGTTTTAAAAATTCATCTTCATTTCAATCAGAAAGAAGAAAAGCTATCTGAACAGAAGATAAGCAGTAAATGCCACCTCAGCAAGTTAAGAATTAGCACTGATAAAGCAATAGGATAAAGGGCAAGAAATGTGACATCAGTACTATGTAAAACAGAACAAAACAAAAAAACAGCAAAATTATCACTGAGAGTTCAAAATGCAAAAAAGATGGACATATTTGGCTGTGTCAAATTGAATGGGTGAAGGTGGTCAGAGGGTTCAGATTTCTAGTTATAAGATAAATGAGCCCTGCAGATGTAATGCACAGCAAGTGACTAGAGTTAATACTGCTGTGTACATGAAAGTTGCTAAGAAAGTAAATCTTAAAAAGTTCTCATTTCAGGAAAAAAAAATCGGTAACTATGTGTGGTGATGAATGTTAATTACACCTATTGTGGCGACCATTTCACAGCATATACATATTATCAAATCATAATGTGAACCTGAACTAGCATATGTTGATTATATAGCTCACCTTAAAAAGTTGAGTAGACCTGCCCCCACCAATTAAGAAAAAAAAAAAAAAAGTCTTTGCAGCAGATAGGACATTTAAAGCAAAAGACAGGAAAAAATGACTCACAAGAATGCACCTGCTCAATAAGCAAAAAATTCAGTGTTGTCAGTAACTGAAAACATATAAACCCAAACCAGGAAGGTAACTAGAACTGCAAAGATTTCCTTTGAAATAATCACTAAACACATTCTGCTGGAAAATGCACATTGGCGCATCCTTGGAAATATTTTTCAAGAACCTAAACTATTTGACTTAGATTTTACTTCTTTAGAATTTATCAAAGCCAGACATGGACAAAATTTTATGTAGGAATATAAAATCTTGCTCAATTTATAATGGTGAAAACATAAGGTAGATATTTAAATATACATTTATTGGGAAATGGAAAATATATGAAGGTACATTCGTGAGTGGAAAATTGTACAGGCATTTAATACTTTCTAAGAAAATAACCTATAAAAATCAGTAAGATAAGGGGCACCTGGGTGGCTCAGTCGGTTAAGCAGCTGACTTTGGCTCAGGTCATGGTCTCATGGTCCGTGAGTCCGAGCCCCACGTCGGGCCCTGTGCTGACAGCTCAGAGCCTGGAGCCTGTTTCAGATTCTGTGTCTCCCTCTCTCTCTGCCCCGCCCCCATTCATGCCCTGTCTCTCTCTGTCTCAAAAATAAATAAACGTTAAAAAAAATTTTTTTTAATCATTAAGATAAAACTGAAGTAAAAAATTGTGATGCAAAATGATGCCAATTTTATTATACCCACTATCGTTTACTAAATGCTTCTCTGTGCACATCTTATGCTAATCACTTTGTAACATTTTCTACTTATAATTCTGATAGAGATACAATTATTAACGCCCACCCTAATTTCACATACTAAAGGGGAAACTCAAGCTTTGAGAGCTTACTTATCCCAGGGTCTTTCAGTTCCTTAAACGGGTGAGCTGGGGATAGGACATTGGTTTCACTGCTTTTGACAGATTTCTGTAGTTTTGAATGAAATGTTCTGCAGGAGCATAGTTGGGTCTTTATAATCAAAACCAGGTAATTTTAATTACAAACCAGAAAAATTTGAACATGATTGAATGTGTTTGGTTTGCAGGTAAACTACAGGAATTCTGTTGACAAGAAGGGAAAAATAGAAGTATGGATTTGCCTGAGTAAAAATAGAATGTTTTTCTTAATGCACATGTATTTGATAATTAGGAAAAAAGCACATTATTTACTATTTTATACATTTTGTAAAACCTAGAGAAAAAGTCATGATAGCAGCGTGTCTTTGAAAGTTGAATTTATTTCCTCTTACCATCCAGATTTTAGGTTAGGGTCTGGCAGATTTGAAAAATATTTGATGTCTGTACATGTGTATATGCACAATATACCCAATATTAACAGAAATTACCATTGACATATGGAATCATTGATAATTTATACTTTTCACATTTATTTTCCTATACTTTCTATAATGCTTCTATAGTACTTCTATAATCAGAAAAATATAATTTTTAAACTTAGAAAAATGAAAATAAGAAATGTTAAGAAATGTTTAATGTACTTGGAGTTTATCCTTTTTTCATCTTTTCTGTAAAAAAAAAAATCGGCTCCAATCATTTCAAAGCTACTGAAGTTTTCTTTATAAGCAAGGAATTCCGGATGTAATTAGTAGTATTTGAATAGCATCAGTCAGCTATTTTATGATTGCCAAGAGAGAGATCAACTGCAGAAAATTATAAAGTGAAAGGATGAGAGGTGGAGTGTGTGAGGCTGCAGGCAGGGGAAATAGGGGGAGCAGTTGGGCAACATTTAGCTAATTACAAAGCAACAGAGTCAAAGGTAACAGAAGGCAGAAACCTTTTTTCAACAAGGCAAAGAGAAAAGCTTGTGCTTTTAGAAGGCAAACAGGGCAATACCATCTCAGCCTGTCACAATTAGCGCCAAAAGAGTCATACATCAATACTAGGTAAAAAATAAAGGAGGGATGCCTGGCTGCCTCAGTTGGTAGAGTACGCAACTCTTAATCTCTGGGTTGTGAGTTCAAGCCCCAGGCTGGGTGTGAAGCCTACTTAAAAAATAAACATAAATTTAAAAAAATAATAATAAAGGAACTATAGCAGAATTATCCCTAAAAGGTCAAAATGCAAAAGGATGGACAAATTTTACCTCAAAAATTAACTAAATGGCCCTGCCTTTGTAAAACTGTAATAGATTGAGAAAATGAAATCGATGCAAGCAAATGCCAGTTAAATTACATTTATTATATAGAGAGCCTATAACTTGGTATGAAAAAACAAAGCAACTCCAATAGGTATCATCACAAGGGTAAAAGACATGAACATTCAAACACAGGAAACACAGCTACTCAAAAGAAACCGCACAAATATTTAACCTTATTAATAAAGAAATGATTGGGATGCCATTTCTTGCTTATTCAATGCACAAAGTTTACATCAATTTCTACTTTTTCTATTTTCTAAATGTACTCAATGTGCTACTTTTAGTAATAAAAAATTAGTCATTTAAAAAAACATAGAAAGTATGAAATTTTCTGCCAATGCAGAAATCATAAAAAGCATTAAAATGAATCAACACTTGTATGGGCAGTAAGGTTCAGATCCCTGGAAGCCATTTCCTCTTGTCTTGGTTCCTGAGTTTTATTATGGGATTGTCAATAAAAAGATTGTTCCTGGTTTATACTATGACAACTTCCCAAGTGTAGGGATATACATATTCATATGTATGTCAAAGTACATATGTAAATTTTTTCTTCAGGTAGGCAATTATTCTAGGAAAGTACCTCTCCAGAATCACTCACTACATAAAGAGGACTCCTTTTGCTGAAAAAGTCTCACTAGGATCTCCCCATGTGATTCGCAACCAGGTGGGATGCCCTTGGTATTTTAAAGGCTGAACATCGACTTTAGTACTGCCTGAAAGACAGCAGAGTCCTAAGCTTTCTGTAGCTGGCTTCTTAGGGAATCTGAAGTTGGTCCTGTTCTTTAGACATAGCCAAAAGGACATTATTCTGATTCGACGCAGAACTGACTGTATCTCTCCTGCTCAAATCACAGCCTTGAGGCAGATCAAAGCTGGAGCAACCACCCCAAATCAAATGATCATGTTAGAATGACTGAGTTGGGAAACCGAACTTAAAATCCTATAGTTTTGTTCAGCATATTCCTCTCTCAGCTGTCTTCATCTAAGTTTTACCGAATAAAAAGGTAGAAAATAGCACAGCTTACATTTACTCAGCTAAACCAATTCTCAGAAACCTGAACTTTGCTAAATAACCTGTATAAAAGCAACTCCACAGAATTCACAAGCAGAAGAAGTAAAAGAAGTTTCATCTGAAGTGACAATTTAGTCAAATGACAAATTTGGTGGTCAATTTAATATGTTGTAGCCCTTATCTGTCTCAATTTAGTATGACTCTACAGACACTTATTCTCTGGTACTGAATTCCCATTTGAATATAAATAGCTGCTAGGTAGAACAAAAAATTAATTTAAAAACAATTTCCCTACAGATGAAGTATCAACTTAAAAATCAGATGTGCCTATGTGTGGACATACGAATGTATATACACATGTATGTATGCGTGTGTGTGCACACACGACCTTATATTTTCTCTGTCCCTTTCCCTCTCCAGAGAGAAATACAAAACCCTGGCTTAGGGCTTTACTGTTTATTTCTAAGAAACTTCACGTATTCTGAATGCACTCACACGATCTGGTGAATTGGCAACGATGTCAAAAACTATATGAAAAAAGGGACGTAGGTAATAATATTTGGCGACCTTTTATTTTAGGTTAGAGCAGGCAGCCTCCCTTTGATGTTTTGAAGTCAAAGATGAAAACTCTCCACTTTGAAGCATAATGAACACAGTTACACATTTACTACGATCACCTACAATTTAACTTACACAACACCACAAAGACATCTAAAACAGTTCGCTACCTATCTTCTTACATCTGTTAAAACAGCTGGCTATGTTGAATACATTTTCACAATACATTTGTTAACCATATGATAAACACACTAAGCCAAACAATACAAATAACATCAGTTACCACTTATCTAATTAACTGTACCAATCGCTGTAAGAAGATAACTGAAGGGGAAGTGTGAGATCATCCATGATGTGCTGTAAAGGTATTACATTTTAGTCCTAAGAATGATCTGAAGGTGCTGAAAGAGGTGATTCTCTAGAAGGTGACCCAGGGTTTTCCTCAGGTGGAAAAACTGTGAGAGTACAAGCTCGAATGCCACCAAGAGACTCTGGAAGGTCAAAAACTTTATGCCACTCATCCTTCTCTGGGTCATATTTCTGGACAATTTCTACCATACAACGATTATTCCAAGAATATCCACCTACAACATAGATTTTATTTTCAAAGACGGCAACTCCAACATCACTTTGACCTCTTAACATAGCAGCAATTGGAGTCCACTGGTCCAGGGTTGGTGAATAGTATTCACAGCTTAGAACATCATCATAATCACTTGTTCCTCTGAAGTGATTGCCACCAATGACATAGAGCTTGTCTCCAACTGTACACATGCAGTGCAGACCTCTGACTGTAGTCATTGGAGCCTTCTGTGCCCATTTGTCTGTATCTGGGTCAAAACACATAAGCTCATTTTGGAAAGTGTCATGAGTAATTCCTCCTGAAATATACATTAAGCCTCCATACACTGTTCCGGCATGGCCATAGTGCGGTTCACTCATCTTTGCAACATAGCTCCACTCATTCATCCTTGGGTTGTAACATTCTACTGTGGCCAGCTCACCAGCTGCACTGCGCCCACCAACAGCATATAAATGTCCCTTGAGAGCACTCAAGTGGAAGAATGTGCGCTTTTCGTTTAAAGATGCAACCTGCATCCATTTGTTATACCGAGGATCAAATCTGAAAACTGTATCGACAGCAGTCTTTCCTTTCGTGTCATAATTACTTTGACCACCAACTACATAAAGAAAGTTTCCAATGACAGCAATACCATGCTGGTAACGAGGAGCATCCATGGGGGCTAAAGATCTCCATTCTTGTGCCCTTTCGTCATACATCCGCAGTTCTTTACTGACAACCAGCTGCTGCCTCAAAACTCCTCCTAATGTGACCAAGTGCGTCGAGTCAGATCGAATGGCAGTTCTATCTGACTGCATCACTGGCTGCATGTATGGCATCATTTGGTAATTGCTAGCTTCTAAAAGCAAATTCACACAGGTATTGTCTGTTCTCATGAAATCTACTGTCTGCACGTAATTGATGAGATCCTGTGGTGTCATCAATGGAAATCGAATATTCTTCATTAATTTTGCAGCATAATCCATCCGAGGATCTTCCAACCTTAGCCAGCGACAGGCAGCCTTGAAGAGCTCAAGTTCAGTACAGTGCTTAAGACTATTACTGGAAAGCACAAAGGCAAGCCGTTCAAAAGGGAGTTTTAGAAACTCTCCAGTACTCAATAATGCAGGAAAATTCTTCAGGATGAAATTATTGACATACTTATCCACTTCTATGAGATTGTAGGTGTTAGCAATTCGTCCAACTTCAACGCAGTTATCTAAAGAGACTCCTGAAATAAGAAATACTTTACAGAAGTCCAAAACAGGTAAGATTTGTAAAAAGCTGGCAGCTTCAAGAGTGTCCTGAAGATTGTCCATATTAAGAGAAAGTTTTGCAGTATAAATAAAGTCAATTATTTTCTTCAGACCAACCTTGTTCACCCCATGAAGCTTAATGCACATTAGATCTTGTTCTTTCATTCCACCCGTGAACATAGCCTTGAAATAATCGCTAGCAGACGCCATCATAGCTCTGTGAACGGGGAAGATTTCATCTCCATCACCCGGTACCAGTGTCACATCGCAAAGCAATCCTTCTATTCTAAGCTGATCAAAGCCTTGCAATACCACCGAACTGTGAGTATTGCTGGTAAAAAAACGTGTGGTTCCTGCCTTGCAAGGCTGCAAATGGGCGGAGACGCCCATTTCGCCGTTACCAAGAGACACTTTCATGTGTGAAAGCCTTCCTTTTGCACAGATCTGTGCCGGAGAAAGAAGTTATAATCTGAAAGCTTTCAAGGAAACGAGGCTGTCCAAAGAGCCGGGGAGCTCGCTTTTCTTATCAAGGGCAAGCAGTCCCTGCGGCACCCCTCAGATCACACCAGTCAGTCATCCACTGAAAACTGTCCGATAGCAGGACCACAAAGGGCTGTGGACCTCAAATCTGACTGTCATGCAGATGATTCATCACCAGAAAGCTGTTAAGTGACCCGGTTCACCTGGTCCGTCCGGCCTGCGCTGCCGCTCCTCCAGCAGTTCCGCTCCGGGCCAAGGGGGAGGCGCCGCCACGTACTGCGGCTCGCTTGGCGGCGAGGCCGGCCCCCTCAGCGAGCGGCCCGCGGCGCCCTCCGCTGTCACCAGAGCGTCGCGGCGGCTACGGAGAGCGGTGTTAGGACGAGGGCCTGGAACGAGGGCCTGGCTTGAGCCCGGGCCTGGAACAAGGGCCTAGCCCCGGACGCCGAGCCGCTCCTTCCGGAAAGGCCTCGTCCCAGGATCCCCAGGGCTAGGAGCGGCCGCGGCAGCTACTGCGGCTGCGCAGCCGTCCGACCTCGTCAGTGGGCGGACGTATGGGGGATGGGGAGGAAGGACGGGGGAGACGCAAAGGGCGGGGGTTGGGGAGGAGGAGGGGTGTGGTGTGAGCGCGAGCAGGGCCTCTCGGGGTCGCTGCGGGGGTGGGATTCAATGGGCCGGAACCGGTGCCCGTATGTTACGCTGCGCGTGTGGTATAAACGTGTCGCGGCCTCCGAGCTCTCCTCCTCAATTCGTACTTTTTCTTTAAGATTTGTACTTCCTGGCTTCTGCCTTTGGAATAACAATGAAATGCGGCTTTTGTATGAATTGAAAAGAAATGGGGCAGTAGAGAAGGCGGAGGAGGAAGATGCTTAACACTTTGCCTCAGTAAAGCACGTTAGCTGTGATTTCTATCCGGCACAACATAATAACACCTCAATTATAACTTGGGTTCATATTTTCAAATTACTAATCACTTGAAACATACATCGTGTGTCTCTCAGTAACCAAACTGTGACCCCGCTATGTGAATAACGTAGCCTAAATTTTGTCCTCAAAATGCAATTCCATCATCAGTAATTGTTTCCCGCTCACACATCTTTACGTGGCTATACAACTTTCCAATGAATATGCATACTATAGTTTCCTTTGCCCATTATTTGCTCCTGAATATATATAACTTCTGGTACTTCATTCTTTTATAGTCTCTAATAAACTTATAAAATCTAGGCACAAAACTTTCCCCCGTTTTTGGATAAATCCTAAGGATGGGACTTAAGACATATAAAAATGTTCCCAAAATGTGGTCACCAGCAATGTTTGTGCATTTCCCCTCTATTTTTCCCTTTATGAATATATTTATTAACTTGAATTTCTTTCGTAGTAAACTTAAATTTTGGCATATGAATAAATGTACATTGTGACACAATTTCTTCCAATGCTTTCCATAGTCTGAAGGGATTCATGTCTTTTAAATCTGTCTAGTTTCTTTATGCATATGCAAAATAGTAAGAATATAACATTTTATTATACTCTATTTTCATGTAAAAGATAGCAACCTATAGTCACTGTTCTGCACCTACTTTTTTTTTCACTTGGAGATCTTCCCATGTTTGTAAATAGAGAACTTTATATTGTTTCCCTATAAATGGTTGTATCATAAATTATTTAACCAATCCCCTACTGATGGACAGTTAGCTGGTTCCAATCGTTTTCTTTTGTTTCAGTAGATGGCAGCAAGTTCCAGAAGGTTCAGACTGCCAGTGGCCTCCACCAGATGCTCCAGCATATCTTAAACATGTTCAGCATAAGAGGTTGGTTGGATTGAGACTGACCTGAAAATATTCTTTACTGGACTTCATCAGCATTGGGAAGTCTTGGAAACCTGCTTGGTGCAGGAGTTGGCGATAGAAAGACTCCCCTGAGCAATGAAGACTCCATACTGGCTGTGAAGAAGGACTTCCAAGGAATCAGTCTCTATCTGAAAAAGGAAGAATAGAGCTACTATTTTGACAGTTGTCAGAGCAAGAAATGATGAGATCTCTTATCAAGTTTGCAAGAATGATTAAGAGCTAAGGAAACAGACCTATGCTCTTTTATTTGTTTGTTTATTTATTTATTTGTTTATTTAGAGAAAGAGGAGAGAACTAGTAGGGTAGAGGGGCAGAGGGAGAGGGAAAGCATCTTTAAGCAGGCTCCACACACAACGCAGAACCCAATGTGGGGCTCGATTCCATGACCCTGGGATCATGACCTGAGCTGAAATCAAGAGTGGGTCTCTTAACCAACTGTGCCACCCAGGTGCCCCAGACCTGTGCTCTTAATAAAACAATTAGTATGGAGGTGCTTGGGTGGCTCAATTGGATAAGCGTCAAGACTCTTGATTTCAGCTTAGGTCATGATCTCAAGGTTCATGAGATCAATCCCTGTGTCCGGTTGTCTGCTGACAGCACAGAGCCTGCTTGGGATTCTCTCTTTCTCTCTGCCCCTCCCCAGATCTCACATGCACTCCCCCCACCTCAAAATACATAAATGAACATTTAGTAAAAACAATTACTATGGACAGATACACTTCATCATACTCCCACATGTTTAGTCATTTTGAAAGATTTCATCATGAAATAAATCAAATGTGTCACATTTATTGATAGTATTAAGCAACTATAAAGTCAAAACACCCAGTTCATAGGAGGCACCAGCCCATCATAAATGACTTTATTCATGTACTTACCTATTTTATTATATTTATTGTTTTCAATATTTTTGCTTGTATGCTGTTATGCTCACCTGTACATCATACTAGTTATACAGTGGTCACCTTTATATTTTTAAATTATTCTCTTTGTTCTGTTTAAAGTTTTACTTTCAAATCTTTTTGTATTGGTTTATTTTTAATAAATAAATACCAAGACTGTTTTTGTAGCTTAATTAAAGGTACAGTTCATCCATTCATTTCATCCAAACTACATGTAATACTTAAGTCTCTAAATCATAGGTGCTATGCCTGCCTTCAAGATAAAAAGCTGAATAAAGAAAACCAAGTGCCATCCCTCTTGGAACTTTTCCTTTTTGTTGGAAGGAAACATGAAAGTCTTAAGCAATCAGTTAATTAATTTCAACTACATTATAGACTAACACAGAAAGCAAAAGAAAAGTAGCATCTATCACCAGAAACTGGAGGATGCAAAAATACTAAGCCCTGATATCTGTTGCACGGTTCTAGAATTTGCAGAGTGCTATGGCTAGAAATGTTAACTTGGCAGCTGAAGTATACCTGGTCCCTAAATGCTAAGGAATGATTGAGGTCTTTTAGACATAGAAAATAGAAAGCCTACCACAAATTGAACCATAGGGACCTTCACAATTTCATGGGGGAAGAGAATAAGGAGCCTGAGAATGACACTGGAATGGAGGCAGCACAATAGGAGGACAAGCAGGAGACAAGGGTGATGAGAGGTGTTTAAGGCAAGAGATATGTCAAAAGGTGATGTCTTGTCTTCAGGGAAAGTGAGGTTTGGCAGAATTCGTGCTCCAGAATCCAGATCAGAGTGTATTGACTGAGGGTAAATAAGATAAGAGGTATTGGAGACAGAGTGGATAGAAACTATTGACTGAGGGTAAATAAGATAAGAGGTATTGGAGACAGAGTGGATAGAAACTTTTCTTGAGAAGGTTTATCTGTGAAGGAAAGAAGAGAAATAGGGAAGGACCTGAAAGGAAAAAAATTGGGATAATAAAAAGATAAATTAAAAAATTTTCAAAATCAGGTGCAACCTTTTTACAAACATTTTGGGGGATAGAGTTCCAGGAATGGATGTAGTGGCACCAAGCGTATAAAATCAATATTTTATTTCTTTTAAATAATTGCTTATTTAATAGGCTAAAATGTCAGGCATCACTGTTCAATCATGTTTATGTACTCGTGGGCTAGAATGTTCTTTCATTTGCTTTGTTTGCTAGTTTTAGTTCTCTTTATTTGGGTTTCATTTTACGACATTAACTAGTTTTGTACTGTCCTGATGAATTTTGTTTTTATATATCCTTACTTCTGAAAAGTGGGTATAAACCTCATGCAGATTGTGGCTACAGTCCTATGATGTACCTCTTTGTCAGTTTCTTTTTTACAAATAACAGCCCATTTTCTTTATATTTTCTCTGAGTGCCGGTGTGTTGAATGTGTAGAACACCAGTACTCTCCGTCCTCATTCCTCCATAGATCTTATGAATTATCAGTTCCCATTTATATTTTAAATACTTCACATTTCTTTCTTCTTCTTCTTCTTTTTTTTTTTTTGAAGTCTATTTATTTTGGGAGAGACCACACGTGTGCACAAGTGGGGGAGGGTCAGAGAAGAGAGAGAGGCAGAGAGAGAGGGAAGAGAGAGAATCCCAAGCAGGCTCTGCACCATCCTTGTGGAGCCGGATGCAAGGCGAACTCAGGAACCTCGAGATCATGACCTGAGCTGAAATCAACGGTCAGATGCTCAACCAACTGAGCCACCCAGGTGCCCCCCTTCACATTTTTTTCTATATTCCATTAGAATTTTGTTTATTTTTGGGGCGCCTGGGTGGCGCAGTCGGTTAAGCGTCCGACTTCAGCCAGGTCACTATCTCGCGGTCTGTGAGTTCGAGCCCCGCGTCAGGCTCTGGGCGGATGGCTCGGAGCCTGGAGCCTGTTTCCGATTCTGTGTCTCCCTCTCTCTCTGCCCCTCCCCCGTTCATGCTCTGTCTCTCTCTGTCCCAAAAATAAAAAATAAAAAAAGTTGAAAAAAAAAAAAAGAATTTTGTTTATTTTTATCTATGATTTGCGATGAGCATCTAAATCAATTTGTGTCTAGAGTGCCAGGCATTTATCCCATTACCATTTACTGGAAAGCTCTTTTCTTCTGTATTAACATCTAATTCTAAACTTAATTACTACTGATAATATGACCATATCTGGGATTGTTTTCTTCATTGTTCTGGCCACCTGAGTTCCCTTACTGTCACCATGTTTACATGTGTTGTAACTGTATTATAATCCAATTCCTTGTCTGGTAAAGCTAGATATGTAAAAATGTTTCCTGTTCTATTCTTCGATATTTTTGCTTGGTTATCTTTCCTGATTAACTTCTGAATTGTTCTACAGAGGTCAGCATGGGTCTTATAAAAATCATGAAATTTTAGGGGTGCCTGGGTGGCTCAGTCGGTTGAGCGTCCGACTTCAGCTCAGGTCATGATCTCGTGGTCCGTGAGTTCGAGCCCCGTGTCGGGCTCTGGGCTGATGGCTCAGAGCCTGGAGCCTGCTTCCATTCTGTGTCTCCCCCTCTCTCTGCCCCTCCCCCGTTCATGCTCTGTCTCTCTCTGTCTCAAAAATAAATAAAACGTTAAGAAAAATTTTTAAAAATCATGAAATTTTATAATGTTACCATAACCATCCTGCAGTGAATATAAAATTCTGAGAAACTTCCTTCACCAGATGGGCAAATGAAGCTGCATTAGCGAATTTCTCTTTCACAAAAATCTAAGGTAGGGAACAAAGAATAGATTAAAGCATCAGAAAGTACAAATGTAACCACTAAAAAGAGAAGCCCAAGGAAAAAGAGAAAGAATAATTTTTCAAGTAAAAAAAAATCGATTAAAAAACCAGAAATCCAACGTAAAGAATCACCCATAACTCACTAGGGGAGATTCAACTTGCAGATTCTATGCAGGGTTCTGCATGGAACACCCCTTCTGCTCAGAAACGACTCAGCTTCCCAAGTTGTGGTTTTCTCAAATGGAAAATGGAGTAAAAAATATTTGTAGAGCTGACATAAGTACATTTACAGGCTCTTAGCCACCCCTTCCTTGGGGTTAGCACTTAATAAGTGGTAGCTATTTTCTTCATTTTCTCCATTACATGTCTTTTCCTATAAACTGGTTTGAAACTATGCCATCTCGCTCTTGATAGCTGACAAGTCAGCTGAGTTCTAGCAATAAACCTGAAGAAAATAAGCAGGCATCGCATCAAAGACGTGTTTGATTTCTGTGCAGTCAGCACAGTCAGCGTCTTACATCAGTATCTGAAATTGGGAGGAGGCTCCTAGCCCAGGATGGGGAAGATGTACCTGATTCTTTTGCTGATTCCAGCACCTGATACCTCTCCCTCCTTTCCTGGATCTATTATTCCCTTACCTCCATTTTCACACAAGTTTCCTTCTTCATTCAGCTTGTCAATTACCGGGGAGCCCTCCTCCCGCGCTCCCCTTCCTCACACTGCCCTTTCAGTACAGCAGCTCCCTGTTCTGTTGTGGTTTCTGGCTGAAAGGTTTCCCAGATGAACACAAAGAAATAGTTGAATGATATTTCCAGATTTTGTAAAAAAAACATATGTAAGAGAAGTCTTCCTTTTTTATGTCGAATACGTTTGAAGAATGAGGGCGGCCAGCCCATGTAGTTCAAAGGAAACAGAAAGCAGGATGCAGTCACTGTGTGGGCTAATAAAGCTCTGGCAGGAAGAGCCCACGATGGCCAAGTACGACAGGGCCAGACACCAAGTCTGTGGAGGGCAGGCTTTTCTGGTCTGTGTAGATGTGCCTCTTTGGGGGGAATTTTCCTCTGGAACTGATAAGAGGCTCTTTCCTAGCAGAAATTGATCCTCATGTTAGGAATAAGCCTCATGCCATAGCTTTCATTACAGAAGATGAGTCTTCACCTTTCAGCAGGGCCTGAGGCAGCTATAGTGAGAGCAAGAGGGTGCAAAATGTTTCCTTTCTCCAACCTGGTGTGCAAACTCAGGGCCCCTGATTAATGACCCGCTCCTCGTACTGTCTGACGCTAGGAGGTGGGTACGGCCTGAAAATCTGAGGGTAAAAACTGCAAAGGTATTTTGAGGACAATCTCATATTTGATGGTGCATTAAATTTCTCAGTTAATAGTAAATTCCCAGTTTCACAAATTCATTTTTTATACCCGATCTCTTGACTTTATAATTAGGAAAATCTATTCATCAAAACTTTGCATCAGGATTGCAACATCCCTTTCTAACTCTGACACAGTAGTAAAAGAGAGCAGTCCTGCTCCAGGTTTGTCTGGAAACTTCCTAGTCACCCCTGGTGAAAAGCCCAGCTAATTATCACATCTTCACTGAACCCTGAAGACTAATCCCTTGGCAGAGTTCTTAACTCACAACGCTGAATGCCTACGGTTGCTGCATGGCTGTTTTTACGGCACTAATTACCCTATATTCCTCTTTTGTTGTGTCCTGTTCCTGGAAGATGAGAGCCCCTTGAAGGAGAGGACTTTACTTGATTCATCTCAGAGTGGGTATTGACGAATGACTCTCATGACTGTTACCTGCTGTTCACTATGACAGCACCTAATTAAAACGCACTGAAACCTTCTGTTTGTCCTTGCGTTAAATCTGTTTCTTGGTAGATTCCCCAAGCGAAAAATACGTTGTTATGAGTGAAACACAGAACCTTGTGATTAAGATAAAACACCTAGTAGGGTGCCTGGGTGGCTCAGTTGGTTGAGTGTCCAACTCTTGGTTTCGGCTCAGGTCGTGAACTCCTGCTTCATGAGTTCAAGCCCCGCCTCGGGCTCTGGGCTGGCAGTGCAGAGCCTGCTTGGGATTCTTTCTCTCCCTCTCTCTGCCCCTCCTCTGCTCACACTCTCCCTCTCAAAAAACAAAAAACAAAGATAAAACACCTAGAATGCATGCATTCAGTGACTGAAAAATATACCAAGACCAAATAACAGTTAAGGAAAATAGGTTTCAAATCACACTGGCTGCATCAGATGACTGGGTTATCTTTGCTGATGTGAATAAATAATATCCAAACACTCCCTGGAGGGAGTATGGATGACTGGTCAGAGAGCTCATTTATCACACTATTCTCACATCGAACATGTTAATCTGCGAAAGTAGAGAAACCAAGGAGAGTCTAGACAAGGATGGCCTTCTCAGTAAAGGGCTGTGTAGCACCCTGACCTGTCCCCATTCTGCTCCCGGATGTACTCTGAACCTCCCATCTCCTGCAGGAGGACCTGTACAGGGTCCTGTACAAGTTCCTTTTTGAGGCTACTTTTCTGGAGCAGTTACAGCCACCAAGGAAGCAGGCATTCTTTCCCATGTGGGACCTGGGGAAGACTGTTCTCTTTGGGATCCACTGGGGCGTTAACTCTGATCTCTTTATCTCTGACCACTCCCTGCCCACTGGACCATTTTACCTCTCACTTTCCATTTTATCACCACCACCAAGGGGTGCCTTTCTTCCTCCAAATCCATTTATCACCGGATCCCATAATATTCAAGGATCATTCTGACCCCACCACTTGCCTTTTACTTTCGACACAGAGCATGCAAAGCTACCAGAACCTACTCCCCACCATGTCTTTCAACACTACCCCCTCACTTGACCTACACTTCCCACGTCCATTTTCCCCTCTTCAGTTACCTGTGTTTCAAGGACAAACTCCACGCCAAGGTTGCAGAGTCCCTGGGAAGAACCCCCCAAGCAGGTCAGAGAGAAGAGATTATCACAAGAAATTCAGTCCCTAAACTGGATAGCTCTTTCCCTACACCTTCACCTATGGCAAAGGAAGGCCAGATGGCCATGTGAGGGGGCCCCTCTAAGACTTCTCATAGGTTTGTAGAATCAGGCCCCCAGCCTCCATCAGCCTTACCGGGACCTATGGAAAACATAGTATACAGTATTCAGAAATGGTTGTCTGCATAGACCAGAACAGTCCACGAGAAGAGAAACTCCACATAGTCTTCTGCCCTATATATTACGTTACTGTACACACACACACACACACACACACACACGAAATCTCGCCATTTGCAACAACATAGATGGAACGAGAGTATATTATGCTAAGAAAAATAAGTCAGTCGGGGCGCCTGGGTGGCTCAGTCGGTTAAGCGGCCGACTTCGGCCCAGGTCATGATCTCGCGGTCTGTGAGTTCGAGCCCCGCGTCGGGCTCTGTGCTGACAGCTCAGAGCCTGGAGCCTGTTTCAGATTCTGTGTCTCCCTCTCTCTGACCCTCCCCCCTTCATGCTTTGTCTCTCTCTGTCTCAAAAATAAATAAATGCTAAAAAAAAAAATTAAAAAAAAATAAGTCAGAGAAAGACAAGTATATGATTTCACTCATATGTGGAATTTAAAAAACTTAACAGATGATCATAGGGGAAAAGAAGGAAAAATAAGATAAAAACAGAGAGGGAGGCAAACCGTAAGAGACTCTTAAATACAAGGAACAAACAGAATTGATGTGGGTGGGGTAAATGGGTGATGGGCATTAAGGAGGGCACTTGTTGGGATGTGCACAAGGGGGGAGCCTCCTGGGTTCTCTTCCTGAGGCCAAGACTACACCGCATGTTAACTGGAGGGGAAAAAAAGCTGAATCTTGACATGTATGTATATGTATAGAATATGGATCTACAAAGATATATGTCAAATTATTTATAGTGTTTTATACAGGGAGTTTGGTGGCAGTCTTCCACTATTTACATACTGTTAAACATTTTTTATAATGAAAACATGTTTCATAATTAGAGAAAAGCTGAGCTGTTTAAGTGCACCGGATGTGAGAGTGGGTCACCTAACACCATTAAAAGGAATCTTGTGATGAAAAAATATATATATACGACCACACAAACAAGGCCGACCGAGGAGCTGAATAAGTAAAAAGAATGTGACGGGAAGAAAAGAATATTCTACCATCCAATCACTGCCTCCTCACCACTTGCAGCAATTAGCTCTTCGGTCTCTAGAAGATATCTGTTCTTCTTGATTGTACAAAAATGGAAAAACTACCCTTTTACTTTATTATTCCTTCTTATAAAAGTTTTTTTCTCTTCCTTTTGCTTCTTTTGGATGGTCGTACTCAAAGTTTCATCCTGGTCCACAAGTTGCAAAAAGGCACAACAGGACTGTGCTGGGCAAAGTACACTTGGGGACCAGTGGCCCTATGATGTTTATTAGAAGCAATTTATGGATGTGATAGTTGTCTCTGATTGAGGGCATTACAGTTACAGAGGGGATCGCTGAATGGGGCATCATTGAAATAGAGGGAATGGGAAAGATGTGGATATTGGGAAGCCAAGGGTGGGATGGAGTAGCCACATTATCTGATTTCACAGCCCTTCTAGAACTGCCCTACAGCTATGACGTCAGGATCTGGAAGCTATATTGCTGTTGCCAATCAGATAGCTACTCTTAAAAAATTTGACTCAATGGGTGTCTGGGTGGCTCATTTGGTTGAGTGTCCAACTCTTGATTTTGGCTTAGGTCATGATCCCAGCATCATGGGATTTGGCTCCACGCTGAGTGTGGACCCTACTTAAGATTCTCACAATCTCTCTCTCTCTCTCTCTCTCTCTCTCTCTCTCTCTCTCTCTCTCCCCCCCCCCACCTCTCTCCCCTGCTCACCTAATTAAAAAAAAAAAAAGCACTCTCTAATTAAAAAAAAATTGACTCAAGAAAGCCACAACCTTAAACTTAGGAGCTAAGTCACATTAACGACAATGTTCTGAGGTTGTTAGAGTTTATGTCGTTCTTACCTCTTCTCAAGTTTTACTGTTTAACCTTTACTTGGATTCTATGAAATATCATTATATTCCTGTAATTACCCTGCATATTGATGCAGACTGTCACATTGTCCTAGGGGCATATTATGTGTATTTTTTGAGGACAAATCATGATGTCCCTTTAATAATAAAAATATAATTTAAAAATGTTTTATCATAGGGACTCCTCGGTGGCTAAGTTGTTTAAGTACCCGACTTTGACTCAGGTCATGATCTCACAGTTTATGGGTTCAAGTCCCGCATCGGGCTCTGTGTGGACGGTTCAGAGCCTGGAGACTGCTTCCGATTCTGTGTCTCCCTCTCTCTCTGCCCCTCCCCTGCTTGTGCTGTCAAAAATAAACATTAAAAAAATATTTTATCATAGATTCTTATCCATCTTAAAATCTCTATTACAAACATACACTTTATAATATGCACAGTATTTTATAACTATAATATATATATTATAAATAAAAATAAACATTGGAGGTGTGTGCTCAACATTTTTTCTGAGGGGTAGAAGGTGAAACATCGAATACCTGTATCTCCATAACCCTGTGTACCCCACCTTAAAGTCATGGTGGACATTCTCTGGGATTCCACATATGTGTTCAAAGTTGACAGCTTTGTTTTGGTCACAGGAATCGCACAAGATTTTTATACACACTTTTCTGGACATGTTAAGCGTACCCAGAAGAGCTAGATTGTGTGAGATTGTACGCCCACAGCACCGAGTAAATGTCACAATCCCTTCTCCCAAGGTGGTTGTGGGCTCTCAGGACAGATCAAGGGCCCATAAGTCACCCCTTCTAGAGCCTGGGTTCATAGAGAGTCCCTGCCCTGCACCCCTGGGCCTTGCTCTCCACCATCCACCAATTCTCATCTTCCTACATTATCTGCCTGGGTACCTGGCAAATCTCCTATCACTAACTAGCACAAGGGCAGTCAAGATCTAGCGCTCCCTCCAGGAAGCTGGGGTCAAGTATCATCCAAATATTCAGGACAGAGATGAGGCCAGTTTAGGACTGCACACAAGTTTAGCACGAACCCCTTGCAAAGGTGTTGAGCTGGCCCCAGTGGAGAGCAGGGACTGTAACTCCTACACCCCACGTGTGGAACTCAAAATTGCTGTAGTGAAGCCTTGAGTTCAGAGGGTGAGGGGGAAACATCTAGGACCATGAATCTATGGTGGGGCACAGTTTCCACCTGCGCCCAAGATCCCATTCCCTTCAGGATGGCAGCTGCAGAAGTGGGCACTGCGACTCATTTCTCAGCCTCGGTGAAAGCATACCGCTGGCCCCCCACCCCCACGGGACGTGCCCTGGGGCCAGTAGGGGACGCAGAACTTGGGGCTCTGTTCTGGTAAAGTGCTGCTGGTGGTGGTGGTCTGTCGGGAAGCGTGCACCACGGGCGTGTTGGGGTTGCTAAAGCAGGACGTGTTCTCCACTTTTCCCTCCCGATGGGGAGGTAGCTGCAGGCAGGGCAGCTGATAAAATGGGCTCAGCAAAGCCGGGAGGGAAAGGAGAAAACACTGTTTACAGGTTCGGGAGAGAAACGGACACATGTCTTCCAGTAACACGCATGTCACTCTCTAAGCCACTGGAAAGGAACTGGATGCAAAATTAGGGACATGAACAGTGAGCCATGATACAGGTCACCCCCTCTCCTGCCCGCCAGGCAGCCCAGCAACGAAGGGGGTCAGTACTGCAAACTAGGTGCTGAGATGGATGTGCTCAGGCCTGAGACGACAACAGGTGCTACTCAGAGGTGGGCATTATCCGCAAGACCCATCTGTTTTTTTTTTTTTTTTTTTCAACGTTTTTTATTAATTTTTGGGACAGAGAGAGACAGAGCATGAACGGGGGAGGGGCAGAGAGAGAGGGAGACACAGAATCGGAAACAGGCTCCAGGCTCCGAGCTGTCAGCACAGAGCCCGACGCGGGGCTCGAACTCACAGACCGCGAGATCGTGACCTGGCTGAAGTCGGCCGCTTAACCGACTGCGCCACCCAGGCGCCCCAAGACCCATCTGTTTTAAAACAAACTTTGAACTCAAAAGTCAATTCTCCCTGCCATTTGGTCCCCCTGAGGCATTGCCCGGCTCAACAACACCAAAGCAGGGCAAATGGGTCGCCCGGTCATCAGTGACAGGAACGTTCACACTGCAGACACACAGCACCTGTAGCGAAGCGAGGAGAGCATGAGGAAGGGTCAAGGGTTGAGTGGGTGAAAAGGAGGGACACAGACGGGTGGGAAGGAAGGAGAAGGTCTCTATACCACGAATCAGGCCACTCCCATTCCTTGCTCTTCTCCCCCAGTTCCTGACTCAGGCTCCACCTGCTGGTGGCTGCCTAGAACACTGACGAGGTGGCCTGAACTTGGTGCCATCTCGGCAAGTGTGTATACATGTTTTCTTGTGCGTGGAGCAGGTGGTGTAGAGGGGGAGGGTGTCTTTGAGCACAAAAGCAATGCCTGCCAAACCCCTTTATGGGTAAGTCCTTTTTTACAGCCATTCTTGATGACACTGTGCAGGATCGTGTGCTCAATGCGAATAGTTGGTGATCGTTGTATGCTTGGTAGAGTCATGGGGTATCTTCTTCAGGACATACACCGCACCTGAACCACAGGCAGGTTCTGCAATTTGTGACAAGGATGCGGGTGTTCTGGGCTCACCCGGGACCACAGTTCAGCCCGCTGAAGCCAATGTGGCCAAACATTCCAAAGGTCTCTCCACAGCCATCCACATGGTCGGGGTCAATGCTGCTAAAGGGCCGAGTGGAGTCACTGCTGAAAAAAGAAGAGCCACCCAAAAAGTGGAGTCACCAAGGAGGAGGAGTCCCCATGAAATAATAGAAGAGCGACTGGAGCCACCCTTTGTGCCATTTCCACCTGGAGGAGAGAAGAGGGTGGGGTCAATGTAGCTCATCCCGGCTCTCCTCCAGTCTCTTCACCTGTCTTGGCTCCCTCATCCAGGCCTAGAGAAGCAGCCCTTATCTCCTCCAGGCAGGTGCACACTTACACAGCAACTGAAGCCTGGGAAGATTCACGTCTGCTTTTCGTTACATAATTAAAATGGTGAACATTAATTTTTAAAATTGCTTCTCCTAACGTGAATTTTAGACACGATGAGTAACCACATCGGTAGAAAACCCAGGGCTAGAGAACTCAGGGAGGGGGTGACCCTCAGGAGTGACCCTCCTTATGCTCCCAAGGGCAAACACTACTCCCCCAAGGAGAGGCAGTGGCTTCACATGCTGAAGGACTGGCCGTGGGTTCCATAACAAGCCGCTTCTGACTCACAGTTCTTTGCTTTTCACTGGGGCTGCTCTATGTTGTGAAGTACTAGAATCATCCAGTCTAGAATCCCACTCTCTGACCTCTGCCTTCGCTTTTTCCAAATTGCCCTTCATAGGCCAATTAGTCAGGAAACGACAGTCTGCTGGCTCTTACAGGTGTCCATCAGCAACCTCTGGTCTTTGTTCTCTCTTCATCCATGGTAGATGTTATAGGCTGAGTTGTGTCCACCACCGGCCCCGCAAAATTCACATATTTAGGTACCAACCCCCCAGTATCTCAGAATGGAACTGCGCTTGGAGAGAAGGTCTTTAAAGAGGTGATTAAGCTAAAATGAAGCCCTCAGGGTGGGCATTAATCCAATATGACCGGTGTCCTTATAAGAAGGTGTAGAGACACAGAAAAGGTCACGTGAGGACACGGCAAGAAGGGAGCTGTCTACAAGCCAAGGAGAGAGGCCTCAGAGGAAACCTAATCTGCCCACACCTTGATCTTGGACTTCTAGTCTCCAGAACCGCAAGATAACAAATTTCTGTTGTTTAAATCCCCCAGTCCATGGTAGTACTTGCTATGGAGGCCCTGGCCAACGAATAGACTTCATGGACCATGACTGAAGCAACATTCTAAACACCCTCACCTCCTTCTTGATTCATCATTCCTATCGGGCAAAAGACCAAACCCTCTGCGTCTCCCCGCACCTGATCTGGCTGAGACTCGCTAGATAAGATCACCCAGGCAAGTATATTGTGCCACCACAGTCCTACAGTCTCCAGCTAAGGGACATCTCCACTACTACCTGGAGTTCGGACTTCCATTCATCCCACCTGTTTGGCTAAGTTCCTTCTCAGTGCATTTAAGAGACATGAGTGAACAAGACTGACATTGCTCCCTGCTCCTGGGACCTGGTATCACTGTTCCATGGTCAAGTCTCCCGTCCTTAACTATTTCCAACGTTCTCCACTTTGACAAACTTCTATTCCCCCAACCTCAACACATGCATCACATGCCACGTCACAGAGGAAGCAGAAGCCACCAGAAGAGAATTTCTCTTCGCCAAACTAAAAAAAAAAAAAAAAAAAAAAATGTGTACCCCACCCCTCCTCTCCTCCTTTCCTGTTATAGTGAAAAAGGTTTCTCAAGGTGAATCCATTGAACTTTCCAGCTGGGAAAGTTGCCTTTCTTTCCCCAGGCATACTCCTTTAGTCTATGTTGTGACTTTTGGCTCAGTTGTTTATTATCGCCTTGCACAACAAGGACTCACTGCTCGATCACCAGCATTAAGTGCTTAGCATTTAGCTGGTACTCAAGAACCAATGTATTTTTTGGATCCGCTTGTATAAGAGTATACCAAAGGCATCACTGTATAGCTTCTATATAACATGGAATTCTGCAGAACAATCCCGGCAATCTTTCTATGGCAGTTCACACAGATGGACCTAATTTTGTATTTTGGGTGCGACATAGTTCGACGATTGGACAATTCCACGGTTGTTGTTAAGCTTAATGAACAGGGGAGTCCCACTTCCCAAATGGGAACCTCTCGTGCCCAGGGCTGCCTGCAGGAGCCCTGGGCACGAGAGGTTCCCTAGTGAAGCAGCAAAGCCCAGCCTACGTTGTTACAGCAGAGCACATTTGAAGCTCTTTCTGGAGAACCCGAACCTCAGCAAGATGTCTGGCAAATTACAGCTACTCTGTGAAATGCGTAAATAGCTGACATAAATAATCTCTTCCGGCATCTTCACTTAGTATCAGGCCACCTGTGATGATAATCTTTAAGGTACAGGTAAAACAATGGTATAAAGACAAAGACAACTTGTAAGAAAATATATATATATATATATATATATATATATATATATATATATATATAATATTTATATGTAAATATAAAATGAGGGAGATGGAAAGGGGATGTTCTCTGACTTTCAGACATAATTTTCAGCCAAGGAAAATCACAACGCTTCACATCAAAAACTCTTTCCAGTGTGGCCATTCGGTTTGGGTGAGTTAGGAACTTGCCTCACACACAACCTGAAAGGGGGTGTCAAATGACTTAGTAATGAAGAAATATTTCAAGGCAACATTCTTAAAAACAAAAGTTAATGACAAAAAATCCTTGATGAACAAAATATCAAAATTTTAAATAAAGACAAGATCTGGCCTTGAATTACAAAAGCCTGAGAGTTGTACAAGTTGGGTGAAGGGGCAGCAAAATTCGATTTTGACAAATTCCATTTGGTCTACCCATTTTTTTGTCAAAGAAACTGAAGTTCATTTACTTGCTAAATATCCCGAACACTATTCACACGACACTGCCAGAAAGGAGTATGATTTGCTTACTTACCTCTGATAGTGAAGTGTATGTCTCAATACATAGAGAAGCACTTGATGAAAATTTTGATTTAGTCAAAATGGAGACCGAGCCTAAAAATGTGCCAACAAGATAGTTATCACTGTTTTCAGCCGAAGAAAAGATTATCAAAATAATGGCTTGCCATAAAATCATATTTTCAAACTGTGGGAAAAGAATATCATCTGGAATGTGGAAATGAATTAGGGAAAGATGGAGAAAAGAATTAATGTAAATTAAACATGTGTATGCTATTTCTCCAATACCATTTCAGTACTAACGTTAAATTCTCTCAGACGGCAACTCTCTCAAATGAAGATAAATTGAGCAAAATAGTTCTGAAAATGATTCATGAGTTTGTTTTCATCGAAGCCCAGGAAATGATAAATTCTGGGTTTGGTATACATAAAATATTTAACGTTAAAATAATCCGAGTTTTAATACACCTACTTTTCAATATTTTTCCAACAGTTTAACGTTGCAGGAAAAAGTAACCTTTACATTTCAATAAAATCATACATATTGATTCGTGTCCAGACTGTAGATGCGTACCACCTTTCCCTGACCTCGCATCCTTCTCCCCCAGAAACAATCTTGGATCTGCAAACATGCCCCACGAAGTGCACTTTCATCCCGCATCCCGAGGAAATGAGCCCTTTGTAAACCGCTCTGGCTGAAACACTGCTCGACAAAGGAGAGGATCCACGCAGGTACCGACCATGAACATGAAAGGCTCGGTGCGAAGTGCGGCTCAGCTCCCCCTCGGCGGTCAGGCCCGACAAGGGAGGGGTCTGCTCGCTGTCCTCGCGGCCCCACCTTGTCCCGGATTCCGGCGGCGCCCCTCCCGGGAGGGGCTCCCGCTGCCTGCGAAGCTGCGGTTTCCGCGGGACCCGGCGTTAGACGGCCTGGCAGGTTCCGCTGGTGGGCGATGCCGGTTGGGTCGTTACGTTGAGTTCGAGCGCCCCCTTCTGGCCGTTGGGGCGTAGCGAGGGGCCTGGCGCGCGCTGTTTAAGAGCTGGCAACCTGAGGTTTCACTGTGGTCCAGGTGAAGCTGAGAAATTCTCCACTCCTGGTCTCTGCAGACGGCAATGGTGATGGTCAGCGGTAGCTGAGTCTGTTCCTTTGGTTCGCTATGATTTTGGAACCAAAGCCTGGAAAATAAGGACACCTGAATTCTTTTCAGGCATCTGAAAAGCAATGCCTATAAATTAGGCTGGAATGCCAGAATCCAATTCAAGTTTCCTGAGGAAAGTAGACATATCATCAAAATCCAGAAGGCATAAGATCTCTGTTTCTGCTATCAGATTCTCCAGCATATCTTCAGTCGGCTCAGAATGGAGACACAGCTAGTTTAGAGGAAGAGCCTCCTGGAGAAATTTACCCTTTAGCCTTAACCACCAAACCAGGAACTACTGGAGGAAAAGTTGAATATAGAAATTCTTCAGCCCTGTCCTATGGGGATATTGCTGCCCAGAGATTCTTCCAGGGCATCATTCCCCATATGAAGGACTAGGAAGTTGTCAGAAAGAAAACTGAAGTGCACTCTTCCCTTAGTTAATAATCCCTGTAGGAAACAATCAGGACATGATGTTATACTCAACTGATTTTAATCAATTATGTCACTGTTTGCCAGGCTGGAAAAAGCAGTTGACAGTTCTTTCCAGGTGCTTACTGAAAAGGCAAAGAGAAAAATAGAGACTGAGTATTCCAATAATAACCAGAAATTTGTTTCTCAATCTGATATTCTACATCTTACAAATACAGAGAAAATATTTTTGTAATCCATTAAATGGTGGTTGTTGTTCTTTTTTAAAAAATACTCTTCAAAAATCTTTTATATCTTCCCTTAAACCATAATTCACATTGTGTCTTTTGGTCATTTTTATATTATTCTCTCCAATCAACGATATATATTATGTGTTGGTTTTATTCTTTCTGTTTCTAGGATCAGCACGATTATTCTCTTAACGTATATTGTTTTGAGATCCTCCAATGGTAGCCACTGGGCTAGATGCCAAGGACTCATGACTTGATAAGGTATTTTCTTGCCCCACCGCTACCTTGCACACTCCCGAGGAGCTATTCTAGAGGAAAGGGATAGATCTTCAAAGGTGCTTCTATGAGTGGCGGCTAGGAGCCGGGAGGTAGCCATGCTTACTTAGCCTGTGGACAGGGCACATTAGCAGACAAAAAAGAGTGGACCGGGTGCAATGCTGAAGTTATTAAACGCCATAATCGTGAAACACCATAATTTTGGAAGTCCGTAATGGAATAGAGCTCACTGTCCTGGGCTTGGAGGTGAATGAATGGAGATGAGAGGTACAAGGTCCATGGGCGAAAGTTAGTTAATTACATGCGTCTCCCAGTGGTGCAGACTTTCCGTCCACAGGAGCTTCTGGTCAACCTGAGAGGGGACTGGGGATGGCAGGGCTCGGCGCCCAGGTGCTCACGGATGGGCTGTGAGAGATCACCATGTAGCAGCAGCTGGAAGCGGCCAAGGTTTTCCAGCGTCAGGAGCCAGAATGTGAACGTGGCCACACCTCCACCCTCCCTGCCAGCCGATTCCTACCCTGCATTGCTCAAGGCCCTCAGGCATCAGGTCGCACAGAGCAACACACTAAATACGGGGAACCCTGCCCTCACATCTACACCCAAAGAATCCAAGAGTGGAGTTATCAACTAAGTAGAATGCTCAAGCAAGGCCAATAACCACTGTTCCTGCAGAGGGGGCTCCTTAGCACAACGCGGGTTCTGGATGCTAGTTTTCTTAGGAGCAGGTTGGCGACTCCTCCCTTCTCTCCTTAGAGCTCCTCACATGCCCATTAAGTGAAAGCAAAATCAGGCGGCTGGTCTTGCAAAGCTGAGTGCGGTCCTTTCATCCAGAAGAACAGCATATGAGTTCTTGTTTGAGCCTTTGGCAGAAGCAGCCACCTTCAGGCCCTTGTATCCTTGAGTGCTGGTCTTCAGGCTTCCCTCTGCCATGGCCCCAGCCCCCAGTTCTCTTGCGTCGAATTTTGCCAACTTACACTTTGCTTTTCTGTCAGCGCAAAGGTCACTGCCCCTTTTCATTTTCATGACATTCAGACTTATGTTTGTTTTCTTTACGCCTGCACAACTGTCGAGTTTTGCTTTCTAGGAAGGTTGAAACGAGAAAAACCTCTCGAGTCTTGAACATTAGAGAGAAAAACCGTGCAGCCCATTTCCTTGCTTTCACTTCCCTTTGTGTTAACCTCAGGATGACGTAGAACATACATACTGGAGAAGCAGGAAGACAAACCTCGCCCATAGGCCAGTGCCTGAAAAGAAAGGTATAACATTTTTACATGAAAAATCACAAATGGGTAAGGAGAAGAAGGCTATTTCTCCCTGACTTACTAGTCTATCCCTCACCCGCCTCCCTGCATTCTCAGCATGAGAGAGATGAACAAAAAGGAAACGCCATAGAATCCTGCAGACTGAATGAACAACGGAAGTTCACTATTTCCTGTAATATTAACTTCTACCAGGAGATGTCACCATTGAGCGCAACACGTTTCTGGTGATTTCAGTAAGAGACTGAACCATAAAAGCTGCAGTGGCAACGTCCAAAGCATGTGCTTACTAAAAGGTGAAATTGTTGGCAGAAAGAGTAAGGGAGCCCCAGGTAAAGAAAGACAAGATACAGCTTTCAGGACACAAGAGAAATCGTTTCAGGCCCCAGCGATTTTTCCGATTTTCCGTGAACTTGGCCCCACTGGTTCTACTTCCCCAAGCACCCTTCCAGGGAGGTGTCAGAATGGCAAAGGAATGGGAAAACCTCAGTAGGTAACGCACTTTAAGGGAACAAAGGGAGTGCGAAATAGTCTCTACCCGGCGTGGAAATAACCGTATCAGAAGACCTAAATCCGGGGTACAACTCCTAGCGCTGTCTCAAAAGTAAGCAAGACCCTGTTTTCCTCACCCGACATAAGGAGTCCAAGACCCCATCCAGTTTATACTGGTTCTCTGAGCTTGCCTGTAGTCCCTTCCCCTATCTGACCTTCACCTCTGCTTCATTATAATGTTAAAGTCCCCGTCCCAGGAGGATCACGAGCTTCATTAACGTAACACGGGATGCCTGCATAGGTAGGTTTTCTAAGTCACCCCCCCCCCTTTACACGTGATGACAAAGCTCCCCTAAACATTCATCATAAACCTTAAATAAAAAGCACCCGCTCACCCCTGCTGGGGAGTCACGACTTTGGAAGTGTTTCTCCTTACTTGATGCAAATACAGTTCCTGTGTGTGACATCCCCACCTGGTGTAGTCTAGCTGGAACTCACCAAGGAGCAGACTCACCTCAGTTGGGTTACAAAATGATTACAACTGGGTCACTCCCCTACTTACTTAGACAAAACAAACTTTTGCCTTCAGCTTCTGAGAGGGCTGTTGACCCTTTTGATACGTGGTCAGGAAAGGAAGGGATCGCCCCTGAGAATTGGGTCCCTCACACAAACGCTCCAGGGGCAAGGGCAAGGATCTAGGAGCATTAACTGTTTTGCTAACAGAGAAACCAGCGCCCCCACAGCAGGGGAATTCTAATGTCCTCAGGACAAGGTGAGCCTGCCCTCAGGGAGTGAGTCCAGGACAGGCTGGGTTGACGTCACTCAGTCCCTCCAGAGGAAAACTGTTGCCAGAAGTGATAACTACCTTGTCCGTAAAGTGTTGCTGGGAAAATAAGATCATCTTGGAATTATAATCATCATAGCACAAGCACCTTAAAAGAACCAGGCTTCCTGCTGGGGGTACTGGGACAGCCTGAGGAGAACTATAGGCCCCTGGTAAAACAAACAAACAAACAAACAAACAATGGAGGAAAATATATATGTTAGTCCTGACTTTGTGGTCCCAGTGAAGCATAGCCTCAAACCTGACTGAGGTTCCAGAAGGAAGAGGAACATCAGAGAAGCTCATTCATTAATAACCATCAACCTCTGCTGTGATCCAAACGGGAAATAAAACGTAGTCCTTGGTTCTAAGGAGCTTAATTGCCAAAGATGGTCTGGTGAATCCCTAAACAAATATGGAAACCCTAAGGACTGAAGGATCTAGCCTTCCTGTGTAGAGAGTAAGGAAGATAAAAAGGAGCTAAAATTTTGTTCCTAGACAGTTATAACAATAAAAGTGAGTGATTCTCATTTGACTGATAAGAATCCATTGGGATGGACACATGGGAAGTCTCCTGGGAAAATAAACTTCCTTCGTACAAGTAATCATTTAGAATGATGACATATTCTTAGACAACATGGAGAATGCATAAATGAAAACCAAAAAAGGAAGTAAAAGTGGAGGGAAATGTTCAGACAATGAAAATGTCCGCGTTCCCTATTTAAGAGCCATGCTTCGAGGCCGTGCTCAGAGAACCTCGGCCCGAGGTCCCCCAGCCGCCCAGGTCAGCATGCCCAGCAGCCCCCTCGGCTTCCCCATGGCTCTCCTGCGCCCTCTGCTGACCGCCCTGGCGCTGCTCACCTGCCGCCCTGGAGGCTCTCTGGGCTGTGCCCTGCCTGGGAGCCACGCGCAGGTTAGCAGGGACAACTTGGTGCTCCTGGGCCAGATGCGGAGACTGTCCCCTTTCTTGTGCCTGCGGGCCAGAAAAGACTTCCGCTTCCCGCTGGAGATGCTGGAGGGCGGCCAGCTCCGGGAGGCCCAGGCCGCCGCCGCCGTCCTGCGGGAGCTGCTCCAGCAGACCTTCAACCTGTTGCACACGGAGCGCTCCTCGGCGGCCTGGAGCCCCGCGCCGCTGCACGGACTCCGCTCTGGCCTCCACCTGCAGCTGGAAGCCCTGGATGCCTGCTTGGTGAATCCTCAGGAAAGGGTAGGAGTGGGGGAAGGAAGAAAAGCCAAGTTCCCAAGTTTGATCTTGGCCCTGGATCATGGCCAGCAGGGGGCGAACTTCCCTGTGAGGGTTTTGTTCTCCCACTGAGTAAACTGGGTTCCCCTGTTTCCCTTCATGTTCAGCACTTAGCTCATCATCGCCATGGGGGCATTCACTCGGGTCCCCCAGCTATTCATCATGACACAGAAACAAGCCAGCCTACATGGTTTTGAAAAACATAGAATTCCCGTTTAACTTTTGCTCTCTGCCCGTGGCTTTCTACTCTTAACAGAAATCTTGAAGCTAGAAACCACAACAGAACCAGAGCACCCTTGTGGATGGGCAGGAGGTTGAGGGAACGAAAAAATTGTGTAGGAGTGAATGGATTCAGTAAAGTAGGGTGGGGGAAAGGGTGAGGGGCAGGGGGGAAGAGTGCCAGGTGTCAGGATCGGCCAATAAATTCCATGTTTTCCCCCACTTCACTCTGGGAGATGATTCCCCTCAGACATTCCACCTGCCACTGTGTGCCGACTGGCTATAAATGGGTAACACCCCTGACGCGGGTACCAAAAATTTTGATATTTTCTAACATCTCTCAACTTCATGGAAATGCCAGCTTTTAACAGGCATTTTCTGGTAAGTTGTATGATTGTGCCAAAGGACTCAATAGACGAGTATATTCTGATTAGATTTACGTTAAAGAGTAAGGATTACAAAGTTTTTCAGAATAAAAACCTCAAGGAGTTTCCTTTGATGAGAATTTAATATATCAAGCAATATTAATAAAATGGAAAGGAGAACATGTTTTCTAAATGCTAATACAATGTGAAGGCAAATATTGGTTATATAAAAATATAAATAGAGATAGGACAAATGCAAGAATAAATAAATAAATAAATAAATAAATAAACGAATAAATAAACAACAAATAAATAACACCTGTGCCAACATTGCTTAGGGACTGAGGCCTTGGGAGATGAATATTTTTAACATATTCTTGCTTAATACTACTGACAAAGTAGTCACTGGATTAAATATGCTCTACTAAAGCAGGAATGAGAGTCTCTTGAAGTGAGCAGACATAGTGCAGGGTGATGTGGCACGTCAGGCAATGAGAATCACTTCAAGGTGACCCCAGGTCTCCATCCTTGATGGCCAAGCTGTCTTGCAAGGTCACCGAGGAGGACAAGGCTCTCATGATTTCCAGTCTGACAATTTCCCAGGCGCAGTCACTGTATCCCTGGTCCTCCAGGTAGACGCGGATGTCCTGGAAGTACCTCTTGATGGCCAGGGCAGGGTCGTGCATCCCCGGGGCGCGCTCTCCCTCGCCCGTGGCCTGCACCAAGCAGGCGTCCAGGGCTTCCAGCTGCCGGTGGAGGCCAGAGCGGAGTCCGTGCAGCGGCGCGGGGCTCCAGGCCGCCGAGGAGCGCTCCGTGTGCAACAGGTTGAAGGTCTGCTGGAGCAGCTCCCGCAGGACGGCGGCGGCGGCCTGGGCCTCCCGGAGCTGGCCGCCCTCCAGCATCTCCAGCGGGAAGCGGAAGTCTTTTCTGGCCCGCAGGCACAAGAAAGGGGACAGTCTCCGCATCTGGCCCAGGAGCACCAAGTTGTCCCTGCTAACCTGCGCGTGGCTCCCAGGCAGGGCACAGCCCAGAGAGCCTCCAGGGCGGCAGGTGAGCAGCGCCAGGGCGGTCAGCAGAGGGCGCAGGAGAGCCATGGGGAAGCCGAGGGGGCTGCTGGGCGGGCTGAGCTGGGCGGCTGGGGGACCTCGGGGCCGAGGTTCTCTGAGCACGGCCTCGAAGCATGGCTCTTAAATAGGGAACGCGGACAATTTCATTTTCTGAACATCCTCTCCACTTTTACTTCCTTTTTTTGTTTTCATTTATGCATTCGCCATGTTGTCTAAGAAGATGTCATCATTCTAAGTGAATAATTGTACGATGGAAGTTTATTTTCCCAGGAGACTTCCCATGTGTCCATCCCAATGGATTCTTATCAAATGAGAATCATCTTTGTCCTAAAGACTGAAGTGAGTAGGTATGTAAACACACAGAGACACACTCACTCACTTTTATTGTTTTAACTGTCTAGGAACAAAATTTTAGCTCCTTTTTATCTTCCTTACTCTCTACACAGGAAGGCTAGATCCTTCAGTCCTTAGGGCTTCTATATTTGTTTAGGGATTCACCAGACCATCTTTGGCGATTAAGCTCCTTAGAACCAAGGACTACGTTTTATTTCCCGTTTGGATCACAGCAGAGGTTGATGGTTATTAATGAATGAGCTTCTCTGATGTTCCTCTTCCTTCTGGAACCTCAGTCAGGTTTGAGGCTATGCTTCACTGGGACCACAAAGTCAGGACTAACATATATATTTTCCTCCACAGTTTGTTTGTTTGTTTGTTTGTTTGTTTGTTTGTTTTACCAGGGGCCTATAGTTCTCCTCAGGCTGTCCCAGTACCCCCAGCAGGAAGCCTGGTTCTTTTAAGGTGCTTGTGCTTTGATGATTATAATTCCAAGATGATCTTATTTTCCCAGCAACACTTTACGGACAAGGTAGTTATCACTTCTGGCAACAGTTTTCCTCTGGAGGGACTGAGTGACGTCAACCCAACCTGTCCTGGACTCACTCCCTGAGGGCAGGCTCACCTGTCCTGAGGACATTAGAATTCCCCTGCTGTGGGGGCGCTGGTTTCTCTGTTAGCAAAACAGTTAATGCTCCTAGATCCTTGCCCTTGCCCCTGGAGCGTTTGTGTGAGGGACCCAATTCTCAGGGGCGATCCCTTCCTTTCCTGACCACGTATCAAAAGGGTCAACAGCCCTCTCAGAAGCTGAAGGCAAAAGTTTGTTTTGTCTAAGTAAGTAGGGGAGTGACCCAGTTGTAATCATTTTGTAACCCAACTGAGGTGAGTCTGCTCCTTGGTGAGTTCCAGCTAGACTACACCAGGTGGGGATGTCACACACAGGAACTGTATTTGCATCAAGTAAGGAGAAACACTTCCAAAGTCGTGACTCCCCAGCAGGGGTGAGCGGGTGCTTTTTATTTAAGGTTTATGATGAATGTTTAGGGGAGCTTTGTCATCACGTGTAAAGGGGGGGGGGGTGACTTAGAAAACCTACCTATGCAGGCATCCCGTGTTACGTTAATGAAGCTCGTGATCCTCCTGGGACGGGGACTTTAACATTATAATGAAGCAGAGGTGAAGGTCAGATAGGGGAAGGGACTACAGGCAAGCTCAGAGAACCAGTATAAACTGGATGGGGTCTTGGACTCCTTATGTCGGGTGAGGAAAACAGGGTCTTGCTTACTTTTGAGACAGCGCTAGGAGTTGTACCCCGGATTTAGGTCTTCTGATACGGTTATTTCCACGCCGGGTAGAGACTATTTCGCACTCCCTTTGTTCCCTTAAAGTGCGTTACCTACTGAGGTTTTCCCATTCCTTTGCCATTCTGACACCTCCCTGGAAGGGTGCTTGGGGAAGTAGAACCAGTGGGGCCAAGTTCACGGAAAATCGGAAAAATCGCTGGGGCCTGAAACGATTTCTCTTGTGTCCTGAAAGCTGTATCTTGTCTTTCTTTACCTGGGGCTCCCTTACTCTTTCTGCCAACAATTTCACCTTTTAGTAAGCACATGCTTTGGACGTTGCCACTGCAGCTTTTATGGTTCAGTCTCTTACTGAAATCACCAGAAACGTGTTGCGCTCAATGGTGACATCTCCTGGTAGAAGTTAATATTACAGGAAATAGTGAACTTCCGTTGTTCATTCAGTCTGCAGGATTCTATGGCGTTTCCTTTTTGTTCATCTCTCTCATGCTGAGAATGCAGGGAGGCGGGTGAGGGATAGACTAGTAAGTCAGGGAGAAATAGCCTTCTTCTCCTTACCCATTTGTGATTTTTCATGTAAAAATGTTATACCTTTCTTTTCAGGCACTGGCCTATGGGCGAGGTTTGTCTTCCTGCTTCTCCAGTATGTATGTTCTACATCATCCTGAGGTTAACACAAAGGGAAGTGAAAGCAAGGAAATGGGCTGCACGGTTTTTCTCTCTAATGTTCAAGACTCGAGAGGTTTTTCTCGTTTCAACCTTCCTAGAAAGCAAAACTCGACAGTTGTGCAGGCGTAAAGAAAACAAACATAAGTCTGAATGTCATGAAAATGAAAAGGGGCAGTGACCTTTGCGCTGACAGAAAAGCAAAGTGTAAGTTGGCAAAATTCGACGCAAGAGAACTGGGGGCTGGGGCCATGGCAGAGGGAAGCCTGAAGACCAGCACTCAAGGATACAAGGGCCTGAAGGTGGCTGCTTCTGCCAAAGGCTCAAACAAGAACTCATATGCTGTTCTTCTGGATGAAAGGACCGCACTCAGCTTTGCAAGACCAGCCGCCTGATTTTGCTTTCACTTAATGGGCATGTGAGGAGCTCTAAGGAGAGAAGGGAGGAGTCGCCAACCTGCTCCTAAGAAAACTAGCATCCAGAACCCGCGTTGTGCTAAGGAGCCCCCTCTGCAGGAACAGTGGTTATTGGCCTTGCTTGAGCATTCTACTTAGTTGATAACTCCACTCTTGGATTCTTTGGGTGTAGATGTGAGGGCAGGGTTCCCCGTATTTAGTGTGTTGCTCTGTGCGACCTGATGCCTGAGGGCCTTGAGCAATGCAGGGTAGGAATCGGCTGGCAGGGAGGGTGGAGGTGTGGCCACGTTCACATTCTGGCTCCTGACGCTGGAAAACCTTGGCCGCTTCCAGCTGCTGCTACATGGTGATCTCTCACAGCCCATCCGTGAGCACCTGGGCGCCGAGCCCTGCCATCCCCAGTCCCCTCTCAGGTTGACCAGAAGCTCCTGTGGACGGAAAGTCTGCACCACTGGGAGACGCATGTAATTAACTAACTTTCGCCCATGGACCTTGTACCTCTCATCTCCATTCATTCACCTCCAAGCCCAGGACAGTGAGCTCTATTCCATTACGGACTTCCAAAATTATGGTGTTTCACGATTATGGCGTTTAATAACTTCAGCATTGCACCCGGTCCACTCTTTTTTGTCTGCTAATGTGCCCTGTCCACAGGCTAAGTAAGCATGGCTACCTCCCGGCTCCTAGCCGCCACTCATAGAAGCACCTTTGAAGATCTATCCCTTTCCTCTAGAATAGCTCCTCGGGAGTGTGCAAGGTAGCGGTGGGGCAAGAAAATACCTTATCAAGTCATGAGTCCTTGGCATCTAGCCCAGTGGCTACCATTGGAGGATCTCAAAACAATATACATTAAGAGAATAATCGTGCTGATCGTAAAAACAGAAAGAATAATACCAACACATAATATATATCGTTGATTTGAGAGAATAATATAAAAATGACCAAAAGACACAATGTGAATTATGGTTCAAGGGAGGTTATAAAAGAGTTTTGAAGAGTGTTTTTTAAAAAAACAACAACCACCATTTGATTACAAAAATATTTTCTCTGTATTTGCAAGATGTAGAATATCAGATTGAGAAACAAACTCCTGGTTATTATTGGAATACTCACTCTCTTACAGTCTTCAACACATCTAATTTTATGAGTTGGCCTATGTTTTCAGCTTGCCATGATTATTTTTCACAGCATTGTGAGAGTGAGCACTCTCGAAGCCAGAAGAGGCTGGTAGTAACTGGAAGAAACTGGAAGGCAATACCAAGGAGGTGCTAGGTCCCGGGCCAAATCTTTTATAACCTTGGGTGCCAGTCTGAGAGTGTATTCAGTTAGGGAAATCCTTTGTGCTGAAGATGATTATAATTTCTGTGTATTATGCTAATAAAAGTGTTTCTAGGAATTCGTGAAAACTGTTGGGAGATTTCCAGACCTGCAAAAGTTAAGGATGTGGTGACGTCCAAGCCTATCTCTCTAAAGAGGAAAAGGAAACTCATCTAAGATCTGGGGTAAAACTGGAGTAAAGAGAGACTGAACGAGGTGATATGTCCCTCCCATTTTGATGGTCTTTCCTACTTTCCACCTACAACCATTTGTGACCATTCCATAACTAAATATATGCCTGGAATTTGATGTTGGAGTATGCTTTCTCTGGCTCAGTTGCCTTGGGCAGCAGAGTGCTTTAGATGGATAACTTTTGCCTAGTTTACTCTGCATTTTATTAAATCCTGGGGCTTTGGTCCCACTTCCTCCCCTTTTTATTTGTATACAGTTGGGATCCTCTTTGTTGTGTTATTACATTCAGTGCTGTCCAGGTAGACTGATGTTTAAACACACACACACACACACACACACACACACACACAAAAATTATGTAAGGAAACCTGACATCCAGCCCACAAAAGAGATTGATTCTTGTTTTTATGTATTCCCACCATTCTAAACCAATTATTAGAATGAAGAGACTTCAGGGGCCACCTGAGTGGCTTAGTTGGTTAAGCGTCCGACTTCGGCTCAGGTCATGATCTCTCAGTTCACGAGTTTGAGCTCCACATCGGGCCTGTGCTGAGAGCCTGGAGGCTGCTTCAGATTCTATGTTTCCCTCTCTCTCTCTCTCTGGCCCTGCTTGCATTCTGTCTCTCAAAAACAAATAAACGTTTTTAAAAAATTAGAATGGAGAGACATCAGGGACGGGAACTCTCAGGAAATATTAGCTCAACAATCTATGAGAACTGGCAGGTCAGAGAGTAAAGTAGAGTGGAGATTTGGGATTTTATCCAAAAGTCACAGACCATACACTTAGGTGTTGTAGAAGATCCAGGGTAAAATCCCAAGACTTTGATTCAGGGCCATGGAAGAGCTCACTAAGAGAGTTCAGGCCACCCAAAGGGCATAGTCTCTCAACACTGTTCCTCAGCCACCTTCCCATCCCAAGGGTCTCTGGACAAGCTCTCCCTTGGGTTAGATGCATAGAGAATAATGCTGAGCCTCAGATACACTAATCAGATACTGGATTTGTCCTCAGGAAGTGACACACTATAAGACAGAGCAGATGTATCTGAACATCTGAGAATCTGTGCCCCTTTTCAGGAGAGGTCACTGTCTGAAATATCAGTAAAGGACCACATGCACGAACACTTCTTTATTTGAATATGACAAATATCAGTAGAAAGTATTTGTATCTACCTTAAAAATGAATAATATGGAAGCAGCAGAGATCTCAGTCAAACCAATGTAGAAAGTCACACATTTCATTAATAATGTTTGTTGCCTCTTTAGAATGAAAAGGGCAATAGGGCGCCTGGGTGGCTCAGTTGGTTAAGCGTCGGACTCTTGATTTCGGCTCAAGTCATGATTTCATGGCTGTGAGACTGAGCCCTGCATCAGGCCCCACGTCAGCCCTGTGTGGAGCCTACTTGGGATTCTCTCTCTTTCCGTCTCTCTCTGCCCCTCCCCTGCTTGTGCGCGCTCTCTCTCTCTCTCTCTCTCTCTCTCTCTCTCTCTCTCTCCCTTAAAATAAAAACATTTAAAAAAACAAGAAGGGAAAACAACAGGTTCTGACCTCATGTTTTTGGTCCTCTAGCAGCAAAGCAGAGGCAGGAAGCAAAGAGCAGAGGCCTTAAAGCACACAGCTCTGCCCCTGGAACCTAGGCTCTCCCCAGTTTAATCTTACTTCTCTTTTGCATAAAGTCCCTGGTCCGTAAGTGCTAACAATGTCGCCACCCACAGCTGGTCCTTTTTGAAAAGCAGGAATGCTCAGAGGAGAGACTTACAGCAAGACATCAGAACTTGGGGCACTTGGAATCCAGAGGTGCCTCCGCGGGCAAGCTGGGTCCTGCGTCTTACCCACTGGTAGAGTGTGTGAGATGGAGAAGGAGAGCTATTGTTTTGACAGCAAAATTTTGGGGTGACAACTTTGGACAAATGAACTTCCCTAAGTTTCAGACTCCGTTATGTAAGAGAGTCCCCAGTCCATAAACCTCACAGGGGTTTTTATGACCTCCTGGGACAATGTGTGTGAAAACACTTTAAAATGACAAAGCCCTATACACGTGTGGACCTTGTTATTATTGTCATTGAATCTTTGACCCTGAATCCTCATTCCTGGGTATTAATCTCGAGTCTGTTCTCAATGGAACATCCTGCTTAGCCACCTACATACTCTTTGCTCCTACTTTCACTTGAGGCACCCAGGTTCCTACCTTCTCAGTTCAGAGAACTCACCCAAAAGGCACGAATGTGGCACTAGACCTACTTTTTCTTCAGAAAAGATGATTCATCTCTTCCATTGTTATGGGCATCCCTCTTGCTAGCTTCTCTGTAGAATTCCAGAGTCCCAGGGCAGCATGGAGTTGGCATGAGATAGAACCATAGGGAACAGAATCTGAGAGGCAGCCTTGGGGTAAGGGATAAAAAGAGTATCATAAAGTCAGGGATGTGAAGGAATGTGACCTCCCAAGGCCTGCCTGGTGGGCTGTCCCCATTCTCCTCCTGGTGTACCTTTCTACCTCTTAGGTTTTATGACACCACCATAAGCTCCCTTACGAGGACTGCCTTCTATGCCATGGCTCTGAGAAACAGACAAAGTGCGACTTGGCGAATCACTCACAGAATGAAATATCAAGAGGCCCAGGGGAGAAGCTAGACTAGAAAGATCCCGGATGTCTTCCCAGGACACAATGTGGGCCAAAAGATGAGGCAGGTCAACAAGACTGTGAGGACGCACAGTATTGTGAGAGCCCCATCCTGGGAAGCCCCATATCCATACACAAGGAGACAAGTGGCTCCCTTACTGTCACTAGCGTTACCAGAATGCCTCACGGAGGCTTTCTTTCCTTCATCCAGGCCATCGACAGAGCCAAGAAGCCCCTGTTGGGCAGTTATGTGGGCATCAGAGGTGGGGCCCACTCCTCAAAGTTCTTGAGTAAAAACCAACCACTTTAATGTGGCGAAGACCCAACCCTGACTTTTTCTTCCCCATCTACCCATGTTTCAAGAGCTTACTCTACAGCCATGCCTGCAACGCCCTCTGGAGAACACCCTCAAGCAGGTCAGGGAGAAGAGGCAACCACAAAAAATTCAGCCCCTGGCCTGCAGAGCTCTGTTGCCCTTCCCTCACCTGTGGACAAGGGAAGGCCAGATGGCCAGGAGGGGCCCCTTCCATTATGCTCACAGGCTTGCAGGGCTCCCTCAGACCAAGGAGCATAGCAAACAGGACAAAAACGTCATTAACAGCCAAAGAGAGAGAGGACTCTAGGAGACCCTCACCGGGAGAAGATGAAACAGAGGATGCAGGAACGGAGACCACCCACTTCCAGAAGAGGAGATGGGAGATTAGTGGAGGCTCTTAGGCACAAGAAGCCCAAGTTCATGCACAGGCTCCACTAAAGAATAACAGCAAAAAGAGAAGGAGGGATTTCTTTGCACTTTCAGATACTTCCAAGAGTGAGGGAACAAAAACATCTCACTTTCATGCTCCCTAGGGAGCCTATGTCCCCATTCTGATGATAGCAACAGCATTCTGGGCCAAGGATGGCAGGTCCATCCTGCAGGTGACCTTGACACCTGCCTTAGGCTCTATCTCCGTGTGGGCATGTGGGTGTGTGCAGGGGGGTATTTTCTCTCATCAGCTAGGAAGTCCTCCCCCTTCTACTCCCAAGAAAATGTCTCTCAAAGAAATGTTTCCAGGGGCACCTGGGTGGCTCAGCTGGTTAAGCATCTGACTTCGGCTCAGGTCATGATCTCTCGATTTGGGAGTTCGAGCCCTGGGTTGGGCTCTGTGCTGACAGTTCAGAGCCTGGAGCCTGCTTTGGATTCTGTGTCTTCCCTCCCCCCACCACCCTGTGCCCCTCCCATGCTCATGCTCTGTCTCTCTCTGTCTCTCGATAATAAATAAAATTAACAAATTTTTAGAAAGGTTTCCATAAAATTAGAAAAATTTCATTGTTTCTCACACTACCCAGGTGCCTCTGAAACAAAATTTTAATTCAACAATGAGTTCTCCCCACTGAGTGGGGACCGTAAGAAGGAGAAGTCATCCCTGTGGAGAATCTACATGGTGCCTGGGTTGATGACATTGGCATAGGGCCAAGGGATCATACAGCCTTCAGTGATGAGATAGTTCATGGTATAGTCACATAGCATCGGCAAAAACATGAGGCAGATGGTGAGGAAAAATTTGGAGGGTGAGTGTGTATGAAAGATGAAAAGTGAGTGAAGATGGGAAAAAATCTAGCTAGTGGGAAGGAATGAGAATATTTCCATCATTACTTACTGAGACAACTCTCACTCCTCAGCCAAATGCACACACAACTTGACCCAGGTTCCTCCCACGGACACTGCAGAACACATTAGTGCCCTCTCATCACTGGTTTACAGGCGGGGCATGTCTCTGAGCACAAAGACCACATCTGACAAATCCCTTTTTGGGTAAGTGTCATCCTTACCGTCATTGTGTATGACATTGTGCGGGATCTTGTCCTTGGTGCAGAGTTGGCCTCTCAGTGTTGGGCCATCATCCTCTGTGATCTTTGTGTGCTCGGTGGAGCCATGGGATATCTCCCTCGGTTATCTCTCAGGCAACATAAGTAAGTCCTGCGGTTCGTGGCAAGAGTAGTTTTTCTGGCCTCACCTTGGATCACTGCTCAGCCCATTGATGTCAACATGGTCAAGTGATCGAAATCATTCTCTGTATTCCTCTACATCCATGTGGTTGGGGTCAACACCGTTAAAGGTCTGAGTGGAGTCACTGCTGAAAAAGAAGAACCGTAAAATAGTCACCAAGGAGGAGAGTCATCATAAAATTAAGTAGAAAAAAGAGCCACTGGAGCCACCTGTTGTGCCGTTGCCACCTGGAGGAGACAAGAGGATGGGGTCAATGTAGCTCATCCTGACTCTACTCCAGTCTCTTGGCTCCCATATCCAGGCCTAGAGAAGCAGCCCTTATCTCCTCCAGGCAGGTGCGCACTTACACAGCAATATAAGCCTAGGAAGATTAATGTCTGTTTTTTTGTTACATAATTAATAATACTGAATTTAATTTTAAAAATTTGATTCTCCTAACGTGGACTTCAGACGGGATGAGTAACCACATAGGTAGAAAACCCAGGGCTAGAGAACTCCGGGAGGAGGTGACCCTCAGGAGTGACCCTTCTTATGCTCCCAAGGGCAAACACTAATCCAAGGAGAGGTAGTGGCTTCATGTGCTGAAGGACTGGCTGTGGGTCCCATAACAAGTCATATCTGGCTCCCAGATCTGTACTTTTCTCCAGAAGCACACATGGGGTTGGGTAATCAGACAAGCTGTGCGCTCAAAAAGGGCTACTAATAGATCTTCCAAAATTGGGTGGTGGGGGAGTGGGGGAGGGGACGGATCCCTTGAACTAGCTCTGCTTCTGTGTTCCCCCTTCTCTTTCCCAAACTCTTGCCCACATTGTCTGTGTGGCAATTTCTCAGTTGCTTTTAAGTTTAAACAGTGTGTCGATGTAAGTGTCATGTAAATGTCTTATACCTGAGAGTCTTTCTCTAACAAAGAGGCCATGAAGTAAAACTTATTGGTTGCAATACATACACTTTGCAAATAAGTACTACTAACTGTCCACCAAAAAAGGACTATATTAGTTTATATTCAAGACCGCATCGGGCTGCCTAGGTGGCTCAGTCAGTTGAGTGTCTGACTCAGGTCACGGTCCCCGGGTTGTGGAATCAAGCCCCACTTCAGAGTCTGCTTCAGATTCTTTTTCTCTCTCCCTCTGCCCCTCTCCCTCACTTGTACTCTCTCTCACTCAAAAATAATAAATAAATAAGTAAATAAGTAAGTAAATAAATAAAATAAGCAGTTTTTTTAAGAGTGTATAAATTATTAGGTTCCCACACATTGACAAGCACAGGATCTTATATTTTTCTTTCTTTTTTGTTTTTCAGTTTTTGCCAATCTGACAGGTGACAAATAGCGTCTGCTAGCAACCATGAGTTGTCCTTTTCCGCACGGTTAGTAGTTACGATCAGTCACAGTGCAGTCAGGAAAACAAAGTTTACTCCAACTTTCCAGTCCATGTTCTGTGATTGGTATGGAGTAACTTCAAAAGAAAAATCTGCTGGCAAAGCAGAAATATAGCCGAAGGAACTGGAGCCCCAACATCACAAAGCAGAGCTGAGAAGAACAGATTTGGAGCTGACTTCGGCTTTAAGAGCCCCGTATTTCCATATTCATTGGCAACCCAGGCAGGGTTTCCTACGCACAGACAATGCATCCATTGCTTTTGTGTTGTCTTTTTCTTCATTATTTAAAGAAATTCATTATTCATTTTTCATTTCTTTAGACACACACACTGTGTAGCAGACATACACACACACACACACACACACACACACACACACACACAGTCTGTAAGATCTTCAGTTAGATTCCGGATGTGTGGCTCCACCTTTCTGGCTGCGCATTCCTAGGTTCATTGGTGACATCTAAAGGTGTGGTTTTCCTGTGTTCAGTACCTTGAATTCTTTTCAGTTTAAACTTATGAACTACAGGGGCGCCTGGGTGGCTCAGTCGGTTGAGCGTCCGACTTCAGCTCAGGTCACGATCTCGCGGTCCGTGAGTTCGAGCCCCTTGTCGGGCTCTGGGCTGATGGCTCGAAGCCTAGAGCCTGCTTCTGATTCTGTGTCTCCCTCTCTCTCTGCCCTTCCCCCGTTCATGCTCTGTCTCTCTCTCTGTCTCAAAAATAAATAAACGTTAAAAAAAAATTAAAAAAAAAAAAAACTTATGAACTAGGTCCTGACCCAATCTAGCTTTCAGGACTTTACACCTTTTTGAGGATGTATTCTAAAGTTCTGGAATCACATATCCAATAGACTATTTGATAGGTGGTATCTAATGAGCGCTTCAAATTTATGTTATTCCAAATTGAAATCTCCTTTTAAAAACCTGGAAAACAGGGCACCTGGGTGGCTCAGTCGGTTAAGCGTCAGACTTTGCTCAGGTCATGATCTCACAGTTTGTGAGTTTGAGCTCCGCATCGGGCTCTGTGATGACAGCTCAGAGCCTGGAGCCTGCTTGGGATTCTGTGTCCCCCTCTCTCTCTGCCCCCGCCCTGCTTATGCGCTGTCTCTCTCTCTCTCTCCTTTATAATTAAACAATAAAAAAAAAACAATAGCTGGAAACCAAATGAAAGCAAACACATGTAACCTTCTTTTCTTATTTCTTCCCCTTCAATTAATGGCAGTTCCGTATTTCCAGGTCCTCAGGTTAAAATACAAGAAATCAGTCTCAACTCCTCTTTCTTGCACATCATGTATTGAATTTGATTGTAATTGAGGTTTTAGACAATTGAAGTTTTTCATCCATGAACTTGCTAAAGTTCTGCATTTTGAGCACAAGACTCCTAAAATCTACTGAAATAGCTATGGTGTGAGCCTCCTTGAATTATTAGATAAACTCTACTGGATTATGATTTATCAATTATTAACATGCCTTCTGATTTATTTTACTAATATTTTACTTGGTTTGCATCCATAGTTTTATTTTTTTTAATATCAAGAGTTGGATGCTCAACTGACTGAGCCACCCAGGCACCCCTTAAATCTGAGTTTCTTATTTAATCCTTTAAAAAGTACTTGAATCACAGGGCATCTGGGTGACTCAGTTGGTTAAGCATCCAACTTCAGCTTAGGTCATGGTCTCATGGTTTGTGGGTTCGAGCCTTGCATAGGGTTCTGTGCTGACAGCCCAGAGCCTGGAGCCTGCTTCAGATTCTGTGTCTTCCTCTCTCTGCCCCTCCCCTGCTCCATGCTCTGTCTCTGTTCAAAAATAAATAAACATTTAAAAAAAAAAGTACTTGAATTAGGAATTTATTTTTCTCAAAAAAGAAAGTGGATGAGTCTTTACTTTTTCCCATGATCTGTTAAAAATAATTTTAATATATTCACTGGAGTTTTCTGATAAATTTCCTACTTTACCACTTCTTTATGATAATTCTCCGAACACTTTGTTCATCCTGAGTTAGATGCTGAAAGTGACCATCCATAGGAAAGAGCAGGAAGGCCCAAAATTCTTGTGAAAAGTTTCCTCTAGACACGTTTTCAGGTTACTTATGTAAATTTTACCTTTAAATCCACCTATATTCCTCTGTCTCCCTCACTTATCAAGACACTTACAGGGATGCCACTCAAATATTTTGCAAATAAAACAGAATAAATGACATGTCAATATGTAATTCTAAGCCAAACCTTGATACTTGACTACTTGAAATATGTCAAAAAATCTCATCTATAGCAAGCACGTTTATTCACCACCATGGATTGAGGTTTGGTTGAGATTTGAGCATGTAGTTTCCAGTTAAACACACTGGAAATAAGGTGTGTTCCCTGTCCTAAAAAAGTATGATACTCTAAAAAAAATTTTTTTTAATCAGTATGTCGAAGCACTGTGCAAAAACTATTGTTATTGAGCTATATCCTGCAGTCATGAGCCAGGGTGTATTTATGAAAACTGACCCCCCAAATCCTACCAAGTGTTTATACATTTCATTTAATTTATTTCAACTTTTATCATTCTAATGATTTCCGGTGGTCCTGCACTTTTCAAGATCAAAGTCTTGCCCTTTACTCTTATCTCCCCCTTAGCCCACACTGGTCGTTATAATTGAGGGTCACTGACATGCTTGTGGTTAATTGACGCCTTGGGGCAAAAGCGCTTCTACAGTTCCTACTCCCACCCAGTATTCTGCACAGTGTTAGACATTTTGTAGGTCCTCAGGGTTGTTAGTAAAAGTGACAACTGTAAAAAACTTAAAATAGTTGTGCCAGTAAGAAAGTTCAAAAACTTCTGTCCTATATTCCATTTTTTCCTCATGGGTTACTCTGGTCTTCTCAGGTGACTTATAAATTTGATAACAAGGCATTTTCTTAATCTTTCCCTCAATTTGCAGCATGATTGGGGCAATTATTTTCATTGTCCTGTTGTATAGTTTTTGCAGCTTCAAAACAGGAATAATGAGAATACCATATTCCATTCAAAGTACCGTTCCGTGAAAAGACAACAACTCACAAAGTTACCAAAATTGAATAAATGGCAGAAAGCATCAGGGATGTGTTTCTGTTGTTGTTGTCATTTTAAATTTACATTCAAGTTAGTTAGCATATGGTGCAAGAATGATTTCAGGAGTAGACTCCAATGATTCATCTCCTATGTATAACACCCATTGCTCATCCCAAAAAATGTCCATCCCCCCACCAACACCACTCCAGCAGCCCTGTTTGTTCTCTGTATTTAAGAGTCTCTTATGTTTTGTCCCCCTCCCTGTTTTTATATCATTTTTGCTTCCCTTCCCTTATGTTCATCTGTTTTGTCCCTTAAAGTCCTCATATGAGTAAAGTCATGTGATATTTGTCTTTCGCTTAGCGTAATACCCTCCAGTTCCATCCACGAAGTTGCAAATGGCCAGATTTCATTCTTTTTGATTGCTGAGTAATATTGCATTGTATATATATATATATATATATACACACACACACACATATATACATATATATATATATGTGTGTATATATATATATACCACATCTTCTTTATCCATTCATCAGTCAATAGACATTTGGGCTCTTTCCATACTTTGGCTACTGTCAATAGCACTGCTATAAACATTGGGGTGCATGTGCAACTTTGAAAAAGCACCCCTGGGGCACCTGGGTGGCTCAGTCGGTTAAGCGTCTGACTTCGGCTCAGGTTATGATCTCACGGTTCAGTTCGTGAGCTCGAGCCCTGCATCGGGCTCTGTACTGATAGCTCAGAGCCTGGTGCCTGCTTCCGATTCTGTGTCTCCCTCTCTCTCTGCCCCTCCCTGCTCATGCTCTGTCTCTCTCTCAAAAATAAACATTAAAAAAAAATTTTATTAAAAAAATTAAAAAAAAAAAAAGAAAAACCACCCCTTTGGATAAACACCTAGTAGTGCAATTGCTGGGTTGTAAGGTAGTTCTATTTTCAATTTTTTGAGGAACCTCCATACTGTTTTCCAGAGTGACTGCACCAGCTTGCATTCCCACCAGCAGGGCAAAAGGGTTCCTCTTTCTTCGCATCTTTACCAATATCTGTTGTTGCCTGAGTTGTTCATGTTAGCCATTCTGACAGGTGTGAGGTGGTATCTCATTGTGGTTTTGATTTGTATTTCCCTGACGATGAGTGATGTGGAGCAGTTTTTCATGTGTCTGTTGGCTCTCTTGATGTCTTCTTTGGAGAAGTGTCTATTCATGTCTTTTGCCCCTTTCTTCACCGGATTATTTCTGTTTAGGGTATTAAGTTTGATAAGTTCTTTATAGATTTTGGATACTAACCCTTTATCTGTCATTTGCAAATATCTTCTCCCATTCTGTTGCTTGCCTTTTAGTTTTACTGATTATTTCCTTCACTGTGCAAATCTTTTTATTTTGATGAGGTCCCAAGAGTTCATTTTTGCTTTTGTTTCCCTTGCCTCCAGAGACATGTCGAATAAGAAGTTGCTGTGGCCAAGGTGAAAGAGGTTTTTGGCTCCTTTCTCTGCTAGGATTTTGATGGCTTCCTGTCTTACATTTATGTCTTTCATTCATTTTGAGTTTATTCTTATGTAAGGTGTAAGAAAGTAGTCCAGGTTCATTCTTCTGCAAGTCGCTGTCCAATTCTCCCAACACCATTTGCTGAAAAGACTGTCTTTACGCCATTGGATATTCTTTCCTGCTTTGTCAAAAATTGTCCGGCCAACTATGGCCATACATTTGTGGGTCCATTTCTGGGTTCTCTACTCTGTTCCATTGATCTATGTGTCTGTTTTTGTGCCAGTACCATACTGTCTTGATGATTACAGCTTTGTAATACCTCTTGAAGTCCGGCATTGTGTTGCCTCCAGCTTTGGTTTTCTTTTTCAGGACAAACATCAGGAACATATTAAACATAGCTATGACAGTTGTTTCTGTCACAGGTATATAGAAAGGTATAAAAGCCATTATTTCATGTCCCCCCAAAGGTGATTATGTTACATTTGTCCCTCGCTCAGATCATAAATTTATTATGCAATAACTCTTTTTCCTTCACATCTGAATGATAGTTTTGCTGGCTAGAATATTCTTCGTTGGAAGTTTTTGTCTTTCAACAGTTTGAATATACTGTGCGACCCCCTTCTAGCCTGGAAACTTTCTTCTGAAAAATACTTAAAATTTAACAATCTTTTTTTCACCACTATAACATGGTAGCAAAAATTAACCTTTCAAATGGAATGAAATCATCTGTACATAAGCACACATCTTCCCTTTCCCTGACCTCGCGTCCTTCTCCCCAGAAACAATCCTGGATCTGCACACATACCCCACGAAGCACTATCTCGGTTCTGCCCCGCATCCCGAGGAGACGCGCCCTTTTGTAAACCGCTCTGGCTGAAACAACTGCTCGACAAAGGAGAGGATCCACGCGGGGGCCGATCGGGAACATGAAAGGCTCGATGCGAAGTGCAGCACAGCTTCCCCTGGACCGTTAGGCCGGACAAGGGAGGGTCTGTTCACTGGACTGGAATCCCCACGTGTTCCCGAGCCTCGATCCGTCTCGGTGGGTGGGTTGGGGGGGGGGGGGGGGATACTGCTGACGGTGGGCGGTGCCAATTGGAAGGTTATGGTGAGTTCACGCGCCCCCTTCTGGCCGTTGGGGCGCACCTAGGGGGCCTTGAGTGAGGGGTGTCTCCGTGGCCCAGGGGAAGCATGAATTTCTGACTCCCTGGTTTCTCTGCCGATGGCAGTCCTTTTGCTCTGCTCCATTTCTCACACTTTACCTGTTAGGATGTATCATCTTGTATTTTTCCTATCATTTCCCCTATTCGCCTAAATTGGTAGCATATGTATTTGTTCTTTTGATCCGTAAGAGTCAGTAGTTCAGTCATTTCTACGCAGGAGTCACTGAAATGTTTGTAATCAGTCACTCTCTGGTGCAGGGGCTGTGACTCATATGGGCTTGTGTCTCACGCATCTACCAAATTTATGGTGAGAATTAACTAAGCAATCTCTATGAGCCACATCTGGGGTGCATTAAATATGGTTATTTTATAATTATTAATAGAATTATTACTTTTGTTGGGCGTATGTTAGGCTCTGAGAAATGATTTCCAATTTATCATTTAATTCTGATTATGCAAAACAAGACACCTTTTTATTTGGTCAGTGCATGAACGTATTTGCAGGCGGAAGACGATTTAAGGAACAGAGAGAACATGTGATCAGGGAGGTATGAGACAATAAAGGAACATCTATGTGTAGGCCTTCCAGAAAGTAAGTGATGGCTCAACGCATGCAGTTTGCACAGGTGTCTAATGTCGTGGATAAGGGGGTGGCGTTCAGAATGTCAGGTTTTTAAAACGGGATTTACCATTGACTTATTACATTGTTTTATTTATCTAACTCTTAGCAGGCACTTCTTGGAAATAATATCAACAACTATGTTGAAAGGATTAAATGAATCGCTTACAAGAGGTAACGTAATTTGCAGATTCGGTTGTCATCAGCAGCACCATCCTTCTGGATAAGGCTGAAAGAAAGAAATCTGTGGAATTTGGCAGGTCCTTGGCGATCGTGATCAGAGAGCAGCACTGTAACATTTAATGAGTCAACAATTAGGATTAATGTGCCAAAAGAAAACGAAGTCAGCATCAAAGAATGTGTGCTTTGTTCCAAATAAATGTGGAAATTAAAAACTATTCTAGTAAAACTTTGCCATCACCACAATATTTGAGGATCTTGTTATGCCCTGAATGTTTGTACCCAAATTCATATTGAAACCCTACCCCTCGGTGTAATGGTGTTAGGAAGTGGAGTCTTTGGAAGATGATTGGGACGGGATGAAGCTGCAGGGAGGAGCCCTCATGAAAGGGATTAATGCCTTTATAGAGTCACAAGAGAGATTGCTTCCCCTGACTGCTCTCCACCAGGTGAGGATACAAAGAGAAATGGCCGTCTATAGCCCAGAAAAGGGCTCCCACTGCAAGTCAACCACACTGGCCCCCTGACATTAGACTTCCAGCCTCCAGAATCATGTCAAACAAATTGCTGTTGTTTACAAGACACAGTCCATGGTGCTTTCTTATTAACACCAGAATGAAGGCACGTGGCATCATTCATTTAGCCCTTCTGATACACTAGTTGAGATCGTGCCTAAATATTTCAAGTTCAAATCATATAGGACAGAGAGGAAATGTCATGTGTACTTATTTTCAACCTCTTTCTTTTTCTTCAATTTTTAAAAAAATGTTTATATTTGAGAGAGAGAGAGAGGTACAGAGAGCAAGCTGGGGAGTGCAGACAGAGAGGGAGACACAGCATCTGAAGCAGGCTCTAGGCTCTGAGCTGTCTGCACAGAGCCCGATGCAGGGCTCGAACTCATGAACCACAAGTTCATGACCTGAGCTGAAGTTGGATGTTTAACTGACTGAGCCACCCAGGGCCCCTCAACCCCTCTTTCTTTCTTTCTTTCTTTCTTTCTTTCTTTCTTTCTTTCTTTCTTTCTTTCTTTCTTTCTTTCTTTCTTTCTTTCTTCTTCTTCTTCTTCTTCTTCTTCTTCTTCTTCTTCCTCTTCTTCTTCTTCTTTAAGACCTGATATCTGTGCTCACAGGAAGAAAAACAGTGCTGAATCCGAGAAAGAAGAGAATGATGGCCTGTCTAAAAGGTGTGAGTAATAATGAGGAAGGAAACACCAAGGAGTAGGATGAGGCTACAAGAAAGAAGATGCTGGTGTTTGGTTTCTCCCAGGGAATCATCATAAATACATTTTAAAAATAATTTTCATTCTTCAGGTTTTGAAAAAAATGTTGGAGGCCATGCCAATTGTTCCCTAACCATGACCTGGAGTAAACATTTCCATCAACCATTCTTTTCATCACTATCCAGTAAGAAAGAGGGCGGTGAAATTAGCCACTTGCTTGATTTCATGTACCAGTGAATTTAAGTATCTCCAGTGTTGAAATATTTTCCTTAATTCCCGAGTTTTCCTGTCATTTTTTAAAATGAAGAATACTTACTTGATTCTAGGGACAAAATTATTTTTATTTATTTTCCTATTATCCTTGAATAGACCAGAAAGAGGATATTATTTATTTTAAATTTAGATTTTTAACATCCTCAGCACTGATGAACATGCTTGCCTGAAACTGATCTGCTTGAGAAATGGAAGTTTGGTCCATCTGCATTCGCATGTCCCTACTCACATTTCCAGCTTCCCTCACTTGATGAGAGAGCATCCCTCTCTCCACTGGGATCCATTGGGATGGACATATCAGAAGTTTATTGGGAAATGAATCTTCCATTGCCAACGTAGTATTTTAGATTGATGACATCTTCTTACACAATAAGGAGAATGCATAAATGAAAACAAAAAAAAAGGGAAGTAGAAGTGGAGAGGATGTTCAGAAAATGAAATTGTCCGCGTTCCCTATTTAAGAGCCATGCTTCGAGGCCGTGCTCAGAGAACCTCGGCCCCGAGGTCCCCCAGCCGCCCAGCTCAGCCCGCCCAGCAGCCCCCTCGGCTTCCCCATGGCTCTCCTGCGCCCTCTGCTGACCGCCCTGGCGCTGCTCACCTGCCGCCCTGGAGGCTCTCTGGGCTGTGCCCTGCCTGGGAGCCACGCGCAGGTTAGCAGGGACAACTTGGTGCTCCTGGGCCAGATGCGGAGACTGTCCCCTTTCTTGTGCCTGCGGGCCAGAAAAGACTTCCGCTTCCCCCGGGAGATGCTGGAGGGCGGCCAGCTCCGGGAGGCCCAGGCCGCCGCCGCCGTCCTGCGGGAGCTGCTCCAGCAGACCTTCAACCTGTTGCACACGGAGCGCTCCTCGGCGGCCTGGAGCCCCGCGCCGCTGCACCGACTCCGCTCTGGCCTCCACCTGCAGCTGGAAGCCCTGGACGCCTGCTTGGTGCAGGCCACGGGCGAGGGAGAGCGCGCCCCGGGGATGCACGGCCCTGCCCTGGCCATCAAGAGGTACTTCCAGGACATCCGCGTCTACCTGGAGGACCAGGGATACAGTGACTGCGCCTGGGAAATTGTCAGGCTGGAAATCATGAGAGCCTTGTCCTCCTCGGCGACCTTGCAAGACAGCTTAGCCATCAAGGATGGAGACCTGGGGTCACCTTGAAGTGATTCTCAATGACTCACGTGCCACATCACCCTGCACTATGTCTGCTCACCTCAAGAGACTCTCACTGCAGCCTTCATTACAGAATTTATTGACTTTAATTCCACAAATATTTTGTGAGTAGTATTAAGCAAGAATATGTAAAAAAAAAAAAAAAAAATCCGGCTTCAGGATCATCAGTCCTTAAGAGATGATTGCCCTGATGTTATTTATTTATTGTTTATTATTTATTTATTTATTTATTCATTCATTCTTTTGACTAATTTATATTTATATTTCCCTATAAAGGTTTTTGTCTTTACATTGTGTTAAAATGTGTAAAACGTATTCACCTTTTCATTTTATTAAATATGCATTTTGTCTTAATAAATTCTTATCAAAGACAACTTGTTGAGTCTCTTTATTCTTAAAACCTAAGTCCAGGGTGCCCGGGTGATTCAGTCAGTTGGGTGCCCAACTTTCACTTGGGTGGTGATCTCACAGTTCATGAGTTTGAGCCCAGAGTCGGGTTACTGATAAAGGCCCTACTCACTTTTCCACCTTCCCCCGCTTGATGAGAGAGCATCGCTCTCCCTCATCCCAAGCCTCACCATGGTGCCCTTCCCCTGGGTGCAAAACCTCTGTGACCCCCAACAGAGGGACAGTTCCAGAAGGCTTAGCTTTGGACAGATTTCCTTGGCGCACAGCAGAGAAGGCTCTAGTAAGATGCTTATACTTTTTCAGTGACCTCTCCTCTCTCCTGACAGTGTTTTCCTTTCCACATAAAAAAAGTGAGCATCAGATGTGCCTCATTTTCATCTTCTTCATCCCAGCCCTACAACCACCTGTAGGTATGATCTTGCTTCTGTCATTCTGTTCATACCCAGACTATTTGAAGTTCTCTGTGGTGTCTGTTCCCAGATCGCGGTCAGGTCGTCCTGCCCTCACTGTAACGTGGCTTCAGCCTCCCTGTTCTCCTGAAACTGCTCGGCCCAGGTTTACACTAAACCACATCTTACTGAGGTCAGAGATTGCTGTCAGCCAGCCCTGGCTGCCATTTCCAAACATCTGAGCCCTTTGGCCACGCCTCCACTTTCAAGTCTGACCTCCATGTGGCTTCTGTGTCTCTACTGTCTTCTGCTTTCCTGCTCCTGCCCCGCTCTTTCCTTTGTTGACTATTTTCTCTCATCTTGGGGCAATCTGGGTGTTCCTCAAAATTCCATGCTGGGTGCCACATTCCTTCCTCTCTGCGCATACAGACTCAACCTCCCAAATAATTCCGAGTGTCATCTCTGAGATATGACTTCCAGGTGTGTGTCTTTGCCCAGAATCGTATCACGAGCATTAGTCATCATCTCCAAACTCTTATTTCTGTCTGCGCTCCTACAATATCTCCACTGATCATGTTCAGAATTGACCATCATGCATTTATTTGGCGAACTCCTACAGATCCTTGGATGCCAGCTTGGCAGATGCTTCTTGTAGAGTTTGTGCCCCTTTCATGCTCCTTTGTGCTCCCAGCGTCCTGTCCTTTCCCTGTCCTGGCCACAGAATGACGTTACTTGAAAGCTCAATGACCCAGAACCACCAGACTGGAAGCTCTGTGACAGCAGGCGGTGTGTCCACTATTTCGTTGTATCGGGCACCCACCGCAGCGCCCACGGACAGAAGATGTATTCACTACTTCGTTGTTGAAAGTGAAATTCCAAGATTCTGTAATATCTTTCACTTTGGTGTCTAGTTCATGCAATCGCTGAAATGGAATCAACAATCATCACACATGATTTCTCCAAGAAACTATAAGTCCAGTGGACCAGCGCCAGCTGCTATAATCTGTCAGAGTGTCCACTCCACCTCCTTCATCATTGTAGAAAGGATTCCTACGTAATTACTTACTCCTTATGGTTAGCCTTCTCTGCCACAGTGTTCCACTAAAGAAAATAATATTTTTGTTTTATTTCCCAACACATTCACCAACACAAGTGAATTACTGAGATACTTCAAAATATTTCTTTATGAGTCCTTGAAATGAGTCAAACTGTTTATGTTCCCCTTGGATTTAAAGACACCTTAAGCAATTAAGCACACTTGGATCTCATTATGAGTAAGACATAACGTTGAAGTTAGATTTCATATCCCTGAAGCAAGTGAACACAGACGACAAAACCGGTCATACAATAATATGACAAGTACATTTTGTAAATACAACACTTGCTGTGGATAAATGCATAAATTATAATTCTTAAACATGTAAAAATGTAGTGTCTATCCATTCCAAAGTAGAGTCCCCGTATTATTGAAAAAATGAAACTGTCAAAAATGACTGAGCACAGTTCACAGCTGAAGGCAAAAAAAAGGTCTTTGAATTGGGTGACTATTCACAAGTGGAAGCCATTTAGGCGTTGATGAGACTCAGTTGTGGATGGTTGGCAAGACCCCATTTCCTGCGAAGCAAGGGATCCTGAGACCATGCTGTCACTCCTGGGATTCTGCCCCTATTCACCACTTGAGTACCTGTAAGCCATGTTCTTCCCCCAAGGGAGTGGACTGCTAAAAGGTCGGATTTTGCTTATACTACTTTGTGACAGCATCCTTAAGCCAGCTCCCTCCCCACCGACCAGGCTCAGGGCAATAGCTCTCCCAGTAAAGCCTCCTCCTCTCCTCCCTTCCAAAGGTGGTCCCTTTTCTATATGGAGTCTTGCAGTTTTTGTCATTCAAACCTCCGGTTGATATCTTTGGTGTTCAGAATGATGTAATAACTATCTAGCTGTGTTTGAGGGACTAGACAAGCTAAGGGTCACCCTCTGCCATCTTAACTCCCAAGCTCAGTTGTGGAAGGTTGAGTCCGAGTCTCCTCTCCAACTTCCCGGGTTTTCTGATGAGCTTATGAATACAGAGAAAGCACTTCTTGATTTCCGCTTCTGAATTTCCAGTCTGACAGCGTCCCGGGCAGAGCAGCTATGTACTGTCTTGCCAGAGAAGACTGATTCTTTGCAGCTAGCTCCCCACAGGCAGGCTGGCGTCCTCGTTGCTCGGGAGGGTCTTTTCCTTCCCCATCTCCTGCGCCGAACTGGTCACCGGGTCGTCCACCTTCTCATCGAGTCCAGTGAGCACTTTCAGCGGTTCGTGCTGGATCGTCGTGAAGTTGGATCATCATCTCCTGAAGACAGAGGTGGCCTGCGCTCTTTGGAACTGGCTGCCATGCACCTGCTTCTGGGGAAACCTGAAAATGTTCTCGGTCCTTCAGGCACGACAGCAAGGACGATCCTCCCCGCATACTGCAGAACTGTGACGGTCTCCAGCGTGGGCAGGCCACGGTTCTGGGCCAGGTCGCCGCAGGGGGTGCTGACAGAGCTGGAGAGCATCGTCTCCAGTGTCATCATGAAGAGGCTGGCAGGCCCCAGGCGGGCGTGATGACGCACAAGTCCACCCCGGGGAGACTTTACCCAGCTGCTCTGAACACCTTCTTGCACATGAGGTTCTTCATTAGGCCGGGACTGCCGCCTCGGTTCTTCTCCCGATCTTCTTTCCACTTTTTGTCAGGGCTTCAGACAACGTCATGACCTCAACACTTCCTTTGTATTGTGACGCTGCAGATCAAACACACTCATGGAAATAATAGAAGTCTCAGTCCAATAGGATACGTTCACCTAAATGAGACCCCAGGTTGAAGTAAAAACCCGACTCTCCGTCCATGTCTCTTTTTCAATTCTAAAAAGAACGCTCAGTGGTTTGATCCAGGTACCATTCTTCCACTTCTTCCAATGCACTCGAAGACAACATGCCCCAACCCTCTGCATTTCCCTCGTAAGGGGCTCTCCATTAACTTTGAATTCTCCCCTATTTCTTTACAGGAGACATGGCTCATATATTCTGACACAGTCTGAAGATAATAGAGGCATAAAGGTGAACTTCAAAGGTTAACTTACAGAGTTCTCTGCATCCTGTCCCCCAGAAGGTGCTGCCTGCACAACACGCGGAAGGCAGTGTGTGGCCATGTGGACTCACAGAAGGCAAGACAGGGATGGTGACTGCCCTCCAGGGAACAAGGAAGGCAGACATTAAAGACATGGTTCAGATTAATGAGGCAGCAGTACAGTCAGTGCAGCTAAGGGCACGTACTAAGAGCTGAGGAAGAGGAGGGACTGGAGAGCGGCAGAAAACCCCACTTTTGAAGACACCTGTGGCTGCGGAGGATAAATGACACCAGATTTTCATCTCCTCCTCCAAAAGAAGTGGAGACAACATTAGTAGTGGTCACACAGGAAAGTGTAAAGATTAAATGAGATAAAGTTTGCAAATTTTAGGCTGATCATAGATGAGAATCCACCTGACCGCAGTAAATGGTAGCTGCCTGCAGGGCTAGTAGGACGTCCAATGCTGGGTAGAGTCCACACTCAGCCAAACCAGCTCAAGCTTTCAGTGAAGCTCCCCTAACACCCTCAGGGGTGTGCATGGGGAGCCCCTCCCCCCACCCAGGACCCTCCTGGAGAGGGCAGTGTCTGCAGGACTGTGAAGGACCAGAGCCCAAGTTTCCCCTCTGGGGTCAGTACCTGGAGCATAAAGGAGAGAGATCTCACAGCGCAAAGAAGGTCTTTGCGGGGAACCAGCCTCTTGAAAGTTGTCTGACAGAAATGGCTGCTCTGTGAATCGTATAAAGCGGTCAGAGCTCCTTCCCTCAGGCTCACTCACCTTCAGACCACTTCCGGTGATAGTTTTGAAGGCACAGTGGAGAAGACACAATTTGTAGAAACGAGGAAACCAGTTTTAAAAATTATGAAGGAGAGGGTGATGAGAAATGGGACATTCCTAGAGGTTCAGCCACTGACTTTCACAGCCCTAATTCAAAAGCTATTTCCTGGGTTAGTATTTGGGTAAAGCAAGTGAGTGCTTCCTTCAAGTACTAAATTTAAAGAGGCACCAAATCTAAGTAATCAAGATAAATACCTTAATGCAATACTTTAAAATGTAAGCTAACGCAAAACATCCATGAGGTACAAAATATCAACATGTTAAATACAGAGGAGAACTGACCTTGCACGTGCAACTTCCTGAGTCTTCAAAGGAGCCACGGTGCATATGAAATTTTGGCAAATTCCATTCAGTCTATGAATTTCTTGCCAAAGAAAATAAAAAGATCTCACCTGCCAAATGTGCTGACTGCTTGTGCACAACACCACCCTTCCTGTTTAACCATAGAGTCAAGTTGGAATACTGGGAGAGAAGTTTCATTAACCAGGAGTTAAATAAAAATGACATGAAGTTTGTCAGGGAGACACAAGAAATGGTCAAACGTACAGTTCTACCAACTGTAAGAAGAAGTAATCTCCACTATATTATTGAGTTTGTTTCCATCAATGGTGGAGGAGTAAAGTTATATTCAATTGTGGTTTTGCGGTAAATATGCATTCAATCCCACTGCCAAAGTTCACGAAAATAGCGGTTGAATATCTTAATATGAGAATGTTTAATATCTTATGTCTGATATTTTAATGTAATATTCACTATCAAATACGTCATGGTGACCCAGTTGACGACAGTGCTGTGCGAGATTCTCAATTCCTCCTTTGCAAAGTGCCATCTGTTGACGCCTGCGCACCAGCTTCCCGCTGGCCAATGTTGCTAGAAGTCAGCAGAACGCTAGTGGGCGCCACACTTCCTCACAAAGAGCATCCAGATGCTGGGGGCGCGCGGCTGTCTCCCACGACTGTATCACGCTTTGGTCCAGGAGCGTCCTATCGCCCCATCGCCCCATCGCCCAATCGCCCCGTCGCCCCATCGCCCCATCGCCCCATCGCCCCACCGTCCCACCGTCCCACCGCCCCATCGCCTATCGTCCCATCGTCCCATCGCCCCATCGCCCCATCGTCCCATCGACCCATCGTCCCATCGCCCCACCTTCCCATCGCCCATTGTCCCATCGTCGCATCGCCCCATCGTCGCATCGCCCCATCGTCGCATAGCCCCATCGTCCCATCGCCCCACCTTCCCAGCGCCCCATCGCGCATTGCCCCATCGTTGCATCGCCCCATCGTCCCATCTTCCCATCGCCGCATCGTCCCACCGCCCCATCGCCCATTGTCCCATCGTCGCATCGCCCCATCGTCGCATACCCCATCGTCCCATCGCCCCATCGTCCCATCGCCTCACCGTCCCATCGCCCCATCGCGCATTGCCCCATCGTTGCATCGCCACATCGCCCCATCGTCCCATCGTCCCAATGCCCCATCGCCCCATCGCCCCATCGTGCCATCGTCCCAATGCCCCATTGCCCTATCGTCCCATCGCCCCATCGTCGCATCGCCCCATCGTCACATCGTCCCATCGCCCCATTGCCCATTGTCCCATCGTCGCATTGCCCCATCGTCGAATAGCCACATCGTCCCATCGCCCCACCGTCCCACACCCCCATCGCTCATTGCCCCATCGTTGCATCGCCCCATCGTCCCATCGTCCCATAGCCCCATCGTCCCATCGTCCCACCGCCCCATCGCCCATTGTCCCATCGTGGCATCGCCCCATCGTCGCATAGCCCCATCCTCCCATCGTCCCATCGCCTCACCGTCCCATCGCCCCATCGCGCATTGCCCCATCGTTGCATCGCCACATCGTCCCATCGCCCCATCGTCCCATCGTCCCATCGCCCCATCGCCCATTGTCCCATCGTCGCATTGCCCCATCGTCGAATAGCCACATCGTCCCATCGCCCCACCGTCCCACACCCCCATCGCTCATTGCCCCATCGTTGCATCGCCCCATCGTCCCATCGTCCCATAGCCCCATCGTCCCATCGTCCCACCGCCCCATCGCCCATTGTCCCATCGTGGCATCGCCCCATCGTCGCATAGCCCCATCCTCCCATCGTCCCATCGCCTCACCGTCCCATCGCCCCATCGCGCATTGCCCCATCGTTGCATCGCCACATCGTCCCATCGCCCCATCGTCGCATCGTCCCATCGCCCCATCGCCCATTGTCCCATCGTCGCATTGCCCCATCGTCGAATAGCCACATCGTCCCATCGCCCCACCGTCCCACAGCCCCATCGCCCATTGCCCCATCGTTGCATCGCCCCATCGTCCCATCGTCCCACCGCCCCATCGCCCATTGTCCCATCGTCGCATCGCCCCATCGTCGCATCGCCCCCTCGTCGCATAGCCCCATCGTCCCATCGCCCCATCGTCCCATCGCCTCACCGTCCCATCGCCCCATCGCCCATTGCCCCATCGTTGCATCGCCCCATCGTCCCATCGTCCCACCGCCCCATCGCCCATTGTCCCATCGTCGCATCGCCCCATCGTCGCATCGCCCCATCGTCGCATAGCCCCATCGTCCCATCGTCCCATCGTCCCATCGTCCCATCGTCCCAATGCCCCATCGCCCCATCGTCCCATCGCCCCATCGCCCCATCGCTCCATCACCCCATCGTCCCATCGTCTCATCGTCCCACAGTCCCGTCGTCCCTTGATTCCGACGCCTGATCACCCCGTCGTCCCATCGCGCTAACGTCCCACTGTCCGCTCACCCCGTCGCTCCATTGCCCCCTCCTCCCACCCTCCCATCTTCCTGCCTTCGGGCCCTGTCCTCCGTACCCTCTTACCCCCCAATCCTGTCCGAGCCGGTCTCGGCCGCGGCCTCGGGCGCACACGCTACCCTAGGCTGACAGCGCGATTCAACGCGCTCACGTGGGTTCGGAGCGTCCAGTTCGTTTAGGAAACGATTGTTGGAAAAAATGGCCCGGCTGCACTTTCGGCGCAAAAGGAGCGTCCTGGACACAGGGAGCCCAGAAAACTCAAGGTCCACGCCTCCCTCCCCGTGGAGGATGTTCCTGGAGGAGGAAGCACAGAGGAGGTGCCCGCCAGGCGTGAAGGGCGGGGAGAAGCAGGGCTTTGCGGGGATATAAAAGCAGCACACAGTTGGCGCCGAGAGCGCCTCAGCCCTCGCTTTGCCCTGGCGCTCTTGGAACGGCTCAGCCTGGAGTCCCCCGAAGCTGCCCAGAAGCTGCCCCGACGCTCCGCTTTCGGGTTCAAAGTCACAGCTTCTTTGCCCCAAAGCCACTTCCGAAAAGGACGGCCGCGGGCCACCTGCCGGCCGCCTGGAAAACCACCGAAATCGTCAATGGCCCAGTAGCTGGATCGCCAGAGGACTCTCCCTCCATCATTTGCTAGATTTCAAAGCTGTGTTGTGAGAGGTGGCCTTCCCTTACCTAGAAGAGGCCACGGTGCTTACGTTGGAGCCTTAGCGTGAACTGGGCTCTAAAACTACATGCGAGTAGTTTCTATTTGATCATTTAATTCTACTAAAGTTATTCAACTCATTTATAATTATGTCAATTGCTGAAAAGAAACCGATGTTGAGAATATCTTGATGAATATCTAGCTGCTAGTGAAATGAAAAATTGTTTTTTGATACGAAGCAAACTTAAAAGTTAAGACCTAAAAATACATGTTAAGACAATACTGTAATTTTTCATTTGTTTTTAGAAGTTCTTGAAAACGTTTTAAGTATATCATTACATGTATATTATTATTGCCTTTGTATAATTTTCAATTTGAATATGTAACTTAATACATTACTATTTATATACGTAAATATGTTAAAATTTGCTCTGCAAACTTAGCTATAGAGATAAATAAAATGTTAATAACTTTAAATTTACTTTTAGCTTAAAATTTTTATCAATTTTAACCCTGCCTTGGATAAAAAAGGAAGTTTGGCACTCTCTTTTTCTATGTATAAAGGATAGATATAGAGAGAGTACATAAATAGATATAGAGTATAACTGTGTCATTAAAATTTCATTAGGGGTTCAATTAGCAAAAAAAATCTAAAAGGGCTCAGGGGTCAGGGGAAGGGGGCAATAATTAAATAAAATGGTTGAGAAGCACTGCTCTAAACCCATCTGGAGAATGCAAAATGAAAAACAGAAAACAAAAATAGGAAGTAAGAGGAGATTCAGAAAATGGAAACTCACGTGTTCCCATTTAGGAGGTGCGCACAAGGGAAGATGTTCAGAGAACCTAGAGCCACGGGTCACAGAGTCGCCCACCCCAGCCAGGCCGACAGCATCTGCAAGATCCCCGATGGCGCTGCCGTCTTCCTTCTTGGTGGCCCTGGTGGCGCTGGGCTGCAACTCCGTCTGCTCTCTGGGCTGTGACCTGCCTCAGACCCACGGCCTGCTGAACAGGAGGGCCTTGACGCTCCTGGGACAAATGAGGAGACTCCCTGCCAGCTCCTGCCAGAAGGACAGAAATGACTTCGCCTTCCCCCAGGACGTGTTTGGTGGAGACCAGTGCCACAAGGCCCAAGCCCTCTCTGTGGTGCACGTGACGGACCAGAAGATCTTCCACTTCTTCTGCACAGAGGCGTCCTCGTCTGCTGCTTGGAACACCACCCTCCTGGAGGAATTCTGCACGGGACTTGATCGGCAGCTGACCCGCCTGGAAGCCTGTGTCATGCAGGAGGTGGGGGAGGGAGAGGCTCCCCTCACGAACGAGGACTCCATCCTGAGGAACTACTTCCAAAGACTCTCCCTCTACCTGCAAGAGAAGAAATACAGCCCTTGTGCCTGGGAGATCGTCAGAGCAGAAATCATGAGGTCCTTGTATTATTCATCAACAGCCTTGCAGAAAAGATTAAGGAGCGAGAAATGAGACCTGTTCAACATGGAAATGACTAAAGTGTGACGAATCATATCACACTTTCCACGTGTTCTGCCATGTCAAAGAGTCATTTCTGCTGTGATTGTGACATGAATGGCATCAATCTGTCAATATTTTCAGGAGTATTAAGTACATCATGTCAACTCTACAAGCACTAGTCACTTTCCGATGACCTTGCTGATCTATTTAACAATTTATTTATTTACTTAACTATTTATAAGATTTAAATTATATTTGAATAATAATGATGTACTTTCACTTTGTGCTTAAGAGAAAAATATATTCTTTATATTTATTCAACTTATTATTTTCTTTATTAAATATTTTCTATAGAAAAATTCTTGTCTTTGTTTATCATTTAAAAAAGAAACAACTCTGATGAAAGAATGGATTGTGCAATTCGCTTATTCATTACATTATTCACGTTACACATTAAAAATAGACTTTCTCTAAGCCAGTCTGTATGCGGCTGTCAGGATAGGGGTGGACATAACAAATCCAGTTCTGCTTTTGCACCAGTGAGTTTTGTGGAGAAAGCAACCTAAAGACAATAACCACACTGAATTTATATCGGTTATATTAAACGGTAGAATGAGGAGAAGGGGAAAAATGGAGTTCTCTCAGCAGAATCTGCAGGAAAGCATGCCAGGAAACAGAAACAAAAGCCGTAGATATCTCCTATAATTGACTGGTAGACTTCCAAGTGCGAATATTCTTTGGAAAATGGATATTTGAGTCTGCAATTTACAAGCAACTCCATTAACTGAAAGCCTTAAAACAGAAGCGGTCACAGGGAAGAGGAGAGCATGAGCAAAGAACTTCAGACTGATTCCTCGAAACTTCAGATGGTAAAGGGAGAAAAGAGCCACAACAGAAACAGAGACGGAATGGCCATGAGGTAGTAGGGTAAGAGAGAATATCGGTAAAAGTCTATTTCAAGGACTGAAATGGCTTCAAAGAATTGCATCATTGTAAAATGTGGATGTAAAGTGCCCACCGCACTGGGATGAAGGGGGCATTGAAGCTTTGGTGAGAGCTGGTTTGGAAGAACTCACAGAAACCATATTGGAGGGTGGGAGGGAATGAGTGAATAAGAGAAGAGAAGTTCAGCTATAAGGAGCAAATAGTTGTGAGAGATGTGCCTGCTGCAATGCAACAGGAGAATAGAATGGGAATTGGGAATTACGTGAATTTTTTTTTTCCTGCAGAGTTCTCCGTTTTGCGCTATGTGTGTCTCTGGATAGATACATGGATTGGATGTATTGGCAAATCATGTTCATATGCTTAATGTTGTGTTTATTTTAAAGCATGGCACCTTTCATTCCTTACCATGATAATCTATTATCATTTTGATGCGTACTATGCGGAAGGTCAGGAAGCTGTTCTGTGGACGGAAACGGAAACCTTCCAGTACGTGGGGAAGCAGATGGAACTGACCTTAGCGAGGGCTGGGTGGAATTCACAAGCAGGCACCACAGTGAGCAGGTGGAAGGTGGTAGCAGAAGCCAAGGGCTCCTGCTGGCTTCCTCGCACCTGGGAGCCACCCTAGCGTTTCCACGGCCATCACCCATCACGGTCAGATTTGCCTTTGATTTCCTGGTGCCTCGGTGCATCCCAATGCCGTGACAGCTTTCCAGGAAAGCTGAGTGGAGAAAGAAAAAGATGCTGTATCAAAACTGATGGGAAATAATGGTATAGGCCCTTCCCGTTTTCATTCTTGCTTCCCTCTTTTGGTACTGACCTCAAGATGAAGGAGAAAGGAATTCAGAAGAGAAGTCCACCCGTGCCTATAAAATTACTAAATTAAAAAGAACATATACAATTTAGAAAACTCCAAGCTAGTAAAGAACGGGGTTAGTTTTCTCTAGTATGTGGCCTCCCTGCCCCACATCTTCGCTGTGAGATGGATCACGATGAACCAAATAGCTCAGGAGAAAAGAACTGACTCACTAACCCCGGAACCCTTATTAGTTACTTCAGTGCAAGCCTCCAGCAGCAGGAAAATCAACACTGAGTCCCCTGCGGCCTCAGAAACTGAGAGCATGAGAAGGACTCCACAGGTTAATAAACTGAACTCCACATAGAAATCAACATTTAGCAAAATAAAATTCCTGTTGCTATTTAAGGTTACAAAAAAAAAAAAAGGATAGTTTACCCACACCAGTGCCCCCTACACACATGAAGTGCATAACGTTTGTGTCCTCTAGAAGCTATGGAAAAATCTGACTCTTGAGCACCTGACAGAAAGAGAAGGAATTGGTCACAGAAACAAGCTTGGGTCGCAGACAGTTGATTATTTGGGGGACAAAAGCAGTCACCCTCCAATAAAATATTGCTCAAAGCTGGAAGTATGATGAGCTGTCCCCTGGCGGCCAGTTACAGAGAAAGAGAGAGTGAGCGAGGGGAGCCAGGTGTCACACACAGGGCTATGGGCACGCTGACCCAAAGGGACCAGGCATCTTGACTGATGCGCAAAAAATAAAAATCACAACAACAGAGCTCAGGATCGGAGGAAAAAGTATGTCCTGAGCAAGGAGAACACCACCTACCTACTTTTGATCGTAACACAAAAGATTTCCGTCATTTGAAAGCTTTGGATCCCTTTATGCTGAAACATTTGAAGTACTGGGGCAAATTAAACTTCACTGAAATAGTGAAATGAATAATTCATAGGGTTAATATTTTCTAATCTAATCTACTCTAATCTAAGGCTTACATAAAGAAAGGAAAAAAACTTGAGAAGAATAAAACGTATACAGGAACATTCAGAAAATGAAAACGGTTTCGTATTAAAAGACATGTGAAAAAGAACTTGAGATGAACTAGAGCCCAAGATGCCCCCCTCGCTCGTCACCCAGGCCACCAGACCCCTCACGTGCCCAGCACGCAACCCCTCTGCGGGTCTCCTGCTGGATCCCTGTGGCCGCATCTCCTTTCTGGGCTCTGACCTGCCTCCCGGCCACAGGCGGCTTCACAGGAAGACCTACTGCTTCTGACACAGATCAGGAGGACGTCCCAGTTCTCCTGACTGAGGGGCATCCCCCCCGGGGAGAGGGTGGGTGGCTGCCGGTTGCAGGAGGCCCAGGCCACCTCTGTCCTCAGGAGCTGCTCCGGCAGACCTTCTAAGTTCCTCACAAAGTGCCATCTGCTGCCTGGAACCCGATCCTGCTGGACAAACTGCACGGGGCTCCAGGGACAGCCAGAACCCGGGACACCTGCCTCAAATGCATACACCCGGACACTCCTGCAAGAACCTTTCACTAGAGGACAAAAGTTCCATCCGGGGCTTCATCTCAGTCTAAAGAGAAGCAATGGAGTGATTGTGCCTCTAGAAAGATGCCTGAGTGCAAATCACGTGATCCTTGTCTGCATATTCAAATTCGTAACAATTAGTAAGGAGGAAGGAAGGAGACCCCAAAATGATTCTCTTTAATACATGAAGTCACATTCCCAGGTATTTAGTCATTTCGCTGACTTTATTTCTGCTTTTGTCTTAGAATGTATCGAGTTAAATTGTTCAAAAATGTGCTCCAATGTTCTTCTTCAGTGATTATCTCTAGGGGCCTCTTTCCTTGGGAGACACTGTACCTCTAACGATGGGACATACGTATTCATGTATTGGCGGACGTTCTGGTTCCCATCCAACATGTAATCAGCTGGGCTGGTCGTCAGCCTTGACCTTCCATCAACTACAACACAAGTGCCAAACAAGCTGAAAAGCAACAACTCTTCTTAGATCCATCAGAGAATTGGGGTTCGAGGTGCCAGCTGCCGCCCTTAGCTCTGCAGAAAGAGGGGGATGCAGACAGAGACCCTGGATGACTGGGAGCAGAAATGCAAGAGTTTAAAGCACAGCTGAAGCTCCTATTGGTAGAAACAAGCTGAAATGGAAGAATTACTGGCAGTTCCATATGGATGAGCTTGAGATCGAAAAACTGCAAGATATCCTGTCTTTGGGGGCCACACGCTTTTGTGAGTGTTACCTTCGGGAGAAACCTTCACCAGGTTCTCACTGTGAAGATGAGAAAACAAACTCCTGGTGCTTCCAGCAGAGAAAAGGAAAGAGAAATCACTGGCTGGGAATCCTCTCAGTCTTCTGTTCCCCTCAACAAAGGCCTGCTCTCCAGGGAAATGATTTTCCTAGAGCCTCCCCCCACCCCCACCGGGGGAAGGGAAGTCCAGCCCTCTCTCCTCTTCCACTCGGGGGACAGGAAAGACAAAACTGCAAGCCCCTCTAACTTTCCTGTGTCCCCTTAGCAGGGTGGTCACGTTAGAACATTTAGAAGCACTTAGCGGAGTATTTTCCACTGAATGAAGGCTTACCATCATGTTCTTATTTATTCGTAGAGGTCTATAAGAGCGTAAGTAACTTCTCCTAGCCCTCTCTCTGTAACTGACTGCAAAATGCTGATAGTCTAAAGAAACAGAATTGGGAACAAGTGGCTCATCAATGTAATTATATACCTACTAATATACTATGTGCACATAGGTACTATGTATATACACGTGCACTATGTATTCTGACACTAGCACGTTCCCCTTTCCTCCCGCTTCCCCAGATCTCATTCTTCACCTGCATCTCACAGTGTTTCCTTCTGCCCCAGTGTAGAAACCCCCAGTGAGCTCTGCTCTCCTCAGTCTCTCCTCCTGAACCTGCCCTGCCCATTCACACAGCTGCTTCCTTTTCCGCTGTGGTTTCTGGCCATGTGCAAAAGTCACTAACTGAAATCAAGAGTTGTGTGAAAGTTCTAGGTTTTTGGAAACTCTCATAGGAGAGTTCTTGTTCTCTTCTTTTTCTTCTCGTGACTATTTTTGGCCATGAGGGAATGTTCCTCCTGCAATGATGTAACTAGCTGTAGGGAAAAAGGAAAGAGAAAGCAGAATCATTTTAGCCAGGGGTCTGTTAAAATATTTACAAAGGAAGAGTGCCACCTACTGGCCAAGATGGACAAAGACAATGACCGGCTCTGGAGACGTGGCTTGTGGTCTACAGAAGTCTGTTCCCAGGCAGGAGTCTTTTCTACAGAGAAAAATGGTTCTTTCCTGGAAAGAATTGACTCCAATAACATAATAAGCCAATTTCCTTACCTTGGATACAGTTTTGAAAAAGCACAAGTGTTCTCTTTTTTTTTTTTTTTGAGAGAGAGAGTGAGCACATAAGGGAGGGGCAGAGAGAGACTGGGGACAGAGGATCTGAAGCAGGCTCTGTGCTGACAGCAGAGAGTCTGATGTGGGGCTTGAACTCATGAATCGTGAGATCATGACCTGAGCTGAAGTCAGATGATCAACCAACTGAGCCCCCAAGAGCCGTTAGCTTCACAGCAAAATTGAGTGCAAGATATCGAGACTTCACATACTCCCCGGTTCTGTATATGAATAGTCTCCCCCATTATCAGCATTGCCACACCAGGTGGAATAGTTGTTACAATTACTTCCTAGGGTATAACAGTAAGTTCCTAGGGTGTGAACCAGCCTGAAATATTGCAGTGGTCTGTGGCACTCCAAAGCTCAACATTGGACCAGTCTAACAAAACATTATTCCTTAATATTTATTTTCTCTCATTGGATTTTCTTGGGTATCATACGAGAAGCACGGACATTGGATTTGTGGAATATACACAAAACATCTGCAAGATCAGTGTGACAAACTGGGGCTAACCCGTCTCTGTGATTGGAAGAGTTTCTCTCCATTGTTTCTTGGATCTCAAAGTCATTCTGGGAGAGGTGGCCTTTGCTTACTTGTGAGCTGCTATTGGCTGTCTTGTGCATGTTGCTCTTGTCTGAGCCTCGATGTGATGTGGGCTTTGGGAATTAAATACAAATATATTATATTTTATGATTTAATTCTACAAAACTCATTCAACACATCAGCAATTATCTAGTGGGAAACAAAAAAATATTGTGACAATATCTTCAAGAGTATCTAGCAGCAGGTTAAATTAAAAATTATTTTATCAGGGCGCCTGGGTGGCTCAGTCGGTTAAGCGTCTGACTCTTAATCTCAGTTTAGGTCATGATCTCACGGTTTATGAGTTTGAGTCCCATGTCGGGCTCTGTGCTGATGGCGCGGAGCCTGCTTTGGATTCTGTCTCTCCTTCTCTCTGCCCCTCTTCTGCTTGTGCTCTCTCTCAAGTAAATAAATAAACTGAAAAAAATTATTTTGTCATGAGGCAACATTAAAATTCAGTACACTGAAAATAAATCAGGGAATAACTTAAGTGAATAATTAAAATTTTTTCTTGCTTTAAGCAATTTGGAATGATTTTAAATATTTAAGTACATTGAAATAGTTATGTCTTTATAGAAATTTTAATTTACTTATGTACTTTATATGAAATTTATATAAGTAAATAAGTTATAAGTCACAAATTAAATTTAGGTCTGGAATAGAATAGAGACTCCAGAATCGGACCCACAAATGTATGGCCAGCTAATCTTTGACAAAGCAGGAAAGAATATCCAATGGAAAAAAGACAGTCTCTTTAACAAATGGTGCTGGGAGAACTGGACAGCAACATGCAGAAGAATGAAACTAGACCACTTTCTTACACCATTCACAAAAATGAACTCAAAATGGATGAAGGACCTGAATGTGAGACAGGAAACCATCAAAACCCTAGAGCAGAAAGCAAGAAAAAACCTCTCTGACCTCAGCCGCAGCAACTTCTTACTTGACACATCCCCAAAGGCAAGAGAATTAAAAGCAAAAAATGAACTATTGGGACCTCATGAAGAGAAAAAGCTTCAGCGCTGCAAAGGAAACAATCACCAAAACTAAAAGGCAACCAACGGAATGGGAAAAGATTTTTGCAAATGACATATCGGACAAAGGGCTAGTATCCAAAATCTATAACGAACTCACCAAACTCCACACCCAAAAAACAAATAATCCAGTGAAGAAATGGGCAGAAACACGAATAGACACTTCTCTAAGGAAGACATCCGGATGGCCAACAGGCACATGAAAAGATGCTCAACGTCGCTCCGCATCAGGGAAATACAAATCAAAACCACACTCAGATATCACCTCAGGCCAGTGAGAGTGGCCAAAATGAACAAACCAGGAGCCTATAGATGCTGGAGAGGATGTGGTGAAATGGGAACCTTCTTGCACTGTTGGTGGGAGTGCAAACTGGTGCAGCCACTCTGGAAAACAGTGTGGAGGTTCCTCAAAAAATTAAAAATAGATCCACCCTATGACCCAGCAATAGCACTGCTAGGAATTTACCCAAGGGATACAGGAGTGCTGATGCATAACGGCACTTGTACCCCAATATTTACAGCAGCACTTTCAATAATAGCCAGATTGTGGAAAGAGCCTAAATGTCCACCAACTGATGAATGGATAAAGTTTTGGTTTATATACACAATGGAATACTACTTGGTAATGAAAAAAATGAAATATGGCCTTTTGTGGCAACGTGGATTTAACTGGAAAGTGTTATGCTAAGTGAAATTAGTCATACAGAGAAAGACAGATATCATGTGTTTTCACTCTTATGTGGATCCTGAGAAACTTAACAGGAGACCATGGGGGAGGGGAAGGGGAAAAAACAAGTTAGAGAGGGAGGGAGGCAAACCATAAGAGACTCTTAAAAACTGAGAATAAACTGTGGGTTGAAGGGGGGTGGGAGGGAGGGAAGGGTTGGTGATGGGTATCGAGGAGGGCACCAATTGGGATGAGCACTGGGTGTTGTGTGGAAACCAATTTGACAATAAATTTCATAGTAAAAATACAAATAAATAAATAAGCAAACATTAAAAAAATCAAATTTAGGTCCATACTTAAGCATCAATGGCATTAAATTTTAACTTAAAAATTTTTAGTAATTCTTAACCCTGCATTGGATAAATAGAGTAAACTTTATATTTCCTTTTTTATGATTTTTTATGTATAAAGTACAGTTAAATATACAGTACATAATTACACATAATGTGTATCTGTGTTATTAAATTTTCTTAGAAGGTTCAATTAGATAAATATGTACAAAAACTCTGGAGGCAGGAGGTAATGATGAAAAAAAAAATGGTTGTGGAACTCCAAGTAGAAGGTGCATAAAGGAAAGCAAAAACAGAAGTAGAAAGTAAGGACAACGTTCAGAAAGTGAAAACTGCTATGTTCCCTACTTAAGCCACACGCACAAGGGAAGATGTTCAGAGAACCTAGAGCCACGGGTCACAGAGTCGCCCACCCCAGCCAGGCCGACAGCATCTGCAAGATCCCCGATGGCGCTGCCCTCTTCCTTCTTGGTGGCCCTGGTGGCGCTGGGCTGCAACTCCGTCTGCTCTCTGGGCTGTGACCTGCCTCAGACCCACGGCCTGCTGAACAGGAGGGCCTTGACGCTCCTGGGACAAATGAGGAGACTCCCTGCCAGCTCCTGCCAGAAGGACAGAAATGACTTCGCCTTCCCCCAGGACGTGTTTGGTGGAGACCAGTCCCACAAGGCCCAAGCCCTCTCTGTGGTGCACGTGACGAACCAGAAGATCTTCCACTTCTTCTGCACAGAGGCGTCCTCGTCTGCTGCTTGGAACACCACCCTCCTGGAGGAATTCTGCACGGGACTTGATCGGCAGCTGACCCGCCTGGAAGCCTGTGTCATGCAGGAGGTGGGGGAGGGAGAGGCTCCCCTCACGAACGAGGACTCCATCCTGAGGAACTACTTCCAAAGACTCTCCCTCTACCTGCAAGAGAAGAAATACAGCCCTTGTGCCTGGGAGATCGTCAGAGCAGAAATCATGAGATCCTTGTATTCGTCAACAGCCTTGCAGAAAAGGTTAAGGAGCGAGAAATGAGACCTGTTCAACATGGAAATGATTCTCACTGACTAATCGTACCACGCTTTCCACCTGTTCTGCCATGTCAAGGACTCATTTCTGCTGTAGTCGTGACATGAAACGAAATAACTTGTCAAATGTTTTAGGAGTAATAAGCGACATCATGTCACCTCTACGAGCACAAGCCACTTACCGATGACCGTGCTAATATCCTTTTATCTATTTAAGTATTTATTTATTTATTTATTTATTTAAATATTTATGAGATTTAAATTTTTTCAAGTAATATGATGTGCACCCTTATGTTTTGGTAATATAATAAAATGTATTCTTTATATTTAATCAGTGTATCATTTTTTTATTTCATTTACTGTAGGAAGTGTTTATAAAGAGTAACATCAGGTCTCATGGTGCAACTTGATGGAAAACCGGATGAGAGGATTCATTTACCCATCAGATTCGATTAAAATCAGAGGTAACAACTGTCTTCCTCTAAGACAAGTTGTTCGTTGCCCTTACGACATGGGATATAACAAATACAGTTCCTGCTGTCTTTACCTTTGATTTTTGTAGGGATAGAAACCTAAAAGCCATCATCATACTTAATATTATAATGAAGCAGGGAGAGAAGTGAATTCTCTCAACTGATGGTAGAATGAGGAATGTCAGGAAATAAAAATAAAAGCTGTCAGTCTCCTCTACATTGACTGATACACATGGAAGTGCCAATGCCCATTGTCAGTGGATAGGCGAGCTTAGATTTTTTTAAAAATGCCATAGGACAGGTCGATACATGGCAACAGGAAGCCAGAAACAGAGGTGGTCATGTGGGACGACAGTGTAGTGTGACCGAAAGACTTACACTTGATTCTAAGGCACAGCAGGGGAGAGAAGAACCACGAAGGATACACAGGTATACTGACCATTCAGTAGAAGGATAACAAGAGAGGATGCTGAGTGTATTTAAGGAAATACACGTGCTTAGAAGAATGTCAGTGGATTCATGGAAGATGTGGGTCTAACTGCCTGCTACGACAGAAAAATGGATACCATCGTGAACTTCATGAGAGTTCGTTTGATGGAATTACTAAGCAGCAAACCACACTGGAATTCCTGAAAGCCTCAATAAGAGAAGTTAGCGCCTCTGAAGTGAAAAAGAATACAGCGTGCGATCTGGAAAATAACGTGGGGCAGTTTTTCTGTGCATCTTTCTGCTTTTTATGCCATATATCTATTTCTCACTGATTTCACGGAATTGATGTGCTGGCAAATCATAATTATGTGTCTAGTATTATATTTATTTTGAACCACAGCTCATTTAATTAGTTACAATTTTTATCCTGTCTTGATTATTATTACTTTGTACATCAGCAAGCTGCTCATCTTTAAGAACCGACTGGGCGGGAATAGATAATTAATTCAATCCTTCACCAAAATATCTATTACCACTGAGAAAATAATACTCCCTAGAATTACTGGTTTTATTAATTAAGTTACTTCACTGATCATTATGACACTGGCTTGCTGCGGCAGCCTTATAACACGTTTCACTTTCTAGGGGAGTTTGATACGCTAAGAAATCTTTCACGTTACTCACTGGTAATTTCTGCTAATTTTTTTTTAAATTTTTTTAACGTTTATTTATTTTTGAGACAGAGAGAGACAGAGCATGAACGGGGGAGGGGCAGAGAGAGAGGGAGACACAGAATCGGAAGCAGGCTCCAGGCTCTGAGCCATCAGCCCAGAGCCTGACGCGGGGCTCGAACTCACGGATCGCAAGATCGTGACCTTAGCTGAAGTCGGACGCTTAACGACTGAGCCACCCAGGCGGCCTTATATGACATATTTTTTTTTTACTATTTTAACGTTTATTTATTTTTGAGACAGAGAGAGACAGAGCCATGAACGGGGGAGGGTCAGAGAGAGAAAGGGAGACACAGAATCGGAAGCAGGCTCCAGGCTCTGAGCCATCAGCCCAGAGCCCGACGCGGGGCTCGAACTCACGGATCGCGAGATCGTGACCTTAGCTGAAGTCGGACGCTTAACCGACTGAGCCACCCAGGCGCCCCCCCCCTTTTTTTTTTTTAATTTTTTTAACGTTTATTTAGTTTTGAGACAGAGAGAGACAGAGCATGAACGGGGGAGGGGCAGAGAGAGAGGGAGACACAGAATTGGAAGCAGGTCTGCTAATTTTTTGAATATCACCATCTTTGGTGCGTCTCCAAATAACACAATTATTACATAAAGACTGACAGTCTTTTGGGGCACCTGGGTGCTCAATTAAGTGTCCAACTTTTGTTTTCAGCTGAAGTCATGATCTCAAGACTCCTTAGATGGGCCAGGTGTTGGGCTCCATGCTGACAGCAGAGAGCCTGCTTGAGATTCTCTCTCTTCTCTCTGCCCCTCCCCCACCCGTGCTCATATTCTCTCTCTCTCTCAAAATTAATAAGTAAACTTAAAAAAAAAAAGACTAGCAGACTTTCTTCACATGAGATTGCGAAGCTGGGTTAGGCATCGTCTTCATATTTAAGGCAACAAAAAATTGTTTAAAATCAGCTGTAACCGCAACATGAATAATGGAAATCCATGGAGCAAATGTGAGTTGTGTATAATTCAGGAACAAAAACAGAGCTAAGAATTGTAACAGAATATTGTGAATACTAACTAAAGTCATGCACTTGAATGGCACCAAGCAACGCATCTTCCATAGAGTAACGACCAAAAGTGCGGTTCATATTTTCTTCTTTTTCTTCAGAAGGCTCTATGTGAGAATAGTGTTTGTCTCTTTCAACAAAATTCTTAGCAACTGTGTGTCCTACCTTTCACTAACTGACCTTCAAAGGAGGCAGCATAAGAAAACAGCATTTTGTGGTGAATTCTGGAGAAGGCTGACTGAGTCACTCCTTATTTCAAACAAGTGTCTTATTTATATTCAATTAGGAAATAGTGGCTTGTATTAATATCTGAGAGTTGAGAATAAGTATCTAGATGGATGTACAGGGGCACCTGGGTGGCTCAGTCAGTTGAGCATCTGACTTTGGCTCTGGTCATGATCTCGCAGTTCGTGAGTTCGAGCCCCACATCCAGCTCTGTGCTGACAGCTCAGAGCCTGCAGCCTGCTTCGGATTCTCTGGAGCTTGTTTCAGATTCTGTGTCTCCCTCTCTCTCTGGCCCTTCCCTACTCGTGCTCTGTCTCTCTCTCAGAAATTAAAAAAAAAAAAAAACATTAAAAAAAAACGTAGATGGAAGTACAGAAAAACATGATGTTTCTTTAATATTGTGGCACCTGCACCTCTCCCCTCAGCATTCCAGGACACATTCCCCTGTCCTAATCGTTTCTAGTTTCCTCCCTGTCCCAGAAGGAAGTCCCCACACACCCTGTCACTCACTCCCTTCAACTGTCAGCCTATTCACACAGCAGCTTTCTGGTCTGTTGTGGTCTCAGCTTAAACGTTTCCCTAAAGAGCAGCATGTCACAAGTAGAAACTAAAAATCAAATGAAATCTCTAAGTTTTGCAGAAACATCTTCAAGAAACGCTTTTTATTTACTACCGTCAAATGTGATATATTAGCACTTGTGGCGAAAAAGACAGAAAGGAGGATCCAGTTGAAGCGTGGGCTAACGAAGCTCCTCTCAGAGAAGACCACCCCCTGGTGGCCACGTGCAGCAAGGGCGGAGACCAAGACTGGAGCGCTGGCTTGGGATCCCTGCAGAAATCCCGCCACTTCTTGAGGATGTCCCCTCAAGCTGCAGAAAGCTACCAGCTGGCAACAACAGATTCTACCGCTGTCTATGACAAGGACTAAGTATTGCCCTGAAACTCTCTATAGCCATATTCAGTTTCAATCCCAGAGGTATTAAGTGTTAAATACTCGAAAGTGTTGGAGAACCGAGTCTCAGGGTGGGAGGCACGGGCGGGCGAAGGGAGTGATCACCATCTGCCAGCTCTCTCCTTTGAGCCTCAGGCCAAAGCAGCTATTTTCCTGATTTGGGAGAATTCGGTGTGACCTTCACTCTTCCCTCTGCCAGAGCTCCCGGCCCCCAGTTTGCCGCACCGATTGTGTTAACCAGCCCTTTGCTTTTTTGCCAGCAGAGAAGTCACTTCCCTTTTGTCATTTTCATGACATACAGACCTATGTTTTCTTTTGCCCAACACAATTGTTGTGTTTTGCTTTCTAGGAGAGTTGAAATGAGAAACAAAAGAACAAAAACCTGATATCTTGGAAATATAGAGAAAAACGGTGCAGCCCCTCATTCTTTTACTTGCCTTTGTATTAACCTGTGGATGATATAAAACATGATGCAGCAAGAGCAAGACAGACTATGTCCAGTAAACCACTGCGTAAAAACTAAGTCATTAAAATTCTTTTTGTTGCTGTTTTTTAAATTTAAAATGAAATAACACGAGTAAGTAAAGGAGAGAAGGCTGTTTCTCCCCGACATAATAGCCGGGGCCTCACCCCCTACATTCTGACCCTCAGACAGATGAACAGACTAAGAAGCCAAAGAGAAATACCCAGACTGAATGAACAATGGAGAGTTGCTAGTTTCTGTGCTGGAAGCTTCCACTGAGAGGCATCATCAGTGAGTCCCCCGAGCCCAGCTCAGAAATGTTGAGTCTAACTAGTGCTCAATAGTTGAAGTAAAAGATTGAACAATAAAAGCTGTGGTGGCAAAATGACAAGTATTTGCTTACTGAAGGTGAAATGATTACAGTTGGGCTATTCCCCTACTTTTGTCTCAAAAGTTGAGACAAATTTTGCCCTAAGCATCTGAGGGCTATTGACACTTTGATACCTGCTCAGGAGAGGAGGAGGTCAGCGCTGAGAGCTAGGGTCCCTCACAAAAACACTCCAGGGACAAGGCCAAGGATCTAGGGGCAATAGCTGTTTTGCTAACAAAGAAACCAGCCCCTCCACAGTAGGGGAATTCTAATGTCCTCAGGACAAGGTGAGCCTGCCCTCAGGGAGTGAGTCCAGGAGAGGTTGGGTTGAGGACACTCAGTCACTCCAGAGGAACATGTTAGTAGAGGTGGTAACAACCTTGCGCGTGAGGGTTTGCTGAGAAAATAACATGATCTGGGATTAGAATCTTCACAGCTACATGTCCCAGACCAGAACCGGGCTTCCTGCTGGGGACACTGGCACAGCCTGAGGAGCACTGTAGACGGGTTACGAAATGGCAGAAGGATAGTGTCTGTATTATTAGTCTTGACCCTGAGGCTCCAGTGAAGCATAACTGCATGGACCTGCATCAATTATTTCTAGAATGAAGAGAAACATCCAAGAAACTCATTCACTTATCACCACAAGCCTCTAATGTGAATACAACAGTAATTAAAACCCAGTCCTGGTTCTAAAGAGCTTATTTACCATACATCGTCTGGTCAGAACCTAGCAAGATACAAAAACCCATAGGAATGAAGGAGTCTGTCTCTGTATGAAGTAAAGAGGGTAAAAACCTAGTCCACGATCAAGGCCAAAGTTTCTTTCTAACACAAAGAGCAATGTTCATATATGAAAACATATATGTGAGCAGGTGTGTGTATGAGTACCTACATGCCTACATCACTCCAGTCTTTAGGACAAAGATGTTTCTACTTTGATAAGTGTCCATTGGGATGGACGTATCGGAAGTTTATTGGGAAATAAAGCTTCCATTGCCAACCGTAGTATTTTAGATTGATGACATCTTCTTACACAATAAGGAGAATGCATAAATGAAAACAAAAAAAGGAAGTAGAAGTGGAGAGGATGTTCAGAAAATGAAATTGTCCGCGTTCCCTATTTAAGAGCCATGCTTCGAGGCCGTGCTCAGAGAACCTCGGCCCCGAGGTCCCCCAGCCGCCCAGCTCAGCCCGCCCAGCAGCCCCCTCGGCTTCCCCATGGCTCTCCTGCGCCCTCTGCTGACCGCCCTGGCGCTGCTCACCTGCCGCCCTGGAGGCTCTCTGGGCTGTGCCCTGCCTGGGAGCCACGCGCAGGTTAGCAGGGACAACTTGGTGCTCCTGGGCCAGATGCGGAGACTGTCCCCTTTCTTGTGCCTGCGGGCCAGAAAAGACTTCCGCTTCCCGCTGGAGATGCTGGAGGGCGGCCAGCTCCGGGAGGCCCAGGCCGCCGCCGCCGTCCTGCGGGAGCTGCTCCAGCAGACGTTCAACCTGTTGCACACGGAGCGCTCCTCGGCGGCCTGGAGCCCCGCGCCGCTGCACCGACTCCGCTCTGGCCTCCACCTGCAGCTGGAAGCCCTGGACGCCTGCTTGGTGCAGGCCACGGGCGAGGGAGAGCGCGCCCCGGGGATGCACGGCCCTGCCCTGGCCATCAAGAGGTACTTCCAGGACATCCGCGTCTACCTGGAGGACCAGGGATACAGTGACTGCGCCTGGGAAATTGTCAGGCTGGAAATCATGAGAGCCTTGTCCTCCTCGGCGACCTTGCAAGACAGCTTGGCCATCAAGGATGGAGACCTGGGGTCACCTTGAAGTGATTCTCAATGACTCACGTGCCACATCACCCTGCACTATGTCTGCTCACCTCAAGAGACTGTCACTGCAGCCTTCATTACAGAATTTATTGACTTTAATTCCACAAATATTTTGTGAGTAGTATTAAGCAAGAATATGTAAAAAAAAAAAAAAAATCTGGCTTCAGGATCATCAGTCCTTAAGAGATGATTGCCCTGATGTTATTTATTTATTGTTTATTATTTATTTATTTATTTATTCATTCATTCTTTTGACTAATTTATATTTATATTTCCCTATAAAGGTTTTTGTCTTTACATTGTGTTAAAATGTATAAAACGTATTCACCTTTTCATTTTATTAAATATGCATTTTGTCTTAATAAATTCTTATCAAAGACAACTTGTTGAGTCTCTTTATTCTTAAAACCTAAGTCCAAGGTGCCCGGGTGATTCAGTCAGTTGGGTGCCCAACTTTCACTTGGGTGGTGATCTCACAGTTCATGAGTTTGAGCCCAGAGTCGGGTTACTGATAAAGGCCCTACTCACTTTTCCACCTTCCCCCGCTTGATGAGAGAGCAACGCTCTCCCTCATCCCAAGCCTTACCATGGTGCCCTTCCCCTGGGTGCAAAACCTCTGTGACCCCAAACAGAGGGACAGTTCCAGAAGGCTTAGCTTTGGACAGATTTCCTTGGCGCACAGCAGAGAAGGCTCTAGTAAGATGCTTATACTTTTTCAGTGACCTCTCCTCTCTCCTGACAGTGTTTTCCTTTCCACATAAAAAAAGTGAGCATCAGATGTGCCTCATTTTCATCTTCTTCATCCCAGCCCTACAACCACCTGTAGGTATGATCTTGCTTCTGTCATTCTGTTCATACCCAGACTATTTGAAGTTCTCTGTGGTGTCTGTTCCCACTTCGCGGTCAGGTCGTCCTGCCCTCACTGTAACGTGGCTTCAGCCTCCCTGTTCTCCTGAAACTGCTCGGCCCAGGTTTACACTAAACCACATCTTACTGAGGTCAGAGATTGCTGTCAGCCAGCCCTGGCTGCCATTTCCAAACATCTGAGCCCTTTGGCCACGCCTCCACTTTCAAGTCTGACCTCCATGTGGCTTCTGTGTCTCTACTGTCTTCTGCTTTTCTGCTCCTGCCCCGCTCTTTCCTTTGTTGACTATTTTCTCTCATCTTGGGGCAATCTGGGTGTTCCTCAAAATTCCATGCTGGGTGCCACATTCCTTCCTCTCTGCGCATACAGACTCAACCTCCCAAATAATTCCGAGTGTCATCTCTGAGATATGACTTCCAGGTGTGTGTCTTTGCCCAGAATCGTATCACGAGCATTAGTCATCATCTCCAAACTCTTATTTCTGTCTGCGCTCCTACAATATCTCCACTGATCATGTTCAGAATCGACCATCATGCATTTATTTGGCGAACTCCTACAGATCCTTGGATGCCAGCTTGGCAGATGCTTCTTGTAGAGTTTGTGCCCCTTTCATGCTCCTTTGTGCTCCCAGCGTCCTGTCCTTTCCCTGTCCTGGCCACAGAATGACGTTACTTGAAAGCTCAATGACCCAGAACCACCAGACTGGAAGCTCTGTGACAGCAGGCGGTGTGTCCACTATTTCGTTGTATCGGGCACCCACCGCAGCGCCCACGGACAGAAGATGTATTCACTACTTCGTTGTTGAAAGTGAAATTCCAAGATTCTGTAATATCTTTCACTTTGGTGTCTAGTTCATGCAGTTGCTGAAATGGAATCAACAATCATCACACATGATTTCTCCAAGAAACTTTAAGTCCAGTGGACCAGCGCCAGCTGCTCCAATCTGTCAGAGTGTCTGCTGCATCTCCTTCGTTGTTCTAGAAAGGACTCCTACATAATTACTTATCCCTTCAGGTTGGAGGAAGAGGAGAGACTACAAGGCAGTAGAAAACCCCATTTTTATTTATTTATTTATTTATTTATTATTAAAAAAAATTTTTTTTAACGTTTATTTATTTTTGAGACAGAGAGAGACAGAGCATGAACGGGGGAGGGGCAGAGAGAGAGGGAGACACAGAATCGGAAGCAGGCTCCAGGCTCTGAGCCGTCAGCCCAGAGCCCGATGCGGGGCTCAAACTCACGGACCTCGAGATCGTGACCTGAGCCGAAGTTGGACGCTTAACCGACTGAGCCACCCAGGCGCCCCTAAAACTCCATTTTTTAAAGAAATCTGTGGCGTCAGCACATAAATGACACCAGATTGTCATTTCTTCCTTTAAAAACTGGTGACAACATTAGTAGTGGTCACACAGGAAAGTGTAAAGATTAAATGAAATAAAATTCTCAAATTTTAGACTGAAATATAGTAGATGAGAGTCCACCTGACCGCAGTAAGTGGTCGCTGCCTGCAGAGCTAGTAGGACATCCAATACTGGGTAGAGTCCACGCTCAGCCAAACCAGCTCACGCTTTCAGTGCAGCTCCCTTAACACCCTCAGGGGTGTGCATGGGGAGCTCCTCCCCCCACCGAGAACACTCCAGGAGAGGGCAGTGTCTGCAGGACTGGGAAGGAGCAGAGCCCAAGTTTCCCCTCTGGGGTCAGTACCTGGAACACAAAGGAGAGACATCTCACAGCGCAAGGAAAGTCTTTGCAGGGAACCAGCCTCTTGAAAGTTGTCTGCCAGAAATGGCTGTTCTATGAATAGTATAAGAGTGGTCAGAGCTCCTTCCCTCAGGCTCCCTCATATTCAGACATCTTCCGGTGATATTGTTTTTAAATTTTTTAAATTTTAATTTTTAATAATTACATCCAAATTAGTAAGCATATAGTGCAACAATGATTTCAGGAGTAGATTCCTTAGTGCCTTTACCCATTTAGCCCATCCCCTCTCCCACAACCCCCCCAGTAACCCTCAGTTTGTTCCTATATTTATGGGTCTCTTCTGTTTTGTCCCCTCCCTGTTTTTATATTATTTTTGTTTCCTTTCCTTTATGTTCATCTGTTCTGTGTCTTAAAGTCTTCATATGAGTGAAATCATATGATTTTTGTCTTTCTCTGACTGACTAATTTCACTTAGCATAATAGCCTCCAGTTCCATCCACGTAGTTGCAAATGGCAAGATTTCATTATTTTTCAATGCCGAGTAATACTCCATTGTGTGTATGTGTGTGTGTGTGTGTGTGTGTGTGTGTGTGTATATACATACATATATATATATATATATATATATATATATATATATATATATCACATCTTCTTTATCCATTCATCCATCGATGGACATTTAGGCTCTTTCCATACTTTGGCTATTGTTGATAGTGCTGCTATAAACATGGGGGTGCATGTGCCCTTTCAAAACAGTATACCTGAATCCCTTGCATAAATCCCTAGTCGTGCAATTGCTGGGTCGTAGGGTAGTTCTATTTTTAGTTTTTTGACGAACCTCCATACTGTTTTCCAGAGTGGCTGCACCAGCTTGCATTCCCACCAACAATGCAAAAGAGATCCTCTTTCTCTGCATCCTCGCCAACATCTGTTGTTGCCTGAGTTGTTAATGTTAGCCATTCTGACGGGTGTGAGGTGGTATCTCATTGTGGTTTTGATTTGTATTTCCCTGATGATGAGTGACGTTGAGCATTTTCTCATGTGTTGGTTGGCCATCTGGATGTCTTCCTTGGAGAAGTGTCTATTCAAGTCTTTTGCCCATTTCTTCACTGGATTATTTGTTTTTTGGGCATTGAGTTTGATAAGTTCTTTATAGATTTTGGATACTAACCCTTTATCTGGTATGTCATTTGCAAGTATCTTCTCCCATTCTGTCAGTTGCCTTTTAGTTTTGCTGATTGTTTCCTTCGCTGTGCACTAGCTTTTATTTTGATGAGGTCCCAGTAATTCATTTTTGCTTTTGTTTCCCTTGCCTCCAGAGACGTGTTGAGTAAGAAGTTGCTGCGGCCAAGATTACAGAGGTTTTTGCCTGCTTTCTCCTCGAGGATTTTGATGGCTTCCTGTCTTACATTTAGGTCTTTCATCCATTTTGAGTTTATTTTTGTGTATCGTGTAAGAAAGTGGCCCAGGTTCATTCTTCTGCACGTCGCTCTCCAGTTTTCCCAGCACCACTTGCTAAGAGACTGTCTTTATATCATTGGATATTCTTTCCTTCTTTGTCAAAGATTAGTTGTCCATACGTTTGTGGGTCCATTTCTGTTCGACTGATCCCAGTGTCTGTTCTTGTGCCAGTACCATACTATCAGGATGATTACAGCTTTATAGTATAGCTTGAAGTCTGGGATTGTGATGCCTCCTGCTTTGGTTTTCTTTTTCAAGATCGCTTTGACTATTCGGGGTCTTTTCTGGTTCCATACACATTTTAGGATTATTTGTTCTAGCTCTGTGAAGAATGCTGGTGTTACTTTGATAGGGATTGCATTGAATATGTAGGTTGCTTTGGGTAGTATCGACATGTTAACAATATTTGTTCTTCCTACCCAGGAGCATGGAATCTTTACCCATTTTTTTTTGTCTTCTTCAATTTCTTTCATAAGCTTTCTATAGTTTTCAGTGTATAGATTTTTCACCTCTTTGGTTAGATTTATTCCTAGGTATTTTATGTGGGTTTTTTTGTGCAACTATAAATGGGATCAATTCCTTGATTTCTCTTTCAGTCACTTCATTGTTGGTATATAGGAATGCAACTGATTTCTGTGCATTGATTTTATATCCTGCAACTTTGCTGAATTCATGAATTAGTTCTAGCAGTTTTTTGGTGGAATCTTTGGGGTTTTCCATATAGGGTATCATGTCATCTGTGAAGAGTGAAAGTTTGACCTCCTCCAGGCCAATTCGGATGCCTTTGTGTTGTCTGATGGCTGAGGCTAAAACTTCCCAATACTGTGTTGAATAACAGTGGCAAAAGTGGACATTCCTGTCCTGTTCCTGACCTCAGGGGGAGAGCTCTCAGTTTTTCCCCATTGCGGATGATATTAGCATTGGGTCTTTCGTATATGGCTTTTATGATCTCGAGGTATGATCCTTCTACCCCTACTTTGTTGAGGGTTTTTATCAAGAAAGGATGCTTTATTTTGTCAAATGCTTTCTCTGCATCTATTGAGAGGATCATATGGTTCTTGTCCTTTCTTTTATTGAAGTGATGAATCACATTGATTGTTTTGCGGATATCGAACCAGCCCTGCATCTCAGGTATAAATCCCACTTGGTCATGGTGAATAATTTTTTAATGTATTGTTGGAGCCGGTTGGCTAATATCTTGTTGAGGATTTTTGCACCCATGTGCATCAGGGAAATTGGTCTATAGTTCTCCTTTTTAGTGGGTCTCTGTCTGGTTTTGGAATTAAGGTAATGCTGGCTTCATAGAAAGAGTTTGGAAGTTTTCCTTCCATTTCTATTTTTTGGAACAGATTCAAGAGAATAGGTGTTAACTCTTCCTTAAATGTTTGGTAGAATTCCCCTGGAAAGCCATCTGGCCCTGGACTCTTTTTTTTTTTTTTTTTTTTTTTTTGGTCAGATTTTTGATTACTAATTTGATTTCTTTACTGGTTATGGGTCTGTTCAAATTTTCTATTTCTTCCTGTTTCAGTTTTGGTAGTGTATATGTTTCTAGGAATTTGTCCATTTCTTCCAGATTACCCATTTTATTGGCATATAATTGCTCATAATATTCTCTTACTATTGTTTTTATTTCTGCTGTGTTGGTTGTGATCTCTCCTCTTTCACTCTGCATTTTGTTTGTTTGGGTCCTTTCCTTTTTCTTTTTGATCAAACAGGCTAGTGGTTTGTCAATTTTGTTAATTCTTTCAAAGAACCAGCTTCTGGTTTCCTTGATCTGTTCTACTGGTTTTTTGGTTTCGATAGCATTGATTTCTGCTCTAATATTTATTATTTCCTGTCTTCTGCTGGTTTGGGGTTTTATTTGCTGTTCTTTTTCCAGCTCTTTAAGGTGTTAAGTTTAGGTTGTGAATCTGTGATCTCTCTTCCTTTTTTAGAAAGTCCTAGATTGCTATACACGTTCCTCTTATGATTGCCTTTGTTGCGTCCCAGAGGTTTTGGGTTGTGCTGTTATCATTTTCTTTGGCTTCCATATACTTTTTAATTTCCTCTTTAACTGCTTGTTTAGCCCATTCATTCTTTAATAGTATGTTCTTTAGTCTCCAAGTATTTGTTACCTTTCCGAATTTTTTCTTGTGGTTGATTTCAAGTTTCATATGCATGGTATGATCTCGATCGTTTTGTATTTGTTGAGGGCTGATTTGTGTTCCAGTATGTGGTCTATTCCGAAGAATGTTCCATGTGCACTGGAGAAGAATGTATATTCTGCTGCTTTAGGATGAAATGTTCTGAACATATCTGTTAAGTTCATCTGGTCCAGTGTGTCATTTAAAGCCATTGTTTCCTTGTTGATTTTTTGATTAGATGATCTGTCCATTGCTGTGAGTGGGGTGTTGAAGTCTCCTACTATTATGGTATTACTATCAATGAGTTTCTTTATATTTGTGATTAATTGATTTATATATTTGGGTTCTGCCACATTTGGTGCATGAATGTTTAAAATTGTTAGGTCTTCTTGATGGATAGACCCCTTGATTATGATATAATGCCCATGTTCATCTCTTGATATAGTCTTTATTTTAAAGTCTAGATTGTCTGATGTAAATATGGCTACTCCAGCTTTCTTTTGTTGACCATTAGCATGATAGATGGTTCTCCATCCCCTTACTTTCAATCTGAAGGTGTCTTTAGGTCTAAGTGGGTCTCTTGTAAACAACATATAGATGGATCTTGTTTTCTTATCCATTCTGTTACCCTATGTCCTTTGATTGGAGCATTGAGTCCATTGATGTTTAGAGTGAGTACTGAAAGATATGAATTTATTGGCATTATGATGCTTGTAGAGTTGGAGTTTCTGGTGATGTTTTCTGGTCCTTTCTAATCTTTGTTGCTTTTGGTATATATATATATATATATACATATATATATATATATATATATATATATATATATATATATATCTTTTGGTGTATATATATCTATCTATATGTCTTTTGGTGTGTATATATATATCTATATATCTTTGGGTATATATATACATATATATACATATATATATATATATTTTTTTCATCTTTTTCCCCCTCAGTGAGTCCCCCTTAAAATTTCTTGCAGCGCTGGTTTAGTGGTCACAAACTCCTTTAATTTTTGTTTGGGAAACTTTTTCCCTCTCCTTCTATTTTGAATGACAGCCTTGCTGGATAAAAAATTCTTGGCTGCATATTTTTCTGTTTCAGCACACTGAATATATCTTGCCACTCCTTTCTGGCCTGCCAAGTTTCTGTGAATAGGGCTGCTGCAAACCTGATCTGTCTTCCTTATATGTTAGGGACTTTTTCTCTCTTGCTGTTTCACGATTCTCTCCTTGCCTGAGTATTTTGTGAATTTGACTATGATATGCCTTGTTGATGGTCAGTTTTGTTGAATCTAATCTGAGCCCTCTGTGCTTCCTGGATTTTGATGTCTATGTGTTTCCCCAGGTTAGGAAAGTTTTCTGCTATGATTTGCTCACATAATCCTTCTACCCCTATTTCTCTCTCTTCCTCTTCTGGGACCCCTATGATTTTGATGTTGTTCTTTTTTAATGAGTCACTGGTTTCTCTAATTCTTAAATCGTGCTCTTTTGCTTTAATCTCCCTCGTTTTTTCGGTGTCAGTATTCTCTATAAGTTTGTCCTTTATATCACTGATTCTCTGTTCTGCCTCATCCATCCTTGCTGCCGTGGCATCCATCCGTGATTGCAGCTCAGTTATACCATTTTTAATTTCATTCCAGCTATTTTGTTACTTCTTTTATAGAAGGGATTCTAATCTATTTTCGACTCCAGCTAGTATTCTTATTATTGTGATTCTAAATTCTGGTTCAGACATCTTGCTTGTATCTGTGTTGGTTACATCCCTGGCTGTCGTTTCTTTGTGCTCTTTCTTTTGGGGTGAATTCCTTCATTTTGTCATTTTGAAGGGAGAAAAGAAATTAATGAGGTAGAAAAATTGAAATTAAAAAATTAAAATTAACAAAATAGTTAATTTAAAAATTAAAAACATACACACACACAAATCGAATAGATGATACTAGATCCTAGGTGTGTCTTGGTCTGGGTGTTGAAAGTGGTTTGACAGATCAGAGAAAAAAAGGGGCGGGGGGAGAAAAAGAAAAAAAAAGGAAATCGTTGGAGAATTTGAAAAAATGAATACACTGAAGTAGACTAAAATGAGATGATGGGGGTAAAATAGAATTTGAAAAAACATACACAAAAGTAAAGAATACAGTAGAAAAAAATTAAAGAAAAATATTTTTAATAAAAATTAAATATTATATGATTTTTCTTCTTATGTATTCAAGAAAAAAGAAAAGAAATGAAAAAGAGAAAAAAGATAATAAAAGAAAAAAGAAAAAAGGAAATCGTTTGAATATTTGAAAAAGTGAATACACTGTAGTAGACTAAAATAAAATGATGGAAGTAAAATAGAATTTGAATAAATTTACATAAAAGCAAAAAAATATTAAAAAATTAAATTAAAATATTTTTAATAGAAATTGAAAGTAAAAATGAAGTTTTTCTCTTTCTGCATTCAAGAAAAAGAAAAGAAACAAAACAGAGAAAAAAAGAAAAAGAGAGAAAAAAGGAAATTGAAAATTTGAAAAGGTGAATACACTGAAGAAGACTAAAATAAAATGATGGAAGTAAAATAGAATTTGAAAAAATTTACACAGAAGTAAAAAATATAATAATAAAAATCAAAGAAAAATATTTTTAATAAAAATTGAAAACAAAAATGAATTTTTTCTCTTTCTGTATTCAAGAAAAAGAAGTGTAAAAGAGAAAAAGAAAAAAGAAAGAAAGAAAATTGAATAAATCAACCTGCTAACAGATTGAAGTAGGACTGAAATTACTTCGTTTTCCCCTAGAAGTCAGTCCGTGTAGCGCTTTACAGTCCATAAAGCAAGCCGGCCGTGAGACTTGTGTTCTTGAAGAGCAAAGTTGGCCCAGTTGGGTGGGGATCAGTGTAACAGCTCTGCTCTCCACTAGATGGCGCGGCTAGCCTACTGGGGTGGATTATTGCCACGCTCATAGGTGCGTATGCGCATGCGCGGGACTGGTGAAAATGGAACCACCCAGCTATCCAGTGTGTCCTCCCTGATTAGCGATCGCGCACTTGTTCTCTGCCTTCAGCTCTCGTCCACTCCCCACTTTTTCACTGTCTGCGACCAGGCCCCAGGCAGTACCTCTCTCCCGAGTTTTGTCTCAGATGGGGCTGTTTTCCCTGGCCCCTTACTTGTGAAGGACTGCAGCTTTGACCTGTTCCGCCCCTCTGCAGGAGGGTCTCATCGACCAATGGCTGAATGTCGGCTGCACCCAGGAACGCTTGCTGGACCCTGCTGCTGCCGGTGCCCTGAGACTACGGCCAGGTGCCAGCCTATCCCAGAAAAAGTTCGCGAGATAGTGTAGCAGCAGGGTTTCAGGGATTATGGAAAATCACAACACACATCTGGCACCAGGCTTCACCCTAAACGACCTTGTTCTAGCACCAGCGAATGTGGCCGTTTTCTGCGGTCTGCTGGGACCAAGTGGCTTCAACAGTCTCTACCAAATGTCCTTCCAGCAGTGGAACCGCTTTTCTCCGTGTGGCCCGAGAACCTCCCGGACCCCACTCTGTTCCTGGGGATTCGCCCTTCTCACCAGAGCACTGCCAGGTATCGAGCTGCAGAGTTTCAGACTCTGCACTCCCCCTATTTATAGAGTCTTAATGGAATTTAAACCCTCTCCTGTCTCCTTTCTCCCTTTTTAGTTTGGTCCTTGCAGTTGTTTCCAATTTTCCACTTTCTCTCCAGCTGCTTTTGGGGAGGGGTGCTTTTCCCGTATTCTCCCCCCTTCCCCAGTCTCGGTCCTCTCTCCGCCCCCAAAAGTGGCTCCCTACCCTTCGCAGCTTCTCGCTCCCCAAATTCACCTCTCCGTGCCGCGTACCTGCTGAATTCTGTGGTTCAGGTTATGCAGATTGTTGTGTTAATCCTCAGATCAGTTTTCTAGGTGTGTAGGATGGTTTAGTGTTGGTCTGGCTGTATCTCATGGACACAAGACACACAAAAAACTTCCATGCTGTTCCGCCATCTTGGCTCCTCCCCGTCTTGTGATATTTTTGGAGGCACAGTGGAGAAGACAAAATTCGAAGAAACCAGGAAAACAGTTTTAGAAATTATGAAAGAGAGGGTGATGAGAAATAGGACACTCAAAGATTTTTACCCATTGACTCTCACAGCCCTAATTCAAAACCTATCTCTTGGGTTAGTATTAGGATAAAGTAAGTGAGTACTTCCCTCAAGCACAGAATTAAAGAAGGTACCCAATGTAAAGAATCCACATAAATAATATCTAAATCAATGTTAAACCATGCATACTAATGCAAAACCTTCATGAAGTACAAACACCAAAAATTTAAATAAAGGCAAGAAATCAGGCTGCACTTGAAAGTTCCTGAGAGTCTTCAAAGGAAGAAGCAGGATGCATAGGAAATTTGGGCAAATTCCATCCAGTCTTTCAAATTCTTACAAAGAAAATGAAAAAATTGACCCGCTAAATGCCCTTAATGCTTGCAGACAACTCTTTAACCATAGAGTCAAGGTGAGGTCCTATGAAAGACGCTTCACTAACCAAACGTTAAATACAAATTATTTAACACTGTCATGGGGACACAAAAGATCATCAAACATACAGTTCTGCCAACTGGAAGAAGTAAAGGAGTAATCTTCACTGTATTATTGAGTTTGTGTCCATCAGCGGTAGCAAACTAAGGTTATGTCCAAGTGTTGGTTTAATGTAAATAAAATATAGCTTCAATCCTATTGAAAAAGTTCCCTAAAATATTGTTTGAGTATTTTTATTGTGAAGAAGTTTTGATATTTATGTGTGACATTTTGATTTATTATGCACTGTCAACTATTTCATGGTGACCAAGTAGATGACAGTGCTGAGTGAGTTTCGCTATTACTCTTTTGCAAAGTGCAATCATATTCCCTCCTTCCCATGGGCAAACGGTGCTAGTAGTCAGCCGAGGGCTAGTGGGCACAAGACTCCCTCACAGAGAGGATCCAGAGGATATGGACTCCAGACTTGCTGTGTCCACCAGGTCCTCACTGTGGCCCAGGCGAATGCTGTCATCCCTTCCACCCTCCGCTGTAGCCCAATCGTCCCACCCTCCTGTCTCCTATCCTCCCATTGCTTCATTGTCCCATTGCCCTATGGTCTTTAGTCCTGTCATCCTGTCGCCCCTTCGCCCCAAGGATGCACCTCTCCGTTGCCCCAGCACCCTTTGGCCCCATCTCACATTGTCCCACCCCCCCATTACTCGTGTGCTTTCCTCCCGTTGTCCCAGCACCTCATCACCCTCCCATCATCCCATCCCCCAGTCGCCCCATCCTCCCACTGTCCTGTCATCTCTCGCCCCCACCAGTGCCCCATCATTTCAGTGGCCCATCATCCCATCGCCCTATCATCCCATCCTCCATTCATCCGGTCCTCCAGTTACCCTATCTTCCCAACATTCCTTCATCTCACCCCTCCACCAGCACCCCATAGTTGCAGTGGCCCATGGACCCATCAGTCCATCCCTTCCATTGTTCTGTCATCCCGTTGCCCAATCGTGCCATCATGCCGTGGTCCCTCTGTCTTTTTGCCCATGTCCCACAGTCCGATCACCCCATTGCTAAATGTGCACCTACATGTGTAGCTGTATGTTTCCCATCTTGCTATTATTTTCTTTGTTCCTATGGCTCTCTGTGCCTTTCTTTCTTAATTTCCTGCCTCCTTGGATGAATCAACGGTTTTTCAGTGGTTCCATTTTATCTCCATCATGGACTCTGAGTTATTCTTTTTAATTTTAGTTTCCTTTATACTCTTTACCATATATTATTTCAAATTATCACACTCGACCGTTTCTGTAGCTTTCCCTATATTGTTGTAAGACCCTTAAACTAGCATGCTTCATTTGTCATCATCCCACCTGTGGCTCTGTGTGTATGGCCCCTGTGACTTACCTCTTACCGCTATACGTGTTTTAAATGGCTGGACACAATTTTCTTATTTTTGTATTAGACAATTCAATACTTACTATTCTGTATACCTCAAAATTTCCATCTAGTATGATTTTCTCCTTTGCTTCAAGAGTATCTTTTAACCATTCTTACAGTACAAGTCTGACCATGAATTCTCTCAGCTCCTATACTTCTGGAAAAGTCTTTATTTACCTTTAATTTGAAGGATTTTTTTTTGGCTGAATTGAAAAGTGCAAGTTAAAAAGTTTTATTCCCTCAGCCTTTATATATGCCATTTAACTGATACTGACTTTGCATAATTTCTGTTGAGAAATCCAAAGGTAGTTTTCTTTTCTTTCATCAAATGTAAGCTCTTCTGATATGTAACCACTTTAATATTTTTGCTTTACCAATTTTTCTCAGCAATTTTATGATGATGTGCTTTGCGCTGGTTGTGCTTGTGTGTGTGTGTGTGTGTGTGTGTGTGCGCGCGCGCGCGCGCGCGCGCGCACGCACTGCTTAGAGTTTATTGAGGTTCTTGGAGCCAAGGTTGGTGTTTTCCTCTAATTCACAAAATTTCCTGCCATCATCTCTTCCAGTGTTTAGTGGGCCTTTCTCACTCTTATGGCCCTGGAAGAATCTGAGACCCTCATTTCATTCCATGCTCCTGTTGGACACATTCTACTCTTGTGCATTTAAGGATCCTGATCTTTACATCTCTACCTCATTTATCCTTCTCTAAAGTGCATGTGGGCTTTTATTTATGTCTTCCATTTCTATCCTTTAGGAAGCCTTCAGGAAGAAAGGCATGTTTCTTGTTGAACTCAAGGAGATGTTGTTCTTTGCCTCGACATCACAGACAGTTTTCCAGTTGTTTCTCCTAAGAGCACATATTCAGACCTTCTTGATACATCGTGACTGAAACCGCACTCCGTTCCTTTTTCAAATCGAATCTTACACCAATTACGTATTCCATCATGATTTCATTTTCCTCTCTCATATAATAAGAGAGTTGACATTGATCTCTGTCTGGATTGGCAGGTAATCATTGTGGAACCATTTCCGGACAGTTGATCCCACCAGTTGAACATCAGATGTATACTTTATCCTAAACTTAACTGTCACTGATAACACAACCATTTTGGATATCATGTGTTTTACCAGTCTCGTCCCCAAGTTTCTTCCTTGTTACATTGCATTTTCTGTACTTATGAATACCTCTTACTTTTTCATAGACAATGTTATGTCTGGACTTCTCTACTGTTCCTTTGTTTTTGATTAAATGAAGATTTGATGTTTAGGGAGAGCAATGATTTCAGAAAAATCATAACTTCTTAGACATCATTAAGTAATGAATTTGCAATGGATATGATAGCCAGGGATGCTTCTGTCATAAGATGAAAACATGAAAGGTAATCAGAAAATTTCTGTTCTCCAATATCTAACAAGCAAAGTTAAAAAGCAAGAGCATCATCAGTAAAAGCCAGAATCAAGAAAGGGTATAATTTGGGGATTCAAATGTATGAGAATTTCATAGTAAGAATTGTTAGTGAGATTTATGCCTGTGATAAAGGATTATGTACTGCATGTAGATTTTACCCAGGAATTTAGATGTTTGATCTTGAATAATTCACTTAACCCCTCTGGATCTCAGTTTCCCCATAATGAAGTAGGTTGGAAATGTTCCTAGAATTGTATTAAATAATCTAGAATATTTCAAAGTACTTAACAGAGTGTCTTCCACTGAGTGAGAACTTAACAGGTGCTGACAAGTTTCTTATTTTTTCATATGCATCTACAAGAGGATAGTAAATTGATAGCCTTGTCTCTGTTACTCACTAAAGAATGTTGATAGTCTAAACACACAGAATTGGGAACATGTGAATCTCACTTGTATGTAATTGTATACATGATAATATAATGTACACATTATACATTCTGATACCTAGCACATTCCTTCTTCCACTTTGTTTCCCTGGACCTTATTCTTTCACTCCCATATCATAATATTTCCTTCATCCCAAGAGTAGGAACCACCCCGCCTGCCCACCCCCCACCCCCTCGCTGCAATGAGCTCTGCTCTCTACATTCACTCCTCACTAACCTGTCCTGTCCATTCATAGAGCTGCTTCCTCTTCCGTTGTGGTTTCTGTCTGGCAATTTTACTTCCAAGTACAAAGCCACCAACTGAAACCAATAGCTGTGTGAAAGTTCTAGGTTTTTTTGCAGACTCTCCTAGGAGAGGCCTTGTTTTCTTCTTTTTCTCCTGGTGGCTATTTTTGGACATGAGAGGATGTCCCTGCTACAATGATGTAATGGTGGCAATAGGGGAAAAGGAAAGAGAAAGGATCATTTTACTCTGTGGCCTGTCATGATATTTACAAAGGAAGAATGCCACCTACAGGCCTAAGAAGGACAAAGATAGTGACCAAGTCTGGAGATCTGGCTTGTGTTCTAAGTGCAAATCTGCAGGAGATTTTTCTCAAGAGCAAAAAAGTCTCCTATCTGGAAAGAACTGACTCTAATAGTATAATAGGTCAATTTCTGTAGTTTTTATATATTTTTGAAAAAAAACATACTTTTCTTAGAGAGTTGGTAGCTTCACAGCAAAATTGACTACAAGATAAGGAGATTTTTCACATACTCCCTAGTTCTGTATTTGCATAATCTCCCCTATCATCAACATTCCCTCACCAGATGGAACAGTGGTTACAATTGCTTCCAACCTTGGGGCACCTGGGTGGCTCAGTCAGTTGAGTGTCTGACTTTGGCTCAGGTCATGATCTTGTGGTCTGATCTGTGAGTTTGAGCCCCACATCGGGCTCTCTGCTGACAGCTCAGAGCCTGGAGCCTGCTTCAGATTCTGTCTCCCTCTCTCTCTGCCCCTCCCCCACTTGTACTCTGTTTCTCTCTCTCTCTCTCTCTCTCTCAAAAATAAACATTTAAAAATTTTAAAAAAACACAAAAAAACAATTGCTTCCAACCGTGTAACTGTTAGCTCTTAAGGTTGTGAACATGTCTTAAATATTTCAATGATCTGTGGCACTCCAAAGCTCAACCTTGGAGCAGTCCAACAAAACCTTATTCCTTAGTATTTATTCTCTCATTGTTTTTCATGAGTATCACACAAGAAGCATTGACGTTGATATCGTGGAAGAGACACAAAATGTCTGCAAGCTCAGTGTGTCAAACGTCGGGATAATGGGGCTCTGTGATTGGAGGAGTCTATCTCCATTGATTTCTGGGTCTCAAAGTCATCTTGGGAGAGGTGTCCTTTGCTTACCTGTGAGCTGTCATTGTCTGTCTTGTGGATGTTGCTTGTATCTGAGCCTCAATATTATACAGGCTCTGGGAATTAAATAGAAGTAGATCATATTTTATGATTTAATTCTACAAAACCTACCAAAACTTCAATAATTATATCTAGTACTAAACAGAAAAAAAATATTTTGACAGTGCCTTCAAGAGTATCTAGAGGCAGGTGCAGTTAAAACTTATATTCTCATCAACACAGCATTAAAATCCAGGACACTAAAAACAAATGTCAAGTAAATAAGATATTTTTACAATTGCTGTTAGCAATTTGGAATTATTTTAAATATTTGAATACATTGAAATCATTAATATCTCTTTTTAGAAATTGATAATTTGCATATTTGGTTTACGTTTTATAATTAATATAAGTAAATACATTATAAATTACTCATCACATTTAGTAATACATTTAAGCATCAATGGATTTAAAATTTAGCCTGTAGCTTAAAATTTTTAGTGATTATTATCCCTGTGCTTATAAAGAATAAAAAGAGTAACTTTACACTCTCTTTTGTATGTACAAAAATCAGATATAAATAGAGTATAAACTATATAGAGAGAGTATAAACTATATATATTATATATATAACATATATATAACATATATATTTAACATTATATATAACATATATAACATAACATAACATTATATATATAACATATATATATATATATATATATATATATACACATATATGGTATCTGCGTTATTAAGATCTTGGATGGTTCAATTAAAAAAAAAAAAAAACAAAAAGACTCTGGACACATGGACCAATAATGAAAATAATATATATGGTTGGAAACAGTGCTCTAAACCCGTGTAGAAAGTACATAAAGGAAATCAAAAACAGAAGTGGAAAGTAAGGGCAACCTTCAGAAACTGAAAACTACTATGTTCCCTACTTAAGCCACGCGCACAAGGGAAGATGTTCAGAGAACCTAGAGCCACGGGTCACAGAGTCGCCCACCCCAGCCAGGCCGACAGCATCTGCAAGATCCCCGATGGCGCTGCCCTCTTCCTTCTTGGTGGCCCTGGTGGCGCTGGGCTGCAACTCCGTCTGCTCTCTGGGCTGTGACCTGCCTCAGACCCACGGCCTGCTGAACAGGAGGGCCTTGACACTCCTGGGACAAATGAGGAGACTCCCTGCCAGCTCCTGCCAGAAGGACAGAAATGACTTCGCCTTCCCCCAGGACGTGTTTGGTGGAGACCAGTCCCACAAGGCCCAAGCCCTCTCTGTGGTGCACGTGACGGACCAGAAGATCTTCCACTTCTTCTGCACAGAGGCGTCCTCGTCTGCTGCTTGGAACACCACCCTCCTGGAGGAATTCTGCACGGGACTTGATCGGCAGCTGACCCGCCTGGAAGCCTGTGTCATGCAGGAGGTGGGGGAGGGAGAGGCTCCCCTCACGAACGAGGACTCCATCCTGAGGAACTACTTCCAAAGACTCTCCCTCTACCTGCAAGAGAAGAAATACAGCCCTTGTGCCTGGGAGATCGTCAGAGCAGAAATCATGAGGTCCTTGTATTATTCATCAGTAGCCTTGCAAAAAAGATTAAGGAGCGAGAAATGAGACCTATTCAACATGGAAATGATTCTCACTGACTAATAATACACACTTTCCACGTGTTCTGCCATGTCAAAGACTCTGATTTCTGCTGTAATGGCGACAAGAATGTAGTCAATTTGTTAAATGTTTTCAAGGAGTATTAAGTAACATCATGCCTACTCTACAATCACTAGTTGCTTACAGATAACCATGCTGATGTCTATTTATCTATTTAAATATTTATTTAAATATGTATAATGTATAAATTATTTCAAGTAATACTATGTGTACCTTTATGTTGCAGTAATATAATAAAATGAATTCTTAATATTTAGTAAGCGTATCATTTTTTATTTCACTTTTACTGCAGGAAGTGTTTGTAAAAAGTACCACCAAGCCTAATGGTGCGACTTGATTGAAAAATGGACAAAATTCATTTACCCATCAGATTCTATTAAAATCAGAGGTAACAACGGACTTCCTCTAAGGCAAGTTGTTCGTCGCCCTTAGGACATGGGACACAGTAAATACAGTTCCCGCTGTCTTTATCTTCGATTTTCATAGGGACAGAAATCCAAAAACAATAATCATGCTTAATATTACATTGAAGAAGGGAAAGAAGTGAATTCATTCAACTGATGCTACAGTGAGGAATGTCAGGAAGAAAAGTGAAAGCTGTCGGTCTCCTCTACAGTTGACTGATACACATGGAAGTGCCCATGCCCGTTGTAGTGGATAGGTGAGCTTATATTTTACAAAAAACGCCGTGGCTAGAGGTCCATTCTAGTCCTGGGAAGCCAGAAACAGAGGTGGTCATGGGGTGAGACAGTGTAGTGTGACAAAAAGACTTATGTTGATTCTAAGAAAAAGCAGGGGAGAGAAGAGCCACAAAGGATAGGCAGGTGTATACTGGCCATTCAGTAGAAGGATAACAAGAAAGGATGATGTTGAGTGTGTTTAAGGAAATAAATGTGCTTAGAAAAGCATCAGTGGATTCAAGGAAGATGTGGATCTAACTGCCTGCTATGTCACAAAAATAGATACCACCCATGACTTTCAGGAGAACTGGTTTGGTGGAATTAATAAGTAGAAACCACACTGGAGAATGTGGTAACATAAATAAGAGAAGTTAGTTCCTCTGAAGTGGAGAAGAATATAGTGTGGGTTCTCAGAAAATAATGTTGGTTAGTTTTTCTGTGCAGAGTTTTCCCTTTTGTGCCATATGGTTTTCGTGAGTGATTTCATGGATTCAATGTACCAGTAAATCGTATTAATGCATTTAGTATTATATTTCTTTTGAGTCATGACTTACTGAGTTACTTAAATTGTTTATCCTTTCTTGGTTATTACTACCTTGTGTATCAGCAAGGTGATCAACCTTAAGAATTCACTTGGCAAGAAGAGATAATTAATTTAATCCTTCATCAAAATATCTATACCACTGATACAATAATATTTCCTGGAATTATTGGCTTTATTAACTAATTTGCTTACCTTTTGTATTGTGACAGTGGTTTACTACAGCCACTTTATAGCACGTTTCACCTTCTAGGAGAATTTGATATGATAAGAATTCTTTAACGGTACTCACTGGTAATTTCTCCCAGTTTTACGAATATTACAATCTTTGGTGGATCCCAAAATAACACAATTGTCATGGACACGAAGACTAACAGACTTTTGGGGCACCTGGGGATGCTCGATTAAGCATCCAACTCTAGTTTTCAATTCAAGTCATGAGCTCAAGGTTTATGAGATGAGCCAGGTGTTGGGCTCTATGCTGACAGCATGGAGCCTGCTTGACATTTTGTCTCTCCCTCTCTCTACCCCTCTCCAACTCATGCTTGTGTGCTCTCTCTCTCTCTCTCTCTCAAACTAAATAAATAAACTTTTAAAAAAAGGACTAACAGACTTTCTTCACATGAGAGTGGGAAGCTGGGTCAGGCATTGTGTTTCTTAGTATTTAAGGCAATGAAAAAAACTGGTTAAAATCAGCTAAAGACACAACATGAATAACAGAAATCCATAGAGAAAATGTGAGTTGTGTATAATTCAGGAGTGAAAAAAACCATTTAACAATTAAACAGAATGTTCTAAATAGTAACTGAACTCAGGCACTTGAAAGGCACCAAGATCACATCTTCCATAGAGTAACAATTGAAAACATGGTTCGTTTGTCCTTATTTTTCTTCATACAGTGGCTATAAATGAGAATAGTGTTTGTCTCTTTCTGCAAAATTCTTACTGTGTGTCCTACCTTTCAGTAACTGACCTTCAAAGGAAGCAGCCTAAATAAACAGAAATCTGTCATGAATTCTAGAGAAGGCTGACTGATTCATTCCTCATTTCAAAGAAGTGTCTTATTTATATTTAATGAGGAAAGGTGGCTTGTATTAATATCTGAGTTTCAAGAATAAGTATCTAGATGGGAGTACAGAAGAATATAATGTTTCATTAATATTCTGGCACCTGCCCCACCCCCAGCATTACAGGATACATTCCCCTGTCCTAATCATTTCTTCCCTGTCCCAGAAGGAAGTCCCCACACACCCTGTCACTCACTCCCTTCAACTGTCAGCCTATTCACACAGCAGCTTTCTGGTCTGTTGTGGTCTCAGCTTAAACATTTCCCTAAAGAGCAGCATGTCACAAGTAGAAACTAAAAATCAAATGAAATCCCTAAGTTTTGCAGAAACATCTTCAAGAAACGCTTTTTATTTACTACCGTCAAATGTGATATATTAGCACTTGTGGCGAAAAAGACAGAAAGGAGGATCCAGTTGAAGCGTGGGCTAACGAAGCTCCTCTCAGAGAAGACCACCCCCTGGTGGCCACGTGCAGCAAGGGCAGCGACCAAGACTAGAGGGCTGGCTTGGGATCCCTGCAGAAATCCCGCCACTTCTTGAGGATGTCCCCTCAAGCTGCAAAAAGCTACCAGCTGGCAACAACAGATTCTACCTCTGTCTATGACAAGGACTAAGTATTGCCCTGAAACTCTCTATAGCCATATTCAGTTTCAATCCCAGAGGTATTAAGTGTTAAATACTCGAAAGTGTTGGAGAACCGAGTCTCAGGGTGGGAGGCACGGGCGGGCGAAGGGAGTGATCACCATCCGCCAGCTCTCTCCTTTAAGCCTCAGGCCAAAGCAGCTATTTTCCTGATTTGGGGGAATTCGGTGTGGCCTTCACTCTTCCCTCTGCCAGAGCTCCCGGCCCCCAGTTTGCCGCACCGATTGTGTTAACCAGCCCTTTGCTTTTTGCCAGCAGAGAAGTCACTTCCCTTTTTTCATTTTCATGACATTCAGACCTATGTTTTCTTTTGCCCAACACAATTGTTGTGTTTTGCTTTCTAGGAGAGTTGAAATGAGAAACAAAAGAACAAAAACCTGATATCTTGGAAATATAGAGAAAAACGGTGCAGCCCCTCATTCTTTTACTTGCCTTTGTATTAACCTGTGGATGATATAAAACATGATGCAGCAAGAGCAAGACAGACTATGTCCAGTAAACCACTGCGTAAAAACTAAGTCATTAAAATTCTTTTTGTTGCTGTTTTTTAAATTTAAAATGAAATAACACGAGTAAGTAAAGGAGAGAAGTCTGTTTCTCCCCGACATAATAGCCGGGGCCTCACCCCCTACATTCTGACCCTCAGACAGATGAACAGACTAAGAAGCCAAAGAGAAATACCCAGACTGAATGAACAACGGAGAGTAGTTAGTTTCTGTGCTGGAAGCTGTTGACTACAGTACAGTATTAATAAACTCTTGCTGCCTACTGTACTTAATGTAACTGGCAATAAGGCAGCAGAAGAAGGGTCTATATCTGCAGGCAGCCTGATCTAGAATGAAGCAAAGCATTCCTAAGCTTCCTCTTGTATGGAAAAGCAAAGGACTGTCCACAGGTGCTTAGAAATGACAAAAAATACACGACAGCCAGTTGTGGACACCTTCCAGCATTTTGAAAAATCCCAAATTTCTGCCAAACACCGTGGCCTGAGACCAAGCATCTGAGCATGGGAGAGGATCACCCACAATCCAGCAGTGTGAGAGAGAGAGAGAGAGAGAGAGAGAGAGAAAGAGAGAACCATTGGCTCAGTGGTGATCATGTGACACTCAGCATCACCTACTACCCTTACTGCAAGACATCGCTCCTTTATCAAGTTAAAATTTATTAGAAATGTTTGCTCCTCTTGACGAACACTCAGAGAACAAGTTACTCACAATCCAAGGTTTTACCGTATTTGTTTACTAAAGGTGAAATGATTACAGTTGGGTCACTCCCCTACTTAGAGGAAACTAACTGTGACCCTCAGCATCTGAGGGCTGTTGACACTTTGATACCTGCTCAGGAAAAGAAGGGGTCATCACTGAAAACTAGGGTGTCTCACACAAACACTCCAGGGACAAGGGCAAGGATCTAGGGACATTAACTGTTTTGCTAACAAAGAACCTAGCCTCTCCACAGCAGAGGAATTCTAATGTCCTCAGGACAAGGTGAGCCTGCCCTCAGGGAGTGAGTCCAGGAGAGGTTGGGTTGAGGACACTCAGTCACTCCAGAGGAACATGTTAGTAGAGGTGATAACAACCTTGCGCGTGAGGGTTTGCTGAGAAAATAAAATGATCTGGGATTAGAATCTTCACAGCTACATGTCCCAGACCAGAACCGGGCTTCCTGCTGGGGACACTGGCACAGCCTGAGGAGCACTGTAGACGGGTTATGAAATGGCAGAAGGATAGTGTCTGTATTAGTCTTGACCCTGAGGCCCCAGTGAAGCATAAATGCATGGACCTGCATCAATTATTTCTAGAATGAAGAGAAACATCCAAGAAACTCATTCACTTATCACCACAAGCCTCTAATGTGAATACAACAGTAGTTAAAACCCAGTCCTGGTTCTAAAGAGTTTATTTACAATACGTGGTCTGGTCAGAACCTAGCAAGATACAAAAACCCATAGGAGTGAAGGAGCCTGTCTCTGTATGAAGTAAAGAGGGTAAAAACCTAGTCCACGATCAAGGCCAAAGTTTCTAACACAAAGAGTAATGTTCATATATGAAAACACATATGTGAGCAGGTGTGTGTATGAGTACCTACATGCCTACATCACTCCAGTCTTTAGGACAAAGACGTTTCTCATTTGGTTGATAAGTGTCCATTGGGATGGACATATCAGAAGTTTATTGGGAAATAAAGCTTCCATTGCCTACGTAGTATTTTAGATTGATGACATCTTTTACACAATAAGGAGAATGCATAAATGAAAACAAAAAAAAAGGAAGTAGAAGTGGAGAGGATGTTCAGAAAATGAAATTGTCCGCGTTCCCTATTTAAGAGCCATGCTTCGAGGCCGTGCTCAGAGAACCTCGGCCCCGAGGTCCCCCAGCCGCCCAGCTCAGCCCGCCCAGCAGCCCCCTCGGCTTCCCCATGGCTCTCCTGCGCCCTCTGCTGACCGCCCTGGCGCTGCTCACCTGCCGCCCTGGAGGCTCTCTGGGCTGTGCCCTGCCTGGGAGCCACGCGCAGGTTAGCAGGGACAACTTGGTGCTCCTGGGCCAGATGCGGAGACTGTCCCCTTTCTTGTGCCTGCGGGCCAGAAAAGACTTCCGCTTCCCGCTGGAGATGCTGGAGGGCGGCCAGCTCCGGGAGGCCCAGGCCGCCGCCGCCGTCCTGCGGGAGCTGCTCCAGCAGACCTTCAACCTGTTGCACACGGAGCGCTCCTCGGCGGCCTGGAGCCCCGCGCCGCTGCACCGACTCCGCTCTGGCCTCCACCTGCAGCTGGAAGCCCTGGACGCCTGCTTGGTGCAGGCCACGGGCGAGGGAGAGCGCGCCCCGGGGATGCACGGCCCTACCCTGGCCATCAAGAGGTACTTCCAGGACATCCGCGTCTACCTGGAGGACCAGGGATACAGTGACTGCGCCTGGGAAATTGTCAGGCTGGAAATCATGAGAGCCTTGTCCTCCTCGGCGACCTTGCAAGACAGCTTAGCCATCAAGGATGGAGACCTGGGGTCACCTTGAAGTGATTCTCAATGACTCACGTGCCACATCACCCTGCACTATGTCTGCTCACCTCAAGAGACTCTCACTGCAGCCTTCATTACAGAATTTATTGACTTTAATTCCACAAATATTTTGTGAGTAGTATTAAGCAAGAATATTTTAAAAAAAAATCCGGCTTCAGGATCATCAGTCCTTAAGAGATGTTTGCCCTGATGTTATTTATTTATTGTTATTTATTTATTCTTGTAGCTTATCATATTTATATTTATATTTTGATATAAAAGATATTTCCCTTTACACTGTATTAAAATTGATAAATCATATTCACCTTTCTATTTTATTAAATATGTATTTTGTCTTATTAAATTCTTTTGAAAGACGATTTCTTGAGTCTCTTTATTCTTAAACCCTAAATCCAAATCTTGGTTGTTCTAAAGCAAATGGAAAAATGGATGGTAGTATTCATCTACTTACTCATCCTTTCAGTTCATGTCATATGTAAACAGGAAATCAAGACGGCAGATGCAGAATCACCTTCACAAAGCACAGCCGAGTAAATCGAACATGGCAACTTCTGTGTCAAAACTCTTAGTCTCACAGGGAAAGAGGCATTAAAAAAGGATAAATATTTTAAAAATTTTAATTACATTAAAAAACACAAAATGATGTAAAGGAAAATGTTATTCTTACATAGCAGCTTTAAGTACAATAATTTTGAGACGGGGGAAGATGGATACCCTTTCTAGAGCACTTGGGAAATACATAATTGCAGAAGTCTTGCTGGCTGTTGGGCATAGGGGTCAGCAATGAACAACAAATGCTATGCGGGGGTGGTATTAATTTGAGATTCTTTATTACATAATTGGGAATGAGCACATGGGAATGGGTGTGGTAATTTTTGTCTTTTATTTGAGAGAGAGAGAGAGAGAGAGAGAGAGAGAGAATCTTATGCGGGCTCCATGCTCAGTGTGGAGCCTGATGCGAGGCTTGTTCCCATGACCCTGGGATCATGACCTAAGCCAAAATCAAGAGTCGGATCCTCAAGCAACTGAGCCACCCAGCACCCCTGGATATGGTCACTCTTTTTTTTTTTTTTTTGAAGGTTAAACTTTGATTTAGAAAGGCTGAAACAATTGTATGTTAATTGCAACAGCTAGGTTGTACAAAAATATGACTTGAAAATTCCCTTTTGATATTCTTGAAGAACTGGATTCCCATTACATACATGCCTTATTCTCTCTTCAGACCTCTGATTTCAGACTGGAGCTGAGCAGAGAAATGGCTGAGGGTCCCTCAAATCATTCTTGGGCTCCAGACAAGGTGCTGGGCCTCTAAGGAAATAAGCAGGTTATGGGTAAACCATACCTGTTAACTCTGGAGGCTTTTTGGTAGCATGCAAGAACAAACTGCTCCATCCTTAACTCTTTCCAGGAGTTCGACCCAGGGTACGTCAGTGGGCATCATAAGCTAGGTGAACGTATCACCATCAGGACAACCGGTGTTCACCCTGGGAGGCAGCTGGATTCCTCCAGCTTGGTGAGGATGCTCACGTAATGCCTAGTTTGCAGGGATAGATCTTGTCCCATCCTCCAACCTGTGAGGTCTTTTGAGCTGAACCACATTCTAACAAGTCGGCCCTCTTCCGCTCTTTAGTGTTCCAGTGTGCACCTGAACCCGAGTGCCATGAAAAAATTAGCTGGATATGGTCACTTCTAAGTAGAGTGGGCAATGAGAAGAGACCTAAATGTAGTCCTGCAGACCCTCAGCATTTGGAAGCAAAGCAGAGGATAGTCTGCCAGGGGCACAGAGGTGGCGTGGCCAGTCCAGCTGGAAGGACACATGGGGACGATAACACATGGGGGGAGAGACCCCCACAGGGAAGAAGGGTCAGAGTGGTGCTCGCAGGGTAGGTGCAGACGAACTGCCCAGGGGGTCTGAAAACAGACGCCATAGGTGACCTTAGCATGATCTGGTTTAGTGGAATTAATGAGGCAGAAACCAGATGGGTGTAGGTTGAAGAGGAAACACAAGAAGAGGAATTACTGGCACTGTGTATAGGAAATTATTTTGGGAAGCTTGTTTGTGAAGTGGAGACAGAAATAAGGTGGGACTTTGAGGAAAATGTGGGTCAGACGGTTATGAAGAGTTTGGGCGCCCCCTTCTGGCGGTTGGGGCGCAGCGAGGGGGCCTTGGAGGCGCTGCGGATTGCTGTCCACGCGTGTTTCACTATGGCCTGCGGAATCACAGAACGCAGTGACATAATCTATTCGCTAATGGTGCTGGTGATGCTTTGTGCCAGCCCCCCTGAATCTGATGGTTGTGAAAAACAGGAAATCATGCTTTTGAGATATCTGAAAATGATAGCTTCTCAGTCACGCCAGAATAACAGGACCTGGGTTTTTTGGTTTTTTTGTTTTTTGTTTTTTGTTTTTTTTTAACCACAAAATAGATATCAACAGCCAGAAGGCACAAGCCACTTGTTTCTGCCATCAGATTCTCAAGCTGTCCCACAAAGACTACAATACAGATCTTCAACCTGTTTACACAGAAAACTACAGCACGGCTTGGAGTGGATCTGCTGGTTACATTACTCCCGAGGAAGTCTGGAACAACAGCAGAAAACGAAAGTAGAAATTCTTCTGGTTTGTGCGTACTTGAAGGTACCTAAAAGTACTTGCAAGGAATCAGCAACCGTCTAAAGAGCAAGGAATGTAGCTGCTGAGCCTTGGAGGTTTTTAGAGGGGTGGCTGAAGTGTGCTTTTCCCTCTTTAATACATTCCAAAAACAATCAGGAAATGAGAAAATTATTTTCATGACTCTCTAATCACTGTATTTTTGTTTGTCAAATCAAAGAAAGCAATCTGGGGGCGCCTGGGTGGCGCAGTCGGTTAAGCGTCCGACTTCAGCCAGGTCACGATCTCGCGGTCCGTGAGTTCGAGCCCCGCGTCAGGCTCTGGGCTGATGGCTCGGAGCCTGGAGCCTGTTTCCGATTCTGTGTCTCCCTCTCTCTCTGCCCCTCCCCCGTTCATGCTCTGTCTCTCTCTGTCCCAAAAATAAATAAAAAACGTTGAAAAAAAAAAAAAAATTAAAAAAAAAAAAAAAAAAAAGAAAGCAATCTGCACTGTTTTTCTGCACCAGCTATAAAAGATCTGAAATCAGGGGCGCCTGGGTGGCTGGGTTGGTTAAGCATCAGACTTTGGCTCAGGTCATGACCTCACCATTTGTGAGTTCCAGTCCCAAGTTGGGCTCTGTGCTGACAGCTCGGAGCCTGGAGCCTGCTTCGGATTCTCTGTGTCTCCCTCTCTCTCTCTCTGCCCCTCCCCTACCTGAACTCTGTCTCTACCAAAAATAAACATTAAAAAAATAATAAGAGATCTGAGATCAAAACTATATTTTAGGTATAAAGTCTCCAAAAAATGTTCAGAAAACTAAATGATCTGTTTCTTTAAAAAATAACCTATGATAATACATTTTTCATTTATCTTTTCAAATTTTTGGAGGGTATTTTTTGTCCCTAGAATCTGAAATATAACGTATCATGGAAAACCTTCTTTACATTATTTTGTTACAGACCTCTGTGAAGATAATATTAGACGTTCAAACAGATACAAATGAAAATATCAGTGTTTTGAACATAACACATGTTTTTCTTCCCTTCATGTTAACACTTCAATGCAAGTATTACTGAACAAATGACTCTTCTGGTAGGTTCTCCCTCAAACAGTGACTCAGGGATCCAGCTACCTTCTATTTAGTGCCTTCAATATGTGACTTTAAATATGGCTGTGGTGTTTGGGCTTCTTCCACTTAGTTGTAAAAAGAAAAAGTACCATTGATCACATGGGCATATTTTCAAGGGCCAGATCTGCACAGAGCAAACGTAACTTCCACCCACATTCAGTTGCCCAGGATTCATTCACATGGCCACATCTAACTGTAAAGAGACTGGGAGAGGGAGTGTAATTTTGTCACCAGTGGGGAAAAGGTACAAGTTTAATTTACTATTTACTAAATTTACTATTAATTTTTAAACTATGTGCACTAATGCTGTTCTTTAGAAGAAATGGCCAATTTTCTTGCTTTTGCATCCAAAAAATGCTGAGTGCAGATCTGATTCCACAAATGAAAACCAGGCAAGAGACCTAACAGAAGAAGGCATGGGTGTTTGTATTATTGGCCCTTTAAAAGGGAGATTCACAGGGATTCCCAAGGGCATAGGTTAAAGTTGAAACACACAGCTTCTGGATTGGAAGTTCTTTTTTTTTTTTTTTTTTTTTTTTACATTTATTTATTTTTGAGAGACAGAGCATGAGCAGGGGAGGGGCAAAGAGAGGGAGACACAGAATCTGAAGCAGGCTCCAGGCTCCGAGCTGTCAGCACAGAGCCCGATGCAGGGCTCGAACCCACGAATCGTGAGATCATGACCTGAGCCAAAGTCGGACACTCAACTGACTGAGCCACCCAGGCACCCCTGGATTGGAAGTTCTTTTGAGGTCCCTCTTACAAATCAGTCCCCATTCAAACTCTCTCCTGACTTGAGACCATGCTGATTTGTAAGACTCTGGCAGATTACTTCTGGCCTGTTGTTAACTACTGTAAAATTTGGGATTGCAAGTAACTTGTTCTGGGAGTGTTCCACAAGACGAGCAAACATTTCTAATAAATTTTAACTTGATAAACGAGCACTGTCTTGCAATACAAGTAGTATGTGATGCCAAATGTCACGTGATCACAACTGAGCCAATGGTTCATGAAATTCTCTTTGATATAAGAGTGCTTTGGATTACAAGCAGGTTTCCAGAATGAATTATGCTCACAAATTTTTACTGTACTTGGAAGCTTTAGGCTGAGAGATCTTATCCATTCACCTCTGCTCCCTGGGCAATGTATATAGGGTAGAAGGAGTGGATCAGGATATACTAGCCGCTCTCACTGCCAGTGGTGCTTCAACTTGAAAATATCCCCGTTAGGCAGCTGGAGGACCACATACTGCAGACATCTCCACATCCCCAGATATCTGGGTGCACATTCAGCAATGTTCTGGGAAAAGCTGGACTATGTGAACCCAGACAATGACACTCAGAACTCAAGAATTGTGCCAAGTAGGAGTAACTGTATAAGGAATAAATGGTAACATGCCTGCTCCTCTCCTTTATCTTCCAGAAAATCTGTTCATTGTCAATAATGCAGCATAACATAATTAGAGTGGTTGGAATTTTTTTTTTAATTTTTAACGTTTATTTATTTTTGAGACAGAGAGAAACAGAGCATGAACGGGGGAGGGTCAGAGAGAGAGGGAGACACAATCCAAAATAGGCTCCAGGCTCCAAGCTGTCAGCACAGAGCCTGACATGGGGCTCGAACTCATGGAGTGTGAGATCATGACCTGAGCTGAAGTCAGACGCCTAACCAACTGAGCCATCCAGGCACCTCTAGAGTGGTTGGAATTTTCAGTTAGACTGTCTTGGGTTCGAATCTTCATTGCTTGGTAACTGTGTGGCCTTGGATAAATTATTTAATATTTCTAAAGTTCATTGTCCTCATTGAAAAGTGTGAACAATAAAAAATGATAAATCTGCATTATTATAGAATAGTTGATATTATACACATTATGATCAGATAAATTTACAATCAGTTGAAAAATGGGAATAACAATTTGGACCCTTTGAGGTGTCCTTTGTTGGTGTCACCGGTATTCCTGCTCTGGTCCTCCAAACGAAATTTAGGCACTTTAGTCTCCCAAGGGGCTTTAGGGACTGAAAAAGGTTGATGGTGATTTTTGCCAGTATTCTTAACCTCAGAGCTGTGATTGTGTTCTTTAGTTCTTTTTTTTTTAATTTTTTTTAATGTCTATTTATTTTTGAGAGAGAGAGAAAGAGAGACAGAGTATAAGTGGGGAAGGGACAGAGAAAGAGGGAGACACAGAATCTGAAGCAGGCTCCAGGCTCCGAGCTGTCAGCAGAGCCCGACACGGGGCTCGAACCCATGAACCGTGAGATCATGACCTGAGCTGAAGTGCGACGCTTAACCCACTGAGTCACCCGGGCACCCCTGTGTTCTTTAGTTTCTAAAATTCATCAGTCTGTCCTGCCCATGTCTTGCCGTAAACAAAAGTGTCTACGAGGCAACCGTGTGTCAGGCATGGAGAAACCCTCACTACAACTGCGTGTAGGAGTTGTTACTGATGAGAAAATACAGACTTAGGTTAAATAATTCTCCTTACAGTTCAAATGGTTCAAAATACTACCTGAAATTGAATCCAGGTCTTTCTGACTTTAAAATTAGCATAATCTTGCCCATTTTTCTGAGACAGAAAGCAGAGTTAGAAGCCAATCTCCTAGACTGTAGCTGACATAGCATGTTTGAACACAGGCATCTTGTTCAATGTGAGCTGCAGCCTTGGAGTCACGACAAGGATGGATCCAAACTTTAGAACCACTGACTGTCCTTGACATGGGTGTTACTGTGCCTGGTTCTTCCAGTTTATCATCAGTCGTTAATATGCTCCAGGTGTGGCAAAATAAAAGCCTAATGATGCCTCTCCTCTTGATGTCACTAAGAGGGCCAAAAGCATCACCACTGCACAATCTTCCAAGCTAGATGGATCACTGTGTCCCCACTCTGCATCCCCCTTATGCAAGTCCCATCTGAAACAGAAGTCTGATAAAATCTTTAAATGAATCTGAAAGGGCAAGTTACTCATTCATCATACTCCGCTCCTTCCAGCCAGAAAGACAAATTCTTAGCTTAGGACAGACAAAGATGGCCATCTAGGTAGAGGGCTGTATGGCATTCTCACCATATGAGGATCCTTTGGGGGAAGTATGTTCAGCTTCCACACAGAAAATGTCACCAAACCATTCCGTTGTGAGTTTCTCAGCCCCCTGGGATCCCATATCTACTACCTAATCGTAAAACCCACTCATTCTTGGGCAGCATTTTGCAAAGTTTTCTCTCACCCAGAATCTCATTGGAGCTGCTATGAGGAATGATTTTCAGATCAAAGTGGGAAGTGATATCTTCAAGGACACTCATCCAGGCTGTGGCGAGTGGCAGAGATAGGACTCACAGCCAGTTCTGAATGTATAACTAGTGTTCTTTTTGCCATATTGAATCTGTCTAAGCTACACCTTGTCACCAGTCACGCGAGATTGATGAAAACCCTCAACACTAATACTGCTTTCGAAGAAACTTTTATTTTTCAATCTATTTCTTTTTTAAAAGTGAGCAAGCTCATTGATGCTTATCCTGGTGGATCAGCATCAGAAAGAAGAGAGTTCAGCACAGTCAGAAAATGAGGAAGAGAAAGAAAAATGTATCTGGTCATTTATGCACCATCTACAAGGTAACTAATATTACTTCCTAAATTGCCCTGTCAATTTATGGAAACAGGGATGCTATCAAGTCCATGTATAAATGAATAAAGCAGAACCCCAAGAGATGAAGTGACCCATCCAGTGCACAGCAAGTGGAGCTAGGAGTTGAGCCCAGGTGTGCTGATGGAGACTCTTAATACCTGGCAGAACTGAGTTAATGTCATACTTCCTCCCCTCCCAGATGACTGTGGCAATCAGGAGAGGTCAAGTGCCCACAAATCACGCTTGCCTTGCTCCCTCTCTACCTCATGCCCCGACCCCCTTCTCCTTATCCTCCTACAGCATTTATCTAGATAATGAGCAAATCTTCTGTCACCAGCATGAGTACATTCGAGACCCCAACGATTCCCCCTCAGTTATACTGAGATATAACTGACATATAACATTGTATCAGTTTACAGTATACAAGATAATGATTTGACATGTGTTTATATCGTGAAATGATTACAAAATTTAACTAACATCCACCACCTTATATGGTTACAATTTTTTTTCTTCTGATGAGCACTTTTAAGATCTACTCTCTAAGCAACTTTTAAATATATGATAGAGTATTGGTAACTATAGTCATCATGCTGTGCATTACATTCCCAGAACTGATTATCTTCTAACTAGAAGTTTGTGCCTTTTGGCCACCTTCACCACCCCCTTACCCATCCCCGCCCCTGCCTCTGGCACCCACCAATCTGTTGCATACTTTTATGCCCTTCGTCTGTATTTACTCATTTGACACACTAATCCTTGAAAAATACCATTATTGTCCCCCACATTAAAGATGAGGAAACTAGAGAATGTAGTGTTTATGTCATTTACAAAAGTTCCACTAACAGTGGATAACAGAGCTGGGATTCAACCCTCAAACTCTGGCTCCAGAAACACATTCCTTAACCACTAAAATACATGGTGCAAACCATCAGGACAAGTTGGGACAGAGTCCAAAACAATAAAATGAGATGTTTTGAAGAATAATCACTAACTTCCCCATAGGACCTTGCATATGTTTTCCCACACAGTCTTCCAATGTATATTTCCTCACATGCAGCAAGGAACACGGGGCGGGGGGCGGGGGGGGGGGGGAGGCAGTATGAGGTTCTGAGATGAGAAGGGTTTTGCCCAAGAGCCACAGCTGGTGAGAAGAGTCAAATGTGATCTCAGGACAGACTAGGGACTATTATTTTCTTATCCATTTCACAGAGGACAATAGTAAATAGAGGCCAGGATTAAATGTGTAATAGTATCCCACCTCAAGTGAGCCCAGCTAAGCATGTTGCAGGTGTTTGGTGTTTAAAATGTAAGAAGTTCTAGAAGTGCCTTCTCTTTGTACTGAATGTAAAGAGCCTAAATGTCCAAAAACTGATGAATGGATAAGGAAGACGCGGAATGTACACACAATGGGATACTACTCAGCGACCGAAAAGAATGAAATCTTGCCATGTGCAACAACGTGGATGGAACCAGAGTGTATGATGCTGAATAAAATAAGTCAGGCAGAGAATGATAAATATGATACGATTTCACTCATACGTGGAATTTAAGAAACACAACAGATGAACCTAGGGGAAGGGAAGGAAAAATAAGATAAAACCAGAGAGGGAGGCAAACCATAAGAGACTCTTAAATACAGAGAACAAACTGGGGGTTGCTATAGGGGAGGTGGTGGGGGGGGGATGGGTTTAATGGGTGATGGGCATTAAGTAGGGCACTTGTTGGGATAAGCACTGGGTGTTACATGTAAGTGATGAATCACTAGGTTCTCCTTCTGAAACCAATACTACACTGTGTGTTAACTAACTTGAATTTAAATAAATAAATTAAAAATAAAATAAAATAAAATAAAAGTAACTGTTCATAGCCAGTCTTGGAATCTCGCTTCCAGGAAGTTTACTTCTAAATATCTTTTATTTTTAATGTTTATTTATTTTTGAGAGAGAGAGCGTGAACAGGGGAGGAGCACAGAGAGAAAGAGACACAGAATCCAAAGCAGGCTACAGGTTCCCCATGTTTTGAGTCATTTCCACATTCATCTGATTTCCATCCAGTAAAAAAATAAAAACAATAGTGTTTGGAATAGAAGTGTATTTACTAAAATTAAAAAAAACACGGTGGCCAAGTGCATGGCATAAAAGTAAGTGCTCAAAGATTGTCATACAAAGTTCTAGTCCATAATTTCTCATTTCTTTGCCAACATGTGTCATTACTCTGGCTCCGGTCGATAAAAGACTGCCTCTTAAAAAAAAAAAAAAAGACTGCCTCTTACACATTTTGTCATATCTGTAATACTTGACATTCTTTGAGAATTAACACCTGCTTCTCCCTTCTCTTAGCGCTAGGAAAATATTTTGTATTTATGGATTCAAGCTCTAAACGGATCTGCCAAGACAGAGGAGACTAGGGCTGGAGGTTTCAGGTAGTTCATTACAAAGTCTAATTGTTGGTCAGATACACTTGCTGCAGGGGAAAAAAGAAAACATGTAATTAGTGAAAAGAAAGTTTGTGTGTGGTGTGGTGTAAAGGCAATTTCCCTAGCAGACCCAGGTTATTAGATTTATTATTATTATTATTATTATTATTATTAAATCTCTTATTTAAAACTTAAACTTCTGTGGGTCTCAGGTGATTTATCTACTTGATGTTGGCTGCATATGAGAAAATAGAAGGCATGGTCCAATTGCTCTCTGAAGTTCTTTCTCTATCTGGGATCCTATGAGAACGGTCTAGAAGAAATTTGTTTTTGGGCAGGCAGAGGGTACCCCTCTGTTCCTATTTGCTCTTCAGCTCCCCTGAAAAGGAAAATTGAACTATGTGTAGTAAGACCAACCATAGGATAGTCAAAGGATACAAGGTATCCTACAAGGTAGGGCCTTAAAAAGCTCCACATCCTTGGAGATCTTCATTCTTCACCTGGGACGGCTGGAGTTCTAACGGATTCCCCATGAATCTCAGTCCCACCTTCTCATGCCTTATGTCTATCTCCTGTTTTGAATTGTGTCCACATTCATCTGATTTCTGTCAAACTGCCTCTCACCTGACTGCTTTCTTGCGACCTTCCCCCTCAAGTCTGATGGGTAGCTGGAAGGTCACCTCTCAGTGACTCCAGGGGTCCCAGTTCATGGTCTTCCTCCTTCAGCACTTCAAAGAGACCCAGGAATCAGCCAGCCTGGTCCTGGCCCAGAATCCCATGGCCAGCTTGCTTGAATAGGGTATCAGGAACTTAGCTCCAAGGGATGGAGATGAAATTTGGCTTCTTATAGTCCAAACACTTAGAACGATCCTCTGATTATTCCAGGAAGGTTGTTGGGAAAAGTCTGTCTGGGAAAAGTCACTTTTCTCTCGGCTCATCATAAACTAATCACCTCTCTGAATCTTCCTCCACAATGAATTTATTTTCTGACTCAACAAACTGTTGTTCACTCTGTCCTTTGCCATCCACCCTAACCACCAGCACTCTGGCTGCCACTCCCAGAGAGTGGATCCTGATCACGTTGCGCCACGCAGACAGTGCTCATTGTCATGTGATCATGCCATAGCTCGTATGATTCTACCTGGAGAAAAATGTCAAGTGAGCATCTGCTTTTACTGAATGTTTTCCATGTAATAAATTATTGATGTGTGTAGCAAAGAAAGTTCCTGATGGTGGAGGTGGGGGGAGAAAATTTGCATAGCAGAACTCTAGGATCCTTTGAGAAAACAGGAACCAAAAGCCCAACCCCATTCATCCCCAGATTCAGTTATTAAAACTTGGTAATTGTCTTAGTGTGGTGCTTGAGACAAGGCACGTCAGCCCAAGGATGGCAAGAAGTCTTACAAACAAAACTGTTAATGAGATACAAATGTCTCTTTTTGGTTTAAATTAGCCTACTTATACACATATGCCAATTATATGTACAAACTTACTTTGGAGTAAGAAGAGGATGATGTAGGTCTAAAAACGTACATTTCACATTACTAGGATCATTATGAATTAGAATTTATTTTGCTTCACTCATACATCTGTGTCTTTGTTTTCAAATGGGCAGGACATCAAAGTGTTCTTTCTTTTATTTCTAATTTCCTGTGCCTTCTGCCCAGCAGGAGGTCCTGGAAGGGAGCAGTGGTCTCTGAGTCAGTATTTGACCTACATGCAGTAGACGGCAGTATAACACCAAACTTCCACACCTTTAGTTCTGGACGCGTCAGTCAATAGGCCAAACAAGACTCCAGAGCTGAGGGCTTGGACCACAGAGAAGGAATGTCGTCTAAAATCTTTATTCTCTCTTTGTTTTAGCTTGATCCAGTCCAGCAGTGGATAATAAATTACCAAAGAGAAGCCATTGAAGGCCTACAGGAAGAAATGAAGATCATAGAGTAAGGAAGTAACCCCTGCTGCTTATACTCTACACTCAGACTAACTTGCTTCTTCTCCCTTTTTGGGTAAAGGTTGGAGGGAGCCATCAAAAAGGCATAGCCTATGGGGCACTCATGTACATCTTTCAATTGTTTCCTTTTCTTTCTTTTTTTTTATGTTTTTATTTATTTTGAGAGAGAAACCACGAGCAGGGGAGGGGCAGAGAGAGAAAGGAAGAGGGAGACTCCCAAGCAGGCTCCCCAAGTCAGTGCAGAGACCGCCGTGGGGCTTGAACTCCTAAACCATGAGATAGTGACCTGAGCCAAAATCAAGAGTCCGATGTTTGACAGACTGAGCCACCCAGTTTTCTTAACTGTGAATGTGCCTTACTGTAGTTTCAATCTGAAACTTGAAAAACATGTCAGAAATATAATGACTGAGAATGGCAACAATATTATCCTCATTCAAAAGACTTTGCGGGACACCTGGGTGGCTCAGTTGGTTAAGCATCTGGCTCTTGATTTTGGCTTAGGTCAGGATCTCACAGTTCATGAGTTTGAGCTGCACAACAGGCTGACAGCACGGAGCCTGCTTGGGATTCTCTCTCTCCTTCTCTCTCTGCTCCTCCCCTGCTCGTGCACACACACATACTCTCTCAAAAATAAATAAATAAACTTAAAAAAGAAGATTTTGCATTCTAGGATGACAACTGCCTTCAGAGCCAATTTACAAAGTAGCAAGTTGGCGTCTGGGTGGCTAAGTTGATTGAATGTCTGACTCTTGATTTCAGCTCAGGCCATGATCCCAGGGTTGTGGGGTTGAGCCCCACATCAGGCTCCACACTAAGGATGGAACCTGCTTAAGATTCTCTCTATCCTTCTGCCCCTCTCCCCTGCTCACGCACGCTCTCTCGCTCGATCTAAAATTTAAAAAAAAGTTTTGGGGTGCCTGGCTGGCTCAATCAGTTAAGAATCCGACTCTTGAGCTTAGAGTCGTGATCTCAAGGTTCATGGATCAAGCCCTGCATTGGGCTGTGCACTGACCGTGCAGAGCCTACTTGGGATTTTCTCTCTCCCCCTTTCTCTGCCCTTCTTTCACTCACATGTTCTCTAAATAAATAAATAAATAAATAAATAAATAAATAAAGTTTAAAAATATATTTAAAAAAACAAAGTAGCAAGAATATCAAAGTCATTGACCTTCAGTCATACGCTTCATCTTAAAATGTTTAATGCAAGCTGATTACCACCTCATTGACCACATGACCCTAAGAACTTCCAGTGGTTACATTTAGAATACAGGTGTTTATTTCACAAACTACATCCAAGTTAATACCACCCTCAGAGCATTCAAAATTAAATATTTTTGTTTTCTAAAACAAGAAGTAAGTTTCCACTCACTAACTTTTTAGACCTTCTTATCTGTTTATGTATAAGCATGAATTCCCATGCATATATATCTATATGATGTCTCTTATGCGCAATTACTATGACTAAAAGCAATAGTTCCTGTAAGAACTGGGAGTAAATAATAAAAGCAGTTAAAATTAATCTTAAATTAAAATTTAAAAAATTATATTTAAAGCATTGTGCAATGTTTCACTCAAAAATTAAGGGACATTTTAAATTGTTTTGAAAAATATATTGTCCTTAATAACAATTGGGGAGCTGGAGGGAGTATGACAAGTTTCAAAAAAAATAAAAGTAATCTGAAAAATAAGGCATAAGTCAATACATTTGAGAACCAAATACATAATGGTCAAGATTAGAAGTATAAACTGCTTAAACTTCCTTTCTAAAAGAAAAAAAAAATCATTGATTGGTTTAAAGCACCAATCTCATTATTAGTTTGCATAGGGGGAAAAGCCTAAAATCAAGTTATACTACATGTTTAGTACCAAAACAGTATTATAAGAAAAGATGGGCAAAGATGGAGCAAGAAAACACAATGGAGGAAAGTATTTAGAGGTGGCAATATTAATATGAATGAGATATTAATAATGATTAATATCAATATTGATCTCCATGAGAATTGAATGAATTAAGTTTGAGAAAGAAGATCACTATACCTAGGAAACAAATAGAATCTATAATTAAAAAGCTATGGAGCTAAAATTCAAATAATATAAAACATTAAGCAAAAGTTTTTAGCAATATATACAAACGTGAACAGAAACATGATGGTAGCATTGAAATGTTAGCACGTTGTCTATAAAACAATGTAGAAAAATAATAAGGACAAGAAGATTTAAAAGTAAATTATTGGTTAAGACTCTCGAGCACTATAACTTCTTTCAAATATTTATAAATCATTCACAAAAATCATCATATATTAAACTACAAAGAAGGACACCTGGGTGGCTCAGACGGTTAAGCATACGACTTTGGCTCAAGTCATGATCTCTCAGTTTGTGAGTTCAAGCCCTGCATTGGGCTCTGTGCTGACAGCTCAGAGCCTGGATCTGCTTCATATTCTGTCTCCCACTCTCTCTGCCCCTCCCCTGCTCACGCTTTGTCTGTCTCTCTGTCTCAAAAAAAAAAAAAAAAAAAAAAAAATTACCCACTGAGGTCAACTCACAGCCTAAACAAACATATGAATTGAAAACAGACCCACCTCACATATTAAAGTCAAAAAAAAAATTCTAAATAACATTAACACACTGTATAAAGAATACAAGCTAGCATTTATTGAATGTTCACTCTCTGCATCAGGGACAGAGCTAAACACATTACAGGAAGTATTTTTATCTTCTCAACAATGCTGTCAAGCTCTTAAACAATAAACAACACCTTATTCTCTACTGCATAACCTTAGATAATAATATTTATTGAGTACCTACTGTGTGCAAGAGCAGCAGATAATAGAAGCTATTAAGCAGCAGAACTATGATTCAGAGCCAACCAGTATTTTCCCAATTCTATATGCTGTCCAATGTGACATCACGTTAATAATCTAATTCATCATGATTAAGAAGAATATCATGGAAATATAGAGATGATTTTATACTAGAAAATATATTTATATAATGTGTTATTTATCACACCAGAGCTTGTTAAGTGGTAGTTTCTTAAGGATTAGTTGCAATGTGGAGTCTAAAACTAAAACAATAAAGTTCAAAAAGTCTATTACAAAAAACCCATCAATCTGACTTGCTCTTTGAATAGATCTCTTTCACCCAGGCATAATTTTGTAATATATGCATCATTTTCATTTTCCAAATGAAAATATCTGTTCACTAAGATATTCTGACATTACAAATCTATATATATTTCAATTATTATAACCAAGTAATTTATTTGTTAATATCACCATTGTTGTCATCACAAAAGTCTTTTAAGTATTGAAAAGTTGTCAAGTTTGCAGTGATAGGTTTTCCAAAATTTTAATTTTCTTTTTTTTTTAAGTTTACTTATTTATTTTGAGAGAGAGAGAGAGAGAGAGGGAGAATCCCAAGTAGGCTGCACGTTGTCAGCACAGAGCCAGACATGGAGCTTGAAGTCACAAACCATGAAATCATGACCCAAGCCGAAATCCAGAGCCAGATGTTCATTCGACTGAGCCACCCAGCTGCCCCCCCCACCCAATTTTAATTTTCTATTGAAAGCTCAAATGTTATCATTGGAAACGAATGGTTTTCTTTAAGTAACAAATTCACTTTGTAAGTATCTTGAGAAAGTGTTTGTCAAATGCCTAAGTCTGAGTAACCATGCTTTGTCTGTCTGTCATTCTTCCAAGTGAAAATGGATTCTGCGAAGAGTGGCTAGTTTAGCTCACAACTCTAACAATCATATAAATGGTTTTCCTCAAAACGATCATCTTGCATGCAGCAGAAGTGCTTGTCACTCAGAATATTAAAAGACTATCACAGAGAATATTCAAAAGATGTGCACTCACAAGTCAAGATTTAATCATTATTATTATTAATTATTAATAAAATTAATGATCTTTTTATTTCATCAAGGACATTATTAAGTGAGACTGGCTTTATTTGTTGCTCCAAGTATATTACAGTGAAAAATATAATAATTACTGGTACATTTTGGTGACACTGCCTTGATTGACACTTGGGCATTAGCAGTTTTATTCACTGTTGGTGTTACACCATTAGTGCAAATTGTTAATGCGGTAAACAAAGCAAATAATGTCTGGATGTTATTGCCAAAGTATTTTTGATTTCCTGGATCCCCTTAAAGTATCTTGGGGACCTCTAGGGGCCCACAGGCCACACTTTAAAAAAAATTTTTTTAATGTTTATTTCTTTTTGAGAGAGAGAGAGAGAGAGGCAGAGTGTGAGCTGGGGAGGGGTAGACAGAGAAGGAGACGCAGGATCTGAAGCAGGCTCCAGGATCTGAGCTGTCGGCACAGAGCCTGATGTGGGGCTCGAACTCACAAACCGTGAGATCATGACCTGAGCCAAAGTCGGACGCTTAACCGACTGAGCCACCCAGGTTTCCCAGGCCACAGACCACACTTTGAGAACTGCAAGTCTAATGAATTTCCTTGCGCCTGCTCTGGTCAGGCTACTCTCTTGCTTTAAATCCTGAAGTCGCTTTCCTTGGTTCCTCAGATAAAGTCTAACATCTTTAACATAGTCTATTGTTGGACTTCTTTTCATTTCTCCAGCGTCATGACAAGCCATACTTTCCATCTGTTGGTACAGTCCACCTACTCTGGTGTTTTGCACTCTTTCTGAAGTACCAGCCCCTTTCCTGCTAGAGGGCCACTCCCTCCCTATGCAGCTCCTTTTAACTTCCCTGTGATATTTTGCCCTCCATGTGATACTTACCAAACACCTGCTCATCTTTCCAGTCTCATACTTCATATTACTTCCCTGGGGAAAACTGAAGGTAGTATAAATGAGCTACCCATGAAACTCACTGCCAGAACATCTTTTCTTTCTGTGTAGCCCAGATCCCAAATGTAAATACCTAATTACATTACAACTACTTCTTTATTTATTTTTATTTTTTTTTTAACATTTATTTATTTTTGAGAGATGACAGAACATGAGCAGGTGAGGGGCAGAGAGAGAGGGAGACACAGAATCCGAAGCAGGCTCCAGGCTCCAAGCTATACAGCACAGCACAGAGCCTGATGTGGGGCTTGAACTCACAAACCATGAGATCATGACCTGAGCCGAAGTCGGACGCTTAACCGACTGAGCCACCCAGGTGCCCCACAACTACTTCTTTAATGGATATGTCCTTCGCTCTAATGTAAGTTCCAGAAGGACAGACACTACATACCCATAATCAAGACTCTATCCCCAAGGCCAATAAATGAATGAATGAACTGCACCACATATTTTTATGTTTAGTGTGCAGAATTAGAACCTCAGAGAAATTTAAAAAAAGAAGAGAAATGTCTTAAATTTAATAAGTAAAAAAACTCACATTTTTATTAAAGATGAAAATGTAAAAATACTTCTATATAAAAATAGAACATACGAGTGCAAATTCCATAAAAGTGAATAATAAATTAATATAAGTAAATATATACATAAACATTTTATAAAATGAGGTTCAGCCCCAGGGCACCAGTTACATTTTCTCCAATTCTGAAACTAGCTGGGCATAGACGTGTTTAACATTACTGATAAAAATACGCCAACTATGATTCGAATTATTTTATAACTGAAGCAAAAAATAACAGTTTTGGAAATAAATGAACAATTAAGAGTCTGAGCTAGGACATTAGTCACTGAAAACCAGGTTCCTGTTAATTCCTGAGTTTTCTTACGAGCTTGTAAATGAAGAGAAAGCGACTCCTGATTTCCAGTCTGACAATTTCCCAGGCGCAGTCACTGTATCCCTCGTCCTCCAGGTAGACGCGGATGTCCTGGAAGTACCTCTTGATGGCCAGGGCAGGGCCGTGCATCCCCGGGGCGCGCTCTCCCTCGCCCGTGGCCTGCACCAAGCAGGCGTCCAGGGCTTCCAGCTGCAGGTGGAGGCCAGAGCGGAGTCGGTGCAGCGGCGCGGGGCTCCAGGCCGCCGAGGAGCGCTCCGTGTGCAACAGGTTGAAGGTCTGCTGGAGCAGCTCCCGCAGGACGGCGGCGGCGGTCTGGGCCTCCCGGAACTCCCCGCCCTCCAGCTGCTCCCCGGGGGAATTTGAAGTCAGTCCTGTATTTCAGACGGGAAAGAGAGAGCGTCACCACTTGGTTGAGAGCTGTGAAGCTGTCCTGCTTTCCCAAGTCAAAGCTCTGAGGCAGGTCACAGCTAATGGAGGTCAGAGGGTGGGACAAGATCAACACTAGTGCCATCAGTAAAGAAATTGAAAAAGCCATTGGTAAGTTTCAAGACGTCCTTCTGGTTGAGATGGGAGATGATGAGCTTTTGTCCAGCTTCTCTGAAAATCCTCCATCTATGTGTCTCTTAAATATTGAGCATAAGAGTTTTCATTTTTTTAATTTCCCACAAAATTTTGTTCTTCTCCATTTTGGGCTTTCCTTTCTTTTGAAGGGTCTGAAGTTGACATCAGTTTCAACTCTTTCTGTATTGTTACAATTGAAGAAAAACTTATTCACTAAAAAAGTAGAAGTTCTAAGTCAATGGAATGTTTATTATCGTAATAAAAACCAACTTTGAACTAATGATAGAGCTATCTGGATCTTTCTTCCTGATGTTAAGAACAACTTCTAAGGAAGCTTTATTAAGGCTTTCTTTTAAATCTTCTTTCTCCCCTCTCCTCCAGATGGCCCTCTTAGAAGTATTGGTCAGGTGTGAAAGATAACCTGATTTGCATATGCATGGATGTCACCCTATTCTCTGCTGCAAAATACGTAGTTTGTCAAATTTGGTGTTATTTACTCTGCTTCACTGAGAAGACTACTGAGCATTTCTTCTGTGCCAATTATTACCGTGAGCTCAAGCTATACTAACATGATTAAACCTCCAGTCTTGCCCACAAGAGTAAAGAGTAACCATTGCTACCTTAGAGGTGTTCAAGTTGTTAGAAAGTGTGTTTGCTGCTTTGTGGCAGGCCTCTTTGTGTTAGCCCAGACCATGGTCTTAGCTCTGGAGGAGTCATGGTTAAACAGTCCTTGTTGTTCTTTGCTATTTTGGCATAATTATAAAATCGTTGCCTTTCATTTGTATTTGTCTTTTCTCTTTATGAAAGCTGTCCTAGTGCTTTTCTATTTCCACTCTGAGGTTTGTTGGGAAACAAGCAAGGGAAAATGTAAGAGAAAAGAAGAGATGACATTTCCTCTATGAATTTTCAAAACATCAGAACTTCCCTCTCTCTCTTAACATTCCTAGAGAGTAAAAGGAAGCAGTCATAAAAACGTAATGCACAAAAGACAAATGGAAAGTAAATGCTGAAAGTGAAAGGGAAAAAAAAGTGACATCTTCTCTGTCCAAATGACAAAATGTCACTAAACCTCTGCAAGGGATTAAGAGCGCTATAGAGTGGCAGGTTTCAAACAAGTCTGTGTGAGATTGTTTCCCTGCAGAAAGGTCCCCAAGGAGGACAGCTGGCTTTTTTTAAGGTGGGCGGTTACCTAAAGGGCTAGTTTTCGGCTTTGCTGAATCCGCAAATCTATCCCTCTATCTATCTATCTGTCTGTCTATCACCTATCTACTTTTTTCTCTATCGACAGAGGTGATCAGATTCCAAGGATTTAGTCGTACCAACTCACCCTCAAGAGACTGGGTTATAGATCAGACAGCCATTTTATTAATGTGTGAGAGGTCAGTTATTACCTGGAAGCTGATAGATGTTAGTGACTGGGACAGGGCACTCCCTGTCATGTGAACACCTGCTAGATGAACACAGAAGAGATGACATTAGAAATAAAAGTGTTTATTAGTGAGCTGAGAAGGAAGAGAAGCCGATCACTTCAGGGAAAACTTGCATCCAGTTCCCATAGTTGGATGGGTTAGTTTTCTCCGTTGTGATAACGGCTGACGGCTGTTGAGTACTTATTTTGCCCAGGCATTGTTACAGGTACATGACATCATCCCACCTTCACAGCAACCCAGTGAAATCGATATGATTATTATTTCCATATGACAGAGGAGAAAAACAAGAAGCCCAAGGTCACACACACACAGGCTGGAGCTATGATAGGAATCCAGGCAGTCTGGCCCCAGAGTCCACTCTCCTAGCCACTAGATGGGGCCTTCTCTGATCTTCTTCCTATCTTCCTATCTTAGATTAATACTTAGCAAGTTTTTTCTCTCCAGCTGCCATTCTTAGTCACCAAAAAGCACCATTCGCTTATTCCAGAGACACTGCAATACCCTTGAAGAGGATACAGCTTTCTTTTCACTTGCTAGATTCCAGTCTTATCTTTCAAATGGTGTGTTTTGTTGATCTCTACTGGATCTTTGAAACTCCCTGCTCCCATCTGACATATTTTCAGAAATCATCCAGATTAAAGAATCCATTTAAGTCCATCAACTGATGAATGGATAAAGAAATTGTGGTTTATATACACAATGGAGTACTACATGGCAGTGAGAAAGAACAAAATATGGCCCTTTGTAGCAACATGGATGGAACTGGAGAGTGTGATGCTAAGTGAAATAAGCCATACAGAGAAAGACAGATACCATATGGTTTCACTCTTATGTGGATCCTGAGAAACGTAACAGAAACCCATGGGGGAGGGGAAGGAAAAAAAAAAAAAAAGAGGTTAGAGTGGGAGAGAGCCAAAGCATAAGAGACTGTTAAAAACTGAGAACAAACTGAGGGTTGATGGGGGGTGGGAGGGAGGGCAGGGTGGGTGATGGGTATTGAGGAGGGCACCTTTTGGGATGAGCACTGGGTGTTGTCTGGAAACCAATTTGACAATAAATTTCATATATTGAAAAAAATAAAGTAAAATAAAATAAAAAGGTAAAAAAAAAGAATCCATTTAAGATGCATCTCACTTGAGTTGCTCTTAAACTCACGGGAGATTTTGTTTAGAAAACAATATTGCAGAATAAAAGTTATTCTTACTATCTCTGTTTTCGGAAGACTGTTGTTTTCTGACACAGCCCACAAATTTAAGGCCTACTCGTATTTGGAACATGTAGTCCTTTTTGTATTTGTTATGGGACAGAAAACTCTCTGTGTGCCTCCTCTGTGACACTCAAGATACACATTACTGCCCTCAGGGAGGTTATAGTCTATCAGGGCAGTCAGATGGTAAACAAATAGTTAAATTGATTACTTAATCACAAGCATAGAGAATGTAGCCAAAAGAGAATGCTTAAAGTTAAGGAGTAATATGGAGGCAGAACAGTGCAGCAGTGAAGTACCACTCATGTAGCAAATTGTGTCTTTTAGCAAGTTAAGTAACCTCTCTGAGTGTTTGGTTTCCTTATCTGCAAAATGCAAATAATTACAGTAATTCCCTCTTAGGAAAGTTGTGAAGATAAAATGAAATAATGTTTGCAAAACACTTTGCTGAGAACCTACATATAATTGGAATTAATACTGCTGCCATTAATATTATTAAAAATAATCTATATATTACAGATTCAATGAACACATATCATCATGACCTGAGCCGAAGTCAGACGCTTAACTGACTGAGCTACCCAGGCGCCCCTAGATTTTATTTTTTTAATTTTTATTTTTTTAATGTTTACTTATTTTTGAGAGAGAGCGTGCAAGTGGGGGAGGGGCAGAGAGCTAGAGGGACAGAGGATCCAAGTGGACTCTGTGGGAACAGCAGGGAGCTAGATGCAGGGCTGGAACTGAACTCAGGAACCATGAGATCATGACCTGAGCTGAAGTCAGATGCACAAACGACTGAGCCACCTAGGTTTCCCTAGATTTTATGTTTTTAAGTAATCTCTACACCCAACATGGGACACCAACTTACAACCCTGAGATCAAGAGTCACACACTCTACTGACTGAGTTAGCCAGGTGCCCCATCATGATAAGCTTTGAATACCATTACAGCCCCATTAGCCCTGAGTACCTGATAGGATATCACTTGTCGAGGGAATATCTAAGGATATGAGGCTGTCTGAATTACCACACAATGATTAAGGCAAAGTTTTTACTATGAAAGGTTGTACCTGGTAGAGAACCAAGAGACTCACACACTTGAATGCAAACTTGAAACTTTTAGGGAAACGAGCACCTAACAAAGTGCTTGGCAGGCCATTTTGACAAATGATATCTGCAATATTGTTTTCCAAACAGTATCTTCCATGAGTTTTCAGATGAAACTCAAGTGATATCTTTGAGGCATATATACAACTGAAAAGCTTTAAAGACGGCAGAAAAGTGTTAACAAGGAAAAAAATAAGAAAAACTTAAATCTCCTGTTTTAATAGGTTTTTTATGTTTCTTGTTGACTTAGAAAGACCATCATTTCTTGCATAAATATTTCTCCCTTTTCTGACTTTGTCTAGGCTTTTCTCCCCAAGAACAATCTGGGTGGTATGAAAAATATGTTATAATGCTGTGTAGATACTGCACTGGCACATGTGGTTGGAGTCCCCCATCTAGGCACTCATGTCAATAAATGTACATTTTTTACTGATTTTGTAAAAAAAAAAAAAAGTAGAAAGGGAAAAGACCGGGCAAAAATGGAAAAACCCAGAAAATGAAAGTTTCTATGTTCATGATTTAAAAGGCACTCATCACCCAAAGTCCTTAGAACTTTCTGAGACTTCCTCTTCAGGCAGTCCTGCAGAATCCCACCCTCCAGCTGCCTCATGGCTCTCTCAATCTCTGTGCTGTTGGCTCTGGTGATGCTGTGCTCCAGCCCTGCCTACTCTCTGGACTGTGACCTGCGTCCGAGCCACGGCAATCCAGAAACCTTCACACTTTTGAGTCAAATGGAGAGAGTCTCCATTCTGTCCTGTCTGAAGGACAGGACTGACTTCAACTTTCCTCAGATACTTGTGGCTGGGAACCAGCTTGAGAAGACACAAGTGACAGCTGTCGTGCATGAGATGCTCCAGCAGATCTTCAACCTCTTCAGCAAAAGCGACTCCTTTGTGGCTTGGGATGAGACGCTTCTGGATAGATTCCTTGTTGGACTTTACCAACAGCTGGATGACCTGGAGACGTGTTTGAGGGAGGAAATGAACATGGAACAGCTACCCCTGGGAAATGAGAACTCCAGACTGGCTGTGAAGAGATACTTCCAAGGAATCAGTCTCTATCTTAAAGAGAAAGAATACAGCCACTGTGCCTGGGAGGTTGTCAGGGTAGAAATCAGAAGATGCTTGCTCGTCGTTAACAAGCTCACAGGGACATTCAGGAAATAAAAAGGATGCTGAGTTCACCTGGCCAACTAAATGGCTATTTTCCAGGACTCAGAGTGCAATCTTCATCTCTAATTTTATGCCATGTGAAAAGTGAATAATAGCAAATGTGTGGGATTATTTAAAATCATAGTAAATGTTATAAGTTGCAGTACGCTGTTTAGAACAGAGAAATGCACAATTCATTTGCTTATAGCTTAAAATCTTTTGTATTTTTTATTTATTTAAATTATTTGAAATATTCGTGCTACTCATACTATTTAAGTATTTATTGTTCACAGACCACCTGTTTAGTGTTATGCTGTGTATTAGACTATTATTCATTTCTAAGTCATGGGAAATAAAAGCAATTTTTAAAAATCGATTGTGCTTGCACACATTTTTTAAAAATAAAAACCTAACCTAAAGCCTGATCTCACAAAATAAACCTACGGAAGGTTCCCGAATGCAAAGGGAATGGGGGTAGCCCAACATGGCTAGGGGAAAAGCCAATGCTAACGCTCATATGGAATTGCAAGTGACTTCAAATTGCTGAAAAAAATCTTGAAAAATAAAAGCAAAGTTGGAAGACTCACATTCCTGATTTCAAAACATCCTATAAACTACAGTTATGGAAACAGCATGTTACTGGCATAAAGGTAGACATATAGATCAATAGAGTAGAATTGAGAATCCGGAAATAAACCTATACATCTATGGTCACTTGATCTTTGACAAGGGTATTAAGACCAATTAATGAGGAAAGAATAATATCTTCAAAGCTAAATCTACAAAACTCTTAGAGAAAAACGAAGCTAAATCTTGAATGACATTACATTTGCCAATGATTTCTTAGATAAGACACTAAAAGCATAAGTGACAAAAGAAAAACATACCTACATTGAACTTCATCAAATTAAAACTTGTGCAGCAAAGGACACTATCAAGAAAGTGGGGTTGGAGGGAAGATGGCGGCGTAGGAGGACGCTGGGCTCACCGCGCGTCCTGCTGATCACTTAGATTCCACCTACACCTGCCTAAAGAACCCAGAAAACCACCAGAGGATTAGCAGAACGGAGTCTCCGGAGCCGAGCGCAGACGAGAGGCCCACGGAAGAGGGTAGGAAGGGCGGCGAGGCGGTGCGCGCTCCACGGACTGGCGGGAGGGAGCCGGGGCGGAGGGGCGGCTCGCCGGCCAAGCGGAGCCCCCGAGGCTGGCTGGCAAAAGCGGAGGGGCCGGACAGACTGTGTTCTGACAGCAAGCGCGACTTAGCGTCTGGGAGGTCATAAGTTAACAGCTCTGCTCAGAAAGCGGGAAGGCTGGAGGACAAAGGGAGGGAGAGCTGCTGAGCCCCCGGACGGCAGAGCTCAGCTTGGCGGGGAACAAAGGCGCTCGCCAGCGCCATCTCCCCCGCCCATCCCCCAGCCAAAATCCCAAAGAGAACCAGTTCCTGCCAGGGAACTTGCTCGCTCCGCGCAAACACCCAACTCTGTGCTTCTGCGGAGCCAAACCTCCGGCAGCGGATCTGACTCCCTCCCGCTGCCACAGGGCCCCTCCTGAAGTGGATCACCTAAGGAGAAGCGAGCTAAGCCTGCCCCTCCCGCCCCCGTGCACCTTGCCTACCCACCCCAGCTAATACGCCAGATCCCCAGCACCCCAAGCCTGGCAGTGTGCAAGTAGCCCAGACGGGCCACGCCACCCCACAGTGAATCCCGCCCCTAGGAGAGGGGAAGAGAAGGCACACACCAGTCTGACTGTGACCCCAGCGGTGGGCTGGGGGCAGACATCAGGTCGGACTGCGGCCCCGCCCACCAACTCCAGTTATACACCACAGCACGGGGGAAGTGCCCTGCGGGTCCTCACCACTCCAGGGACTATCCAAAATGACCAAACGGAAGAATTCCCCTCAGAAGAATCTCCAGGAAATAACAACAGCTAATGAACTGATCAAAAAGGATTTAAATAATATAACAGAAAGTGAATTTAGAATAATAGTCATAAAATTAATCGCTGGGCTTGAAAACAGTATACAGGACAGCAGAGAATCTCTTGCGACAGAGATCAAGGGACTAAGGAACAGTCAAGAGGAGCTGAAAAGCGCTTTAAACGAAATGCAAAACAAAATGCTCCGACAGCTCGGATTGAAGAGGCAGAGGAGAGAATAGGTGAACTAGAAGATAAAGTTATGGAAAAAGAGGAAGCTGAGAGAAAGAGAGATAAAAAAATCCAGGAGTATGAGGGAAAAATTAGAGAACTAAGTGATACACTAAAAAGAAATAATATATGCATAATTGGTATCCCAGAGGAGGAAGAGAGAAGGAAAGGTGCTGAAGGGGTACTTGAAGAAATTATAGCTGAGAACTTCCCTGAACTGGGGAAGGAAAAAGGCATTGAAATCCAAGAGGCACAGAGAACTCCCTTCAGACGTCACTTGAATCGATCTTCTGCACGACATATCATAGTGAAACTGGCAAAATACAAGGATAAAGAGAAAATTCTGAAAGTGGCTAGGGATAAACGTGCCCTCACATATAAAGGGAGACCTATAAGACTCGTGACTGATCTCTCCTTTGAAACTTGGCAGGCCAGAAAGGCTTGGCACGATATCTTCAGTGTGCTAAACAGAAAAAATATGCAGCCGAGAATCCTTTATCCAGCAAGTCTGTCATTTAGAATAGAAGGAGAGATAAAGGTCTTCCCAAACAAACAAAAACTGAAGGAATCTGTCACCACGAAACCAGCCCTACAAGAGATCCTAAGGGGGATCCTGTGAGACAAAGTACCAGAGACATCACTACAAGCATAAAACATATAGACATCACGACTCTAAACCTGTATCTTTCTATAATAACACTGAATGTAAATGGATTAAATGCGCCAACCAAAAGACATAGGGTATCAGAATGGATAAAAAAACAAGACCCATCTATTTGCTGTCTACAAGAGACTCATTTGAGATCTGAGGACACCTTTAGATTGAGAGTGAGGGGATGGAGAACTATTTATCATGCTACTGGAAGCCAAAAGAAAACTGGAATAGCCATACTTATATCAGACAAACTAGACACTAAATTAAAGGCTGTAACAAGAGATGAAGAAGGGCATTATATAATAATTACAGGGTCTATCCATCAGGAAGAGCTAACAATTATAAATGTCTATGCGCCGAATACCGGAGCCCCCAGATATATAAAACAATTACTCATAAACATAAGCAACCTTATTGATAAGAATGTGGTCATTGCAGGGGACTTTAACTCCCCACTTACAGAAATGGATAGATCATCTAGACACACGGTCAATAAAGAAACAAGGGCCCTGAATGATACATTGGATCAGATGGACTTGACAGATATATTTAGAACTCTGCATCCCAAAGCAACAGAATATACTTTCTTCTCGAGTGCACATGGAACATTCTCCAAGAGAGATCACATACTGGGTCACAAAACAGCCCTTCATAACTATACAAGAATGGAGATCATACCATGCATACTTTCAGACCACAATACTATGAAGCTTGAAATCAACCACAAGAAAAAGTCTGGAAAACCTCCAAAAGCATGGAGGTTAAAGAACACCCTACTAACGAATGAGTGGGTCAACCAGGCAATTAGAGAAGAAATTTAAAAATATATGGAAACAAACGAAAATGAAAATACAACAATCCAAACGCTTTGGGACGCAGCGAAGGCAGTCCTGAGAGGAAAATACATTGCAATCCAGGCCTATCTCAAGAAACAAGAAAAATCCCAAATACAAAATCTAACAGCACACCTAAAGGAAATAGAAGCAGAACAGCAAAGGCAGCCTAAACCCAGCAGAAGAAGAGAAATCATAAAGATCAGAGCAGAAATAAACAATATAGAATCTAAAAAAACTGTAGAGCAGATCAACGAAACCAAGAGTTGGTTTTTTGAAAAAATAAACAAAATTGACAAACCTCTAGCCAGGCTTCTCAAAAAGAAAAGGGAGATGACCCAAATAGATAAAATCATGAATGAAAATGGAATTATTACAACCAATCCCTCAGAGATACAAACAATTATCAGGGAATACTATGAAAAATTATATGTCAACAAATTGGACAACCTGGAAGAAATGGACAAATTCCTAAACACCCACACTCTTCCAAAACTCAACCAGGAGGAAATAGAAAGCTTGAACAGACCCATAACCAGCGAAGAAATTGAATCGGTTATCAAAAATCTCCCAACAAATAAGAGTCCAGGACCAGATGGCTTCCCAGGGGAGTTCTACCAGACGTTTAAAGCAGAGATAATACCTATCCTTCTCAAGCTATTCCAAGAAATAGAAAGGGAAGGAAAACTTCCAGACTCATTCTATGAAGCCAGTATTACTTTGATTCCTAAACCAGACAGAGACCCAGTAAAAAAAGAGAACTACCGGCCAATATCTCTGATGAATATGGATGCAAAAATTCTCAATAAGATACTAGCAAATCGAATTCAACAGCATATAAAAAGAATTCTTCACCATGATCAAGTGGGATTCATTCCTGGGATGCAGGGCTGGTTCAACATTCACAAATTGATCAACGTGATACATCACATTAACAATAAAAAAGAGAAGAACCATATGATCCTGTCAATCGATGCAGAAAAGGCCTTTGACAAAATCCAGCACCCTTTCTTAATAAAAACCCTTGAGAAAGTCAGGATAGAAGGAACATACTTAAAGATCATAAAAGCCATTTATGAAAAGCCCACAGCTAACATCATCCTCAATGGGGAAAAACTGAGAGCTTTTTCCCTGAGATCAGGAACACGACAGGGATGCCCACTCTCACCGCTGTTGTTTAACATAGTGCTGGAAGTTCTAGCATCAGCAATCAGACAACAAAAGGAAATCAAAGGCATCAAAATTGGCAAAGATGAAGTCAAGCTTTCGCTTTTTGCAGATGACATGATATTATACATGGAAAATCTGATAGACTCCACCAAAAGTCTGCTAGAACTGATACATGAATTCAGCAAAGTTGCAGGATACAAAATCAATGTACAGAAATCAGTTGCATTCTTATAGACTAACAATGAAGCAACAGAAAGACAAATAAAGAAACTGATCCCACTCACAATTGCACCAAGAAGCATAAAATACCTAGGAATAAATCTAACCAAAGATGTAAAAGATCTGTATGCTGAAAACTATAGAAAGCTTATGCAGGTAATTGAAGAAGATATAAAGAAATGGAAAGACATTCCCTGCTCATGTATTGAAAGAATAAATATTGTCAAAATGTCAATACTACCCAAAGCTATCTACACATTCAATGCAATCCCAATCAAAATTGCACCAGCATTCTTCTCGAAACTAGAACAAGCAATCCTAAAATTCATATGGAACCACAAAAGGCCCCAAATAGCCAAAGTAATTTTGAAGAAGAAGACCAAAGCAGGAGGCATCACAATCCCAGACTTTAGCCTCTACTACAAAGCTGTAATCATCAAGACAGCATGGTATTGGCATAAAAACAGACACATAGACCAATGGAATAGAATAGAAACCCCAGAACTAGACCCACAAACGTATGGCCAACTCATCTTTGACAAAGCAGGAAAGAACATCCAATGGAAAAAAGACAGTCTCTTTAACAAATGGTGCTGGGAGAACTGGACAGCAACATGCAGAAGGTTGAAACTAGACCACTTTCTCACACCATTCACAAAAATAAACTCAAAATGGATAAAGGACCTGAATGTGAGACAGGAAACCATCAAAACCCTAGAGGAGAAAGCAGGAAAAGACCTCTCTGACCTCAGCCGTAGCAATCTCTTACTCGGCACATCCCCAAAGGCAAGGGAATTAAAAGCAAAAGTGAATTACTGGGACCTTATGAAGATAAAAAGCTTCTGCACAGCAAAGGAAACAACCAACAAAACTAAAAGGCAACCAACGGAATGGGAAAAGATATTTGCAAATGACATATCGGACAAAGGGCTAGTATCCAAAATCTGTAAAGAGCTCATCAAACTCCACACCCGAAAAACAAATAACCCAGTGAAGAAATGGGCAGAAAACATGAATAGACACTTCTCTAAAGAAGACATCCGGATGGCCAACAGGCACATGAAAAGATGTTCAACGTCGCTCCTTATCAGGGAAATACAAATCAAAACCACATTCAGATATCACCTCATGCCAGTCAGAGTGGCAAAAATGAAGAAATCAGGAGACTATAGATGCTGGAGAGGATGTGGAGAAACGGGAACCCTCTTGCACTGTTGGTGGGAATGCAAATTGGTGCAGCCACTCTGGAAAGCAGTGTGGAGGTTCCTCAGAAAATTAAAAATAGACCTACCCTATGACCCAGCAATAGCACTGCTAGGAATTTACCCAAGGGATACAGGAGTACTGATGCATAGGGGCACTTGTACCCCAATGTTTATAGCAGCACTCTCAACAATAGCCAAATTATGGAAAGAGACTAAATGTCCATCAACTGATGAATGGATAAAGAAATTGTGGTTTATATACACAATGGAATACTACGTGGCAATGAGAAAGAATGAAATATGGCCTTTTGTAGCAACGTGGATGGAACTGGAGAGTGTGATGCTAAGTGAAATAAGCCATACAGAGAAAGACAGATACCGTATGGTTTCACTCTTATGTGGATCCTGAGAAACGTAACAGAAACCCATGGGGGAGGGGAAGGAAAAAAAAAAAAAGAGGTTAGAGTGGGAGAGAGCCAAAGCATAAGAGACTGTTAAAAACTGAGAACAAACTGAGGGTTGATGGGGGGTGGGAGGGAGGGCAGGGTGAGTGATGGGTATTGAGGAGGGCACCTTTTGGGATGAGCACTGGGTGTTGTATGGAAACCAATTTGACAGTAAATTTCATATATTAAAAAATAAATTAAAAAAAATTAATAATAAATTAATATGATTCAATTAAAAAAATAAATAAAAGCAAAAAAAAAAGAAAGTGAAAAGGCATTCTGCAGAATGAAAGAAAATATTTGCAAATTGTATATCTAATAAGAGTCTACCGTGCAGAATATATAAAGAACTCTTATAACTGAATAATAAAAAGGCAAAATACCTTAATAAAAAATGGACAAAGGACTTGAATAGAACTTGTTTTTCAAATAAGACAAAAAAAGGGTCAACAATAGTATAGAAAGATGTTCAGTATCGTTAGTCACTAGAGAAATGCAAATCAGAACCACAGTGAGATACCATTTCATACTTACTAAGATGGTTATCATAAAAAAATGGAAAATAACAAGTGTTGGTGAATTCAGAAACATCATAACCTTTATACATTGTTGGTGAGAATGTAAAATGTTTCAGGTTCTGTGGAAAACAGTTTAGTGGTTCTTCAAAAAGTGAAACATACAATTACCAGATGGTCCAGTAATTTCACTTCTAGATATGGATCACAAGAGAATTGAAAATGAATATTCAAACAAATGTTTGCACACATATGTTCTCAACAGCACAATTCATGATAGCAAAAAGTGGAAACAGCCCATTGGTGGATGAATGGATAATCTGTAGTATATTCATGCCATGGAATACTGTTCGGCCATAAAAAGGAATGAAATTGTACTGATATACTTGCTGCAATGGGAAGGAACCTTGAAAACATTATGCTAAGAGGTAGAAGCCAGACGCAAAAGATCACTAATTGTATGATTCCATTTATATGAAATATAAATCCATAGGGACAGAAAGCAGACTGTGGTTGTCAGGGGCTGAAAAGGAAGAGGGTGTGAGGAGAGACAATTGCTTAGTGTGTATGAAGTTTCCATTTGGGCTGTTGAAAAAGTTCTGGAAATGGATTGCACAACATGGTGAAGGTACTGAGTACCACTGAATTGTACACTTTAAATCATCTAGATAGAGGATCTTTTCTTCCTTTAAGCATTTCCCATGTTCATGTCTTCCCCAAAGACCGTGAGTTCCGCAAGGACAAGGAAATACTAGATCCTTTCACCCAAGTCAGCTAGTCCAGAACTTTGCACAGAGGAACCTTTACGTGATTGCTGAGTAATTGATCCTTTAGAGGAGTGATTATGACTTCTTTCAGAGTGTCTCATCCCATTTACAGGGTAGTGCAGAGAGATCATAAAGACGGTTAATAAGAGTAAAAAATTAAACCCATATATAGAGTAGTTGTGTTGAAAGAGTAATTGGTTTTCATGAATGCTGCATTATTTCATATTAACTCTAGTGTGCTAGTCTTGTCTTTTCCTTTGGGTTTCTTGCAAAGAGGAACCCTTCGTAGCATCTCCCATGGTTTACTGCAGGTCTTAGGGAAGTTGCCTAAATCTTCCGTGGCTTAATTTTCACAGTGTATTATGGGATTCATAATAATACCTACCACAGAGACTTATGAGATTAAATGAGTAATGGGTACAAAATGCCAGGCACATAGGAATCATATAGAAGTGAGATATTGTTACTATCATTTGTTTAAAAAGTTTATTTATTTTGAGAGAGAGAAAGAGAGAGAGTGAGCACAAGTGGGGGAGGGGCAGAGAGAGAGGGAGAGAGAGAATCCCAAGCAGGCTATCAGCACAGAACTCATGAGATCATGACCTGAGCCGAAACCAAGAGTCGGATGTTTAACTGACTGAGCCACTCAGGTGCCCCTGTTACTATCGTTTTTTTACTAACGTGCACACTATAGTTACTCAGTAAATAATTACTCATCTCTGAGTTTGTTGTGGTAATTATTTAAAGAAATTCAGGGGCACTTGGGTGGCTTAGTCAGTTAAGTGTCTGACTTCGGCTCAGGTCATGATCTGACAGGTCATGAGTTCAAGCCCCTGTTGGTCTCTGTGCTCACAGCTCAGAGCCTGGAGCCTGCTTCAGATTCTCTCTCTCCCTCTCTCTTCCCCTCCTCTGTTCTCGCTCTGTCTGTCTCTCTCTCTCTCTCTCAAAAATAAATAAACGTTAAAAAACAAAAAAGAAATTCAGATGCCTCTTGACCTTTGGCTAATGTCTCTACATTTCAGGAGCTGAGGAGAAAGAATTGGTCAAAAATATAGAGAAGCTGCCAGGGAACTTACCTCAAAAACCAAAGTACAAAACTTGAGGGGATGAAAGGGTGTTAAAAGTCTTGCATCCATAACAATGGCAGCAAAACCCAAACCTAATTTTCAAATAGGCAAAGGATTTTGGAGAGACATTTCTCCAAAGAAGATACACAAATGGCCAATAAGGATATGAAACTATGCTCAACATCACTGATCATTAGGCAAATGCAAATCAAAACCACAACGAGATGCTACTTCCTGCTTGTTAGAATGGTTAACTACAAAAAAAAAAAAAGTGTTGACAAGGGTATAGAGAAATTGGAACCCTTATACACTGTTGGTGAGAAGGCAGAATGGTACAGTCGCTATGGAAAAAAGTATGATGGTTCCCTAAAAAATTAAAAATAGAATTGCCATATGATCCAGCAAACCCGGCAATTCCACTTCTGGGTATACCCTCAAAAGAAGTGAAATGCAGATTCTCAGATATTTGTACACTCATGGTCATAGCAGCACTATTCACAATAGCCAAAAGATAGAAGCAGCCCAAGTGCCCACTAATAGGTAAATGGATAAATAAGATGTGGTCTATCAAGACAGTGGAATGTTATTCAGCTTTAAAAAGGAAAGGAATCTGACACATGCTACAAGATGAATGAACATTTAAGACATTATAGTATACATTATATATACTCTACATTATATGTTATAGTTTACTATGTATATATACACATATATACATATATATGTGTATATATACTATACATTATATATTATAGTTTACTATATACACATATACATACATATATACTATATATAGTATAGTATACTATACACACACACACACACACACACACACACACATACATACATATATATTATAGTATACTATACACCCGAGCTGTGCTGACACCTCGGAGGCTGACAGGGGCTCGAACTCACGAACCGTGAGATCATGATCTGAGCTGAAGTCAGACACATTATACTAAATTAAATAAGCCAGTCACAGAAAAGATAAATACTGTATGATTTCAATTATATGCAGTACCTAGAGTAGTCACATTCCTAGATACAGAAAGTGGAGTGGTGGTCGCCAGGGGCTTAGGCGAGGGGAGAATGGGAGGTTGTTTTTTAATGAGTATAGAGTTTTCAGTTTTGCAAGATGAAAAGAGTTCAGGAGGTTGGTTGTGCAACAATGTGAATATACTATAAGCTTAAAAATGACTAAGATGGTAAATTTTATGCCTTTGCATTTTAACACAATTAAAATTAAAAGAAAACATTTTAAGTCTTGCATAGACACCCTTAACTCATCAGTGTGGGTAAAGGCATGGGATTTTTTCAGAGTCTAAACTAGTGTTTAAAAAATTTTTTTAATGTTTTATTTATTTTTAAGACAGACAGAGATAGAGCATGAGTGGGGATGGGGCAGAGAGAGAGGGAGACACAGAATCTGAAGCAGGCTCCAGACTCTGAACTGTCAGCACAGAGCCTGACGTGGGCCTCGAACCCACAGACCGTGAGATCATGACCCAAGCTGAAGTTAGACGCTCAACCGACTGAGCCACCCAGGCGCCCCTAAACTAGTGTTTAAATTCTGGCTTCTGTCTAATTCACTGTATGACCTTGGGAAATATACTTAACCTCAGTTAAGTTTTCTTAACTTTCGCAGCCTCAGTTTTCTCCTCTAAAAAATGGGAAGAATTATACCTTCTTTGTGGCATTGCTGAATTGATTAAGTGAGATAGGGTATGCAGTACAAAACAATACTTGACCCATGAAATGGAGAGTTATTATTGTTGTTATTCAAACCAAGAGAAGTCTATTGAATTTGTCAATCAGGTCTCTGGTGATCAGGAAGAGGGTAATATCAGTAACAAGTTAGTAGTAGACTGAGCCCTATTCAGTAGTGAGAAAAATGAAGGCAGTAGTAAGAAAGTTGTTTCATCATGGATAAATACAGGAAAAATATCTAACCAAGGGCCTCATGGAAATGTCTCAGGTTATGGGCTCTCCTCCTTCCCTCCTTGCTCTAACCTACGTAGCTTCTTTCATATTAACGCTTATCAGGGGTTACCTTGTACTGTTAATGAATATTTTATTTTCAAAATCTACTACCAGGGAGAAAAATATTCAAGGGTAAGTATTCCTGATCTCTTCTTTCCCCCCGTAAGGAGATGACCTGGGTGTGTCTCTTGACTCTCAGTGTTGGGTTCCTTGGAGTTAGGGATGAAGTCGCTCACCTGAAGGGACTCACAGAAGGGAAAAAAAAGTCTTGCTGTTTGGAAGGAGGCAAGGAGAGCAGGATGGTCTGGAGTTTGCAAAGACAGGTGAGAGTGATATGAGGATGACCAGCTGTCGTGGTAATTGTGACTTTAAAGGAGATTTCTTTCTTTCTTTCTTTCTTTCTTTCTTTCTTTCTTTCTTTCTTTCTTTCTTTCTTTCTTTCTTTCTTTCTTTCTTTTTTAATTTACAACCAAGTTAGTTGCATATAGTGCAACAATGATTTCAGGAGTAGATTCCTTAGTGCCCCTTACCCGTTCAGCCCAGCCCCCCTCCCACAACCCTTCCAGGAACCCTCTGTTCTCTATATTTAAGAGTCTCTTATGTTTCGTCCTCCTCCCTGTTTTTATATTATTTTTGTTTCCCTTCCCTTATGTTCATCTGTTCTGTATCTTAAAGTCCTCATATGAGTGAAGTCATATGATATTTGTCTTTCTCTGACAGACTAATTTCACTTAGCATAATACCCTCCAGTTCCATCCACGTAGTTGCAAATGGGATTTCATTCTTTTTGATTGCCGAGTGATACTCCATTGTGTGTGTGTGTGTGTGTGTGTGTGTGTGTGTGTGTGTGTGTGTATACACCATACTTTCTTTATCCAATCATCCATCGATGAACATTTGGGCTCTTTCCATACTTTGGCTATTGTTGATAGTGCTGCTATAAACATGGGGGTGCATATGTCCCTTCAAAACACCACAACTGTATCCTTTGGATAAATCCCTAGTAGTGCAATTGCTGGGTCGTAGGGTAGTTCTATATTTAGTTTTTTGAGGAACCTCCATACTGTTTTCCAGAGTGGCTGCACCAGCTTGCATTCCCACCAACAATGCAAAAGAGATCCTCTTTCTCTGCATCCTCGCCAACATCTGTTGTTGCCTGAGTTGTTAATGTTGGCCATTCTGACGGGTGTGAGGTGGTATCTCATCGTGGTTTTGATTTGTATTTCCCTAATGATGAGTGACGTTGAGCATTTTCTCATGTGTTGGTTGGCCACCTGGATGTCTTCCTTGGAGAAGTGTCTATTCATGTCTTTTGCCCATTTCTTCACTGGATTATTTGTTTTTTGGGTGTTGAATTTGGTAATTTCTTTATAGATTTTGGATACGAACCCTTTATCTGATATGTCATTTGTAAGTATCTTCTCCCATTCTGTCGGTTGCCTTTTAGTTTTGCTGACTGTTTCCTTCACTGTGCAGAAGTTTTTTATTTTGATGAGGTCCCAGTAGTTCATTTTTCCTTTTGTTTCCCTTGCCTCTGGAGATGTGTTGAGTAAGAAGTTGCTGCGGCCAAGATCAAAGAGGTTTTTGCCTGCTTTCTCCTCAAGGATTTTGATGGCTTCCTGTCTTACATTTAGGTCTTTCATTCATTTTGAGTTTATTTTTGTGTATTGTGTAAGAAAGTTGTCCAGGTTCATTCTTCTGCATGTTGCTTCCAGTTTTCCCAGACCACTTGCTGAAGAGACTGTCTTTATGTCACTGGATATTCTTTCCTGCTTTATCAAGGATTAGTTGGCCATACGTTTGTGGGTCCATTTCTGGGTTCTCTATTCTGTTCCATTGACCTGAGTGTCTGTTTTTGTGCCAGTACCATACTGTCTGGATGATTACAGCTTTGTCGTATAGTTTGAAGTCTGGGACTGTGATGCCTCCTGCTCTGGTTTTCTTTTTCAAGATTGCTTCGGCTATTTGGGGTCTTTTTTGGTTCCATACAAATCTTAGGATTGTTTGTTCTACCTCTGTGAATAATGCTGGTGTTATTTTGATAGGAATTGCATTGAATATGTAGATTGCTTTGGGTAGTATCGACATGTTAACAATATTTGTTCTTCTTATGCAGGAGCATGGAATCTTTACCCATTTTTTTGTGTCTTCTGCAACTTCTTTCATAAGCTTTCTATAGTTTTCAGTGTATAGATTTTTCACCTCTTTGGGTAGATTTATTCCTAGGTATTTTATGGGTTTTGGTGCAATTGTAAATAGGAGCGATTCCTTGATTTCTCTTTCTGTCACTTCATTGTTGGTGTATAGGAATGCAACTGATTTCTGTGCATTGATTTTATATCCTGCAACTTTGCTAAATTCATGAATCAGTTCTAGCAGTTTTTTGGTAGAATCTTTGGGATTTTCCATATAGAGAATCATGTCATCTGAGAAGAGTGAAAGTTTGACCTCCTCCTGGCCGATTCGGATACCTTTTATTTCTTTGTGTTGTCTGATTGCAGAGGCTAAGACTTCCAATACTATGTTGAATAACAGTGGTGAGAGTGGAAATCCCTGTCTTGTTCCTGACCTCAGAGGGAAAGCTCTCAGTTTTTCCCCATTGAGGACGATATTAGCATTGGGTCGTTCATATATGGCTTTTATGATCCCGAGGTATGATCTTTGTATCCCTACTTTCTTGAGGGTTTTTATCAAGAAGTGATGTTGTATTTTGTCAAATGCTTTCTCTGCATCTATTGAGAGGATCATATGGTTCTTTTCTTTTCTTTTATTGAAGTGATGAATCACATGGATTGTTTTGTGGATATTGAACCAGCCCTGCATCCCAGGTATAAATCCCACTTGGTCGTAGTGAATACTTTTTTTAATGTACTGTTGGGTCTGGTTGGCTAATATCTTGTTGAGGATTTTTGCATCCATGTTCATCATGGATGAACTTGGTCTGTAGTTCTCCTTTTTAGTGGGATCTCTGTCTGGTTTTGGAATCAAGGTAATGCTGGCTTCATAGAAAGAGTTTGGAAGTTTTCCTTCCATTTCTATTTTTTGGAACAGATTCAAGAGAATAGGTGTTAACTCTTCCTTAAATGTTTGGTAGAATTCCCCTGGAAAGCCATCTGGCCCTGGACTCTTTTTTTTTTTTTTTTTGGCAGATTTTTGATTACTAATTCGATTTCTTTACTGGTTATGGGTCTGTTCAAATTTTCTATTTCTTCCTGTTTCAGTTTTGGTAGTATATATGTTTCTAGGAATTTGTCCATTTCTTCCAGATTGCCCATTTTATTGGCATATAATTGCTCATAATATTCTCTTATTATTGTTTTTTTCTGCTGTATTGGTTGTGATCTCTCTTCTTTCATTCTGGATTTTGTTTGGGTCCTTTCCTTTTTCTTTTTGATCAAACTGGCTAGTGGTTTGTCAATTTTGTTAATTCTTTCAAAGAACCAGCTTCTGGTTTCCTTGATCTGTTCTACTGGGTTTTTTTGGTTTCGAAAGCATTAATTCCTGCTCTAATCTTTATTATTTCCTGTCTTCTGCTGGTTTGGGGGTTTTAATTGCTGTTCTTTTTCCAGCTCTTCAAGGAGTAAGGTTAGGTTGTATATCTGAGATCTTTATTCCTTCTTTTAGGAAGGCCTAGATTGCTTTTACTTCCCTCTTATGACCACCTTTCCTGCATCCCAGAGTTTTTGGGTTGTGGTGTTATCATTTTCATTGGCTTCCATGTACTTTTTAATTTCCTCTTTAAGTTCTTGATTAGCCCATTCATTCTTTAGTAGGATGTTCTTTAGTCTCCAAGTATTTGTTACCTTTCCAAATTTTTTCTTGTGGTTGATTTCAAGTTTCATAGCGTTGTGGTCTGAAAATACGCACGGTATGATCTCGATCTTTTTGTACTTGTTGAGGGCTGATTCGTGTCCCAGCATGTGGTCTATTCTGGAGAACATTCCGTGTGCACTGGAAAAGAATGTATATTCTGCTGCTTTAGGATGAAATGTTCTGAATATATCTGTTAAGTCCATCTGGTCCAGTGTGTCATTTAAAACCATTGTTTCCTTGTTGATTTTTTGATTAGATGATCTGTCCATTGCTGTGAGTGGGGTGTTGAAGTCCCCTACTATTATGGTATTATTATCAATGAGTTTCTTTTTTTAAAATTTTTTTAACATTTATTCATTTTTGAGAGGCAGAGACAGAGTGTGAGTGGGGGAGGGGCTGAGAGAGAGGGAGGCACATAATCCGACAGTTGAGCTGTCAGCACAGAGCCTGATGTGGGGCCTGAACTTACAAACCATGAGATCATAACCTGAGCCAAAGTCGGAAGCTTAACTGACTGAGCCACCCAGGTGCCCCAGTGAGTTTCCTTATGTTTGTGATTAATTGATTTATATATTTGGGTTCTTCCACATTTGGCACATAAATATTTACAATTGTTAGGTCTTCTTGGTGGATAGACCCCTTGATTATGATATATGCCCTTCTTCATCTCTTTATATATCTTTATTTTAAATTATAGATTGTCTGATATAAGTATGGCTACTCCAGCTTTCTTTTGTTGACCATTAGCATGATAGGTGGTTCTCCATCCCCTTACTTACAATCTGAAAGTGTGTTTAGGTCTAAAGTGGGTCTCTTGTAAACAGCATATAGATGGATCTTGTTTTCTTATCCATTCTGGTACCCTATGTCCTTTGATTGGAGCATTGAGTCCATTGACATTTAGAGTGAGTACTGAAAGATATGAATTTATTGCCATTATGATGCTTGTAGAGTTGGAGTTTCTGCTAGTGTTCTCTGGTCCTTTCTAGTCTTTGTTGCTTTTGGTCTTTATTTATTTGGGTTTTTTTTCCATCTTTTCTCTTCTCAGAGAGTCCCCCTTAAAATTTCTTGCATGGCTGGTTTAGTGGTCACAAACTCCTTTAATTTTTGTTTGTCTGGGAAACTTCTTATCTCTCCTTCTATTTTGAAAGACAGCCTTGCTGGATAAAGAATTCTTGGCTGCATATTTCTGATTCAGCACATTGAGTATATCCTACCACTCCTTTCTGGCCTGCCAAGTTTCTGTGGGTAGGTCTGCTGCAAACCTGATCTGTCTTCCCTTGTAGGTTAAGGACTTTTTTCCCTTGCTGCTTTCATGATTTCCTTGCCTGAGTATTTTGTTAATTTGACTATGATATGCCTTGTTGATGGTTGGTTTTTGTTTAATCTAATGGGAGTCCTCTGTGCTTCCTGGATTTTGATGTCTGTGTCTTTCCCCAGGTTAGGAAAGTTTTCTGCTATGATTTGCTCACATAACCCTTCTACCCCTATATCTCTCTCTTCCTCTTCTGGGACCCCTATGATTCTGATGTTGTTCCTTTTTAATGAGTTACTCATTTCTCTAAGTCTTAAATCGTGGTCTGTTGCCTCAGTCTCCTTTTTTTTCTGCTTCATTATTCTCTGTAAGTTTGTCCTCTATATCACTGATTCTCTGTTCTGCCTCGTCAATCCTTGCCGCCATGGTATCCATCCATGATTGCAGCTCAGTTATTGCATTTTTTATTTCATCTGGACTACCGTTTCCTTCTTTTATCTCCACAGAAAGGGATTCTAATCTATTTTCGACTCCAGCTAGTATTCTTATTATCGTGATTCTAAATTCTGGTTCATACATCTTGCTTGTATCGGTGTTGGTTGAGTCCCTGGCTGTCATTTCTTCCTGCACTTTCTGTTGGGGTGAATTCCTTCATTTCATCATTTTGAAGGGAGAAAAGGAAGTAATGAGGTAAAAAATAATAAAATTTAAAAATTATTAAAATTAAAAAATTAAAAACAAACAAACAAACACACACACACACACACACACACAAACAACAACAAATAAATGATGCTAGATCCTAGGTGTGTTTTGGTCTGGGTGTTGAAAGGGGCTTGATAGATTAGAGAAAAAGGAGAAAGGAAAAAAAATGGAAATCGTTTGAAAATGTGAAAAAGTGAATACACTGAAGTAGAATAAAATGAAATGATGGAAGTAAAATAGAATTTGAAAAAATTTCCACAAAAGTAAAAATATAGTAAAAAAATTTAAAAAAAATTTTAATAAAAACTGAAAATAGAAATGAATTTTTTCTCTTTCTGTATTCAGGAAGAAGAAAAGAAATGAAAAAGAGAAAAAAGAAAATTGAATAGGTGGACCAGCGGACTGACTGAAATACGACTGAAATTACTTTGTTCTCCCCTAGAATCAAACTATGAAGCTCTTTATAGTCCATAAGCTAAGCAGGCAGAGAGACTCATGTTCCTCAAGAGCAAGGTTGGCCCAGTTGAGCGGGGCTTAGTGTAATGGCTCCGTGCTCCACTAGATGGCGCTGCTTACCTTACTGGGGTGGTTTGTTGTGGCGCTTGTAGGTGCCTATGCACGTGCACGGGGGCAGTGACAATGGCGTCACCCAGCTACACGGTCTCTAGTATCGGAACTCTGCTCTCCCCGACCAGCAATTGTGCACCTGTCCTTTTTCTTCAGCTTCCTTCCACTCTCTGCTATTACACAGTCCGTGACCAAGCCCCAGGCAGCACTTCCCTCCCGAGTGTTGTCTCAGATGCGGCTGTTTTTTCCGTCCCCTTATTTCTGAGGGACTGCGGCTTTGACCTGTTCCACCCCTCTGCAGGAGCGTCTCACCGAGCAATGGCCAGGTGCCGGCCGCACCCAGGAATGTTCTTGGGACTGTGCTGCTGACAGCTACCAGAGACCGCGGCCAGGTGCCAGCCCGCCCCAGAAAAAGTTCTTGAGATAGTGTGGCAGCAGCGTTTCAGGGATTATGGCAAATCACGACACGCATCTGGCACCAGTCTTCACCCTTAATGACCTTGTTCTAGCACCAGCGAATGTGGTTGTTCACTGGGGCCTTGCCTTTGGGGGACCGACACGGCCTCTACCAGTTGTCCTCCCAGCAGGGGAACCGCCTCGCCCCGTGTAGCCTGAAGAACCCCAGACCTCGCTCTGTTCCTGGAGATTCGCCCTTCTCACCAGAGCACCTCCAGGTAACAAGCTTTGGAGTTTCAGACTCTGCACTCTCTGTTTATATAATCTTAATGGAATTTAAACCCTCTCCTTTCTCCCTTTTTAGTTCAGTCCCTGTGGCCGTTTCCACTTTTCCACTTTCTCTCCAGCTGCTTTTGAAGGGGGGGGTGCTTTCCCGTATTCTCCCCCTGCCCCAATGTCTCCGTCCTCTCTCCTCACTCCGAAGTGGCTCCTTGACCTCTGTGGCTTCTCTCTCTCCACCAATTCAGCTCTCTGTGCCGCGTACCTGCTGGATTCTGTGGTTCAGGTTGTGCAGATTGTTGTGTTAATCCTCAGATCAGTTTTCTCGGTGTGCAGGATGGTTTAGTGTTGTTCTGGCTGTACTTCATGGACGGGAGACACAAAAAAAACTTGCGTGCTGTTCCACCATCTTGGCTCCTCCCCCTAAGGGAGAATTCTTAAATTTATTTATATTTACAAAATACACATGGATTTATTGTCATTGTTAAGTTTTCAAACAATTCATATAAGGAAAAAGTCCACCTTTCACCTCTTGACCCCAGCCCAACCCCACACTGCTAATAATTTAATGTGTATCCTTCTAGACATTGTCCTATGTATTAAGGAAATCTGTACATACAGAAATATTCAGTGTAAATACATCAATATTATTATTCCATATATATCAATCTCTAATTTGTCTTTTTTTACTTAGTAATAGATCTTAGAGATATTTCTCTCTTTGTACATACAAATCTACATTATTTTAAATTTTGTATTAGTGTATAAATTGAATTCATTCCTAATCCATAGATCAATGAGAACTTTAGATGGAACTTGACTGTAAAATGTATCAAGAAGAAATCATTTACATGAAAATCTGAGAAAGGAAGAAATATACAGGTCAGCTTGACTTCTCAAATATCAAATGATCTTCTAAGGCTATAGAAATTGAAACCAAGTGGTGTCCTATTCGATCAAGAAAACAGAATGGGGTTGCCTGGGTGGCTCAGTCACTTTAGCATCAGACTCTTGATTTCAGCTAAGGTCATGATCTCACTCACAGTTTGTGGGATCCAGCCCCTTATCAGGTGCTGATAGCTTGGAACCTGCTTGGGATTCTCTCTCTCCCTCTCTCTCTGCCCCTACCCCACTTATGCTCTCTCTCTCAAAATAAATAAAATTTTTAAAAGGAAACAGAATAAAAGTTGAGGATAAGACAATTGAATTTAGTGGAACTTTCAAGCCAGTGGGAAAAGTGGTTGTTAGCTAAGCCATTTAAAAATAGCATAATCCCTCTATCACATTCTTAGAGTTCTCACTGCTGCTTTAGGCCTAATTATATAAACAAAACTGGGGAGGGGGACACAAATATAAGCTAGATATAGCCATGTGACACAATTCTAAACATGAGATTTGGGGGAAGTCTGCTGGGCAATTCTAGAAAGAATTTCAGCTTTTATTCCTTTCTTTCTGCTAGGGATGCTCTTGTAAGTCTTTGATGTTTGCAGTCAGTGTACCCGACCTATGACTATGAGCAAGAGACCAAAAGAGGGACAGAGATGACAGTTCAGCACACTCACAGCTTTAAGCTGCTGATCTAATCCTGCAACCATCACCCTGTAGACTTTAAATTGACATAAGATAAGCACCCACCTTCATTATTTTGCCTCTAATAACTGAGTTACCTGTTAACTTACAACAAAAAGAATTCCTAACAGATATAATAATATTGATCAGATTTAAGCTCCTTCTTCAAGCTTCAGTAGGCTAAGGTATAGCTTTTTAATTAATGCAGGGATTCTGAGACACCTATTAAGATTAGTTTGGTTTTTCTCCCTGTTGCATACTAATGCAGTGAATGCAGATTTTTCTTTTGAACTATCATTAATGTCCTGGATAAACTCCAGTTGTTTGTTGATAAATACTTTTGGTCTGATCTCCTAAAGTTTAATGTGGTATTTTTATCTTCACGTTTATAAGTAAGAATGTCATATGGTTTTTTCCTTCTGATTTTCTTTTCTAGGTTATAAGAGCCTTATAAAATGAATTGATTAGCTTTCCATCTTTTCCCACACTTTCTTACAACAGGAACTCAATATGATTTACTGAATAGTTTCATGATATGGTTTCCCACTTTGCTATTTCTTCAAGACACTTCCCTGAATACCTGTATTGCTTTCTAAAGACTTTTGATGATAGATTTCTATTTCTTTTGGATGCAATACCATGCTGAAAAGAGCTTAAGAAGTAGTAAGAAGATCCTCACGCAGTGGGGCTATCCTTGTCGAAAATAATATTTAAGTTTTATCAAAAGGAATAGTAATGTATTTTGAATTTTGTTTTTCTTCCTTTGTTCACCTTGCCTAGCAATGTGCTCATGCATGTAACAGGGGCTTGAGTTCTTGTCAAGACAACTTATTACATGAACTCTCAGCAAATAGCATTGAGATAGCCTCTTGGAGCTTGACAACCAGAAGCTCATCAAAGCACATATTCCAGGCACAGTATTTATTTAAGAAACAATATTTAAGTCCCTACCATGGGCTGGAAACTGTGCTAATGACTGGGCATACAATGCTCAGATTCAAAAAGTCTAATCTTCTGGAAGAGACAGAAAAAAAAAAAAACCATCAAGTACAGAACAGAATGATATGTTCTACTGGAAGAGCTGTATTTGCAAAGAGCCATAAGCGGGGGAGGGGGGGGGATTTGTGAAGAGAGAGATAATCAAATAATTGGTACTTTAAGACTGCTAGATAGAGATGGAAAGACATTTAAAGAATTGGACAATGGGAGAAGAGCCAGAGATGTGCAGGGATTTGGACGCAGGAGCTAGTCAAGGAGTTGGCAAAAGTGGACATTTTATAAAAATAAGAAATCAGAGCTAGGAACAAAATCAAGTTTCCCTCCCTACAAGGGGTCTGGAAATGAGGATGGGAAAGTTACACTAGACCTTCAACGTCCCTGCTAAAACTTTGAGACCAGGATGTTATTGTTAAATTTCTTAACAGTCCAGGAAAAGAGGACCCTGTGCCCAGTTTCCTTATCTGTAAAATTAAGATAACCATTGTACCACCTCCTAAAACTGGGGTGAGGATTAATTGCTTTAATTTATATAATGCAGTCAGAATGGCACTTGGCAGGGGTGCCTGGGTGGCTCCGTCGGTTAAGCATCTGACCGGCTCAGGTCACGATGTCAAGGATGGTGAGTTTGAGTCCTGCGTCAGGCTCCATGCTGGAGCTCAGAGCCTGGAGCCTGTTTTAGACTCTGTGTTTCCCTCTCTCTCTCTCTGCCCCACCCCTGCTTGTGCTCTCTCTCTGTCCTCAAAAATGAATAAACGTTAAAAAAAAATTTGTTTTTTTAAATGAATGGCACTTGGCGCTTCGTAAGTGCTCCTTACATGTCAACCGTTTGAATCTGGTTAGAAGATTATTCCCTGATGTTCCACGTTTGTGGGCGGGAAGAAGCGGCAGTTCCAAGAGAGATGCCCAGGAGCATGTGCAGTGCCAGCTAAACCACTGCACCGGGGATGAGAAATAGCCATTCACGGGGATGGCCCGGCCAAATGGATCTCGGCCAGGAATCCGACTTGGGACACACACCAGCTGTCTCCAAGCACAAGCCTTTCCCGGCTGCGCTCCCCGCTGTGAATCTCCCTTGCATTCACGATCTAGAAGTTTCCACCAGAAGAATCCTGTGCTCCGTGAAGTTTCCACGCACTGAACTAAGACAAGCCTCTGGGCCAGAGGGAAATCCCAGCCTCCTTTTTCAAATTCAATTTGACCACTTGCATTTTAGTTTCCTTTTCGTTTGTTGCATCAGACTCATTGTTATTTTCTGCATTCACTACGCAATGGCTGATGATGAAATAAAACTAAATTTAGCTGTTAAGTCTTAACTACTTAGAAGGTTTTGCTTCGGGCTGTTTCCCTTTAAAGAAGACCCAGAAACTGCTGCAGCCACCGGAAACGTCCAAGGAGCGAAGACAGCTAGCCACTCCCACTGTTAGCTGAGGGAAAGGAGTTTATGCTGACTCAGCTGCTATTGTAAAAGTGTTGCCCATTTAATTCTCTTCTCAAGCCCCGCTGGGCCTGGCTCAGGCCACCCCTAAGAGGGGTCGTGAGAAAAAGAAATCCGGCTCAGAGCGTTGCCTGGCATTTGAAGGGAAACGTGAAGCCAGGCTTCATGCAGACTGGCGTCTGTGTCTCTGGGGTCCGGTCTGCAGTCGTAAGCAGCAGTGGCATTCCCGGCAGCAAGCGCGGGGAGACCCTGGGTGGGTGGCCCGGTGTGTGTCTCTCGGCCACCGGCCTGTTGATGGGAGCGTTCCGAGGGTGGCAGGGGGATGCACAGTGCAGGACCCTCTGGCGGTGTGTGCGTGTTGAAGCAGGGCTGCGGGTAGCGCGAGGTAGGCAGGACCTTCAGCAAAGTGGCTTTGTCCCAGGGGATTCCAGGGGACCAGGAGGGAAACTGAGGAATGAGTCTAGTCAAAGGCCTGTGACAAGACACCCAGGATGTGGGAAAGGGAAAAGTAGAGAGAAGATCCTGAAACCAGGGTCACTTAGATCTTGGCTGCATGTTCCGCTTCGCCACACCGGGTCAGTAGCCCGAGGTCGAGGGTAATTGACCTCGGCAGCTGCTGGCTTGTAGTTACAGGGAAACCCCAATCCCAGAGGGCAGAATCAGCCTCCGGGGCTGAGTGAGGGCAAGAATACGGTGGCAGGTGACAGACTCTCCCCTCACCCCGAAAACAGGCTTTCGCATTGTGGTTCCAGAGATTCTCAGGAGCTCTTCTGCTCCCCAAGCAAAATTTCTCCAGTGAAAGGGAAACTTTTGGTGAGATTACCACTCGTTTATTGTTGTAGAGAATATTCTTTTCTGAACCAAGTTCTTCCTCGTTTCCTGTGTCTTCCTTACCTCCCATCGTCCTCCTTTGTCAATGGACTTCGCCCCAAGTGGAACCTCCCACCACAGTTGTTATCCAAGTTCAGGGGGAAAAATCACATTTGTGTGATGTGAATAGAACAACCGATAAAAAAGATTAATGTTATTATTAACCCATAATACTCATCTTCAATTAGCCACCCAAATGGGTTCTTGTAAATATCAACATCAGCTATTTTTAAATGTTTTGGTCACAAGACCCACCTATACTCTTAAAAAATATTGAGACCCCCAGAGAGATTGCATTTGTGTGGGTTACATTTATTGATTCTTACTGATATGTACCATGGGAGAAATTAAAACTGAAAAAGTTTTAAATATTCATTCTGTTTAAAATGGGAAAAATAAGCCTATTAAATCTTAACATAAAAAATATTTTTATGAAAGTACACTTGCCAAAGCAAAAAGAAATAAGGAATGTATTTTAAGGTTTTGCATATCGAATGTCTGGCTTCGTAGCAGGCAACTGGATTCTCGTATCTACTGTGCATTCAATCTGCTGTAATACGTCGTTTGTTTCATTCTTTGGAGGAAATCCAGTCTCAAACAGATATGTGCTTGGAAAATGGAGAACCTCAAAGAATGCTAAAAGAGTCTCTGGGAACCTCGAGGTGCCCAGATTACCCTCTGAGAACCACTCATATACGTCATCATCACAGAAGGTTGAAAGGATACTTACTGCCCACAGTGAGTTTGAATTACTGTTCATCTGCCTATTTCCAATTCTGCTTATTTTCATTATAGTTTAGAAAAACAAGCAGGATTGGAAAACACTACACTCATGTGGTCAACATTGCTCAGGATTATCAGCTAAAAGGTTTAGTAAGAGTATGTGTTCATTCACACCTTTGATTCTTGTTTACTAACCATCTTTCATTGTGAAATACAACAATCATATACAAAAATGCACCAAAGATGAGTAAACATTTTAATGGATAATTAAGGCAAATACATAGCCACCAGCCAACAAAAGTAATCAAATTTCACAGCATTCCAGAAGCCCCACCACCATTACCATCCAGTGTGCCCCTCGTGGATATAACTCCAACCCTCTGTACTAAAGGGAACCAGTATCCTGAATTTTATGGTAACCATATCCTTGCTTTGCTTTATAATTTTACTTTGAATCACCCATCCAGTTTTGCCTGTTTTTAAACTTATATAAATGGACTATGTATTCTTTTGAGTTTAGTTTTTTCATTTATCATTATGTTTGTGAGATCTAGCCTTGTTTATACATATAATTGTGGTTCTTCGTTTTTCTTATTATTTATGGTCCTATTACATGCATAGACTACAACATATTTATCCATACAACTTTTATGGGGTATTTGGGATGTTTCTCATTTGGGACTACTATGTATAGTGTCACAATGAATATTTTTGTGCATATATTCTGATGTATATCTGTATGATTTTTCCCCCCAGGATAATTCCTGAAAGTAGACTTACTGGGTCATAGGCCATGCATATTTTCACCTTTGCTAGATAAGGCCATAATGTTTTCCAAAGTAGCTGGACAAATTTACACACTCAACAGTAGTGGATGAGAGTCTTTTTTATTCATATTGTCCTCACACTTGACATTTCTAGTCCTCTAATTATTTTACACACATCCGATGTATTTGTTTCTCCAAAAATTTGAAAAATCAATAAAAAAAACTTTTAGACATAATTTTTACAAAGTTGTCCAGGTACAAAGTGAAAATTAATAACTTTCACATATATGTGTGTGTGTATGTGTATTTATATATATGAAAATGTAATGAGTTAGTCCCATTCAAGATTAGAAAATGTAATGAAAGAATCATTTCGTTCATAATTATAACAATAAGAAAGCATAAAACATTGGAGGAGGAAAGAATATGCAAGATATAATCAAGCCAACAGTAAAACTTTATTGAAAGACGTTTTAAAAATAGCTCAATGAAATGACAAGATTCACCATTTTTCTTTTCTTTTTTTTTTTTTTTTAATTTATTTTTGGGACAGAGAGAGACAGAGCATGAACGGGGGAGGGGCAGAGAGAGAGGGAGACACAGAATCGGAAACAGGCTCCAGGCTCCGAGCTATCAGCCCAGAGCCTGACGCGACGCTCGAACTCACGGACCGCGAGATCGTGACCTGGCTGAAGTCGGACGCTTAACCGACTGCGCCACCCAGGCGCCCCACACCATTTTTCTTTTTGAAGCGCTTAATAATTATTCAATAAATGTAGGTGTGTTTCTCAAGCAGAGGCTGGCATTGGCGGCCTATTTAGAGTCTGATTTCCCTTCCTAATGATGTTGCCCAGCCCACCACATGCTTAAGTGTCCCTTGCTCACCTACAAAATGAACCAATGAGAGAAGCTGCTTAATCTTCACTGGTGATCAAAGTGAAAACAATCTGTCTCAATTTAAGAGACAAAACTATGCAATGCTTTTCACTGGTTCCTGGCCAAAGAGGAGGATAATTTCCCTGTCAATGTTCTGTTTAAAAAAAAAAAAATTTTTTTAATGTCCAGTTATTTTTGAGAGAGAGAGAGACACACACACACACACAGAGTGTGAGCGGGGGAGGGACAGAGAGAGGGAGACACAGAATCCGAAGCAGGCTCCAGGCTCTGAGCTGTCAGTACAGAGCCCAAAGTGGGGCTCGAACTCACAAACTGCAAGATCATGACCTGAGCTGAAGTCCAGTGCTTAACTGACTGAGCCACCCAGGCACCCCGGTTTTATTTTTTTAATTCAAGTCATACTTTATTCAGATTTCCTAATTATTATTATTTTTTTTACCTAATGTTCTTTTTCTGTTCGAGGATCTCATTCAGAATGCCACCTCACATTTAATTGTCACATCCCCTTAGATTCCTCTTGGCTGTGACATTTCTCAGTGGTGGACTTTTTATGATATTGTCAGTGGCATCATTTTTTTTAGTGTCATTTCCCAATTTTTTCTTGCTAGTATAAAAAGAGGTGATTGATTTTTAATATTGATCCTGTGCTCAGTCTCCTTGCTAATTTCACTTTTTAATTCTCATTGTTTATCTGTAGAGTCTTTTGTATTTTGTTGTAGATAATGAAGTAAAATATCTGAGATAGCCAGAGATTTGAACAGGCACCTCACAAAGAAAATATCCCAGTGGTCAATAAACGTAGGAAAATGTGCTGAACCTTATTAATGACCAGGGGACACAAATTAAAACTGTAATGAGATATCACTACACACCACAAGAATGGCTAAAATTAGAAAGACTGGTGACACTGGGTACTGGCAAGAGTGTGATGCAAACGTGTCTTCCAAACACAGACGGCGAGAATGTAAATTGGTGCAAATATTTGGGAAATATGCTGGATATTATCTGTTAAAAATATGCATATTCTGTGACCCGGTTACTTCATCCTATGCATATACCCAAAGAAATACGTACAAATGCGCCTCAAAAGATACATACAAGGGTTTTCGTAGCAGAATTCATTATGATGACAAAAAATAAAGAAGAAAAATACCTGAATGCTCATCCAGTAGTGAAAAGGGTAAAACACTGGGGCATTTCTAAGTAGATACAACACATTCATGCAAATCAAGGAACTGTAACTGCACAAACAACATTGGTGAATCTCACGGACATACTACTAAGTGGAAGAAGCCATTTATGCAAAGTTTAAAAACAGGCAGAATGTAGGGAGTTCAAAGGCACAGTGACCCTGTGGCAGGAGAGTGAAATAATGATTGCAAGGGGACAGACAGGGGTTTCTGTCCTGTGGATAATGCTTATGCCTTCTCTTATTTTGTGTTTACAAAGGTGGGCAGAAGGTTTTATTTTATAATAATTTCTTGAGCTGTATACTTAAGATGCATGCATGATTTTCTATGTAAAATATATAAACTTTTTTTTTTCAAAAGGAGAAATGGGGAATTCTCCCTTTTATCTGTCAACATTCTCCCTTACTATCACCTTCGCTGCCCCTTCCAGGTTGTCACTGAAAAGGGGTTTTGGGTGTTGATTTTGGTTCTGCCACTGTTCAGACACTTGTGAATAACTTTTCATCTTGTCCAATTTATCATTTTTTATGAAGCCTTTCCCTTGAAAAAATAGTTGAAGAGATGATAAGACAACTGTAATTTTGCTTTCTGGATACATACTCGTCCTGCATAGACAATGAATTGCATCAAAAAAGAGGAAGAACCACTTCCTGTGAGTTTATAGAAAAGCAACTTCAAATCATCAAATGATGACTCCAGATGGCTAGCCTATTCAAGTTTTATTTTCTAAATGTCACTCTGCCTTGTCTGGAAAACCTCATTAACCAGAAGAAACTGGTGCAGGGGCAGGAAGTAGTTGTCTGCACCACAGAAAGCTGGTGGGAGAAAATGTGTGCAGAAAGCGATCTCCACAGGGACCCCTGGCTGGCTCAGTTGGTTAAGCATCCAACTCTTCATTTCGGCTCAGGTCATGATCTCATGGTCGTGACCTCACGGTTGTGAGATCAAGCCCCGAGCCCCATGGTGAGTATGGAGGCTGCTTGGGATTCTCTCTCTCTATCTCTCTCTCTCTCAGGGCTGGGGCATTAATCCTGGCAATGCAGGTATACATGAGGCTACTCTAAGACATAGATATCCCTGATAGAGACAAGTTCTATGAATTTTTCTGTTTACTGTGATAAAACTCAAATAAATTAGAGGAATGAAACTAAAAATAAGAGACAGTGTCTTACAAAGGAAGAGACTTTAACCCATGCATAGATAGACTCCTGCTGTGATTTTTGCCAGATCCTCTGGAGAGGGGGTAGAGGAGAAATTTCATGAAGGAGACTAGAAGAGTGGACTACGGAGCACCTCACGAATACAATAGCGAGAACTGGGAAGTGGACAGAGGGAAGAAACCAGAAAAAAAGAATTCCCTTTTCATTACCCTGCATCCCTCCCTTCTGTTCCAATCCCCGAGCTCTGCTTTTATCTCCAACCTCCGTAGCCACCAGAGCCTCCTGGCAAGGCTTCTTCCTGTCTCTCCCCACTCTAGTTCACCTCCAATATTTCTGCCTACTCTTCTGCCCAGGGCAAGGGGCTCCAGTCTCCCCTCTGACCCAAAGATCTCTTGACTTAAGTAGGTACAAATGCTACACTCTGGCATTCAAGAGCCTCCACAATACGTCCTGAGTTCATTTTTCCACGTGCAGTCCCCTTGACTCCTAGCACTTAGCCTGTCCACAACCTGACTCTCCTATTTGCTCTTTACAAATTTGTCCATTCTCCTGGCCCTGTTCATGCTGCCCCTCCATCTGGGGCATTGAGCACTCAACGAGTCCAAACGGCACTGTATGATGAATGTAAAAATATGCATCATATTTTGAAGACAGCCTAAAAAAGCAGAATGTAACTATGTCATTAATAACTGTATTGATTACATGTTAAAATGATACTGTTTGGTTATACTATGTTAAATAAACACACCATTAAACTTAACTTTCCCCTTTTTTAATGTTTCTTTTTATCCTTTTAATGTAGCTAACTAGAAAATTTTAAATTGGGTAAGTGGCTCCCACTGTATTGCTATTGGACAGCATTGATCTAGAATGCCCTCTACCATATCACCTTCACCACGACCATCACCTTTCCAGGCACACCGTTTGCCTCCTTATCCTCCCATCAGCTGTAATCCCTTTGTCCTTTGAGAGCCACCATTGCCACCATGGTTGGCACCCTGTACCACCCTGAAGGCACTAGCTGTTGTCTACTCCACATTCCATGTGTGGTACACGGAAAGAGCACAGGTTTGAATGCAGTCCACTCATTTGATTATCTTTGTGTATCCTGCGTATATTACTTAGCCTCTTTGTACCCCAATTTCCTCCTCTGTAAAATGGGAGTAGCAATAACCCATCTCAAATGTTTACTGTGAGGGGACACCTGGGTGGCTCAGTCGGTTGAGCAACCAACTCTTGGTTTTGGCTCAGGTCATGATCTTGGGGTTTGTGAGTTCGAGCCCTACATCGGGCTCCATACTGGCAGTGTGAGAGTCTCTCTCTACCCCTCCCTCTACTCCTCCCCTGCTCGCACACACACACACACACTCTCTCTCTCAAAATAAATAAACTTTATTTTATTTTTTAATAAAGTTATTTATTTTTATTTATTTATTTATTTATACATAAATAAATAACTTTATTAAAAAATAAAATAAAGTTTATTTATTTTGAGAGAGACAGAGACAGGGTGAGTTGGGGAGGAGCAGAGAGAGGGAGAGAGAGAGAATCCCAAGCAGGCTCTGTGCTGTCAGCACAGAGCCCGATGGGAGGCTGGAACCCACGAAACCGTGGGATCATGCCCTGAGCCGAAACCAAGAGTCGGACGCTCAACCGACTGAGCCACCCAGGCACCCCTAAATACATAAACTTAAAAAAAAAGTTTAGTGTGAGAATTACTCAGAGAATGACGCCTAGAACTGCTCAATTTGTGGTAACTAATACTATGGCCACTATTGCCACCATTATTGATTTTAGATTATGGACTCTCTTATCAGAGATGACTGGAGGCTATTGGATGTGGGCAGGATGAGGAGGCCCTCTGCCACACCTGAGGAGCTCAGCTCTGGCCAAGCTCCAAGTCACCCTGGAGGAGTAGGCCCCAGTGACCAGACTCCTTGGATGACCTCCATTCGCTGAATGCAAGGACCCATCTCTAGGTTGACTCACCTCCATGACTCCTTGCATTGGCCTTTGTGGTATGAGCCTTGGATGATTCCAGGCACCCCTATTCTGGCCATTTTTGAAAAAAAACAATCTTCCTTGTTCTCCAAATATTTGCAGAAATTTATATTTCCATTGAGTGTATATCAGAGTAACCATTTCCCCAAGGCCTTTGCAAGTCTTACTGGTGAAAAATGATTACCTCGTTACTAGTTTGACACATTTCTTAGTAATAGTGAGCAGATTTTCATTTCTTTTATTGGCCCTTTAAATGTCTTTTCCTGATATCTGGCTGTTTACAAACTTCTCTAGTTGATAGGTTTCTATTAATTTTAAGGGCTGTTTGTATGTGAAGAAAATTATCCCTTTTTCTCATTGCGTATTGTAACAATGTCTTTAACTTTGACTTTTTTGGTCATTCTGAAATTTATAACTTATTTCTAGCCATATTTATCAATTACTCCTATATAGTTTAACATATATATGTATATGTACGTATGTATATATATACATATATAGGGGCGCCTGAGTGGCTCAGTCAGCTAAGCGTCTGACTTCAGCTCAGGACATGAGCTCGTGGTCCGTGAGTTTGAGCCCCACATCAGGTGCTGTGTTGATGGCTCAGAGCCTGGAGCTTGCTTTGGATTCTTTGTCTCTGTCTCTCTGCCCCTCCCCTGCCCTCACTCTGTCTCTCTCTCTCTCTCTCTCTCTCTCAAAAATAAATACATGTTAAAAAAATTATATATATATATATATATATATATATATACATACACACACATGTATTATCACTGAGAATAGTCTTCCTTACTCCAATATTTTTTTTTAAATACCCAAGTTTTCTAGATTTTGGTCATTTTACCTTATAATCTGTTTCATATAATGTTATATAGTCTATACCATATGGTACCATTTTTGATTTTCTGAAAATAATTCCCTTTGGCCAATATACTATTTTTTATCTACTGTTGCTAACATTTTCCCCCAGATTAAAGTTTTTCACCAGTGCCAGATTTCCCCTAAACTTCTTGTATCTTGAGACTCTATCTTATTCAACAAAATTGAGACTTTTTTCTTTTATTTCTAATTATTTCCTACATATGTTACTTTATTTCTGAGTTTGTCTAATTCTGATTTATGGTGTTTTATCTCATTTCTTAATATTTTAAACTCCTTTGGTAACATGAGGTTAAAATTTTGATCTGTTTTGTGCATGCATGTTCCTGGTACATTCTCATTATCTACCGAGATATTATTTACTCCTCATTCACTTTTTTCTATTAATCACCTTGTATGAATCTCAATCTTAATGCATTCTGTTGCGCCATTTTATAGGAGTTTACTTTTCCTAAACTTCTAGAAGAAATGGTTTGGTAGTGTCTCTAACTTCACAGAGCTCCCTCTTCTGTTGCTTTTGTGAAGTGTTCAAAAATGGCCGCTTGTTCTGAGTTGTGCGTTCCCAAGCTGGTCTGGTTTTCTCTTTCCTTGCCTCTGTTGTTTCCATCCTGCTCAAATTTGATTCTACTTCTAGCAGCTTCTCCTCCATGTAGGGTCCTTTCCCAAAGGGGAGCTGTACCCGGTTGGTTTGAAAACAACTTGTATTCTAGACTGTTCTAGCGCCTTTCGGAATTTACTGAGACCTCTCACACTTACCGGCTATTGATTTAGTCAAAATCCCTGTTTCAACTGTTGTTCTCAAATCGGCCTGGATGGCTTTCCAGTAAACACCTCTTGGCTATTATAAGGTTCTCGAGTCTGTTGCTTTTCTGTGCTTTCTCCCACACAGACAGTGTTACCAGACAGGTTCCGTGGAATTTGGTGGTTTGTCCTCATTGGCTTGCATTCTGTGGTCCGTGTCACCAAATTTTGTGTCAAATGGGATTTTGGTTTCTATCTAGTAGCAGCGCCTGGTTTTGCAGGGGAACTAGGGGAAATTCAAAGCTATACTGCCACCTTGGCCATCTTCCCCGGAATCTTGTCTCCGTATTTTTGGATTGTCTGCTACATCTTCTCAACTCTCCATACTCCTATTTGAATGAATATCACTAGGATCTTTCCTATTCCCCCAACTTAGAAGGAAAGATAAATTGCTTCCTCTCCACCCCATTTAGAAGGGATTGCACCAACACAGTTCAAGCACAAGTAATTTTCTTAGGAACACCTCAGATATCACCAATAGATACTCCCTCCTGGGGAGAGCTGATTACATACAGCCAACTAAGAAGAAAGAATAGGACTAGGGGAATATTCGGGAGATATGTGGAGCATATTGTAAAGATCAGAAGACAGGAAACGTATTGATGATGGGAAACCTGGCGCTCACAGTTGCTGCTGGCTCATAAATCCACATTTTACCCGGCTACTTCCAGCCTCTACCTCAATTTGTTACAATAGAAGTAACGTCCCGGTACATTAAGCATATATAGAAATCACCATAGTCAACAGAACTGATGCTGCTATCTGAAAAATGATAGAGGATTTCTTCAAGCATTTGAATCGGGTGCTGTCAGGAAATGAGAGAGTTCACATAAATGAATTCGTTCTCCACCACTAGCTCCATAGTCTAAAATTTTCGGTAAGTCTCCTAACTGTTCTGCCTGTATCCATTCTGTGCTCCCTCCATTACTTATTGCTTACTGTAGGCAATTTTCCCCCCAAATCTAATCAAGTTATTCCACTTCGCCTAAAACCTTTCCATGGCTTCTACTGCTCTACACACACACACACACACACACACACACACACACACACACAAACTTCTTAGCCAAACCCTGTGCTATCTGGCTCCCACCTGCCCTTTGACCTCATCTCAGGCCATTCTCTGGCCATTCTCTGACTTGAAGGTCACATTTGCCTTTGATCAAGTTCTTTACCCTTTGGCTTTTCGTCAAGTTCTTCCCACCACAGGGCCTTTGCACATGTAGTTCCATCTGATCTTCCTTTTGATTTCAGCTTCACGGTCACTATCACAGGACAGTCTTCTCTGACCTCTCCTACTACATATGTCCCCATGTCATAGGAACTCCTGGTACTACAAGCCTTTCCTCTGCAACATTGTCATCATTGTATTTTACTTCTGTGTAATTCTTTGATTAATGTTCTTCTCCCCTAGTAAACTGTACAATCCATGAAAGTGAGGATTACAATCTGTAACAGCTCAGATGAGTTCTTTGCACTCAGTGAGGTTTTGGTAAATTCAGGTTGAAAGATAAGGCAAGGTTTTCTGAAAACTTGAAAGTTATTAACTTTAAATGTAAAAATTATTACAAATTATTTTTGTATTAAAATCTTTAGAAATGTACATATGCCTTCCTGCTTATATAAGCAGGATATAAAAATATTAATTTAATTTTTAATGATTCTTTTATTAAACTCTGTTACTAAATTCTAGCAAAAAGAAAATGGCCTTAAAAATATTGACGTAGAACCATGTGTTTCTACAGTAACATCCTCTGATTGCTTGATTTTTTTCCCTCCCATTTTCCTTCTAGACCTCTTTATAAATTGTTGTTTGTGTGAGAATGGAAAATCAGATGTTTAGATTTATTAGAAGAATATACAAAATAAGAATAAATTGGCCCTCGATAATGATTACAAAAGACCCTATATGGGGAGCCACAAACTTTTATGCATGGCTTGTATAACATTCATTTTGTCTGTTTAGAGATATTGCTTAATCCTTAGTTTTCAGTTATATTCTGGATATAAAACAATAAATAAGGTTAGGGACACTTGGGTGGCTCCGTCAGTTGAGCATCCAATTTTGGCTCAGATCATGATTCTCATGGTTTGTGAGTTCGAGCCCCAAGTCAGGCTCTGTGCTGACAGCTCAGAGCCTGGAGCCTGCTTGGACTCTGTGTCTCCCTCTCTCTCTGCCCCTCCCCTGCTCACACTCTGTCTCTCAAAAATAAATAGACATAAAAAAATAGTAAATAAGGTTAATAAAGCTATGTGGTGTCTTGCTGTATACACTTAAGGCCCTACAAAAATATTCAGATCAACTTAGTTTTCACGCTATTCTATTTTACAGAAGCGAAAAAAAAGGTAGGTGTCTTTTTTTTAATGATAAACTGCATATATTTCCTGTTTTGTGATAGTGTAATTGGGAGTTAAACTTAATTCTTAGGAAAAAGAAAACTCTCATACAAAGACCCCCCCCCAAAAAAAAAACCCATCTCATAAAACTAAAAAAGAAAAATAAAAAATCTTTGCCAAATGAAAGAACCCTGTAATGTTAGAGTTCTGAATGATTGAGCTTATTTTTTTCCCTTAGTAACTGAGAATTCATTGAAATTATACAAAACATTAGAAATCCTCACAGTTTGTATATCTTATTCCTAATCTATGGAGTTTAAAGAAAAAGAGTTTTAGAGACTGCTGTTAACTTAAATGACATAGGAAAACTGAAAGGGAGAACTGAAAGTGGGAAATTCCTATGAAATAGAAAGGGGACCATCCTGTATAAATAGGCCATACTCATGGAAGAAGGGCATTCACACTGCAAACTCTCGAAGTCTTTGCTTCAGCACCTAGACAGTAGCAGGCAAGACTTCCTATTTTCATCATGACCGGCAGGTGCATCCTCCAAATCGCTCTCTTGGCGTGTTTCTTCACCACCGCGCATTCCGTGAGCTACAAGTTACTTGGATTCCAACTAAGAAGCAGCAGTTTGGAGTGTCAGGAGCTCCTGCTGAACTTGAACAGAACCTCTAAATATTGCCTCAAGGACAGGATGAACTTCGAGGTCCCTGAGGAGATTAAAAAATCACAGCGGTTCCAGAAGGAGGAAGCCATATTGGTCATCAACGAGATGTTCCAGAAGATCTTTAATATTTTCAGTAGAAACACCTCTAGCACGGGATGGAATGAGACCACTGTTGAGAACCTCCTTGCGACACTCCACTGGCAGAAGGAACACCTGGAAACGATCCTGGAGGAAATCATGGAGGAGGAAAACTTCACCTGGGACAATACGACCCTTCTGCACCTGAAGAAATACTACTTAAGGATCGTGCGGTACCTGAAGGCCAAGGAGTACAGCATCTGTGCCTGGACAGTAGTCCAAGCAGAAATCCTCAGGAACTTTTTCTTCCTTGAGAGACTTACAGATTATCTCCAAAACTGAAGCTCTCCCAGCCTGTACCTCTGGGAACGGACGATGCTGGCAATGGATTCAGGGATTCTTCAACTCACAGAGACTCTGTAAGTGACTGGCAGCTAATGTACTCCATGTGAAAGAACAAAGACTTTAAATTGTTTTCTTAATATATGCATTAAGTTATTTTTCTATTTATTTAAATTTTTCCCCGGAAAATAAATTTTTTTATGAACAAAAGTCAAAGGAGCAGTTTTCATTTCAACTTGATTTCATTACCACCGTATTCGAAATTACAGAGCACCTGTTAGAGGTTCTTTGTAAAATGCGCCCACAAAACAGCATAGGTTCTGGCCTCTGCCTTCGAGGAATGTGAAATCCAAGGAAGCCATGTGGAACATGTAAGAGTATAGATGCTGGGGGGGTGGAGTGGACCTTTCAGGAGAATAAATGTGGTCTCAGCTTCTTCAGGATTAAAATGGAAGAGGCAGGTAAGTGGCTCTGGAATTAGAACAGGGGGCTCAGGGGCACCCGGGTGGCTCAGTCGGTTCAACAACTGACTTCGGCTCAGGTCATGATCTCACAGTTTGTGAGTTTGAGCCCCGCATCGGGCTCTGTGCTGCTAGCTCAGAGCCTGGAGCCTGCTTCAGATTCTGTGTCTCCTCTCTCCCTGCTCCTTCCCCACTTGTGCTCTGTCTCTCTCTGTCTCTCTCTGTCTCTCAAAAATAAATAAATGTAAAAAAACAAAATTAGAACAGGGGGCTCTCCTGCTTCTCCTCTGCTTCTAATCTGTGCCTCCAGGCTCTCTGACCCTGAAGTTAGAATTTGACTGGCTATCAGGGTAGCTAGAGGGATATTTCAGCTCTCGTGTTTGCCCTAAACTCATTCCTGTTATTTGCAGGATGCTCTGCTTGCCACCCTCCCCAGCCCCGCAGGATTTTAAAATATTTATGTGCCCCTCTAAGCTAAGGATGGGAAGTCGCAGCCATTTCTGTGACACCATTAAAGTAGCAGTCCTTTTATTGTACTCCTCCTGGACAACTAAGATGTACGGGTGTCTAGGGGTGCCTGGGTGGCTCTGTCAGTTGAGTGTCTGACTTCGGCTCAGGTTAGGATCTCACGGTTTGTGAGTTCGAGCCCCACGTCGAGCTCTGTGCTGACAGCTTGGAGCCTGGAGCCTGCTTTGGATTCTGTGTCTCCCTCTCTCTCTCTCTGCCCCTCCCCTGCTTGTGCTTGCTCTCTCTCTCTCTCTCTCTCTCTCAAAAATAAACTCAAAAAAAAAAAAAAAGATGGACGGTGTCTTAGTGGAGCTGGGGTCTCTGTCTGCTTCCAGGGCTCAAACACCATAGGGAGAAAGAACTCTGCTTTATACCTCTGCTATCTGGCTAGGTTTTCTCCCCATTTTGTCAGAAAAGCAAGTTGGCTCCTCATCTCCCCTCCCCCTGCTGTTCATAGAGAATTCCAGGACTCCCCTATCTGCTTTTCCTGATGCTCTGTATCTCTGAAGCCACACATTCCTTGAAGCCAAAGCCAAGTCAGGTGCGGCAGATTGAGTCATTTCCGTCAGGTGAAAAACCCAGAAGCATGGGGGAAAGGGAAATTCAGGGGGGAGGGGGCAGAGAGCTCACGAACTTTTCTCAGGGCTTACACCGAGAAAATAAAGTTTTCCTACGAGCTCTTTGGGCACCTAGCCAGCATGTGCCAGTTAGCTGACTTTCTGTCTTTGTGCCGAACCCCCTTGGGGACTTTAGATGCCTCTGTTCCTGTCATTCCCAACTCCGTCTAGGCGATGCACCCCCTTATGTATATAATCGGATTTAGTCCTCCTCACAAGCACCCCTCGGGTGGGTACAATTACATTAATACAGTTTTACAGGTCCAGAAACAAATTCTCAGGTTTAGTTAAGTGCCCCAAGGTCACACAGCTAATGCATGGAGGTTTTAGAAAGTACAAAGGGAAGACTCCTAGAAGACTTGGTTTGTATCTAGGCATTTTCACCTAGAGCAGTACAGAAGTCTGAGTTCCCTTTAAGGGAGTCAGCCTTGAGGACAAGAAATCCGTCAAGAGTTTCAGAGAAGACACTACAGGACAGTGCAGACAATGAACTTGGGGCTCCCTCTTCTGACTCAAGGCCAGTAACACACCGGCTGTGGAACCAAGAAGTGCTATTACGTCCCTTGTGGATCTGCTGCTTTGTCTCGAGAGACCTTCCCTCTCGCCAAAACTCCTCACACTCCACCATGCCACACCCCAGCTCTGCCAAAAGCCTTCCACAGACGTACTTTCTTTTGCCAGGGAGTCAAAGACTAATGGGCAGTGGCTGGAAGAGCTGAGAGGCTGCTCACGAAGTCTCTGTCGGCAATGGGCCCCAACCTCCCATCATCTCCTCTGGGCTGAGTTTACCAAAGAAGGCTCAGTCGTATGCTCTTGTCTGCCGCCTTCTTTTTTTTTTTTTTTTTTTTTTTTTTTTAATTTTTTTTTTTTTAACGTTTATTTATTTTTGAGACAGAGAGAGACAGCGCATGAACAGGGGAGGGGCAGAGAGAGAGGGGGAGACAGAGAATCCGAAACAGGCTCCAGGCTCTGAGCTGTCAGCACAGAGCCCGACGCGGGGCTCGAACTCACAGACCGCGAGATCATGACCTGAGCCGAAGTCAGACACTTAACCGACCGAGCCACCCAGGCGCCCCTCTGCCGCCTTCTAAGCTGGCCCAGAAACCAAGAGTCTGGGGCAGCCCTGGAAAGGTCTGTTCTGTGTTTGTGCTGGGAGCCCAGAAGGATAGAGGAAAGGCATCTTCTGCAGAATTATAAATGCCTATGCCACCGCCGAGAATGTCAGCCCATCCAAAATACCAAAAGTATGCCTATCACCAGGAGAGAATAAATGATGATTAACCTTAATTCCAGTAAGAATGAGGGAGGGTGGCCCCAAAGCACATGTGTGAGTGTGTGCACATGCTAAACAGATAGCTACATAGAAGGAGTAAAGTTATTATTTTAGCTGGTACCAGAATACCTCAAAGGAGAGCGCTCGTTCAGAAAAATATTGCTGCGCCTCTCAAGATTGTGGAAAAAGCAACACCAAAGGTAGTACAACGGCAATAGCGTGTTTCCGTGTGTCTGTTTCTGGTGAGGAGAAAGAGAAAAGCCCATCAGATGGTCTCGAGCCACCCAGGCGTCCCAGGAGGTGGGCAGTTTTATCTTGCTCCTTTTTTTTTTAACTTTTTTTTTAAGTTTTATTTATTTTTGAGAGAGAGAGAGAGAGAGAGAGACAGAGCATGAGGTGGGGAGGAACAGAGAGAGAGAGAGACCCAGAATCTGACGCAGGCTCCAGGCTCTGAGCTGTCAGCACAGAGCCCAACAGGGGGCTTAAACTCATGAACTGTGAGATCATGACCTGAGCTGAAGTCCGAAACTTAACTGACTGAGCCACCCAGGTGCCCCAGTTTTATCTCTTAAGCAGTTAGAAGGCCCTGGCAAGCATTTGGGTCGCATATAAATGCATAAACACTGCCCAACCATATGGACATGTAGATACATGGTAACAGCATATGCCTGTATGGTATTTTGGGCAGCTGACAAAGCTGTTATTTAGGCACTTTGGGTGTCAGTAGGCACATTCAGCTACGCAGATACATCTGATACAGGGACTTGTTCAGAAAATACTCTTAAGAAATGAAAAGAATAAGCCACAGACTGGGAGAAGGTGTTTGCAAATCACATATCTGATAAAGGACTTGTATCCAGAGTATGTATGTATATATATATACATATACATATGTATATATTTATATTTATATATTTTTATATATATTTTTATATATATATATTTTTATATATATATATTTTCAAATATTTTTTAAAAATACTCTCAGGGGCGCCTGGGTGGCTCAGTTGATTAAATGTCCGACTCTTGATTTCGGCACAGCAGTGAGATCAAACCCTGGTGTTGGACTCCGCGCTGGACGTGGAGGCTGCTTAAGATTCTCTCCCCACCCCTCTCCCCTCTCCCTCTGCCCACCTCTCCCCACCTCTCAAAAAAAAAAAAAAACCTCTCAAAACTCACCAATAAAAAAATAACCCCATAAAAAATGGGTGATACATTTGAATGGATACTACACCAAGAGATAGGTAAATAATTCAGCAACTATGTACATAGAACTACTGAAGCCCTCGTCATGGAATTTTTTGTGGTTTAGGCCAGATAATGAATGTGAAATGGTTTTCAACTGCAAACAAGTCCACTCCGTGAGGACCTATCTTAGCCACAGCCCTTTCGGAGGAAAGTCATCCCAGTCAGCTTTTAAATTGTTTTTTTTAATTATTATGTTTATTTATTTTGAGACAGAGAGAGAGAGGCAGAGAGACAGAACATGAGCAGGGGAGGGGCAGAGAGGGAGACACAGACTCTGAAGCAGCCTCCAGGCTCTGAGCTGTCAGCATAGAGCCCAATGCGGGGCTTGAACTCATGAGAGCCACGAGATCATGACCTGAACCGAAGTTGGATGCTCAACTGATTAGCCACCCAGATACCCCTAGAATAGTTAATTTAAAATAATAAACTCTGGGGCGCCTGGGTGGCTCAGTCGGTTAAGTGGCCGACTTAACCGACGTTAAGAGAACGAGTTTGAGAACACTCAAAACTCAGTAATAACATAACTACTCAATAAAGACGAACAAAAGATTTGAACGCACGCTTCACCAAAGATGACACACAGATGGCTAATCGATGATCAACATCATTAGTGTTTGAGGAAATGCACATTAAAACCACAATGAGGTACCACTACATGCTTATTAGAAGGGCTAAAATTAAAAAGACTGACTGTATCAAATTTTTGCAAGGATGGGCAACAACTGGAACCCTCACATGCTGCTGGTGGAAATAAAAGATGGTACAACCACTTTGGAAAATCGTTTTGCAGTGTTTAAAAAGGTAAACATACACCCGCCATATGACCCAGCCATTGGGCTCAGTTGTTTACCCAAGAGAAAGTGTTTCCATGCACAGACTTGTATATGAATGTTGGTAGGAGGGAGGAATTACAAAGGGATACAAGGAAGCTTTTGGGAGGACACGGATATGCTCACAATCTTGATTGTGGTCATGGTCTCAGCGGTCTGCACGTATGTCAAAACTTACCAGTTTTCACTTCAAATGTGTTCAGTTTATTGTATGTCGACTATCTTTCACGAAAGCCCTTTATTGTGTTTGTTTATTAATTCATTTAAAAAAAACAAGTGAAATGGAGCCAAAGCACATTTCGTGTCCCTTTGTCAGAATCGACATCTGTTGTTCGATGTCCCAAGATCTCTCAGTAAGACTCCAAGATAGGACTAAATCAACAGGCTCTCGGACAAAAAATTATCTTAGACTCTAAGTTCGTCATTGTCAGCACTTGGATCATTAGAGGTTTTTATGTCACATTCACACATATTTTAAAATGTTGCCCAAGAAATTGATCCGTAGCTTCACATTTTAAACCCTGAAAAAAAGCTCAGAGCACTTGATACGTTGCAGAGCTGGACCATGTGCAATGCCAGTCACAGAAAACCAAGTCCAGCGCTCAAGAAAACTATTTGTCTCTCTCCCTCTCTTCTTGTCTTGTGGTAAAATACACACGACATAGAATTTACCATTTCCACCACTTCTAAGTGTACCCTTCTGTGGCGTTAAGTACATTCCATATATTTGTGAAACCATCGCCACCATCCATTTGCAGAACTTTTTTTTAATCTTCCCCAACTGAACTGTACTTATTAAACATTAACTTCTCGTTTTCTCTTCCCACCGGCCCCTGACACCCACCCTCCTACTTTCTGACTCTATGTACTTCGTACGAGTGGAATCGTAGAATATTTGTCCTTCCTCATGCCAGTCAGAGTGGCCAAAATGAACAAATCAGGAGACTATAGATGCTGGCGAGGATGTGGAGAAACGGGAACCCTCTTGCACTGTTGGTGGGAATGCAAATTGGTGCAGCCGCTCTGGAAAGCAGTGTGGAGGTTCCTCAGAAAATTAAAAATAGACCTACCCTATGACCCAGCAATAGCACTGCTAGGAATTTACCCAAGGGATACAGGAGTACTGATGCATAGGGGCACTTGTACCCCAATGTTTATAGCAGCACTCTCAACAATAGCCAAATTATGGAAAGAGCCTAAATGTCCATCAACTGATGAATGGATAAAGAAATTGTGGTTTATATACACAATGGAATACTACGTGGCAATGAGAAAGAATGAAATACGGCCTTTTGTAGCAACGTGGATGGAACTGGAGAGTGTGATGCTAAGTGAAATAAGCCATACAGAGAAAGACAGATACCATATGGTTTCACTCTTATGTGGATCCTGAGAAACTTAAGAGAAACCCATGGGGGAGGAGAAGGGGAAAAAAAAAGAGGTTAGAGTGGGAGAGAGCCAAAGCATAAGAGACTGTTAAAAACTGAGAACAAACTGAGGGTTGATGGGGGGTGGGAGGGAGGGGAGGGTGGGTGATGGGTATCGAGGAGGGCACCTTTTGGGATGAGCACTGGGTGTTGTATGGAAACCAATTTGACAATAAATTTCATATATTAAAAAATTTTAAAAATTAAAAAAAAAAAAAAGAATATTTGTCCTTTCATGACTGGCCTATTTCACTTAGCACAGTGTCTCCAACTTTCATTCATGGTGTAACAGGTCAGAACTTCCCTCCTTTTGAAGGCCGAGTAACATTCCATTGTGTGTACTTGTCCCATTTCTGTTGCCTGTTCATCCGCTGATAGACGCTTGAGTTGCTTCCGTCTTTTGGCCGCCATGGGTAAACACCTGATGGAGACCCAACTTTCCCTTCTTTTAGGTATACAACCCAGTATACCTAAGTGGAAGTGGAATCGTTGGGTCATATGTTAAATTTAATATAATTAATTTATTGAGGAATCATCAAAGCAACTTAAAAAAAATTTTTTTTCATTCCGTTTAATATACATAGAGAGAGGGTAAACTGGGGAGCGGGGTAGAGGGAGAGAGAGAGAGAGAGAGAGAGAGAGAGAGAGAGAGAGAATGTCAAGCAGGCTCCTCACTGGATCATACAACCCCAGGATCATGACCTGAGCGGAAACCAGGAGTCAGACGCCCAACCAACTGAGCCACCTAGGTGCCCCACAACTATTTCTAAGTTATGTCTTCATAGTGCAAACAAACATTTACAGTAATAACATAATGCAAACATAATAACAGCCACATTTCTTTTTTTTTAATGTGTATTCATTTTTGAGAGAGAGACAGACAGAGTGTAAGTGGGAGAGGGGCAAAGACAGAGGAAGACACATAATCCAAAGCAGGCTCCAGGTTCTGAGCTGTCAGCACAGAGCCTGATGCAGGGCTCGAACCCATGAACCATGAGATCAAGACCTGAGCCGAAGCTGGACATTTAACCGACTGAGCCACCCAGGCGCCCCAACAGCCACATTTCTCAAAGATGTATGTTTTGCATGGGACTCTGCTGTGTTATAAGTATATACTATCTTACTTAATTCTTCTGAGAACCCTAGGAGGAAAGCATTCTTCTCCCCTTTCTATACATAAGAAAACCAAGGCTCAGTAAGGTTAAATAACTTGCCCATGTCTACAGTGTGTAAAAGAGAGGGAGAGAGAGAGAGAGAGAGATTTGGAACCAGAGATCATACTCTTAACTACCTGTAATCATCTACTACCTCCCAAAATGTTATTTTTATCCAAGCCCATAGCACTGATCTTGTGATTTAGAGAGGGAACGAGAAGCTCTACCGCCCAATGGCTCCACCTCCTGGCTTTGCTGCAAGTGCCCGCGAGGACCTTCTGCCGTCCTGGCTGCTGTTTCTCTCCCTTCCACGCCCAGAGGAAGACTCCCTTCTCTTCCTTCAGAGGAAGACTCTCTCCCTCTCTTTCTCTACGCAGATTACTAGGAAATTCCCACTCACTCCCTCACCAGACTACACAAAATATTTTCTTTTAAGTTTGTTGGAGCAATTGTCTGAGCCGTGAGTCATAGTTTTCCCTGGCAAGGCTGACTACAGTTATCCCCCGGAGTGGCTGCAAGTCTCCGAACGCAGTTTCCTTTTCAAGTCTGGCATCAGCCGCTTTCATTATCTCATAGGAACACTTAAGAACCTGTGTTGTTTAATGGAAACACACAACAAATTTCTCTTCCCTTTCACTTTTTAATGTCTTGCTTTTCTCTCTCTCTCTCTCTCTCTCTCTCTCTCTCCCTCCCTCCCCCCCCCTCCCCACTGAAAACCCACAGGTCGGGCAAATAGTCTTCAAAGAAGAAAGTGACTTGTTAATCCAGGAATGCATTGGAAATGTGTGAATTTGAAAGCCCAACTTTTTTTTTTTTTTTTAAGTTTCTTATACCCAAGAGGTAAAGGCACAGGACATGGAGTTATACAAACCCTAGAGCTAATGTGGGTTCTGCCACTTTCTAACTGTATGGTCCTGAGCAAGATATGTAAATTGGAGATCATCATACCTTGAACTCTTGAGGAATAAATGTAATCACAGGATGTATGCCTTGGTCCAGCACTGGGCCTTGCCTATGAAAATGCTCATTTTTTCCCTTAATTAAAAGTGAATAAAAATTATAGAAATTTGTCACATAAAAATAGGTGGACTCCTAGAGTACTCTTCCCAAAATCTTATACAAAAAACAAGTCCTTAATAAATAGATAGTTGATAGCCATAGGCTCTGATAATGGGATCTAACTTCATTTTTACACATCATATTTATGGATATATTAGGAAAGAATACTCAGCATCTATGATTACAATGTATAAATAAGACTTCTCTAAAATTCCAATTTCAACATTTGTATTAGTGGCCTCTGGAAAGTGACGTAAGAAGCAAAACCAATTGTTTCACAAATCTTTGAAATGTCCGGGAAAAAGATGGGCAAAACAAACAGACTGTGGGAAAGGGTGAGCAGAAAGAATAATCGGTCTTTGTTGATCTCCTATGATGTGCCTGAGCTGAGCTCAGCTTTTCACATAGTACATTGGGCGTCCGTTGTCACCTGCCCGGTGTTGAGCACCACCAGCGGCTGTGGGAGTGAGCATCTGACCCAGGCTGGGCAGCTGACAGCACTGGTTTCTCTATGGCCACCATGACTGGGCAGAGGGTGGGGGAAGAGGGTCTCTATCTGCAGTAGTGGGTGCTTGGTCCGGTCTAAGCCTCTGGACGCCTCTTCCAGCTACACAGCTTATCCTCTGCACACCTTTAGGTGGTGCTCTTCTCTGGTGATCCTCACATGTCCCATATTGGAAGAAATGCTTAAAAATAAAGCCAACTAGGGGCGCCTGGGTGGCTCAGTTGGTTGAGTGTCCGACTTCAGCTTAGGTCATGATCTCGCGGTTTGTGAGTTCGAACCCTGAGTCGGGCTCTGTGCTGACAGCTCGGAGCCGGAAGCTGCTTCGGATTCTGTGTCTCTTTCTCTGCCCCTCCCCCACTTGTGCTCTGTCTCTATCAAAAATAAATAAGTGTTAAAAAAAAATATGAAGCCAACTAGGGGCACCTGGGTGGCTAAGTCAATTGAGTGTCAACTTCAGCTCAGGTCATGATCTCACAGTTTGTGGGTTCGAGACCTGCATCTGGCTCTGTGCTGACAGTGCAGAGCCTGCTTGGGATTCTCTCTCTCTGCCTCTCTATATGCCCCTGCCCCATTTGAGCTCTCTCTCTCTCTTTCTCTCTCTCTCTCTCTCTCTCAAAAGAAATAAATAAAACTAATAAAAATAAAAATAAAAATAGAGCCAACTCAAAGGACAGCAGAAGGGAAAGACAGAGAAAGCCACGTACCTTAAAATGTTTCAGCCATGCCTGAAGGTTTGTGTCCTAAAATGTTTAACCAATCTGAGCTTTGAAAAAGAGTTAGAGGGGACTGGAAAATAAACTAGAAACTCACCCAACCACTTATCAACCTCTCTTGCCTTTGGAAGCAACCCATCCTTGTTCCTTCATCCTGAAGTTTAGGAGAGATGCTCCGGATAGGTCTGCCCATTAGAAGTGTGGAAAGGCACTCAAAGCCCTTGCCTGACTGGCCCTTTTCTTGCTTTTCCAGTGTAAGCTGATGTCTATGCACTAATCAAGATCAATGATATATGAAGCCTCATACAACCTTGTCACTAAATGCTTTAAATTGAGGTTCAGCTAAATCTCTATAGAAAGACAGCCAGGCCTTCAGAGTTAAGCCGTCATCTCATTTCTAGTGAAAAGTTGCGTCTTCTTGGAGACACATAGCTTTGTTTGTCCTTTGATGCAATTCAACAAACATTTCTTAAATGTGCAATGCACGTCAGACACTGTGCGAAGCACTGAACTTACGTAGACAAGGGAGATACAGACATTATACTCAATAAATTCATTTTCAGGGGAAACAAACAGATAAGTGTATAGCTAAAAATGATAGTATGATGATAAATTTCATGCTAACATAGTGGACGTTATACAGGAGCCCAGATGAGGGTACAGTCTGTTCTGTCTGACGGGATCTGAGCAGCCTCCACAGAGAAAGTATCTGGGCTTGGATGTGGAGCGATAGTGACATTTTAAAATGAAAAGAATGGGGGCGCCCGGGTGGCTCAGTCCATTAAGAGTCCAACTCTTGATTTCGGCTCAGGTCATGATCTCACGGTTCGTGGGATGGAGCCCCACGTTGGGCTCTGCACTGACAGAGTGGAGCCTGCTTGGGATTCCCTCTCTCTTTCTCTCTCTGTCCCTCCCCTGCTCATATGTTCTCTCTCTCTCTCTCTCAAAATAAATAAACATTAAAGAAATAAAATGAAAAGAGTGGGAGAGAGTGCATTTCCAAAAAAAAAGCACTCTGAACAACAGAACTGGGGTCACGAGGACACATAGCCTGTTCAGGGAATGTCACGAAGTACAGCATAAGTAGATGGCAGGTTCCAGGGAAGAGTGGAAAGGAAAAGAAGCTGGAATTGAAGTTGGGGTAGGTGCTGAGAGCCTGGAGAGCCAGGTTTTTAAGGAAAGGCGTGGCCTGGGCAGATGTCTTGGAGACAGGAACTGATCACAGCAGGAAGGGATGGACTAGAGCAGGGGGAGACCAGAGCTCAAGAGGCTTTGAGGGTCTGAGCATGACGGGATGGCAGCCTGACCCAGGACTGAGGACAGGTCAGTTTACAGACACACGTCATGCAGATTCAGTTCCGTATAAATCCCTCAGCCTTAATATGCTCTTTTCTCTTCATATTTACTACTTCCCTCCAATTTTGCCATTACTGCAGGGACAGATTTTTTGAAAGGTCTGAAATTAACAATCCTCAATCAGACTGAGAAGCAACGGTTGCTGTCATTAATGAACCATCCCTGTAGCCCCAGACGCTCTTCCCATAAGGCCAATGAGGAGGCTCTAAAGCACGGACCATGCACAACCGGCTGCGTATAAGAAATCACTTGAAGAGATTAACATCCTCTATGTCCATGCACGGTATAAACCCTTTTCCGTACGAGACAGAATATTGCTCCTATCTGCTTGCATTGTAACTGCTTTTCCTGGGAATACCCCGAAAGCTTTCCTATTCGTTGGTGGGTATTACCAAGGTGGGTATTGCCAACCAACCGGGCTTGTGTCCCGCTCTCTGGCTAATCCAGCAAGGCCAGGACGGTTCCACGCAATGTCCCTTCTCTCACCTGCAGATGACGGTCTCTTAACCCTGGTGAAAGTCAGACTTAGATAGCAGGATCCGTCACAAAGGATCGCAACATGGGAGGCTTAGAACAACAGAAATGTACTGTCTCACATTCTGAAGGCTCGAAGTCTGCAAACAGGTGTCAGCAGAGCTGGTTCATTCAGAAAACTGTCAGGAAGAGTCTGTCCTATGTCTCTCCCCTAGCTTCTGGTGGTTTCCCGGAATCTTTGGCATTCCTTGACTTCTGCTGCGTCACCCTGATCTCTGTCTTCATCCGCACATGGTGTTCTGTGTGTGTGTGTGTGTGTGTGTGTGTGTGTGTGTGTGTGTATGTGTGTGTGTGTACATGCGTGTGTCTGTGTCCAAATTTCCACTTTTTATAAGGACACCAGTCAAGTTGGATTAGAGCCCCACCCTATTCCAGTATGACTTCATCTTAACCCGTTATATCTGCAGCAACCCTATTTCCAAATAAGGTCACATTCTGAGTTGCAGGGGGTTAAGACCTCAACATAGAAATTTGAGGGGGACACAATTCAATACATAACTCAGGGGTAGACAAGATATCTTTTTCTCCTCTCTCCTAAGTTCTACTTTATGCTGGGTGGGGAAAAGTTTAGCAACTCTTCTGTCTTTTGCCCTGAAAGAGAGTCCCCTTTCTCTACCAGCAACAGGGAGCTGAGGCACAGACTTCATGTTTCCTGGAAGTGTTGCTATGAAGTCAAAATGAAAACCAGTCAACTAAAATGCCGTTGACATCGTCACAGGCTGTTAAAATCACCCTTTCCATTATATTTGGTGTAAATTTTATAAATAGTTTAAAGGACAACAAGATATTTGGTGAATTAGCTTCAACTGGCCTCTGTTGGGTGTGCGGGTATCTCTGCCTCTGTTGAGGAAGGGGAACCACATGTAGGGACAACATTTAATGTTAGCTTCTTCACCTCTTAGGCTACAGTTTGAGCTCTCCTAAATTCCCATGTAGCTGAATCTCAAGGATTAATCTACACATCCCACCCCTGAACCGGTAAATGTGGTCTGCGTGAGAGATTCAACTTCTCTCTATTTACTTAGCTTTGCTCTTATTTCTTATGGGCCTAATAATATTGAAGTTCTTAAGCCAAGGGTGCTCAGACTTTCTGGGCTAAATTATAAAACTTTCTGCGACAATCAACAAAGATTTTTCTTTTTTTTTTTTTTTTAATGTTTATTTATTTTTGAGAGAGAGACAGAGTGTGAGTGGGGGAGGGCAGGGAGAGGGAGACACAGAATCCAAAGCAGGCTCCAGGCTCTGCGCTGTCAGCACAGAGCCCAGACGTGGGGCTCGAACTCACAAACCTTGAGATCATGACCTGAGCCAGAGTTGGATGCTCAACCAACTGAGCCAGCAGCCAGGCTCCCCTAAGTATGCATATCTTTATGTGCATGTGTTTGGACTCTTTACCTGAAAGCAACCTTTGAACAGCCTTAGAGAGAATGACTATGAATCACATGAAGGATAGAAGAAGATATCACAACCAAAGTGAAGAAAAGGCAGACACAGAGTTGAAGTGGGATCAAAATCGAACTTTATTTGCTTTGTAATTTTACCATCAAGAAGTGAGGAAATCTAAGCTTCCTTTCTTCTCAGTTTCCCTTTCTGTCAAATGGGAAATTTACCTGCCTTAAATTTATTTTAGAGGGATACATTTTTTGTGAAAAATGCAGACAACTATTTGTGCTTTGAATCTCATTAGCTCTGAAAAGGAAACACAAGTCACTGACTCCATGTTTTAAAAATAATAAAGGTCCAAAATTAGTAAATTTAAATGCCTACTGGCATTTAAAATAAAGAAATAGGCATTGAACACAAAATAACAGAACTTTCAGGTTATTATTCAAGATATTCAAATATTTAGCAACTGGTAGGATAGCAGAGGGCAACAGAAAGCAATTGCCAAAGGCTTTAAAAGTGTATATTCCTTTTGACTCAGCAATTCTGTTTCTAGAAGTTTATCCCAAGGAAATAATTAGACAAATTTTGAAAAAATGCTCATACAAAGATGTCTATTGGTGCAGACTTTGTAATACCCAACATTTGGGAGTAAAATATAAACTTGCAACCATAGAAAATTAATTAAATTATGCTACAGCCTGAAAATGAAATACTATGTAGTGATTAAAAATGATTACACTATACCAGCAAATAATCCTTTGTCAATAAGCAAACCACTCATACAGTTGTATTTATGTAGGCAAAAATATTTGCTCCCAGAGAATATTTTAGTGTGATGCCTTTTTAAAAATGAGACAAGCATTTCAATGATATTACTGAAATGTTACCTTTTTAACATGTAAGACCATTTAAATATGATTTCCAGTTTTATTTTATATGTGCTGGGTAGGAGCATTTCAGCTCATAAAGAGTATTTCAGCTGGTTAGAAGAAATTTAATATTTGGGAAAGATTTTTTTGGACTAAAATTAATGTTAAAGCCATTTTAGTACACACTGAGAGATATTAAGTCAAGTTAAGAGTCTGAATGATCCTAGTGCACTGAGTAACTTCTATCCTGTGGACACACTAAGCAGATGAACTTATAAGATATGTTCCATATTGACTCACTTGGTTATAAATACAAAGGGGTCACATCACAGTTAAAATATTTATAATCCCTAAATATATTAAGAGATGAATTTAAATAAAATGTAGTAGCAAAAAAAAATAAGATTATGCTAGATCTATATGCATTGATTTACAAAGTTCCATAGCCAACATACTGTTAAGTGACAAAGATACATCTTAAAACAATATACATAAGGGGCACCTGGGTGGCTCAGTCGGTTGAGCATCTGACTTCAGCTCAGGTCATGATCTCATGGTTTGTGAGTTCGAGCCCTGCATCAGGCTCTGTGCGGATGGCTCGGAGCCTGGAGCCTACTTCAGGTTCTGGGTCTCCCTCTTTCTCTGCCCTCCCTTGCTTGTGCTGTCTCTCTCTCTCTCTCTCTCTCTCTCTCTCTCTCTCTCTCTCAAATAAACCTTAACAAAATTTTTAAAAATAAAACAATATACCTACTATAATCCCATTTTTGTGCAAGAATATATTTACATATACGTACAATAAAGCCTGGAATTGCGTAAAGCATAAATTGTAAATGAAACAGTAGAATGAGCATCTCTGAGTGACAGACTCGTGGATAGGTTTATTTTCTTCTTTGTACTTTTTCTGAATGTTTAATACATTCAGCGGCAGGAAATGGCTTTTCTTAATCATTTAACAATAATAAAGTGATCTTAATTTTAAAGAGGAAAATACATTGTATCCTATCTCATCACCACCCTAAGGAGTCATTTGCCTTAGTTGTACCTTAACATTCCATAGGCTACACTGTGTCCCCGATAATGAAATAACAAGGAACATGAAAGTAAGCACTACTTGATACAGTTCTAAGCCCCCATTTCATTTCTGAGAATCACATAATGGTATTATTTTGTACCCTTATGTAATTTTAAAACATAATTACCCACTCACAAGCTTTTATTTTGAAAAGAAAATGCACTAGGCTGGGGTTTAGGAGACTTGAATACTTCTCTCTCCTCAGCCACTAGCTAGTGGGCAGATTTCCCAGTAGGACTTCTCAGAGCCCTGTGGGGATTTCAGAGGCTTAAGCCTCCCGGAATTTTAGTTCTGTCTCTCAAGGATTTTCAATGTCATCTGGTACCCATCTCTTTTTAAGATTATAATTGCACATAAAGAATTTTTCCTGGTCGATTTTAATATACCTGAAGCTAAAGGTCTGGATTGGACATACCTATATTTGAATCTATACTTGAATCTTTATATTTATAAGGCAACACCTATATGTTGTGTGACCTTGGGCAAATTTCTTAACTTTTCAGAGGTTCAGCTTCATTACTTCAAAAATGAACAAAGGAAACAATTTATCTCTTTAAGATTTAAGATATGAGATATTCTATCTAAATTCCTGGCACAATTCCTGATACACAGGAAGTGCTAGACAAATGTTAGCTCTCGTTATCATTGGCTACATCGATTACATACCTCTACTCAAACCCAGACCAATCCCTAAACCTTAGGATAAGAAAATATGTAAGACTGAAAAGAGGCAAACTGAAGTTTTCCTTAGCATACTTTTTTTTTTTGAGAGAGAGAGAGAGAAAATCTTAAGCAGGCTCCCTCTTCAGTGTGGAGCCAGATGTGGGGCTCAATCCCACAACCCTGGGATCATGACCTGAGCTGAAATTGAGTCGGCTGCTCGACTCAGCTGCTAAACTGACTGAGCCACCCAGGCACTTTAGTGTATGTTTTCATTAGCATACATCTATGTGTCCATTTTGTTCATGTTAATGACACACAGAAATGAAGGAATCAATGGAAAAAAGAGAAATGATTTTATGATAAGAATTTCCTGGGTACTGTTAAAGGAATTTGCAATTTATAAGCACTTGAGAATCACCTTTTCTTATTAGTAGTAAAAACAATTTGTCTTAAAATGTTTACCAGCAACCACAACTTAGAATGTTCTACTGAAATCAGCTCATCTCATAAGAGTAGCTAGACAATTAGGGAGGTTAAGCATCCAACTCCGGCTCAGGTCATGATCTCACGGTCCATGGGTTCAAGCCTTGCATTGGGCTCTGTGTTGACAGCTCAGAGCTTGGAGCCTGATTCAGATTCTGCATCTCCCTCTCTCTCTGCCCCTTCCCCACTCTCTCTCTCTCTTTCTCTCAAAAATAAACATTAAAAAAAATTTAAAGAGTAAACAATGATCTAATTAAAGTGTTTATTTCCATGGATTCTTTATCCGTTTCCTCAAAAAATTGCACTTGAACAGTTTTAATACTCAGGCTCATACTAAGATTGCCTATGATTTTAGATAAACATTTTCTTAAAGCAGCACTTGAAAGTGCTCTTGTAATTGAACTCCCAAATTTTGAATTTCAAATAGAGAGCCGAGGATTTAGCAAATGCGTGATGAAGAGTCGTGTTTTCATGTCCTTTCATTTTGGCAGGAACTCTTGTTTCAGTTGAAAACATTCCCTTACCATTACAGAAACCCAGAGGGCAATCATAAGTTAAGACCTGGAAAATAAAACTGAGAGCAAAGACTGGAATAACATGTGGTTGTCATTTCCAAGGCCACAGACAGGGGAAGTGGTTTTCCACTGCTGGCTACACAAAGCCAAGCGCATGTCCCGCATTAACATGGAGGGCAGACAGTAAAAAAAAAGAGATGGCAGTTTGCCTTTTTCCTTCATGGGCAGGTGTTGACTTGCCCAGCAGTTAGAGCTGCTTTGTTGAGGATCTGGATGTCATTTTAAATTTGAGGCAAAGTTTTCCTATTTATATCTGTGGCCTCTCACAACCACTCTGAACGATAGGGCATCTTACTCAATCTGGCTCCCCTGCCATAAAGATAAAACTTAGTGGGTTGTGGGACTTCCCCAAGACCACAGTTAGAAGTCTGATTGGAAATCACTATCTCTGAATTTTCAGTCTTACAAATTATTCTATCTGGTCCTGCCTAAAAAGAAGAAAGAGAGAGAGAGAGAGAGAGAGAGAGAGAGAGAGAGAGAAAAGAAGGAGGAAAGAAGGAATGAAGGAAGGGAGGAGGGAAGAAGGAAGGAAGGAAGGAAGGAAGGAAGGAAGGAAGGAAAAGAAGAAGAATAAAGTGGTGTTTTTGTTTCAAAAATTTACGATACCAGGTTGTAAAAACAGTATTAACTTGTAGACATAACTATATCATTCTTCTAGTCTCCTTTACAGCTTGTGATCACCTGTCTTGTTTAATCTCCGTCCATCTACCCAGACTTACATCCTGCTCAACCTATGCTCAAGCAAAAGGATGCATACCTAAGGTGTCGTAATGTTTATATGGGAAGGACAACCCATCTTCCCCCCTATCTCATGGCAGACATGGCTGGCTGATTACAGTACTTTTTTCCCTCAGCCCAGATGAAGCCTCAGAATCCTCCTCACTCCAGAAGACTAACACCAATTGATTTGGATTGAAGCGTCTTCAACTCCAGCCAGTTTAGAGCACAATCCTTCAATTCTGTAGCGTCGTCACCCACGAACGTTGCCTCTGCTAGTTGTGCGATCCTCGGTACACTTAATCCTACTGAAATTCACTTTCCTCGCCCCTGAAACGAGTGTCATATAATTACCCCGCATCGAGGCTCTAATAAGACAGTGTGTGTAAAAACACTCTGCCAACATACAGAATGACTGCTATTACCTCTAGCTTTATACAATGGTTAGTTTTATTCCACTCGTTTTAATTGTTCCCATCATCACTGGCTCTCTCCCTCAGGAAATCCTGGCCTGCCTTACACACCGTAGCGCATCACCTAGCACATAACTTGTTCTCCATAAGCATTAGTCTTCTGGAGACTAGCTCTTAGTCTCCACAACAGACTCCACCTGTTCCTGCCTCACTCCTGCTCACCCACCAACTATTAATGTCCACAGGGTTTTCACCTACAATCTGCCCCAGTTAAATAAACTGCAAAACATAGCATCTCAGAGGATTTAAAAACAATTATCTCAACTGGTTTCACGAGTCTGCAGCCTTCTTTCCGCACAGACGGAAAACCCTGGAAAGAAGTACGTCAGTGGCAGGGGCATCCAGACCTTCCCCTCCCTAAGACAATGAGGACGGCGATGCTGCTGATGGCGATGGCAATAAACACTGAACATTTCCCATGTGCCAGTCATTGATCATTAACCTTTATAACAGTCACGTGTGATAACATTGTTATCTTCACTGTAGATATCAGGAAATTGGCATAGAGAGGCTAGACAACTTTGCAAAGCCATGCAACTGTGAAGCTGTTGAGTTAGCATCCTCCAGAGAAACAGAACCCATAGGAAATAGATAGATAGAGAGGTAGACAGAGATGAGATTTATTATAGGATTGGCTGATGCAATTATGGAGGCTAACAAGTCCTATGGCCTGGCCTCTGCCAGCTGGAGAACCAGGAAAGCTCATGATATAATTCAGCCTGAGTCCAAAACCCTGTGAATGAGAGTGGGAAAGGGTTAGGAGGGATGCTGATGATATACTGAAACCAAAAACTTGAGAATCAAGAGCATCGGCCCTCCTCCAAGAGCAGGAGAAGATGGATGTCTCAGCTCCAGCAGAGAAAGAGAATTTGGCCTTCTTCTGCTTCTTTGTTCTACTCGGGCCATCAATGGATTAGATGAGGCCCATGCACACTGGTGAGGGATCTTCTTTACTCAATTTACTGATTCAGATGCTAACCTCTTCCGAAGATCCTTTACCAGACACGCCCAGAAATAATGTTTTACCAACTATCTGGGTGTCTCTTAGCCCACTCAAACTGACACATAACCATCACGGTAAAAGCCATGCCATTATTAAGCAAGGATTTAAACCCAAGCAGGCTGGTTCTAGAACTTATATTCCTATCTCAACGCATTCCTGCTTGGTTTACCCTGGCCCTTCTCTATGCATGTGTGGAGGTTGTGTCAAACAGGATAGGTTCTCTCAGGATGGTGTGATGATGGAGCCAGACCCTCTTCCTTCCTTGGCTCCTTCCGGCGTCTACAGAACCGGACGGGCACTGCCCAGGTGCTGCCTGATCACCCTGCCCGAGGCCGTACACCTAGAGCATGGGCTGGGCTTTTAAATATCTCATAACATCTTTTTTGATAGCTATAGAAATATAAAGGTATATGCCAAAGTATAAGTAAATTAACTAGGCGTGACAAGTCAAATGCAAAGGCAAATGGAGACAGCAGAACAAACAGGATAAAGGGAGATTCTGGCTGATTGGGTAAAAGGCCAAAAACTGTTCTAAAGTGCCAGCTAATCCATTCAGAAATTAGTTCAGAGGAAGACCAATATTTAAATCCACATAATCCTTTCACAATGTACATATGTATCAAATTATCGTGCTGCATATTTTAAATATCTTACAATTTTATGTATCAATTATACCTCAATAGAGCTGAAAAAAATCAATAAATATGGATTAACCAAAATTTGATATACTCCTCTTGTGCTCCACGAAGTGGAGCTTTCTAAAAGCAACTAAAATCTTGCAATGTGGCTTACAATAAAATAAAGAGAAAGAAAAATTAATAAAAAGTAGGCCAAGGAAAGAAAAATATGCCAGTTATTGGGCTAATACAGTTAATAGCATTTTTAAGCTTTTTGCTCAAAAAATTCAAAATTGATCTTTAAAAGGATCCTTATGAGGTAAAAAAAAAAAACTGGTCATTTAATTCAATCCATTATTCAACTATTTCGACAAATATCTGTTGATGTGCTCTCCACAAATAAATAGAGACGCTTTTAGATAAAAAAAAAAAAAAAACTAAGGTTTTGCCACTAACAAATCCTAACTAGAATAGCTGCTAAAGCATATGACTGAGTTGAGTATAAAGTGGTTCTTAGGTGGAAGCTCTGTTCTGAGTTAATAAATGATGGTCAGGTCAAAAATAATTTAAATCCATATAAACCAGATAACTCAGCAATTATACTTGTAAAAGTCACCCTTGACCATTAGGTGTCCACTTTTTATGTGTTTTATTTTTAATTTTTTAAAAATGTTTACTTAGTTTTGAGATGGAGAGAGAGAGAGAGAGAGAGAGAGAGAGAGAGAGACAGCATGAGCAGGGGAGAGGCAGACACAGAATCCAAAGCAGGCTCGAGGCTCTGAGCTAGCAGCACAGAGCTTGCTGTGGGGCTCAAACTCATGAACTGTGAGATCCTAACCTGAGCCCAGGTCAGACGCTTAACTGACTGAGCCCCCCAGGTGCCCGTCACTTACATTTTTGATATGAGAGGCACTAGGGCTTACATGATGCCTCGAAATATTTTTCCAGTTTTACAAAACTGGAAATTCTTCCAATAAAGAATCATTCCTGTGAACCAGAAGGGTTTTCTTGCCTTCAAGCAATTATTTCTGGACTTATCTCTAGGTGCTGAACAGTGTTCACTCTCACTTCCACCTGTGGATCTCTCCATGACTTTCCAACATGGACCATTCCATGCCTTCGTTAACGCCTTTGTCTCTCTACCTGGACAGTGTCTCCAACTTGTCTCCTGTTGGACCAACAGTTCTCTAAGATGCCTAAGTCTTTTCACTACTTTCCCTATTCTAAGACACATGAGTCCTTCTAGAATTTTCTGAAGACTTTTATTGTAACTCATCGCACTATATTATATCGTGGCTATCATCACACTACTAGAGTTCCTTGTTGCCTTCATGGTCTCTTTGTAATCTCTGGATATGAGCATCTTAAAGGCAGGGGTCCTAGCTTCTTTTCTTTGTCATTTCTATATCCCTAGTGTCTAACACAGTGTCCTACACATGGCCCATCTTCAATAAAATTAGAAGGAGGAGTGGGGACTGTTAGCAGCTTTAGAATCTTTATAGTTCACAGCACTATAGGATCATGGCAGCCAGCTGTGAGCAGTGCTTGATAATCCTGAGAGCAGCTAACATTCTTGGAACAATGAGAGGGCACTGGACACTGTCCTAAGCACTCTACTCGAATAGGCAAAGAACTGAGGCCGAGAGAGCTAAATTAGCTGCCTAAGGTGGTCGGGGTTAAATCTGATCCAAACCAAGGCAGACTGGCTTCAGTATTGGCACTCTCCATCACTCTGTTTTTCTGCTTAAGGAGGAAAAGAGGAATACCATAAGTAGAAAGGAGGTGAGCGCAATTAAATGGGGGGAGATAGGAGACAAAAACATATTTCACACATTCCACAATTCTGGTTTTGCCAGAAGGAAAAAAAAACCTAACAAAAGTCTCACCATACATAACATGTTAGAAGGACTTTGAAATACAAGTTTGTGATAAAGTCCAATTAGCTAAAACAAAGCCTTGAGAACCATCCCAAATATCTAAACAAGCATTTTACCCAGAGAGAGTCATCCTTGATTGAAACAAGGACAAACAACATAACTAAAGGAAGGAAAGCCATGATGAGCCATGCGCAGAAAATTTAAACTAAGGCAAAAACATTCGCGGCTTTGTTTCCACTTAACTGATTGCTGGTCACATAGGAGATAGTTCATAGCTACCACAGTTCTAAAACTGGACGTGTGTATCGGCGTGCAAAGACACTGCAGAGTTTTGTTTATTATTGAAAAGTAGTAAACAACAGGCGGAAAAGACCACGAGAAAAGAGGGGGACCCTGAAATATTGTGCAAAAACGAGGCTCCCACAGATATAAAAATTCAGCGATACAGAATCTGTGCAGCCAGAGGCTATCCACAGCCGGGCTCTCTCCGGAGAGGGAGTCACCCTGCAAAGGAACCCACCATGACCAGCCGGAGCTTGCTGAGCTGGGCTTTGATGCTACTTCTTTCCAGTACTGCCTGCTCTCTGGACTGTCACTTTCAACGGAGGGGCATCTGGGAGATTGTACAACATTTAGAGAACCTTGGAGGAAAATTTCCCCTGAGATGTCTGAAGGACAGAAGCAACTTCAGATTCCTCCAGGTTGCAAAAATCGACCAGCTTCCGGAGGAAACTGCTTTCCCGGCCATCGGAGAAATGCTGCGACAGGTCTTCAACACTTTCAGCCTGAATGTCTCCCAATCGTTGTGGAATGAAAGCCGTTTAGAGAGACTCCTAAGTGGACTGTATCAGCAAACAGAGAAGACAGGGGTATGCCTGGAGCAGGACTCTGGGCAGGAGGATCATTCATCCTCGCAAAGGGAGGGTACCAGACTTGCAATAAAGAATTATTTCCAAGGCATCCGTGACTATTTGCAAGGCCAAAAGTATAGCCACTGTGCCTGGGAGGTCATCCGTGTGGAAATCCGAAGGTGTTTTCTCTTCATTGAGCAGCTGACAAGAAGACATCGGGACCAAGAAATAGGTCACTTACATAACTAACTAATGTGGAACTGATCACTAGTATCATTTTAGATGTCTCCTCAAACCAACGTGGTATTTCTAAGCAGTTTTTTATTTATTCTTTTTGTAACTTAGGATAATATTGTCAGTCAGTTTTCTGGATGGATAAAACCATGCTTATCATTTGCAGATTATTAGTTTAATGGATTTGTTTATTAAAGTTGAGCAAACATTTGTTATTAAAATAGTAATTAATACTACATTTGATGACTTATATATAAAATATCATTTTAAAATTAAATGATTCTTTTATTTCATTTTTACAATCAAATCTTCTAAATTCAGTCTTCTTGTAACTTTGCTCAAATGGTCATCCTCAGACTGCTTCACTTGACAGAGTTTAAACTATCTTTAGGATCATTTCACAATGCAGAAGGACCATCAACCAATACAGAAGATTGTGGCAGTGATGAAAAATTTGGCAATTTCAGTTCTCAGTAAGTCCTGACCTGGAGCGAGAGCAGGAACACGTCTTTTGCCCTAGCCATCATCTCAGCCTTGGGTTTACCTATCCTCTATTTTAGATGTTATCTGAGATTTCATAAGAGAATGAGAACAAAGAAAATCATGGAGATAATGATGATAGTGAATATGAAAATGCGAGGGAAAGGAAGAAAAGGTGGGGCAGGAATTTCTGAGGTGCACTCTTACCATGTCTCCTCATACTCACCAGTGTGGAAAGCCCTGGAGGATGGTCGCTCCCCATTCTCAGACTTCCATTCTTCCCCTTAAGCCCATCACTGATCAATCATCCATCATTGATGTCTATTCATTCAGTGTTGTCTTCCAGTCTATGTGAAGCTCGGGGCCACGTTCTCAATCTCACAATTTAGGCAGGGAAACTTGCATATGGACACGCAGAGGAGAGGTCCATGTGAACATGGAGGCAGAGACCGGAGTGATGCATCCATAAGTCAAGAAATGTTAAGCATTGCTAGGGGTCAGCAGAAGCTAGGAAGAAGGCAAGGAAGGATCTTCCCCTACAGTCTTCAGAGAGAATAGAGTCCTGCCAATACCTTGATTTTGGAGTTTTAGCTCCTAGAACTGGAAGGGAATAAGTTTCTGTCGGTTTAAGCCACCTATTTTGTGATGCATTGTTTTGGCAGCCCTCTCTCACTACACGGAGAGAGAAGATGCATCTTCCTGATCTTGAATTTGAGTGCAGAGAAAAACAGAGTTTCTCAGGAAAGCCCACTACTCAGAGATGGTACCCATGGGAGTAATCGACTGGTTTTTGTGGTCTCCTAGTGCTTCCGCCTTCCAAATGTTCCTGTTGCTAAATCGAGAGTTAACACCTCTCCCGTGTACACATCAAAAGCTGTGTGCTGCCTCAGAAACATCTCGTGGGGCTTTTTAAAGGCTTTGAAAGCATTTGTTTATTTGCCAGTGAGTTTAATAGAGAATATATGCTATATATAGATTTAGAGGATTTAAGAATAAGACTACAATAAAATTCAGCAGCAAAATAAAAGTAACAGTAACTTGATCTTTTAAAAAACATTATTTCAGGGGCGCCTGGGTGGCTTGGTCGGTTAAGCATCCGACTTCGGCTCAGGTCATGATCTCACGGTCCGAGGGTTCGAGCCCCGCGTCGGGCTCTGTGCTGACAGCTCAGAGCCTGGAGCCTGTTTCAGATTCTGTGTCTCCCTCTCTCTGTGACCCTCCCCCATTCATGCTCTGTCTCTCTCTGTCTCAAAAGTAAATAAACGTTAAAAAAAATTTAAAAAAAACCCACATTATTTCAGAAGGCATTTTCAAATTCTACCTACAGTGCCTCGGGATCCATACCTTAGAAATTAATTTTCACCGAAATATAAATGTAGTCACAGCAATAGTTGGAAATTTGCCTTTGGTACTGGATTGAAAAGAAAGAATTTACAATGTATAAAAAGTTCTGTTTTTTAATAACTAAGAGCTAATTAAAATCCTAGGGGTAAGCACCTAAATACACTTCAGTTGAATAGTTTCAAACTCAAGGACTGACGATCACAACAGATAGAGGCAGTGTGAGGACGAAGGAGCACATGACTTCGGTGAGAAAATCCAGCTACGGTAGTTAGTACCAGGTCCTGACCACCATCTACTATGTGACTGGACACTCACTTAATTTCTCGGAGGCTCACTTGCCTTCAGCTTAAAACCATATCAATAATACGTACTCTTCCTACTCATGAGCAAGATTAAATGAGACACCGTATATAAACATACTTTACCACATATAAAAATATGGGAAAAACACCACATATAAAAATAGCATATAGGGTGCCTCGGTGGCTCAGTTGGTTAAAGCGTCCAACTCTTGATCTCGGCTCAGCTCATGATCTTAGTGTTTGTGAGCTTGAGCCCTGCGTCGGGCTCCTCGCTGACAGTGTGGAGCTTGCTTGGGATTCTGTCTCTCCCTCTTTCTGCTCCTTCCCTGCTCTCTCTTGCTCTCTCAAAAATAAATAAACCTAAAAAATATTTGGACTACCATATATACACATGTAAAAACATGTTAAATATAATGTGAACCTTAAAACTCCTACAAAAAATACATTTCAAGCCATTTCAAGAAAGGACTTTTGCATTATTTACCAACTTAAGATTTTTTTAAAACCCTAATAAAACCTAATCAACAAAAACAAATTTGTTTAAGAAACAAGTTTATTTTAATAGGGACAATCTTTATCCCATTATAGCTTCCGTCAGGATGAGGACATGTTAGACAAGGAAACCTGTTAGACAAGGAAAGAGTTAACATTCCGATTCTTATTAATTAGAAGCAAAAATATTTTAGCACCAAAGTGGATGTATCATATCTTGTAAATTATGTATTTTAATAAAAAATTATTGAATTTCAGCTGTAATAGTGTGCCAGGCACTGTGCCAAGTGTGTGTGTCTGTATATGCGCACAGACACGCACATACACATGCATACACACACGCACACACACACACACACAACCCTACACAAAATCTAATTTATTTCCCACCACAATGCTGAGAAATTAGAACTATTACTTTATAGATGAGGAAACTAGAGCTTAAAAGGATGAGTTCTTAACCCAAAAGGTCTCTTTGGTAGTAACTGTAACTCAACTATTGTGTTCATATTATTTTTTGAAATGATATTTAACATACTTTAGACAATACATCATTGTAGCTTAATTATCATTTTAAAGATTTTTCTTTTTTTTTTTTTTTTCAACGTTTTTTATTTATTTTTGGGACAGAGAGAGACAGAGCATGAACGGGGGAGGAGCAGAGAGAGAGGGAGACACAGAATCGGAAACAGGCTCCAGGCTCCGAGCCATCAGCCCAGAGCCCTACGCGGGGCTCGAACTCACGGACCGCGAGATCGTGACCTGGCTGAAGTCGGACGCTTAACCGACTGCGCCACCCAGGCGCCCCTTAAAGATTTTTCTCTTCAGTTCGTCACCCATTAATATTACCATCTTTTCAAATATACTCTGACATGGGTGCCTGGGTGGCTTAGTGGGGTTGAGTGTCTGACTTTGGCTCAGGTCATGATCTCACAGTCTGTGAGTCCGAACCCCGCGTCAGGCTCTGTGCTGACAGCTCAGAGCCTGGAGCCTGCTTCAGATTCCCTCTCTTTCTGCCCCTAACCCATTTGCATTCTGTCTCTGTCTCTCTCAAAAAATAAATAAACATTAAAAAAATTTTTTTAAATAAATAAATGTTAAAAAAAATTCTGACATTGTGAGGATTGTATCCAGCAGATCTTCAGCAATACCCGAACAGCACTATTGTGTGTAGTTTTCCATTTACACACAAAGGGCAGATCCAATCAGCATGATAAGCCTCCTTAGAGGCTGAGATACCTCCAGGAGCTAAGCTTCTGCAGCCCTGCCTGCACTCCCAAGTCCTGGAGGAAGGGACAGTTCAGGTTTGTACTTTAAAGAGGTCACACACATCTTGAAGATGAAATCAATCACCATTTGGGTGTAGCTCTCAAATCACCAAAGTCAAAAATGTTAAATGTCTAATCATCAAAGATCTCCAATGCAGTATGTTTTGGGAAGGGCTAACAATTTTCCTATCAAAATATTTCTGATGCTCAAAGAAATTGTTTTTATTTTTATTTTGAGACAGAGAGAGAGAGAGGGAAAGATAAGAGAGAGAGAGAAAGAGAGAGACAGGATCCCAAGCAGTCTCCATGCTCCTGACGTGGGGCTCAATCCCATGACCCTGGGATCATGACTTGAGCCAAAATCAAGAGTCAGATGCTCAACCGACTGAGCCACCCAGGCGTCCCTAAAGAAAGTTTTCAACACATTTGTTCTCTGAGAGAGAAGGAACCTTAGCTTAGGAAGAGCAGAGATGTAAATGTGAAAACCCTCCCCTCTCCTGCTCAAGATAGTATTGTACCTCCATTTGTTAAATAAATTCTACCACTTATTCCCCACGGCACTCTTCCCCTGGGTCTTGAAATGTACACAACTTCCCAAATGTAGAGAAAAACCTCCCTTGATAGTGATATCCACGATCTTCCTGGAATAGGATTCTTTACCATCCGGAAGGAGTCGTTAGAGGATTACCTGCCAATATCCTTAATGGCAGCTATTTCAAGTGACATTGAACACCATTTCACCAGTACCTACTCCTCTCCTGGCATCGTGCCAGGTTGGGGCTGGGGCGGGGAGCTCGTGCAAAGATTCCTTTGTTCAGAAAGCTCAAAGTGTGTGGAAGAGGAAGACATACAAATAAGTTATGGTAAACGGTCAAGCCTGAAACGAAAAAGAAGATCCAAAGAGGGGGGAAAGAGGATAGAGCCAGAGAACATCAGTGGGCCACAGACGGTTTAAAGAGCGGGAAGTGGTTAACAACGTCAAGGGAAGGAGAAAACCAGGGAAGACAGGGTCTGAAAGACAAGCCAACTTGGCTGTGAATGGAAAGGGAGAGATAAGGCAACAGCTGGGGCGAAAGCACAGTCAAGGGAGAGGAGTCTATTAGCTGTGTCTTTATGTGCCTTGAGGGTGATAGATTCAATTTCTTTAATATGACAGCTGCCCCGGAAAATGTGATGGTGATCGATGGATATCTGAACAGCTTCAGATGTAATTAAATTAAGTTGGAGGGGAAAACATATCCCCTGGCACACAGGCTCTAGTTTTAGATTAGCGTAAGGACTAGCCGGCATTCTGTTTGTTTAGTAAATACCACCTTCTCGAGTTCTGGAGCAAAATTTTAAATTCAGCATCTGAAAAGCAATTTTGCGTGCAAAGGCAGTTTTTCAATCCCTTGAGTTGGCCTGAGTTGAAATCTTAGGTTTATGGCATGTTGGCAGTGTTCATCCTGAGTAAGTTGCTTGAATTAGCTGTATCCCAGTTTCCCCAAGATAGAGATATGAATATCACACCCATCGTGGCTTTGCTGGAGGAACAAGTGAGTTAATTCACATAGGTGTTCAGAATAGAGACTAGCAATTCAACCATCAGTATGTTTAGCTATTCTCATATCTATCCTCATACATAGCCTCATTATTATAACTGTTAATATCATGATTTTGTCTTGTTTTGGTCTAGCTCTCAGAAACATAAGGCAACTTACTTCATTTCACAGATGAAGCAAAATGGCTGCATGTGAGTAAATTATTTTCTTTGAGTCTTACTCCTAGAAAGAATTAGAGCAAAGCTCTCAAGCCAAACCTTCACTCATACAAACCTTAGTCTCTGTTTAATATGAACAAAATTTTATACCAAGGGCATCACAATGCCAAGACAGTCTGAAAAAATACACACACACATGTATGTATATGGGCTCAAGCCCTCTACGTTATCACACCTGCCCACAAGGCCCACAAAAGTTAGATGAAATCCAATTGTATTACAACAAAAAATAATAACAATAAAATAAATTAAAAGGCAGAAATATTGAAACATAGTGTAACATCCAAATTGATGTCATTATCGTCAGCCCTACATTCTATGTAGCCTTGAGAGAACTATGCTCAGAGTATGAACAAAATTGCAAAACAATACCAAGATTTTATGCAAAAAACACACCGACGAAGCCATTGTTGTGATTTTCCATTTTACAGAAGAGTCGCAACACTCTGATCCATCCTTGTAACGCCAACACTTACACCTTGCGTGGCACAAAGATGGCCTGTGACACGGGCCAATTTGTTGAATTGAATGGAAAGTAAGTTAAAGAGTTGAAAATAATCTAAACTCCTCTCTGAAAATTCGCAGAAGTATTACAACCATTACAATACAGTGGAACAATTACAATATAATACAATTGCAATTACAATTACAATACAAACAAGTGGAAACATTCAGCAGATTTATCATCTGTAGCAATGGAGGTGATAATTCTGAACAAGAGATCAAAACAAAAATCAGTCATGTTAAGTATTGG